>NW_026622775.1:52812500-54062500 GCF_023065955.2 Ursus arctos | reverse complement strand
TGCCCTGCACTAAGAGATGATATAGTTTCATTTATACAGTTAACAGTAGTAACCAAGAATTTTTACTAGAGGCCTTTAAAACACAAATAATACATGTTCTATTGTTTCTTTTGTCATTTTAATAGTCATGCTTGAAAAAATTTTAATAGATTTTCTCTTGATTCAAACTATTTTAAAAAATCTCGCTTATGAGTTGGCTTTCAAAAAAATAGGTCCTTATACTTATCTATTATATTCTTTTATATATTCATGTATTTATTTTTCTATGATACATATATAACATGGATTTAAATTTTGGATATTTATTTTATAATTATAGATTTTGAAAAATTAAAACCTTAATACCATGTAACTTATTGGATATATTATTTGAAAATGTTTTCTCCCATTTAGTAGGTTTCCTTCTCATTTTAATTTTTTTCTGTGCAAAAATTTAATTTTGGTGTAGTCTCAATAGTTTATTTTTGCTTTTGTTTTCCTTACCCGAGGAGACATATCCATAAATATGTAACCAAGGTTGATCGCTAAAAGATTACTGCCTGCATTTTCTTTTAGGAGTTTTATAGTTTCAAGTCCCACATTTAGGACTTTAATTCATTTTGCGTTTATTTTTGTGTATGGTGTAAGAAAGTGGTCCAGTGTCATTCTTTCACATGCAGCTGTGCAGTTTTCCCAACATTGTTTATTGAAAAGATTTTTCTTCCCATTGTATGTTCTTGTCTTCTTTGTCATAGATTAATTAACCATGTAGACATGGGTTTATTTCTGGGCTCTCTATCCTGTTGCACTGATCTGTGTGTGTGTTACTATGCCAGCACTATACTGTTTTGATTATTATAGTATTATAGTATATTTCAAATTTTGAAATTTTCTATCTCTAGCTTTGTTCTTACTCAACATTGCTTTGGACATTTGAGATCTGTGATTCCATACAAATTTTGGGATTTTTTTGTTCTAGTTCTATGAAAAATATTATTGGTATTTTGATAGGACTTGCATTGAGTCTGGAGATAGTTTTGACATTTTAACAATATTCTTCCGATATATGAGCATTGTATATCTTTTGATTTGTTTGTATCATTTACAATTGTTTTCATCAGTGTCTTAGTTTTCAGAGTATTTCACCTCCTTGGTTAAATTTATTCCTAGGTATATTTTTTTTCTTTTTGGTGCTCTTGCAAATAGGATTGTTTCCTTAGTGTCTCTTTCTCTTACCTCATTATTAGTGTAAAGAAATGCAACAGATTTGTGTATGTTAGTTTTGAATCCTGCAACTTTAGGAATTCATTTATTCTAATAGGCTTTTTGGTGGCGTTTTTCCATATATAGTATCATGTTATCTGCAAATAGTGATAGTTTTACTTTCTCTTTACCCATTTGGATGCATTTTCTTTTCTTTCTTTCTTTCTTTCTTTCTTTCTTTCTTTCTTTCTTTCTTTTATCATTTTGCTACATTTTTAATTTTTTTATTTAAATTCAATTAACTAACATATAGTACATCATTAGTTTTTGAAGTAGTGTTCAATGATTCACTAGTTGTGTATAACATCCAGTGTTCATCACGTCTCGTGTCCTCCTTAATGCTCATCACCTGGCTACCCCATCCCCTCACCCTACCTCCCTTTCCACAACCCTCAGTTTGTTTCTCAGAGTCGAGTCTGTCATGGTTTATCTCCCTGTCTGATTTCTTCCCATTCAGTTTTTCCTCCCTTCCCCTATGATCCTCTGCACTCTTTCTTATATTCCACATATGATTTTTCTTTCTTTTCTCATTGCTGGTGCTAGGACTTTCACCGGTAGTTGAATACAAGTGGTGAGAGTGGATGTCTTTGTCTTATTCCTGATTTTAGAGAAAAAGATTTTAGTTTTCACTATTGAGTATGATGTTAGCTCTGTGTTTTTCTTATGTGGCCTTTGTTTCATTGAGGCGTGGTTCTCTAAACCCTCTTTGTTGATTGAGAGTTTTTGTCATGCATAGATGTTATGTATTGTCAAATGCTTTCTCTGCATGTGCTGAGATGATTATATGTTTTTCATCATTCCTCTTATTTTTTAAAATATTTATTTATTTGAGAGAGAGAGAGAGAGAGAGAGCACCAGAGAGAGAGCATGAATGGAGGGGCGGGGAGGGGCAGAGGCAGAAGCAGACTCCCCTCTAAGCAGGGAGCTCGATGTGAGGCTCGATCCCATTCGTGACCTGGGCGGAAAGCAGACGCTTAACTGACTGGGCTACTCAGATGCCCCATCATCGTTCCTCTTATTAATGTGATGTATCAGATTGGTTGACTTGTGAATATTGAATCATCATTGCATCCCTGGAATAAATCCTACTTGATTGTGGTGAATGACCCTTTAAAGCATTCATGAATTCTGTTCGTTAATATTTTGTTGGGGATTTTTGCATCTGTGTTCATCAAGGATATTGGTCTGTAGTATTTTTTTCCTTCAGTTGTTTCTTTGGTTTTGGTATCAGGGTAATGCCAGCCTTGTAGAATGAAATTGGGAATTTTCTTTCCTCTTTTAATTTTTGGAGTAGTTTGAACAATAGTTTGACAATAAGTATAAACTCTTTTTTTTTTTTAATGTTTGGTAGAATTCACCTGTGAAACCATCTGAAAAGGACTTTTTAATTAAAAAACTTCGGGAGCTTTTTTTTATTAGCAATTCAATTTTCTTATTAGTAATAGGTCTGTTCAAATTTTCTACTTTTTCCTAATTCAGTTTGGAAGAGTCTATGTTTCTAGGAATTTATTCATTTCTTCTAAGTTGTCCAATTTGTCTGCATATAATTTTTCATAATTTCTTATAATTCTTGTATTTCTGCGGTGGTTGTTTCTCTTTCATTTCTGAATATTTGAGTCCTCCTTTTTCCTTGATGAGTCTGGCTTAATGTTTATCAATTTTGCTTATCTTTCCATGCAACCAGCTCTTGGTTTCACTGGTTTTTTCCATTGTTTTTTGTTGTTGTTGCTTTTGTCTTTTATTTCCACTGTAATTTCTATTTCCTTTTTTTAACTCATTTTGAACTTTTTCTTTTTCTAGTTCCTTTAGTGTAACATTACGTTGTTTGAGATTTTTCTTTTTTCTTGAGGTGGACTTGCATCACTATAAACTTCCCTCTTACAGCTGCTTTTGCTGCATCCCAAAGGTCTCAGACCATTGTGTTTTCATTTTCATTTACCTTCATTTTTAAAAAATTTTCTTTTTGATTTCTTCATTGGCCCATTGTTTAACAGCATGTTTTATAGCCTCTACATGTTTGTGTTTTTTTCCCATTTTTTTTCTTATAATTGATTTCTAGTTTCATATTGTTATGGTCAGGAAAAATACTTGATTTGATTTTATTTTCTTAAATTTATTAAGATTTGTTGTGTGGCTTAATATATGATCTATCCTGGAAAATGTTTTATATACATTTGAAAACAATAGTATTCTGCTGGTTTGAGGTGACATATTCTGTATAAATCTGTTAATTCCATCTGGTCTAGTGTGTCACACTGTTTCCTTGTTGATTTTCTGTCTGGATGATCTATCCATTGGTGTATGTAAGGTGTCAAAATCCTTTATTATAGATTACTGTCAATTTCTTCTGTTAATATTTGCTTTATGTATTTAGGTGCTCCAATATTGAGTGCATGGATATTTGTAATTGTTATATCCTCTTGCTGGATTGATCCCTTTATCATTATATAACACACTTCTTTGTCTCTTCCTGGTCTGTTTTAAAGTCTATTGTGTTCGATGTAAGTGTTGCTATCTCAGCATTTTTTTTTTTTTCCATTTGCATGGAACACCTTTTATTTCCATTCCTCAATTTCAGCATGTGTGTTTCTTTAGGTCTGAAGTGAGTCTTGTAGGCAGCAGACAGATGGGTTTTTGTTTTAATCCATTCAGTCACCTGTTTATTTTCATTGGAGCATTTAGTTAATTTACCTTTAAAGTAATTACTGTTATGTATGTATTTATTGCCATTTTGTTTTTTTTTTTTTTGTAGTTTTTCTGTTTCTTATTGTTCTTTTGTGGCTTAATGCCTTTCTTTACCATTATGCTTTGATTCCTTTCTCTTATTTTATGTATATCTGTAATAGTTTTTAGATTTGTGGTTACCATGGGGTTTAATATATCACATTCTATGCATATAGCAGTCCATATTAAGTTGATGGTTGCTTAAGTTTGACCACATTCTAAAGGCACTAAATTTTTACCCTCACCTCCACATTTTATGTATATTATGTCATATTTTATGTATTTTTTATCTTGTGTATTACTTAACTAATTTTTGTAGATATAATTGATTTTACTACTTTTGTGTTTTAACCTCTATACTGGCTTTATAAGTGATTACTACTTTTACTATATGTTTGCTTTTACCAGTGAAATTTTTCCTCTTTCATAATTTTCTTCTAATTATGGATTTTTTCCCCTGCTTAAAGAATTTCTTTAACATTTCTGGTAAGACTGGTTTAGTGGTGATGGATTTCTTTATCCTTCAGCTTTTCTGGGAAACTCTCTTCAATTCTGAATAACATTTTAGAATGGAATATTCTTGGTTGTAGGTGTTTTTTGTTTTTTATTTTTTGTTTTTTTGTTTTTTCCTCCCATTACTTTGAATATATCATGCCGCTTTCTTCTGGCCTTCAAAGTTCCTGCTAAAAAATCACCTGATAGCCTTAAGGCATTTCCCTTATATATACCTGTTTTCATTTTTCTTGCTGCCTTTAAAATTCTCTCTAAACCATTACATTTTGCCAACACATTATGTGTCTTGGTCTGGATTTTGCTGTGTTTTTCTTGTTAGGTGCTCTTAATGCTTCCTGGACCTGGATGTTTTCTTTCCCAGATTAGGGAAGTTTTCAGGTATTATTTCTTCAGATAAGTTTACTGCCCCCTTGTCTCTTTCTGGTGAATATTATTATGTTTGATGGTGTCACAGAGTTTCCTTAGCCTATTCTAATATATTTTTTCTTTTTGTTATTCAACTTGGTTCCTTTCCATTACCCTGTCTTCCAGATCACTGATCCATTCTTCTGTATCATGTGTTCTGCTATTGATTCTAGTATATTTTTTATTTCAGTTATTACATTCTTCAGCTCTCTCTCTCTCTCTTTTTTTTTTTTTTACTTTTCTATCTCTTGTTGAAGTTCTCACTGAGTTTATCCACTCCTCTCAAGTGCAGTTGAGTATCTTAATGACTGTTACTTTGATATCTTCATTAGATATATTGTTTATTTTCATTTCATTTAGCTTTTTCTGCAACTTTGTCTTGTTCTTTCATTTGGGTTATATTCTCATTTTGTTTAACTTTGTGTGTGTTTCTATGTAGGTAACTTAGCTAAGTGTCCTAGACTTAAAAACAGTGGCCTGGTGTAGAAGAGTCACTGTGACACCCTATAGCAGAATCCCCTGGTCACCAGAACCAGGTGTTTAGGGGTGTCCCCTGGGTCAGCTATGTATTCCCTCCTTTTTTGCCTGAGCTGCTTTGCTGTGGACATGTTGGTTGATGGGGCTTACTTTTCAGCCCAGACAGCTGCAATGACTACTTTGTTGCTGTAGACACACTGGGCATAGTTTGCTCCTCATGGTATTGAGAGGCCTGGCTGTAGTCCATGGGCTCTCTAGTGGGTAGGACCAGCAGTTGGCCTAGCTGTCTGCACTCTGTCTCTGCCACAGCCACAGTAGCACTGAAAAGAGGACTTGCTTCCTGAGCAGCCAGCTAAGAGGTCCAGTGAAAGCACACTGGTATATGGTATTATCTGCTCCTCTTCTTGGGGCAGGTGTGACTTTGGAGTGGCATTGGTTCCAGCTAGGACTACCTGCCAGGTGGTAAAGTGTGGCAGGAGCACCTTGAGATGCATGCTTGCTGAGACAGGCAGTTTGGGTGGGATGGGTCCTGCAGGAAAATCTCAGGATAGTGCACATGGTGCTAGCAAGGTACAGGTAAAGTTTTAGAATTGGCTACCAAAACCATTCAGCAATCTAGGCTGGGAGAGGGGAAGCTAAATGGTGCCTGCCAGGAATTTTTTTTTCTTAGAGAAATCTCCTGTAGACCCCTGCCCCTCTAGCACATATTCTAAGATTAGTCAATAAATCTTAGATGCCTTTCAAACGGCTGCTTCTGTTTTGTGTCTTCTGTTGAGTTATTTATTATGCTGGCTCTTTATGGTTGGGGACTTGGTTTCCTATAACCTTCCAGCTCTCCTGGAGTTAAGCCCTGTTAGTTTTCAAAGCCAGAGTTTATAGGGACTTGTCTTCCTAGTGCCGGGTTGGCCAATGTGGAGTCTGATCCTCTTGCTGCTCTGTGCTTGTGATGTCCTTCATATTTGTGGTTAATTACAGCAGAGGTTTGATTCCAAACCATGTCTTCATCTCTCCTACCCTTTGGAATGTGGTCTTCTCTTTAGGACTAGCTGTGGATGATGTTTTGCCAGGTTTCACATCATTTTCAGAGTTGATTTAAAAGGTGTAAAGACAAAGGAAAGTGCATCAGAGGCATGTATCATAGTCAAGTTATATGTATAATTAGAGTTTCATAAAGAGAGTAGAGAATGGGCCAAAAGGACTATTTGAAGAGATATGACTGATAATTTTACAAAAATTATGAAAGACATGATCCTGTTGATTCAAATATCTCAATGAAGTCCAAACAGAATAAGCATAAAGAAACCAAGTTAGGTATATCATCCTTGAATGTAGAAACTACAAACAGAAAATATTTTAAAAAAAATATTCAAGAGGTGGATGACATTACCTTGAAAGGAGAAACAATGAGAATGACCAATGGAAACTAGAAAAAAATGAAATCATACCTACCGGCATACCCAACACAAAACAAAAAATGCTATCTTAAAATTCTAAACCCAGTGAGAATATCCCCCACAAATTAAGATGAAATGAATTATTCAAGCAGTTACTAGTAAAATATATCACAGATATAACTGTGTTAGAAAATATTAAAGAGTTTTTCAGGTAGAAGAATGATCCCAGAAGGAAACACAGAAATATATGAAATAAAGAGCATAGCATGGTTAAAAATAGGATATTTTTTTAAGAATTGGCATTCTCTGAAAATACTTGCCAAAGTGAAACTGGGATAAGCCTTACAAACATCAGACACTGCTTTTTAGACAAGAAGCTTTACTAGAGATAAAGAGGGATATGTCCTAAAGGATAAAGGCGTCAAAACACTAGGAAAATATCACATTTCTAAATTTCTATATAACAAGTAACCTCTTAATAAGCACTATGTCTGTTTAAATAACTGATAAAGTAGGCAGAAACAATTTTCAGTAAGGTTTAGAAATTCTAAGCACCATAATTAAGCTCAACCTTATAGGTATAGATATAATAGCACCTGAAAATGACAGAATTCACATTCTTTCAAATGCACATAAAATATTTATTGAAAGTGACCATCAAAAAAGGCCACAATGCTTTTTAAAGGATTGGAATTACTTAGGGTATGTATACTGGCTTCAGAGGCATTTAGTTAGAAATTAATTAAAGAATGACAACTAGATATTCCATAAGTGCCTAGAAATTAAACCACTTGTAACTAATATGAGTTAAAGCAAAGAAATACAAAAGAAAATTAAAAAATTAAATAATGGAAACAAAATATCTGGTATTCAACAACATATACTCAAAGGGAAATGTAGAGCATTTAATTTACATATTTGCCAATGATCTATGTTCATATTTTTAAGCACATAGGAAAAAATGGAATATCAGTCTCCCCAAGAAACAAAAATAGAAAACATTAACAAAAGAGCCATAGTTGATGAAAAAAAGTAAACACGTAGCAAAAGAAATCAACAAAGATAAAAGCTATGTGATGAAAATATTAATAACAATCTAAAACAATAAATTAATCTAATCATAGAAAATAAAAGTAGAAAACATACATTACTATTATCAGTAACAGAAAAAAAACACTACAGATCTAAAATATTGTGATTCAGTATAATTAGAATAAGCACATTTCTCAATAATTGCAACTTGAAATAAATTTGACAAAAAGTAAAATCTGAATAATTTAATTGCTATTAAAGTATTTAACCATTTATAGCATATATTTCCACAAGGAAAATCTCAGATATAAATGACTTTAGCTGTGACCTTTCCAAATCTTAGAGAGAAATTATTGAAGTGATATATAGTTGAAACCATTATGGTTATACATGTAACAAATTAGCTTTCTTGAATATCCACTTATGAGAAAATCGACTTTTGAGAGAAGGGATACAAGACATTTGAGGAGAGTGTTGTGTATAACCTACATTTGATTGATAGAAGAGTTCTTTGAAGCCCTAAGGTTAGATGTGGATTGATTTTATGAGGGTGCCCTTCCTTGGCAATCCTCCTCCCTTAGTTGGTGACCTCATTCACAGTTGCCTAGGTGTAGTGATAAGATGGGTCTCAGGGTGATTGGTTGAAAATTGAAACAAGGATGATGATCTGGCAAACAATGGTCAGATCTTTGCAAAAACCCTTCCTTGCATGGTCACCATGGTTCAATTAATCATATATGATTTATGAATAAGTGTTTACAGGAAATGAAAGTGAAAAGGACATGATTTATTTTCAATGACAAAGTAGATTGGATTTCTCATGGATTGCCCTCACCAACTGTGTTTTCTAGCTCTTGCTTCTACAGGACTAATTGGGGTTCACAGACCCTAGACCTTCCTGCAGCAACCAAAAAATTTAATGTTGCGAATCCTGTCAAGTTGATCTATTTCTGATACCATTTTTCCTTTCCGATCCTCTTTTGGCTTCTGGCCTTGGAGAGGTTTGAATGTCCTGACAGATAAATGAAGCAATTTCAGCATTTTTTAGTCTAGGCTTTTGATCAGTTCTCAAAAGGAGATAAAATGTCTTTCTGACAGAATATCACCATGAAAGGCAGGTTACACAAAATCTTACAGAAAGGGACAGAGGGATGCTGAGAGAGGAAAGACAAACTATTTTCTTGAATTTCACTAAAGATCAGTCATGCATGCTAGGAGAAATATAAACCCAAATGCTGATCACTTAAATATTAGATCATATTAACTTGTATGTGAATATGTTAACTGTGTGAGCTACCTAGACAGGATCTAAAGGAAAAAAAAAAAAAAAAGGAGGAGTAAAGGATTAAACATAGTATAAAAATCAATTATTTTAGTGATGAAACACAATAGTCATTCATCCCTTTATCCTTTCTTCCATCCTGGTCAAGGATAAATTTACCTTAAAAATGTTATTTTTTCTAAAGTTATTAAGAAATAGGTATATGAAATTTCATGCATTCTCCTACATTTCTGATTGAAATTAGAACCTTGCAGAGAATTAACTAGTTTCCATGGAGCTTAACAGAATGAATGGAACCTATTCACTTATTCAAACTTACACTAAATACACTATAATATGGGGCACTGAGAGGCTCAGTTGATTAAGCCTCTGCCTTCAGCTCAGGTCATGACCCCAGGGTCCTGAGATTTTGAGTCTTCCATCAGCGGGCTCCCTGCTTAGTGGGGAGCCTGCTTCTCCCTTTCCTCCCCGCTCTTGCTGTCTATCGTTATCTCTGTCACTGTCTCTCTCAAATAAATAAATAAAATCTTCAAAAAAAGAAAAAAAAAAGAAAAGAAACTATTAAAAAAAAATGGGCTATAATAGATACTATTCCAGGCTATGGAAAGAAACCACCAAACAGAATTTGACTCTTTATGCACAAGGGAACTTATAGTAGGGGGAGATTTGTTGGTCAGGGATGGGTTATACATGAACAGTGGTAGCAGTGGAAGAATCTCTTTTTCCTTGATACCAAGTTTAGCAGAGAAGTAAAGTGAGGGAATGAAAGAGCGTGAGCTTTATTATCAAATAAAACTATATTTGATCCCTTTCTCTGCCACTCATTTGCTGTGCAATTCTAGGCAAAATTATTTGTCATCTATGAAAATATGTAATGATAATACCCACTATTTAGAATTGTAATGATGATTTTGGGAGACTTATATGAAATTTCTGACATGGAGTTAGTTCCAATAAAGAGAAAGAGTCACTAGTTGTTAATTTCAATATTTCTGCATCTAGGTATCACTTATATCACCAATTAAATCAAACCTTGTGCATCCTCTGTCTTTTACACAGGGATTCCTGAGGAAAATGCTAAATTGCTTCTATTTATGTATTTTATTTTAAAAATGTTGCCATTATTCCCAAAATTCTAGAATTATCACTATTAAGGAATAAGAAATATAGAATTAAAGTTAGCAAGATATCTTGTCTAATTTTTTTTTAACATTTTCAAGTATAGACAATGAAAAGTAGTCAGATTAATAATAGGGGAAAAAAAGCCCAAGTGTCCATGACTCATACTCTCCTTGTATAGATTATAACCAGTAGAAGCCATTGTATTGGGTATAGAATAGAATACATCTATGTGAATAGAATATAGCTACATTGTCTACACAGGGACCTTATTTATGATAAGGACTTAATTAGTTTTATTTTTTTTCACTTTTTTAAAATTTTGTTATATTAGTCACCATAAAGTACAACCCAGTTTTTGATGCGATGTTCCATGATTCATTATTTGCATATAACACCCAGTGCACCATGCAATATGTGCCCTCCTTAATACCCAACACCGGCCTATCCCAATGCCCCACCCCCTCCCCTCTGAAGCCCTCAGTTTGTTTCCCAGAGTCCACAGTCTCTCATGGTTCATTCCCCCTTCTGTTTACCTCCCCCTTCATTCTTTCCTTCCTTCTCCTATCTTCCTATTTCTTATGTTCCATAAATGAGTGAACCCAAATGATAATTGTCTTTCTCTGCTTGACTTATTTCACTTAGCATAATCTCCTCCAGTCCCGTCCAAGTTGCTGCAAATGTTGGGTAATCGTTCTTTCTGATGGCTGAGTAATATTCCGTGGATATATGGACCACATCTTCTTAATCCAGTCATCTGTTGAAGGGCATCTCGGCTCCTTCCACAATTTAGCTATTGTGGGCAATGCTGCTATGAACATTGGGGTGCATATGGCCCTTCTCTTCACTACGTTTGTGTCTTTGGAGTAAATACCCAATAGTGCAATGGCTGGATCATAGGGTAGCTCAATTTTTAACTTTTTAAGGGACCTCCACACTGTTTTCCAAAGTAGCTGTATCAAATGCATTCCCACCAACAGTGTAAGAGGGATCCCCTTTCTCCACATCCTCTCCAACATTTGTTGTTTCCTGCCTTGTCAATTTTTGCCATTCTAACTGGTGTAAGGTGATATCTCAAGGTGGTTTCAATTTGAATTTCCCTGATGGCTAATGTTTTTGAACATTTTTTCATGTGTCTGTTAGTCATTTGTATGTCTTCATTGGCAAAGTGTCTGTTCATATCTTCTGCCCATTTTTTAATTTGGTTATTTTTTTCCCATGTATTGAGTTTGAGAAGTTCTTTGTAGATCTTGGATACTAGTCTTTTACCTGTGGTGTCATTTGCAAATATCTTCTCCAATTCTGTGGGCTGCCTCTTAGGTTTTTTGACTGTTTCCTTGGCTGTGCAGAAGCTTTTTATCTTGATGAAGTCCCAAAAGTTCATGTTTTCTTTTGTTTCTCTTGCCTTTGGAGATGTGTCATGAAAAAAGTTGCTGTGGCCGATGTCAAAGAGATTGCAGCCTATGTTCTCCTCTATGGTTTTGATGGATTCCTGTCTCACATCAAGGTCTTTCATCCATTTGGAGTTTATGTATGGTGTGAGAGAGTGGTCAAGTTTCATTCTTTTGCATGTAGCTGCCCAATTTTCCCAGCACCATTTATTGAAGAGACTGTCTTTTTTCCACTGGATGTTTTTTCCAGCTTTGTCAAAGATTAGTTGCCCAAAGAGCCGAGGGTCCATTTCTGAGTTCTCTCTTCTGTTCCATTGGTCTATGTGTCTGTTTTTGTGCCAGTACCATGCTGTCTTTGTGATCACAGCTTTGTAGTATATCTTGAAATCAGGCAACATGATGCCCCCAGCTTTGTTTTTCCTTTTCAACAATTCCTTTTCGATTCAGGGCTTTTCTGGTTCCATACATTTTTAAGGACTGTTTGTTCCAGCTCTTTGAAAAATGTCATTGGTATTTTGATTGGGATGGCATTGAAAGTGTAGATTGCTCTGGGTAGCATAGACATTTTAACTATGTTTATTTGTCCGATCATTGAGCATGGAGTATTTTTCCATCTTTTTGTGTCTTCTTCAATGTCTTTCAAGAGTGATTTATAGTTTCTAGAATATAGATCCTTATGTCTCCAGTTAAGCTAATTCCGAGATAACATGATTTTTGGTGCTATTGTAAATGGGATGGATTCCCTAATTTCTCTTTCTTCAGATTCATTGTTCATATATAGAAATGCAACTGATTTCTGACCATTGATTTTGTATCCTTCCACGTTACTGAATTGCTATATAAGTTCTAGTAGTTTGGGGGTGAAGTCTCTTGGATTTTCTATATAGAGTATCATGTCATCTGCGAAGAGAGACTGTGACTTCTTTGACAATTTGAATACCTTTTATCCCTTTTTGTTGTCTGATTGCTGTTTCAAGGACTTCTAGTATTATGTTGAATAATAATGGTGAGAGTGGGCATCCTTGTCGTGTTCCTGATCTTAAGGGAAAGGCTTCCAGCTTTTCCCCATTGAGAATGATATTCACTGTAGGCTTTTCATAGATGGTTTTTATGAAATTGAGGAATGTACCCTCTATCCCTACACTCTGAAGGGTTTTAATCAGGAAAGGATGCTGTATTTTGTCAAATGCTTTTTCTGCATCAATTGAGAGGATCATATGGTTCTTGACACTTTTCTTGTTGATATGATCTATCACACTGATCGATTTGCGAATGTTGAACCACCCTTGCATCCCAGGGATGAATCCCACGTGGTCATGATGGATAATCCTTTTAATGTACTTTTGGATCCTATTAGCTAGGATCTTGTTGAGAATTTTGGCGTCAAAATTCATCAGAGATATCAGTCTGTAATTCTCCTTTTTGATGGGGTCTTTGCCTGGTTTGGGGATCAAGGTAATACTTGCCTCATAGAATGAGTTTGGTAGTTTTCCTTCTGTTTCTATTTTTTGAAACAGCTTCAGGAGAATAGGTGTTATTTCTTCTTTGAATGTTTGGTAGAATTCCCCGGGGAATCATTCAGGCCCTGGACTCTTGTTTTTGGGGAGGTTTTTGATCACTGCCTCAATCTCTTCATAATTAATCAGTCTGTTTAAATAATCAATTTCTTCCTGTTTCAGTCTTGTTAGTTTATAGGTTTCCAGGAAGGCATCCATTTCTTCCAGGTTGCTTAATTTATTGGCATAAAGCTGTTGATAAAAGTTTCTAATGATCCTTCCTATTTCATTGGTGTTGGTTGTGATCTTTCCCCTTTCATTCATAATTTTATTAATTTGGGTCCTTTCTCTATTCTTTTGAATAAGTCTGGCCAGTGGCTTATCGATCTTATTTATTCTTTCAAAGAACCAGCTTCTAGTTCTGTTGATCTGCTCTACTGTGCTCCTGGTTTATAATTCATTGATCTCTGCTCTAATCTTGATCACCTGCCTTCTTGTGCATGGGTTAGGCCTGTTCTTCTGTTCCAGCTCCAGCTTCTTGAGGTGAGAATATAAAAATTGCATTTTAGATTTTTCTATTCTTTTGAGTGAGGCTTGGATGGCTATGTATTTTCCCCTTAGGACTGCCTATGCAGTGTCCCATGGGTTTTGGACCAATGTGATTTCATTCTCATTGGTCTCCAAAAATTGTTTAAACTGATTTTTAATTTTCTGGTTTACCCAATTATTCTTGAGCAGGATGGTTCTTAGTTTCCAAGTGTTTGATTTTCTTCTAAATTTTTCCTTGTGATTGAGTTCCAGTTTCAAAGCATTGTCGTCTGAGAATATGCAGGGAATAATTTCAGTGTTTTGGTATCAGTTGAGACCTGTGACTCAGTATATGGTCTATTCTGGAGAAAGTTCCATGTGCATTTGAAAAGAATGAGTATTCTGTTGTTCTGGGGTGTAGTGTTCTATATATATCTATGAGGTCCATCTGGTCTAGTATGTCATTCAAAGCTCTTGTTTCTTTGTTGATTTTCTGCAAAGGTGATCTATTCCTGAGAGTGGAGTGTTGAGGTCCCCTACTATTAACGTATTATTATCTCTATGTCCCTTTATTCTGGTTAAGAGTTGGCTTGTGTATCTAGCTGCTCCCCTGTTGGGGGCAGAGATATTTATAATTGTCATATCCACTTGTTGGATATATCCTTTAAGAATAATATATTGTCCTTCTGTATCTCTAACTACAGTCTTTAGTTTAAAATCTAATCTGTCTGATATGAGAATTGCTACCCCAGCTTTCTTTTGAGGTCCATTGGCATGAAAAATGGTTTTCCATCCCTTCACTTTCAGTCTGGATGTATCTTTAGGTTCAAAATGAGTCTCTTGTAGACAGCAAATGGATGGGTCATGTCTTTTTATCCAATCTGCAACCTTGTGGCATTTATGGGAGCATTTAGGCCATTCACATTGAGAGTGATTATTGAGAGATATGATTTTAATAATGTTGCCTATGAAGTCTTTGTTTCTATAGATTGTATATTTCTGTTCTGTATCACTCCTGGGGCCTTTTTACTTCTACAGAACCCCCCCCTTAATATCTCATGCAGGGCTGGTTTCGTGGTTACGAATTTCTTCAGTTTCTGCCAATCCTGGAAGGTCCTTATCTCTCCATCAATTCTGAATGAGAGACTTGCTGGATAAAGGATCCTTGGCTGCATGTTCTTCTCAACTAGAGCTTTGAAAATACCCTGCCAACCCTTCCTGGCCTGCCAGGTCTCTGTAGACAGGTCTGACATTATTCTGATATTTTTCCCATTGTACAAAAGAGTTTTCTTCCCCCGGCCACTTTCAATACTGGATCTTGATCTAATATTTACGAATTGCACTATGAGGTGTCGTGGTGTAGGTCTGTTCTCAATGACCTTGGGAGGGGTCCTCTCTGCCTGTTGGACACGAATGCTTGTTTCCTTTGCCAGATTAGGGAAGTTCTCAGCTACAATTTGTTCAAATATCTCTTCTAGACCTCTCTCTTTCTCCACCCCCTCAGGGATGCCAATGATTCTGACATTGGAAAGTTTCATTGGGTCAGTAATCTCCTGTAATCTACATTCTTGAGATTGGATTTTTTTGAGGCAAGTTTCTGTTTTAACCTTCTCTTCTACCATCTCATCCTTCAATTCACTAATTTGTTCTTCTGCCTCATTTACCCTTGCTGTCAGAGCATCTGGTTTAGACTGCATTTGATTCATAGCATTTTTAATTTCTTCCAGATTCTTTCTCATTTCCGCCCTTAGAGATTCTATATTCTTATTAATATTTTCGTTAATATTTTTTTCAAGCCTACACATCATCTTGACCATTGTTACTCTGAACTCCATTTCTGAAAATTTGGTTATATCCATATCCATCAGTTCTGTGGCAGAGGCCACAGACTCATTATCTTTTCTTTGCTGGGGGGGATTTCTCCTTCTTGTCATTCTGATGGGGAGAGGTTGTGGGGATGCCCAGAGCCCAAATTATTGACCAGGACCCAGGAGTGTGCACTTGTTTTATAGGGACCTTAGGGATGTGGGCTTCTTGATTTTTCAGCCTGTCTTCTGGGGGAGGGGCCTGCCACACTGATACTCAGGCAACCCTGTTTTGGTAGAGTCGCCCTGTGCCCTGTAGGGGGGGATGGGGATGGGTACAATGTGAGCTGGTATTTCTGGACTTTTGTTCTCTGGCGGCTTTCCCTGGCGGTTTTCTGTGACTCTTCTGAGAGTCAGAGCAGTAGTAGCCATATCCTAGCCTGTGTCTCAGAATGGAGAGATCACAGTCCACTCTCCACTGAGCTCTCTTGGCCACTTTAACTCTGTTTCTGTCGGTGCTTCTAAAAACCCTGCAGCGTCCTGGGATGTGCGCCCCACAGCTGGTCTCCCAGCCTTCACTTCCAGGGCTGGCTCATCTCTGTCCTTTGTGCTTCTAACACCGCCAGCCCTGCTGGTTCCCACGCGCACTCCTGAACTTCCTGTTTCAGTGCGGTTCCCGCGTGCTCCAGGGCTCTGGTTTTCAGTCTATTCGTGCGCTTCCCAAGCTCTCGGTTTTAGTCTAGTTCAAGTGCGTGCTCCGGAGGTCTGGTTTTCAGTTTGGGCATGCGTGTGCTCCCGAGCTCCCATTTCAATCCGGTTCCAGTGAGCACTCTGGAGCTCTGGTTGTCAGTCTGGTGGCACACACGTTCCCAGGCTCACGGTCTCAGTCTTCTCTCTTGCAGGTGCCCGGTCCGTGAGTCCGCCCGCTCCCCAGTGCAGGTGGCTACTGTTTCCCGGTGCCCGAGAGCGTTGGCTCCCTCCCCCTTCCGTTTACTTCCGATATCTGTGCACGGATTCACAGCTCCTCGTTTCATACCTCAATACTCAGCGCTGGAGATGTTTGTTTGTAGAGATCCAAATGTATCTTCCTGTGTCTCAGGCTGATTCCGTGGGTTTTCAGGATGGTCTGATAGATATCCAGCTCGATTCAGGGGACCAGCTGAGAAAGCGGTCCCCTACTCCTCTGCCATCTGTTCTCCTCCTTGCCGAAAGTGGTCGCTTTTCTGTTCATAGATTTTCTGCTACTTTTTCCTTCATTGTCCAGTTGCATTCATAGGTATTCAGAATGGTTTGGTAGCTCTCTAGCTGAATTCCTGGGATCGGACAAACTTTAGGTCTTCTGCTCCTCCGCCATCTTGGAACCGCTAATTAGTTTTATATTCTAATTGTTTTAATTGACTAGTGATTCCCATTTTATACTTTGATTTCAATTCTCAGCACAGCTGAAGTAGATTGTTTCTATTTCATTTTTGAGCAATGAATGTCAAAATTCTATTCAGATACCAAATAAACTATATTACTTTGGGCTGACACAGCTTGGGACAAAGTATTACACAAACTTGACTTAGTTGTCAAATTCTGTCCTGTTGGTGTTAAGATCATGATGTATAGCTTGATGAGAATCTTTGACTAAAAGAAAGCAGCATGCATTTTCGAATCAAACACAGATGTATTTTACAGAGATGTTTTCCAAGATTGATGTGTTACTGTGGCAAATAAAACATGCCATTGAAGGAACATATCCAACATTGTATTATTTTAAAAGTAATTTAAAAATATTACTTTCATCCAATTAAAAAAAATCTTATTCAGCACCATGAATTTTCTATCAGTTTTTTTTAAAGTAGTTGCTTAAAATTTATTTCAAATGATCATTCTGATAATAGGATTTTAATAGAGAAAGTATTCTGTCCATAAATGTTTCTCCTTTGTGGTTTTGTAAATACTCTTTCTGTGACTATCTAACATTAAACAAAATGAAAAGAACTTTAGATATTACCAGGCTAGAAATGTTATTCATATAACCATGGAATAATGATGAATGCATTTTGGTTTAGAGAACTTTAAAGAATTTATTTTTGGTTCAGTATGAAGGAAGTGGCAGGAAATGAAACTGGAAATTTAAATTCAAGTTAGTTAACCCACTAGAATTTAGGTTATGAGTTTCATGTCACAGTGGTAAAGCTATATGACAGATTTTATTTGGGATATATATTGCTACCTTATATGGCTCCCCCTCCCCATTTGGCTTTTAAAAAAAAAGGTGGGTTAGGAAAACAGATGTCTGTGCTCAGAGAGGACACCCGACAACATGAAGATGTGGGGCAGAAGATTAGTCTGAGGGTAAAGTGGTACATAAAGTGAGACAATTTGAAGTGGTTCTTTATAGAGACATTTGCAACAGCAAAGCGTTAAGTCTCTAGATTTATTGAATGTCATCTTCAGTTAGCACTTTATTATTTTGACAATTTGGCCATCACCATTAGGATGATGTAGGCTTCATTGTTATAGTAAGCTAGCTCATCGGGTAAGCCACAACCAAGGAAGTCATCCTTAATATCACTCTATGCATTAAGTTCCTTATAACATTAAAACTTAATGCTACCTACATAGTTAATCTTAAGCAGACTATTCATTTTTGTCTTTACGCTGCTTTATTTTTGGACACCCTCAAATTTTTCTAAGTCTAGACATCTAACCCCTTATACCATTAATTTTCTTCCTCATTTTTCAATTCATCTGTTTTGCTTAAACTCTCTCAATGGCCTTACAGAGCATAACAACTCATCTTCTGCTGGTTTTCTCTCCACTGTTCAATTAAGTAATTTCAAATTAGATTCTCAAAAACAGCATGTTGATATATATATGACATATATATGTGACATATATATATATATATATATATATATATCAACATGCTGTTATATATATATATAAATCTGTACCTTTTTAGAATCCTCCCAGTGCCTAGAATGCCCTCGGCCCCTTATCATTCTGGCAAACTAAAGGCATCTGTCAAGACTTACCCAGAAATTTCCCTCTTCTAAGAAGCTGCCTTTGCTGTGCTCACACCAAATTAATTGCTTCCAGTAATTTAACCATTGTGCTCATTTGAGAGCTTTCTTACAGCTGTTATCATAGGAGAAGATTTGCTTACACACCTTTTCTCCTTACTTGACTATGAACTCTTTGAGGTTAGTGACTGTCATTTTTATATCTCCATTTTTCAGCACAGTACCTACTTGACAGGAGGCACTTAAGCAAGAAGTTGATAACTGTTTTTGAAATGAGTGGAAATTAATTAAATGTAGTCAGAGCCCAATCATTGAAAAGAGTTTATAATAACTAAGATCACAAACCTACCCTGAAATATTTTAATAAGTTAGTTGCAAAATATAATTTTTAGGGTACCAAATAGCTATTCTTCCCCAGTAATATCTTTTAATGGTCATTTTAGTACAAGAGGTCATTTTAATATTAGTAACTCCTTGGGTGTGGACATTAAGTCTTCTTTAAAAAGTTAATGCTTGTGTGTATTAGTGCTACACATTAATGTTTTAGAATAGCCTACAAAAGCTAGGCAGCCACTAATTGTCTCCATTTCAAAGAATATTAGACTGAGGAAGGCAAAAAGAGTTTGGTGTTAGAGAAGTTAGATTCTCATTTGATATTACAGTAGGGAGCCATGATCGCAACAGCATAATATTAAGACTAATACACACAGGAAAGAGCATGGGGCTCAAAGAAAATTATGAAAACAATTAACACCCCTTGAACAATTCCTAGGTGCCATGTATTAACTCATTTAAATGCTAAATGAAGTCTCAATATTATTTCATGCAGTAAATGCTATTCCAATTGTTAATAAAAATTCAACTGAGTAAACTTTAAAGATCTAATTGGCTTTATTAATTTATGAACTGTGCAGCATCCCATCTGGCAAGTAGAGGGGAACTCTGAGGAGTTGTACAAAATTTATGAAGTTTATAGGGAGAAATGAGGAGGACAATTAGCAAACGAAAATAAAGGATTGAAGCACCTGGGTGGCTCAGTTCGTTAAGTGTCTGACTCTTGATTTCAGCTCAGGCCATGATCTCAGGGCTGTGGGATCCAGCCCCACATCAGGCTCCAGGCTAAGTGTGGAGCCTCCTTGAGATTCTCCACTCTTCCCCTGGCTTGCATGTGCATGCTCTCTCAGAGAAAGAAAAAAAAAAAAAGGATTGTTTGAGGAAAGGTCACCTTCTCTTAGAGGAAAGAGCAAAAGAGATCTTGCTAGGTGGATTACCTAATTTTCCGTTGTGGGATGGAGAGGTCTCACGTAACAGATAACTCATTGCTGCTGACCAAAAAATTCCCGACTGGCTAAAGCCACATCTCTGGGGGAGGTTGAAACTGCAATTAGATTAGATATAAACCCTGGTTCAGTGACTTGGCCTAGCATACATGACTCCATTTTGGGCCTTTGTTTTTCTTTTTAATAACTTCCCCCATATGATCAGACTCTCAGATTAACTGAAAGATGTGATCAAAATTTAAGTAATTAGTGGTACTTTCAGCTACTGCTCTGAAGTTTTTAGTTTTTTGTTGTTCCTTTTGTGTAGTGTCCGTTTGTCATGACAGTTTTACTTAACCCCTGTGATATTACCAGGTTATGGCTTCAGGTTATGAAGTGAGACAATTTGAGTCATTATTCTCTTGCATCTTTTTTGACATTCCAGTCTTAGGAAGACCATTTGCTTGGTGGTTAGTGGCTGTGAACATGCATTTCGAGCTTTTGAGAGAATACAACATACCAGGGTATCATTATGATTATTATAAGCAGGGTAATTCCCAGATGTTTGGAGTGTATTTCAAAGTCATGGTTCCCAATACCCAACCAATCAAAAGTCTCATTGAAAGAGTCACTCTTTTAACCCAAATGGCTTGCCCAGTGATCCTACCTGCGTTTCAGCTTCCCCAGAAGTATGAATCCAGGTGCAGCAGGTGGTTTTAGCCATAACACAGACACTTCCTTGCCCAGCTAAAAGATAATCAAGAGCTATCCTATTATCAAGAACTACTTTGAACAGAAAGCCTAAGAATCTTTGTTGGGCAGCTATTGTTAAAATATTCAGTATCTTCAAGAGTTATGAGGTTCCTGATCATATTTTCATTGACATTTACTCCTAACTAAAGGAATATGGTTCTGAGAATCCTGAGTCACAAAAACCTCCTGGTTGGTCCTTTATAACTCAGTGCTGTAAATTCAGAGTTGATTAGGGAGGTATTTCTGTCTGAACAGTTAGGGGCACAGTTTGGCAACCTAAGAGTCATAGTCTCCTTATGTGCCAGCTATCTAGGCATTCATAAGCCCAAGGAGAATGACGACCACCACAGACAAAGCTAAATCCTGTCAGAACAAAAACTACTTCCACAAAGTGGCACTATTAATGGATTCATTTGCAGGGATGGCTGCATTTTCCTTTTCAGAAGCACTTTTATAAAAGCATCAAAGTAAAACAATAACTGTGAAAAGGCTTAAAGATTCTCATTGCTAAAGATCTAATGACAATTTATTATAATGGAACTGACAAGGAAATTTGGTTATTTCTATAGCATGTAACATTTTAAGATAATAACTAGAATTATGCCTAATAATTCTACAACAAATGCCTAATAACTCTACAACAAATGGTGTTGGAAAAACTAGACAGCTACGCACAAAGAATGAAATTAGACCGCTTTCTTACACCATACAGATGAACACAAAACATTTTCAAGAGCTCAGTGTGAGACCTGAAACCATAAAAATCCTCCTTATACAAGGACGGAACAAAATTTTAGGAATTTTATACAATTTCTAAAATACATATTAGTATTTATCCAAACAATATAACCTAAGGTTTATCATCACTTATTTGACAGTGCTTCCCACGTAATTTAACATACCAAATGAGGCTATTAATTATTTCTCTTTTATAAGAAGAAAAAACAAATTTTTTGAGATGGTCCAGGAGCCCTCTGTAAAATTTTATATTTAAGTTAGTCTAAGTAAAAAAAAAAAAATATTTAGAATTTAAATTTTGGGAAGTTAGTAAAAAATATCAAAATGTTTGAACATATGATTAAATAGATTACAGATCATTATGAAACAGTACTTATTTAACCAAAGTAATAAGATATTTGAAAGGCAAATGCGGAAGATTATTTGTTAGAAATACTTGGCTCTTTTAATATTGAGAAGATTCAGTTTTCTTAAGTGATCAAAGACCTGATTAAGACAACATAAAGGACAAGACGACATTTTAGTAAAACACAGTATTTGTTTAGGCAGATTATTTTAAGGGCAGAGAAAAGCCATTCACAACCTCTTATTATCAAAAGCAGATCAATAGTCTGAGAAAACTTCACCTTTTTAACAGACGGAAACCAAATTTTAATTTTGCACCAGCGTACTTTTGATGTTAAAGCTCACTCACTTAATTGAATGTATTCCAGTCTTAGCCAGCCCTGATATCTCTCTTTCTGTCTCTCTCTCTCTCTCTCTCTCTCTCTCTCACACACACACACACACACACACACACACACACACACACACACACAAATTCCTTTCCAAAGATTTGTTTTCCACAAACCTACAACATGATTTTGCTTTTCTTTCATGTGGAGATGTTTCCTTTATTATTTCTAGTTTTAATTACATGTACTAATTAGAAACCTCAATTTCTAGTAAAAATGAAGTACACAATTATTTACACTGCTTGTTATACCATCATCATTCCCTAGATTGGCAAATCCATAAATACATTTCAAAATTTCTAGACACATATGCCTTTTTTCAGTTTTCCAATGTAGTGCTAACGAATTCATCAAATACCTTTTAGTTTCTCTGAAATAGGAAAAAAAAAACAATAAGAAAATAGATAAACCAGTGTTCTAGTAATTAATGTTTCAGAATTTTATCTTATTTGGAAATGATCTAGATATTTAATAACTAACTTAGCAAAACTCAAAGGTTTGAAGGCACTAACAAGACTTGGGGAAACTATTTAAGTAGACATAAATACTGTTGAAAAGTTTATATATTTTTTTCTTACAGCTTTTTAATTTACATTTTCTTAATTGTTTATATTAGTCAGAAAAATTTCATGATACATTACAGAGCTAACCATCATCTTAAGTTATCTTTTTGCTGACATACTTTGTAAATGATGACATGAACTCCATTTGACCTTTAGTAAAAGCCTAGGTAGAATAAAAGTATTATATTTAATGCTAATAATTCTAAAGACATGCCTATTTTAATTAAGCCAACAAACTTCACCTAGTTTTAATACTGAATATTTTTCCAAATTATGTGAATTTCAAATTCATTTGGATTAGTTTCTATTATATTTCTGAGAGTTTTAGAATATTCAATCTTTATATAAACATTTGTTTTTAAGCCAACTAAAAAGAGCACTTCATAAATAAATAAGCTTTGGCAATATCATCTGGAAGTAAAAAATACCACACATCTACAACTCGTGTGTGTGTGTGTGTGTGTGTGTGTGTGTGTGTGTGTGTGGAGAGAGAGAGAGAGAGAGAGAGAGAGAGAGAGAGAGACATAAACAGACACAACAAGAGACCTTACAGATTCTATTTTTTAAATTACTGAATTGAAATGGGTGTGATAATACAAAACTCACTAGTTTGTATAAGTTGGTTCTAAGTTTTGTTTTGTGGATGAAATAAGGTTATGTGTTCCCATGACTAAAGCTGTTTCTAATAGTTGTAGAAAAGAACATTTATAGATTTGTATTCGTGCTTGACAAGTCAAATTCCAAATGACTTTTTCCTGTTTTGTCTTTTGAAAAGATTACTTTCCTGAAGTTTGTATATCCAAAAGATCATCTAGATAAAAGATCTGGAGAAGACCAAAGGTCGAATATTTATATTTCTAATGCACAGAAAAAGAGTGCAAGCTCTTCCTAGCATGACTTTTATTCTCTCAAGGCCAGAAAAAGCTTACAAGTCTTTTGAGAAAAATAAGGGAGATTTGGGGACTAGTAAAAAGGTTTGGAGGACTTTGAATTGTTTCTAAAGCCATGCCTCTCTGGTCCTATAAAAACTAGATTTACAAAACAAGGATGGCTACTTTTAATTCCTCAAGAATTATGTTGCCTCCTAAATGATATAAAGGATTGACCCACACATCCACCTACTTTGGAATGCTTTTTCTTTTCCCCTAGGTACTTTCAGCTTAGGGGAGAAAGGCCCAAAATATCCCATCAGGCTTCAAATATCAGCTTCCAGTTTAGCCAAGTTTCTGATCATAAAGTTATTAAATCCTTTCAAATATCATGTCAGGTTTCAGCAGGGACAAACAGTATTTCTGGCAATATTAAACAACCTTTTGGACCCAAGAGGTGTCCTCAAAGAGGGTGTAAGAGATACTATGTTCACAAGATCTAGAGTTACTTTCAAAGATAGCAAAAAGACGACAGGCAGAAAGCCAAGCCAAGTTCTTAGGACATAAAAAGAGACAAGCAAGAAGTCAATAGCTGTCCATGGGAGATAAAGGATCATTAACCAATTGGTCTGGATTTGGAATGGAAGGGAGAACATGAAATTTTATATCTCTCTCTTGGTGGAGTTCAGGAGGTAATCAATATACCAAAAAATTTGAGGCTCCTCCCTGAGTTTAGGAAATTCTTTAAACTATGGCCCTTAGTTTGGCCTTTGACTAAGAAGTGAATGGTGCCTGAAGAGGTTTGCCTATAGCTTTGGATGGTCTTATTTTAAAAGGTAACTGTTAATAGGCTTTTCGGAATGGAAAGGCAATTCAGTCAAAAGGTGACTAGAATGAGTACCCAAAATAAGGGAGGATAGAGGGGAGCAGTAAAAGTTATGTCAGTCTTACAGTCTTTTCATTCAGGTACCTTTTATCTCTTTTTTTATTAGCCTTTTGTGATGAATCTTTAAATGAAGCTATTTTAGAATTTTGAAGACTTTTAGAGGCTTTTTCATTACAATTAAAATAAGTATTCCATTCTTTTTGGTTAATTTGGAAACTCTTGCTTTTCAAGTGAACTTCTTAAATGATCTTATCTGGGATGTAGTGAACTGGGATGTTCCCTACAATGGCCATTGCAATTCTAGGTTGCTTTTAGTAAGACTTTTCCATCTTGCTAGATATATGCAACATTCAGGACTATAGTTCTTACACATAAAATAAGCAGGTATGCTGAAATGTGGCATGCTCAGCTCTGGATATAAAAGATCTTCTCCTTCTCCTTCCTTCTTCTTCCTTCTCCTCCTCCTTTTTCTTCTTCTGTCTTCTTATTTCTTCTTCCTTTCTTCTTTCTTCTTCCTTTTTCCCCCCCTTTCAGTAGGCTTTTGTATTTTCAGAGCCAAACTAATACCTAAGAGAGGTGTGCCATGGGGTTGGCAATGGCAGAGAGTTTTACAGTACACCTCACTACATGAAAATGTTCTTGAAGCTGGTGACAAAGTGTCAATTTAACCCATTCTTTGACCAATTTATCACAGGAGTATTCTTGAAATGGCAAGTGATTTTAAATGTTCAACCTTTAAATGCTTGACCCATGCTTAGCAATATTTATGACTTTTTGCTTTAACTTATGAGATTCCCATTAACAACTTGCCTTTATTTAAAACAAAATTTTATTCACTCAAGGCCTCATGTTAGAACCAGCCCAGCTTAAATCAGACCCAGTCTGATCCTGAACACAAACTGGTTCTTTTTTTTTTTTTTTAAGATTTTATTTATTTGGGGGGGAGAGAGAGAGAGCGAGAGAGAGCGAGAGAGAGAGAGCACAAGCAGGGGGAAGGGGCAGAGGGAGACTCAGACTCCCTGCTGAGCCAACCAAGTAAATTTTAAAGTTCGTATTGATTCATAAGTTGAGTGCCATCCCCTCTAGCAAGTGGAGGGAAGCTGAGGAGCTGTACAAAATGAGTGGATTTTATAGGCAGAAATGGGGTGGGACAATTTGCAAAAGAAAAGAAAGTATTGTTCCAGCCAAAGTCACTTCCTTTTAGTGAAAATCAGGGGTTTCTATTAGGTGGATTACCCCATCTTCCTTTTGGGGAATAGAGAAGGCCAGTGTGACAGATTATCTCATTGGTGCTGACTAGAAAACTCCTGATGAGTTAAGACTACATCTCTGGGGCAGGTTGAAACTATAATTAGATTAGGTATTAAACTCTGTTTGCTGGCTTGGCCCAGCATAGGTGACTCCATTAGCGTAAATGACTCCATTTTGGGCCTTTGGTTTTCTTTTCACACAATTTTCAATTCTAATTTTGTGGTTTGCCTCGCAAATGTGCTTAGTTAGTTCTGCCTCCATTATAACCTATTAGCAAAGTTGTCAGTGACTAGTTAACTACCATGATGGCAATATACAAGGTCCTTTTAACTTTGATGATGATGATGATGTAATTCAGTTTCAGAAAAACAAAAGTGTGGATTGCCTAAGGGATCCCTCAATAGCACACACTATCACAAATCTGTGGAAGGCTAACTTCCATATTTTTCCTCAGTCCCCAATAAGTGAAGACAAAACAAGACTATAAAAGACTCTACAGAGCTCCTATTTGACTTGAAAACCTGGACTTAAAGCAAAGGGATGGAAAGAAAGAAAAACCTACTTCTTTTTTACCATTCTAACACTTTCTCCAAACCACTAAGTCATAGGAGATAGTTGCTATAGAAATGTACTGACGGATGGATGAAATATCAGTGATCTGCATTAACCAAACCAAGGAAAAATGTTGAATGAAAAGTATTCAAGAAAGACCAGGAATTTATGTAGGTTTAGCACATACATCTTAAGTCAGTATTCATCAGAATCTAAATTTACAAGAGACTAATTGAATAATTTTATGGGCATTTGTCTAGGGTAAAGATGCTCTTAGATATATTGTGATGTTCAAAAGAGACATCATAAGTTATTAAATTATTCTTCATTTTAAATTTTGAATTTTCTTTTATAGCTTGTTATATTTTAAGATAATTTTTCATTAGAATTTTAGTATTGTAAAATTATAATCACATAGTTTTGGAAAATTTGCGTTCTAAAGATGATGTTTTAAGACATTATTTTGGGTTAGAATATTGAGATGCATATTTCCTTTTTTAAAAAATTATATTTCTGATTTTTTTATTATATTATGTTAGTCACCATACAGTACATCCCTAGTTTTTGATGTAAAGCTCGATGATTCATTAGTTGCGTATAACACCCAGTGCACCATGCAATACGTGCTCTCCTCACCACCCATCACCAGCTCATCCCATTCCCCTACCCCCCTCCCCTCTGGAGCCCTCAGTTTGTTTCTCAGAGTCCATAGTATCTCATGCTTCATTCCCCCTTCTGATTACCCCCCCTTTCTTTATCCCTTTCTTCTCCTACCGATCTTCCTAGTTCTTATGTTCCATAGATGAGAGAAACCATATGATAATTGTCTTTCTCTGCTTGACTTATTTCACTTAGCATTATCTCCTCCAGTGCCGTCCTGAGAGTACTAGGACAAAAATTTGATACTTCATACCACTTGGTATGTTTGCTGGAGAAGTAGGCTATATGGTATTTCTCAAAATTTTAGACATAATTGTTTTGATATTTTTCTTCCTGTTTCTGAATTGTATTTTTAAGGGGAAAAATAGATTAAAAGGATATTATAAGAAAAAATATAAGCATGGAAAGGTGAATGTGAAGTAGAAGGAAACAGGTTGACACAAAACTGAAACAGGAAAAGAGTATAAAATTCTCTGCACTCAATATTATGCCTATCCCAATAAAAATGAGCTCAGCTGGGCATAAGGGCATTGGTAGGTGCACATCACATGTAAATTGCCTTTACAGCTTTTTTCCTTCACAGATAATGCATAGGTAGAGCCTGAGTTCTAATTTGAAGCAGAGTGGCACTCTTAATGACTACCACCTATATTGATTTGGAAATAGTGGGAATTCTTCCTATTGCAGAGTGGTCTTCATTAGTTAAATAAATCATTACTATGTTCTGCATTTCTCTACATAAAAATATGACGTAATTTGACTTGTCTTCTTCTTAAAAAGATTTTGGATTACACGTGCTTGCTTTAGGTGTTTGACTTTGACAATATAGAGACTCTGCATGTTAGAATATTTTGATATTAGTTAATTTAAATTGGCTAAATACAGGGAATGACATTTGACTGTGTCTAAGTCTCTTAGAGTAGACACTTTATAGTTTCTGAAATAATCTAAAAATTCAAATAATTTTGATAGTGCTTCCCTTGAATATCAGTTATTTTA
Source organism: Ursus arctos (assembly GCF_023065955.2). Taxonomy (NCBI): domain Eukaryota; kingdom Metazoa; phylum Chordata; class Mammalia; order Carnivora; family Ursidae; genus Ursus; species Ursus arctos. Next base: position 54,034,814 of record NW_026622775.1, on the reverse strand, counting down.
TGTTACAACATTCTTATGTAGACTTATTTCCCAAATGAGAGATTAATTTAAAATAATTCTGTATGACAACTCTTTATATCCTGTAATTGAGTAGTATAAAACCTATTTCAAAAGAGTAGCAAGTTCTCCCACTGAAGGCTGGTGGTAGTAGTGTCTGGAAAGGAGTCTGCATTGGATGGGGATCGATGTGCTAATTGAATGAAGGATGCTAACAGGGAATGGATGTTGTACACTTGATGGTATGGTTGTTGAGCATGAAGGTGCAGGATGAATTATTTGAGCAGCTGATTTTAGTTAAGAATATATAGCTTAATGAAAATCAAGTTGAACTATATGCTAAGAAAACAAAAAAAAGGAAACTTTAAGAATCATGTAAAGCGAAATAAGTCAAGCAGAGAAAGACAATTATCGTATGGTTTCACTCATTTATGGAGCATAAGAAGTAGGAAGATCGGTAGGAGAAGAAAGGGATAAAGAAAGGGGGGGTAATCAGAAGGCGGAATGAAGCATGAGAGACTATGGACTCTGGGAAACAAACTGAGAGCTTCATAGGGGAGGGGGGTGGGGGACTGGGATAGGCTGGTGATGGGTAGTAAGGAGGGCATGTATCGCATGGTGCACTGGGTGTTGTACGCAAGTAATGAATCATGGAACTTTACATCAAAAACTAGGGATGTACTGTATGGTGACTAACATAATATAATAAAAAATATTATAAAAAATAAAAAAATAAATCAACTTCTGCTAAGAAAAAAAAATCATGAAAAAAGATTTGAAGTCCTCTTACTTTACGTGAAGATGTCCATGGTCAATGTAATGATCTTGTGGAACTCTGAAATTGGTGGAAAATTGCCAGGTGCTTATTATCTATCCATAGATAATGGTATAGGCAGACGCTATTAATCATTGTACACTATGACTTGCAGGAGTAGAGGGGCCTTTTCTAGAAAGCATCACAACATTTAGAAAACTGAAAAAGATGAAAAATACTCAACTATGTGGCTTTCATGAAAAATGTCTATGAAGGTATGCAAATGATAGTATTTGGAAATATTTCATAGATCTATTTGATTATCTTCTCCTTGTGGCACCATAGTGGCTTCTCTTTTTCCAAAGATATGATCAATGCACTTAATCATATAAGAGTCCTGGACTGCAAGAAAGGGCCACTGTGTGATCTGTTATGGTCACATATAGATAATATGTCTTCTCATGGTCAAAATGTTTGGATAACAACTTTTTGAAACATATTCTCATTCTGGTTTCTTACGTTCACCAATTTATAATAGATGTACATAAATTATGTCTTAGTTTGCCATATTATCATGTCCAGAACCAGACAACTATCACAGAACTAGGAAACACATTAAATAATTTTAATTTTGGCACAATATGTAATGTGTGAAGAACCTCATGTGATTCAGTGGACCCCCAGACTACTTCCTGTAATTAACTGCTGGAAAAATAAGACTTTGTGGAAAAACAAATGTCTTTTCAAATACATATTAAAAACAATACAGTCTATACATTTCTGTGAGAAATTGATATGTCTGTTGGCATTAAAATCCTATCATGGACCAAAATATACTCTGCTGATGATTAGAATTTGCCAATTTTGAGGATTAAATTTGGTACAGGACTCTGAAGATCAGTCTATTTGATGATTAGTTTATGTGCTTTATTTATAGTAACTGTGTTCTTCTATAATACTAAAATGGAATCAACTATTTCACTTCTATTGGCTCTCTTTGGAATTTTAGTTTTAGTATTTCACTGACATGGGCTTTAGAGTTGGGTTTTATTTTTAAAAAAAATTTGGTCCATGTGTCATGATATTTGTATCTATGATAAGCAAGTGAACTATTCAATGTAAACAAAAAGGTATACATTTCTGCACTTTTAAAATTAGCAACAGCTATCAAATTTTGGACCTGAAGTAGCCTATTAAAACGAAATTTAATTCACAAACATTTTCAGTTTTCAGGGTATTTGTAATTGTTCTCAGAGAACAGATTATTATGTCTGGTAATTTTGTTCTCAATTCAATTCAATTAAGCTAAACAATTTGGTGAAATATTTTCCAAATACAGTATGCAACAAAGCTGGGAATAAATAAATACACATCATGAAATCGTGTCAACTGCCTGTTCTGTACAAGTCACTGTGCTGGTGATGCAAGGAGGAAAAGGTTACTAATACAGTTGCTCCTGTCAAGGCTTTACAAGCTATTAGAAACCTATGGAATAAAACCCATGCTGGTACCACTTTATGTGACTACAAAGAAGTAGACAATGATAAGAAGTATAAAGTTTGGTGGTAATTTAGTAAAGTGAGACAACAAAGGTTAATAAAGAAATCAGGAAAGACTTTATGAAGAAGGAGGAATTTTTGATGTGTCTTAAAGATGGGTAGGTTTAGATGTATAGAAATGGAAATTAATGTAGGAGGCATAACAATTTTGAGAAAGTATATAAATAAAGTAATGTGGAACATTGTGGGGCATGTTAGGAGAATGATAAATAGTTAAAAATGAGAAAATGCGACATGAGATGGAAAAAGTAAGCAAATTTAGAATCAGTAGACACTAGTTACATGAAAATAAACATCTACCACATTTAAAAATTCATATAAAAATATTTGGCTTATTTTTAAATTCACATTAATATATATGTGTGTGTGTATAAAATTTATTTAGTTCCTAAAATATTATGATAGATATTGACTTTTTAAAGTTTGGATTTTATTAATGTATTTTAATGTGTATTGTTAAACTAGTGTTACATGCATGAAGTTAATTCCCATGCATACACCCCACTCTTTACCAATTATTAACTCGGTAATATTTTAATTTTTAATTAACTTGTGATTTAGAATAAATATTAACAAATATTTATTGGTGACTTTACATGTCTCAGACCCTAGAATAAGCACTTGGGTAACAATGAGCAACGGGACTAGATCCCACCACTAGATCTGATGTTCCAGCTGAAATAGAACCTCATGTGATTCAGTGGACCCCCCAGACTACTTCCTGTAGTTGCTATATTGCTTGAAATTCAGCTGACCTATTTATTAGAATGGAGTTTGCCCTTCTTTTTATTTTAGGTTAACATACTTGAAATTGGAAAAGGATTTTGAGCATGAAACTTTCTGTGACAATGGTAATGATCTGTTTAACTTATTGTAAATAAGAAACTGAGACACTTTTTTTTTTTTGAAGTGGATTGTGGTGGGTAATCAGGGTGAGTGTGTGCAATGACTAAATATTCCAAAAATGAAATTTCTCATATTCAACATAAAATTGATGTGTTTTCTGATTCAGTTTCCAAATTGTGAGTTCAATACAATATTGATTAAACAATATCACTCAGGGGCTCCTGGGTGGCTCAGTCAGTTAAGCATCTGCCTTCATTCAGCTCAGGTCATGACCCCAGGGTCCTGGGATTGAGTCCCACATCAAGCTCCTTGCTCAGCAGGGAGCCTGCTTCTCCCCCTGCTTGCTGTTCCCCCGCTTGTGCTCTCTTTCTCTCTCTGACAAATAAATAAAAATTTTAAACAACATCACTCAAAGAAGCTATTGAATAAGAATTCCCATGGTCCAGAAAGACTGCCAAGTGCATTTCTGAGTCCACTGTGGGACTTAAGTATACTTGTGGTATAATTGGTTGTCTCTGAAGCTTCGGAATAGAATATATTTCCAGATCTTTCATTAAAAATGTCCAAATGTCCTCCCTATTTTCAGACCATTAAACTAGAAATGTGTGTGTGTGTGTGTGTGTGTGTGTGTGTGTGTGTAAACAAGCAAAGGTCACTCTCTCCAGATAAAGACCAAATAATCAGAGTGCAGGGATTGTAGTAATAATAGGAGAAGGTTGTTGATATCTGTGTGAGGATCTGAAAAAAGCATTAGCAAATTAAGTCTGTAGGGTTCAGATCTGCAAGTGAGTGTCTAACAACCCAGTTATATGGATCAATCCTGACTATCTAAAGGCTGAAGGTTTACTTCTTACTTCTTTCATCATACCATTTGCCCCAGTCTAGACTGGTTAATTCCCAAGAGGCCTGGCTTTAGGCACTCATTAGTATATTGATCTTTCTGTTAAGATGTCAAACTTAGAGAAAGAAACACCACATTGACTTTTTTTTTTGTCTGATGCACAGATAATTTTTTTGTATTATTTCCACATGCTACTGAAATATTTGAACCTATATGAAATATTTGCTTACCGTTCTATACTTCATCTTCATATAGACTTGACTGACATTTTCTTTCCCACCTCTCAAGGCTCTGCATATTATATATTGTGCTGTATTTTATAGACTTTATGCAGTTAGTTGTTCTCTACCTGTATGGGATTATATACCTAAAATATTTAGGAATTTTGTTTTAGCAATCTGTGTAAATCTGTACATGGGACAGAATAGATTAATAAATAAGTACATGGTTTATGACAGAAATTTTTGTCACAAAATACTTTTGGTTTCTTATAAAATTCTCATATTTTCATATATACAATTGTCGTTTAAAACACTTAAATTGGGGCACCTGGGTGGCTCAGTTGACTAAGCATCTGCCTTCGGCTTAGGTCATGATCCCAGGGTCCTGAGATCGAGCCCTAAGTCAGGCTCCTTGCTTAGTGGGGAGTCTGCTTCTTCTTCTCCCTCTGCCCCTCCCTCCACCACTCATGCTCTCTCTCTAACAAGTAAATAAATAAAATCTTAAAACACTTAAATTGTTGCTAACAGTACACGAATGCAGAATTTCCTCTTCTTGAGGCCATAACCCTTATCTTGTAGGATCCCATAAGTACTTACTAATGATTAATATAAAGCCTTTCTGATTGTAGCTACAAAGTAAATATTTATTATTTGACCCCCAAATCTATAAGAAATGATAATATTAAAGGTGGAAATGTACTTCCCATCTCTTAATTTTCACTAGTGGAAAGAGCAGATCTCTAAACTAATACCAGTCCCATCTAGAGTGATAAAGTTGCTAGATAATTTGAAGTACCGGAGGTCACAATTTTTGTGAATTAAACTTGTGGGACAACCCATTCAGAGTAATATGGGTAATTTTTTCCTTTTTAACAGTACATTTCTATAATTTCTTAGGTGAATTGTCTTCAAAGTTGTGTGTGTGTTAAATTAATATTTGTGTACAGCAATGGATTTTAGATTTGGTTATTAACTCATGTGGTACTATATCTTCTTACTGGATGTAAAACAATAACTACAGGGGCACCTGAGTGGCTCAGTCGGTTAAGCTTCTGACTCTTGATTTTGGCTCAGGTCATGATCTCAGCAATGTGAGACTGAGCCCCACTTTGGGCTCTGTCTGGACATGGAGCCTGATTAAGATTTTCTCTGTCCCTCTCCCTCTCCCTCTGCCCCTCCCCCCTCTCTAAAAACAGCAAAACCCAATAACAACAAACACATATATAGTAAGTATAAAAATTTCTACTATCCTGTGACATGTTCTTGGCAGCTGCTATGAATTTTGAAATCGAACTTGGCTTTAGATACTTTATTTTCAATTCTCTTGAGTATTTCTTGCCTTTTACTGCTTCTGCGTTGTATGTTGTCATTTAAATTTGCCTGCATTTTTAACTCCTGTCAGTAAACTTAAGCAAAAGAAGGTTGAATATTTCTTGTGTGTTCATATTTGTGGAGGAAAGATCACACAAAAAGATTCAAATATGTTTATTCAGTAAATCCCCTGAGTTTCTGATTCAGCAGGTATAGGACAAAGCCCCCAAATTACATCTTTAACAAGTTTCCAGGTAATTCAGAAGCCACTAATTCAGAGATCACACCTTGGGAATCATTTACAGGAGTTCTCATTATTTTACTGACACATCTGTTTACTTCATTTTGTTTTTCTTCTTCATTAGAATTTAATCTCCATGAGGACAAGGTCATGATGGCTGTTTTATTGTATCCTTTCCACAAAAATAATAAGTTAAATATTTACACAGTGAGTGAAAAATGACAAAGAACAATCTTTTTACCATACAAAGTGTCACTGTCAGAGAATCCAGTGAGTGGAATATTTCTATTTTCTTAGAGTCTGTAGATGGGGTGAGTGACCTTGAGTGCCAGAATGGGAAGGGCATAGAGAAAACCTGCCATCACCTCCACCTCCTTGGGTTCTAAAGCCCAGAAGTGGCACTATGGTTGGAACACATATGCAGCTTAAGTTCATATATCAGTGGCAGAACATCTGTGGCCTAGAGTCTTGTTTTCTAGGAGTCTAAGTGTAACTAATATGAAGACAGAGATATGGCAGGCAATGAGAGTAGGAATAAAAAGATAACATTCTTCCTAAAGGCCATCTTTAAGGTGTGGGGTCCTCTGACAAATATTTTTGTGTACTCCCTCTCTACATAACAAATTTGATTAAGTATGTGTATAAAATTTGAATTAATGTGATTATTTAGAATTATTAGCATAAAAGAAGAACTTACAAATATGTTTACTGTCAGTGCATGTGAAGAATTGATAATAACATAAGACATTAACGACTCCACAGGTTAAATTTGGAAACTCAGAAAATCCAGAGTTCAAATTATATATAAATGTTGCCAAATGTAGGTCCAAGAAGAAAGACTGAATATAAAATTAGAATAATGTTACAGGAAAATACTAGGAGGAAGAAGAAAACTTTCAGTGGCAGATCTCACCAATGTCCAACAAACATTTACTTTCAGAAGGAAAGACCCCTCCCCTCAAAGAGAGATAGAGAGAAGATAAATTCCTACATAATTAAAAATTTAAAAGAAAAAAAAAGATAAATTCCTATAAGGTTGAACTAGATTCTAGTGTTAGGTTAATGAAAAGAGAAAGCTGAACGAAAGAACATGGAGCTGAGGAGGCTCAGTGGAAGTAGATCCCACGGATTATTATTATAAATTATTTCAGTAATTTATTTAAAAAATTAAGATGGCATTTCCTACTCAGGAAAAATTGTCAAAGAAGAAAAGAATCACAAACCTTAGCACTCTGAAATGGTTTTGAAGAAAAAGAAAGTTGGAAGGGTATGATATGAATGATTTAGGATGAGGAGTAATGGCAGTAATGATGTACGAATAACCTCATGGATGTGATGTACAGATTCAGGAATAAGAACAACAACAACAACAACAACAGCAATAACAACAAAACACAACAAAACCCAGCAAAACCCTGATCTAAAACAGTACAACATTGCCCCAGCAAATGCCTATTTGCTTATGTCTTTACACGGGCCATAGCAATATTAAGGCTTTATTTAGGAAATTACACACACATGGACACACAGTTCTGAAAAAACACAAATATTAACATAATAGAGGGAAGACTACATGATTTTCATTGTGGTAGAGATTTTGCATATCTAATCTAAGACAGGGCAAGAAGCTTTCCAATCCAGTTCTAGAAAACCAAAATTGTTTATGGGCTATGAATGGTAATGGTTCAATCTAGTCTAATTAGTTGTGTACCGTAAGAATCTTTAGTAATTCTTGAAGTCGTTTTACTGTCCTCATTGCTGTTGCAATTACCTTTAGTATTTCTGTGGTATTTACGGCATTTTAGAGGATTTGTGATACCATTTTATTTACTTATTAGAATAGTTTCACATTAGTAGACATGAATAAATAAAAAGATACAATCGTAGAAAAATATAAAAGCAATATAAAAACAGATTTAGGTACAGAGTCATTTTAATGAGTCAAAGTCATTCTTGTTTATATTATACTTATTTTCTGTGCTTGACCTTACAGATTGCTTAGAGAGCAAAGATCCTTATTTCCAAGGAGAAAGGAAAGAACCTCTCACAGATATATAGTAATTATTTCAGTGTCAATAATCATTGGAAAGCTTTTCTTTTTCACAGTTGATTTTTTGGCTTGTAATAGAGAGGCAGACTAATGAAAATATGTTCCTAAAAGATTCAGTCCCTTAGATGGCTATGGCAGCCTTAGTTGTTTACCTTTTTCTCTCAAACATGAGGAGGATAACATTGTCAGGATGGGGATGGTGGTGGTTAGAGATTATAATTTCCTTCATGTGTCTCCTTGCTCTAGTGCCAAGATTTGAAAAGGGAATAGCATAAAGACATAGATCTTTTACAGGTTCTCTGAGTCACTACTTTTAAATTAGGAAAATTAGAGCTCATAAGGTTGAGTTACTTTAATTTTCTTAAAGTACTTATCCCCTGAGCTGTGTGAATTTGTATTGAAGTTTATAATTTGTCATCAGTTTTCTAAACAAAGCTATATTTATAATCTGTATTCACTGTGAAGTTTTTATATCCCTATCAGAGAAAGAAGGTTTTATCATTAAGACGTTCAGATGATTGCATGGTGCACTGGGTGTTATATGCAATTAATGAATCATCGACTTTACATCAAAAAGAAAAAGAAAATTAAAAATTAAAAAAAAGATGTTCAGATGAGATTCACTGTTGAATATTATGCACATAGCAGGCATTCAATAAATGGTTTTTGTGACCAGAAATGTATAATGAGAAAAAAAATTACAGATCATGGACTTTGTCTATTTTTACACTGGTATATCTCTAATACCCAAAACACTGCTTAGCACATAGTAAATGCTCAATAAACAATTGTGGGCAAAAGGAGAGAAAAGAGGAGAAATGGAGAATTGACTGGAACTGAGCAGTAAACTTTTCTTTTTAATGATTTTTTATTATATTATGTTAGACACCATACAGTACATCGCCGGTTTCCGATGTAAGGCTGGATGATTCATTAGTTGTGTATAACACCCAGTGCACCATGCAATACGTGCCCTCCTTACTACCCATCACCAGCCTATCCCATTCCGCCACCCCCCTCCCCTCTGAGGCCCTCAGTTTGTTTCTCATAGTCCATAGTCTCTCATGTTTCATTCCCCCTTCTGATTACCCCCCCATTTCTTTATCCCTTTCTTCCCCTACTGATCATCCTAGTTCTTATGTTCCATAGATGAGAGAAATCATATGATAGTTGTCTTTCTCTGCTTGACTTATTTCGCTTAGCATTATCTCCTCCAGTGCCGTCCATGTTGCAGCAAATGTTGAGAAATCGTTCTTTCTGATAGCTGAGTAATATTCCATTGTATATATGGACCACAACTTCTTAATCCAATCATTAGTTGAAGGGCATCTCGGCTCCTTCCACGATTTAGCTACTGTGGACATTGCTGCTATGAACATTGGGGTGCATATGGCCCTTCTCTTCACTACGTCTGTATCTTTGGGGTAAACACCCAGTAGTGCAACGGCTGGATCATAGGGTAGCTCAATTTTTAACTTTTTAAGGGACCTCCACACTGTTTTCCAGAGTGGCTGTACCAACTTGCATTCCCACCAACAATGTAGGAGGGATCCCCTTTCTCCACATCCTCTCCAACAATTGTTGTCTCTTGCCTTGTCTATTTTTGCCATTCTAACTGGCGTAAGGTGGTTATCTCAGTGTGGTTTTGATTTGAATTTCCTTGATGGCTAATGATTTTGAACATTTTTTCATGTGTCTGTTAGCTATTTGTATGTCTTCATTGGAAAAGTGTCTGTTCATATCTTCTGCCCATTTTTTGATTTGTTTATTTGTTTCTCATGTATTGAGTTTGAGAAGTTCTTTGTAGATCTTGGATACCAGTCCTTTATCTGTAGTGTCATTTGCAAATATATTCTCCCATTCCGTGGGCTGCCTCTTAGTTTTTGTGACTGTTTCCTTGGCTGTGCAGAAACTTTTAATCTTGATGAAGTCCCATAAATTCATTTTATCTTTTGTTTCTCTTGCCTTTGGGGATGTGTCATGAAAAAGTTTGCTTTGGCCGATGTCGTAGAGGTTCCTGCCTATGTTCTCCTCTAGAATTTTGATGGATTCCTGTCTCACATCAAGGTCTTTCATCCATTTGGAGTTTATTTTTGTGTATGGTGTGAGATAGTGGTCAAGTTTCATTCTTTTGCATGTAGCTGTCCAATTTTCCCAGCACCATTTATTGAAGAGACTGTCATTTTCCCACCGGATGTTTTTTCCTGCTTTATCAAAGATTAGTTGCCCAAAGAGCTGAGGGTCCATTTCTTGGCTCTCTATTCTGTTCCATTGGTCTATGTGTCTGTTTTTGTGCCAGTACCATGCTGTCTTTGTGATCACAGCTTTGTAGTACAGCTCGAAATCTGGCATTCTGATGCCCCCAGCTTTGTTTTCCTTTTCAACAGTTCCTTGGAGATTCGGGGACTTTTCTGTTCCCATACAAATTTAAGGACTATTTGTTCCAGTTCTTTGAAAAATGTCCTCAGTGTTTTGATCGGGATAGCATTGAAAGTGTAGATTGCTCTGGGTAGCATGGACATTTTAACTATGTTAATTCTTCCGATCCATGAGCATGGAATATCTTTCCATCTTTTTATGTCTTCCTCAATGTCTTTCAAGAGTGATTTATAGTTTCTAGAATATAGGTCCTTTTCATCTCTGGTTAAGTTAATTCCAAGATAACGTATGGTTTTTGGTGCTATTGTAAATGGGATGGATTCCCTAATTTCTCTTTCCTCGGTCTCGTTATTCGTGTATAGAAATGCAACTGATTTCTGAGCATTGATTTTGTATCCCGCCACGTTACTGAATTGCTCTATAACTTCTAATAGTTTGGGAGTGGCTTCTTTTGGGTTTTCCATATAGAGTATCATGTCATCTGCGAAGAGAGACATTTTGACTTCTTCTTTGCCGATTTGAATACCTTTGATCCCTTTTTGTCGTCTGATTGCTGTTGCAAGGACTTCTAGTACTATGTTGAATAATAGCGGTGAGAGTGGGCATCCTTGTCGAGTTCCTGATCTTAAGGGAAAGGCTTCCAGCTTTTCCCCATTGAGAATAATATTTGCAGTAGGCTTTTCATAGATGGCTTTTATGAGATTGAGAAATGTACCTTCTATTCCTACACTCTGAAGGGTTTTAATCAGGAAAGGATGCTGTATTTTGTCAAATGCTTTTTCGGCATCGATTGAGAGGATCATGTGGTTCCTGAGTCTTTTCTTGTTGATACGATGTATCCGGCTGATTGATTTGCGAATATTGAACCACGCTTGCATCCCAGGTATGAATCCCACTTGATCGTGATGGATAATCCTTTTAATGTACTGTTGGATTCTATTAGCAAGTATCTTGTTGAGGATTTTGGCATCCATATTCATTAGGGAGATTGGTCTGTAATTCTCCTTTTTGAGGGGGTCTTTGCCTGGTTTGGGGATCAAGGTAATATTGGCCTCATAGAATGAGTTTTGTAGCTTTCCTTCTGTTTCTATTTTTTGAAATAGCTTTAGGAGAATAGGTATTATTTCTTCTTTGAATGTTTGGTAGAATTCCCCAGGAAAACCATCCGGGCCTGGAGTTTTGTTATTTGGAAGGTTGTTTATCACTGACTCAATTTCTTCAAATTAATTGGCCTGTTTAAGAAATCAGTTTCTTCCGGTTTCAATCTTGGTAGTTTATAGGTTTCCAGGAAGGATTCCATCTCTTCCAGATTGCTTAGTTTATTGGCATATAGCTGTTGATAAAATTTTCTAATAATCCTTCCAATTTCAATGGTGTTTGTCGTGACCTCTCCTTTTTCATTCATAATTTTAATAATCTGGGTCCTTTCTCTTTTCTTTTGGATAAGTCTTGCCAGTGGTCTGTCAATTTTATTGATTCTCTCCAAGAACCAGCTTCTAGTCCTGTTGATCTGCTCTACTGCACTTCTTGTTTCTGTTTGATTGATTTCAGCTCTAATTTTGGGGAACTGCTTCCTCTTGCGTGGATGAGGCCTGTCCCTCTGTTGCTGTTCCAGCTTCTTGAGGTGAGAATATAAAAACTGCATTTTAGAGTTTTCTATTCTTTTGAGGGAGGCTTGGATGGCTATGTATTTCCCCCTTAGGACTGCCTTTGCAGTATCCCATAGGTTTTGGACTGTTGTATTTTCATTCTCATTGGTCTCCATAAATTGTTTAAATCGATTTTTGATTTCCTGGCTTATCGAGTCATTCCTGAGCAGGATGGTTCTTAGTCTCCAAGTGTTTGAGTTTCTTCCAAATTTTTCCTTGTGGTTGAGTTCCAATTTCAGAGCGTTGTGGTCTGAGAATATGCAGGGGATAATTTCAATCTTTTGGTATCGTTTGAGACCTGTTTTGTGTCCCAGAACACGGTCTATTCTTGAGAATGTTCCATGGGCATTAGAATAGAATGAGTATTCTTTGGTTCTGGGGTGTAGTGTTCTATATATATTTATGAGGTCCAACTCGTCGAGTATGGCATTCAAAGCCTTTGATTCTTTGCTTAGTTTTTGCCAGGGTGTTCTGTCTATTTCTGATAGAGGAGTGTTGAGGTCCCCTACTATTAATGTATTTTATTTATATGTCTCTTTATTCTGGTTAAGTTTGGCTTGTGTATCTTGCTGCTCCCCTGTTGGGGGCATATATATTTATAATTGTCATATCCACTTGTTGAATACTTCCTTTAAGAATAATATAGTGCCCTTCTGCGTCTCTAACTATAGTCTCTAGTTTAAAATCCAATTTATCTGATATGAGAATTGCTACCCCAGCTTTCTTTTGAGGTCCATTTGCATGAAAGATGGTACTCCATCCCCTTACTCTCAGTCTGAATGCATCTTTGGGTTCGAAATGAGTCTCTTGTAGACAGCAAATGGATGGGTCATTTCTTTTTATCCAATCTGCAACCCTGTGGCATTTATGGGAGAATTTAAGCCATTAACATTAAGACTGAGTACTGAGAGATATGATTTTAATGATGCCATGTTGCCAGTAAAGTCTTTGTTTGTATTGGCTGTGACTTTCTGTTCTGTATCACTCTTGGGGCCTTTTTTACTTTTATAGAACCCCCCGTAATATCTCCTGTAGGGCTGGTTTCGTGGTTACGAAATTGGTTAGTGACTGGCGATTCTGAAATGTCTTTATTTCTCCATCAATTCTGAATGACAGCCTTGCTGGTAAAGGATCCTTGGCTGCATGTTTTTCTCTGAAAGAGCTTTAAATATGCTCCCCCAACCCTTTCTCTCATTCCAGATCTGTGTATACAGGTCTGACGTAATTCTGATGCCTTTGCCTTGGTACATGAGAAATTTCTTTGCCCTGGCCGCTTTCAATACTGTATCCTTGGATCTAATATTTGCGAAATGCACTATGACGTGACGTGGCGTAGGTTTGTCGTGGTTGAGTTTGGGAGGGGTCCTCTCTGCCTCTTGGACAGGAATGTTTGTTTCCCTCGCTAGATTAGGGAAGTTTTCAGCTATAATTTGTTCAAATATCTCTTCTAGACCTCTGTTTTTCTCCACCCCCTCAGGGATGCCGATGATTCGAACATTGGATCGTTTCATTGAGTCAGTAATCTCCTGTAACCTACATTCGTGGGCTTGGATTTTTTTAAGAGCAGCTTCTGTTTTCATTTTTTCCTCTATTAACCCATTCTCCAATTCACTAACTCGTTCCTTTGCTTCTGTGACCCTGGCCGTCAGAGCCTCTAGTTTTGCCTGCATTTGGCTCATAGAATTTTTAATTTCTGTCAGATTCGCTCTCATTTCTGTCCTTAGGGATTCTATATTCTCAGTAAACTTTCGTTAATACTTTTTTCAATTCTACTCATCATTTTGACCACCGTTACTCTGAATTCCATTTCTGATACTTTGTTTACATCCATGTCCATTATTTCTGTGGCAGAGGCCACAGACTCACTGTCTTTTCTTTGCTGGGGGGGGCTTCTCCTTCTTGTCATTCTGATGAGGAGAGGTTGTGGGGTTGTCCAGAGCCCAAATTATTGACTGGGTCCCAGGCCGTGCCCCTTGTTTTATAGGGATCTTGGGGATGTGGGCTTCTTCTTTAAAGATTTTATTTATTTATTTATGTGGCAGCCAACCAGCGAGAGAGGGAACAGAAGCAGGGGAGTGGGAGAGGAAGAAGCAGGCTCCCAGAGGAGAAGCCCGATGAGGGACTCCTTTCCGGAACACTGGGATCACGCCCTAAGCTGGAGACAGGCGCTCAATGACTGTGCCACCCAGGCGCCTGGGTTGTGGGCTTCTTGATTTTTCAGCCTTCTGTGTTCTGGGGGAGGGGCCTGCCGCGCCCATACTCAGGCAATCCTGTTTGGGTAGAGTCTCCGTGTCCCCTGCGAGGGGGGATGGGGATGGGCACCCTGTGAGCCGGTATTTCCAGGCTTTTGTTCTCTGGCGGCTCTCCCTGGCGGTTTGCTGTGCCTCTTCTGAGAGTCAGAGCAGCAGCGGCCAAATTTCAGCCTCTGTCACAGAACAGAGGGATTGCGGCCCGTTCTCTACTAATGTTCTGGCCACTTTAACTCTGTTTCTGTTGGTGCTGCTCAACCCTGCAGCGTCCCGGGATGTGCGCCCCACACCCAGCATCCCAGCCCTCACTTCCAGGGCAGGCGCGTCTCTGTCCTTTGTGTTTCTAATGCCGCCAGCCGCTAGCCGCCCTGCACGCTCCGGAAGCTCCCGGTCTCAGTCTGGATCCATTGAGCGCACCGGGATTCCGGTGTTCCGCGAGATGCCTGGTGGCGCGCACCCAGCTCATGGTCTCAGTCTGCTGTTTTGCGGGTGCCGTTCACGAGCCCCGCCTGCTCTCCTGTGCAAGTGGCTACCGCTTCCTGGCGCCCGAACGCGGCGGCTCCCTCCCCCTTCCGTTTATCTTCCCATATCTGTGCACAGTTTCATGGCTCCCCGCTTCGTACCTCAATACTCAGCGCTGGAGATGTTCATTTGTAAAGATCCAGATGCGTCTTCCTGCGTCTCAGGCTGGTTCCGTGGTTGTTTAGGCTGGTCTGGTACCTATCCAGCTGGATTTGGGGGACTGTCTGAAAAAGGTGTCTCCTACTCCTCCGCCATCTTAACTCCTGAGCAGTAAACTTTTTATATATTTGTACTGAACTTCCTATGAGGTTCTTTTTTATGGTATATTTCTTTATGGGAATTTGATTATGTTATGTGTCTCTATCTGTATGGAGTACATGTAGGAAGGGTCACATATAGATTTTATAAGGGGCGATCTGGAGATAATGACTTGTGAC
This sequence comes from Ursus arctos, assembly GCF_023065955.2. Classification (NCBI taxonomy): domain Eukaryota; kingdom Metazoa; phylum Chordata; class Mammalia; order Carnivora; family Ursidae; genus Ursus; species Ursus arctos. The sequence goes on along the minus strand of NW_026622775.1, from coordinate 54,019,758 downwards.
TGCAATAACGAGAGGTAATGTGCAATATACCCCGTGTGAAGTCTGGTGACAGGAATTAAATTAACTCATGTCACTATTGTGAAGCAAGGTTAACTTGAACTGAACTGTATCACATCCCTGCATCCACTTAATAATGGCCCTGCCACAGGATGGTTAGAAGATAAATTAACTGAATTGCGATATAAAGATAGCTTGTAATGATGCCAACGAGTGAGACAATCAATAGGATAGTAATATTCCAAAACAAAATCCATCTTGAATCTAGGTAGAAAATAATTTTGAATTAAACCTTGTAAAAATAATCTCAGTAAAAGGTTTTTGGGGATAAAACCTATCTTTCCTCCTGTTTCTTCAATTCTTAATGCAAGTTGCATAACTCAAGTTTACAATTCTTTATACATCAAACATATTAGCTATTCTAAAATAATTAGTCTTTATATTTTTAGGAAGAATGAAGTTCAGGAAAATGCTAGCTAATGCTACATGGATTTTTTTCTTGTATTGGCTTGGGTTTCTCCTATAAAATATTTAATATCATGGTTAAATTTATTCGTGACATTTTAAGTAACAATGTTTCTTTTTCAGTCATGGTTAGGTCAGGAGGAAACCATTTTCTAGAACATAAATAAAACTCAGAAAAATGTGCCACAGTTGTTAATTTTTTTCCTGACAAACTGTGTAGCAATTTGATTAAATTTCATACCCTTTTATGTGATTACATTCTAAAATTCATTGGAAGATGTTGAGCTCTTTTACCAAACAGTGATCACTAAGGGAATTGGTAGCAGGTGGTGGGAAAGACAGTATACATATCCACACAGGAATTGCCAGTGATGAGGAAAAGGGAAGTATACAATCAAAAGAAATGATAATGCTACAGTCCAATATCAGAAATTTATTAATGGATTTATTCATTCCACAAATATAACCTCAAATATCTTTTCTGTACCAGAAATTATGCTAATAATTAAAAATGAAAATATGAATAGTACACAGCCCCACCTTTGAGGTGCCCACACTCCTATAAGAAATAAGTTATGTAAGCAAATTAAGTACAGCAATGCTATAAATTCCAAAATAGAGATAAAATGAATTATTTTATGAAAACAGAAAAGAAGATGTTTACATTTGCTGGGAGAGGATAGAAAAGACTCCCTAGAGGAGAAGAATTGGAGCTAAATTTAAGTATTGATGAAGTTACCTATATACCATGGATGAAAGAAATTACCAATACAACTTTTCCAGAAGAGAAAAAAACTATGCAAAGTTGGGAAATGCAAGTATTGCAGCTCAAATTGCCTCAGTAAGGGGTGCAGGTGGGAGGCAAAATGGAAAAGAAATCCAGGTCACTGACATGACATGCAGGGAGCTTAGAAATATCATTTAGAGCAATAAGAGCCACTGAAGATTTCTATAATGGGTAATGGCATGATACAATTTGCATCCCAGGAAGGTCACTTTGACCACAAGGTGAAGAAAGAATTGAGTGGGAGGCAGGAATAAACACACAACGGACGTTAGAACATGAGTCTAAGCAAGAAAGTCATATAGCTGGAAGAATGGCAAAATATTTAAGAAATAACCTTACTTTTTTTTTTTTTTACATTCCGACTAACAGGTACATAATTCCATAGTGAGCCCTGTAGGTACCACCTGGTATTTGAGAAATAATTTCTACTAATGAAGGTTTTATTAAAATATTTTAATCAAATAAGAAAACAACACTAATATAGCAAATTAAAGTTTAGCAAATCATTCAAATTTTGTTCAACCTGACACCAGAAATTTCGTAATTAGTTTCCCTTTAAAGAGATGAATTCTCTCCACAGCTTCAGTATGCCACTACATCACTTGGGGTATTCCTAGTTGCTAGGAGTTTCAATTCCCATTGTGAAAAAAGGTGGAGAAGAGTAATATTTCATATTTTTATTATTTAATCTATATTAGAGTCCTTTATATGTACAATTTCTATAATACATATATATATACACAATTATGTATATTTATATGTGTGTGTGTATATATGTATATATATGTGTGAAGTTACCAGGTTTGAATAATATCAAAAAGAAAGCTGTAAAGCATTTACTGTCAGGGTTTCAGAGATGTTTACTTTCTTCCCATATCAAGAATCAGAACTTGAACTTGCTTATATACTCTTCTAAAATTATATTGTGTGTTCTGGATCAAAACTTCATACAATAAAATTAACTGTAATGATTCTGCTCACCGACTTCACATTAAAATTCAACAACATCAGCAAACTAAACCTCTGGCAAATGTTGATTATGGTGGCAAATTCATAAGCATTCACAGACTGATGAATCTTAGAATGATCAGTGTCCTTTTTGATATTTTCTTCATTACTATAAGAAGATTATCTGTTAAAATAGATGTTCTAATACTTGGTGTATTTTCATTAGATAAACCTAAAGATTAGATGTGTTTTGTTAGAAGCATAACACAGTTCTGGCAATGAGTACGTTTTTGTTGTTCTCTCATTGTTTTTGTGTTTTAATCAAATGTCCTGTTGATGGCCTTTCTGATGTGAAACATTCCTAACCACTCTCTAGCAAAATCTTTCTTATGTGGGGATGGAGAGCCTGGCACAAACCTTGAACATATTGTTTACCTGGTTTTACTGTAGCTACATTTTACTTGTTCTGTTTCTTCTAACACACTGTGAACTTTCAAGTGGGAGCACCACTAGTGACTTTTTCTCTGCTCCCAGCCCTTGGCATTGAGACTTTCCCATAGAAAAATAAACATTTGCTGAATAATCATATGGATAGAATGTATCCATACTTTCAAAAATCCTTGGGCAATAAATCATTAGGAAACAAGTAATCTGAAAAAGTAATTCTATGAACGGCAAAATGCAATTATCAAAATGACTAAGCTTTAAGTTACAATGCTAAGATCTTCTGGGCAATTAAATATTAAGTGAAGTGAAAGTTATTTCATTAACTATATTGTATAAGATGTGAGCTATAATGTATGAATCATGATTCGTAAAAGAGATCTAGGAATAGTTTCCTAAAGATAATAGCTGTTATAAACTAAAGATCAAAACAAACAAGAAATTCTTATCTTACTTTCATACAATTCCATGGTACAACATTTGCACCATTAATTATAAATCTCATTGTCATAACACAAGCAAGGTCTAGTGGAGCTTGAGCAAACCAGAGATGAATTCCTAATCTGAATCAAAAGACAACTCTTTTGTAATTTTTGATAATTAAAAGTTAAAATTACTGGGAAAATAATGGCTAGAAATTGATATAATCAAATTATTTAACACTATAAAGAAAGTGGACAAAACATTCATTTTTTTTCTTAAAAAATTGGGTTATTTGCAAGTCCCTGAAAGCTTGAAAGAGGTAGTTTTTAATATAAATTGAAAAACGTTTACCAATTAGAATAAGAAAAACTCATGAATCCAATAAAAATCCAGTGAAGTTCAGACAAACAAGTAAGTAGTTTTAAGATGTTTTTAAACTGTTCACCGAGACTGAGTAACTGTTAAATGAAGGCACATTGATTTAATGATACATTTTAAACTTTTTAGGAAGAGAGATTCACCCAGCCTGCTTCCATAAAATCCTTTTGTGCCACCATATGAAATGGCACACTGCGTAGATAGACTGTGGCTTTATCAATATAGTGTGTCTTATATATTTATGTGGCAGTGTTCTGGAAATAAAATAGCTCATAAGTCATGGTTCATTTGAACTTTGGGTGGACTAGAGGTGAACAGTGATGCTCTCTGTTCAGCTCTGTGCAGAGGAAAATGTCATTTTCAATTTCTGGAACGTGTGCATCCCCAAACACAATATCATCACACTCATCTTGCCATTCAAAGTAATTTCTCATCTTCTGTAAAGTAATGAAAGCTGACAGGTTAAGGGGATCATAGGACTGACAATGCACAGTCGGTGCTCATTTCAGAGACAGTTCTCTCCTTTGATTTAATGATGGGGCACGAGGTGGCTGTGAAACTCTCTAATTTGCACAAGAGAAATGTCCACTCACTCCCATAGCACCTTGTACCTTGTAATAGCCAATTTAAGCTAGAAAAGCATTTCTGTTGTTATAAAAGCTGTTGAAACATAGGAAAATAAAAGGGAAAAAAATCAAATCTTTTAGAAAAATCCCAATATTAATAAGCCAACAGAATGCCATTGCTTCTCTGGAGATCATCTAGAGAATGAGATAAGAACAGGGATAAAGTAGTCAAAACAACGAATATATATAGTGATAGCAGAAATGTATCATTCACAAGTAACATAAAATGATCAAGTTGATATAAACAATAAAGAGAAAAGTTGGAAACTGGGGTTGACACTACACATTTTAGAGGTGGAAAAATAACCTAAAAATGATTTACAGATTGCAAACAATAAATTTAACTTTCCTAATTAAAGAAGAAATATTTTCTGTGAAACTACTGTCCTCAAAAACCAGTCTCTACTGTGCATTTATGCACACTCCTGGCATGAGGCTCTAAATACACCTGGACAGCAGCCATTTTCATGCACAGTTTTAAGTTGAGGTCTCACTGAAGCAAGACCTAAAACTGCTACCTTCTGTCTTTTTCCCCAAATTTTTATTTAAATTCCATTTACTTAACATACAGTGTAATATTAGATGTTGAATTTAGTGATTCAACACTTACATACAACACCCGGTACTCATCACAAGTGCCCTCTGAATACCCAACACCCATTTAACCCAACCCCCCACTCTGCCCACCTCTCCTCCAGTAACCCTCAGTTTGTTCTCTACCCTTAATAGTTTCTTTTTTTTTCTTTCATTTTCCTCCCATGTTCTTTTTTTTTTTTTTTCCTCTTAAATTCCACATATGAGTGAAATCATGGTATTTGTCTTTCTCTGACTAATTTCACTTAGGGTAATACTCTCTAGCTCCACATAGTAGCAAACAGCAAGATTTCATTCTTCTCTATGGCCGGGTAACATTCCATTGTGTGTGTGTGTGTGTGGATATATATATAGATATATCTATATAGATATATCTATATATCTATATAGATATATCTATATATCTATATAGATATATCTATATAGATATATAATCACATTTTCTTTATTCATTCATCATCCATCGACAGTTGAGCTCTTTCCATAATTTGGATATTGTTCAAAATGCTGCTATAAACATCAGGGTGCATGTATCCCTTCAGGTTAGTATTTTTGTAGTCCTTGGGTAAATACCTAGTAGTGCAATTGCTGTATCATAGGGTAGTTCTATTTTTAACTTTTTGAGGAATCTCCTTACTGTTTCCAGAGTGGCTGCACCAGTTTGCATTCCCAGTAGTTCAAGAGAGTTCCTTTTTTCTACATCCACACCAATACCCACTTTCCTTGTGTTTTTGTTAGCCATTCTGTTAGATGTGAGGTGGTATCTCGTAGTTTTAATTTGCATTTCCCTGATGATGAATGATGTTGAGCATCTTTTCATGTGTCTGTTAGCCATCTGGATGTCTTCTTTGAAAAAATGTCTATTCATGTCTTCTGCCCATTTTTGGAGTATTTGTTTTTTGGGTGTTGAGATTGGTAAATTCTTTATAGATTATGGATACTAATCCTTTATCAGATCTGTCTTTTGCAAATATCTTCTCCCATTCTGTAGGTTGCCTTTTAGTTTTGTTTACTGTTTCCTTCACTGTGCAGGTTTTATCTTGATGAAGTCCCAATAGTTTATCTTTGCTTTTGTTTCCATTGCCTCAGGAAACTGACATAGTAAGACATTGCTATGGCCAAGGTCAAAGAGGTTACTGCCTGTGTTCTCCCTAGGATCTTAATGATTTCCTTTCTCACATTTAGCTCTTTCATCAATTTTGAATTTATTGTTGTGTATGATGTAAGAAGGTGGTCCAATTTCATTCTTTTAGGTGTTTCTGTCCAGTTTTCCCAGCACCATTTGTTGAAGAGACTGTCTTTTTTCCATTGGATATTCTTTCTTGCTTTGTTGAAAATTAATTGACCATATAGTTATGGGTTCATTTCTGGTTCTCTATTCTGTTCTATTGATCTGTATGTCTATTTTTATGCCAGTACCATACTGTTTTGGTCACCTCAGCTTTGTAATATAACTTAAGTCTGTAATTGCGATGCCACCAGCTTTGCTTTTCTTTTTCAAGGTTGTTTTGGCTATTCACAGTCCTTTGTGATTCCATACAAATTGTTTGTTCTAGCTCTGTGAAAAAAAAAATGCTGTTGGCGTTTTGATAAGGATTGCATTTAATGTATAGATTGTTTTGGGTAGTATGGACATTGTAACAATATTTGTTCTTCCAATCCATTAGCATGGAATGTGTTTCCATTTCTTTGTGTCAATCTTCAGTTTATTTCATCAGCGTTTTCTAGTTTCAGAGTACAGATCATTCACCTCTGGTTAGGCTTATTCCTAGGTATCTTAAGGTTTTTGGTGTAATTGTAAATGGGATTGATTCCTTGATTTCTCTTCCTGCTGCTTCATTATCGATGTATAGAAATGCAACAGATTTCTGTACATCGATTTTGTATCCCACAACCTTACTGAATTCGTGTATCAGTTCTAATAATTTTTTGATGGGAGTCTTTTGGGGTTTCTATATAGAGTATCATGTCATCTGCAAATAGTGAAAGTTTTACTTCTTCCTTACTAATTTGGATGCCTTTTATTTCTTTCTGTTGCTGAAGCTAGGACTTCCAGCACTATGTTAAATAACAGCAGTGAGGGTGGACATTCCTGGCTTATTCCTGAATGTAGAGGGAAAGATCTCGTTTTTTTCCACATTGAGGATGATATTAGCTATGGATTTTTTTGTATATGGCCTTTATTTTGTTGAGGTATGTTCCCTCCAACCCTACATTGTTGAGGGTTTTATCATAAATGAATTTCTACTTTGTCAAATGCTTTTTCTGCGTATATTGAGAGGATCACATGGCTCTTATGCTTTCTTTTATTAATGTGGTATATTACATTGATTTGTGAATATTTAACCATCCTTGCAGCCCAGGAATAAATCCCACTTGATCATGGTGAATGATTCTTTTAATGTACTGTTGAATTTGATTTGCTAGTATTTTGTTGAGAATTGTTGCATCCACGTTTATCAACGATGTTGGCCTGTATTTCTTTTTTTAGTGGAGTCTTTTTTCTGGTTTTGTCATCAGGGTAATGCTAGTCTCATAGAACGAATTTGGATATTATCCTTCCTTTCCTGTTTTTTTTTTTTTTTTTTTTTATATTTCCAGAAGAATGGGTATTAACTCTTCTTTAAATGTTTGGTAGAATTCCCCTATGAAGCCATCTGGTCCTGGATTTTCATTTGTTGGGCGATTTTTGATTCCTGATTTAATTTCTTTGCTGATTATCAGTTTGTCCAAATTTTCTATTTTTTCTGCTTCAGTTTTGATAGGTTATATGTTTCTAGAAAGTTATCCATTTCTTTCAGGTTGTCCAATTTGTTGGCATATAGTTTTCGTGATGTTCTCTTATAATTGTATTTCTATGGTGTTGGTTGTGATCTCTTCTCTCTTAATCATGATTTTATTTATTTGTGTCCTTTCCCTTTTCTTTTTGATATCTAGCTAGGGGTTTTTCAATTTTATTAGTTTTTTCAAAGAACCAGCTCGTGGTGTCATTGGTCCATTTCATTGGCTTTTTAGTTTCTATATCATTTGTTTTTGCTCTAATGTTTATTATTTCCCTTCTTCTGATAGCCTGAGGCTTCATTTGTTGTTCTTTTTCTAGCTCCTTTAGCTGTAAGGTTAGATTGTTTATTTGAGGTTTTTCTTGCTTCTTAAGGTAAGCCTTTGTTGCTATACACTTCCCTCATAGGACTGCTTTCGCTGTATCCCAAAGGTTTTAGGCCATTGTGTTTTCATTTTCATTTGTTTTCATGTATTTTTTTAAAAAAATCTTTGATTTCCTGGTTGATACATTCATTGTTTGGTAGGGTGTTCTTTAATCTCCATGTATTTGTGGTCTTTCCAATTTTTTTCTTGTGGTTGACTTCAAGTTTCATAGTTGTGTTCAGAAACTATGCATAGTATGATATCAATCTTTTTGTGCTTGTTGAGGCCTGATTTGTGATCCAGTGCTTAATCTCTTCTGGAGAATGCCACATGTGCACTTGAAAGAATTTACGTTCTGCTTTAGGATGGAATGTTCTGAATTTATTTGTTAAGTCCATCTGGTCCCTGTGTCACTCAAAGCCATTGTTTCCTTATTGACTTTTTGCTTAGATAGTCTGTCCATTGATGTAAGAGGGTGTTAAAGTTTTCTATCATTTTTGTTGTTATTATTGATTAGTTCCTTTATGTTTGTTATTGATTGTTTTATATATTTGGGTGCTCTCAATTGGGGTCATAAATATTTACAATTTTTTGATCTTCTTGTTAAATAGCCACCTTTACTATGACATAGGGCCTTTCTTCATCTCTTACTAGTTTTTGGTTTAAAATCTAGTTTGATATAAATATTGCTACTCTGACTTTGTTTGATGTCCATTTGCATGATAAGCGTTTCTTCATCCCCTCACCTTAAATCTGCAGGTGTCTTTAGATCTAAAATGAGTCCCTTGTTGGCAGCACATAGATGGGTCTTGTTTTTTTTTTTAAAATCTATCTGACACCTTATGTCTTTTGTTTGGAGTGGCTAACCTACTGTATTAAGAAAGGCATTGCTGGCCTCTGAAAACTTAATATACAAGGCTATAGTCAATAATGAAGCAGATAGAATTCACTATTTTAGTTGTGTTGTTTTGCAAATTCACAGGAAGAAAATATTGACCTGAAAGCCTGGGTGTGGGGGATGTTAGTCTCCACATAAACTTAAGCAGTGGTCTGTATCTTCTCTTTGCTCCCACACAGTACTCTGGGTGTTGTTGTTCTTGTTGTTGTTGTTATTGTTTTAGACATCATTTATCACATTCTTATAATCACCATTTTAGTTCTTTTTAAACAACATGTAAAATATTAAAAAATAAAACAGCACATGTATTTAAAATTGTTATATTTATTTGATTCTTGTCTCACTAGATTGTAAGAACTGTGTTTCATCTATCTATTTTTTCAGCACCTGACATAGTTATTGTCATACACTTGACACTGTATAAATAATTATTGAATAAGTACATGCATATTTTGGATTTAGGTTGATTTTCAAACTTATGTAGAGCCTCAGAAATCATTACTCTTAGGAATTATAAACAAATGTCATATATATATATTCATACATATATGAAATGTGGAACAAATATATGTATTAAAATGATTGTTTACAATATTATTTTGTAGATAAGAGAATTTTAAGAGAATTTCTAAATTAATACTTGATTTCATAGACTTGGATAAATAAGGTGTTCATTCTGAATCACTGAGTATTACATCCAGCAATTTTCAAAAAGGTGATTTCTTAAAGTACAATAGGGTCATTGTGAAAGAATTTTCTTTTGAGAGGAGTCCAGATCTCTCAACCTGGTTTTCAGTGGTAATAGTTATGTTCAATGTCCAATGAATCCAAAAATGGTACTACCATCTCTCATATGCATTCTAATAATGATGCTTCCTGGAATATCCCATAGAAGAATGGGTATAAAACAGGCAGCCCATTAACTCAATGAAATTTTATGCAAACTTTTTAATGATTTTGACATGCATAATTTTTAACAAAGAGTGTTCCTGGTTTTCATTAGATTCTCCAAGGGGCCCGTGACCCCCTGAATTGTTAACGCTATTTTTAGGAATTAAAAATTTATTTCAAAATCAAATAAACACTTCAAGGTGTTTAAATTCAGATACCAGGGGCGCCTGGGTGGCACAGCGGTTAAGCGTCTGCCTTCGGCTCACGGCGTGATCCCAGTGTTATGGGATCGAGCCCCACATCAGGCTCTTCTGCTATGAGCCTGCTTCTTCCTCTCCCACTCCCCCTGCTTGTGTTCCCTCTCTCACTGGCTGTCTCTATCTCTGTCGAATAAATAAATAAAATCTTTAAAAAAAAAAGAAATTCAGATACCAACTCTTCCACTGCAGATAATTAGCCATGTGACATTAGAAGGTCAATGCCTGCTTTGGCTAACAAGGCCTCTGTGGAGGAAACCATCTTCCACCTGCATATCATTCTTATCTTCTACCTATATGGAGTAAGATGTTGAAATAAAGTGCCCACCTTCCTTTATTTCTTTCTAGGCATCAAGATTTTATCTGAAAACCTTAGACCAGAGATGATGGTACCAATGGCTTAACATGATTTCAGTAATACTTTTTAGAAATAGCCTATTTCCTGATTTGCTTTGCAACCTTGTGCTAGGATGTGAAAGCTACATCTGCAGTATAAAGGAATAACACCTCTGTTTCTGTAAGCTTTGAGCATCCAAGAGGACAGGCACCTGAAAATTCCCCTTTGCAATTAAAGGTTTTCCTGATGTCCTAAAGAATATAATATGGAACTCCTCAAAAGCCTACATTAATGAGGGCACTGAGACTAAAAGGCTAACATCCTATGCAGTCTGTCTGTTGGAAATAGAAAGAGGGGCTCCTAGAAGCTTGTCACATGAATCTACCATATTAATAATGACATTGAAAAATATGTATCAAATGATTAATGAAAATATATGTTCTTCATGTCTTTTAGCTCAAATTTTGCCTTATTAGGAAAGAATAAATTAAACAAATATTAGTATATAATACTATTTCTCCAACATGAATTAATTTTTTTGCCCTTGAAGAAAGTTGTTTGATAGATGATTCCTGTTAAGGGTTAAATTGTGGCCCTCAAAAAGATGTCGAAGTCCTAACTCTCAGAATTGTATAGAGCGGCATTGAATACAAACTTCAGAATGCAACCTTATTTGGAAATAGGGTCACTGTAAATGTAATTAGTTAAAATGAAGTCCTACTGGAATAGATGAGGTCACATTTAACCCAATGTGGCTGGTCTCCTTATAAGAAAAGACACAGAGACACAAAAATACGCAAGGGAGAAAGCCATATAAATACCAAGGCAGACACTGGAGGGCTTCAGCTGCAAGCCAAAGAATGTCAAGAATTATCCACAACTATCAGAAACTAGAAAGAAGCATAGGATTGTCCCTTGAAAGTTTCAGAGGAAACATAGCCCTGCCTACACCTTGATTTCTAACTTTTCATCTCTGCAACAGTGAAACAATACATTTCTGAATTTTTCTTTCATTCCTGTTTTTTCTAAGCTGCCCAGGTTGTCCTACTTTGTTACAGCATCCATAGGAAACAAGTAGAACTACTAAAAACTTCTAATTCAGATATCCTGTAAGTCTTTAAAAATAATCACTTGTTGCTGTTATTTTTTGTATTACAGAGCTATGCAATCACAAAATAAGTCCACCCTATTTTCTTGATTAACTTAATACTGCTATTATTTACATTACAGCAGTACTATTATATATCAGCAAAATAGTCTTATATCTCATGGCTCTCTATATTAAGAAAAATATGCAATAGACAGTTGTGTGATACTCAGAAAATAAAAAGAACAAGGAAGCAAAAATTCAAATGTCAAATATCAGTTTTGACTTGGGTACAGAAACATGAATAAGAAATCCATTATATTCTTTATCATATTCATTTTGACTTTTAAATGGTATTTAGTTTCTAATTGCAAATATTTGCAGGAAACTTAAAATGTTGCATAAAAATATCGAAGTCATAAAACTGGCAATGTGCAAAGGTGCATCATAAATATTGCAGAAAGTGTTAAGAAACTCTGAAAATCCAATCTGTATTTAATAAAGTTCTCTTAGCTTTTTAAAGGGTTAGAATTATGTTCAAATTTTTTTATTAATTGAAAATCTTAGCTTGGAATTTTCAGGGTATAAAACGCATTGCACTTCTCAAGATACCTCTGAAAAGAAAACCAAAAGAACACCATAAACAGGGTAGTTTTAAAATAAGTGCACTTTCTTATGACTGGCTTTGGTGGAGAAGAAATAATTGGGTCATCATAAATCATCCATCCATGTTGGGCTTACCACTGAATGGGTCATGGACCTTGTAAACCTTCTGTTCTTTCTCTTTTCTACTTTAAGCAGTTAAAGATCAAGGTGATTATCGCTAGTAAAACCCACTCTCCTACTACAAATATATTATTGATTCGTAGTTTCCCACAAAGTTTTAAGGATAAAGAATGATTGAGGCTAAGGTGCCTTTGCTAGTTTGAGTGCCTACCCTGTGACAATTAAATGTGTGAAAGGATATTGACAGAGAGCTCTGGGGCCTCGGATGAAATACAGCAGTCAGGGTGAAAAAACCATTTTTCATTTAATAAACACTTCTGAAAGGCTTGTCGCTGCACACTATATTTATAGGCACAGCTCAGATAGTCCCATTTTCTTCTGGTTCTGCTTCTATAAAACTTCTTTAATCAGCTGGAATTGGATGTGATTCTGATGTCATAAATCTCATAAAGGGGTCAGGTAAATGAGCCCCTTTTCAGGGGCATCTACAGTATGTTTTATAGATATTTTAATGAGAGATAGTACTAGAGGGTTTTACATACTTTCCAAACTGAGGATATAGAGACATTCATTAGCTGAGCAAACTAGGACTCAAGGATAGATTTTATAAAGAATCTGAAATATTAAAAATAAGATGTTTTAATTTCCTTAACTGCCTCACTATACATTATATTTTGAATATTATTTAAATTGCTTATTTTCTGGGCAGTTTATTCATGTTTCTTCTTCACTACATTCCTTTCATAGGAGCCACACTTGTGAAAGTTCTTCTGGGATATTTTGGGAGGAAAACTAGACATAATTCCTTTTGGTTTAAATAAACTCTGAAATCAGAAAAGCACTGATCTCCCTAATAGCTTTTTACATATTTAAGCCTAATTTCTCTAGTTTTTATCTCAGCAGTGAAACAATACAAGATGTAGGACAATTTTTCTTTTAGTAGAAACAATAGCTTTGTAAAATGTCTCAATACAGACATTTTACTTTGTGTAATCTATTATAATGAATATGGATTATTCTAGGAGAGAAATGACTTCATAGAAAATTCTTCATGACTCACTTGTATGAAGCCAGCTCATTTTAGGCTGGGTCAGTCAGTGAACAAGACTGTATTGTATGTAGGCTGTGGCATCAGATAGAGAAAATGCTTTTCCAAAGGAAGAAATGGGGGCACTTTATTTAGCTCATCTGATCCTTTTTATTTCACTACACAAAATGGGGATAATGCTTTCTCATCAGGGTAGTGTAAGGGATACATCAACTATCTATCATCAATCAATCTATCTATCTATCTATCATCATCTATCATCTATCATCTATCTATCTATCATCTATCATCTATTTATCAACAATCATCCTCATCTATATCATAGCATAGACTATAACATTTACTACAGTTAAAAATTTTGTACCCAAAAATGTTAACTATGCTATATTTGAAAGTTAATACCAGATCCCAATTCTCATCACTAGGAGAAAAAAAAAACATTTTTTTTTGTAACTACATGGGATGATGGATTTTTTATTGATGTATAATTAGCATGCAGTGTTATATTAGTTTCAGGTGTACAACATAATGATTCAACAATTCTATACATTACTCAGTGCTCATCATGTTAAGTGTAGTCCCCATCTGTCACCAAACATTATTATAATTTTATTGACTTTATTCCCTTTGCTGCACTTTTCACCTCTCTAATTTATTTTGGAAATGGAAATTTCTACCTCTTAATCACCTTTATTGATTTCACCTGTCTCCCTACCTACTTCTCCTCTGGAAACCGTCTGTTCTCTGTATTTAAGAGTCTGTTTTTGTTTGTCTCTTTTTTCTTTATTTGTGTTGTTTCTTAAGTATAAAGATGAGTGAAATCATGCTGTATTTGCCTTTCTCTGTCTGACTTACTGTGCTCAATATAATACCTTCTAGGTCCACCCATGTTATTGGAGTTGGCAAGATCTTATATGTATACACACACATTTCTCTCTCTCTCTCTCTCTCTCTCTCTCTCTCTCTCTCTCTCTCACACACACACACACACACACACACACACACACCATGTCTTATCCTCTTTCTTCATCTGTTGGTGTACATGTGGGTTGCTTTCATATCTTTGCTATTATAAATAATGTTGCAATAAACATAGGGGAGCATGTCTTTTCAAATTAGTCTTTTCATTTTCTTTGGGTAAATACCCAGTAGTGGAATTATTGGATCATATGGTATTTCTATTTTTGACTTTTTGAGGAAACTCCATACTGTTGTCCACAGTGGCTGCACCAATTTGCATTCCCTCCAATAGTGCACTGGGTTTTCTTTTTCTCTATATTCTTTCCAATAGCTTTTATTCTTTGTGTTTTTGATTCTATGTTGTGGTTTTGATTCACATTTCCCTGGATTAATGATGTTGAGCATCTTTTCATGTATCTGTTGGCCATCTGCATGTTTTCTTTAAAAAAATGTATTCAGATTCTCTGCCTGTGTTTTAATTGGATTATTTTGTTGTTGTTGGTTTTTTTTTTCTTTTGGTATTATCTAAGTTCTTACAAAATTTTAGATATTAACCCCTTATCAGATATATCAATTACAAGTATTTTTTCCCATTCAGTAGGTTGCTTTTTATTTTGTTGATGATTTCCTATGCTATGCAAAATCTTTTATTTTGATGTAGTCCTAATCATACATTTTTGCTTTTGTTTCTCTTCCCTCAGGAGGCATATCTAGAAAAATATTACTATGGTTCATGTCCAAGAGATTACTGCCTATTTTCTTCTAGGAATTGTATGGTTTCCGGTCTCACATTTAGGCCTTTAATCCATTTTGAGTTTATTTTTATGTATGGTGTTAAAAAGTGGTCCAATTTCATTCTTTTGTGTATAGCTGTCCAGTTTTCTCAGCACCATTTGTTGAAGAGACTCTTCCCCGTTGTAGATTCTTGTTCCCTGTCATAAATTAATTGACCATATAATTGTGGGTCTATTTGAGGCTCTCTCTTTTGTTCTACTGAGCTATGTGTCTGTTTTTGTGGCAGTACCATACTATTTTGATTACTACAGTTTTGTAGTATATGTAGAAATCTGGGTTTGTTATACCTCTAGCTTTGTTCTTTCTCAAGATTGCTTTGGCTATTTGGGGTCTTTTGTGGTCCCATTAAATTTAGATAATACCAAAAGAAAAAATGTGAAAAATGCTGTGGTGTATTGATAGGGATTGCTTTAAATCTGTAGATTGATTTTGGTAGTATGGACATTTTAACAATATTGGTTCTTCCAACCTACAGGCATGGAATATTTTTCCATTTGTTTGTGTTGTCTTCAGTTACTTTCATGGATGTTTTATGGTTTCCAGTGTACAAGTCTTTCACTTCCTTGGTTAAGTTTATTCCTAAGTATTTTATTCTTTTTGGTGTGATTATAAATGGGATTGTTTCTTATTTCTCTTTCTGCTATTTCATTATTACTCTATAGAAATGCAACAGATTCTTGTATATTAATTTTGCATCCTGTGACTTTATTGAATTTATTTATCAATTCTAGTAGTATTTTGGTGGAGTCTTTAGGGTTTTCAATATATGATATCATTTTCTCTGCAAATAGTTAAAGCTTTACTTCTTCTGTACCAATTTGGGTATATTTTATTTCTTTTTCTTGTCTGAGTGCTGCAGCTAGGACTTTCAGTACTATGTTGAATAAGTTTTTCACCATCAGGTCTGAGGCTAGCTGCAGGTTTGCCATATATGGCCTTTGTTATGTTGAGGTATGTTTCTTTAAAACCACTTTTTGATAGTTTTTATCATGAATTAATATATTTTATCTAGTGCTTTTTCTGCATCTATTGAGATGGTCATATTTTTATTCTTTCTCTTGTTAATGTGATGTATTACTTTCATTGATTTGTGACTACTGAAACTTCTTTGCATCCCTGGAATAAATCCCATGTGATTGTGGTGAATGATTTTAATGTATTGTTGAATTCAGTTTGCTAATATTATGTTGAGGAATTTTGCATCTATGTTCATCAGAGATTTTGACCTACAGCTTCCTTTTTTTGTAATGTTTTGTCCAGTTTTGGTCAAGGCTATGCTGGCTTTGGAGAATAAATGTGGAGACTTTCCTTCCTCTTTTATTTTTTGGAATAGTTTGAGAGGAATAGGTACTTAATCTTCTTGAAATGTTTGGTGGAATCCACCTGTGAAGCCACCTGGTCCTAAACTTTTGTTTGTTGGGAAGGCTTTTTGTTTTTGTTTTCTGATTCAATTTTATTGTAGTAATCGGTCTATTCAGATTTTCTATTTCTTCCTGATTTAGTTTTGGAAGGTCATATGTTTTTAGGAATTTGTCCATTTCTTCAAGGTCATCCAGTTTATTGGCATATGATTTTTCATAATATTCTCTTATAATCCTTTGTGTTTCTTGTGGTGTCAGTTGCTATCTCTCCTCCTTCATTTCTGATTTTGAATACTCTCTTTTTCTTGATGAGTCCAGCTTAAGGTTTATCAATTTTATCTTTTCATAGAGCCACAGTCTGGTTTCATTGATCTTTTCTATTTTTTAAGTCTCTATTTCTACCCTTTTACTTCCCTCCAATTATATTTTTGATATTACAATTTATCTCTTATATGTTTGATAACAAATTATAGTAACTATAGTTATTTTCAATAAACTCTTCCTTTATTTTTATACTATAATTAAGTGGTTAACACACCAACATATTACAGAATTAGAATTTTCTGACTATATGATTATCTTTATCATTGTGTTTTATATTATTATATGTTTTCATGTTAATAATTAGCATCTTTTCATTTCAGTTTGAGCAACTCCTATCAGTCTTTCTCCTAAAGAAGTTCTAGTGGTAATGAAATCCTCCATTTTTATTTATCTGTGAAGATCTTTATTTCTCCTTTATTTCTGAAGGATAACTTTACTAGAGTATTCTGAGTTGGAATTTTTTTTCTTTCAATAGTTATGCTTTCTTTTGAGAAATTCACTGTTAGTCTGAAAAATTTTCCTTTGTAGGTTACACTCATTTTTCACTTGCTGCTTTTAGTATTTTTTCTTCATCTTTGATTTTTAACAGTTTCATTATCATGTATCTTGGAGAAGTTCATTTTGAATTGAGATAATGGAGTGATCTATTAGCTTTATGAATTTGGATATCAAGGTCTCTCCAAGCTTTAAGAAGTTCTCAACAATTATTTCTTTAAATAAACTCTCTGCTCTTTTCTCCTTTTCCTCTGGAACTCTAATGATTCTGATGGTTGATCACTTGACTCTGTCCCATAGAATACATAGGCTTTCTTTACTACTTCTTAATTTTTATTCATTTGTTTATTATCTATTATCTTTTTTCCCCCCTGCAGACAGGGTTATTTCAAATTTCTCTCTTCTAGCTCACTAATTCCATCTTCTGTTTGTTCTTTTCTGCTATTGAAGCTCTCTAGTCTATTTGTCATTGCACTCATTGAGTTCTTCAACTTCAGAATTTCTGTTCGTCTATTTTATGATTGACTACCTCTTGTTAAATATCTCATTTTGTTCATATATTGTTTTCCTGACTTCATGAATTATCTTTCTGTGTTTCACAGTAGCTTGTTGAGTTTCTCCAAAATAGCTATTTTGAATTCTTTATCAAGTAAATGACAGGATTTTACGTATTTGAGTTTGATTACTTGAGTACTACTGAGATTTCGTTGGTGATGTCATGTGTGGTTTTTTATTTTTTTAATTCAAGTTAGTTAACGTATAGTGTAGTATTGGTTTCAGGAATAAAATTTACTGATTCATCGTTTACATATAGCACCCAGTGTTCATCCCAAGTGCTCTCCTTAATGCCCATCACCCATTTAGCCCACCCTTCCCTCCAGCAGCCCTCAGTTTGTTCTCTATACTTAAGAGTCTTTTAAGGTTTTCCTCCCTTTCTGTTTTTGTCTTATTTTTCCTTCCCTTCCCTTATGTTCAACTGTTTTGCTTCTTAAATTCTACATATGAAATTAATGAAATCACATATTTGTCTTGCTCTGACTTATTTTGCTTAGCATAATATGTTTTAATTTCGATGTCATGTGTTCTTGATTCTTCATGTTTGTTGGGATTTTGTGTTGCTGTATCCATATTTGAAGTAGTCACCTCTTCCAATCAGTACAAGCTGTCTTCAGGCCAGGGTTACTTTTAGTTGGCACTGTTTATATCTGGGGCTTTCTTCAACCTTGTATGAATACAATTGCTCCACACCACTTCCTCAGTCTTTTGAGAATTCTTAAGTTTGTATGTCTTCTCTAGATCTTACAACTCACCAAGCTGCCTGCTGGGAACCTCTTTTTTGGTTTTTATAAGGTGGACCTACAGCTCAAGGCTGTGGTTTCTCCTTTGCCTATAGACCCTGACCTGTTAACTGCATGAAATTCTTGTATTCTGGAGATCACTCCTATCACTACATTCAGGAGGATGCGCAATATGCCAGCCACCTTGTGGCTGGCAGTATGTATTTAATATTTATGGCATTGGGGAGCCCACACACTGGATCTGGGAGATACTTGGGTGAGGTTTTTGCAGTGGTTCTTGGGTGGGCTTCCTCCATTCCCGAATGCAATCACCAGGAATCAGTTCTCTTTAATGTCCTTTGATAGTCTTATCAACCTCTTTTTTAATCTTTTTCCTTCCCCAGTGATGGAGTTCCTGCCTCAATACTCTGGATGTTGAGTAAGAGGAATAGGTTTCTCCATCAGGATCCTTCACACCTGGGGAAGCTGGGCACTCACTCACCACTTTCCCTTTTCCTTTCCCTCATGGGAGTTGTGCTGGCTAATTCAGCCCTGTTCTCTGCCACCTTGGGGTGGACATGGCACTGGCAAAGTTCCTCTTACTCTCTAAGTGCATCCAAAATCATATTTCCTTTTTCTCCAGTGGATTACTAGAATCTCTCCTCAGGAAACCTGGACTTCTACAAAGGCTCTGTCATCTGTCGGGGTCTGCCTAAGTCAGCACTCTCCAGGTGTTCCTATCCCTGGCCAAGACAGGGGCTAGGGCTGATTCACTGGCTCATCCTAGTACTACAGCCATACTGAGATCTATCTAATCTACCAGATTCACAGGCTAGCAAGACTCCTTTCCAGCCCCTTGGCTTATGTTTCTAGACACCACAACTTCCACAGAGGCACTTTTGTTCATGGATGGATACTAAATTTTAGTTGTTAAAGGGGAAAACAGAAAGGAGGGACATCTTATGTCACCATGATGCTGATGTAACTTCCAGCATGACTGTTGTCTTTAGAAATAATTTTTTAAAAATTATTTTAACATGCCCTGCTAGTATCCAACAGGATAATTATACATATTTAAATAAATTTTAAAATGATTTTAACAATGGTATATTTTATTATTAAAGAAGGCTAGAGAAAGTTCTGGGTCTTTTTTTTTTTTAAATTTTTCTTTTGACTCTAAGCTTCTAGGAAAAAAATTGTCATTAAGATGATTTTTTAAAATAGGTAGAATACTGTTTTCTGATACTGGTAACTATTCTGTTGTGAGGTTCTAGTCCTAGATAATGCAATGGTGCAGAATCTAATTACACCTCCTCCTCTATTTGGAAACCTTACTCATACTTAGATATGGGGGGTGGGGGAAGGATGTGATTAATGTTAGGCCACAGGGAAATTTCTTTTTTTTTTTAATAATTTTTTATGTTATGTTAGTCACCATACAGTACATCCTTAGTTTTTGATGTAGTGTTCCATGATTCATTATTTGCGTTTAACACCCAGCGCTCCATGCAATATGTGTCCTCCTTAATACCCAATCACTTGCCTATCCCAATCCCCCAGCCCTCCCCTCTGAAGCCCTCAGTTTGTTTCCCAGAGTCCATAGTCTCTTGTCGTTCATTCCACCTTCTGTTTACCCCCCCTTCATTCTTCCCTTTGTTTTCCTACCAATCTCCCTGCTATTTCTTATGTTCCATAAATGAGTGAAACCATATGATAATTGTCTTTCTCTGCTTGACTTATTTCACTTAGCATAATCTCCTCCAGTCCCGTCCATGTTGCTGCAAATGTTGGGTAATTGTTCTTTCTGATGGCTGAGTAATATTCCATTGTATATATGGACCACATCTTCTTAATCTATTCATCTGTTGAAGAGCATCTTGGCTCCTTCCACAATTTAGCTATTGTGGACAATGGTGCTAAGAACATTGGGGTGCATATAGCCCTTCTCTCCACTCTGTATCTTTGGGTAAATACCCAGTAGTGCAATTGCTGGATCATACGGTAGCTCTATTTTTAACTTTTTAAGAGATCTCCACACTGTTTTCCAAAGTGGCTATACCAACTTGCATTCCCACCAACAGTGTAAGAGGGATCCCACAGGGAAATTTCTATACAAAATCATTACCATTAATTTTGTAAAGGAAAATTACCCCAAAGTCAAATAATGTCCACTGACTGTGACTATTTTGAAATTATTTGTAAACTTAAGTGTCTGCTGATTCACAGAAGGCAGAAAATTTCCTTCTTTGTGTTCCCAACATAGAGTTGATCTTCATCCTTTTTAGATGTGACTTGTTCATAAGGCACTTGCATTTAGACACTACTCTTGTCACCTTCATGACACAGAGTAAATGGTAATTGATTTTTCTCTTGGCTGGTTGACAAACCTTTATTATGGGCATAAAGAATTGTTTCTTTCTTTTAGTGGCAGTAAAAGGTTTAGGGAAGCTGTAACACGGATAGAAATTTGGTTCAGCATAGCTCTTGTTTTTTTAGACCCTTCTTCCCACCTGGTTTGAGGTGGGGAAGTAGCCTAGCTTTCTTTAGGGAGTGTTCAGGGTATCTCTGAGAACCAGAAGAGAAGGAAAAGGCACAGGATTACAAAAGACTGGTATAAAACATGTTAGCCAGGAATTTTCCTGAATTAGAGTGCCCATTACTTTTATCAAAAGGATCTATGGTCTTCAAGCAGTAGACAAGAAGGGAAAAAAAAGTCTATAGGAACTCTGCATAGATATAATTCATCTTGTAACCTGCCAGTTTTTAAAACCTGAGTGTTCTTGTTTAAATATATAACTATATCCAAAATAGAATAATAACTTTCTCATTTAAATTTGTATAGTACTCATTCAGCATTTTATTGGGCCATTGACAGGACACAATAGAAATTTTTAAAATAATTTACTAAATTTCACAGAGGTGTGAATGAGGTTACTGGTACTAAAAAGGGATACTGAAGTACTTAAAGAACAGCAGTGAAGAAGCCTTTGCTACTCTAAAGCCTGAATAGACAAGGAAAATTTCATTTCCAGAACCTAATGTGAGCAGAAGTTTGGATTAAGAACTATCTAAGAGGGTCTTTAATTGTAGGAGGAAGAAATTAATGCTGGAACCACAGCTAAATTGGAAAGTGAAAAGCAGAAGGGAAAAAAATATTCTACCTCCATCTTTTTAGCGCTGCATCCCATGGAACAAATGGTACAAATGCATATGCAAACCACTCTTTGCAAGAAACTTTGGTGAGGTCAATCTATGAGATTTCCTGGGCTTGGAGCAGGGCAGGGAAATAGAGAATGCATCTAAGAGGAATGGGAGAGAGACAGAAGATGCCAAATTTTATTGGTAAATTCCTAAGTATAGAGCTTGTATTTTATCTGCATTTGTGACTCATCTCTACTCCATATCTCAGCACCCTGGCTAAATGACTTAAACTTATAGAGGTTTTCAGTGGGATTTGCTAAACAAATTTTCTTACTAAAAATTCTATTTGCTTTTAGTCAACAGAGAAATCCAAGAAGGTGAGAATTGTTTCTTCTACAATTTAAAAACATGTTTGTTGTGTTAAATAACAAAAGTTCAAATAAATTTGAAGATTTAATTGGCTTTATTAAATAATTCATGAATTAGGTAGCATCCCATTTAGCAAATAGTGGGGATTCCAAGGAGTTGTACAAAATGGAAGGCTTTTATAGGAAGGAGGGTGGAACAAGAAACTTAAAAGTTAAAGAAAAGAAAGGATTGTTTCAGGCAAGACCACCTTCCCTTAGCGGGAAGGGCAGGGAGTTTTATTGTTATCTTATCTTCCTTTGGGGAATTGAGGGAACCCAAGTAAAAGATTACCTCATTGGTGCTTATCATAAAGTTCCTGGCTGACCAGCTCAGGTTTAAATTTCTGGGAGAAGTTGAAACGACAATTAGATTAGGTATTAAGCCTTGGTTTACTGACTTGGGGCCTTGATAGCACTTGCGGTCTGTGGTTTTCTTTTTAACATTTGTCTTTTGTTTATCTTCTAAATGAAAGGGGAGGAAAAAAAAACTAGAGCCACTGACTTAAATTAATTGCACTTAAGCATTATTTTCCAATTTTTTTGGGGGGGGTTGGGGATTTCAGGTATCCTATGTTTTTTTGGTCGTGTAGTAGAGGATACAATATTTGATAATAAAATTTCTTAATAATTACAAAATTTAGTAATGCTTAGAACACACTAAGTATTACATTTAATTATCTAGAGATTTAGGAACTATTTAAAACCCAGAATCAGACAAAATAACTTTTTAAAAAGACTTGATATGCTTAGAATAAAATGTTTTCATGTAGAATATGTCCTTCTACTCACCTACCATCATGAGAATATTTACTTGAATGCCTGAATTAGACCGAAGCTTTGTAAAATTTTGACATTTTTAGATTAGGTTTCCTTAAATTATGATCTCATTGTATAATATTAGCTATTATCTGGGCACCTGGGTGGAACATTCAGTTAAGTGGCTGCCTTCAGCTCAGGTCATGATCCCAGGGTCCTGGGATCAACTCCCACATCTCATGGGGCTCCTTGCTTGGCAGGGAGCCTGCTTCTCCCTCTCCCTCTGCCTGCCACTCTGCCTGCTTGTGCTCTCTCTCTCTGTCCCTCTGTCAGATAAATAAATAAAATCTTAACCATATCATTAATATATTTATTAAATGATAATATTAACATATTAAATATAACATATAAATACATTAAATTTTGCAAAAACAAGGACAGGCTGTTCTCATTTTGAACAGTAGCAAGATGCTATAAAAATGGCCATGCACACTGAAGCTTTGCATAGCTTTGCATAATTAATAGCAAAAATTGTGATTGTTTTGTGACAACATTAAAATTTCTCTTATTGCCACTTGTAAATGTACAGTTAACCCTGGAACACTGTAGGGGTTAGGGACACTCCCTCCCACACACACACACAGCTGACAATTAGTGTATAACTTTTGACTCTAAAAACTTCACTTCTAAATGCCTACTGTTGACTGGAAGCCTTATCAATGACATATATAGTTGATTAACACATATTTTGTATGGTCTGTGTATTATATATTTTATTCTTGCAATAAAGGAAACTAAGGAAAAGAAAATGTTACTAAGAGAATCATAAGGAAGATAAAATATATGTACAGTACTCTACTGCATTTATCAAAAAATATCTGCATATAAGAGGACCTGCACAGTTCAAACCTGTATTATTTAAGGGTCAAGTATGTAAGGAAAGGAACAAAAATAGCAAGGTGATATTTATTTAGTACGTTATATTTAAAACAGAAGAAAAATTAGAATTAGCGTTTTATTTTTTAAAAAAGTATGAAGTGTAGTTTGAACACATTCTCTTTCCATGTAACATATAATATGGAACAGGCATCTTTTGTATACTTTGGTAAATGATAATAATCCTTTCTAATTGTAGATCAGCTTCCAACATTTTATCCCTTGCACTTCCAATGTTATGAAATATCTGCAAGGATTCCTTGAGGGTTAATGTTTTGCAGGCATTACTTTCTCTGACACATATTCCTCTTTTTTGTGTGTTTTGTTTTTTGTTTTGTTTTGTTCGTTTGCTTGTTTTGGTTACAATGACTTTCTTCATTCATCTTCACTAAAATCCTCTGGCTGTATATCTAAAGTAACTCAAATGGCAGCAGTGTTAACATTCCCACAGTCTACTCTTTTTTTCTTTAATTCTATTTACTTCTAATGTAAATTTTACTTCTTACATTATCACTTTTTGGGTTTTTTGCTGTAATTTCATCTTTGTTGGCTAATTCCCCTTTCCAATTATCCATTTTTGAAAATTGTCACATGTGTTTATTCAGGTAGACAACTATATTCTTTACTGTCTGGGCATGAATTGAGTAACAGATGTACAGTGACCACTAATCAAAATACTTTGAAAGAAATGATGTGATTGATCAGGTTGTATATCTATTATTTACATAGCAATTTTTGAAGAACATCAGCAAAACTGTACTTTAAAGAGATTCATTCTATTTAATTAAACCGTGGTGACTGAAATGTATGCACATTGGAATTGTGCAGAGCAAGGACTGCCTGTATGAAAAGCTCCTTTATTATTTTATTACCTAGAAAACTACCATTAAATTTTATTGTAGTATTACTTTCATAATTTTGGGGTGCCTAAACTTTTTTTTTATGTGAATCTAATCATCCTGCTAATACAAATTTGAGTCCTTTTTCTTGTTTTAAATATTAAGGTATAATAGGTGGGTTCAATTTTTTTTAAGTGATACTAACTTTGAAAGTCACACATGAAAGTTGTTTTACATTATATTCATTAACATAAGGCTGTTTATACAGAGGTCTCTCAGTCATGAGAAGACCTCATGGATAAAAGTGAAGAAAAGAGAGAACATTAAAAGGGGAAAATAGACAAAGAAAAAGGAAATTGAAATTGAGATAAAGGAGATCCCAAAGGATCAAGCCATGCCTTTCTCCTCTTTTAGTGAGTCTAGAGAAGGGTAAAACATGAAGCGTTATTCCCATATGTAATGTGAAGATTTTAGCAAGTATGTTCCTGGTAAATATAGACAATTCAACATGCGCAAGTTTGAGCAACACAGCGTTCTTTCAGGATAAAGTCTTGATTTCAATATTACGAAGAAAATTAGGAAAAGAAGAGATAAACGTTAAGCAATCCCATAAAAGCAACATTCTTCCACTTTAAAATCCTTACTCTTAAAATAGTTGGCTTCATGTCCCAATTCAGTAGTTGAGCAGGGGTGAGATCGTGACCTTTGAAAGAAGAAATTTGAATATTACCAAGGGCTTGTCTATGGGACCATTTCTATCCTACTTTTTCTAATCTCTCCTTTGGTTGACATCACCATGCACATGAAAGCTTGGTTCTCTTTTGCACATGAATTTCAACTTGGTTTTGTATAGAGATTTGAGTCACATACTTTTTTCCTACAAAGCATTTGTAAACATTACTCTTATACTTTCCTGTTATGTTTAAAGTTATTAAGAAAAAAGTCCGAAACTGGGTTGATTTTTTTTTTTTTTGGTACGTAAATTATGTCTGATATCCGAGTATATCAGAAATATTTTCCTTAACTTTGGGGTTTGATTACTTTACCAATTTACTTATCAATGTTAATTTTCAATAGTAGTGCCATGTATATAGTGAGCCTTTTTATTTCATAGATTCAGACCCTTAATTTCCATTGTATCTTTGAATAAAATCTCTGCTCCATTTTTATGGTTTTTTTTACCTTAATTTACTTAAGATCAGTTATGAGCATGTTTCCTCGTCATGATTTGCAATTCTATACCTATTGTTTTCCCTACAACTGCTTTCCTCTTTTCATTCCCTTTCAATACGTTTTAGGGAATTTTCTCAAGCCTGCGTTCCCTATCACAGATAGAGAATTTTAAAGGTTCAATTCTGATCTTTGCTCTTTCTAGTGTCATTTTAATGAAATATAATAACATTATTTGTCTCCTTTATTTCTTTCCTTAGTTCTGCCACCTTTAGTTACAATAAATCTTTTATATTGTTTCCTTGTCTTATTGCATCATTTCATAATAAATTTTTATTTTTTTTAAGTTATGAGCTTTTTCCTAAAGTTTTTCTAAGGTATATCTTTTTAAAAACTATATCGTCTCAAGGATGCCTGGGTGGCTCAGTCAGTTGAATGTCCGACTTGATTTCAGCTCAGGTCTCCATCTCACAATCTCACGTCTCCATCTCAAAATCTCAGGATCCTGAGTTCAGGAACTTAAAAAAGTAATTAAAAAAAAACCTATATCATCTCAAAAAATAATTAAAAAAATAAAAACTGTATCATCTCAAGAAAATAATTTTAAAAAATTAAAAAAGCTATATCATCTCTTTATTCCCTTAATTTTATGTTTATTTTCTTCTTATCATTGAGGAAATATGGTATAAAGTCCATAAGGTATTCTGTTTTCTGTTTATTTATCTTTGGGTGATCTTTTTAATGTGCTGCTGATTAATTCCTCCTTTTTCCTATTCTCCCTCTCTCTCCATCTGTCTCTAAACATCATTAAAATTCTTACACCATAGAACTTAAGCTGGAAATAAGGATGGGAGTATATGGTGATGACTGCATATTCTTTCAGCTTCTATGCAATAGAGTAAGATTGGTGTTGCAGTGGGGGGCAGATAATAACTTAGAAAAATGACAATTACAGTGAGGACATTTGATTTCACAGTCATAATATTTTGTGCTCATATTTGTTCACTCAGAGTAGAGGACCACAGGGGAAGGGAGGGAAAACTGAATGGGAAGAAATCAGAGAGGGAAACAAACCATGAGAGACTCTGGACTCTGGGAAACAAACTGAGAGTTACAGAGGGGATGGGGTAACCAGGTGATGGTTTTTAAGGAGCGCACGTGTTGTGATGAGCACTGGATGTTATATGCATCTAATGAATCATTGAACACTACATGTTGGCTAATTGAACATAATTAAAAAACAAAAACCAAAAAAACTGTGCATCAGTACTGAGCTCTGCTCTATTGAAGGCATTCTTCCCACTGGAGTTGGAGGATGGATGCTTTCTAGTTTTACTTTTTTTTTTTTTTTTTTAAGATTTTATTTATTTGACAGAGATAGAGACAGCCAGCAAGTGAGGGAACACAAGCAGGGGGAGTGGGAGAGGAAGAAGCAGGCTAATAGCAGAGGAGCCTGATGTGGGGCTCGATCCCAGAACGCCAGGATCACGCCCTGGGCTGAAGGCAGACGCTTAACGACTGTGCCACCCAGACACCCCTCTCGTTTTACTTTTGATTTTACTTTGAGATGTTCCACAAACTTTCATTAGGAGTTAGAAAGAAGCACTTAAGTTTTGTTGCATGGGGCCAAACAACTTTCTTTCTTTTAGTCATATTGTTTTGCTATTGAATTTTATAGAAATAGTTCTCTATCATTTTGAAATCTATAGCCTCCAGACCTTGAGTGGTTTTTCTTCCATTTCATGTCAGATCAAAATTGTACCAGTTTTAAAAAGTAAGTCCAAGAAAAAAATGTAGCATGAAGCCAATGTTTCTATATCATTCCTGCTACTACTATTGCTACTTGGCAGGTAAAGCGGGATTCCAGTTGGCACCATCTATACTATTCCATTGCCTGCTCTTCCTTGCAGTCTTTTACCCAGGAACTTAGGGCTACTTTTCAGTTTTCCATAAAGTCCTTTACTAATAATTTAAAATCATTTACCACACTTCTTGGAAAGGTAGTTTCATCTCAACTTCTAATGTTATTTTTTGTTTAATTATAATTTACAAAACTGTAATATTTTTAAGGTTTTTTTTTAAATTTGTGATATGAAGCTAATCTGTATGTTTCTGAAGGTTTTTCTCTTATCATTTGTTTCGTTTATTTCAGTGAATAAATCCATCTTTATGTGAAGAGTTTTAACTTAGCCAAGCATAAAAATAGGTAATAGACAAAGATAATCATATGCCCGCTCTATAACAGTCATTCAGTGTTCTATAGAGGTTCTTCATTTTCCATAAGATAAAGCCCAAATTTATAATATGGCAAATAGGTGCCTATTCATCTCTCCAGTCTCATCTCTTACTCTTCACACCTGGGATGTAGGGTTGCAGCTATACTGACATAGTTAGTTACAGTTCCCTTGTATGCTATCTTTTTTCTCACCTTCCTGCCTTTGAAACTCTACTCCCTTCTTTCTTCTTGCTCATTTACCTTATTTCTATTTGTTGATACTCGATTCAGTCATTATACCTTCCTGGTAGCTTTAACAAATACCTTTCTCCTCACATAAGTACATATACACAAACAGACACCCATGCCAACAGTCTGCACATCTGTCATTTTATCTATAACACTGGATTGATATTAGCTGCTTATTTTCCCATTTCTACTAATAGACTGTGTACTGACTGGCCTATTGCTTGACATAATTGAATACATTTTTTTCCAATGAATTGATTCATTACTTACAAATTTATTAGAATTATCCTACACCTGTATATAATTTTAGCCTTTCTCAGCAATAAGAACACTTTAAGTTACTACCTGTGTATAAAGTAGATTTATATAGTTTATAGTTCATCTGAAATAGCTACACTTTTTTTGATAGTTTCTATGTCCAGCTCTCCAGAATCTAGTGAACAATGTCATATTTACTTTATTTATATCCTTCGAGAGTTTATAACCTTTAATTATTTTGTCTCTTTAAGAAAATATTGTAGTCGGGGCGCCTGGGTGGCACAGCGGTTAAGCGCCTGCCTTCGGCTCAGGGCGTGATCCCGGCGTTATGGGATCGAGCCCCACATCAGGCTCTTCCGCTATGAGCCTGCTTCTTCCTCTCCCACTCCCCCTGTGTTCCCTCTCTCCCTGGCTGTCTCTATCTCTGTCAAATAAATAAATAAAATCTTAAAAAAAAAAAAAAGAAAATATTGTAGTCAATTTGCACTGTTCAGGAGTTCTCATTCGCTTCCCTTTTTGGTCCCTTTCTCTAGCCTCCAACAGCTTTTTTTTTTTTTTTCTCCAAGTTTGAGGACTGCCTAAAACATATTTTATCTGTGTTAAAACACTCTGGTTCTTATATGCTATAGAGTAAGAAAATAATTATGTCTTATTTTCAAAAAATAATTTACCTGCAATACCATTTTAATCTCTTTTCAACAACAAGTTGGGTTAATATTTTCCAAAAGTAATCTGCAATAATTTCTAAGTCTGTTGTTTTCTAAGTTATAGCTAAAAGTTCAGGGCCTATTTTCTTGTAAATTTAGTTTAGGTTGTTTTCTGAAGTTTCTTACCTAATATTGAAGTTCATCTGCCACTTTATAGGCCACAGTCAATATGAAAACATCCCCTATCGTTTATCATTATCAGCTTGTGATATGAAGAATATATTATTGTTGCCTTCAACTTTGCTATTTCACTGTTTAGTCTCGTCATTAAATTAAAATGTTCAACTAAAAGTAAATGGATTCAGCCATCAGTTTATTTAGAGTAAAAAAAAAAAATCCATGGAATACTTTGTCAAAACTGTACACATGGAGAATACAAATTTTTTTTAATTTATAGATAACACTGGTCAGTTTGTTGGCAATCATTAACTAAAGCCAGATAAAGTATTTTAACCTAGCTTCTTAATAAACAGTTTGTATTCTACCTAGCAATCTAGTTTACATGCACACCTATGGGTATAGTATTATTAAAACTTGATTTTTTTGTCAAGTAAACGAGAATGGTGATATTGGGCCAATGGGACTTTCTTATAGAACCATGGAATATTTTCAGTAAGAAGAATATTTAGTTCTGAGTCTTAATTATGGCTTCAACTACAGAATTGTCTAAAAGAGTACATTCTAATAGGTCTAGTTAAATCCAAACCTTTTCAGGATTTAGCCACAAAGAAGTACTGTTGGTACATGTTTGAGAGTCATATGTTTACTTCCACAATTCTAGGGATATTGTGTTTCCTTATAGTCCTAATTTACTTTCAGCTCAAAAGTTTCCTTTTGAAACTAACCCTCAATGACTGGAAAAATTATTTATGACTCATACAGTAAATGAGATTTGCTATTAAAGCTCAGACTGACAACTTTAAATGATGGCTCATACCATTCACAACCTATGAGAATCCTCTGAAACCACACTCCTATGTCTGCCAAAAAAATGCTGATTTTTTTTCAATTCTGTGATTCTGTTGAACTAAAGCCATTTCTGAAATTGGTATGGGGATAAAAGATAAAATTCAGATCCCATTTACTTAATCTACATGCACAGTTTTAGTATTTGTGCTTGCTTTAAAAATTTTTCAATAGTCTTTTTAACTGTCTTATGTTCAGAATATTCCAATAATAATATGGTAAAATCATGTGAGTCACCAAGGACACGAGAAATCAAAATTTTCAGATGTCTTTCATTTCAAGATGTGAAGTGAGCCATCAGCTCTGTAAATTTCTGTAAAATATTTCCATCATTTCTTTTCCTAGCTGCCTTAGAAAATTTGGTACCCCATGTTTTAAACACCCCTTATATCATGTCTCACCTACCCATGCTCCAGATGTTACTGAAGCAACTGTTCCCTGCAAGTATAACTGATCTCACTTGATTCTTGTTGCACCATTCATCACACTGTTTCCTGAACATCCTGGCCTGTCACTCACAGGACAGTCAAAGGTGCAAGGGAGTTTACAACACTCGTGGTTATCCATGGTGTTGGAAGATGGGCACCTGTGAATGCATACTCCCTTCTTTAGTATCTTGAGCAAATAATGCTGAATTGATTCTATGGGGCTCCTCTGAGGAGCCCTGTCAGTTCAGCTCCATTTGTCTACAGTGATAATTAGCCTAACGATACACCATCATTTTGGCTGTCCTATTTCCCTATATCTCTCTGTGAGACACCTGATTCCTCAAAGAGGAAAACAGACCACTGGTACTCAAGTCCTTGGGTCAAGTTCTACTTTCTGGGGAGAAGTCAAGATAAGAAATTGTGCTTCATTTTCTGAAATCCTGTATGATGAGGATGGTGGAGAGCATTGGCTATTCATCTGCAATTCTAATAATGCTTCCATAAAAGTTTTATCTGGCAATATTGTTGTATCAGCTTTGACTTGGCTTCTCTTTCTAAATAGTATATTTTATTTTATAGAAAATATTTTCTATTATTTATTTCTATTTTATATCCTTATATTAAATGTGTATCTAAGTAGCCTACAGTTTTTAAAAAATCTATTTTGGCAGTGTCTGTCATTTAATTGGTTTAGTTATTATGTTTAAATTTAATATTACTGACATATATTGTATTTCTTATTGTTCTATACTGGCAAATTAACTCATTTGACTTTCTCATTGGTCTTAATTTTTCCTATAAGTCTGTGCTTCCATCTGGTATAATTTTCCATTGCTAAAGAAATCTATTTATTATTTAGTCAGTGCAGATCTGCTTATTATGAAATATTTTAATATTCGTATTCTGAAATAAGCTTATTTCATCTTCAATCTTGAAGCATAGTTTCATTTGCTACATATTGCTTTTCTTTTTTCAATTAGAAGATATAATTCAATTGCTTCAGGTTTCCATTGTTTCCATTGAGAAGTTAAATGTCAGTCTTTTTGCTGCTTCTGTGAAAATAGTCCTTTTTTCTCTCTTGGAAGCTTTTAACATTTTTAGTTGTTAGAGTTTTATTATATTTTGCCTAGGTTATGTTTTAGTAGTTTTAATTTTTCTTGGGCTTTGTATCACTTTTAATATCTGTTTTAAGGTCTTTAGGCAATTTTAGAAAGTTCTATGTCATTATTGTTTTTGTTTTTGTTTTAAAGATTTTATTTATTTATTTGACAGAGAGCACATGAGCAGGGGAAGGGGCAGGCAGAGAGAGAAGCAGGCTCCTAGCTGAGCAGGGAGCCCAACGCAGGACTCAATCCTAGGACCCCAGGATTGTGACTTGAGCTGAAAGCAGACACTTAACCAACTGAGCTGCCCAGGTACCCCATGTCATTATCTCTTTTAGATAACGATACTGTTTCATTCTTTTGCCTTGTCTTTTCTATTTTTTTAAAGATTTATTTATTCATTTTGGGGAGAGAGCAGGAGTGGGAGTGGGAGAGGGAGAGGGAGAGAGAATCTCAAGCAGATTCCATGCTGAGTGCAGGGCCTGACAAAGGGCAGATCCCATGGCCCTGGGATCACAACTGGAGCTGAAATCAAGAGTCAGAAGCTTAACTGACTGCACCACCCAGGCACCCCATTCTTTTACCTTTTCTTTTGAGAATTAAACCAGTCACATGTAACACTTTTTCATCATATGCCATGTGCATATTTCCCCTAGTATTTTCTATTTTTGGCTTCTTCATACTTCATTCTGGGTATTTTAAATTATTTGTGAATTTATAAATTCTTTCTCCAATTGTACCTAATGTGCTCTGAAAGCTATCTGTTGAGCTCTTACTTTGTTATGATACATGAAATTCTCCAT
Organism: Ursus arctos; assembly: GCF_023065955.2. Lineage (NCBI taxonomy): Eukaryota > Metazoa > Chordata > Mammalia > Carnivora > Ursidae > Ursus > Ursus arctos. The sequence continues at coordinate 53,987,518 of NW_026622775.1, read as the reverse complement.
CTTGTTTTTAATTTCCTGAATATATAGTTATACTAAAGCCCATGGCTAATAACTTTATTATCTGAATCTCTCTTTTATAACCTTTTTTTTCCTTTTTTCTTTTGTTTTCTGTCAAAATTTGAAATCTTATATGTCTGGTTATTTTTTTTAATAATTTTTATTTTGTTATATTAGTCTCCATACAGTACATCCCCAGTTTTTGATGCAATGTTCCATGATTCATTATTTGCATATAACACCCAGTGCACCATGCAATATGTGCTCTCCTTAATACCCATCACTGGCCTATCCCAATCCCCCACCCCTCTCCCCTCCGAAACCCTCAGTTTGTTTCCCAGAGTCCATAGTCTCTCATGGTTCATTCCCCCATCTGTTTACCCCATTCATTCTTCCCTTTGTTTTCCTACCAATCTCCCTGCTATTTCTTATGTTCCATAAATGAGTGAAACCATATGATAATTGTCTTTCTCCACTTAACTTATTTCACTTAGCATGTCTGGTTATTTTTGATGGAATGCCAGGCATCTTAAATTTTAAAACATGCAATGATAATGTCATCTTCTTTAGAAAGACTACATTTCTTTCTGCTAGGCAGCTAGACTAGGGGTCGTGGTCACCTTAATCTAATCAGGGTTGAGTGCTACCCTGGGGTTTTTGATGACTAGTCTGCAGTTTATTTTAAGGAATACATTTTGGAATGCCAGATAAAACCTGGGATATAAAATAGGACTCTTGCTCTTTGGCAATCTCTGAAATCCACAGTACAGTGCTATCAGTCTACTGAAAGTTCTGCTCAGTTTCCCAATCCCTCAGATACAGCTTTAAAGATTACCTCCCAGAAAAAGCAAAAAGTATTTTGAAGTTCTTGGCTGAAGTCTCTTAGCTCGTCTTCTTTACAATACTCTTGTGCTACAGACCCTCTCTTCATTGGTAATGATTCAGTGTCTTCAAACAGATTTTTTTTCATGATTTTAGGGAAAATCTTGAGCCAAAGAATCTTCTTCCACTAATATTAAAAGTGAAGCAAATATATTTTTATTTTAAATGTAATCACTTTGTGCGTTCTAACCAATTTGCTATTGTTGTATTTCCTTTTTATAAGTAATACAATTGTTATACTTGTATACAATATTTTAAGGTAGCTATAAACTGGCATCAGGTATCAGGCAGTTTATCCATGTTATAAATCTCTGACCTAAAGAACCTAGCAATTATTTTTAATCTGAAAGTAAATATATATATATATATATATATATATATATACACACACACACACACACACACACACACATACACATGCATATGTATGTATTAAAATGTGTATATACGTGTGTGTGTGTGTATATATATATATATATATATATATATATATATATATATATATATATAAATTTATGGTTGGTTTACTCCCAGTGGAAGCTATATATTTATAAGAAAGCATTGCTTTGCCATCATGTAAATAATAACTAAATTTCTTATTTATATCATATAAATATTTTTCTTCTCAAATTCAAATAACATGTGCCTTAAGTGTCTTCCTTCCTATGTTAAACTTTTCCCATACTTCTCAAATTAGGAGGGATCTCTGTCAAATACAACTACTAAAATAATTTATACCATTTATTTGATGCAATTCTGCATTATAGTATTAGTATTTAAGTTTCTTATTATATTCCCCACAGTAAGGGACACACTTTTTTTTTTTTTGTACAAAAATTTCCAAGAAATTTATTTTGTGTGAATTGATAAATTTAGCCTTCAGGTAAAATCTAGTGAATCTATAGGAATTAAACTTTAAATAAAATAAAGGAGTAACACTTGCTTAAGCATTTCCAGACTGTTCCTCCTGTACCATGGGTATTAGGAGTAACTTGGTACTAAGACTTAACCATTATTGAGGAGTTTTCAAGCTAAGAGTTGCCCTCCTAGTTTCTCATTGTGATTTTTTTAGCATTTTGTTAAAATCAGCTAAATATTTTATAATATGGATAATTGTATTAATCATATATTGATTAGAAAGAAATAAGAATTCTGATCTCCTTTTCATTTCAGCCAATACTCATAATGTGCTATAACTAGCTCCAGACAAAAATGTTTTTGCTGGACTCCAGATAGCATTAAAAAACCTTTTTGTATATTTAGCTATTTAGAATTTGGAAGGTAATTTCAGATCCTTGATTTATACAAAGGAATTCAAAGAGGAAATAGTTTCCAAAAGTTTATACTGGTATTGTACAGAGTTTTCCCAAATTCTAAATAACCATTTGTCTCTAAATTCCCCAGTATACCACTACTTATTCTCATAACTTGTGATCCATGCCCCTTAAAAGAAAATTCAGAAACTGAACTTCCTGCATTTTTTTTTGTAATTACTATGAGAGTGATTATTCTATGTTCTGTTAATAAGTTGATAACACTGGGGTTTAGGCTGATTTTCTACCTTCAATATATTTATCTCACTTTTATTTTAGCTTTTTCATTCAAACTCCAAGAACATTTTCACATTTGTCAATTTGAGAAATAGGTAATACAGGCTCTCATGTTCTTAAGAGAAAGATTGTATTTATTTTCAAGCCAATGTCTTGCTTTATTCATATTCAATTTTTAATACCAAGATAGATTATTTTCCCTTTTCTAGCTATCTCATTCAACTGAGGCTAAGTTATTTTCACCTACAGAACATCAAAATTTTAATGGCTTACAACAAAAGTTAAATTGCACCACTATAAATGCCAATGCATTTTCTAACACACAAATAAATGTAATTCCATTTCCCTTCTCAAGCTATATAGAACTTCTAGAGAATTACTAATATTCAGTCATAAACTAGGTGGATTACTGAGGTTGGGGCAAAACACTTGTGGCTGGAACAGTAATGGGTAGAGAATGATCTACAGTGACAGCTAGTGTAGACCCATCTGCTCAAAGACATAAACAATCCCTAATTTCCACTTCATAATCCAAAAAACTTTGAAAAACAACCTGCTTTGAATGAATTTCATGACAAAACTTGACCTGAATTGACTTGAGACTACTTATCATTCTTTATTTACTCTATTCATAATCTTACTTTTCTTTATATTGATGATGTTTGATTACAAATGCTTCTAAAAGGGGTGTAACACAATTAGCAGCCTATGCATCAATCATCTTTCTAAAATTTGAAAAAAAAAATTAATTTCCCCAAAAAACTTGACTACATGCATTTGGGTAAGGAGTTGTGCACTTGGACTTACTGAAAATTGTTACTGAACATCTCAATATATGCATCCTGGAATCCATGTGCTCATAGAACCTCCATCCTACTATAGTGAGCACAGTGAAGATAAAACGTAGGCTCTCTGAGTGATGTGGACCTCAGGACTATACATTACAGGAAATCCGGAAAACAAGGATTTTGAAGTGAAAGGTAAGGTAGGGACAATTTAAATTCTAGAAATCCAGTGGGGCAGATGTTAAAAAAGGAGAGATTATTTCATTTGACAAAATGGAAGGACTTGGTCCAATGTCAATAATCCAATAGTAGTTTGTTTAAAAAAAAAAAAATAGAACAGCTGAAGAATGGACTGAATTCCTCCAAAGGTAGATGATGATATGTTTGTATTGGAGTATAGAACAGTAATATTTTAGTATATCTTCTTCTCTGTTTCAAAGCCATGATTTCTTTAACAGTCTCTCAACTTGAGTCAGCTCTTATTATAATGTCTTATTCTCTTCTCAGAAATAGTCCTTAAAAAATGCAATAATTATCTCTTGGTTATTTGACAGGCTAAATGTTAGGTTTAAGAATTATATTGTGATAATTTTACACTCAAAGAACTAAATAAAAATTAACATTCTATTTCATGTTTCCACTGCATACAACCTTTTGGTATTACATGTGTTATTTAAAATAATTTTGAGTGGATGTTTTAGATATTCTTTCTTTTTTTTTTTAATTTTCTGTTCACCTAAAGTCACACTCAAAAACAAAAATGAAAACTAAGAAGTTTTTAGCAATTACTTCTCTTTATTGCAAGAGTTCAGCAATAAATAAAATCACCTTTAGTTGTATTTTAGAAAGGTACTAGTATAACCTAGGTGACTTTTCCTTTGATTTGGACAATTTATAGTTTTCAAATTTGCAGTAACTGCAATGTTTGGGGGACTGCCTAATTACTCTTCTTGTGGAATGAATCCTACATATTGATTTACTTTGAATCTTTTGAAGTCCAAGGTGCTATATAAAATAAATATTGATTTTATATGAACCTAGTAAATGGAAAATCAGGGTATAGAACTGCAGTACATAAAATAGAGCTGAAAGAAGCCTAGAAAAGACCTACCTTCAACAACAGCAGTAAAAATCACAGGTTCCACAGTTTGTCTGAAAGAGGCAATTAGATTATTCTTGAACAAGCTTTTTGAAATTACCCATCTGTAGGAGACTATGTTAATGTGTATCACCTCTTGACCATTAAGAATTGACATAATATTTATAAAATCATTGTGATTTCCTCAGAAAAACATTATACATGCATGGAAATATAATTTAAGAATGATGAGTGGATAAAACCATATTGATGCCTCTATCTTCATGTAAACTAAGAAAACTTTATCGAGTTTTTACCATCAGTGGGCAGCGAGTTTCCTCTGATGTGAAATAAAAGGGCTAGAAGAAATTCTGGCTTTACTATTTATTTATTTACATGTACATATGTGCATGTGTATGTAAAAGGGTGTTCATGGAGGAAGAAGAAAATTGCCTTTTAGGTAAATCATACAGCATGTCTCCTTTCCTCTATTCATGAATGAAGTTAGGATAAACTGAACAAAAAGGTAGCCTGAAGAGCAACAACTAATAGGAAAAATGTAGCTATAAGCTGTGTTAAAAGAGTAAAAAAGAAAAATAAAAATGTTTGTAAGTATTGTGAATTGGTAAAATTGACAAGAGGTTTATAATTTTGAATGACAACCATTTTCAAACACCAATTAGGAGGGCCAATTTCTTCTTGAATCATATACTTCTCTTGCTCTTACAGTAGTGGGATCATTCCAAAACACATGTAATTAAGATACTAGAAATAACTAGCTACAACCAGCTAATTATGCATTGAACTTCACAAAATATAATTTAATTAATTAAAATAGTAGAATGGAAACATCACTGGTCTTTCCTGTCATTAGATACTGATCTACATACTTTCAAATGTTTTCACTAACATAATTTTTTTTTCTATTGCCTGTTCTGAACAAATGCCATTCTAAAACAGAAATGTCTGTCATGGGCATGTTTCATCTTACATTAGGTACTACACTTCTCACCTATGATTTGCAGAAATTTTTATGTTTCATACCTACATACTATGCTTGACTCTAGTGTTTCCTTACAGACAAGGGACATGCTTTAAATGGAGCACTTATTTAGACAATGCCTTGTTTCCGACCCCTACTAACAACACTATATCTACTGTCTGATGGAATAGTTATTCTACACATCAGCTACTGAAACTTGCTCATGTCCTCCATAAAATGCTAATGGACACAGGGCTTCCAGTGAATATTCTGAGAATTTTGCTGTTTGAGCATATATCTTTGAAACATAAATATGAAGCAGGGAATGTCACTACAACTACTCAAATCAAATGAGAACTACCTTGATGCTATTGTAGACAGAAAAGATGATGCTTTGAAATATCTTTTTATGTTTGAAAATATAAACTTTTTTCCTAAGGGATAACTTAAAAGAATTTTGAAGATATAAAGCAATGAGTAACAGGAATTGTTTCTAATTGTTTTACATATTCTGTACTTTTGAAAAATGTTTCCTTAAGAAATGAGCTGGAGACTTAACTAATATATTCATCCAAATCTGAGATCTAATTAGCACTTTGAAAAGCATGGGAACAGCAAGGGTCTTTTTCATACTATATGTATTTAAACCTGAGATATTTTTCTTTAACTATTTCCACTGAGGAATATTAGTATTTCAGTTTTCACATTTTATTAATCTTCATTACATAAAATATACTGAAAAATAGTAATATTGATGTACCATGTAACAGTTTTAAATTGTTTTCATTTTACTCTTGTGTATATTTACTAACTTTCTTCATTAATTTATTCATGGTTTTAGATGCTGAGAATACAGTGCCCTATATACAGACTAGCACCCTGCCTTTAGGGAGTACATGTTCTGATTCAGAGGTAAATAAACATATTAAATATTACATATTAAATATATAATAAGAAACATATTAAATATGTAATAAGAAAACTATCAGATGGTAATACACTATATGCAGAGCAGTAACATTCAGCGATGCTTTAGAAAGTGACTTAGTGCCTACTTTAGATTCAGAGGTTAGGGAATGTTTGTCTTCTTGTTTTAGGTGATAGCATTTGAGTGAGATCTGAATGGTTAGAAGGATTATATGTGCCAAGGGGACAAAACATTACAGGAAGGAGAAACACCTGCAACAAAGGCTTTAAGGCAGGAGCAAACAAGGTGCACTGAAAGAATAGACAGAAAACTGAGGTTCCTGACATGTAATTGGTGCTCAGGAGATACAAAATGAGAATGTCAAGGTTAACATGGAAAGATCACTTAGGGCATCGTAATCCTAGGGAAGGCAGCTGTGTTTAAATGTGATAGAAAACCATGGGAGACTTTGAAAAAGTAACATTAAAGCTCCTCTATGGTAAATAGATGAATAGAGAATAAATGATAAAGGCAAGGATAGCAGTTGGAAAGCTATTGTTTCAGCAGAAGAAGATTGTAACTCTTGTTAGGGTGGCAGGACTTGAAATGAAAAGAGGACGTATTTGGGATACACTTGGGATATACAGTCAGTGAGATCTGCTAATGGATGGGATGTGGGAATTAAAACAACAAAAGTAAAACTAGGCATTTTGGAATAAGCAACTTTATGTGCAAAGCAATTTTGTGGCAAATGACAATGATTCAGACAGATCTACTGAATTTCACCATCACATCTTAATACTTCTAGATTCAACACATTGACTCACACTCAAAACTTAGACTTAATGCTGAACACTTAGTTTCAAGACTCAAAATTTTGATTCAATATACACTGTCGATAAGATCTTATTTTATCTTGAAACTATTTTTTGGTAGAATTAGTGTTCTGTAGTTAAATTCAATCCAGACAGTGCCGTAAAGAGCCTTACTGAGGTTAATTGCAGTTATAATAAGACTGAAAAACTGATAAAATATTTTTAAAACTTATTTCAAGTTTAATTCAGAGAAGCAGCCTCCATGCCTGTCTTTCTAACAACATTTCAATTTAGCACAATATATCTTTCTAATATCAAAAAAATGATATCTGGCTTATTATTTGGACAAAATATATAGCTCAATTTCTAGAAGGAAAAATAAATTTACATCCACAAAATAAATCAGAGTATAATATTTAAAAGTAAAATGCAATAACAATTCATGTTAAAACAACACAAAATATTTTCAAAACTGGTGTTTGTGCTTTCTATACCAGTATATACATTTTATAAGTTAGCATAAGAAGAAAATAACTTAAACTATAATGATAAAATAATAGAATAAAAAATGCCTTATAGATTTTTCTATATTTATTATCAATAATTTTCTATGAAAATTATTGATAGGCCTTTCATATACAGAATTTCATTTAATAAAATAAATATTTGAGTGGAACTCACCCAAAATATAAAAGGGTTAAAAATCATATAAGGAAAACTTGGACGCAAAAGATATATGACTTTAACTATTAACATGAAGTCTAAAACAGAAATTGTTTGACTTTGTCTACAAATTCATGCCACTATAAAGTTGTGGTCTTTAACTTCAATGTGGCCACATCAGTGCTAAGAATCATACTGTATTTCCAGGACCGATTCTAATATCAATTGTCTTGGCCAGGCATCTCCCCATAAGCAGATCATAAGACAAGGATTTGAGTTTAACATATTTGTTTGACAGGTGAAATAGGCAAGTTAAGAAAGTCACAAAAGAGTGTTATCTGTCCAGTTACTACCGTGAGCAACTGGAGCTTGATCTTCCTAGAAAATCTGCGATGTCAGCCTTGCCTCAGAATTGTTCTGAACAAGAGGTGAGAATGCTAGGATGTATGTGTTTTTGTTCACTTGAAACTAGCTGAGAGCTGCCTGTGGGAGCATCGAATCCCTATTACTCATTGCCTAACCCTCATGTGGACCAACAGAGAGCCCTCAGATGGAGAGTCACAAGTGCCATGGGACGAGGTCATCATCATTAAAAAGAGATTCAGTCTCTTTTTTTCCCTCTTGATTTTATAGAATCACACTTGACTACAAAACTATCAGAAAATTATTGCAAAGATTTCAAAGTCTGTAATACATAGTAGACATGAGCTGGCAATGGATTTTGGCTCTAGGCTTTAGGTCTTGGTATCTATATAGAAAGGAATATCACAAGTCTAAATTTTTTAGCATACATGACAAGAAACAACCATCAGCATACATAAATTAAATAGCATAATTAAAGTTTACTGCAACATTAAATATGAAGCAAATACAGTTTTCATCTTTGTCTTAGTCCACTAGGTTGCTATAAGAAAATATCACAGACTAGGTAGTGTGTGAAAATAGAAATTTATTTCTCAGAGTTCTGGAGGTTTACAGTCTGAAATCAGGGTGCCAGTGTGGTCAGGTGAGGGCTGGTTTCCTGGTTCACAGGTCACATGTTTTTGCTATATTCTCACATGGTAGTGAGGGCCAGGGAGTTCTGTGGTCTCCTTCGTAAGAGTACTAATCTCTTTCATGAGGATTCCACTCTCATTGCATAAACACCTACCTACATGTGCCATGAAGCCCCACCTACATGTACCACCATTTTGGGGGGTGAAGATCTCAATATATAAATTTGGGGGAAGATAGCACAAACATTCAGATCACTGCAAACTTGAAGCATTTCATGTCTTTATGTGGGTTATATTACAAAATCTGATGGTTTAGTGAATTAATTTCTTAACAGCTCAATCTTTCTCCTTCATTACATATTCAAAAAATGTTTTGTCAAATAAAGAAATGGTTGCTAATTTTTTTCAGTACATCAAACACAAACCCATTTAATGATTGCAGCTACCAGGTTTTGAGTGTTTTCACACTGAAAATATTGAAAGGTATATATATATATATATATATATATATATATATATATAGTGCATAACCTGAAAATGTATTAGCTCCATTTATATAAGGAAAATAAATTAGGGGCATTTAAATTCTTTATTGCTGGTTCCAATTATTTAACAAAATTATATCCAATTAACATTTTCAAAATCATCACCTATAATTTTTTTTATGACAAAAGTTCTTCTGAAGTCATGGAAGTCAAATAAACTAAAAGGTCTCTGGGTGGCACCTGGGTGCTCAGTCAGTCAGGTGTCCAATTTTTTATTTCAGCTCAGGTCATGATATCAGGGTTGTGTGATTGAGCCCCATGTGGGGGTCTGCACTAGACATGGAATCTGCCTAAGATTCTCTCTCTCTCACACTCTCTCTCTGGCCCTCTTCTATCTCCCTAAAAAAAAAAAAAAAAAAATAGTAAGGAAAGAAAAAGTCAGGGTATCTGGAAAAACAGATAGTTAAACAAATGAAGATTAAGAAAGGATACAGGGATGCCTGGGTGGCTCAGTTAAGTGTCTGTCTTCGGCTCAGGTCATGATTCCAGGGTCCTGGGATTCATTCCCTCATCTGGCTCCTTGCTCAGAGGGTAGCCTGCTTTTCTCTCTGCCTGATGCTCACCCTGCTTGTGTTCTCTCCCTTTCTTCTCTCTGACAAATAAATAAATAAAATCTTAAAAAAGAAAAGAAAGACTAGAGCTTGGGGTCCCTGGGTGGCTCAGTCAGTTAAGCAGCCAGCTCTTGGTATCACCTCAAGTCATGATCTCAAGGTCCTGGGATCAAGTCCACCATCAGGCCTCCTACTCAGTGGAGAGTGGAGATTCTGCTTCTCTCCTTCCTCTCCCTCTTCTCCTCCTGCATGCACACTCTCTCTCTCTCTCTCAAATAAATAAATCTAAAAAAGGATAGATCTCGGGTATTATTTAACGATAGCATGAAGGAGAAAAAAGGGTACTGGAATTTATATAGACATATTTTATTTATTCTGCAAAAATATGTTGAGTGGCTACTATGTGCAAAGAATCTGAAAGCTTTATTTGACTATAAGAATGGTGAAATTTTATAATATTCATAATTTTACTTAACAAATTTGTGAGTCTGTCAGAATTTTCCCAAGAATTTTAGAGATGGCTTTTGAATCCAGGGTGTAGAGAAAAGTGAAGGATTCTACATAGAAAGAAAATAACAGTCTTTGATATAGAAAGACAAGAGATTATTGAAAAAGTTTGAAATAGGTAGGGGCACCTGGGTGGCTCAGTCGGTTGGGCGTCTGCCTTCAGCTCTGGTCATGATCCCAGGGTCCTGGGATTGAGCCTGGCATCGGGCTCCTTGCTCAGTAGGGAGGAAGCCTGCTTCTCCCTCTCCCTCGGCCTACTGCCCCCCCCGCTTGTGCTCTCTCTCTGTCAAAAAAATAAATAAAATCTTTTAAAAAAAGTTTGAAATAGTCTTCAATTTAAAAAAATGTACTTTATTAAATTCAAAAATAGAAGGCCAAATAACATACATCAGAGTAAAAAGAGAGTGCAGTGATATAGGGTTAATTTTAATGTAGGATATTTATGGAAACACACTATATGGAAATTGGGAATATTGATGCTTGTGTATGAGGATGATGTGATATGTGAAAAGTATTCTCAAGGAACATAACTGTAAAATATCAATAACCAGAAAGCATAATAATGAAGCTGATGGGACATTTTTCAAATGCATTGCTATAAGGACTAAATTTAATGATATCTGAGATACTGCAATTATAAAGAAAACTAAGCATTATCTATAAAGTAGTATTTGGTATCTTGGATTTTCTTATACATGAGAATTGCTTATAATTTTAGTTGCACAGGATGAAATATAATTTTATCTTATAAAGGATAGGGGAATCTTGAAAGTTATTTCTGCTTTTAAGAATAACTAGATTTCAAGTTGATAAATTTAGTAAGACACTGGAGGCAGTCTAGTCAGTCTTTTTTTTAAAGATTTTATTTATTTATTTGTCAGAGAGAGAGAGAGGGAGAGCACAGCAGGGGCAGCACCAGGCAGAGAGAGAAGCAGGCTCTCTGTTGAGCAAGGAGCCTGATGTGGGGCTCTATCCCAGAACCCTGGGATCATGACCTGAGCCAAAGGTAGAAGCTTACATGACTGAGCCACCCAGACATCCCAGTGTAGTCATTCTTGTTATGCTTCTCCAGCATAATGTTTTCAAAAACAGTTTGATCATAAGAATCACATGAGGTGCTTGGTAAATCTCTATTTTCCATAAACCATACCATGTAAAAATTATGATCAAGTAAATTGAACTCTCTACTTAAATGCGTTCTTTAACCTGAAAACCCATTTCTTTGGTGACTACATTTTAAGACAAAAACAGTCTTTTGTAAAGGATGAGACAATGGGATCGAATACTTTCCCATGGGAACAATTTCCCTGTAAGAATTTACTGCTTAAAGTTCGAGGAAAAAATATACCTCCAATTATGCAACATCAGGATGCAGCATTTTTTCAAGCAATTCTAAATCCAGTCACAATCTATCTCCAGATGCTTTCAGATATTTTTCAACCTAGTCTTCTAGATTTTTCTGCAAGGATGTGAATGAAATAAAGGATATTATCACTTCAGTTTAAAGTTGACACATCCTGTTTTCAGATAATGTCAAAATCTCCTAAGAATGTTTCCATGTAATGTGTAAATTAATTAATGAGAGCAAATTACTTGAAGTTTCTCATTGGTAATTATATCTGCAACGTCAAAGACAGTGCCAGTAGCTAAGGAGATAATACATGTTTGCTAAATAAATGATGATACATATTTGTAATATTTGAAATAAATTGGTCAAAATCAATTGCATGGATGCCAGCCATCAAATGTATTAGCAGCTTGCATAGTCCCATATTTATGGAACATTATTTTAATGAATGCAAAAAAATGTGCATGTGTATAGTATGTTTAAGGCATGGAATTATCTCTAGGTAGACAGTGCTTAGAGCAGAAGAATATGACCGGAATAAAGAGCTGTTGCAGAAATAACATAATTAGAGAAAAATAGGAAAAATATGTTTAGGGATAATAGAACATTTTGAGAGAACAAAGGAAAAGAAGCCTTAAAATATTTATAAAAGAGAAAATGGTATGAAGAATGCATTAAGTTAGAAAATGCAAACCTCACTCTCAATAATTTATATCCCCAAAATGATGGCAAGTGGTAGGTGATTTTTCCCACAGCTTTATTGAAATATAATTGAAATATAACTATTGTTATTTTTTGTGGTTTTAAAATATTTACTTTTGCATAGGTACTAAGTGCACCTGTTCAAATTTAGAAGGCATAAGAAAATATAGAATGAAACGTTGTCTCCCTCCCACCCTATTCCTTGGCTGCTTAGTTACTTTCCCCAAGAGCCCCAGGGCCCCAGATAGTTTTTTATATATCCTTCCATACCCATCATGCATTGCAATATGACTGGTGTTTAGGATTCTAGTCCTATTGTTACCCTTTTCTCCTAGTCACTCTTCTTCTTTTACTGAGAAATAAGCCTGAATAACATGCTCATTAGTACTAATGAATAATGACTTAATTGCTTTCTTATTTGCATCTAATCATATAAAGGTCTTCAGTATATCAAACAATTTGAGATTGGCATGTTTGGAGGATTAAAGTTTGTTCTTTTGAAGAACTCTATCATAGTCATTTATTATTTTTAGAAATTTGTAGTTAGAAGAGAAAAAAAAGTATTCCCAGAGATAATGAATACTATTAGCATTTAGAGAACTTAATACTGAGAACACATATATTTTTTAATATTTATTTTCCCAAACATTTATTAGGTGGCTCTGGTTTGCCAATCAAACAATTTTAAAAACCAGGAAAAGATGGGGCACGTGGGTGGCTCAGTTGGTTAAGCATCTGCCTTTGCCTCAGGTCATGATCCCAGGGTCCTGGGATTGAGTGCCACTTCCAGCTCCATGCTCAGTAGGGAGTCCGCTTCTCCCTCTGCCTGCTGCTTCCCCTGCTTGTGCTCTCTCTCTGTCAAATAAATAATTAAAAATCTTTAAAAAAAAAAAACAGAAAAGTTTAACCAGAATATTTTATGAATTAATAATCTTTTATTCAAGTAATATAAAAATCAACTGATATTGACCTAAACAAACAAAAATCATTATGTGTATGCATAATATATATAAATATAGCTATATCCATGTTTTAATTTAACAGAATAGCCCAGAGGAGGGCTGGACCTAAATGCACCTCAACGAAGAGATCCTTGATATTCTTCTCTAAACTCTGCTGTCCCTTTTATCACTTCATGTCTAGGGTAACTAATCTCATAGAAGCAATAGTGCAGGCGCCTACTACATCTGCTTTAGAAAAGAGAGCATCTGTTCCGGTCCTATTATGGAGACAGACAAAATGCTTTTTTACAAATCCCCAGCAAATATATCCTCATGTGTCACAGGCGTGAGTTGAGTCATGTAGCCCCATTTTCATCAATTAATATGTTGATGTTATAGTGGGGTGGGAAGGAGTGAAAGATCATGATTAATTTGAGCCCACCTGTGAGCTAATCATAGAATTTGTTCCACTGGAAACACAAGGCTAAAAATGGGAGAGTAGAGCATTCCCGCAGAAACATGGAATACAAATAAGATGGCAATGGCTAATGCAGAGAGAACAAATGTCCACAACAAAACTACAGAGAGAAATTGGAAGTCATTACTTTTAAAGTAAAATTCAGGAATCTATCTAACAGGCATTCTGAACAGTGGCAAAAATATAGGCTTTCATGCACATTTTAAAGTTAAGTATATTTCTGTTGTATATATAGGGAAAAATTGTTATTTTAATAACATTGGGCAGCCTAGGAAGCCCCAACAGGGAACTTTTACAAATAGGTTTTTTTATTGACTTAGGATAAATTTAGCAAAGAAGCTTAAGTACATGAAAAGTTATTTTTCAAAAGGCTAGTGGCTTGCAGTTCTCAATTTTTGCAGAAGATGCAACCAGGGAACATGTGTTTAGATTGGAGCACAAATGATTTGTAGGTAATATAAGTAGGACTTCCCTGTAAGTGGAGTTATTAAATCCCAGGATGTGTTATCAAGGAATGTTCTGGAATTTACTTGGAGGTCTCTATGACATATTTTTTTTCTATTAATATGATTCAAAGAAATTGTTCTTAAAAGATAAACTGGGAAACTTTTTAATAAATATTTAGTAAACATTAATTTTTTAAGATAGATATTTTAAGCTGAAAAATATCAGCCAGGAGTAGACTAAATAAGACAAATCCTTTTCAAATAGAATTAAACTTCCAAGCCCTTATTAATATGGTATATTAAGTCAGCAAAATAATATGGTGTATTAAGTCAGCAAAATAGGAGTGATTATATTTTAGAGATTCCAGCAAATGTGACTTAAAATACCAGCTTATAATCTTGCATTTAAATTGCTAGCTTTTAAACAAATCTTTTTAGCATGTAAACACCTTCAGTGCAGAATTTTTAGAACATGGGAGTAATTCCTTCTATGAAATTAAGACCAATAGTTTTTCTAACAGCATAAAAGTAACCATTTTTCAGTTCTGTACAATTTAAGTCATATTAGCATACATTAGTCATATTAGAAACCAAAATTCAATTCTACTAGTCAGGGAACTTGTGTCAAGTAATTATTGGACATAACATTACTGTTATTGCTCATAGCTATGCATGTGTCCCAATGAGAAAGTAGCAGTTACTTCAGAAGGAAAATGGAAAGCAAGAATATTGCAACTGGCAATCAAAAATCCATTAGAACCAATATTGTTTTCCTTTACTTTTAGCTTTGCAATAGTTCCACGTTTTGCCTTTTGTATTCTGACTATGCATAAATTGCACCCTACAGCCAACATTTAATTTTTACCTTGTGATAGCAAAGGCCCATAATGGCAGTGAAGTAAATAATGCTTTTTTTTAACTATAGAAATTATAGGATATGGAAATAAAATTTTTGAATTTACATGATTTACTCATGAAAAGCAATATTAGAAATATTTACATGTGGAAATTTGGGAATGGACTTTAAGATTTCTATAGTTATAAAGAAATGTTGCTCCTCTTAAATGAATAATTAATTCAGTACTGGTATAATTCATCTCTATGATTAAATTATTATAAACAAAAAATAAATGCCTAGTTTTTTATTTTGAGTTATAATTAGTAACAGTTTTATGTGTGAACGTGTGTGGGGGGAATCAGCATTCTGGCAAACAATGAAAAGAAAGTGGTAGATTATTATCTTGCTAAACTATGTCTAGCAAGAAACAGTTTTGATGAAAACAAATGGAAAACCATAAATATTTATTTTCCATGATTAGTTTAGGTAACCACTGTCATCGGATTCAAATGCATGATAAGCTATTTTGGATTTCTAAGACTATCAGAGTATTGAGAAGTGTAACCTAAGATAGCAGTTATTTCTACTCAGAGAAAATGGAACCATATAGTTGATTCAAGATTACTAAACTATCCTATGACTTACAAATGCACAGTTTTAAAAGATTTTGATGCAAAATGATCTGAACAGTAAAAGCAGCACTACCTCATTCTATCTCTTCAGATGATTTCTTAAATCCATTTTATGTAAACAAACCCTACATTCTTTGTTTTCTAGTGCCAACTCTGCTTAAGTATCATATATTTAATGCTTTATTCACATAGTAAATATAAATGTACAAATTCATCCGTAAGGAGTAACATTATTTTGGCTCTTAAGAACATACCAGTTGCATTTTAGAATCCTATGGGTGGAAAATTTCTGGTGTACTTACTAAATCATCAAAGTCACCCCTCAAAACTCTGGACATTTCTGTTTTCAATCTTCATTTCCTGTACCATAACCAAGACTACTTGCTTTCAAACTCCACTGAATAAGTCTGTGTGTGAATTCCCATGTCCTTAAGGAAGCTAATTTTCTGGAATCATGATGCCTCAGAAGTGGTCACCAATATCATTATGGCTATCCCCAACCTTTGGCATTCTTACCCATGGGTACAGGGTGAGTCCAAGGAAGTCTTTGTTTTGGTTGTCCTCATTGATAAATGTTAGGTTCCTACTATTCTGAAGAGCAGTGAGATTCATGTGGAAAAAAACCTATATATAAGACTCATTTCCTGACCTGTTAAGAGAACCCTAAATATGGCAGCAGGATTATAAATCCTGATTTTGAGAAAGACCTAAACACAAGATAAAGATGCATGTCTCACCTTTTTTATATAAGTATGTTAGGAATATTGTATTTCAGAGTAGTATGTGAGTGCAAAATAGAACTATGGCAAACAAAGAAGTAAAAACTTATTTGCACAGGACCTTGTCACAAGTGCTTCTTTTCCTTAACTGGGTTACTTCTAGTGAACTTCTTAGTGTGTTTTCCTTTATGCAGTTCTCTTAATTTCTCTGTGAAATAGGTATTGAAAATATTATTTCCAACTTATATTTGAGGAAACTGACTTTAAGAAAAAGTCAAGTGACCGATTTAAAGTCAGACAGATGATAATAAGGGCTGAAGCACAGTGGAATCAAGGTTTACTAAAGAGATCCATCCACTGGCACAATTTGCAGATTTAATAAATGTATCTTAAACCATTTCTTTAAAAATATGACAACTTTTAAAAACAAATTGAGTCCGTCTACTATGCCATTAAATAATTCTGTATGTTCTCCTACACATTAGTTGTCAACAAATAACAGCTCCCTGATGACTGAGGAAATAGCTTGAGCAATGTGTAGAGGTTTGAGACATCAAGGATTAAACATCATGGTCCATAAATTTCAGGAGTAATTGTAGTGAACGGGGAGGAAAGAATGATTGTAGAAGTCTTATACTTTGGTAAATGCCTTACACTTAATCCTGAAGAAAATGATAACTAAAAAAAAAAAAAGAAAAGAAAACAAGATAATCATGTTTACAATTAATATAGAATTAATGTAGATAATTTATTAGCTCTTTGGAGAAAGAGATTGAAGAAGATAAGCCTGGAGGTAAAGAGGCCAGTTACAGAGAAGTTGTAATGATTCAAGGCAAGAGCTGGATGATGATTGTGGTAGAATAGACAAGAAGGAAAACAATTCCAACCTAAACTCAGTCAAAAAAGGGAAAGAAAATATTGCAACTAAAATTATAAATTTTCTTTCTTACTCATTCACTCATTCTCATTTTTTTTTCTTTTTTTTCCAATTCAGCAGTATTATCACTAGGCCCTTCACACTTTCATTTGTGCCATAGATTGTCTTTAGTCTGACATTTTTCACATAATTCTTCATCTATAAGATGTAATTGAAACTTAGCTCCCAATACTACTTCTGTTACAGGTAACTCCAAAGGAAATGGTTCTCATCCCACACCTCATAACTCAAGAGGCTTGATACTACCTTCTTCTGGTTATCTACCATTAGTTCCAAATCATTACTCTTCCACCCCTTACAAGACCTTCTAATTTTGAAACTCATGCCCCTGGCATTTCCATTCTCTACGTTTCTCATTATATCTGTCCATGGCAGTGTTTGTCAAAGTATGGACCTCAAATCCCTGGTAGTCTCTAACATCCTAACACGTGATCCCCATCAAGGCTAAGATGCTACCACTTTTTTGTTTGTTTGTTTGTTTGTTTGTCAGGGGAGGACATGAAGATATCTTGGTAGGATTGTATCTGGCCCTTAGATGTGTGTTTAATTAGAAGCTTGCCCCTCAGGCCATAGCTATGAAGATAAGCTAATAGCCTTCTTTCATAGCAAAAACTGGGCATTTTAGTTTGCTATGTCTCCCCTGCCCTGGGGTATAGCTGGTTAAGGGTTCTTTCTTCATTTGTTATAGTCCTATGGGAGCTGTGAACAGAAGCCCAGAGCCTGGTGATCAAATGTTATCCCCTGGGTGGGAGCTTTAAAAACTGTGGTTGCCAGTTGAGTGCACAAGCTCTTTTATTGGCAACCTGAAGCATGACAGGGAGAGCATGAAGAATACACCTGCCAGATTCCGTCTTTGGGAGTATTTCATAAGGCTGCTAGATTTGTGTTAAATTAGATGCCTGTCCCTCAGCCTTAAGATAAACAAAAAGACCTCTGTCACAGAAAGACTGTGCACTTTGCAGGTGGCTACCTCTGGGCTGGTCTCTGGGGTGTGGCCAGGTGAGTTTGCATGGGCACTTTAAGAACTTTCTCAGTTTGCTGTAGCCTTGTGGATCTTGTGGGTCTTGCTGACATTCAAAGCTAGATGTTTTAGGGGCTCATCTCTCAGAGGTAGGTCCTAAAAGTTGGGATGCCAATGTGGGTTTCAACCCTTCACTCCTCAGGGAGAAGCTATGGAATTGTGAATTTCTTCCTGATTGTGGGTCATTATGTGGGGGGTGGGGAGATGGTCACTGTACAGTGAGGTTTGTGATAAGATTGTGTCTCAGCTCCTCCTGCCCATTTTAACATGGGTTTTTCTCATTTGGTCCATGTGTCGGAGTTACTCAGCTAGTTTTTGGTTTCTTTCAAAGGAAATTATTTCCAAACATAAGTATGTATTCAGTGTGTATGTGCTTGTGAGAGGGGGTGAGTTCAGGATCATCCTATGTCACCATCTTGAACCAGAACCAGCTGAACAATGTCTTAATTTTAAATGAGAAGAACTTTCATAATGTCTTTTATAACTTTTTTATTATAAAATGTCTCTTGAAATCCTTAATCTTTAACTGAGTGTCTTCTAAAAAAGATAATATGTAATTGATTTAGGACCTGGCCAGAAGTGTGTTTCCCCTTATCATTGGCCATGAATTCTCCTAAAATGTTATTGTGTGTATGAATATTGCTTTTTAATAGGTTTATAAACCAAATTGTTTTTCAGAATTACATTTGGGAATTATTAATCTTAGGTATAATTAGATTTAGAACTAGATCTGCATGGGATGCCTGGTGGCTCAGTTAGTTAAGCCTATGCCTTCGGCTCAGGTCATGATCTTCGGGTCCTGATATTGAGCCCTGCATCAGGCTTCCTGCTCAGCAGGGAGTCTGCTTCTCTCTCTCTCTCTCTCTCTCTCTCTCTCTCTTTCTCTCTCTCCCCCCCATAGCTCCTCCCTACTGTTCATTCTCTCTCTCTCAAATAAATAAGTAAAAATCTTTTAAAAAAAGTGGATCTACATTTAAAAGCATGTGAGTTACACAATTTGTAAGATAATCTTTAGAAAGAGTTGTTTAGTTGTATCTGAGACATCATGGCACACAAAGCCTAAAATATTTTCTTTCAGGCTTTCTACAGGAAAAGTTTGCTAGCTGTTGATCTTAGACTTTACAAAACTTAATATTAGCAATAGCATCATGGTGGTAAACCTGAACTCTGTTGGTTCATTGTGTGAGTGCGGATGTGCTTTCTATAGCTTATGTACTAGATGTAGTGTTGAATTCATGAGAACATCTCCTTCAGCCTTGGCAATCTCAGTTATTGCCTACTCCCTAAAACCAAATGGAATATTTCTAAAATCCTCGGTCTTTAAATAGAAAGCTATTTATCACGGGTGAGATGGAAAGTAGAAATTTGAATTACTATCATTTACATATAAATTCAACAAGTATTTGTTGAACACCTAGTATGTGTCAGGTGCTATTATCAACACAGGAGAAACATCATAAACACCAACAAATCCCAGCTCTCTTATACCCTGGTTGGTAAGTAATTTCAGTAGTATGAATAGGAAGAGACTTTAAGCTGTAATGTGTGTAGAGATATTAAAGCAAAGGATCACATTTTTCCATATTTCTCATTTAGTTCAAGGTGGAATACTTGCATAGTTCAGTTGTTCTCCCACAGAATGTTTGAAATCAGCCTTAAATCTTAGACTGAAACATCTATAATTAGAGAAGTAAAATGAATAGGTTTGCCATACTGGCCTGAGGATAGACCCAGTCTCCCACCATAGCCTACCTGCCCCAAAAGAAGCTATATCAGAAGCTACTCCTCTCTCTCTATCCTAAAAGAACTTACTATAATTATAGGCTTATTTGTTTGCATGTTTGAGTTAAAAAATTATCTAGAGTAAAATGCAGTTCAAAGTTATAAAATTGGGTAAGACTTAAGAAATGTATAACCTTGTATAATCACACTGCAAAACATCACTCTAGAAATTTTCAAGCCCATTTTCAGACAATACCCAGCCTCCATTGACAGCCAGCAATCTGATTTCCATTACCATAGATGAATTTTAACTGTTCTTATACTTCATGTTGATGGAATTATGCAGTTTGTGTCCTTTTGTGTCACTTTGTTTATCCTTGACATTTTAAAAAAATATTCATGTCCTATGCATCAGCACATATTGTGTACTAGTGAGAATTATTTTATTACGTGGATATAACACAGTTTTCATTTGCATATTTTTATTGAGCTAAAATTGACATATAACATTGGTAAGTTTGAGGTGTACAATGTGTTGGTTTGATAGATTTATATATCACAGTATAATTGCTACAGCAGCATTAGTTAATACCTTTATCATGTCCCGTTATTATTTCTATTTTGTGCTAGCAATTAAGATCTAGTCTCTTAGGAACTTTAAAATTTAAAATGCAGTAATATTTTGCAGCAAATGTTGAGAAATCATTCTTTTTGATGGCTGAGTAATATTCCATTGTATATATGGACCATGCTAAGCAAAATAAGTCAAGCAGAGAAAGACAATTATCATATGGTTTCACTCATTTATGGAACATAAGAAGTAGGAAGATCAGTAGGAGAAGAAAGGGAAGAAGAAGGGGGGGGGTAAACAGAAGGGGGAATGAACCATGAGAGACTATGGACTCTGGGAAACTGAGGGCTTCAGAGGGGAGGGGGTGGAGGAATGGGATAAGCTGGTGATGGGTATTAAGGAGGGCATGCATTGCATGGTGCACTGGGTGTTATACGCAAGTAATGAATAATGGAACTTTACATCAAAAACTAGGGATGTACTGTATGGTGACATAATATAATAAAAATATTATTAAAAAATAAAAAAAGATATGTTTATAGTAAAAAAATAAAAATAAAATACAGTAATATGAACTACAATCACTGTGTTGTTAGATCTCCAGAACTTATTTATCTACTATTTGCAAATTAATACTCTTCACAGCATTTCAATTCCTGACCTCTGATAACCACCATACTACTGTCTCTTTTTACAAATTCAGGTTCTAGATTCTACATATAAGTGATATTTTACAGCATTTGTCTTTCTCTGACTTATCTCACTTCACGTAATGCCCTCAGGGCCATTCATGTTGTTGCAAATGGCAGGATTTCCTCCTTACTCAAGGTAGAATGATATTCCATTGCATTTATATACAACACATCTTTACCCATTCATCCATTGATAAACACTTAGGTTGTTTCCATATTTTGGCTGTTGTGAATAATGCTGCGGTGAACATGGGTATGCAGATATCAAGATACTGATTTCAGTTTCTTCAGATATATACCAAAGAGTGAGATTGCTAGGTCACATAGTTCTATTTTAATTTTTTGAGGATGTACATACTGTTTTCCATAATGGCTATACCGATTTACATTCCAAACAACGGTGTATATGTGTTCCCTTTTCTCCACATCTTTGCCAACATTTGTTATCTCTTTTCTTTTTGATAAAAGCCATCCTAACACATATGAAAGGATATCTCATTGGTGGTTTTGATTTGCATTTCCCTGATGATTAGTGAGGAGAATCTTCTCATACATTTTGGCCATTTATATATCTTCTTTGGAAAAATATTTAGTTTCTCTGCCCATTTTTTAATTAGATGATTTTCTTTTTTGATATTGAGTTGTATGAACTATTTATATATATTGAATATTAGTCCCTTATCATTTATATGCCTTGTAAATATTTTCTTCCATTCCGTGTATTGCCTTTTCAATTTATTACTTCATTTGGTATGCAGAAACTCTTTAGTTTCATATAGCCCCACTAATTTTAGTTTTTGTTTCCTATACTTTTGGTAACTCACCTAAGAAGTCAATGCCTAGACCAATGTCAAAGATCATTTTTCCATATGCTCTCTTCAAGGAGTTTTATGGTTTTAGGTCTTACTTTTACATCTTTGATCTATTTCAAGTTAGTTTTTGTAAATGGTGTAATATAGGAGTCCATTTTCATTCTCCTGCTTGAGGATATCCAGTTTTCCCAACACCATTTATTGAAGAGACTGTCCTTTCCTCATTATGTGTTCTTGAACCCTTGTCAAGATTAGTTGATGATATATATAAGGGTTTATGTCTGGGATTTCTATTCTGTTTCACTGATACATGTGCCTGTTTTTATGATAATACACTTTTGTTTTGACTACTACAACTTTGTAATGTAGTTTGAAATCAGGTGTTATAATGTCTCCAGGTTGGTTCTTTTTCAGGAAGGCTTTCACTATTCAGGGTCTTTTTTAGTTCCAAACAAATTTTAGGATAGATTTTACAATTTTTGTGAAAAACGCCTTTGTAATTTTGGTCAGAATTGCATTGAATTTGTAGATCACTTTCAGTACTATGGAGATTTTCATGATATTAATTCTTCCAATCCAAGAACACCAGAATAACTTTTAATTTGCTTGCATCTTCTTTAATTTGTTTCATCAGTATCTTACAGTCTTCAGTGTACAGTTCTTTCACCTCCTTGGTAAAATTTATTCCTAAATGTTTTATTGTTTTTGGTGCTGTCATAATGGGATTGCTCTCTTAATTTGTTTTTTATTAGTCCATTGTTAAGTGTATAGAAATATGACTGATTTCTGTATGTTTATTGTGTATCATGTAACTTTACTAACAATTTTTTAATGGAATCTTTAGGGTTTATATATAAAAGATCATGCGATCAACAGAGATAATTTTACTTTTTCCTTTCTGATATGGATGCCTTTTGTTTCTTTATTTTGCCTGATTGCTATGGCTAGGGCTTCCAGTGTTATGTCAAATAGAAATGGTGAGACAGGCCATCCCTATCGTTTTCCTGATCTTAGAGGTAAGGATTTGAACTTTACACCACTGAGTATGATGTTAGCTATGGGTTTGTTATATACAGCCTTTCTTATGCTAAGGAAAATTCCTTCCATTCCCAATTTGCTGTGCATTTTTATCACAAAAAGATGTTGTATTTTGTCAAATGCTTTTTCTGTATCTATTGAGATAAGCGTATGATTTTTATCTTTCACTCTACTAATATGGTGTATCATATTTTTTGATTTGTGTATGTTGAACAATGCTTGCAACCCAGAGATAAGCTCTACTGAATCATGGTGAATGATTTTTTTAGTGTGCTGTTGAATTTTGTTTGCTAATACTTTGATAATTTTTAATCTATATTCATCAGGGATATTGTTCTATATACATTTTTTTTTTAATCTGGCTTTTGTATAAAGGTAATGCTGGCCTTGTAAAGTGAGTTTGGAGTTTCCCTTCCTCTTCATTTTTTTTGAATGAATTTGAAAAAGATTGGCCTTAATTCTTCTTTAAATGTTGGTAGAATTCACCAACGAAACCATCTGGTCCTGGGCTTTTCTGTGTAGGCAGATTTTGATTGATTAATTTCCTTACTCGTTATCAGTTTATTTAGATTTTCTAGTTTTTTTTTTCCTAAGATTTTATTTACTTGAGAGAGAGAGAGAGAGAGCACGTGTGTGCACAGTGGGGGAGAGTGCAGAGGGAGAGGGAGAGCATGTGTGTGCACAGGTGGGGGGGAGTGCAGAGGGAGAGGGAGAAGCAGACTCCTTACTGAGCCTGGAGTCAGACACAGAGCTTGATCCCAGGACCTCAGGATCATGACTTGAGCAGAGGGAAGATGCTTAACTGACTGAGCCACCTAGGCACCCCTAGATTTTCTAGTTCTTCATGATTCAGTCTTTGTAGGGCATACATTTCTATGAAATTATTCATTCTTTTCTATGTTATCTAGTTTACAACATAATTGTTAATAGTAGCCTCTCCTTTGTGTTTCTACAGTCTAATACTTTCTATTTCTGTGGTATCAGTTGTAATGTCTCTTATTTCTGATTTATTTGAACCATTTTTTCATAGTTAATATAGATAAAGTTTTGTCAATTTTGTTTATCTTTAGAAATAACTGGGTCTTATTTTCATTGATCTTTTGGGTTGATTTTCTGGTCTATATTTTACTTATTTCTGCTCTAATTTTTGTTATTTCCTTCTCTGCTGCTAACTTTGAGATTAATTTGTTCTTTTTCAGTTTCTTTTAGATGTAAGGCTAGATTTTTTGAGATCTTTCTTATCTAATGTACACATTTATAAGTATAAACTTCCCTCTTAGAACTGCTTTTGTAGCATCTCCTAGGTTTGGAAATGTTGTCATTCTATTGTCTTTTGAGTCAAGATATTTCTTGATTTCCCTTTTGAGTTCTTTTTTGACCTGTTGGCTGTTGAAGAGATTCTTGTTTGACCTCCACATATTTTTAAATTTTTTATAAAAACTATAACAAAAAAGGGTGTTATATAATGATAAAAGGGTCAATTCATCAAGAAGATATAATAATTGTAAATATAAATGCATCCAGTATTAACAAATATGATGTTAATAATTATTTAGTATGTTTAGGTGCTCCAATATTGGGTGAATTTTTTACTTAGTCTAGTTTGTCTGATATAAGTGTACCTATCCTTGATCTCTTTTGGTTTTCATATGCTTGAAATAACATTTTTTAATTTATTCACTTTCAGCCTGTGAGTGTCCTTAAAGCTTAAGTGAGTCAACCATAGGCAGAATATAGTTGAATTTTTTTTCTACATGCGTTTAGCCATTCTGTGTCTTTTAATTGGAGAACGTAAACCATTTATATTTAAAGTAATTAATAGGTAAGGACTTACCGTGATCATTGTTTTATAATTGTTTTGTGTTTCTTTGGTTCCTTTCTTCTTCTCTTGCTTTGTTGATTTTTTGTGTGTTTTGCTTTGATTCTTGTCCCTTCACTGTTTGTGGATTTATTATACATTTTGCTCTGTGGTTACTCTGAGGATTTCTAGTACATCTTATAGCTGTAACTGTCTATTTTAAGCTGACGACTACAATTGCATTAGAAAGTTCTATCCATTTACTTATGCCCCAGTTTTTGTTGATGTCCCAAACTATATCTCTCTGCAGTTATTTTTAACACTTTTGTCTCATAACCTAAAAGCTAGATTTCATAGGATATTTCCACATTATTGAATTATTAGGATATTTTAACCAACTATATATTTACCTTTACCAGTGAATTTTATACTTTCATGTTTACATGTTGCTAATTAGCATTCTTTTTTTTCAGCTTGAAGAACTCCCTTTAGCATTTCCTATAAAGCAGGTCTAGTGGTAATTTTCTTAGGTTTTGTTTGTCTGGGATTCTTTTTATTTCTTCTTTATTTCTTAATGACAACATTCCTGGGTCAAGTATTCTTGATTAACAGATTTTTGTTTTTCCTTTAAATACTTTGAATATATCATCCCACTCTCTTCTGGTCTAATGTTTCTGCTCAGAAATGCTGGTAGACTTATGAAGATTCCCTTATATGTGACAATTCTTTTTTTTTCTTTTGCTGCTTTCAGATGTCTCTCTTTGTCTTTTAATTTTGAGATTATAATGTCTCAATGAAGATCTCTTTCAATGAATCTGGATCTTTAAGTTTCCCATATCTGGGTAGCCATCTCCCTCCCTAGATTTAGGAAGTTTTCAGCTATTACTTCTGTAAATGAGGTTTCTGCCCCCTTTTTTCTCTTCTTCCTTCTGGAACTCTTATAATAGATATATTGTTTCTTTTAATCATGTCCTATAATTCACATAGGTTTTCTTCTCTCTTTTTTATTCTATTTTCTTTATTATCCTCTGACTAGATAACATCAAGAGAATTGTCTTCAAGCTCACTATTCTGCCAGGTTAAGTGTGATGTTGAAGCTATCTATTGCATTTTTAAAAATTCATCCATTGTATTCTTCATCTCTAGAATCTCTGGTTCTTTTATTGTTTTATTCAAGGAGTCTATCTGTATGCTCTTTAATTTTGCTGAGCTTCCTTAATATAATTCTTTTGAATTCTTTATCAGATAACTTGAAGATCTCCATTTCTTTGGGTCAATTACTGGAATATTGTGTGCCTTTGATTGTGTGATGCTTCCTTTTAGAGTGTGTTCCAAGTTGTTTTGCATTGATGTCTACACATTTGAGGGCAAAGACACCTCTGTCAGTGGGAACTGGCTTCACTGTCAAACACCTTTGACCTGGATGTGGTTGTAAGGATGCTGGCTGGGTAGGATGCAATGTCTTTGGTTCTAAAGAAGGTACAGTGGTGCCTTTCATGCTGCTCTTCCAGCTAAGGATAACATTGGCCAGACTGCAGGCTTCTTCTCAGGTAAGACTGAAAGAAACCTGCCGGTAGCATTGGCAGGTAGGGCTATTGAGATCTTCAGAGGCCAAGGCTGCTGGGGTTTTTTCCTGCTTGTTTTTCCTCATGGGAGAAAGTTCTAGCTTAGGGAATCCTTCTTCTATGTGGCTGGTGCTCAGAACATTCATGGCAGTATTGGACCCAGGGACCTTGGATCAAGTACAAGCAGAACTATCACAAGCCATGTGTCCTGTAGCACAGGTACACTTGCTGTGGCAGTGGTGTCTAGTGTGTGGGTGTGCAGATCTCTATGGAACCAGTACTGGGGACACAGGTGCTTATTACTGAGACTCCAGCTAACTGGGGTTGGGTGACCTAGCAGTGGCATTAGCTTTAGGATGACAAGGTACAGAACTGGTCTGGCTCAGGGAACAGAGGTTACACAGCCTGTGGATGGTGGGTCAGTGTCTCAATTCTGGCCCCATGGAGCAGTCATAAGATAGGAGCAGTATAATTCTAGTGGTGGTCAATTAAAACCATTTGTTGGGACCTGGGAAGGCTGGCTACAGTGGCAGTATGGCCCTGTGAATGATGGTTCGGAACCATGTCCTTGGAGGTGAGGGGCAGCCCCAGCAATGAATCATAAAAGCCTTGACCTAGGACCCAGGAAATGAGGTTCAGGACAGTGACAGCACAGTCTCAGCAACAAAGGGACAGAAATATGTTCTGGGATGCAGGGGTAGGCTCAGAGCAATGGTAGCCAGGTTCCAGGAGTGATGGCAGAGAGCCACAATCAGAAATCCAGGGGCCAGGGCTCAGGGCAGTGGTAACACCCCTGACAATGATGATTCAAAGCCTTAATATGAATGAAGGTATACTTCAGGGCACTAGCAGCCCAGTCCCAATAAGAATGGTTTAGAACCATACCTACCAGAAATGGGGGTGGGGGGAAGCTTGGTGTAGTGAAAGCACCCCTAGTAATGGCTATTCGGAGCTGTGACTTAGAAACTGGTGCATAGAACTCAGCACAGTGGCAGTGCCCCTGACAATAATAATTGAGAGCTGTGACCTAAAATACAGAGTGGTAACAGCCTCATAATCACAGCCAAAGAAAGATGTGAGACCATGTGGGCTGGGCTCAGGGCAGTGGAGGCTGCCCTTATGCTGATACAAAGATGTGATATAAGGCCAGGAATGGGAAAAGAGCAGTAGCAGCTCCAGTCTTGTGTATAATAACGTACTGTGGTACCTGATCCCTGAGATCAAACAGAAGCCCTTCTGGCCCGAGAAGCCAAGTGTCACCTTAGAAACAGCTCCAGCCTCTGGGCATAGAAGCAGAAAGGGGGTTTGTTCTGGGTTGCTCTTTCAGTTGAGATCAATATCAGTGAAGACTGTGGGGGACCTCCATTGTCACAACTAAAAACAATGATGAAGTTTGATGGGGTACACCTGTTCTTCTCCCTGTGTGATGAACTTCCTCCCAGGAGATTCCTCCCAGTGCAGAGCTGCTCCTGACTAGGGATGTGGTGACACAGGCAAAATGCTTCCTGTACTGTTCTGTGTAGCCATGCTTGATTTTTGAGCTCTGCAGCATTTTTACTGCTGCTGCTTTGTAATCCTGAGCTTTCCCTGAGTTCTCTTCTTCAGTTTGTAGTTATTTACTATTTGAATGTGTGTTTTTTTTGAGGGGGTGGGGGTGGATAGGAAGAGGTGGAACCTCCTAGCCCTCATCTTGCTGACATAATCCTTATAATAATTTTAAAAATCCATTCTCTTTTGGTTTTATCTGGGACTTCTGTCCAGTTTGGGACTATTATGAATAAAGCTGCTGAGAACATTTTGCAAATATGTTTTCATCTCTCTTAGTTAAAAATTGAGAGCAAATACTCTGGGTCATAGGTTTGATGTATATTTAACTTGAAAGAAAAATACCAGTTTCCAGAAAAAGTGGTACAGTTTTACATACCTGGTAACAATGTTTGAGTAACAAAGTTGCCTTACATTCTCAGCAACATCTGATCTTATCATTTCAGTCATTTGGAAATGGTCATTATGGTTTTAATATGCATTGTCCTGATAACTGATAATGTTGAGTGGTTTTGTGTGTGTGTGCTTATAAGGCTGTTTGTATATATACTTTTGGAAAAGGTCAAAATGTTCATTTTAATTGGCTGGGTTCTTTTGTTACTTACTTGTATTGTTTCTTTATATATTCTGGATAAAGAAATTTTTTCAGACCAAGGAAGTACAAATCTTCTCTGTGGCTAGCCTTTTCATTTGTTTAAATGATATATATTTTATGAGTCAAAGTTTATATTTTTGTTAAGATACAATTTACCAACATTTTGTCTTTTATGATAAGAGATCGTTGCCTATGCTAGCCCATTATATATATTCTCAAGTTTTTTTCTAAAAATGTTATAGTTTTAGCTTCTGCATTTAGGCCTATCATCTATCTCAAACAAATTTTTATGTATTGTGTGAAATACTTTATATTTTTGTTTTGTTTTTGTGTTTTCAGTTGTTGAAGAAATATTAGTTGAAAATTTCTGAAGTCCTTATTCTGTTCTATTGATCTATTTGTCTATTCTTTCATCAATACTATACTGTCTTAATTGCAGTGTATTTATAGTAAATCTTGCAATCAGGTGGTAAAAGTTCTCCAACATCATTCTTTTGTTTGACTATTTTAAGTTCCTTGCATTTCCATATCAATTTTACAATTAGTCTCTCATTTTCTACCAAAAAAACTATCTGAATTTTGATTAGAATTCTAGTAAGTTTATACATCAATATAATGAAATGGACAACTTAACAGTATTTAGTCTTCTAGTCTATAGTCCATAACTATTACATATCTCTCCATTTATTTCAATTTCTTTGATTTCTCTCAAAATGTACAATTTTCATATAAACATCCTGCACGTTTTTTGTTAATGTATCATTAAATATTTTGTTATTTGTGCTATAATAAATGGTTTTAACTTCATTTTACAGTTTTTGTTGACAAAAGATAGAATTGCAATTTACTTTTTCATATTGATTTTATATTTTACAGCCTTGTTAATGTCACACATTTATTCAAGGAGTTATTTCTAGATTCTTTGTGATTTCCTATATAAGCACTCATGTTATCTGTTCATAAATTCTTCTTCTTTTCCAATCTTTAAAATTTTATTTCCCAAAGCCATAGTAAAAGAAGTTTTGTGTGCCAAACTTGAAAATGGCATACATAAGTTTTGTCCATATTTCACAGTTCAATGACACCCTGCTTTGTTGAACTAACTCCACCTCCCTGAGGTACAGAAAATAAATTCCTTTTGGGTACAATATCTCTGGCTTGTAGTTATGGAATTGAATCCTGATTGTGATTTTTTCTGACAACTCTTTGGATTTTGGACTAGCTTTATCAGTCTCAACAATTGTATAAATCAATTCTTTGTAATCAAACAATATATAATCTCTTATAAAACTATAATCTACTAATTCTGCTTCTCTCCTTAAACACTGACTGACACAGATTTTATGTATATTTTCTATGAATTATAAGAGAAATCGTCTTAAAGCATTGTTTTTGTTTGAAGTAGCTCTAAAACTCAATATATGATATTTTAAAAATTATCAGTTTAATGCCTGCTACCTATAAATTTTTATCAATGTCTAGGCAGACTCTTAATTTGAAAAAAAGATTATGCCCACTATAGTGACATCCACATCTGTCTACAGTTTTTTTAAAATTATTTTTAATATATTCTCCACAAATTTGCCTACTCCATACATACTAGAATTTGGATATGATGTCAATACACATTTTGCCATTTATGGGAATTTGCAAGAAGTTCCCAACTTTAACATATATGAAAATAATTATTAAGTTATTAAAATAATAAAATTAATATATCATTAAAATTTTAAAAAACATGTTTTAAACTGATATTTGTTTCTTCATTGACATTAAGCCCTATAATTTTAGCCTTTATAAAGATTTGTTTGCCATTTCCATTTTTTCTGCACACAGTATTTCTCTTTTGCTGACCATCTGATCTAGTTTTCTATTTTATTTTCCTACTCTATCTATTCACTTAACTTCTGTAATCTCTGAGATTTACCATATATTTTTATGGAGTGGAAATAAGTACATCTTCAGAAACCTGAACATTCAATTCCTCCTATTTCTAATTCCAAAAATAGATCAATTAGTTAATAACTACAGTGGGAAGGCAAAGTCACTGAAGAACGGTTCACACTCATTTGCTCTGTGTGTGGCCTCTTCGTGTGTATACGCTGTGGAAGTTTGAAAGTGAAATATAAGCATAAGAAATAGAATGCAATAACACTTTGAAGCTCACTCCTAATATGCCTTTCTAAAAGCATCTTCCAGAAAATGATATTTATACCTCTGTGCATCTCTCTACTTATCCCATTTGTGAATTTCAACAAGAGTTCCTAATTTTATATATATTATTTGTTTCATTCAATTTTATTGAGATACAATGACATACAGCATTGCATAAGATTGAGTATGGCATAATGACTGCATTTACATATATTGTGAAATGATTACCACAAAATTTGGTTAACATCCATCATCTTAGATAGATACAAAAAAAGAAAAAAATGTTTTATATCTTCTGATGAGAACTCTTAGCAACATTCAAAATACCATAACTATAGTGTTAACTATACTCATTATGTTGTATATTACATCCCTAGTACTTATTTATCTTATAACTGGAAGGTTGTACTTTAATCACATTCATTCAGTTCCCCCACTCCTCACCCCATGCCTCTGATAACCACAATCTGATCTCTTTTTCTGTGGGTTTGAGGGTTGTTTGTTTGTTTTTAGATTCCACATACAAATATTTGTTTTTATGTCTGACTTATTTCACTTTGCATGGTGGTCTCAAGGTCCATCCATGTTGTCAAATAGCAGGATTTCCTTCTTTTATGGGTGAATAATATTCCAATGAATGCACACACACACACACACACACACACACACACACACACACACACACACGTTTATCCTTCTGTCAATGGACACAGGCTATTTCCATGTCTTAGCTATTATAAATAATGCTGTGATGAAAAACAGAGTACAGATATCTCCTTGACATAGTGATTTTACTCCTTTAGTTATGTACCTTGAAGTGGAATCACTGGATCATAAAGTAGTTCTGTTTTAATTTTTTGAGGAATTTCCATGCTGTCTTAATAGTAGCTGTACTAATTTACACTCTATCAATGGTGTGCAGGGTTCCCTTTTTTCCACATCTTTACCAGGATTTGTTATTTCTTGTCTTTTTGATGATAGCCATTCTAAGAATATGAGGTGATATCTCTTGGTGGTTTTGATTTTCATTTTCTTATGATTCCTGATATTGAGCACCTTTTCATGTACTTGTTCACCATTTGGACATCTTTGTAAAAATGTCTATTCGGGTATTTTGCCCATTTTTAAGAAATATTTATTTATTTATTTATGTTAGAGCACATACATGACTGCGGAGGAGGGCCGAGGGGGAGAATCTCCAAGCAGAATCCCTGTTGAGTGCCAAGCCTGACTTGGGACTCAGTCTCACAACCCAGGAGATCATGAACTAAGCCAAGCCAAAAGTTGGATACTTAACCAACTGAGCCACCCTGGTACCCCGCCCATTTTTAATTAGATTTTTTTGTTGTTATTATATAAGTCCTTTATATATTTTGGATATTAGCCCCTTAACAAATGTATAATTTGCAAATATCTTCTCCAATTCCTTGTTTAATTTTGTTGATTATTTATTTTGTTGGAAAGCTTTTTATTTTGATGTAATTCCACTTGTTTCTTTTCGATTTTGTTGATTGCTTTTTAGGTGTCATATCCAAAAAACGGTTGCCAGGTCTGATGTCAAAAAGCCTTTTTCCTAACTTTTCCTCTAGTTTTATGATTTAAGATTTTACACTTAAGTCTTTAATCCATTTCAAGTTAAATTTTTGTGAGTAGTGTGAAATAGGCATCTAGTTTCATTCTATTGTATGTTAATATTCAACATTGATGAGAGTGTCTTTTTTCCAACCGAGTTTTCTTGGCTCCCTTGTCAAGTATTATTTGACAGTAACACATGATTTTATTTCTAGACTCTCAATTATATCCCATTGATTCATGTGACTGTTTTTATGCCAATACCATACCATTTTGATTATTGATTTGTAATATAGCTTGAAATCAAGAAGTGTAATGTCCTTGCTTTGTTCTTTTTGTGATTGACTTGACTAATTTGGTCTTTTGTAGTTCCATAAAAATTTTAGGTTATTACTGCTTATGTCAAAATTGCTATTGGATTTGGATATAGATTACTTTGAATCTATAAATGGATTTAGATTTATGAATATTTTAGCAGTATTCTTCCAATCCATAAACATGGATTATCTTTTCATTCTTTCATTAATATCTTGTACTTTTCAGTGTATGTGTCTTTCACCAAATAGGTTAAATTCATGTTTTTGATATTGTAAATGGGATCATTTTTTCTTTTATAGATAATTTTTGTATGCTGTAACTTTACAGAATTTATTAGATATAACACCTTTTGATGACATTTTAGGATTTTCTCTATATAAAATCATGTCATTAGCAAATAGATACATTTTTCCATTTCCCTTGCAATTATGGTAGGTTTTGTTTCTTTTTCTTGCGTGATTGCTCAGTCTTGGAATTCCACTATTATATTGAATAGGGATGTTGAGAGTGGGCACCACTGTCTCCTCCCTGACTTTAAGAAATGATTTGAACCTTCTATCATATAGCATGTTGTTGCCATAGCCTTGTCATATATGGCATTTACGTTGTGATATGTTCCCTCTATACATAATTTATTGAGAGTTTTTATCATAAATAGATGTTGGATTTTGTCAAATCATTTTTCTGTGTCTATTGACATGATTTTTTTTATTCCTTGTAATGTATCACGTTTCTTGATATCTATATATTGAAACATCCTTGCATTCCAGGAATAAACCCCACTTGATCATGATGAGTAACATAAAGTATCATGTCATCTGTGAAGAGAGAGAGTTTGACTTCTTCTTTGCCTATTTGAATAACTTTAACTCATTTTTGTTGTCTGATTGCTATTGATAGGACTTCTAGTACTATGTTGAACAATAATAGTGAGAGTGGGCATCTTTGTCATGTTTCTGATCTTAAGGGAAAAGATCTCAGGTTTTCCCAATTGAGAATTACATTCACCATAGGCTTTTCATAGATGGTTTT
This sequence comes from Ursus arctos, assembly GCF_023065955.2. Classification (NCBI taxonomy): domain Eukaryota; kingdom Metazoa; phylum Chordata; class Mammalia; order Carnivora; family Ursidae; genus Ursus; species Ursus arctos. Next base: position 53,953,785 of record NW_026622775.1, on the reverse strand, counting down.
TATGAAATTGAGGAATGTACCCTCTATTCCTACACTCTGAAGAGTTTTAATCAGGAAAGCATTTCGTCAAATGCTTCTTCTGCATCAATTGAGAGGACCATATGATTCTTGTCTCTTCTCTTATTAATGTGTTCTATCACACTGAAAGTTGCGAATGTTGAACCACCCTTGCCTCCAAGGGATGAATCCCTCTTGGTTGTGATGGATAATCCTTTTAATGTACTGTTTGGATCCTATTAGCTAGGATCTTGTTAAGAATTTTGGCATCCATATTCATCAGGCATATTGGTCTGTAATTCTCCTTTTTGATGGGGTCTTTGCCTGGTTTTGGGATCAAGGTAATGCTGACCTCATAGAATGAGTTTGGAAGTTTTCCTTCTGTTTCTATTTTTTTGAAACAGCTTCAGGAGAATAGGTATTATTTCTTCTCTGAATGTTTGGTAGAATTCTCCAGGGAATCCATCAGGCCCTGGACTCTTGTTTTTTGGGAAGTTTTTGATCACTACTTTAATCTCTTCACTGCATATAGGCTTATTTATGTTGTCAATCTCTTCCTGTTTCAGGCTTGGCAGTTTATAGGTTTCCAGGAAGGCATCCATTTCTTCCAGGTTGCTTAATTTCTTGGCATACAGTTGTTGATAATAGTTTCTAATGATTATCTCTATTTCCTTGGTGTTAGTCGTGATCTCTCACCTTTCATTCACAAATTTTATTAATTTGGGTCCTTTATTCTTTTGAATAAGTCTGAGCAGTGGCTTATCAATCTTATTAATTCTTTCAAAGAACCAACTTCTAGTTTTGTTGATCTGCTCTACTGTGTTCCTGGTTTCTAATTCATTGATTTCTGCTCTAATCTTAATCAGTTATCTTTTTGTGCATGGCTTAGGCCTGTTCTTCTGTTCCATCTCCAACTGCTCAAGGTGAGAGTGTAAGGATTGCATTTTAGATTTTTCTATTCTTTTGAGTGAGGCTTGGATGGCTATGTATTTTCCCCTTAGGACCGCCCTTGCAGTCCATAGGTTTTGGACCAATGTGTTTTCATTCTCACTGGCTTCCATAAATTGCTTAAGTTCTTCTTTAATTCCCTGGTTTACCCAAATATTCTTAAGCAGAATGGTCCTTAGTTTCCAAGTGTATGAATTTCTTCCAAATTTTTCCTTGTGATTGAGTTCCAGTTTCAAAGTATTGTGGTCTGAGAATAATCTCAATCTTTTGGTATCAGTTGAGACCTGTTTTGTGACCTAGAATATGGTCTATTCTGGAGAAAGTTCCATGTGCGTTTGAAAAGAAGGAGTATTCTGTTGTTCTAGGGTGTAGTGTTCTGTATATATCTATGAGGTCCATCTGGTCCAGTGTGTCATTCAAAGCTCTTGTTTCTTGATTGATTTTCTCCTTAGATGATCTGTCTATTGCTGAGAGTGGAGTGTTGAGGTCCCCTACTATTAACGTATTGTTATCTATGTCTCTTTATTCTGGTTAACAGTTGGCTTATGTAGTTAGCTGCTCCCCTGTTGGGGATATAGATATTTATAATTGTTAGATCATTTTGTTGGATACACCCTTTAAGAATAATATATTGTCCTTCTGTGTCTCTACCTACAGTCTTTAGTTTAAAATCTAATTTGTCTGATATGAGAATTGCTACCCCAGCTTTCTTTTGAGGTTCATTGGCATGAAGAAATGGTTCCCCATCCCTTCACTTTCAGTCTGGATGTATCTTTAGGTTTAGTGTGAGTCTCTTGTAGACAACATATTGATGGGTCATGTCTTCTTATCCAATCTGCAACCCTATGGTGTTTTATGGGAGCATTTAGGCCATTCACATTGAGAGTGATTATTAAGAGATATGATTTTAATGTCATCATGTTGTCTGTGAAGTCCTTGTTTCTATAGATTGTATCTGTAAATTTCTGGTCTGTATCACTCTTGGGGTCTTCCTACTTTTATAGAATCCCCCTTAATATTTCTTGTAGGGGCTGGCTTGGTGGTCACATATTCTTTCAGTTTCTGCTGGTCTTGGAAGCTCCTTGTCTCTCCATCCATTCTGAATGACAGCCTTGCTGGATACAGTATTCTTGGCTGCATGTTCTTCTTAGTGCTCTGAATATGTCTTGCCAGCACTCTGTGGACAGGTCTGACATTATTCTGATGTTCCTCCCTCTGTACATAAGGAATCGCTTCACCCTTGCTGCTTTCAAGATTGTTTCCTTGTATCTAAGATTTGCAAATTGTACTATTATATGTTGTGGTGTTGGTCTGTTCTCATTGATCTTGTGAGGGGTCCTCTCTGCCTTTTGGGCACAAATGCTTGTTTCCTTCTCCAGATTAGGGAAGTTCTCAGCTACAATTTGTTCAAATATCTCTTCTAGACCTCTCTCTTTCTCCACCCCCTTTGGGATCCCGATAATTCTGACATTGGAACATTTTATTGAGTCAGTAATCTCCTGTAGCTTTTTTTTTTTTTTCATGAAATTGGAGTTTGTGTTTTCCCCATGTTACCTCTCTTTCCTTCTTTTCTATCATCTCATCCTCTAACTCACTAATTCGTTCTTCTGCCTTGTTTACCCTGGCAGTCAGAGCATACAGTTTAGACTGCATTTCATTCATTGAATTTTTAATTTCTGCCAAATTCGTTCTCATTTCAGCCCTTAGAGGTTCTGTATTTTTGTTAATATTTTTCTCAAGCCCATACATCATCTTGATAATTGTTACTCTGAAATCCATTTCTGACATCTTGGTTATATCCATATCCATTAGCTCCATGGCAGAGGCCACAGTCTCTGTTTCTTCCCTTTGTTGAAGGTTCCTCCTCCTTGTCATTTTGATGAGGTGTGGTTGCAGGGATGTACAGAGTCCAAATTATTGACCAGGACCCAAGTAAGATGCACCTATTTTATAGGGACCTTAGGGGTGTGGGCTTCTTGTTCTTTCAGCCTGCCTTCTGGGGGAGGGGCCTGCCACGCTGATACTCAGGCAATTCTAGGCAGAGTTGCCCTGCCCCTTGTGTGTGGGGGGGATGGGCTCAATAAGTACCAGTTTGGGGGGGGCTTTTGTTCTCTGCCAGCTTTCCCTGGTGGCTTTCTGTGTCTTTTCTGGGAGTCAGGCGGCAAAGACAATATCCAAACCTCTGTCTCTGAACAGAGATCGCAGTCTGCTCTTCACTGAGCTCTCCAGGCCACACTGACTCTGTTTCTTTTGGTGCTACTAAAAACCCGCAGCATCCTGGTTTGTGCACTCCATAGCTGCTCTCAAGACCTTGCTCCCAGGGCCGGCATGTCTCTGCCCTTTGTGTTTCTAAAACCACCAGCCACCCCTGGTTCACACACGCACTCCTGCACTCCAGGTTTCAGTCTGGTTTCCCTACTGCTACTGGTCTGTGAGTCCGGCCTGCTCTGCAGCGTGGGAGGCTTCTGCCTTCCCAGTGCACAAACATGGCACCTCCCTCCCCTTTCCATTTATCATCTTCCAATATCCGCCCACAGACTCTCAGCTCCCTGCTTCATACCTTGACATCAATCCCTGGAGATGTTCTGTTTGTAGAGATCCAGATGTATCTTCTTACATCTCAGGCTGATTTTGTGGGTGTTCAGGATGATCTGGTAGATATCCAGCTCTATTCAGGGGACTGGTTGAAATAGAGTCCTGTACTCCTCCATCTTTCTCCCTCCCCTACATTAGTGATTTAAAACTGGGTTCCCTCAAACCACAAAATTTAAAAGAAATTCAGTGTTGTACCAACATCTTTTTTGCATTTCAAATGAAATTAAACTATATCAACGAACACTTTAAGAAGCTAATAGACCAATGGGAGACTGACTACATACTCATATTAACCTACTGGTTAGACCTCAAAATAAAACCATCCTAGTCATATATTTGAAGATTTTATAAACGTATCCTTGATTTTAGAGGTAGGGGTTTGGAATTTGTTTTCTTTTTAAAAGCCAAACCTGGGGCGCCTGGGTGGCACAGTCAAGCGTCTGCCTTCGGCTCAGGGCGTGATCCCAGCGTTATGGGATCAAGCCCCACATCATGCTCCTCCACTAGGAGCCTGCTTCTTCCTCTCCCACTCCCCCTGCTTGTGTTCCCTCTCTCACTGGCTGTCTCTGTCAAATAAATAAAAAATCTTTAAAAAAAATAAAAATAAAAGCCAAACCTGCAAATATGCTTGGTGCAAATTGTACAAGCCAGCACAGTGTTGTAAACACACATGCAATACACTTGTGTGACTTCTAGGGAAGTGCATATGCTATATTTTTGCTTTCATCCAAATATACAGTTTCTAAACAGTATGTAATCAGATGATGTAGAGTAGTTGTAATAGTAAAATCAAAATATTCTTATCTTTCACCCGATGAAAAAGTAAATATCAGCTATTTGATATGTAAGGATTCTGCTATTAAGACAGAGGAAAGTAGGGAGAATGGCAAAGTTGATGGATCCTGAGCTCACCTTGTCCCACGGACACACTGAGGCACAACTGTATGTATTGTACCTAACACTGAAAACGACTTGAAGACTAGCAGAACAGATATTCCACAGTTAGTCATAGAGAGAAGGCCATACATACAGACTGAAAGTGAAATGGTGGGAAAAGTTATTCTATGCAAATGATGCAATTCTTACATCAGACAGAGTAGACTTTAAAACAAAGATGGTAGCAAGATAAAAAGAAGGGCATTACCTTATGACAAAAGGGATCAATCTAACAAGATATAATAATTGTAAATATCTATGGACTCAACATAGAAGCATTCAAATACATAAAGCAAATATTAACAAACATAAATGGAGTCATTTACAGTAATGCAATAGTGGTAGGGAACTTTAACACTCAGTTTGCTTCAATAGATTGTCAGATAGAAATTCAATAAGAGAACAGTGGCTTTGAATGACATATTAGACCAGACAGATGTTTTCTATATATCTATTAAGTCTATCTAATAATAGTAGAATACACATTCTTTTCAAGTGCATGTGGAACATTCTCCAGGAGAGATCACATGTTAGGCCATACAAAAAGTCTCAGGAAATTTAAGAAAACTGAAATTATATTTATTAGGTATCTTTTCTGATCACAAAGACCTGAAACTAGAAATCAATTACAAGGAAAAAAATGTAAGAAACGTAAACACACAGGTTAAACTTGCTATTTTAAAACCAGTGAGTCAACAAAGAAATCCAAGAGGAAATAAAAAAAAAATACATGGAGACAAATGAAATGCAAACACAATGGTCAAAAATCACTGGAACACAGCAAAAGCAATTCTAAGAGGAAGTTTATAGAAATACAGGCCTAACTCAAGAAACAAAAATTCCAACAATTTAACCCTACACCCAAAGGAACCAGAGAAAAGAAAAAAAAATTAGAAGGTAGGAAATAATAAAGGAAGATCAGAGCAGAAATATGAAAAGGAGACCAAATTTTTAAAAAAATCAATAAAACTAAAAGCTGGCTCTTTGAAAAGATGAACAAAATATACAAACCTTTAGACCAATTGAGAAAAGGAGATGACTCAAATAAAATTAGAAATACAAGAGGATAAATAAAAACCATGCCACGGAAATAGTAAGAACTATAAGATGATACCATAGAAAATTATATCAGAAAATTGGACAACCTAGAAATAGCTATATTCCTAGAAACATATAATCTTCAAAACCAAATCAGAAAGAAATTATGAAATTGGAGCAGACTGGTAATAAAAATGAATAAAAATAAAACTAATAAAACTCTCAAACAAGAGTCCAGGCCAGATGGATTCACTGTGAATTCTACTAAAAAGAATTCTAATCTTTAAAGAAGATTTAATGCTTTTCTTCTCAAACTAATAAAACTTAGAAGAGTAAGGAAAACTACTAAATTCATTCTATGAGGCCAGTATTACCCTGATACCAAAACCAGACAAAAGACACTATTTGAAAAAACAAAATCAAACAAAAAAACCCCTACAAGTTAATATTTCTGATGTACATAGATGTAAAAATCCTGAACAAAACATTAGCAAGTTAAATCCAACAATATATCGAAAGAATCATGTACCACAATCAAATGAAATTTATTCTAGGGATACAAGGATGGCTCAATATTTGCAAATAAATCAAAGTTATATATAACATTAACAAGAAGAAGGATAAAAACCATAAAACCATCTTGATAAATTCAGAAAAAGCACTTGATAAAATACAATATCCATTCATCATAAAAACTCTCAACAAAGTGGGTTTAGAGGGAGCACACCTCAACATAATAAAGACCATTTAACTCACAGCTAAACATCAGACTCAGGAATAAGAGAAGGATGTCTGCCATCACTACTTTTATTCATAGTACTGGAAAGTCCTAACCACAGCAATCAGATAAGAAAAAAATAAAAGGCATCCAAATTGGAGAGAAATAAGTAAAACTGTCACTACTTGTAGATGACATAAAACTACATTAAAAAAAAAAAAAAAACCTCTAAAAATCCACCAAAAAGCTATTAGAATAAGTATTGTAAAGCTTCAGGATGCAAAGTTAATACACAGAAATCTGTTGTATTTCTATACACTAAAGAAAAAATAGCAGAAAGAGAAATTAAGGAAACAATCCCTTTTACAATTGCATCAAAAAGAATAAAATGTCTAGGAATAAGTTTAATCAAGTAGATGAAGGACCTATACTCCGAAAACTCTAAGATATTGATGAAAGAAATTGAAGATGACACAAATGGAAAGAGATATATACTTATAGGTTGGCAGAAATAATAGTTAAAATGTTCAGACTACCCCAAGCAATCTACAGATTCAATGCAATCTCTATCGAACTACCAATAATATTTTTCACAGAACTGGTGCAGATAAAAAAAATTGTACAGAACCGCAAAAGACCCTGAATTGCCAAAACAATCTTGAAAAAGAACAAAACTGGAGGTATCACAATCCCAGATTTCTGGATATACTACAAAGACATAGTAATCAAAATAATATGGTATGGACACAAAAAGAGACATACAGATCCATGGATCAGAATAGTGAGCCGAGAAATAAACCTGTTTATATGGTTAACTAATCTGTGACAAAGAAGCAAGAATATACAATGGGGAAAAGACCACCTCTTCAATAAATTGTGTTGGGACAACCTGATAGCTACATGTAAAGAATATAACCGACCACTTTCTTACACCACACACAAAAATAAACTCAAATGGATTCAAGAACCAATCATGAAACCTGAAACCATAAAACTCCTAAAAGAAAACATAGGCAGTAATCCCTTGGCCATCATAAACCTTAGCAACATATTTATGGATATGTCTCTTCAGGAGAGAAAAACAAAGGAAAAATAAACTCTTGAAACTATAGCAAAATAAAAAGCTTTTGCACAGCAAAGGAAACCATCAACAAAATGGAAAGGCAACCTACTGAATAGGAGAAGATTTTTGCCAATGATATATCTGATAAAGGGTTAGTATCCAAAATCTATAAAGAACTTATATAACACCAAAATGCAAATAACCTGGTTAAAAAATGGGCAGAGGACCTGAATAGACATTTGTCAAAACAAGACATATAGATGTCAGACACATGAAAAGATGCTCAACATCACTACTCATCAGGGAAATTCAAATCAAAATTATAATGACATATCACCAATCAGAATGGCTAGTATCAAAAGGACAAATATAACAAGTGTCAGCAGGGATATGGAGAAAAAGAAACCCTTATGCACTGTTGGTAGAGATGTAAATTGGTGTAGTAAATCTGGAAACCAGTATGGAAGTTTCTTTTTTTTTTTTTTTTTAAGATTTTATTTATTTATTTGACAAAGAGAGATAGCCAGTGAGAGAGGGAACACAAGCAGGGGGAGTGGGAGAGGAAGAAGCAGGTTCCTAGCAGAGAAGCCTGATGTGGGGCTTGATCCCAGAACGCTGGGATCACGCCCTGAGCCAAAGGCAGACACTTAACGACTGCACCTCCCAGGCACCCCCTGTATGTAAGCTTCTAAAAATAAAATAAAAAAATATAGATATCATATAATTCAGTCATTCTATACCATATGGGGTATATACCCATGGAAAATGAAAACACCAATTTGGAGGGATATATCCACCCCTATGTTTATTGCAGTACCATTTGCAATAGCCAAGTCCTGGAAGCAACCCAGATGTCCATCTATAGATGAATAAAGAAGTTGTGGTACATATACACAGTGGAATATTAGCATATGAAAGAATGAGATCATGCCATTTTCAACAACATGAACGGATCTACACGGTATTATGCTAAATGAACCAAGTCAGAAAAAGACAAATACCATATAATTTCATTAAATAGGGAATTGAAAAAACAAAAACAAAGAACAGATACAGACTCATAACTATAGAGATGAGGGATGGATGAAATAGCTGAGACAGATTAAGAGATACAAGCTTCCAGTTACATAGTAAGTCATGGAGATGGAAAGTACAGCACAGGAAATATAGTCAATAATTTATAATATTTTATGGTGACAGTTACTACATTTATCTTTACCAGCATAAATAATGTATAGAATTGTCAAATCACTATGTTATAGACCTGAAACTAATGTAACTTTGCATGTCAAATATACTTAATAATAAAATTTGGAAGGAGGAGGGCAGGTTTGGTCATATGTTGTCTAGAAAAGAGTCAAGATTTGAAAAAATAGAGAGTATAATTTTCAAAAACACAAGCAAGCTTACTATATTTTTTTATCAAACTTCCAAATTAATTGAATTGAAATGCATTTTTGAAATTTCGTAGAGAATTTACAAGGACAAAAACAAGAAATATAAAAAGGGAGATAAAACAATGGATAAAGGAGTCGAATATGAGACGAGAGAAACTATTAGTATTTGCAACTCTTTATGTTAATAAGGATTTTTTCTGCACAGTGCAGCTAAAGAAAATACAAAAGTCGTTGCTGAGGCTGGTATCGCACTACCAGCGGTAGCCGTGCATCATGTTTCAATTTGGGGTACTGCTGACTAAAAATATGTTCACCTCTCCTAGTCTGTGGAAATTTGTTTAAGAGAGTTATGGATGCAAGTAATATTTGCTGAATAGGATTTAAAAACCTGGAAAAACATGTAATGCTAACTAACTTTAGAGTATTTTTGAAAGAAAAGGTAAACTAAATGAAATTGTAACCCAAAGCACTTAACAGCGTGTGTTTTTTTGTTTTTTTGTTTTTTTGTTTTTTTTTTTTTTTTATTCCTATGATCTGGAAACTTTGGGGCAGTCTGTAAATTGAACTTTCAACATGGAAAGGGATGGAGAGCTGATTTCACACACTCAAGAAACAAGCTCCATTTTGCTTGACAAAGTGTATTTATGGCATTGGAGTGGGAAGTAAAGTAAAATCAACGGGACCAACTCTTAGTTGTAATATCGGTGTCTCAACCCATTAGTCTAATAGGATCCAAACAATATCTCAGATGCTAATCAATTAGGTTTGTAACTTTTCCTCCTTAACTGGGGCTAGTGAGAATGAAAGGTGAACATCAAAAAAACGAAATTTGGACAGAACCACTCTCTTCACTCAAATACATGACCGTAATTTCCAACTTTTGAGTGTATCAAAGAAGCCTCACTTTTCTTACTGATTTTTTAAAACGTGATTTTTACTTAAACTATTTATAGTCATAAGTCAAAGTGTCTAAGTGCTAATAAAAACAAAACAACATCTACTTCCTTACCTCTTTTCACAAAAAATTATCTTCAGAAAATATATATGTATATTTTTAAGATTTGAGAAAGAGCGTGCAAATGAGCCAGTGGGGGGAGAGGAAGAGGGAGAGAATCTTCAAGCAGATTCCCCACTGAGCACAGAGCTCCACAAAGGGGCTCAATTTCACTACCCGTGAGATCATGACCTGAGCCAAAACCTAAGATTTGGAGGCTTAACCAACTGAAGCACACAGGTATCCCAGAAAATATCATTTTCAATTCTATTACCTGTTTATCACTTACAAGTTTTAGATATTATCTACTGACTTTTTCATAGAAAGGATGGAAGCTCAGCCCACTTGTACCATGGCTCCGATTTCATATGTCTCCATTATAAAAAATATAGAACTGATGTAATATTGGGTTAACTCAATATTCAGTGTTTACAGTCTCATATCTATGTAAATGTCATTTTCAGCTGAGCCATAATGTATTTTATAATTAAATTTGCTATCTACAATTTGTTTTTCTACCTTCAGTTAGAATTGTCTTTAAAAAAATATTTGCTTAGTTTTATGTACTTATTGCTAGTTTGCTCCCAAACTCCTAGATCATAAATCTCAAAATAGGAAAGTTGGTTTTTATTTTTGTCTTGGTGCCATGTGTCTTAGAAATGCTCATTTCCCCAGTCGTAACAATACTTATTGGCCTCTGGTCTGGCTTGGAATTTCCTTTTATCTCTTCTTTATCAGATCTTCTGTTACTTGCTTTCTACATTCTTGGACTATTCTTCCATTTTAATGAAACAGTTTCTCCAGTTTCTTCTTAAAAAAATATGCCAGAGAGGGACATTTTGTCATATCCCAATATCTTCACTTCCTGATTATATTTAACTAGTGTTTGCCTTAATATGGAATTCTATATTGAAAATAATTTTTACTCAGAATTGCTAAGGCATTGCCCTGTTTCAAATCTTTCTCATGAGCACATAGTGAAGTCTAAGCAGAATATCTAGTGAGCTCATACTGTCATTGTGTTTGAGGTCCTAGGTGTTCCCAACTTTCATGCTAACTACCATTTGGCTATTAGCAATTTATACATTTTTGTTTCTGATTTCTTCTTTCAGTGTGTGTGGTGGCCAAGCCTTCCTTCCCCTACAATGCAGGAGCCAGAGTTCACATCCTGTCTCACCTTGAAAGTTCCTGTCGTTCCCTAGATTTTGGATTACTTGGTTGAACTGAAATATCTGGTCTCTGATGGGTTCACAAAAAATTATAATTTTTAGAATTACTTGGGACATCTGGGTGGCTCAGTTAGTTAAATGTCTGCCTTTGGCTCAGGTCATGATCCCAGGGTCCTGGGATCGAGTCCCACATCAGGATCCTTGCTCAGCAGGGAGCCTGCTTCTCTCTCTGCCTGCTGCTCCCCCTGCTTATATGCTTGCTCTCTCTCTGACAAATAAATAAATTTTAAAAAATTTTTTCTTGTTGTTAGAGTGGGCATCCAGCTTTCTCTAGGCAGAATACAGAAGCTCATTTTTTAGTTTTTTTGAAAATTATATTTTGACAGAATAAAATGAATTCCCATTAGTAAAATATAACTTTCTGATTCAACTTACAGATCATACTGGTGTGTACATGTTCATTTTAAAAATAAAAATGGATTAAATGATTGATGCATTATCTGAATACTTAGAATATTAGGTGATGGGAGGCCTGAGTGGCTCAGTCGGTTATACACCTGCCTTCAGCCCAGATCCTGATCTCGGGGTCCTGGGGTGTCCAGACTCCCTGCTCAGTGGGGAGTCTTCTTCTCCCTCTCCCTCTGTGCTTGCTCACTTGCTCTCTCAAAGAAGAAAAGAAAAGGAAAGAAAAAGAGGGAGGGAGGGAAAGAGGAAGAGAGAGAGAAAAGAAAGAAAAGAAAGAAAGAAAAAAAAAAGGAAAAAAGAAAAAGAATATTAGGTGATAACTAAATTTCAAACCAAAGCATGTTGGGATGCCTGGGGGCCCAGTTGGTTACGTGTCTGTCTTTGGCTCAGGTCATGATCCCAGTGTCCTGGGAACATCAGGCTCCTTGCTCAGCAGGGAACCTGCTTCTCCTTCTCCTGCTCCCCCTGCTTGTGTACTCTCTCTCTCACAAATAAAATCTTTTTTTAAAAAAGCATGTTAATTTATATCTAAAGACTTTTAAAAATTAATGTTGTAAATATTGTTGTCCCTCAAATTCAGGGTGGGCAAATTCAGATCTAGTGTCTATTATTCCTATCTATTTTGGGGTATTTTTTCCCAAAAATATTGTCACCCTAGAATATTTCCACAGATGCTTTGGGGGAAGGAAGTTACCCCCATGTATATATTTGTAAAAGTGATGTAAGATTCTTCCTCTGAGTGACATGGCTTATCCTTGAATTAAGGGTACCCTGAAATCAACTTTGATCTCTGAAGGGACTGTGATCTGAAAAATGAGTAAGAGCTCTTTAATCTCTGTTTTGGTGACTCATGGCAGAATTCAAGTCATCTAACTGGAGCATTTAGTTGTACAAACTGAGTAACATCTTACTAGTTGGCTCATGAATTTCATTGCAATGATCACTTAGCCACTGATTTATTTAAGTCATTCTTTTTTTTTTTTTAAAGATTTTATTTATTTATTCGACAGAGATAGAGACAGCCAGCAAGAGAGGGAACACAAGCAGGTGGAGTGGGAGAGGAAGAAGCAGGCTCATAGCGGAGGAGCCTGATGTGGGGCTCAATCCCATAACGCCGGGATCACGCCCTGAGCCGAAGGCAGATGCTTAACCTCTGTGCCACCCAGGTGCCCCTATTTAAGTCATTCTTATTACACTTTTTCTGCTACTCATTTGTAGTATAAATTTTATATAATTTGAATATACATGAATATTAATGTATATAAATACTAATCTACATGCTAGTAGTAGCTATTTTCAGATAGCAAAAAGCATGTTATGAAGCTGGATTAAGAGCACTTAAGAATTAAAAAACAGGCATGTTATTGTGTTAATGCCCTTACTTAGAAATGAGTAACTGTTGCTCTACCGAAACAGTGTTTTCTGAAGCACTTCCTTACTTGGAAAATTCTGATATTAGAAAAGAGCTTTAAGGGTGTTTGAGTTCATGTATAAGACAAATATAAATATAAAAATTAACAAAATATAATTACAAATAATGCTGTCTTTGCTTACATTCAGATTCCATAGAATCTATTGTCCTTCCTCCCCTAGCCCCTGGAACATAACTTTTTTCTTATATAGAATTAACTGAAGAAAAATAAAAAAAAAAAAAAACATTATCAGAAAGAACAATTAGCCAAAGACCCAATTTTAGTAAATTAATAACAAAAATAACTTAGGATAAAAAGTTGAACTAATTTTAGGAGGAAATGATGGCCAAATTACTGAAATCATGGAAATAAAATGTTTGTAATTATGCAAACCTTGTGAATACATTATAGGTAAGGTATTCAAAATAACAAAAACAATAACAAGTTATTTCCATGGCAACTTCTGGATCATAATATATACGGTCCTTTAGAGATTTCAAAAATATCCTTGTAGAAAAATGAAAATTCTTAATGTTGTAAAATCCCAGGAGGCAAAAATGTGTTACAGCAAACTCTCACAGTTTAAAATTACATTTAGCTTAATGTTTATAAATATTTAGTATCTATTGAAAATAAACTTTCCTTAGGAAAAAATATGCGAACATGTATATTTGGCAGCTCCTTTTTATCTTAGCATGTTTCATGACACTAAACAATATAAAAAATGACAAATAACTAAATAAATATAACTATTTTTCCAAATGCTTCTTATTCTTCTTAATATGAACTGGTAGAAACAGCACCTGCATTAATGCTAGCAGTGTGTCCTTTTTGGGTCTCAGTTTATTTTATCTGTGAAATTCAGAGTGTTCTAGCAATGTATCTTTGATATATTTTGCCACTCATTCTGGCAATCTAGGCAAATCATTAAATTCTCTCAAGTAGGTTACATTACATGCAAAATGAAGGGACAATTAGGCAAACATTCTAGTACATTTTATAAATTTAGTTAAGAACATTTTTTAAACTCAAATGACCAATAACACTTTAAAAAATCCTAAAGTAAAAAAAAAAAATCTATTAAATGAACCCAAAGAAACAAATGACTGGGTCTATCAAGCGCTGAAAATATTTTTTTGCAGTCATTGTATTTTTTTCCTCCTATAATTTGTTGACCATGTCATTCAGTTACTATGTAGTAGCTCTAAATATAAACACATATTGCAGCATTTCCATTCTACAGAAAATGTTGTTATAATAGAAAGTTTTAAAAATTGAGAATAAGTGGAAAGGTAACATTTTTAACATTATATGGACCAGGAAACAGCCCTATGTTGATCACTTACTGATTAAAATATTATTGTATAACCATATGACAAAAATATCAGGTCACCAGAGTGACATGAAAAAAATATGGAGGGGCAACTGGCTGGCTTAGTCAGTAGAGCAAGTGACTCTTGATCTTGGAGTGGTAAATTTGAGCCCCATGTTGAACATACTTAAAAAAATATATGGTGGGGAAGGAAGTTCCAGGAGTTTATTTTTCAACCTAGAAAATAATTATGTGGCACAAAATGGCTGAAGTGACTATTCGGAAACATGGGGCTCTGCTTTCCCCTTTACCAGGCAAAGGCTTAGCTGGTAAGTTACAGTGCCTATTGGTGGATTTAAGTCTTCAATATACTAGTGGATATCCATCCAACATCCCTCATCCCTGTAACAGGTAGTGCCCTGACACCACCTGTGGAGCCGCAGTGTGATTCAGGAGAAGGACAAGGTACAGACAGGTTAGTTGCCAAAGAAACCACGGGTGCAGGGGACCACCACAAAGCACATGGTCACCCAGAGCATCTGCAACCTTGCCTATTTATTGGCAATAAAAAATCAAAGATAATCAAGGGGAGTCTCGTGATCCTAGTGAATAGTAGTACATCATGGGGAAGGTCATGGGAGTAGATGATGTAACATTCAGCAAGTGAGGCCTATTCATAAACATGTTTCTATGTCCCTGCAGGCTATTGTCAAGGGCAATCAGGTTTCAGTTGGGGCAGCATTCGGCCCTTAACAGACCAGGCATTCCTGGCAGCTCATTATCTGAGGGGGATTTTGGGAAGGGCAGCATTCCACCCTGAGCAAGCCGGGTGTTCCCGTTTCCAACTGTTCATGTTCTGATGTTTCCGCTAGAGCCCTCAGGGTCACAAACATGTTTTCCTATTATATCCTTAGCATAGGCTCTTGGCCAGAGGCTGCTGCAAGGCAGTTGTGGAGATGATCGCCTTTTGGGAGTGGCTTTTGGAGCCAGTGTGGGTAATAAGGGCTTTGTCCTCCAAATACTGAGCTTATGAATTCTGATTGCTGATAGCTGCTTCTTATTCCCAAGATGCAGGTAGAGTCTGGCCATCATTGTATCACCCTACCAGATGAAGAGGCCTCCAGAGATTTGAAGGAGCCACACTTGTTTTTTGTTTTGTTTTGTGTTTTGTTTTATTTAGACATTAAAAAGCAACAGGGTATATAGGGATATTTCAAAAGCCACTGCACATTCCCAAAGAGTCAGTCGGTTTAGAAAAGATCTGAGAAGACTGTAAGCTTTCACCTCAGTCTGGTTACTAGCAGAAAAAACACTTCCAACACTGAAATAAACAGAAAACTCAATGGGAGGGAAATAATATGAGTTTCAGAGTTACCACATTATAAGATTCAAATACATTAAAAAAACAAAAAGCAAAACAAAATAAAAACAACACAAGACATACAAGGAAACAGAAAAGCATGGCTTATTCAAAGTAAGTTGACAGAAAACATACCTGAAGAAGACATCAGACTTAATGGACAAAGAATTTAAAACAACTGTCTTAAAAATGCTCAAAGAAATAAAGGAAGAAATCATAGGAAAAGATGTATGAAGGAAATGAGAATAAATAGATAAAAGTTATAAAAAGGAACCAGAAAGAAATTCTGGAGCTTAAAAGTACAATAATTAAAATTTAAAAATGCACTAGAGGGATTCAAAAACAGATCTAACAAGCAGTAGAAGGAGTCAGCAAACTTAAAGGTAGGAAATTTAAAATTATTGAGTTGGAAAATAGAAAAAAAGAAGAAAAATAATATACAAAAGGTCATCAATAAATTTATGAATTTCTCATTGGAAACCCTGGAAGCCAAAAGGTTTGATAAATTAACTGTTCTTCAGAGACAAAAAAGAAAAGAAAAGAAAAGAAAACTGTCAAATAAGGATTCTATATCCAGCAAAATTATCTTTCAAAAATGAGGAATATATCAAGACAGTTGGAGATAAAAGCTAAAAGAGCTCACTGCAACTTTATCTGCCTTGAAAGAAATGCTAAGAGGAGTCTTTCAGGTTGAAATGAAAAAAAAAAAAAAACTAAACAGTAAATTTAAGCCATACAAAGAATTAAAAACCTCTGTTAAAGGTAAATACATGGAGAGTTATAATTAATTTTATTGTAGTTTTATGTAACTCCACTTTTTATTTTCTACATCATGTAAGAGAAATTAAAAAATATAAATCTGTTATGAAACCAATGTCTAGTCATAATCTGTGACATCAGTAACAGAAAGATACTATTGAAAGTAAGTTGATATAAATGCAAATTAGTTTGTTTTAACGTGCAGATGTAATTGTACTCCTTATGTTAACCACTAAGAAATATCTATAGATTATGCTGTGGGAATTCATAATGCCTGGCTAGATAAGATTTAATAAACACCTGCCTCCCTGGATGAGACTAGCTGAAAAGCAAAGAAGGAGTGTCCAAAAAATTGGGCCACCTTTAAAGTTTCTGGGCTGAAAACAGCCAGATCCTTATCATGGCTCAATACAGTCATCCAGGGAATGCATGCTTAGGAAAAGCATTTATCTTTGGTGGTCACACACTCCAGGTACTCCCTGCCTACATGCATACCACAAGCACAGCTTGTTCTAATCACACCATATTCCCTATGTCACTGTCCTGATCATTAGGCTTCTCACTCCTTTCTGTTTTTCTTATTTCCTTGCTGTATTGATAACATTCACAATACAAGTGGAGGCAAAGCTTAGCTTGGGGCCTTTTGCCACTAGAGTGTCTGGTCCCCAGGCCCTCTCCTTTTTTCTACTTAGGTATCTGGAGTAATCTTTTCATTTGCCTCCTTAGGGTTTGCTGGCCAAAGCTGAAATTATACCCAATAGGAAATAGATGGCAATTAAAATGTTTTACTATTAAAACAAAAAACTAAAAAGTAGGCAGTAGTGGAGGAAATGAGGAACAAGAAAGCTATAAAGCATAATGAAAAAAAACAGAAGTTCCTCTTTGTCAGTAGTTTCTTTAAATATAAGTGTATTACACTCTCCAATCAAGAGATAGATTAGAAAAATGAATGATAACAAAAAGATCCAACTATATGCTGCCTATAAGAGATTCATTTTACACCCAAAGATACAAAGAAAATTGAAAGAGAAAGTATAGAAAAGATACTCCAAGCAAAGAGTAACCAAAAGAGAATTGGGGTGGCTACCCTAATATCAGACAAAATAAGGTTAAAATTCAAAATATTTATAAGAAAGAAGATATTACGTAATATTAATTTAGCAAATAATATGTTATAAACATTGACAGAGATCTAAAAAAATCTTCAAAATACATGAAACAAAAATTAATGGAATTCAAGTCAATTCCGTACTTACAGATCAACCTGAAGTGCCTGAGTGGCTCAGTCAGTTAAGTGGCTGCCTTCAGCTCAGGTCATGATCCCAGGGTCCCAGGATTGAACCCCACGTTGGGCTCTCTGCTCAGCAGTGAGCCTGCTTTTCCTTCTCCCTCTACCTGGAGCCCCCCCCCCCCCACACGCACTTCTGCACTCTCTCTGTCAAATAAATAAACCCTTAAAAAGAAAGAGAGATAAACCAGACAGAAGATTGATAAGAAAATAGAGGACTTGAACAACACACTAAGGCTTAACAGACACATATAGAACACTCCACCCAACTGAAGAAGTATACAGGACCCTTAAGTTCACATAGGACATTTTCCACATTTGAACATATATTAGACCATAAACAACTCCCAATACATACAAAAAGATAAGTATACAAAGTATCATCTCAGACCACAAAGGGATGAAGTTAGAAACCAATAACAGAATGAAACCTGGAAAATTCTCAAATATATAAAAAAAAATTTAAAAGCCTCTTAAATCAATGGGTCAAAGAAAAATCAAGAAGAAAATTAGACTGATTACAGATGAATTAAAATAAAAACACATCTTGGTACACCTGGGTGGCTCAGTCAGTTAAGACTTCGACTCTTGGTTTCAGCTCAGGTTATGATCTCAGGGTCCTGGGATTGAGCCCTATGACAGGCTCCATCCTCAGTGGGGAGTCTGCTTGAGGATTTCTCTCCTTTTCCCTCTGGCCCTCCCCTTCCTTTCTCTCTCTTTTTCTCTCAAATAAATACATCTTTTAAAAAAATAAAAACACATCTTCAAACTTATGGAATGCAGTGACAGTAGGGTTTAGAGAAAAACATATAGCTATAAATGACTACATTTTAAAAAAATTAATAACCTAATTTTATACCTGAAGTAACTAAACATCATACTAAAACCAAAGCTAGCTGAAGGAAAAAAACAATAGATTGAAATGGAGATAAACAAAATAGACAATAGAAAAATAGAGACAATCAATGAACCCAAATTTGGTTAGTTGAAAGATGAATGAAATTGACTAGCTTAATAATGATAAAATAGAGAAGATGCAAATAACTGAAGTCAGAAATGAAAATAGAGACATTACCACCAACTTTATAGTTATAAAAAGTATAAAATAATAATATGAACTATTGTACACCAAGTTAGATAACCCAGAAGCAGAAAAACTCCTTGAAACACTCAAATTACCTAAAGTGACACAAAATGAAATAGAAAATCTCAACAGATGTGTAACAAATAAAAAGATTGAATCAGTAATCAAAAAGTTTCCAAAAAGGAAATATCCTGGCACATGTAGTTTTATTGGTGAGTTATACCAAACAATGAAGAATTAACACCAGTCCTTCTCAAACACTTAAAAAAAAAAAAAACTGAGGAAAACACTTTAATATATTATTTATTTATATTATTTATATATTATATAAACACTTTATAATATTTTATTTATTTATTTATTTATTTATTTATTTATTTATTTATTTGAGAGAGAGTGTGTGGGAAGAGGGGGAGGGGCAAAGGGAGAGGGAGAGAGAGAGAATCTCAAGCAGACTCCCCACTGAGCACAGAGCCTGACATGGGGCTCCATCTCATGACCCTGAAATCATGACCTGAACTGAAATCCAGAGTCAGAGCTTAACTGATGGAGCCACGCAGGTGCCCGAAGAAAACAGTGTTTAATTTTTTTGTTTGTGAGGTCAGCATTATCCTGATACCAGAAATAGAGAAAGCTATCACATGAAAATTACAGATCAATATTTCTTAAATAGATTAAAAAATCCTCAACAAAATATTATCAAATCCAAGAGCATATTAAAGGGATTGTTCACCATGAGTAAGTGGGATTTATCCCAGGAATACAAGGGTGGTTTAATGTAAGAAATCTAACCAATATATATATCACATTAATAGGAAGAGAAAGGGAAAAACACAAGATCATTCCAACGGATCAGAAAATGCATTTGACAAAACCCAAACTTTTTCATTACACAAGCTCTCAGAAAACTAGGGCTAGAAAAAAATTTATTCAATATGATAAAAGGTATTGATGAAAAATCTAATTAACATTGTACTCCAGTGAAAGAATGAAAGTTGTCTCCCTAGTATCTCAAACAAGTAAATGTTTCCTGCTTTCCCTTACTGCAATTCAATATTGCATTGTAAATTCTAGCCACAGTTATTAGAAAAGAAATAAAATATACCTACATCGGAAAGAAATAAAATATACCTACATTGGAAATATACCTACATTGGAAACCATATCTATTTGCAGATGACAAGATCCTATACATTTAGAAAAATTTCCCAAATCCACAAGAAAACTACTAGAACAATAAAGTAGCAGTTTCAAGGTACAAGATAGTGTGTTTCTCTGTATCAGCAATGAATAAAAATAAATTAATACAGTAGTCAAGATGTATACATAAACTGATAGTTTTGGTTTCCAAGTGCATATAGAAGTTATTTTACACTGTACTATGAATTCTACTAAGTATACAATAACATGTCTAAAAAACAATGTACATACCTTAATTCAAAAATACTTTATTGCTGAAAATGCTAACCATCATCTGTGATTTCAGCAAGTTGTAACTTTTTTTCTGGCCTTGCAGGAAATACATCTAAGACCTGCAGCATTTATACCCAACAGATTTTGAGTGATGGCCTCAATGACCTGAGATTTGCTCCTACATTTACACTCTGCTTACTACTATGAGGGTCCCTGACCCCAGATGGCAAATTTTGAAATGGCTCAGACTCATTTGTCCCTTGAGAGCCTATGTGTTCCTTGGGAATCTTTTTTTTTTTTTTTTTACGTTTTTATTTAAATTCTGGTTAGTTAACATGCGTGTAATATTGGTTTCAGGAGTAGAATTTAGTGATTCATCACTTACACATATATAGCTCCCAGTGCTCATCACAAGAAGTACCCTCCTTAGTACCCATCACCTATTCAGCCCATCCCCCACCTCCCCTCCATCAAGCCTCAGGTTTTTTTCTAATATTTAAGAGTCTCTTATGGTTTGCCTTCTTGTCTTTTGGGAATCTAACACATCTTAACATGTGAGAAAGTAATGGTGTATGCTGCAACATCAACCTTAGCACTCTCCATCCAGATTGTTCCACCTAGACTCCTACTTTCAAGAGTCTCAAGGCGAGAAACAGGGATCATTCTCTATGTCTATATATCCCCCAAAACTCTCAGATTTTTTTTCAAGTTCTCCCAAGAATCATCATTACATTTCACTTCAAAAGCCACACTTAATGGACATATATGCTTCAGCCTAAATATCCAGTTACCAAGAAGGTTTTTCAAATCTCAATCTGGTGGGCACCACTAAACTTAAGGATTTCTTTTATTTAGGTCAATGGAAGAATAACTCCATGAATTATGGAAGGGGAAAGTTACAATACTACCCCCAGCCTCTGCCAGGACTCCTTCAAACTCACATTTTCAGCTTTCTCTTTGTATTGACTATTTTAGAGTGGTGGGGTAAGCATCACAGTACTGAAGTGTTATGTTCTGAAAATCCCTGGAGGGAGTATCTGGAATTTTCTGCATGCTTTCTCAAGCATGGGAGTATACTTAGCATTTATGATTTTTTTAGGTTGGGGGCCAAAGTAAAAAATCAATACCAGATATTTTAAGTGCACATGGAACTTTCTTCAGAATAGACCATATGATAGGCCCCATTAAATTTAAGAAGATTGAAATCACATCAGGCATTTTTTTCCCCAAACATAATGGTATGAAAATAGAAGTCAATTAAAAAAAAAAAAAAGAACAATCCCACAAATACATGGAGCAAAACAACATGCTACCAAATAATAATTGGGTTGACAAAAAAAAGAGGAAATGAAAAACAAAAACCCTTTAGATAAATTAAAATGAAAACAATATTCCATAATCTGTGGGATGCAGCAAAAGCATTTCTAAGACATTCAAAGTGATACGGGTCTGCTTTAAGAAACAAGAAGATCTCAATCTAACCTATGAAAGTAGAAATAAAGTAGAAAAAGAAATGCAAATGAAGTCCAAAGTTCCTGGAATAAAGGAAATAATAAAGATTGGAGTAGAAATTAATAGAAGATAATAAAACAATAGAAAATGTAAATGAATCTAAGATGATTTTTTGAAATAAATAAATAAAATTGATATACCTTTAGCCAGATTCATCAAGCAAAAAATAGGGTGGGGGGTCTAAAATAAATAAAATCATAAATGAAAGAGGAGAAGTTACAACTGACACCACAGAAATACAGAGTATTAAAAAGACAACTATGAACAATTTATGTCAAAAAATTGGACAACCTAGGGGCGCCTGGGTGGCACAGCGGTTAAGCGCCTGCCTTCGGCTCAGGGCGTGATCCCAGCATTATGGGATCGAGCCCCACATCAGGCTCCTCTGCTATGAGCCTGCTTCTTCCTCTCCCACTCCCCCTGCTTGTGTTCCCTCTCTTGCTGGCTGTTTCTATCTCTGTCAAATAAATAAATAAAATCTTTAAAAAAAAATTGGACAACCTAGAAGAAAACACATAAATTACTAGAAACATACAATCTTCCAAGACTGAATAAAGAAGAAAATGAAATTCTGAACAGACCAATTACTAGTAATGAAATTGAATCAGTAATCAAAAAATTCTTAACAAAAGCCCTGGACCAGAGGGCTTTACACGTGAATTGTTTTGAATATTTAAATAAGAGTTAATACTCATCCTTCTCAAATTATTCTAAAAAAAATTTATGAAAAGGAATGCTTCCAAGTTCATTCTAAGAAGCACGAATTACCCTGATACCAAAATCAGAAAGACACCAAAGGAAGTGAAAATTAAAGGCCAATATCCCTGATGAACATAGATACAAAAAATTATCATAAAAATATCAGCAAATTGAATGAAAATATATGTTGAAAGGATCATCCACCACAATGCTTGGGTATTGTTAGTGGATATGTAAATTACTGGAGCCACTATAGAAAACAATGTGGAGTTATCCCAGAAAATTTAAAATAGAAGTACCATATGATCCAGCAATTTCATTTCTGGTTATATATCCAAAGAAATCCAAAAACACTAATTTGAAAAAATATATATGACACATTATGTTCTCTGCAACATTATTTATAATAGCCAAGATATGGAAACAAACTAACACTTTATCGGTAGATGAATTAACAAAGAAAATGTGATTACACACACACAAGCTCACATGTACATATATAATAGAATATTACTCAGGTATAAAAAAGAATTAAATCTTGCCATTTGTGACAACATGGATGGATCCAGAAGGTATTTTACTAAGTGAAATTAGTTAGAGAAAGACAAATACCTTATTATTTCACATATATGTGGAATCTAAAACAAAACAAAACAAACAAACAAACAAACAAACAAAAAGCAGAAACAGACCTTTAAAAACGTAAATAGACTGGTAGCTGGTGGTTGCCAGACAGGAAGGGAGGTGGGAGGATGGGCAACATAGGTAAAGAGGTGAAGAGTCATAAACTTCTAGTTATAAAATAAGTCGCAGAGCTGTGAAGTAGTCAATACTATTGTAATAACCATATGGTGATGATAATGAGACTTACTGTACGGTGATCATTTAATAATGTATATAAATGTTGAATCAGCGTGTTGTACAGCTGAAACGAAATAATGATTTTCAACTTTACTTCATTAGAAAAAATCAAAAGGAAAATTCAACATCTAGTCACATGCACATTTATTTTGACTCAATAATTGCAAAAAGTAAAAACAGGTTATAGTGTCAGATATGCAAGGGTATGGCAAAAACAAAACAACATAAGCTAGAAATTACCTGAATTTGCTAAATTGGAGCATAATTGGCTAAATGGTTGATTTGGCACAACGAAATATTTATGCTACTCTTAAAATAATGTAGACCAAGATCTATGAATCTGAATGAATTTTTACAATACATTTGAAATAAAAGAAACATGCAGAGAGATATTGGAGGGTGATCTCACTTCCTAGAAAAACAAGCAAAGAAAGTCACCTTTATATTTATATATAATTGTGTGATCATAGAAAATGGTGTGGAAAGATGCATGCCAAGCTTTTATCCTGTTTTATGAGTAAGAGTTGCAGTGAAGAGAAAAAAGAATACTTCATAAAATAGAAATAAAATATGCACAGTATATATTCACAGAATATGTGTTTTTTTGTATGAAAACACCATAGAAAAGATTGAATAATACAAAAATACCAGAAAGCAAAAAGGAAACATAACATTAATTTGATTTTGCTTTGGGATTGTGACCAAGTTACTTGGGATTTTGCTAATTTTCATATAGCTTCTTCAGTAAAGTAATTGGAGAAAAATGCCTGGGGTTTGTTTTGTGTAGATATTTCTCAGGTTTTCTTTCAATTGCAATTTCTCTATTAAATCTTCCTTTCAAATTAAAGTACTTAGTACCCTTTCTAAAATATTATAGCAATTATGTTCTGCATAATGTAACAATTAAAACTATTAATCACCTACTGTCTCATGATATAACTTCTTTTCCTTCTTGACCTATATACATTTTAAGTTTGTATTGAAATTAAAATATTTGTCATATTATCCAATTAGATTTTGAATTCCTTGTGGTTAGAGAATGTCTCTAATAAATCTTGGGTTTTTCTAATCATTCACAACTTTGTGTTGTATGTACAGATGCCCTGAATAAAAGTTGAGGAATTAATTTAAGAGTAAGGACTTTTGACTTAAGGAGAGCAATCGATTTAATTTGCCACCCCATTCTCTTACCCAACAAATATTTATTTAATTGGCACTTGAGTAAAAAGTGCTTTTGTGGGCATTTGGATTATTATATAGAAAACTATCAAATATTACTGTCAATTAAAAAAAACACAATATAATAGCAGACACTAACATGAGCAGTGAAGAACAAATAAGACGGGGTAAGAGGGGGAAAAGGGAGAAAGAAAAATAATTTCTATTTGATGAGGTACTATTTGAGCAGAGACCTAAATTCTGTGAGAAAAGAATCTATATGGATAATTGAGAGATTACTTCAGATAGAATGAGTAATGCTGGCCATGTTCCAGGAAAGAAAGGAAGCCTCTGTAGCTTGAGTATTTATGAACAAGAAGAAACATGGTAAAAAAAAGTCAGGTAGCTAGCAAAGAGTCAGATTATGCAGGTGCTTCTAGGATTTAGGATTTTATTCTAAAGTGTTAGGAGGCCATTAGAGTGAAGAAGTGACATAAATATATTTTTAGAAATCATTCTTCTGGCTTGTTCAGAACACACTGTGGGTATATAAGAAGAGAAACTGGGAGAAGAGTTAGGTGATATCATGTTAAACCAGGCAAGAGGTAGTGGTAGGATAAACTCCCCATAGAAGTAATGAGAAATGAAATGATCAGAATTAAAGTAATTAAAGTAATTAAAGGAATTGTTCACAGATTCCATGTGGCATATGATTAATAGACAGGACTCAAAAATTACATCACATTTAAGGCTTGTAAAGCTAGGTGATTGATAGTACTTTATAATAAAATGGAGAATATTTGGAGAAGGTAAGTTTGGCATACAGAAATGAACAATTCTGTTCACAACATATTATGTTTCAGATGAATACTAAAGGACAGTATTAGGTAAGCTAATTACATTAATACACAACTCTAAAATATCTGTGGTTTAAACCAACTAACAGCATTTATTTCTTGCTTATGTTATACTCTAACCTAGCTTGGTGATGGTGAGGGAGAAAGAAGGTCATTCAGAAACTCAGATTCCTACTCTTTACCCTTCTCCTTCCAGAAAAATCAGTTATACATACATTAGTTGTTCTAAGATCTGCTTTTAACCAGATGAAGGGAAGCTTTAGTGCTCCAGATAAGTTTGTTAGAACCTAAGTAGAGTGAGGAGGATGTCTTACCCAAGACACAACCCAGCAAATGGTGTCAGACTCTGAGTGAAGTAAGGAGGGTATCCTCATAAGTGATTTGCCTTGCATGGGGTCTGAGAACCAAAGCAGAATGAGAAGGGCATTTACACAGCAAGTAGAATTAAATGAGATGTCACAGCCCACACATAGGGTATATGTGGTGGGAGGAGAGTGGCAAAATGGATTGGGTTGTTGAAGCATGGGCAGGTTGAGAAAAGAGTTACATGAATTGAGAGTCTAATGGGAGAGGCAACAAACTGGTTCAAGGTGTTAGATTCTGAGTGGAGTGGGAGGACATATTCTCAAGACAGAGCAGATGGCAGAAACAGGAGACAGTTACTGTGGCATGACAACATGATCCCTGACTCCCGGTGTTTATGTTCCTGTGTGATTCCCTTACCTTGAATGTCATTGGAACCTGTAACTTGCTTCTAACCAGTATAATGAGCAAAGGTGACAAGATGTACATGATTATTTATATATGATTTATTTCATTAGAATATGGTACTCTTGAATATGGAAAATATTTTATTTATTTATTTATTTATTTATTTATTTATTTATTTATTTATTGACAGAAAGAGACAGCTAGAGAGGGAACACAAGCAGGGAGAGTGGGAGAAGGGGAAGCAGGCTCCCTGCTGAGCAGGAAGCCCTGCACAGGACCTGATCCCAGGACCCCGGGATCAGGACCTGAGACAAAGGCAGACACTTAATGACTGAGCCACCCAGGCATCCTGAGAATATGGTACTAATCTTGCTGAAGTTTCTATCTTGCTTGCTAACTTTGAGGAAGAAAGCAAAACCCATATAATGAGGAATTTCAGGGTAGAATTTAAGGGTGGGTTGTAGGCAACATCCAGCAAGAAAATGACTTTTTCAGTCTGACAAGTATAAGAAAAGTAATTTCTCCAACAACCTGAGTGAGTTTGGAAGTAGATCCTTCCTCATTTAAGAATTCAGATGAGACCACCATTCCAGTGCTCAATCCCAGATTGCACCTTGATTGCAGCCTCACAGAAGACCCAGCTAACCTGGACTTCTGAGCCATAGAAAATGGCACACAATAAATATGTAATGTTTAATATTGCTAAATTTGTAGTAATACTGTTATACAACAATAGCTACCTATGCAGTTACATACAGGGTAATTAATCAAATAGTTAAATATATTCAGGAAAATGAAAGCCAGGTCTCTTACTGCCATATGGGAGTTAAAAATATTGAAATATACTAGAAAGCTGGGATAGCTATACTTACATCAAAAAAAACCACAAAAAAACAAAAACAAAACAAAAAACAAAAAACACCCCCCAAAACCCAAAACCAAACCAAAACAAACCAACCAGACTTTAAAACAAAGACTGTAAAAAGAGACAAAAGTATTGCATAATGATAGAGGGGTCAGTCCACAACAAGAAGATATAATATTTGTAAATATTTATTCACTCAACAGAGGAGTACCTAAATTTAGAGCATGCATATTAACACACCTAAAAGGAGACAGAGAAATACAATAATAGTAGGGTACTTTAATACCCCACTTACATCATGGGTAGACTGCCAGACTGAAAAATCAATAAGGAAATATTGGCCTCAGACCAGCTGGAATCAAGAGAAATATGCAGAACATTCCATTTAAAAACAAGAGAATATACATTCTTCTCAAGTGTACATAGAACATTCTTCAGAACAGGTTATATCGTAGGCCAAAAAACAAGTCTTAATAAATTAAAGAAGTTTGAAATAATATCAAGCAACTTGTCTGACCACAATGTTATAAAACTAGAAATTAATTACACTAAAACCCTGAAATATTTACAAAAGGGGGAGGGTACTTCCAAATTAATTTTATTAGGCCAGTAGTACCCCGATACCAAAACCAGATAAGGATACCAGGGAAATATGAAATTAGAAACCAATATCCCTGGTGAACATAGATGTAAAAATTCTCAATAAAATATTAGCAAACCCAATTCAACAATGTATTAAAAAGATCATACACCATGATCAAGTGGGATTAATTCCAGAGATGCGAGCATGGTTCAACATCCAGTAATCAATCAATGTGATACACCACATTAATAAAATGAAGGATAAAAATTATATGATTTTCTTAATAGATGCAGAAAAAGTATTTTAAAAAAAATATTCAACATTTATGACAATAATCCAACAAATTTGTCATAGAGTAAATGTACCTCAAAAATATAATGGTCCACAACTAACATTCCAACACTGAAAAGCTGAAAACTTTTTCTCTAAGATTAAGACAACAATGCCCATAGTCACCACTTTTATTTTATTTATTGGAAGTCCCAGCCACAGTAATTAAGCAAGAAAAAGAAAAGTCTTCCAAATCAGAAAGGAAGAAGTAAAACTGTCACTTTTTGCAGATGGCATATTATAGAGACCTCTAAAGACTCCACCAAAAATCTGTTAGAGTATACAAACTCATTAAAGTTGTAGGATACAAATTATTATGTAAAATTTTTTCACATTTCTATACACTAATAATAAACAATCAGAAAGAGAAATTAAGAAAGCTCTGTAATTACATCAAAAGGAATAAAGTATCTAAGAATAAATGTAAACAAGGAAGTGAAAGCCCTAAACACTGAAAACTGTAAGATATTAATAAAAGAAATTGAAGAATACATGAATAACTGAAAAGATACTGCATGCTCATGAGTTGGAAGAATTAAGATAGTTAAATGTTTGTGTTACCCAAAGTACTAGAGATTCAAAGCAATCCCTTTCAAAATTCCATTGGCATTTTTCACAGAAATAGAAGACACAATTCTAAAATTTATATGGAACTGCAAAGGACCCAAAGCCAAAGCAATCTTGGGAAAGGACAGAATTCCTGAATTTCAAATTACATTTCAGGGCTATAGTAATCAAAACTGCATAGTATTGGCACATAAACAGACACATAAATCAATGGAAAGAAAGCCCAGCAATAAACTCACCCTATATGGTCAACTAATGTTGACAAAGGAGCCAAGAATATACAATGGGGAAAGGGGAGCCTCTTCAATAAATGTTAATGGGAAAACTGGACAGCCACATGGAACAGAATGAAACTAGACCATTATCTTTTCTCATACACAAAAATAAACTCAAAATGGATTAAAGTGTTGAATATAAGACCTGAAATCATAGAGCTTTTAGAAGAAAACATAGGTACTAAGCTCTTTGATATCAGTCTTGGCAACGTTTTTTTCATATTTGATACTAAAATCACAGGCAACAAAAGTAAAAATCAACAAGCAGAACTACATTAAACTAAAAACTTTTGCACAGCAAAGGAAACCATCAAAGCCAACAAAATAAAAAGGCAACACATTAAATAGGAGAAAATATTTTTAACCGTATATCTGATAAGGAGTTAATATCCAAAATATAAAGAATTCATACAACTCAACAGCAAAAAAAAATCTAATTAAAAAATGTGCAGAGGTTTTGAATAAACATTTTTTTAAAGGAGACCTACAGATGGCCAACTGACACATGAAAGGGTGCTCAACATCACC
Source organism: Ursus arctos (assembly GCF_023065955.2). Classification (NCBI taxonomy): domain Eukaryota; kingdom Metazoa; phylum Chordata; class Mammalia; order Carnivora; family Ursidae; genus Ursus; species Ursus arctos. The sequence continues at coordinate 53,924,891 of NW_026622775.1, read as the reverse complement.
AATCCTCATGAAAGTGCCAACGAAAACCACGTGAGGTATCACCTCATACCTGTTAGAACAGCTATTATTGGGGTGCCTGCTAGCTCAGTCCATTGAGTCCAACTCTTGATTTTGGCTCTGGTCAAGATCTCAAGGTTGTAAGATCACACCCTGTGTCAGGTTCCACACTCAGTGGGGAATCTGTTTGAGGATTCTCTCTACCCCTCTCCCTCTGCCCCTCTTTCTTTCTCTCCCTCTGCCCTAAAAAAATACCCAGCTCTTATCAATAACGTAAGAAATAACAAGAGTTGTGATGATGTGGAGAAAAAAGAACGCTTTTCCATTGTAGGTGGAAATGTAAATTGGTGCAACCACTATGGAAAACAATATGGATATTTTTTTAAAAAAATTAAAAATAGAACTATATAATATAGCAATTCCACTTTTGTGTATTTATCAGAATAAAACAAAAACCTAACTCAAAAATGTATCTGCACTCCTGTGTTCATTGCAGCTTTTTTTATAGTAACCAAGATGTAGAAACAACCTAAGTGTCCACTGACAATGAATGGATAAAAGAAATGTGGTATATACAGCTGACCTTGAACAACCAAGTGTTTGAAATGAACTGGCCTAATTATACAAAAATATTTTTGATAAATAGAGTATTATGTATTTTTTCTTCCTTATGATTTTCTTAATAAGTTTTTTTCCTAGCTCACTTTGTTTCAAGAATACAAAACATTTGTTAATCTACGGTTTATGTTATCAATAAGGCTTCCAGTCCATAGTAGGGTATTAATAGTTAAGTTTTTGTGAATCAAAGTTAAAACATTTTCAACTGTGCACAGTTGGTGTCTCTAATCTCCCTGTTGTTCAAGAATCTCCTGTATGTTGAATGGAATATTATTCATCCTTATAAAATAATGAAATCTATTTGCAATAACATGGATAAATCTTAAGGTCACTACACTGAATGAAATCAGTCAGACTGAGAAAGACAATAAATACCATATGATCTCTCTCATATGTGTCATCTAAAACAAAACAAAACAAACATAACAAAACAAAACAAAACAAAACAAAAAACAACTGCATAGAGAACAGACTGCTCATTGCCAGTATTGGGGGGCCAGAGCGGGGTGGGAGAAATAGGTGAAGGAGGTCAAGAGGCATAAAGAAACAAAAACAAAAGCAAATTTTTAAAAAATGTTGCTTGTCCTTAACTGTCTCCCCCCTCTCCATTTGTTACTACAAAGTTTCATTTTAGGATCTCCCATTCATTCATTATAAGTCAAAGTGTTCTTCCTAATGTTATTATCAAGATAACTAAACTCTTTTTTTCACTAAAAAGAACTTTGTTTCTTATTTATTTATTTATTTATTTATTTATTTATTTATTTATTTATTTATTTTTGATAGTATAGTGTGGGGAAGAAGGGAAGGTTGTAAATGTAGAGCTATTTTTAATGGTTGTCCCGCCATCAAAAGAATTAATGCCATTTTTGAATCACAGGCTTTGGAATTATAGCAATATTTATTAATACCCTGCATATGCCATTTAGAAGTTTATGATATCAAACACGTCACTAAGTTCTCAAAACTATTTTCATATTTAAAAAGAAAGTATGGGAATTAAATGTGATAATATACATAAAGCATATTGTCCAACATTTGTCATTTCATTAAGACCTCACATAAATAATTGTATCCATGATTTCTGACTAATGGCAAAATAATATCCTAAAAAATATGTATTTTTCCTTTTCTCTCCTGAATTGTTTCTTATATGACCTTTTCATGACATGCTTTCTATTCTGCTTGGGAAAATACAATGAATAATAAGCACATACACAACACCATTCCACTCACATCAACAGAAAGAAATCTTTCAAATCTTAATTAGTAAAACAATAAATTTTTTAGGTTTTATTTTAACAAAAAAAGGTTAAAATGTAGGAAAATTAATGTAGCTTGTCTCTTACTCTGTGTTGAATACAGCTATATAAGTCTTTAATTTTATGGGACATTTCCTCTTTGTCCTTTGTCTTTATGACCTACAATGACATATCCTAATAGTTTCAGGATATTTTTGATCTTGGCAGGAAGACATACAAAGGAAATACTCATCTCAGCTTTATAAAATGAGTATCAAAAACTCAGCCATAAAATTAATTGCTTGTTCAGGATCTGGAAGGAATCAAGGTGTTCCTAAAAGCAACTAAGAAAATTTGCTTCTGTTTTCTCTATTCCTTAATTTTATTAGGAAAATATATATTTTGGAAAAATTTTTTCTGTATTTACCATATCTTCCTATTTCATTTTTTTTTTCTTTTTTAGCTTCAAGGATTAAAAAGTATTAGGTGAGGTATTAGTTGAAGTAAAATAGATGTTTTGGAGAAACAAAAATTTTAATGTTGAGGGTGTCTAAGAGTGTTCAAAATTAAAGTTACACCCATATTACCAAAATATGCTTCATGTATTACACATAGACTATATAATAATATATTTTTATGTTTCTGATACGCCAAAAATTTAATAATATAAAATTGCAGTTGCTATGAAAGAAAAAGTTCATCTATCTCTGAAGTTACTGACTCTAATTTCACAATAAAATTCTCTAGGAAGCTTTAAAAAATAGTAATGCTCAGGCCCCAATTTGGATCCAGTCAACAGTAATTTTTTTTTAAAGATTTTATTTATTTATTTGACAGAGACAGCCAGTGAGAGAGGGAACACAAGCAGGGGGAGTGGGAGAGGAAGAAGCAGTCTCCTAGCAGAGGAACCTGATGTGGAGCTCGATCCCAGAATGCTGGGATCACGCCCTAAGCCAAAGGCAGACGCTTAACGACTGTGTCACCCAGGTGCCCCCAGTCAACAGTAATTTTTAAGCTTTCCAATGTGCAGCCAGAATCAAGATCCACTGAATAGTAATCTATTATTTTTTAAAAAGATTTTATTTATTTATTTGACAGAGAGAGAGAGACAGCCAGCGAGAGAGGGAACACAAGCAGGGGGAGTGGGAGAGGAAGAAGCAGGCTCCCAGCAGAGCAGGGAGCCCCATGTGGGGCTGGATCCCAGGACCCTGGGATCACGCCATGAGCTGAAGGCAGACACTTAATGACTGAGCCACCCAGGCACCCCAGTAATCTATTATTTTTTAACAAAATAGATTTAAAAATCAGAATTGATTTTTCCATAATCTAAGAAATAAAAATAAGGAAAATTCCCTATTTAAAAAAAAAAGAAAGAAAATCCCAAATTCCAGTAATCTGAATCCCAATAGACAGATTTATACTAATTTTTATCTTATTTTAAATAAATGCTTTTAACTTTGTAATTAGATTTCCTTCTCTAAATATACGATAACAATAACACTTAAGGAGTAACTAATTTAACATTTGTGCTAATATTTTCAAAAAACACAAAAGGACTCAAATTAATCTTGCATGTGTTTGTAAAAAAAGAGGAAAATCTGACTTCAATACTTATCAAAATTTTCCATTTGGTGCTGACTTTTTGGTTGACCTTATCCTCCTCTACCCCCTCTATGAGCATTTTGCTCATAGTGGGGCCTTTTCAAAGTAGGAAAACAAACTGCCTCTTACAAAACCCTTAGACTGTCAGGCACTGGAATGTGGGAGACACCAGGATATAACAGACAATAGTAAAGAGAAATAAGAAACTCATTAGTAGAAACATTTCTGGGAAGCAGTGCCAGAGTAGGAAAACCTAAACTGCAATTGATAAATTGCTGAAGACTCCAAATGGACAAGTCTAAGAGTTAAAAAGTGCAAAGGGACCTAGTCATAGGGTGGCCCCAATAATTTTGTGAATTTTACTTCCAGGAGCTCTACCTAGTCCTTAAAATAAACACCTAAGAATAATGTCCTTGTGCTTTTGACAAGGGAAAGGAAAATGAATCATCTTGAAATATGCCAAAGCGTTTTATTATTCTTAACAAGGCCTGATCACAGGAGAAGCTATTTTACTGAGTGTAATCTGCTATTTTATTCAGAGCCTAAGCTACATTGGGGAAGGGAAATACCCAACTCCAGTTGGTTCTAGGTATTCTGTCACATCTGAGGAGGGGAAAAATGAGAAGCACTGGTAAAGTTCAGTCTAGGAGCGCAAGATTAACCAAAAGACAGACTTAATCATGGGTCTATAGACACTTCCCCTACCTCACACCTCACAACATTATTAAAGGCTTGTTTACCCAGTGCATTACGTACACCTTTTAACAAAAATTACAATGCATATTAAAATGCAAAAAACAAACAAACAAACAGTTTGAAGGGATGGAACAAACATCAGAACAAGAGTCTGACAGGAAGGCAATATTGAATATATCAGACCAGAAATTTAAAAAAAACTGATTAATATGCTAAAGCTTTAATGCAAAAAATAATTGTCAAGTAAGAACAGATGGATGACATAAGTAGAGAGAAACATTTTAATAATTGTTTTAGATGGTAGACATCAAAACATTGTAAAAGAAATGAAGACTGCCTTGACGGGCTCATTAGAAAAGTGGTTATGGATGGAAGATAAAGAATCTCTGAGCTTGAGGTTATGACAAGAGAAACCTCCAAAACAAAAACCAAAGACAAAAGAGACTGAAAGGGGAAAAACCCAGTATATCCAAGAATGTGGTACAACTACATCTTTTGTAGGGATACCAAAAGGATAAGGAAGAAAACATAAGCAATATTTGAAGCATTAAAAACTGAGAATTTCACCAAATTAATGTCAGACACCAAATTAAGATCAGGAACCTCTGAAAACACAAAGTAGAATGAATGCCAAAAATTCTACACCTAGGAGTACCATATTCAACCTCAGAAAATCAAAGGTAAAGAAAAAATATTGAAAGATGTCCAGAGGAGGGGGAAATACTTATCTCTAGGAGCAAAGGTAAAAATTAAATCTATCGTCTTCTTAGAAACCATGCAAGCTAGAAGAGAATGAAGTGAAATATTTAGTGGTAAAAGAAAAACCACACCAGTCTGGAATTCTGTACCCTGTGAAATTAGTTTTCAAAACTGAAGGAGAAATAAACATTCTCATATGCAAACAAATATCAAAGGAAGTATTGCCTTGCAAGAAATGTTAAAAGTAATTCTTTAGAGAAAAGGGAAATAATACAAGGTCAGAAACTCAGATTTACATAAAAAAGAGCATCAAAAAAAGAAATGAAATACGGAAAATATAAAACATTTATTTTATTTTTAATTGATCTAAAAGATAATTATTCACCATTTACATCGGTAGACACAACATACAAATAGAAAATCAACAAAGACCAGATCGATGTAACAGACATATTCTGAACATTCTAACCAAAAACAAATTACATATTCTTTTCAAATGTACATTGATTACTCTCCAGAACAGATCACATATTAGACCACAAAACAAGTCTCAACAAACAAACAAAACTGAAGTCATGCCATGCATCTTTTCTTACAACAGTGCTATGAAAATAGAAATCAACAGCAAGAAAAATATAAGACCACAAATACATGGAGATTAATAACATGCTATTAAACAATGAATGGGTCAACCAAGAAATCAAAGAAGAAATAAAAAATATGAAGACAAAAGAAAATGAAAACACAACAGCCCAAAACATTTGGAGTGATGGAAATGTGGGTCTAAAAAGGAAGTTTATGGCAAAACATTCCTATCTCCAGAAGCAAGAAAAATTTCAAATAAACAACCTAATCTTATACCTAAAGGAGCAGAAAAAAAAAAAAAAGGAACAAAACCAAACCCAGCAAAAGGATATAAATAATAAAGATGAGAACAGAAATAAATGATATAGAAACTAAAAAACAAAAACAAAAAACCCTAGAAAACGAAAAGAACAAATTAATGAATCTAGGATATGTTTCTTTGAAGAGATCAACAAAATTGACAAATCACTGGCAAGACTCATTAAAGAAAATAGAGGAAGGATTCAAATAAACAAAAGTACTAATGAAAGAGAAGAAATAACAACCAATACCACAGAAATACAGACAGTTGTAAGAGAATATTATAAAAATATATATGCCAACAATTTGGACAACTTAAAAGAAGTGGTAAAGTCTTAGAAAAACATAACCTACCAAAACTAAAGCAGGAAGAAATAGAAAATTTGCATAGTCCAATTACCAGTAATGAAATTGAATCATAAAAAAAACAAAACAAAACAAAAAACAACACCCAACAAATGAAAGTCTAAGACCAGATGACTTCACAGGTGAATCTTACCAAACATTTAAAGAAGAGTTAATACCCATACTTCTCAAACTATTCTAAAAAATTCAAGAGGGGGGTTCCTGGGTGGGTCACCCAGTTAAGCACCTGCCTTTGGCTCAGGTCATGATCCCAGAGTCCTGGGATTGAGGCCTGCATTGGGATCCCTGCTCAGTAGGAAGTCTGCATCTCCCTCTCCCTCTGCTCCTCTCCCTGCTCATGCTCTCTTTCACTTGCTCACTCTCTCTCAAATAAATAAAATCTTAAAAAGATAAAATTAAAAAATAGAAGAGGAAGGAAAACTTCCAAATTCATTCTATGAGGCCAGTATCACCCTGACACCAAAACCAGATAAAGATACCACCAAAAGAGAGAACTACAGGCCATATCTTTCAAATATAGATGTAAAAATCCTCAACAAAATATTAGCAAACTGAATCCAACAATATATTTAAAAAATCATACACCATGATCAAGTGGGATTTATTCCTGGGTTGCAAGGGTGGTTCAATATTTGCAAAACAATTAACATGATACAAGGGGAAAGACCTGAATTCTAAAAACCATACGACACAGATGAAAGAAATTCAAGATGATGCAAGAAATGAAAAAGACATTTCATGCTCATGGGTTGGAAGAACAAATATTGTTAAGATGTCTATACTACACAAAGCAATCTACACATATAATGCAATCCCTATCAAAACAGAAGCAGCATTTTTCAAAGAACTAGAACAGTCCTTAAATTTGTATGGAACCACAAAGATCTTAAATAGCAAAGCAATCTTAAAAAAGAAAAACAAAGCTATCCCAAATTTCAAGTTATATTGCAAGGTGGTAGTAATTAGAACAGTATGCCACTGTCATAAAAATAGACACATAGATAAGTGGAATAGAACAGAAAACCCAGAGATAAACCCAAAATTATGCAGTCAATCTTTGACAAAGGAGGGAGGAAGATACAATGTGAAAAAGATACTCCTTCCACAAATGGTGCTGGGAAAACTGGAGAGCCACTTACAAAAAATGAACGTAGACTACTTTCTTACATCACACCCAAAAACAAACTCAAAATGGATTAAAGATCTAAATGTGAAACATAAAATCATAAAAATCTTTGAAGAGAGCAGGGGTAGTAATCTCTCTGACATTGACCATAGCAATATTTTTCTAGATATATCTCCTGAGACAAGGAAAATAAAAGTAAAAATAATCTATTGAGACTACAAAATAAAAAGCTTCTGTACAGCAAAATATGTAAAGAACTGATAGAACTGAATACCCAAAGAAACACAAATAATCCAATTAAAAAATGGGTAGAAGACATTAATAGACATTTTTTCCAAAGAAGATATACAGATGGCTAACAGACGTGTGAAAAGATTCTCAACATCACTAATCATCGGGAAAATGTACATCAAAACTTCACTGAGATATCACCTCGCACCTATCAGGATGGCTAAAATTAAAAACGCAAGAAACAACAAATGTTGATGAGGCTGTGGAGCAAAAGGAACTCTCTTGCAATATTTTTGGGAATGTAAACTGATGTAGCTGCTATGGAAAATAGTACAGAGAGTCCTCAAAACCTCTTAAAAATAGAGTTACCCTATGATCAAGAAATTGCATTATTGGGTATTTATCCAAAAAATACAAAGCCACTAATTCAAAGGGATACGTGCATTTCTTGTTAATTGCAGCATAGCCAAACTATGGAAGTGGCCCAAGTCCATTGATAGATGAGTGGATAAAGAGGTGGTATATATACAATAAAATATTATTCAGCCATAAGAAAGAATGAAATCTTTCCATTTGTAGCAATTTAGATAGAGCTGGAGAGTATAATGCTAAGCAAAGTAAGTCCATCAGAGAAAGACAAGTACCATATGATTTCACTCATGTGGAATTTAAGAAATAAAATAAAGGAGAGGGGTGCCTGGGTGGCTCAGTTGTTAAGCATCTGCCTTCAGCTCAGGGCGTGATCCCGGCATTCTGGGATCAAGCCCCACATCGGGCTCCTCCGCTGGGAGCCTGCTTCTTCCTCTCCCACTCCCCCTGCTTGTGTTTCCTCTTTTGCTGGCTGTCTCTCTGTCAAATAAATAAATAAAATCTTAAAAAACAAAATAAAATAAAGGGGAAAAAAAGAGAGAGAGACAAACCAAGAAACAGACTCTTTATTGTAGAAAACACACTGATGATTACCAGAGGGGTCGGTGGAAGAATGGGGGGAAATAAGGGATGGGGATTAAAGAGTACACTTATCATGATAAAAACAAAATGAAAAAAATCATAATGCTAGAACAGAAAAAAGATAACTGTTCGAAATAGTAATAGCAACAATGTATATGATTGCATATATGCTTATGTATGTTTATATGCTTATATAAGATAGCTGCTTAGGTATAAATGAAATGAATAACAGAAATGATATAAAAATTAGGAGATAAGAACTAGAAGTATTTTGTTATTACTAAGTATTCCTACTACTTGTGAAATGGTGTAGTATTATTTGAAAATGCACTTAGGTCAGTTGCAAATGCATATTGCAAACTATATGGCAACCACAAAATAAATACATACACATATGTATACATATATATGTATATATATATATATATATAATATATACACAGAAAGAAGAAATATAATTGATATACTATGAAAGGAAAGAAAATGAAATTCTATAAAACGCTCAATTAAAACCACAAACCACAAAAGACAGAAAAAATTTGGAAGAAAAATAGGAGCAAAGAATAAGGGTACAAATAGAAAAGAGTAAGATATATGGTAGATATCAATCCAAGTATATCAACAACCACTGTAAGCTTCATGGTCTAAATACACCAATTAAAAGAGATCATGGCAGATTAAGGAACAAAATCCAACTACACATTGTTTACAAGTAACTCACTTTAAGACACATATAGATTAAAAGTAAAGATAGACATATCATGTTAACACTAACCAAAAGAAAATAGGAATAGGTATATTAATTTTAAACAGATTTCAGAGCAAGAAAAATTATCAGAGATAAAAGGGGTATTACATAATGATAAAGGGGTCAATACTCCAAAAAGACATAGAAATCCTTACTGTTTTGTGCCTAACAACAGAGCATCAAAATATGTGAGGCAAAAATTATTAGGCAAGGAGAAATTGATATATCTACTCTGATAGTTGGAGAGTCTATACACCTCTGTCAGACATGCACAGATCTGGGGCTCCTGGGTGGCTCAGTCATTAAGTGTCTGCCTTTGGCTCAGGTCATGATCACAGGGTCCTGGGACTGAGACCCACATTGGGTTCTCTGATCAATGAGAACCCTGCTTCTCCCTCTCCCACTCCCCCTGCTTGTGCTCTCTCTCTCTCTCTGTCAAATAAATAAATGAAATTAAAAAAAAAAAAAAGGCATAGAGCCAGCAGGTAGAAAACCAGTAAGGACATACCTGAATTCAACAGCACCATAAATCAAATGTATATAACTGACATCTATAGACTGCTATATCCCAAAACAGTAAATTACCAATTCTTAATGAAAGAATTACAAATTCACATGGAACATTCATCGAGATAGACCACATTCTGAGCCATGAAACACATCTTAACAAATTTAAAATAATATAGTTTATACAGAATCTGCTCTGAGACCACAATGAAATTTAAATGAGAAATTAATAACAAAAAGATAGCTGGAAAATTCCAAAATACTTGGTGAATAAACAGCACATTTCTAAATAACAAATGGGTCAAAGAAGAAATCTCAAGAGAAAATTAAAAAAATATATCTCGGCTAAAATGTATTTTGAAATAAAAATAAATAACACCTAATCAAAATATGTGGACTGCAACAAAAGAAAGCTTAGAGGAAAAAGTATTGCTTTGAATGAAAATATTAGAAAAGTAAATCTAAAATCACTAATCAAATTTGTACTTTACGAAACCTGAAAAAGAAAAGCAAATTTAGTCCAAAGTAAACAGAAGAAAAGAAATAATAAAAATTGGAGCAGAAATCAATGAAGTTGAAAAAAACTGTCTCAACATAGAAAATCAACCACACCAAGTGTTGATTTAAAAGATCAATAAAAGTAGTAAACCTCTAGAAAGGCTATCTGATAAAAAAGGAAAAGAGACAAAAATAACTAATAACAGAAATGAAAGAGTGGACATCACTACAGATCCCATGGACATTAAAAGGATAACAAAGGGATATTATAAAATTTATGCCCACAAATTTGATAATCTAGATGAAATGGAGAAATTACATAAAAGACACAATCTTTTCAAATTCGAACAAGACAAAATAAATCACCTGAATAGGCCTGTATCTATCAAGGGCATTAAATCAATAATTAATAAAATCTTCCAAAAGAGAGTACCAGGCCCAAATACATTTACTGAGGAATTCTATAAAATATTTAAGGGAGAATCTATGCCAGATATCTATAATCTCATCCAAAAGAGAAAAGAAATATTTCCTAATTAATTGTTTAAGGCCAGTATTACAATGCTTCAAAAATCAGACAAAGATATTACAAGAGAAAAAACAGATCAATATCCCTTGTGAACATAGATATGAAAACACCAACAAAATGAAATTTAAAAATGTATAAAGGTCATTATGAATTCACAAATTAAAGCAACAATGAGGTGTAATTACACACTTGTTACAATGGCCAAAATCTGAAACATTGACAACAAATTCAGGGGAGAAGGTAGAACAACAGGAATTCTCATTAATTAGCTGTCAGAATACAACAGGGTAGAGCTACACTGGAATACAGTTTGACAGTTTATTATAAAACTAAAAATACGCTTACCATATAATCCAGCAATTACATCCCCTGGTATTCCAAAGGGATTGGAAACATGTCAACACAAAAATGTGCACATGGATATTTTCAGCAGTTTTATTCATAATTGCCAAACTTGAGAAGAACAAGGATGTCTTTTCACAGGACAATATATAAACTGGCATATCCCATCAATGGATTATTAGTGCTAAAAACAAATAAGCTATCAAGCCATGCAAAAACATGGAGAAATTGTAAGTGCCTATTACTAAGTGAAAGAAGCTAGTCTAAAAACACTATATACTGTATAATTTCAAGTATATGACATTCTGGAAAAAGTAAAACTATGGAGACAGTGAAAAAGATCAGTTGGTTGCCAGGGAGAAAGGGGATGGAGGCATAAATAAGGAGAGGGCAGAGGAAACCTATTCTCTGTAATACTTTAATGTGGTTGATACATAACATTATGTATTTTTTTCAAACCCATTGAATGGGCAACATCAAGAGTGAAACCTAATGTAAACTCTGGACTTTGGGTGATAATGTTGTGTCAGTGTAGTTTTACCAATTGTCACAAATGTACCACTGTTGCAGGACGTTGATAGTGGCAGATGTATGTTATCCAGGAAAGTTGTATGGGATGCAGGTTTTAAATCGAAACTTCAGGTACTTTTCTCTCAATTTTTCTGTGAACCTAAAACTGCTCATAAAAAATAAAGTTTATTAACTAAAGAAAGTGAATTGGAACTTCTATCTACAAAACAAAAACGAAAACAAAACAGAATTTCCTACATTACATAATGTCCTTTTCCATGTATGAGAGCCATGAGAATCATGATCCATTCCTTCAAAGAGAATTTGTAAATTACAAACACTGTTGGCGCTAATAAATATTTCTGGCAAAGAGAGAATATTTCTCTTGCCAGAATTCACATCTCCAGTTCTTTCCCTTAGCAGTTCATGAGCAAATGTTTCAGTAGACTTGTGGATAGGAGGACTTGCACAATGCACATTGGAAGAAATTCCAGCATTAGCATTGACATAAACGCCTGAACTCACAGCATCTAGCATCTTCTTTGTGACTGATGCATAGTTCTCGACTTCCTGAGGCAGCTGGTTGGATCTAAATATATATTTTTGCTCTTAATATAGACTTCCAAGTTAATTAAAAAAAAAGAATTATAGTTGACATATAATGTTACATTAGTTTTAACTGTATAACATTGTGATTCAATGATGCTATGCATTATGCTATGCTCACCCCATCTGTCACCATACAACAATATTACCATATCATTGACTATATTCCCTATGTTGTACCTTTCATCCTCATGACTTACACATTCCATGACTGGAAGCCTGTACCTCTTGATATCCTACATCCATTGAAATAACCCCTTGAAGTTACTTTAAAATTTACAAAGTTAATTGACTTCACAATAAATAGGATTTAATCCAGTACTCTAACACATTTATGAATCAGTTGAGGATCTTGTCAAAATACAAATTCTTAGGTGGAGTCTGAGATTTCTAAATTTCTAACAAGCTCCCAAGAGTGGCTAGCCCTGCCAATAGGAGTACAATAACTCTATAACATGCTCTTGACCAAATTTTTCTAAGTGTGGTCTAAGAATAGCCTGCATTAGAATTGCCTGTGGTGGTCATGAAAATTTAGATTCTAGGGCCTAAGATCTACTGAGTTATAACAAAATCTGCCTTTTAAATAAGTGTCCATGTGATTCTCATATATATCAATATTTGAGAACTAGCACAAATCTAAATAACCTGGCTCTGTGTGGATCTATAAAGCATTTTCTCTTTGGATTGAATTTCTTAATTTTTAAAATTTTTTTAAGATTTTAATTATTATGTTCAGTTAGCCAGCATATAGTACATCATAAGTTCTTTTTGTGGTGTTCAACGATTCATTAGTTGTGTATAACACCCAGTGCTCATCCCAACATGTGCCCTCCTTAATACCCATCACCTAGTTACCCATCCCCCCTACCCCTATTTTCTTTCAAGTTCTACATGAAAATGCCACTTTGGAATAACTTTATAGAAAATCAGCTGTTATAGAATCACTTAAATTTTAAAAGACTTAGAAATTCAAATAGAGTGTGAGCTTAAACTATGTTTATATATTATTTGATTTATGGAGCTATTTAATTTTTCTGTCATTTCATGAATTTTAAATGCAAAGAAAGGGAATATCTTTGCTTTTGCTCTAGGCAGTATTTTGATTTGCAAGCCTGATATCTAAACTCTGATGAAAACTGTTGTGTATCTTTATTGTGGCTTGTCTCTTATTCTAGAAATTTTTTTGAGGAATAAAAAGCAAACTTTTTCATAATACCCCACTTATTGGGAACTCTGCCTCCAGGCAAACTCTACATCTTAGAACACAGCCTGAAAGCTCAAAATACACAGCAGTGGGATCTCAAAAATAGAATAACAGTCCTAAGGTCCCCCTGCACATGTGCACACATGCATACACATACCTCGACATGTTTTACTTTAAGGCCTAAATCCCTAATTCAATCAAATCCACTTTTCTCTTTCATATCTTCCAGAAATTTTATAAAAGTTTAGGGGAACAAACTATAAAAACTTGAGGCCAATTACAGGCATGAACAAAAACAAAATGAAAGAAGTAAAAGCTAACAATTCAAAGTAAAAGGAGATAAAAATTTTAAGCTTTCAAGAATTTTTTAAAAATTAATTTTAGTTTCCCATGTTTATTAATGAATGGATAGGCATATTTGGACCAATTTCTATTAAAATTATTTTAATAATATATTAGATCATAATTATCTTCATCTGAATATTTTATCCTAATAAAATATTTGATCCTGATGACTAAATATTTGTCTGTATACTATTTAAAAAAAATTTCTGAGTATCAGGAGTCTTACATGTACTTACTATTTTCCAAATTAATAAGTATTTACAAAAAACAATTCCCACATCCCATTGGCCTTCTTTAATTTTGGAGCTAGAGAATGAAAGGGAAGTGCATCTTAATGTTTTTATAATCACAGAAGCTGCATTTTCCTAAATTGAGAGAACTGGGTATAACTTGAAATACTGCACACCTAAAGTGGGATTCAGCTAATTAAGCATGACAGGTAGGAAAAGAAAAGAAAGAGAGAGAGAGAGAGAGAGAGAGAAAGAAACATTCAGCAGAGTAAGACAATCCATTTAAAACGATAATAAACTCAATTGTCATCTTATTTCACTCTTGACATTCCCCTGGCATTTGCTCGTGTCAGTCATTTGGTATAGTTTGTCAGTTGAATATCAAAACAATCATGACAATCAAATAAATATAAAGTCTGAGAAAATATACTCAGAAGTCATAGCTATGTATGAATGGCAGGCACACACTGATACTCATGATTGAATTTTATTTTGTGACTAGAAGGCTAAGAATCCTTCCTCTCAATTCTCTGTAGTTGGACATATTGTAATTTTTCTCATGTTAAACACACACACAGCATCTAAGCAGTTTGGAAATATTTCATTCCACAGTGGTTAACTCATCAAATCTACTTTCTAAGCCAATTATGTGGACAAACATGCCTGGTTTAAGTTCAGAATGAATTAGCCAGGATCTAAAACATCAACCAGTATGACACTTCAATGAGCAGGAACCACCTGATCAGAAATCTTTGTTGTTCATTTATTGCTTAAATAAGTTTCCTCATCATTGAGGAAAAGATAATTCCATTCTGTAAAATACAGACTTTGCTCAGAAAATCCAGTGAACTGATATGTTCATATTCTATCAACTGAAACCATTTCAATGATCAATAAAGTCATGAAGTAGACATTTTGAACAAATAATACATAGCATTATTTGGGGGAAAAACTTTCATCTATTCAAACAGATTATACTTAGGTTTGAAGTGTATAAAAATTTGGTTGTCTTTTAGGCTCTCAATAATAAAAGTCTCATCTAATTTATGAAAGAAAGTGCTTCGCAAGCTGACTGTCTCCACATATTCGGTGCCTGCCTTCTGCATAATGCATAAGTTGATGTATCTCTTTCCCCATCGGTCAATAACAGAAAACACTCTATTGCTAGGTAGAAAAAAACTTTTTTCCCAGTGCTGAGGAATTAAATTTGCCATTCCAAGTGTGTCCTTTTGGATCATTCCTTCTGTGCTTTATCTGAACTTCACAGGATTTTGTTTGGAGCTGCAGAGAATCAAATCCTCCTACTTGGTTTTCACTGATTCTCAACTCACTAAGCTTATGCCCAAATTTATGAGAATATCACTCAAAATATCACACAACAATCAAAGAGGGCAAATTTGTAAGGGTCCTAAACTATCTCAGAAATTCAGAAAAGCAAAATGTCACGGCTACATACAGAGAAGAACTAGCCACCACGAAGAGCTGTTAATATTCGGGCTTATACTACTATATAGTACTTCCTAATTTTTTTCTCAAATGGTAAACATAAGGAACACAGTTTTTATCCTGTGAATTAATATGAAAAAACATTTTCCTTGAATTAATATAAACACTAAATCCAACCAAAGGGTCAAATGATTAGACATACTTAATATATAAGGAGTATATTTCCCACTAAAATGCAACTTTTTAATTTTTCAATATTTTTAAAGACAAAAAAGTCCTTATGATGCCCCTGAAAAAAAAAATCACTGAGTAGTTAGTATTTTATTTGCAGTTCATTTGTATTCTCCTTAGCTAATAGTATTTGAAGAAATAATTGTCATAGCTGATAAAGGACTATTATCCAAAATATACAAAGAACTCTTAAAACTCAACAAAAACAAATAGCCTGATTTAAAAATGGCTCAAAGACCTTAACAGAAACCTTACCAAAGGAAATTTAAAGGTGGCAAATAAGCATATGAAAAGATGCTCTATATCCTATGTTATTAGGAAAATGTAATGAGAAAAACAATGAAATACCACTACATACCTATTAGAATGGCCAAGATCTGGAAGACTGACAAAGCCAATTGCTGGTGAGGATGTGGAGCAACAGGAATTTTTATTCATTGGTCATAGGAATGTAAAATGATACAGCCAGTTTGGAAGATAGTTTGGTGGTTTCTTACAAAACTAAACTTACTCTTACCTTACAATCCAGCAACCATTCTTCTTGGTATTTACCCAAGGAGTTGAAAACTTATGTCCTCACAAAATCTGTACATGGAATGTTTATAGAAGTTTGTTCATTTGCTTGTTTTTAATAATTGCCAAAACTTGGAAGCAACCAAGATGCCCTTCAGTAGGTAATGGATAAATAAACTATGGTACATCCAGACAATGGACTATTACTTGGCACTAAAATAAGATGACCTATCAAGCCATGAAGACATGAAGGAAACTTAAATGCATATTACCAAGTAAAAGAAGCCAGTCAGAAAAGACTAGATACTGTATGATGCCAAATATATGACTTTCTGAAAAAGGTAAAACCATAACCATAATAAAAAGATCAGTGGCTTCCAGGAGAGAGGGGAGAGAGGAAAAAATAATCAAACTGTGCATGATACATATTCAAAGTGTGCATGATACACTGCTCGTCATGATACAACAATGATGGCTACATGTCATTATGCATTTGCCCAAGTGATAGAATGTATTATACTGTATTATACCAAGAGTGAATCCTAATGTAAAATATGGAATCCTAATGTAAAATAGTCAATGTAAGTTCATCAGTTGTAACAAATGTATAATTCTGATAGAGGATGTTGATAATGAAAAGTTTATGCACAGTGGGGAGTATTTGAGAAATCTCTGTAGTTTCAACTCCATTCTTCTGGACACCTAATACTGCCAATAATAATAATAATAATAATAATAATAATAATAATAATAATAATAATTTAAAAAAATACACTCCAGGTCAGAAAGGACTGGCATGATATACTCAGTGTGCTAAATAGGAAAAATATGCAGCAAAGAATATTTTATCTACCAAGGCTATCATTCAGAATAGAAGGAGAGATAAAGAGTTTCCAGGACAAACAAAAACCGAGGAAATTTGTGAAAAATAAACCAGCCCTGTAAGAAACATTAAAAGGGATCCTTTGAGTGGAGAGAGAGCCCAAAAGTATCAAAGACCAGAAAGGAACAGAGACAATCTACAGAAACAGTACAGGTAATACAATGGTACTAAATTCATACCTTTCAATAATTACTCTGAATGTAAATGGACTAAATACTCCAATCGAAACACAAGGGTATCAGAATGTATTAAAAAATAAGACTCATCAACAAGCAGCTTATAAGAGACTCATTTTAGACCCAAACATATATCCAGAATGAAACTTAGGATAAAATGGAGAACCATTTATCAAGCCAATGCATATCAAAAGAAAGCTGGATTAGCCATCCTTATATCAGACAAACTAGACTTTTAAACCAAAGACTGTAATAAGAGATGAAGAACACTACATCATAGTAAAAGGGTCTACCCAATAAGAAGATCTAACAATTGTAAATATTTATGACCCTAACTTGGGAGCAGCCAAATATATAAACCAATTAACAAAATTAAAGAAACTCATGGATAATAATGATAGGGGATTTTAAGACCCCACTCACAGGAATAGACAGATCATCTAAGTAGAAGACCAACAAAGATCTTTCTCAAAAACAAGGGCTTTGAATGACACACTGGACCAGATGGAATTAACAGATATATTCAGAGCATTGCATCCTAAAGCAATAGAATACACATTCTTCTCGAGTACACATAGAACATTCTCCAGAATAGATCACATACTGGGGTCACAAATCAAGTCTCAACCAGGACAAAAAGATTGAGATTATACCATGCATACTTTCAGACCACAGTGCTTTAAAACTCTAAGCTGACCACAAGAAAAAATTTGGAAGGACAACAAATGCTTGATGGTTAAAGAGCAACCAGAAAATTAAAGAATTTTAAAAATGCATGGAAGCAAATGAAGATATGACAGTTCAGAATCTTTGGGATGTAGTCCTAAGAAGGAAGTATATAGCAATACAGGCCTTCCTCAAGAAACAATCTCAAATACACAACCTAACCTTATACCTAAGGGAGCTGGAAAAAGAGCAGCAAATAAAGCCTAAATCTGGCAGGAGAAAAGAAATAATAAAAATTAGATCAGAAATCAATGATATACAAATAAAAACAAACAAACAAACAGTAGAACAGATCAACGAAACTAGGAGCTTGTTCTTTAAAAGAATTAAAAAGATTGATAAACCTCTAGCCAGACTTATCAAAAAGAAAAGAGAAAGAACTCAAATAAATAAAATTATGAATGAAAGAGGAGAGATCACAACCAACATCAAAGAAATACAATTATAAGAGAATATTATGAGCGATTATATGTCAACAAATTGGAAGAAATGGATGCATTCCTAGAAACATATAAACTACCAAAACTGAAATGGAAGAAATAGAAAATTTGAACAGCTCCATATCCAGCAAGCAAATTGAAGTGGTAATCAAAAATCTCCCAACAAACAAGAGTCAAGGGTGGATGGCTTCTGAGGGGAATCCCATCAAAGATTTAAAGAAGAATTAGTATTCTTCTAAAACCATTTCAAAAAAAGGATTTGGAATGAAAACTTCCAAACTTATTCTACGAGGCCAGCATTACCCTGATTAGTAAACCAGACAATGACCCTACTAAAAGGAAAATTACAGACCAATATCCCTGATGAACATGGATGTAAAAGTTCTCAACAAGATACTAGCTAATCAGATCCAACAGTACATTAGAAGAATTATTCACCATGAGCAAGTGGAATTTGTTTCTGGGCTGCAAGGGTAGTTCAACATCCACAAATCAATCCAGTGATACACCACATTAATAAAAAAAAAAGGACAAGAACCATATGATCCTTTCAATAGATGCAGAAAAAGTATTTGCAAAATACAGCATCCTTTCTTGATAAAAACTGTCTGCTGTTTAGGGATCGAGGGAACATATGTCAATACAGTAAAAGCCATATATGAAAAACCCACAGAGAATATCATCCTCAATGGGGAAAAACTGAGAACTTTTCCCCTAAGGTCAGCAACATGACAGGTATGCCTACTCTTAACCGTTGTTGTTCAACACATTACTGGAAGTCCTAGCTTCAGCAGACAATACAAATAAATAATAGGCATCCAAATCAGCAAAGAAGTCAAAGTTTCACTCTTTGTAGATGCCATGAAGCTCTATGTAGAAAACCCCAAAGACTTCATCCCAAAATTGCTCATACTGATACAGGACTTCGGCAAGCTCACAGGATATAAAATCAATGCACAGGAGTCAGTTGCATTTCCTTTCTTTCCTTTTCTTTTTTTTTTTTTTTTTAGAATTTAAAGGATTTATTTATTTATTTGTCAGAGAGAGGGGGAGAGAGAAAGATAGAGAAAGAGAGAGAGCATGCACAAGCAGGGGAGTGGCAGGCAAAGGGAGAAGCAGACTCCTTGCTGAGCAAAGAACCTGATGTGGGACTCCATCCCAAGACCCTAGGATCATGACTGAGCTGAAGGCAGACACTTAACTGACTGAGCCACTCAGGCATCCCATCAGTTGCATGACTATACACTAACAATGAAGCAGAAGAAAGAGAAATCAAGGAATTGATCCCACTTACAATTATACCAAAAACCATGAGATACCTAGGAATAAAGCTAACCAAAGAGGTAAAGGATCTGTACTCTGAAACCTATAGAACATTTGTGAAAGAAATTGAAGAAAACAAAAAGAAATGGGAAAACATTCCATGCTCATGGATTGGACGAGTAAATATTGTTAAAAAAATCTATGCTACCCAAAGCAATGTATACATTCAATGCAATCCCTATCAAAATACCATCAATATTTTCACAGAGCTGGAACAAACAATCCTAAAATTTGTATGGAACCAGAAAAGACCCCAAATAGCCAAAGGAAATTTTAAAAAGAAAACCAAAGCTGGAGGCATCATAATTCCGGACTTCAAGCTGTATTACAAAGCTGTAATCATCAAGACAGTATCGTACTGGCACAAAAACAGACACATAGACCAATGGAACAGAATAGCGAACCTAGAAATGGACCCTCAACTAATCTTTAACAAAGCAGGAAAGACTATCCAATGGAAAAAAGTCTCTTAAACAGATGGTTTTGAGAAAATGGGACAGCCACATGCAGAAGAATGAAACTGGACCATTTCCTTATACCATATACAAAGATAAACTCAAAATGGATGAAAGACCTAATGTGAGACGGAAACACACCAAAATCCTAGAGGAGAACACAGGCAACAACCTCTTTGACTTTGGCCCACAGCAACTTCTTACTAGACATGTCTCCAAAGGCAAGAGAAAAAAAGCTTAAAATGAACTATTGGGACTTCATCAAGATAAAAAGATTTTTCACAGAAAAGGAAACAGTCAACAAACTAAAGGCAACCTATGGAATGGAAGAAGATATTTACAAATGTCTTATCAGATAAAGGGCTAGTATCCAAAATCTATAAAGAACTTATCAAACTCAATACCCCAAAAAACAAAAAACAAAAAATCCAGTCAAGAAATGGAAAGACATGAAAAGACATTTCTCCAAAGAAGACATACAAATGGCTAACAGAAAAAATTATCAACATCACTTAGTAACAGGGAAATACAAATCAAAACCACAATGAGATATCACCTTACCCTGGTAGAATGGCTGAAATTGACAACTCAGGAAACAACAGATGTTGGTGAGGATGCAGAGAAAGGGGAACCCTCCTACACTGTTGGTGGGATTGCAAACTGATGCTGCCACTCTGGAAAACAGTATGGAGCTTCCTCAAAAAAGTTAAAAATAGAGCTACTCCATGACCCAGCAGCTGCAGTACTAGGTGTTTATCCAAAGGATACAAACAGTGATTCAAAGGGGGCACATGTACCCTAATGTTTATGGCAGCAATGTCCAAAATGGCCAAACTATCAAAAGAGCCCAGATGTCCATTCACAGATGAATGGATAAAGAAGAGGTCATATATATTCCATCTATAGTGGACTATTACTCAGCCCTCAAAAGAATGAAGTCTTGCCATTTGCAATGATGTGGTTGGAACTAGAGGGTGTTATGCTAAGCAAAATACGTTAGTCATAGAAAGACAAATACCATATGATTTCAATCATATGTGAAATTTAAGAAACAAAAGAGATGAATGTAGGGGAAGGGAAGGAAAAATAAAATAAGATGAAAATAGGGAGATAAACCATAAGAGACTCTTAACTCTAGGAAACAAACTGAGGGTTGCTGGAGGGGAGGTAGGAAGGGGGTTGGGGTAACTGGGTGGTGATAGGCATTAAGGAGGGTACTTGATGTAATGAGCACTGGATGTTACATGCAACTGATGAATCAATAAATTCTACTCCTGAAATTAATAGTACAGTATATATCAACTAAATTGAATTTACATAATAAATTAAAAAAACAGAAACAAAAACAAATCCACTCAAAATGTATAAAATTTATGCAAATATTCCAGATTAAGTAAAATTTAAAGTCCTTCGTATTTCTAAAAACCATTTTCTAGATTGCAGTTATATTTTTAAAGGTACTTATGTGTGGCTTTAAATTTTAATATATTTTCTTCCATCATCCATTTATTTTGTGCCTAAATTAGTCTATAATTGTTAAAATATATTACTTCTTAATACTGTCTCTTTATTGCATTAAAAGCAAACTTTAATAGCAGAGACCATTTTGGGTAGGGCTTTAGATTTTTTGTTTTGGTATTAAAGGCAGAGAAATAGCTAGCAATGTGTTTTCTGTATCCTTAAAGGAAAAAAATTCCACCAAAATAAATTATATGTTTTATAATTTTTATAACAGAACATTAAGAGGAAATGAATACTTAGCAAATAAAACTCATAAAAATAAAAATTCGATCTTGCCTATTTAAAAACTCCTAAACAAAAAAATTTCTTGGAAGAAATGTGTAACTGTGACAGAGAAGCCAGTTACACCCGTGATACATGAAAATAAATCTAAAAGGCATGGTAAGTTTTTTATCTGAAAATAAAAAGATGGTGCAATAAATCCTCCTTATTATCTAATACATTGGTTTTCTACTGAGACCACTTTTAGAGTAAAAGATTTTTTTTAAAGATTTTATTTATTTATTCGACAGAGATAGAGACAGCCAGCGAGAGAGGGAACACAAGCAGGGGGAGTGGGAGAGGAAGAAGCAGGCTTATAGCGGAGGAGCCTGATGTGGGGCTCGATCCCGTAAAGCCGGGATCACGCCCTGAGCCGAAGGCAGACGCTTAACCACTGTGCCACCCAGGCGCCCCTAGAGTAAAAGATTTTTACAGTTCACTAGATTGTAATTCAGTTAAGGAATGATAAAAGACACATGACTATATAAATATTCTAGAAGTTTTTATAAGTTGTATTTAAAATAAAAATAAAAGATAAAAATCAAATATCTTTAAAAGGAAATTTTGAAAAGAGGTTATTCTATGAGATAGAAGAGAAATATATTTTGAATAGAAACAGTTGCTGCTAACACCTAAAGAATTAAACTTGCTTGGCATATTCAAGATCCAGTAAATGGGCCAAAAGCATTACACAGTGTTTCTCCTTTCTGCAGAAGGTGGACTGATAGGAGAACTGCCTAGTAGAGAAAATCAGCAGAAACTGATGGCTGATTAAAGTTAGGAGTTGAGAAAAAGATAGGATTGAGCTCAAGCTTGAGCAACCATGTAGATAATTTTAACAATAATTAGATAGGAAACAGAGAGGGAATAAATGGTTTTTCGAGAAAACGTTATAAATATTAAAGGACAAGCAAAAGGGAGACCAGTGAGCAGTAAGATATATGGCCTAAGGTTCATATGAGTCACAGAGAAATTAGATATAGGGCTTCAAATTTGGGAATTACCAGCATATATATTATAATCAATGGTATAGGAAGACACAAGACTGACTAGAAAGGGCAAACCCTGAAGAACTTCAGCATTTTCTGAAGGGGGAGAAATCAGAGAGGGAGATGAACCATGAGAATCTATGGACCCTAGGAAACAAACTTAGGGTTTCAGAGGGGAGGGGCTTGAGGGAGGGGGAACAGGGTAATGGGTATTAAGGAGGGCATGTGTTGTGATGAGCACTGGGTGTTATATGAAACTAATGAATCACTGAACACTACATCAAAAACTAATGATGTACTATACAGTGGCTAAAGAACATAATTAAAAAAAAAAAAAAAACTTCAGCATGTAAGGCATAAGCAAGGAAAAAAAAAAAGATGAAATGGTGGCTAAGATGCCTGTAAGAGAAGTCAAATGAAACCAAAGGAGTGCATTCTCATCTGAGCCAGGAAGAATTTCAGGAAGGAGCAATTAGAGGGTCAAATGCTGCTAAAAGTTCGAGAAAGATGAAAAATGCCCACTTATATTGAGCAAAGAGGAGATTTCACTGAAATCAGTGTCAGAGGACTGGTAGATGTAGAAACCAGAATGCAGTGAGTTGATCAGAAATTGGGAGGTAAAGAAAATAACAGTATGCAAAGGAATTTGATTATGAAGAGAAGCTTGAATGGGTTGCAGTTAAATATAGGGTCAGAGAAGGTTTTCAGTTTTGATAAGAGGAAGTGAGGTGAGGTGAGTTAAAGTAAGGTGAAATGGGGTAAAGTTGCCTATACTTAAATGTATGGTACCAGTAGTAGGTGATACAAAGTACTAGTAAAATATTAAACAAAAAGAGAAAAGAAATAATTTATGAATTCATTGCCTACCTATGTGTGAAACGATGGGATTCTAAACTCAAGTAAAAGAATTAACCAAAGCCAGTAGGAGGGACACCTCAATGGCTTAGAACCTAGAATCCAGACTTATAAGACTTATGAATTGTGTGACCTGGTTTAAATAATTTAATCTGCCTGTGTTCCAGTTTCTTCATTTGAGAGATGAGGGAAATGATATTTACTTCAAAAAGTTTTTAGAAAGATCAAGTGGGCCAATACTTGTAATGTACTCAAACCATGTCTGTTACATAGTAAACTTGCAAGATATTTTGATTGTTATTGTTATTACAATATTAACAACTGAAGTAAAACAACAATATTAACAACTGAAAGGATAGTTGGGCATATATTTAGGATTGTGGGATTATACAAATCAGTAAGTATGTGAAACAAGATCTTCAAAATCATTAGGGAAATACAAATCAAAACCGCAGTGAGATACCACCTCACACCTGTTATAATGGTTACTATTAAATGGAAAATAAAAAGTGTATGGAAGGATGTGTAGAAATTGGAATCCTTATACATTGTTGATGGGTATATAAAACTATGCAGCTGCAGGGAGGAGAAAAAGATGGCGGAAGAGTAGGGGACATTTTTCAGCTGGTCCCCTGAATTGAGCTGGATATCTACCAGACCATCCTGAACACCCATGAAATCAGCCTGAGGCATAGGAAGATATATCTGGATCTCTACAAATGAACATCTCCAGCGCTGAGTATTGAGGTACGAAGCGGGGAGCTGTGAATCCACACACATATATCGGAAGATAAATGGAAGGGGGAGGGAGCTGAGGCACTCGGGTGTCAGGAAACAGTAGCCACCTGCACTGGGGAGTGGGCAGACTCGAGGATGGGCACCGGCAGAGAGCAGACTGAGACTGTGAGCCCTGGAACGCACACGTGACCAGACTGGAAACTGGAGCTCTGGAGCGCTCACTGGAACCAGACTGACTGGGAGCTCAGGAGCATGTGCGACCAGACTGAAAACCGGCGCTCTGGAGCGCACACTCAAACTAGACTGAAACCTGGAGCTCCAGAGCGTGCCTGTGTCCAAACTGAAAACCGGAGCTGCGGAGCGCTCACTGGAACCAAACTGAAACTGGTTGCTCTGGAGCGTGCACTTGAAGCAGACTGAAACGGAGTTTGGGAGTGGGCCAGCCAGACTGAAACCAGGAGCTTGGGAGTCCCATGGGAACCTGGGGTGGCTGGTGGTGTTAGAAGCTCAAAGGACAGAGATGGGCCAGATCTGGAAGCGAAGGCTGGGAGAGTGGCTTTGGGGTGCATAACCTGGGATGCCACAGGGTTTTTAGCAGCACCAATAGAAACAGAGTTAACGTGGCCAGGAGAGCTCAGTGGAGAGTGGACTACGACCTCTCTGTTCTGAGACAGAGGTTAGGATATGGCCACTGCAGCTCTGACTCTCAGAAGAGTCATAGAAGGGGCGCCTGGGTAGCGCAGTCGTTAAAGCGTCTGCCTTCGGCTCAGGGCGTGATACCGGCGTGCCGGGATCGAGTCCCGCATCGGGCTCCTCCGCTGGGAGCCTGCTTCTTCCTCTCTCACTCACCTGCTGTGTTCCCTCTCTCACTGGCTGTCTCTATGTCACATAAATAAATAAAATCTTAAAAAAAAAAAAAAAAAAGAAGAGTCATAGAAAACCACCAGGGAAAGCTGCCAGAGAACAAAAGCCTGGAAATACCAGCTCACATTGTGTCCATCCCCATCCCCCCTCGCAGGGGACTGGGTGACTCTACCCAAACAGGGTTGCCTGAGTATCAGTGTGGCAGGCCCCTCCCCCCAGAAGGCATGCTGAAAAAATAAGAAGCCCACATACCTAAACTCCCTATAAAACAAGTGCACACTGCCTGGGTCCTGGTCAATAATTTGGGTTCTGGGCATCCTCGCAACCTCTCTTCATCAGAATGAGGAGGAGGAGAAATCCCCTCCAGCAAAGAAAAGATACAGAGTCTGTGGCCTCTGCCACAGAACTGATGGATATAGATATAACCAAATTGTCAGAAATGGAGTTCAGAGTAACAATGGTCAAGATAAGGTGTAGGCTTGAAAAAAATATTAATGAAAATATTAACAAGAATATACAATCTCTAAAGGCAGAAATGAGAGTGTATCTGGAAGAAATTATTATTCTATGAATCAAATGCAGTCTAAACTGGATGCTCTGATGGGCAGTGTAAACGAGGTAGAAGAATGAATTAGTGAGTTAGAAAATGAGATGGTAGAAAAGAAGGAAAAAGAGGGAGCATGGCTTAAAAAGCTTCAATTTCAAGAAATTGAAATCAGGAGATTACTAACTCAATGAAACATTCCAATGTCAGAATTATCGGCATCTCCAAGGGGTTGGAGAAAGAAAGAGGTGTAGAAGAGATATTTGAACAAATTGTAGCTGAGAACTTCCCTAATCTGAGGAAGGAAACAAGCATTCGTGTCCAAAAGGCAAAGAGGACTCCTCCCATGATCAATTAGAACAGACCAACACCACATTACATCATAGTGCAATTCACAAATATTATATCCAAGGATAAAATCTTGAAAGCGGCCAGGGGGAAGAGAATCCTCACCTACAGAGGGAGGAACATCAGAATAATGTCAGACCTGTCTGCAGAGACCTGGCAAGCCAGAAAAGGCTGGCAAGACATATTCAGAGAACTAAGTGAGAAGAACATGCAGCCAAGGATGCTTTATCCAGCAAGGCTGTCATTCAGAATTTATGGAGAGACAAGGACCTTCCAAGACTGGCAGATACTGAAAGAATATGTGACCACCAAGCCAGCCCTACAAGAGATATTAAGGGGGGTTCTACAAAAATATAAGGACCCCAAGAGTGATACAGAACAGAAAGTCACAATATATAGAAAGAAAGACTTTACAGGCAATGTGGCATCATTAAAATCATATCTCTCAATAATCACTCTCAATGTAAATGGCCTAAATGCTCCCATAAATGCCACAGGGTTGCAGATTGGATAAAAAGACATGACCCATCCATTTGCTGTCTACAAGAGACTCATTTTGAACCTAAAGATACATCCAGACTGAAAGTGAAGGGATGGAGAACCATTTTTCATGCCAATGGACCTCAAAAGAAAGCTGGGGTAGCAATTCTCATATTAGACATTTTAGATTTTAAGCAAAGACTGTAGGTAGAGATACAGAAAGACACTATATTATTCTTAAAGGGTATATCCAACAAGAGGATCTAACAATTATAATATCTATGTCCCCAACAAGGGAGCAGCTAACTACATAAGCCAACTGTTAACCAGAATAAAGAGACATATAAATAACAATATGTTAATAGTAGGGGACCTCAACACTCCACTCTCAGCAATAGACAGATCATCTAAGGAGAAAATCAATAAAGAAACAAGAGCTTTGAATGACATACTGGACCAGATGGACCTCATAGATACATGCAGAACATTACACCCTAAAACAACAGAATACTCATTCTACTCATTCTTTTCAAATGCACATGGAACTTTCTCCAAAATAGACCATATACTGGGTCACAAAACAGGTCTCAACCAATACCAAAAGATTGAGATTATTCCTTGCATAGTCTCAGATCATAATTCTTTGAAACTGGAACTCAATCACAAGGAAAATTTTGGAAGAAAATCAAACACTTAGAAACTAAGAACATCCTGCTTAAGAATGATTGGGTAAAACAGGGAATTAAAGAAGAACTTAAGCAATTTATGGTTAACAATGAGAACGAAAACACATCGGTCCAAAACCTATGGGACACTGCAAAGGCGGTCCTAAGAGGAAAATACATAGCCATCCAAGCCTCACTCAAAGGAATAGAACAATCTAAAATGCAGTCTTTAGGGGCGCCTGGGTGGCACAGCAGTTAAGCGCCTGCCTTCGGCTCAGGGCGTGATCCCCGCGTTATGGGATCGAGCCCCACATCAGGCTCCTCCGCTGTGAGCCTGCTTCTTCCTCTCCCACTCCCCCTGCTTGTGTTCCCTCTCTCGCTGGCTGTCTCTATCTCTGTCAAATAATAAAATAAAATCTTTAAAAAAAAATAAAATGCAGTCTTTATATTCTCACCTTAAGAAGCTGGAGCTGGAACAGAAGAACAGGCCTAACCACGCATGAGAAGGCAGGTGATCAAGATTAGAGCAGAGATCAATGAATTAGAAACCAGGCACAGTAGAGCACATCAACAAAACTAGAAGCTGGTTCCTTGAAAGAATAAATAAGATCAATAAGATACTGGCCAGATTTATTCAAAAGAATAGAGAAAGGACCCAAATTAATAAAGTTATGAATGAAAGGGGAGAGATCTCGACTCACACCAAGGAAATAGAGACAATCATTAGAAACTATTATCAACAACTATATGCCAAGAAATTAAGCAACCTGGAAGAAATGGATGCCTTCCTGGAAACCTATAAACTACCAAGCCTGAAACAGGAAGAGATTGACAACTTAAATAAGCCTATATGCAGTGAAGAGATTAAAGTAATGATCAAAAACTGCCCAAAAAATAAGAGTCCAGGGCCTGATGGATTCCCTGGGGAATTCTACCAAACATTCAGAGTAGAAATAATACCTATTCTCCTGAAGCTGTTTCAAAAAAATAGAAGCAGAAGGAAAACTTCCAAACTCATTCTATGAGACCAGCATTACCTTGATCCCAAAACCAGGCAAAGACCCCATCAAAAAGGAGAATTACAGACTGATATCCCTGATGAATATGGACGCCAAAATTCTCAACAAGATCCTAGCTAATAGGATCCAACAGTACATTAAAAGGATTATCCACCACGACCAAGGGGATTCATCCCTGAGATGCAAGGGTGGTACAACATTCGCAAATCGATCAGTATGATAGATCACATTAAAAAGAGAAGAGACAAGAACCACATGATCCTTTCAATTGACGAAGAAGCATTTGACAAAATACAGAATCCTTTCCTGATTAAAACCATTCAGAGTGTAGGAATAGAGGGTACATTCCTTAATTTCATAAAAACCATCTATGAAAAGCCTACGGCAAATATCATTCTCAATTGGGAAAAGCTGAAAGCCTTTCCCTTAAGATCAGGAACACGGCAAGGAGGCCCACTCTCACCATTATTGTTCAACATAGTACTAGAAGTCCTAGCAACAGCAATCAGACAACAAAAAAGAATAAAATGTATTCAAATTGGCTAAGAAGAAGATAAACTGTCTCTCTTTGCAGATGACATGATACTGTATGTGGAAAATGCAAAAGACCCCCAAATTACTAGAACTCATAGAACAATTCAGTAATCTGGCAGGATACAAAACCAATGCTCAGAAAGCAGTTGCATTTCTATACACGAACAATGGGAGTGAAGAAAGAGAAATTCCGAAATCGATTCCATTTGCAATAGCACCAAAAACCATAAGATATCTTGGAATAAACTTAACCAGAAAGGTAAAGGATCTATACTTTAGCAACTAGAGAACACTGATGAAAGACATTGAAGAAGACACAAAAAGATGGAAAAACATCCCATGCTCATGGATCAGAAGAATAAACATAGTTAAAATGTCTATGCTACTCAGAGCAATCTACACTTTCAATGCCATCCTGATGAAAATACCAATGACATTTTTCAAAGAGCTGGAACAAACAATCCTAAAATTTGTGTGGAACCAGAAAAGACCTCAATTCGCCAAGGAATTGTTGAAAGGGAAAAACAAAGCTGGGGGCATCATGTTGCCTGATTTCAAGATATACTACAAAGCTGTGATCACAAAGACAGCATGGTACTGGCGCAAAAACAGACACATAGACCAATGGAACAGAATAGAGAACCCAGAAATGGACCATCAACTCTATGGTCACTAGTCTTTGACAAAGCAGGAAAAAACATCCTGTGGAAAAAAGACAGTCTCTTCAATAAATGGTGCTGGGAAAATTAGACAGCTATATACAGAAGAATGAAACTTGACCACTCTCTCACACCATATAGAAAGATAAACTTCAAATGAATGAAGGACCTCGAAGTGAGACAGGAATCCATCAAAATCATAGAGAAGAACATAGGCTATAACCTCTTAGACATCGACCACAGCAACTTCTTTCATGACACGACTCCGAAGGCAAGAGAAACAAAAGAAAACATGAACTTTTGGGACTTCATCAAGATAAAAAGTTTCTGCACAGCCAAAGAAACAGTCATGAAAACAAAGAGGCAACCCACAATATGGGAGAAGATATTTGCAAATGAAGCTACAGATAAAAGTCTGGTATCCAAGATCTATAAAGAACTTCTCAGACTCAGTACATGAGAAACAAATAATCAAATCCAAAAAGTGGGCAGAAGATATGAACAGACACTTTTCCAATGAAGACATACAAATGGCTAACAGGCACATGAAAATATGTTCAAAATCATTAGCCATCAGGGAAATTCAAATCAACACCACACTGAGATATACCTTATGCCAGTTAGAATGGCAAAAATTGACAAGGCAAGAAACAACAAATGTTGGAGAGGATGTGGATAAAGGGGAACCCTCTTACACTGTTGGTGGGAATGCAAGTTGGTACAGTCACTTTGGGAAACAGTGTGAAGGTCCCTCAAAAAGTTAAAAATAGAGCTACCCTATGACCCAGCAATTGCACTACTGGGTATTTACTCCAAAGATACAGACATAGTGATGTGAAGGGCCATATGCACCCCAATGTTCATAGCAGCATTGTCCATGATAGCTTAACTATGGAAGGAGCCGAGATGCCCTTCAACAGATGAATGGATAAAGATGTGGTCCATATATACAATGGAATATTACTCAGCCATCAGAAAGAACGATTACCCAACATTTGCAGCAACAGGGTTGGGACTGGAGGAAATTATGCTAAGTGAAATAACCCAAGCAGAGAATGGCAATTATCATATGGTTTCACTCATTTATGGAACATAAGGCATAGCAGGGAGATCGGTAGGAGAAGGAAGGGAAGAATGAAGGGGGGGTAAACAGAAGGGGGAATGAACCATGAGAGACTGTGGACTCTGGAAAACAAACTGAGAGTTTCAGAGGGGTGGGGAGTGGGCGATTTGCATAGGCCAGTGATGGGTATTAAGGAGGGCACATATTGCATGGAGCACTGGGTGCTATATGCAACAATGAATCATGGAACACTACATCAAAAACTAATGATGTACTGTATGGTGGCTAACATAACATAATAAAAATTAAAAAAAATAAAACTATGCAGCTGCAATGGAAAGTAGTATGGCAGTTACCTCAAAAATATTAAAAATAGAATTACCTTATGATCTTGCAATTCCACTTCTGGGCATATACCCCAAAGAATTGAAAATGAGAGTCTTGAATGGATATTTTGTACACCCATGTTTATAGAAGAATTAATCACAATAGCCAAAAGGCGGAAGCAACCTAAGTTCCACACTGGATGATGAATAAACGAAAGGGGTATATACATACAATTCAGCCTTAGAAAGGAGGAAAAATATGCCAAACGCTTCACCCTGGATGATCCTTGAAGATCTTGTGCTAAATGAAGTAAGCCAGTATTCTATGATTACACTTATGTGAGATACCTGTAGCAGACAAATTCAGAGAATCAGAAAATAGAATTGCAGTTGCCAGAGCTTAGGGAAGGTGGTGGTGGAGCATTACCTTTTAATGGGTAGAGTTTTATTTCAAGATGAGAAGAAATTTGGAGATGGATGGTGGTGATATTTGCACAATAATGCAAATGTACCTGGAT
Source organism: Ursus arctos (assembly GCF_023065955.2). NCBI lineage: Eukaryota > Metazoa > Chordata > Mammalia > Carnivora > Ursidae > Ursus > Ursus arctos. The sequence continues at coordinate 53,893,383 of NW_026622775.1, read as the reverse complement.
TACTGAACTGCACACTTTAAAATGGCTAAGATGGTAAATTTTATGTTGCATGTATTTTACCACAATTCTGAAAGTTTTTAAAGATTATAGGGTCTGTGGGCAGCAGCGAGTTGTTAAAGTTCTAGTCTTGTGGATTCTATTACCTCTGTGAATTAAAAAACAATCATCTCTTATGAATGAAGGCAGTTAAGTGTCAGGATCTGAGGTTTGAGAAACAGAGAGCTAGGGATTCTTCTATTAATTTTCTCATATTTGTATTCTTATTAAAATAAACCTGACTATAGATTATTCTTTTGCATTAATATATATTTTAGCTATATTTATAAGTAAGAAATAAATTAGGGGAAAAGCAACATTATAACAACTATTTCTTGCTCTACACTTTGGCCTATTGAGAACATTTGCATACTGATTCACCAACTTCAGATCAAATTAACCACCTGTCAACAAAGTTTAAACTGTTTCCTGATGACCATCAATCCCAGACTTTCACAATTACCCAGGGCAACAATTCTTTATTAGGAAACCTCTCCTGTTAAATCCAAAAATCAAAAGCCTGAAACTTTTGTCAGGTCTTAGCTACAGGAAGATCTAGTTTCATCAACTACCCTGTGCTAACTATACCCTGGATGCCAATCTCCACACCACAGGGATTTACACTCAGCAAAAGACATGGTCCATGCATTTAAAGCTGCTAAAATCGAAAATGAGGATTTTTGCCCTAAACCACTTAGGACTTAAACTTCTTAAATTGTACACCAATAACTTGAAATGAGACTGTTTCGTATTTATGTGAATCAATTCTACTTAAAATGTAGGCAGTAGCTTTCCCAACAGCATTTACTAGGTAATTTTTGCTTTCAGGACTCAGGTGTCTAAATGCCTACTGGTCCGAATGTGTTTTCCACATATCAGGCATTGTCCACCAGTGTGCAATTTGCACTCTCATAAATGTGTACACCAGTAGGGCTCAGGGGTGACTGATTGGATGGGGTGTCACACTATTTCTTTGGCTCATAAAGTGCTTTGGAGATCCTACGGTGAAAGCCATAGGTAGAAAAGTACTTTGTGTTACTGGCAGATATCCAGGTCCTGTGATGGTTGGACAAACTGTAATCACTCCCTAATGCTGCTCATAATTGTTCTTTTTTTTTTCCTTGGCATGAATGACAAAGAATATACTATGAAAAATACTGTGTGTTTTTAAAAGAAAATTAAGTAAAATTCCATGATTAACAGCTGATCATAGGAATTGCTGACAAAACCTAAATAACAGTGAAACCAGGCCAGATTTTTCATCAACATCTACATTTGTATCATGGAAATGATTTTTTTTAATTGCATTTTTACATACACTTTGTATTTCAGTTAGCAGTCAGTTATTTCCAAACAAATTATCTACTATTTCCTGAACTCTAAAAGTTTAGGTAAGAATTACAGAATTTTATTGGTAGTAATTGCTAAGAGGTACACTCAGATGGAATTAATTTTTCTCCTAATTCCAAAATAAAGATTTCAAATATTTGGTACTACCTATCTATGCCATATGGGTAAGACTGTTTTCATTACCTTCACTGTTGCTAGATATTTGACTATTGAAATTGCCTGGAATTTGAGCTGGTGACTGGTGACAACTTTTATTTACTTGTTTTATTTCCGCTGAAGTAAAACTTCATTTGAACTTTGATAGTTGCCTTTCATGTTTTGTTAGTAGGATCTTTTTTGACCCTCTGCAACTCAGTGATGTGATGTGAAACATTCTTTGTCGTCACTATTGGTGTCATAAAGCAAACTTTTATCATGTGTCTATTCCCTTGAAAATGGTACTTCCATCTAAACAAGCTCATTGTCCTTTCCAATCCCTTCCCACTTGTGGGTAAGGGGATCAGAGGATCCTGAACACCAGTGAATGAGCATTCAGATTCTGCATCCCACCTCCAGGACCTCTCTAGGCTTGCTCCCAGAGTCTTTGCTTGTCTAGGTAGATAGGCCAGGCTCGCTATGGTAATCTGACACACTCCTGAATTTTCTCCTCTGCCTACTGAAGTGATGGTAATTTAAATTTTATTTGCTTCTGTAATTTATCTTTGTTTTCTGAAAACTCCTTTTCTTAGCTCCATGTCTGCCCATCAGAGGGTGGCCTGGAATTGTTCCCTGTCCAGAACCTCTCAGTTGCCTCTTCCAGGTCAGGACCTTTGATGCCTTGCTTGTTCCTAGGGATAGAATTAAGGCAATTATCTCCCTATATAAACATCCTTGAGGAAATTCCTCAGGCAAACTCAGTTTCTACAAACATAAAACATAATTCTTCATAGAAAAAAGAAGGGCACAACACATCAGAATGGGTCATGGAGACAAGTATACTACACTCAGATGAAAGAAAAATCCCGTAGTTGTTTCATATAAGCACATGGGTGGATTGTGGGAATGGAAGTAGAACGAGACCTCACATTCTAGGAAAGCCAAAGTGACTACTTCAGATACGTAGCTTACTTTCCCATTATTATACATTAGCAAGGGATACTATAGAAACCACTATGAAAAATAAACATTCACACAAAAGTTAGTATTAAGCAGAACATCTATAGCTGAGTAAGTGTATACATGCACTTTTTTTGTTTGTACATGTTTGCACATGTTGCATGCACAAACATTAGGAACTATATACATTGGGTTATTTAATTATTGCACAATGATTGAGTCAGATGTCCATTTCTTTATTAATACAGATAAGGGCATTTATACATACACACATACATGGATGATATAGACAGAGGATGGGTATATGAGAAACGGAAGTTGGGAGGAAGGAGGATGGGAAATGAAGAAATAAATGAATACAAGATGACCAAAATCATGAACTTAATCATGTTATGGAATACAGAGAAGGGGAGAGAAAGAAGAGAAAGATAAAAATGAAGAGAGGAGATGTAAAGGGAGAGATACACATATACTCACACACACAAAGAGGAAGAAAAACATATAATGAGGAAGAGTGGAAGAGACAGGAAGGAAGCAGAGGTAGATATTAAGGTGAAAAAGAGAAAAAAACATAATTTGCTACACTGACCACTGTTCAGATAGTCATAAGTCCCCCTAGTTGGTTTTTGAAAATTAAGGTATTCATGCATGGCTGGGATATCAGCAAATAATTAATGATGTGGCTAATTTTTTGAATTTGACCATGCAGTGACTCTTAAAAATGTTCTACCTCATATTTTCCTTTTTACTTCATGTGCTAAACAGAACTCTCCACCTCTCTTTATTATGATCACAAAGAATAAGCTTTTCTTTTCTTTTTTTTTTAATATTATTTATTCGACAGAGATAGAGACAGCCAGCGAGAGAGGGAACACAAGCAGGGGGAGTGGGAGAGGAAGAAGCAGGCTCATAGCAGAGGAGCCTGATGTGGGGCTCGATCCCATAACGCCAGGATCACGCCCTGAGCCGAAGGCAGATGCTTAACCGTTGTGCCACCCAGGCGCCCCAAGAATAAGCTTTTCTATTGGAATAATGAAGGCATTTGCTTGGACAATGAAGTAAGGCAGCATCTAAATGCTTAGGTAGATGAAAAGAACCACCCCACAAGTTGTTTCACATGTTTTCTCTGTCTATAGAGCTTGGGAAAGGATATAAATAACTTTGAAAGCAACAGAATTTAATCACTCAATTATGTCTCTTTACTTGTGTCTATGAAATATGCACACACATACCACATTATGTGACCCTATTTATTTGAATCTGTATATATCTATGTACAAAAGCCTATCAATTTTATTTCAAAAGTATTTCTGATATCCAGTCCAATATCTATATTCCACTGCTCCTCTACTGGGTTAGTAAGACACTTCTCTGTCCTGATTATATGGTATTTTCTTGTTTGCCTGCTTATTGTCATTCCTCCTTAAGAATATGAACTCCAAGAAAGGAATCTATCTGCCTTGTGCATGGTTTCTCCATCACCTAGAACTGTTCTTGCACAGAGCATCTGTTTAATGCTGAAACACAAATCTTTCACTTGCGGATAGTTTCTGAAGTGATCTTCTTCAGTTCATTATTACTGCAAATCTATCCCTAGTTACTTCTTTTCCATTTTATATTTTAGTAAATTAAATATGAGTCTGACACTTTTATGAAAATTATAGATTTTCTTTTTGTTCCCTGTACTACATGTTTTTACAGATACACTAGTCAATAAAAATGAATATATACTCTTATCAGATATTGTCCTGATCATAAATCATTAAGGAGTAATTTAAAATATTTCCTATTTAATAATAATTGATGTTGCAAACACAGACCTTGAGTGCCATTTTACTACTCAAAGGTAAATTGTCTACTATATTTTGTGTTTTTTTTCTATTTTGTTGTTTTCTTATTTTATTTTCATTTATTTTTAATATTCTAGAGCCAGTACTTTATTTGCAGATTCCACACATAGAAATGTAGCAAATAATTATACATCAGGATTGGTAGGAATACCAAGTATTATTTCACAACGGCCGCTATGTGTTTCTTCTTCTCTGACACAATTGACACAGATCCAGGCTTGCTATGTTTGAGAAGATTCACCTGCTTTTGTTGGTGAGCTTCCTTCATGATCTGCTGTTCCTGGATCTGGCTGTAGACAGATTTTGGTAGATGCCGGTGACAAGCAATGCATTCTATATGAGGATGATGTTGAAATTTCTCCTTCAACTTCTGGTTATAATCTTTGGCTGCTTTTTCTCATGATGTAAGCACACCCAATTTTTCAGAAGCATTAGCTTTCCATAGATGAATGTTCATTTCATCAGATCCACACATAATATATTTGTTGTCAGAAGTCCATTTTACACAGATAACATGTTGCATTCTCTTTGTGTGATAGACTTCCCTGCTTCTACTTTCGTCCACAGGAAAGACACAAGTAGATTTATCAAAACTAGCAGACACAAACTCTTTCCCAGTGGGAGAGTAATCCACATCAAGCACTGCAGATACATGATCCATATGTATCGTTACAGAAGCGTCCAGTGAATGCATATCAAAAGTATACAAGTTGGAATCTCTTCATTTGCTGTAGTAAAAATGAAAGCTTCCTTAGGGTTCCAACAAACTGTATTTGTTCTCATATCTAAGATGACCTTTTTCAGGGGGAGTAGCCTGCCTCATATCATATAGTACTATATTCCTGTTACAAGCACAACGTCCCAAGAGAAATGTCTCCATTAGGTTAAATTTAACACTATTTATATACTGTTGAATCCCCAGGTCACTGAACATATAGGACTTGTTCTTTGTTCATCCCAAATGTCTACCTGCTGTCCACATCTGGCAAAAACAGCTTCTATCCATTGAAGATCAATTCCCATATACACTGTCTTTCTTAATACTGTATGCAATAGTTCCTCCTCTTCTCCATAGCCTTGTTCTTCCATTTTCCACTGCTTCACAGTTTTTATTATTACCAACAGTAAAAAAAGAAGTCCGACAAAAGCAAGTACATATTCCTCATACAAAACCTTCACGTGCTTGTATTGTACAGATATATTTTCACTCAGACAAGTTCCAAATTCTAATTTCTCCATCACACATGCCCCAAGAAGGACAGTAGCCAGGATCTTTGGATGCTTTTGCCAAGCAATTGACTCCATCTCGGTGACCATCCAGAGAAGCAAGGAATGGTTTTGCAAATACCCATTCCAGTTGGTAGCATTTAAAGCTCTTACGTATTCTTGTGCGGCCTCAAAAGGATGTAAGTTAGGATCGTAGTTTTTTGGAACTCTTTGTAAGTACATCTTGGTTTCTCAGACGTAGTTGTCTGGGTTCAGACTCAGCATCTTCACCTTCATTTTGGCTCCTACTTGTCCCCAACTCCCCAAGCCTTTCCCCCGAGTTTGGGTTACCCTTCCTAATTACTTTAAAGTTCATCACTTATCCTATCTCTCTCAATAGACCACACATTTCTCTACGTGTCTTGTAAATAAATATATATATTTTTTAATTTTAGAGCCTCTTGCAAAAATGGTAAAATGGAGAATGAATTTTGTATTACCTGCAGTAGGATGAGATGCTCACATTAACATATTGGGAAGTTATGACAAGATTATATAATCTTTTTTATCCTATGTATATGATATATATAGGTTAATTTTTAAGATTATATATATAATCTTATATATCATAGATATATGATGTATATAGGTTAATTTTTTACATGGGACATATCACTAATGATTAAGTGCTATTACTTTGGAAAACAATGTTGTTCTTTTTTCTTATAATATTAAAATACGGGATGAAGTTTGAAAAGAGATATATATTAACATGGATTATTGTTCTTGGCTTTTCTATCATGCACTTCATCTGACTCCTCACAATGTAACCAATGTTTCATCTATACACTATCAGTTAATAACAAGCTATGGCCAGTCAGGGGATGGATATATTTTGTGCATGTTATTTCAATCCTAGAGACTAGAACAAGGCCCCAAGACCTCTATTTTTTCCTTTCTAAATGTCAAATTCACCAAATATCAGGCATTCATCATTTATCTGATGAATCCTTGACATGAAGGACATCTTGCTATTACTAATATGGAGAAAGAATCCAAACATAGCTTAGAGGCTGCTTTCCTTTTGATAGTTTAACTTATTTTTCTTTTTTCCTATTACATATAATATAGTATGTTTTGTGTATACTTGACTAATCTTTTTTTTTTTTTAAGATTTCATTTATTTATTTGACAGAGAGACAGCCAGTGACAGAAGGAACATAAGCAGCGGGAGTGGGAGAGGAAGAAAGAGGCTCCCAACAGAGCAGGGAGCCCCCAATGCGGGGCTTGATCCCAGGACCCCAGGATCATGCCCTGAGCTGAAGGCAGATGCTTAACGACTGAACCACCCAGGTGCCTCTATACTTGATTAATCTTTAAACTAAAGAAAAACATTTATGTATTTTTATTTCTCTGTGCTTTAGTATTGGATATGAAATTAGAAGAAAAAATTCTTGCATGTGATTAAATTCAAATATTAGCATATTATTCTTGCACTGATAAGGTAACTGCCACACATAAGCTCAAGCCAATAGTTTAGTTACATGACAAATCCATTAAAAAAGGAAAACTAATCCATTTTTACCTGCTTTCTAAAAAACGTGTTGGCACAACCTTGACACATTGACTTTAAAAGGACTTTATTTCAACTATGTGCAGAGCACATATACATACTCTGAATAACTCCTTCTAAATAAAAGTTCATATCCCATTTGGGAAGTATTACTGGATGACACAAACTAGAATTACATTATAAATAGAAATATTCCTATATTACATTCATAGAAATGAAGAAACAGTTTAAAATCTAGAACCAGTCTGCAAATTTTATTTTCTATTTCATTTGTTATTCTAAACCCTTCCTCATCTTTTAAAAATATAAGCACTAAAGAAATCAGATTGACTCACTTCATCTCTTTCAACTGACTATGTCAAAGGTCAAAGGTAATATCGGGTAGGACAAGGTGCCTTAAAAAAAAAAAAACAACTGAATTAGAATTTATAAATTGGAGCAAAATTTTATTCCAGTTCTAACTCTATAATCAATGCATAAACTCAAACTGAGACCATTTCGCAATTATTACTGAGTAATAGTTAATATTAATAATTCACATTAACTTTTAAAAGGCCAACATTATCAATGTTGGCAAAGATTTAAAAGAACTGAAATATCACTCTTGGCATTAAGTATGTAAGTTTCTATTATCACTTTGTAAAACTATTTAGATTACTTACTAAAGTAAACATATATCTACTTTTGTCAAGGCAGTATCATTGCAAAATTTGTATGTTTCCACAAAAATATCTGCATAAAAGTATTCATAGCAACTTTTTTATAATAGCTCCAAATTGGATACTATTCAAACATCCTTCAACTGTAGAATACATAAATAAATTATAGAATATTAATACAGAATACTATGTAATACTAGTAATAAGAATGGACTTCTACCCTATGAAACAACATGTATAAATTTTATAAACATAATTGAGTAAAAGAAGCCAAACACCAAAGTGTAAATACTAGATATATATTCTGCTTCCACTGAAGATAGAAGCTAAAAAAAAACACATAATTTTTAAAGAAAGAAAAAAAGAAGAAAATTTCAGCACTTGACCTAACAATGAGAAGAATCTGAGGATAGTACAAAATTCGAACATTAATTGAACCCATCAGCGATCTACTTTTCAGAGCAACCAAGTAACTTCTTAAGTCGAAAGGGGGACAGACATCTTCAAGTAGAGATGAAACATGTAGTCTGGTACATCTGTGGCAGAGCACAGAATCGTAGGCACCAACTACCCCAGAAGTAGGTAAGAAAAAATGAGAGAACCATTCAAAAATATGCTGAAGTCCAAATGGGCTAGTATGACAGTATGGAACCAGTGACAGCCTGTTCAGAAATGAAACTTTCATGGTTTTTCTCAGTGGTTCTGTAAAAACACTTTACTCTTCTGAGACAGGGAAATATGATCTAAAAATAGGAAATATTGCTTTCACTTCCCCTGGGAGCATTTCACTTTTCCTATACCATTAGAATTAAGCCAGTAGCCATTTTTCTATTTTATTGTTCTTATCCAAAAGGATGATAAAACATCTCATATTCCCAGAAAGACAAATGGTTATAGCCTAGACTGGGTCACTAGGTCAAGCCCCAAAATGCCAGGGAGCCTAGTGTTTGCTCCCTAGGTATTTGCTTTTCTAATAGTATATTATATAAATATCAGAATTATCTTTCTATTAGGAAAGCTAGAGACATCTGCGACTTACCTGGCCCATGAAAAAATGTATTTACAGTCCATAAGGTAGGAGTAAGAATACAAGGTTCTTTCTATTTCATCCTGAAGAGGCAAAAGCTATTTTTTTTATTCTTTTTTTTTTTGGGGGGGGGGGTGACTCCTGTCTCTTACTGCATATAAATGGAGATAGTCTGTCATTCTCCACCTTTCACATATGAAGTGTTTGGCTAGGCACTAGGAGGGTTTCCCATCTGGCTTTCATCTCACCACACCAGGGGTAATGTCTGTAGAAAGCAGGACTGGTACATTATTTATTATAAAATAATTATTAAGAAACTGGTGTCAGGGTACCTGGGTGGCTCAGCCAGTTAAGCATCTGACATCAGCTCATGTCATGATCCCAGGGTCCTGGGATCCAGCTCTGTGTCGGGCTCCCTGCTTAGTGGAGAGCTTGCTTCTCCCTCTCCCTCTATCTGACACTCTGCCTGCTTGTGCTCACATGTGTGCACTCTCTCTCTCTCTCTCAAATAAATATACATTAATCATATTGAAAGAAAGAAAGAAAGAAAGAAAGAAAGAAAGAAAGAAAGAAAGACGAAAAGAAAAGACAAGAAACGAAATGAAACTGGTGTCTGCTCCAGACTAAACTGATGTAAACCACCACAGTGACTGCATGAAAGGAGAGGTATTCCTATTTTCAGGCATAAATATAATTTACTTAAGTCTCTACTATACTACAAATGATATTGAAGACTTAATAAGAAATTAAATACATACAAAAAATTGGGGTTAAAAAAGTGTCAATTGAGAACAAAATAATAAACATAATAAGACATGGAAATGACCCAGGTGCAGGAATTATTAGACAAGGGCTTAAAATAATGGTGATTAATAGGCTAATATAAACAATATGGATAAATGGAGAGTTGGAAGAGATGGAAATTATAAGAAAGTGTCAAATGAAAATGTTAAAATTTAATAAAGTATCAGAAATAAGTCATTCCTTTTATGGCTCATACATAGATTTAAGACAGCTCAAAAATAATAAATGGATTTGGAGATATGTTAATACAAGTTATCAAGGGGCACCTCAGTGGCTCAATTGTTTAAGCATCTGCCTTCTGTTCAGGTCTGATCTTATGGGTCCTGGGATTGAGCCCCATGTTGGGCTCCCTGTTCAGGGGGGAGTCTGCTTCTCCCTTTCCCTCTGTACCTCCTCCCCATTCATGCCCTCTCTCACTTTCTCTCTCAAATGAATAAAATCTTAAAAACAAACCAAAAAAACAAGCTATCAAAACTAAAAGACATAAGAAAACAATGCAAACCAAGGTTTAAAACACAATGAAAAAGAGCTAACCACACAAGAACTGTGAGAAAATATCAAACAATCTAATGTGTATGTAATTGAAGATCCAAAGGAAAAGAGTAAAGGTGACAGAAAAAAATACTTGAAGAGATATGGCTACAAATTTTTTAAAAATGATGAAAGACATTAAACTCTCAAAATTCAGAGTACCATAAAAAGGATAAATGCAACAACAACAAAACTCTAAACATATTGTATTCAGACTGCCGAAAATAGAAGTTAGAGAACATTTTGAAGACCACCATAGAAAAAAGATACAAATATAGAAAAACAAAGATATAGAAAACAAAAATACAAATAGAAAAACATAGATACAAATTACAGTGAGGGAGGGGTGGCCAAGATGGCCAAGTAAGAGGATGTTAAGCTCACCTCATCCCATGGATACAACTAACTAACACTCACATCAGTGTAAAGAACCAAAAAAAAAAAAAAAAAAAAAAGACTCAAAGTCTGGAAGAACAAACTCCACAACTAATGTAGAGAAAAGGCCACACTGAAGAGGATAGGAAGGGTGGAGACATAGTAGGAAGCAAAACTGTCGTCATCTTCAGGGTCAGAAGGGAGGAAGCTGCAGGCACAGACAAGGGTGAGAAATAGACTGTCACTCCAGGGAGGCTGCATGGGGAAGATGTGTCCCTATAACAACTGGCTTTGAAAACTAGAGGGCCTGAGTTTTGAGAGTGCTTACAACCAGTGACACTTAAAGCCTGGAACTTGAGAAAATCAAAGGGCTCAGCTCTTGAACAGCCCAGAGTGCAAGAGGAAGCTGAGTCCCTACCCTTAAAGAGACAGCATGATAAAGAGCCCAAGGATTTATAACAACAGTTTGAAAAATGCTGGGGGTACACAGGAGGGAGAGTTATTTAGGCACTTCAGAATATGTCCCAGGGTACAGTTAATGGAGGAACCTCTCCAGGAACAAAGGAGCTGTTAGATGCCATCTCCCTCCTCTGTCCCTCAGCATAAACACACAGCCACCTGTGGGAACCAAGGTGGCACCCACATTCACTACCTAACATGCTTACACCAAGCCTGCCCCCCTGTGCTTTGGCAGGCCCACCCTTCCCAGTCACATTTGCTTCAGTCCAGGTGTTATGGTTCCCCTTCCCCAGAATACCAGTGCAAACTTTGCCAACCCATGCATTTTGTGGGACTTTGGTCCCAGCAACAGTGGTGGTGGGTCCTGCAGAAGTCTGAAGTACACCTTGTTAAAGTGAACACTCCATGCATGCAGTCCTGGTCCAGGCAGTGGAAGTGGCAGGTCACATTTCACAAGCAGACTGGCACACCTTTTAAAACTGTGCATCCCATAGTGGCTGGGGACAAAACATGGCCCACAACACACAGAGAGCTTCTGCGGATGACTGATGGGAAAAGTGGCCAGGACTCAATAGCAGGGCATATGCAACATACATAGAAGACCCCTCTAAAGTGCAAGGGACACTGCACTACAGGGCACCACAGAACCTCTTCTTTTTGAAGCTTTCAAGAACAGGAGATGTAGCTGACTTGCCTAACATATGAAAACAGATAGAGAGATGAAATAAGGAGACAGAGGAATATGTCTCTTTTGAAAGAATAGGACAAGACCACAGCAAGAAACCTAAGTGTAATGGATATAAGTAATATGCATGATAGAGACACAAGTAATGTTCATAAAAATACTCAATGGAATTAAGAAGAGTGGAGGATCTCAGTGAAATCCTAACAAAGCGATTGAAAACATTAAAAAAGAACCAATTAGAGATGAAGAACACGGGTGAAATTAAAAATATGCTAGATGGCATAAATAGCTTCCTAGAGGAAACAGAAGAATGAATTAATGACATGGAAGACAGAGTAATGGAAAGTAACCAAGCTGAGCACGTGAGAGAAAAAATATGCAAAATGAGAATAGACTTAGAAAACTCAGTGACTGTATTAAGCGTAAGAACATTTGCATCATAGGGATTCCAGAAGAGAGAAAAGGGGGGAGAAAATATACTTGAAGAAATAATAGCTGAAAATTTCCTGAATTTAGGGAACAAAACAGATATCAGGGTCTAGCTGGCACAGAGATCCCCCAACAAAATCAACCCAAGGAAGTCCACACCAATATATAGTAATTAAAATGGCGCAGAGTAGTGATAAAGAGAGAATTTTAATAAAACTAGCAAAAGAATACAGTTACATACAAGGGAAATCCCATAAGACTATCTGTGGATTTTTTAGCAGAAACTTGGTGGGCCAGAAGAAAGTGGCATAATATATTCAAAGTGCCGAAAGGAAAAAAATCTGCAGCCAAGAATATTCTATCCAGCAAGGATATCATTCAGAATAGGAAGAGAGATAAAGAGTTTCTCAGAAAAACAAAAGCTAAAGGAGTTCATGACCACCAACCAGACCAATGAGAAATGTTAAAGGGGACTCCTTGAGTGGAAAGGAAAGAACAAAAACAAAAGTAAGGAAAGTAGGAAGCGTAAAAGCTATAAAAATAAATGTATAGATAAAAATCAGTCAACAGACTTACAAAATAAATGGATGTAAAGTGTGACACTATATACCAAAAACATGGAGAGAATCAGTAAAGAATGGGCTCAATTGCAATAAAAGCAAATAGGGTATAAGAGCAAAATAAAAAGAAAAGAAACAGATAAGATAGAAACAACTAGCATGATGACAAATATAAATATAACCATATCAATAATTAAATTAGATATAAATAGCTTAAAACCTCCAAGTATAAAAGGTCTAAGATGCAGAAATTGATTCAATTTAAAATGAGGATCTAACTATATGCTATCTACACAAAACATTCTAGATATCAAGATATGGGCACTTTGAAAGTAAAAATATGCAAAAGGCATACTATTCAAACACTAATCAAAAGAAAGCTGACATGGATATATTGTCAAATAAAGTAGACTTCAGAATAAGAAATATTGTCAAGGATAGGCAAAGACATTATATAATGATAAAGTGGTGAGTTCACTGAGATGACAATTTTCAACATGTATGCACCTAACAACAGGGCTTTAAAATACTTGAAATACAAAACAATGGAATTGAAAGGAGTAGACAAATCTACAATTATAGTTGAAAAGTCAATATTCTACTCTTAATAAACAACAGAGTAAATGGACAGAAAATCTCAGGTATAGGTAGTTCCCAACTTATGATGGTCTGACTTAACAATGTTTTGGCTTTAGCCAAAGCAATACACGTTCAGTAGAAATCATGCTTAGAATTTTAAATTTTGATATTTTCCCAGGCTAATGATATGCAGATGATACTCATGTTGCTCGGTAGTGTCAATTAGTAGCAGCTCTCAGTGATTATAAAGGTAAACAAGTGATAAAACCAGTCTGTACCCATACAACAATTCTGTTTTTTTCACTTCCAGTATGGTATTTAATAAAGTACATGAGATTTTCAACACTTTATTATAAAATAAGCTTTCTGTTAAATGATTTTGTCCAACAGTAGGCTAATGTAAGTGTCCTGAGCATGTTTCAGGTAGGCAAGGATAATTTGTGATGTTTGGTAGGTAAGGTGTATTTTCTACTTACAATATTTTAAATTTATGATGAGATTATTGAGTTATAACCTCATTGTAAGTTGAGGAAGGTCCATATATAGAAGATTTGAATACTACTACCGACCACCAAACACATATTCTTTTCAAGAATACGTGGAATATTTGTTAAGAGAGCCCATATTCTCTGAGCCATAAAACAAACTTTGACAAATTTAAAAGACTTGAAATTTTGCAAGGTGTTTTTCTATCAATCAAATTTTAAATGAGTAATAGAAAAATATATGAAATATCTCTGATATTTGGAAGTTAACAAACTTGTAAATTACCTATGGGTCAAAGAGAAAGTCACAAGAGATTTGAGAATATTATTTGAATTGGAAATTCAAATAAAAGTAGAGACAGAACACATGCAAATTTGGAGAACATAACCAAGTATGAGAAAAGTTTTCAGAAATTAAATAAATGGAGGGGTCCCTGATTAGCTCAGTTGGTTAAGCATCTGACTCTTGATTTCAGCTCAGTTCATGATTTCAGGGTTGTGAGATCCAGCCCACACCAGTCTCCATCCTCAGCAGGGATCTGCTTGAGATTCTCTCTCTCTCCTTCTCTCCCAGCTCGTACTCTCTCTCTAATAAATAAATAAATCTTTTTAAAAACATTCAATAAATGGGGAGTTATATAGTGTTTATGGATTGAAAGACACAATTTGTCAAGATATTAATTCCCTCCAAAGTGATGTTTGGCTTTAGTGTAATCCCAATCATAATCCTTTTAGGATTTGGTGTGCGTGAAAATTGGAAACAGTTTATTTGGAAAGACAGGGAAATAGACAATTCAATTTGGAAAATAATTTAAGGATTTGGAGGCCTCTCACTTCTGACTTCACATTTAATATGAAGCAACAGTAATAAAGATGGTGTGGTATCTTGTAAAACAAAGACACATAGACCAATGGCACAGAATAGAAAGTAAAAAAATAGATCCACACATATCTGGTCAATTAATTTCCAACAAAATCGGTAAGGCAATTCAAAGGACAAAGGATAGTTTAGTTAATAAATTGGTACTACAAACATTGGGCATCTATATGAAAAAATGACATAAAATTTAAACATTTACAACACGTTTAAAATTAAAATCTATCCTCAGCTTAGAACTAGAACTAAATTAAAGCCAAAAGAATTCAAGAAGAAAACTTCTGAGAATATACTGAGACTTTGGGAAAACCAAAGCTTTCTTAGGTAGGACACAAAAACATAAAATAAAATTTAAAATTATATATTATACAATGATCAGATTAATCTTGCCTGCTTTTTGAAAGACACTGTTAAGAAAATGGAAATAAAATGCATATCCAAAAACAAACTTACAGTGTACCCAGAATATACAAAGAACTAACATACCTCAATGATAAGAGGATAAGCAATGCAATACAAATGAACAAAATAATTGAATACTTTATTAAAAAACATATAGAGATAGCAAATAAGAATGTAAATAAAATGGCCATAACATCATTAGTCACTCAGGAAAATATGATTAAAACCATAATATACCATTACATGCTGGTGAGGAGGCAGAGCAAGTATAACCCTCAAGCACTGTTGATGAAAAGTGCAAAAGTTACTATTACTTTGAAAAACAGTTTTATTATGTATACTACAGTTAACCATATATTTATCATATTACCTAGCAATCTTTCTTGTGTGTGTTTACTCAGGAGAAATAAAAATATGCATCTACACAAAATTTTGTAGGTAAATAATCCCTGAAGAAGTGCTTAGTTTTGAGGAAATTCTATTTTTTTGCAATTTTTACTATATTTTGTGTTAATATTAGCAATCTATGTTCTTAAAGAAACCATGTTAGGTTTCTTTTCTTGCATGGGTTAGACAATTTATAACTTCTGAGCTGGATGATAATTCAAAAACAAAGCAAAGTTTTTGTTAGTTTACATGTAGATATGATTATAAAGGATATGACCGTATGAGTTAAATTTTCAGTTATAAGCCTAAAATTCCCCAAAACTTCCCTATAACTCACCATGCTATTAATGGTTTGTTCCTTCTCATTAAGGAGTACATAGAGTTAGCAAATTTTAATGATTATCTTTTTTAAGAAAGCAAAACTAAAATTTGCAAGCATCTCTTTTGTAAAACCATATATATATATATCAGAAATGGAATGTATGATGTTTGCCAATTTACTGTGAAAAATATCTTTCCATTGAGTGTGCTTATTTACTATGTAATCTTGCTATTAGAATGTAGAAACTTGATTAAACCTGCCAAAAAGTGGTAACATAATTAAAACTGTATATTACAAATGGCCCATTTTCTTTGCTCTGAAACACACACACACACACACACACACACACACACACACACACACATCTCAAGCCAACAGTCCACTTTAGAGAGCAATAGCCGTACTCTTGCCTAAAGAGTTGACTGTGACTTGTGGACAAACTCTAGATTTGAGGAAAAAGTCCTCTTGCAAGCAAATAGATGATGTTAATTGAAGTGATATTTAAATTTATTCATTCATCTATTTAACAAATATTTACTGCATTCTTATTATGTTCCAAAGATTGTTCTAGGTTCTGAGAAGGAAATAAATAATGTAATTTCAAATAGTGCTAATTTCTATGATGGAATTAGACAAAGGTAAGCGTATGGAGTGTAACAGAACAACTCACTGAGAGGATTTGTTTAAGCAAAGAGATGAGTGATGAGAGGAAGCAGGGATTACCTCATCAATTTTTTTCGTGGAAATTGGTTGGCCACATTCAACTAAACATCACAAACTTAACATGTCCAAAGACTAAGTCTTCAACCTGCAAAACTATTTAACTGCCAGTTACCTCCAACTGCTAATTTGTAGCATAATTATGATGCTATTTCACATTATTATGCTATTAATCTGACAACTACTAGGTAAAAATAGTATCATGGGTACAAAATAGGATAAGATAAGCGTAGATATCTCTAGGGTAATTTAAACATAAAATAAAAGGTCAAATGCACTGATAATTGCTTGAGAAGGCCATATATTAATTGTCTCTAATATTCTTTGCTCATGGTTAATTCATACTTGCTGAGGGCAAAATAATGAAGTAGGAGACATGTTAGGAGTAACTCTAGATTTGTAATTGCAATTAAAATCTTTAGATTTGTAATTCTCTTTTAAGCCTTGAGAATTTACATGACCATTTCTTTCTAAAAATACCATAAGCTCAAAATCTAGGTGTGGAAATTTAAATGGCATTGTGAAATGAACCTTTTTAAAAGCATCTTAGATTCAGTTTAAGGTTAAAATTCTGGCTTAAATATATGACAACTTTGCAGTACCTATTCACCTAATCTAATGAAATAGATATTACTTTCATAAAAATGTGTTGTTTAATAGAAAATTGTATCAGTTGCTTTAATATTTACTAAGAACTAAGCATCATCAGCCAAAAAAGAAAAAGACATGCCTGTTTTAAGTATTGCAATTATTTTGACCTTTATCTTTTCAGAAACCTGATTGTGCATGTGTGCGATGTGTTTAGTTTAGACTTAACCTTCATTTACCTTAAAATTTGAAGCAATTTTTCAGCCTATTCCTCCAAAGCTATTTATTTTTCTAAAGTGCCTATCAGCCAAATGCAGCAATATTTAGCTCTTCCATCCATACTTTAGAATCCTAATAAATAATTGCCGCTATTTGAGGGTTTAACTTGTTAAGTACATGCACACATGCACACACGCATGTGCGCGCACACACACACACATACACACAAATTGGACTCTGAGTCACTTGTAGAAATGTTTCTATAAATATGCTTGAGAACATTTTGGTTTTCTGCAATTTGTTATAATCAAAACACATTAAATGTTAACATAATTGTTGCCGAATAATTTGTTGGGAAATGCTGATCAACGATTCTAAAAATGGCCCAAGTCATAAGTAACAGTCCAGTTCCATGGGATCAGAATTAAACTCCAGATACCAAAACCCATCTCCTGGGGATGGCCTTCAGGAGTCAAGCCCAACTGATTTTTCATGGATTTTTTTTTTCTGTAAATGTTTATTACTGTATTACTTTCTATCTGGCATGGCTCTGTATCCTGTTAAGGCTATCAGTGAATATAATTACCTTAAAAAAGTAAGTCGGCTTACACAGTGGCTCTGAGTTGACAGAATGTTTTTACACATTAGCACTATCACTGGATTCAATCAAAGTAAGTCAGCCTACTCCACAGAGAGAAATATCCATAATATGAAATCAAGAGTCAGTGTGATACTCTCTTATTTTGGAGGCTATTGTTGAATTCATACCTAAACATTCTTCCCATACAGTTTGGCCAAATGTAAATTCTTGAGAGGATTTAAATTTTAGGTAATCATTTTCATAACATAATTTTCACGGTTCTATGAAAAACAACTCCAATTACATGAAGAACTGAAAAAAAAAAAAGAGTCAATGGAAGAAATTAGAACAACTGATAGCTAACTGTTTTCCAGAGTCCTCAAATTACTCATGAATAGTGAATTAGAAGCTAAGAAAATTGCTTCAATCCTTTCTAGAGTATAAATATCCTGGGGAAACATTAAAAATATTAGGTTGGAAAATAAATATAAGGCTATCTTCTACTTAGCCTTGGATTTTATTGATCCAAACAAAGATTCAAGAGAATGGATTGAATAAAGGTGAAGGAGAAGGTAACTAAGAAATGGGACAACCTTACAAAACCTGGAAATTATTTATTTTGAAATGGGAGAAATACAACTATTACGGATGGCGTTCAGGACTATTTCAGGTACTTTAAGTAGTTTTAATAATAAGGGCATTGAACATGTTTTCAACCCTTAGATGAACAAAAAAAGCTGTTTTGATAATATTAGGTTTAATAATAAGGTTCACAGTGGTTACACAAAACTTGATCTTAGGACATGGCAGTCGTGCCATGATAGGAGAAGCTCTGAAAACAATTTTTTTTTTTTTTAAGATTTTATTTATTTATTTGACAGAGAGAGAGACAGCCAGTGAGAGAGGGAATGCAAGCAGGGGGAGTGGGAGAGGAAGAAGCAGGCTCTCAGCAGAGGAGCCCTATGTGGGGCTCGATCCTAGAACGCCAGGATCATGCCCTGAGCCGAAGGCAGACGCTTAATGCCTGAGCCACCCAGGCGCCCCTCTGAAAACAGTTCTGAAATTAAATGGTGCAAATTCACCCTAGGAAAATTCTACAGTAGTAGGAAGTAAAATCAGAACAAAAAAAGCTAACATGGTATTCACATATCATTTTAATTGTTTAGATTATATAATTTTAATTATTTATATAAGGTCCATGTGTACTAGAAAAGGAAGCAAGAATAGAAACTATGAAGAGCTGGGAAAAGCTTGGAATTGCCTTGATTTTAAAGGGGTTTGTTTTCCATATTCTTCCTTATTTTTTTTTTTTTTAATTCCCAGCATCAGATATCCACACCTTTAGCAGAAATGAAATTCTAATAGAGACATCTCTGAGGAGACATTATGGAGACCGCATTGATTCAGCGGTCTCAGAAGGAAGAAATACTTAGAGTCCAGAAAAATACGTGTCTTGGTGGTAATATATTAGGTGTATCTTATATACCTGATATATCATCCAATAGATAGTATATAGTTTATATACCTAATATATGAACTATATATAGTTCAATGTGGCATGAGTTTTATTTACTGTATTAATACATGCTCTCAAAGCCACCAATAAATTGAAGTAGTTCAATATAGATTTACTAAATGGTGTAGTACAAGCAGTATCTTTTAATTACATGCTAGTAATTCTTTCTCAAAGTTATCTTCTATGTTCAATGGAATTAAATGCCACTCAAGATTTTAGACTAAGTTAATAGTATTTGACTGGGGAATGTCAGAGTCACATAGGTCCTTTACATCTGATTGCTGCTTCCTATAAGATAGACAAGAGATCATTAAGCTAAATCATACTTTAAATCTTATTTCTACTTCTTTTTCCTTCATTTTGCTTGTGAACACCCTCTTAGGGCTTGAGACAAGAGAGTCCAAATTTTCTTTAATCACTTTAGCTCAAGCTTAAATTTTCATGGTCATGGGGCGCTTGGGTGGCACAGAGGTTAAGTGTCTGCCTTGGGCTCAGGGCGTGATCCCGGCGTTATGGGATCGAGCCCCACATCAGGCTCCTCCGCTATGAGCCTGCTTCTTCCTCTCCCACTCCCCCTGCTTGTGTTCCCTCTCTCGCTGGCTGTCTCTATCTCTGTCAAATAAATTAAAAAATAATAATAAAATCTTTAAAAAAAGAATTTTCATGGTCAGACGAGGTAGTATATCTGGTAAGAGCTCAGTCACAAGCTAATAGATCATTAACAAGAAAGACAAGTAACCTGGATTCAAAATCTGGATTCAAAGAGCACCTGTGTGGGGTGCCTGGGTGGCTCAGTCATTAAGCATCTGCCTTCGGCTCAGGGCGTGATCCCGGCGTTATGGGATCAAGCCCCGTGACAGGCTCCTCCACTGGGAGCCTGCTTCTTCCTCTCCCACTCCCCCTGCTTGTGTTCCCTCTCTTGCTGGCTGGCTCTCTCTCTCTCTCAAATGAATAAATAAAATCTTAAAAAAAAACAAAAAAACAAAACAAAAAACAAAGAGCACCTGTGTGTAAGTAGGAGCTAGCCCAATCAGATATTAAAACATAGTATAATACTCTATAACTAAAAACATTGTGGTATTGGCTTATAAAGTGGTAGATCAATTGAAAAAAAAATTTAAAACACCCAAATGATGAGAATACACTATATAATGTAGATGACATCTGAAATTGGTGGCAAAAAATATTTTGAAGTAGATAATTACATTGAAAAATATAAAATATATCCAATTTCTTATACCATAACCAAGAATATATTCTAAATGGATAATAGATCTAAATATTAAAAATGGAGACATTCAAGTATGTGTTAAGTAGTGGGTTCAACTTGGTTCAGGTTTTGACTGTTTTTTTTTTTTTTTTCAGAATCTCCCCACCATGAGTTAGTTAGAGTTGACCAAAAGAAAAACTATGACAATATCCAGAACGATAACTGATCCCACTTTTGTGACTAAGTATGACTGACTTACTGCATTATTAGCCTACGAACTGACTCATCCACCTATGTAGTATTTCGGGTGGACTCAGTAGTCACTTTAACATAAAATATGTGGCATTGATTTTGTCATGAGAAAGTTGAGTGAGGCAGAGAAAATAGCTGAGAAATTGTTAATGAAGTAAAAAAAAGGGGGGGTAAGCTAACCATTCATGGAGATTGAAAAAGCAATGGATTGTTGTTAGCAAGTAGGAAAAATGGTGACTTGTGTTGTAGTTGCAGAACAATGGGGAAAAAACTGTCAACCACAGTAACTGGGAAGATAAAAAATTGTCTAGTAAACTCTGTCACCCTGGAAAGATGATTTATAGGAAAAATATATAAAAGTGTCAATTCATTTGTTTTAACTGTCTATGGTAAGATACAGAAAGAAAGATGAACTAAAGAATGAAATATTCAGTTTGCAAGCAGAATTCACGTATACTAGAGCAGCACCAAATACGATCAGTGAATCTGTTTCTTATCTCCAGACTCTCTCATCAGTAAAAATCTCCCAAAATAAAAAGTTAAACGAGGTCTAAGGGTGAAGATCAAATCCATGGATAGGGCTCTAAGATGTTTTTAAGATCTTTACCAAATTTGAGTTAGTGCCTAATAGCCCTTTAAGCTTGACAAAATGAGTTTTCATTATTTTTCCACTGAAGATTGATATACACTTGCAGACAAAGTTCTCTCTTCATAAGAGTACAGAGGTGGCTTTGAGCACATGAAGTGCACCTGAATCAAATTCATAGAAAGCTGATAGTTTTTTTAAAGGAATTATACTAATGATTATACCACATGCTTGGTCTACAAGATATAGAAATTCTTTAAGAAGAAAAAAGTTTTGGGCCTACAACTTTCTATAATCAGGAAACAGGTAGAGAATGCTGTTCAGCTTTTGTTTTGGTGACCTATTTTGATGTAATAAATTATTCAAACATGTGCTCATGGTTTTGCTAGTCAAGAATTAGGACAGAACTTATCTGGGTCTTCTTTTCTTCCCTATCATGTTGAGTGGGATAATTCACTTGACTACATTCAGCTTGTACTTGCACTGGTCTGCAAGTTCCAAGAAAGCTTTACTAAAGTATCTGGCACCTTGGTGCTCCTACACATGGCATCTGTCTCCATATAGTTATTTAGACTTCTTCACATGCATATTGGGACGTGTCAGCTTGAGGCTCTTAGAAAGTTTTTGACTACCATCATAGGAAAAAACCCAGGCTAACCTTCTGATAATGAGGAACATTTGGCCCAGTTACTTTCACTTTTAATTCATTCAAAGCTTATTTCTATTGGATACCTTTTGTCAGTATTCTCAAAATTAGAAAGTTCTAACTACCTCCTTGGTATCTTGAAATTCATAAGTATTTGCCTTGGCTTATCCTTAAAAAGAAAGGTAAAAATCATACCTCATATTGTTTATATTTATTTTTTTATGGAGTTTGGTTATCAAGATGACTATTCCCCTTATTTTCAAATATAGGGAATAATATTGCTTTCATTTAAAAATTACTTCTATGAGAGAACTAGGATATTTTCTTTAGAATGAAAAGGTTTTCATGTTTATAACCATTTCTTATTCAATTGTACTTTAAATAAAATAAGGAACCTCAAAGTATAATAATCCTTAAACTTCAAGCTTTATTTTCCAATGTTTTAAAATATTAACTTTATAGTATTAGATTCTACGGATGTATGACTTACAGTGTTGCGTAATTTATGCTACAGTAGAAAATAATTATGAAAATGCTATTTTTAGGCCAATTCAGAGGACTTACAGATTCCTATATAAATCTATTTTTGAAAAGGTTTTACCTCAAAGGACTGTAATCACCATAAAGCTGGTGGTTGATAGTAGCTGTTGGCTGAAAACTTACCTATGTCTGTTGGCAAGAACATCAGAAGAATATAAAGACAAGTAAACTGATAGGTGAGAAATGGTATCTCAGTGCAGTTTTAATCTGTATTTCTTTTATTTTAAGGCTGATGATCATTTTTATGTTTAAGGATAATTTTTAATTATTATTTATATCTTTTTAATTTTAGAACTTATTAATATTTTCCTTCTCTTGCTTTTAGAATCTCTTTGTATATTGGGGGCATTGATTTTTTATTAGTGATATCATTTGAAAATATGTTTTCTTATTTTCCATCTGTTTTTCCATGAGAAATATTTTTATTTTTATGTTACCAAAATTACCATTCATTCCTTACATTCTCTGGAATTTTAATAAAGACAATTTTTGCCCACTTTCAGTAAAGGAACTTACTCACATTTTATTCTTGTTATTTGTATTACATAGCTTTGCTATGTAACAAAGCACCCAGCATCGAGCGGTTTAACGTGGATTGGTAAGGGGCCAGAGCATAAGTATTTAGAGCTTTGTAAGCTACACGCTACCTGTTTTGACTTCCCAACTCTGCCATATTTTGCTGACTCCTGTTCTCTTCCAAAACCTTGGTTTTACACATAGGGAATTTGGCATTATGCACACACTTTTTATAGTTATCTGCTTCTTAGATGAAAGGACACAGAAGGCTGAGCCATGAGCAATGGAAAACACTGGAACAAAAAAATCACACTCAAAAAACAGAATAGTACAATGAGTTAAATTCATTTTTGGAGATACAGAAGTCAATTAACTGTGAAGTCACGTCTAAATAAGGAAAAACTATTCTTCAATAATGCATAGAGTAACAAAATTATAAGATTTTTAAGATTGTAAAATTGATACTGCTCATTTCAAATAAATTTAAACTAAGTAATAAGTATATTAGAAAAATAAAAGAAAACTTATTTTTATCACTGAGCCTGAAGAGTATGTTTATTGATTTTAAATTTGGCATATTAAAATTGAAATGGTTATTATGAATCTAATGTTTAAAACATTTTTCCGTAAAACAAAGTTGCACCAAATATATACAACTAACAATGCAAGGCAAAATGTGCCATGTGTTATTTTTGAAGTAAATTATAAATAAATTTAAACATCAAATATGATAAAATATTTAAGAAGTGAGAATTGTGTTAGCAGTATATTAGGATAATAATTTTATAATTATTACATAACTGTGAATTTGGAAAGTCACTTTTCTCGCACATGTTCTGAAAATGAATAATATTTGGGGGGAAAGAGCTATACTATAAATCACATGAATAGGACATAATTCCAGATAATTAACTTTCATAGAGGAAATTACTCTAAAAATTATCTTAGAAGAGAGCATAGAAGACTGAGTATTCTGAAATCTTTGTGTTCTACAAGCATAACTATTTACTTCTGAATGCAACTAATGCATTCAGAAACTATCTTTAAAAAATGTTATAAACAATTTCTATGATATATATATGATATGATATAGTGTGTTCTCATGTGTGGAGAAAAATGGAGAGAGAGAAAGAGGGGTTATACATTTCTCTTTGATAAACTGCATTTTTTTTCCACTGTGATTCTAAATCTAGTAGTTGTTTTGTAAATTTCTATGACGGTACCTTTATTTTCTCAACTGGAAATGATGTCCAGCTGCTCTCACAAGCTGAGAATTGGCCTAGTTAAATTCTGTAGTCAGTAATAACACTTAGTACTACGATTATTATACCTTATGGATCCATACAGCCATTAAATTTCAGTTTATATGTTAATCTTGGTGTTAATGGGAAATACTTCAATTTAATTTTTTCTCTTCCATATTGAGAAAGATACTAATACCAAGGTTTATTCTGATTATTCACATTGACTAAAATTATAACTAATTTTGACAGAATACATAGCTCCCCAACTGTGTGACTCATGTTTCCAAAGGACCAGGGGTCTTTGGTTGAATTTACTATCTCACAGAAAAAGCAAAACATAAAGTCTAACTTGAGATATGCTTGTCACTTATTTGCCAATGTGACATTCCTTCTATGTGGTATATCAAGGACCCATAATGTCAAACATAGGTTACGTGTATGATGTATTTGTTTAAACAAGGGGACTTACGATTTGTCACATAGACTTCTGTTTGAAGTGACTATGAAATATTACAAATGACTTTAACAAAAAATTCATCAAAAATAAATATTTACATTATAAAACAATTATGTTGCAATTCCACTTGTACTACCATTGCTACAGCATTATTTTTAGTATTGCCTTTACTGTTTATCCAGTGGTATATGGGAACTGGCTGGCACTAGCTCGAGTCATTTGTGCATATTGCTTTCCAACTCTGTGTTTGCTAATACTCCACATTGGTAGCTTAAAATTGGCATTTTTAGGAGTATATATACCTCAGAAATTGTCAAAAGCTGTGAATTAAGGTTCTCCAACCTATGTAGATCTCATTGTTAAATAGTCACCACCATAGCATACCACTGGGTCAAATCACTTGTTTCTTTTTAGTTCAGTCTATTGTAACTTTTTTTTAAACCATTTCTATTTGGTGCCAAGGCATTTATTTAGGAAATATATACTACTGACAGAGTCCTTTACTTTCCATTGTCTGAGAATGTCTTGGTTTCCTCTTCTTTCTTAAAGGATATCTTTACTAGAGATAGAATTCTGGAATGACAGTTCTTTTATTTCAGTACTTGAAAAGTGCCATGTCATTTTCTTCTGATTGACATGGTTTCTGATGAAAGGTCTGCTGCCATTTGAATTCTGTTTTCCCTCAGCAGGGTACTCTTTCTTTCTCACTGCTTTCAAGAATTTTGGGGGTGTCACTTGTTTTCAGTTTGTAATAAGTCTTGGTGTGGATTTCATTGGAATTATCCTCTTTGAGTTTTATAATCTCTCAAATTTTCAGCCTTACCCTTTTCTTCCTCCCCTTCTGTGGCATCAATGATACAAATATTAGATCTTTCAAGAAAGTATCATAGGCCACTGAGGCCTGTTTTCCTTTTTTAAAATCTATTTTCTCTCTGTTCTTCAGGTCGGTTAATTTCTATTGTTCTATCTTCAAGTTCACAGATTCTTTTTACTGTCCTCTTCTTTCTGCTATTGAACCCATAGAGATTTTTATTTGATTACAGTATTTTTCAGTTTCTTTTGAGAGAGAGAGAAAGAGAGTGTGAGCAAGGAGGAGAGGCAAAGGGAGAGGGAAGAGAGAGAATCTTAAGCAGATTCCACACTGAGCACAGAGATCAACACAGGGCTTGATCTCACAACCCTGCTATCATGACCTGAGCCAAAATCAAGACTCAGACACTTAACTGACTGAGCCACCCAGGTGCCCCATATTTTTCTGTTCTAAAATTGCTTCTTCTATCCTCTATTTCTTTTCCAACACTTTCCATTTTTTACTTACTTCAAACATGTTTGTAATTGCACATTGAAGCATTTTATATGATAGCTAGTTTAAAATCCTTTTCAGATAATTATGACAGCAGTGTTATCTCAGTGTTAGCATCTGTTGATTATATTTTCTCATTCAAATAGAGACTTTTCTGGTTTATAGTTGATGAGTGATGTTCTGGTTGACCGAGAGGATAAGGAGTGTGTCGTTGCTGTGCCCCATGTGGTCTCCACTGAGGTGACAGGGAACAGGATCATTACACTAGGTAGTAGTAAAAGTCCTGAATCCCCTCTGAGCCTCCTCTCACACCCCCAATGGGGAGAAGAAGAGACGTTTTGTTGCTGTTGGATGGGGGTAAAATCCAAGTTCCCCACATATTCTCCACTGACACCAGAAAGGAGGAACATATTACTTCCCAGCCGGGATAAATATCCTAATTCCTATCCCATTTAACATTCTCTGATACCACTCTACCAGACGGTAAACAGTTAGGAATTTCTTAAAATAGCCTCGTGAGGATGGAGGTCTAATCTCCACTTAGTCTTTGCAAATGGGGGTGGGAGTAGCACTACAGTATTTTTTGTGGTATTTTCCTGGAGTAGGATCATCATTGTCTGAAAGCTTTCTGTCTTATTTGGCTGTCACTTTCCTGGTCTTTGAGCTAGAAAGAGTAGGTTTTACATGGAATTTTTGGCTTATGGCCATTGGCATTTCTAAGTTACTGACTTCATCACTGAGTCTGGGATAAATGAGGCAAAAAAGGAAACTCGGGAAAGTCACTGCTGTGTCATTCATTGGTTGCTACAGTCTCTAATAGCCTGCCTCCTTCTCACATTTCAGAATCTTCCTATATTTATTCTGTATATATATTTTCTAGGATTTTTAGCTCTACTAACTAAAGAAATAGGAGAAGTGTATCTAGCTCATGTTGTCTAGAAACAATTTCATCCCACTTTTAATACTCAAGATATTGCCAAATCCAGGTAATTTGCAGGCAAGTGTGTGTGTGTCTGTGTGTGTGTGAAAATGTCATTCATATCTAATACTGATGTACTGACACAGAGAACAAAGTGGGAAAGTGTCTATGATGCAATATCAAATATGGAATTTTCAAAATGGTTTGAGGATCGACAGTATGACTTGAAAAAATGCATTATTTGCTAATTCAGTTTTTAAGAATCACAACACTCATTTAGGCATTTAAATTATGTATTTTAAAATATCATTAACTCACTGCTTTAAAATCTCTAAACAATCTCATTTTAGAGTTTTGTACTTAGGAAGTCACAATTTTGTGAAGGCCTTCTCAATATCTATATGGCCTCTAGTTATGATTCTTTTGCTATGGGAACACTTATCCTTAAAATTTTATAATACAACAGAGGATGATATCCTCACAACTATATTAGCCATTAGTTACTAGGTGGGAACAGAATAGAGGAACTAAAGTAGTTAGCTCTTGAATAAAATTGATCAACCATTTGTTCTGACATTTCTTTCCTATCAGAATGACCTTGAGCAAATTACTTAAACTTTCCATCATTCAGTTGCTTCATCTGAAAAATTAAGATAAAAGTATCCCCAAAGGATTATATTTCAATAAGATAATATACATAAATTCCTTCGGCAAGTTAATGGCAATAGAAAACACTCAGCAAAGATCAGCTATTAATAAACATTAACTATTAATGTTATTACACTTAAATATGAGTCAGTTTGTTTTCATATAACCTACCTTGAATAGTTTTATTCAAATATTCAAAATTATACCCTTGTCAAATAAAGACATCATAAGGGAGAGTATATTTTTGAACCTTTGTTTGTTTTTAGGGTGTTTTTGCTTTCTTTATTCTATAGTGCAAACTAGATCAAAGAATAGAAATATAAATACAAGTGGATTGCTTTATTTATTTTCTCATTTTCCAGTAAAATGGTTACACTTATTGGGTGCTTATTAAATGCCACAGTTTCTTCTAAGTGCTTTTTATGGTACTGTTATCTCCATCATGTGATTAGGCAACTAAGGCACAAAGAAGTAATGACAAAAAGTCACATAAGTATTATGAAGTAGAATTAGTTTGCCACAGTTTGCCATATTTTTGAGCAACACAATAAACTGTTCTGTATGTAATTTTTTTAAGATTTCATTCATTCATTCATCCATTCATTTAAGAGTGAGAGCAAGAGAACACAAGCAGGGGGAGTGGCAGAGGGAGAGGGAGAAGTAGGCTCTCCCCTGATCAGGGAGACCAATGCAGGGCTCAATCTCAGGACCCTGAGATCATGACCTGAGCCGAAGGCAGACGCTTAACTGACTGAGTTACCCAGGTGCCCTGTTTTGTACGTAATTCTAATACAATCTTAAGTCCTTTAAAATTATAAATGAGGAAAAAATTATTATGTATTTAAATCATTACTTTATCATACTATACTGTATAATCATTCACATTGGAGTAAAATACAAAAGGTATGAGAAATCAACACAAATGAAAATCATTCCATATATTTAATCCATCAGTGAAACAGAAATACAGGAAACATTGTCAAAGTTGAAAACCATTCTCATTAAATAATAAAAAGGTAACTGTTAAAATTTTCAAATAAAACTATGGGTTTCAAGAAAACAAGTCATTTCAGGGGTGCCTGGGTGGCTTAGTCGGTTAAATGTCTGCCTTTGGCTCAGGTCATAGTCCCTGGGTCCCGGGATGGAGTGCTGCATCAGGCTCCTTGATGAGTCTGTTTTTCCCTCTCCCTCTGCCACTCTCCCTGCTCAGCTCTAAAAATTCTGGCGGTGTCCTTTAAAAAATACTACAACAAAATTACTAATGTTTGTTAAAATGATTTATAATAATTTTGTTGTATTTTAAAGAGATAGCCAGAATATATATATATATATATATATATATATATATATATATATATATATGTGTGTGTGTGTGTGTGTGAATTACATATATATTAAAACAAACCTCAAAAAAATAGTGTTCTCTCATTATTTCTAACTTGTGAAACTAGAGTGACTACAATGGTTACTATTGTGTTTCATTACAAATATACACACTCTTAAACAAACAACAAAAAACCAAATATATATAATCTTTTTTTTACATTTAGAATTTATACCTTAAATTTATTTTTCACCAGTTTGCAATGAAATATTGAAATCTACACAGCAATCTTTTTGAGGACTTTTTAAAATTTTCACTCATGTGTAACTAGGTTTATTACAGTTGAATAATTCAGTAACCATGGCAATGGTAAAATAATTAAGTTGACAATGTACCAGAAAAATTATCAGAAAAATTATCAATCATTTCTTTATATCAGTTTTTTGTATTTATCATAGTTTTGGCATATTATATGTTGATGATCTGTTCCCTCATAGTCTGAGAACTATAACATTTTATGATTTAAATAATAACTTTCATCATAACATTTTATGAAGTTGTATCAACCTATAGTATCAGCAGTACAAAAAATGCATTTTGACATGTGCTAATTTATTTAAAATGCCATAGTTAAATTACCTTAATTAAAAGTTAAAATGTTTTTATTCAGTTTTCCAAAATTTGAATTGCATTTATTGAGAAGAAAGGGGTTCTTTAGAGATTGTATTTTTTTTTCTGTTCTTACTTTGTGTTGTGTATATAGTACCCATTTTATATTTTTGTTTCAAGAAATGACACTGAGTGGACAATCTTTCACATATGAGAAAAAAAATCAGGTACAGAGCTATGAAAATCCAATTCACAATGGTTCTATCATAATGATAGTGACATTAATATGTAGTGATGAATAGAGAAAAAAAGTCAAGAGGATGTTTAAAAGGTTGAAGGTTAAAACATAAGATTTTTTTTAAATGATGCATATTTTTAAGCAGCCTATTCCAACATCTTTATTTTACAAATAGGAAACCTGACACTGGGTGTGGTTTATCATGGTCCACGGCTTATCGGTAAATTTTACTCTTCAAATTGTTTATCTATATTAGTCTAATTAATGATTCTCTTTCACCTTGACAATGCCTAAACTGCACAAGACGTGGTTGTATGGAACTGAATTAAGAATAACTAAGCAGGCACAAAGTTTTTCCTGTACTCTCTTCTACTTCCAAGTAGGCAAGAGTGGCAACAGGGAGATGAGTTAGAAGTTTGACATAGAAGTCCAAGTGAGTGGTGATGCTGACCTGCATGAGAGTGATACAGATTATATGGAAAGAAGGGATGAATTTGAGATGTGCTCTTGAGGTGGAAGGGGCAGATTTGCTGACACAGTTGGATGAAGAAGAGTTAAGGAAAAGAAGGAATAAAAGATGACAGACTTCTCCCATCTGGAATGAGAAATTGGTACCGTTTATTGAGACAAGTAGATTCTAAGTGGAATTGTTTTGGGAAAGGGAAGAGTTTAAATCTAGTCATAATTTCAGAAGTATTTGTGGCACTAAAATGGAGAGGGCACTTAAGTAGTTGGATGTAGAAGCCTAAGGCACACAGAAGTGGTTTTATCTAGAGCATCTATTCAAGTGTCACTATCCTAATGATACGATTCAAAGAAATGGAGTTAAACACGATCAATCAAAAGGGAAAATATAGATTGTTCCCCAAAACTTCAATATTAATACTATTAATGAAAATGATAGTAAAGCTCTTCTCGTAATAATATATTAATATGTTATATCGGTATTAATACTGAATATTAACTTATGTGTTTACAAAATGATGGCATTAACACTATCAATTTTAAAATATTAACATTAAATATTTATTAATATTTAATTAATATTAAACCCCCAATAATTGATATAACTTTGTGGAAATTCAAAGCTCCAAGGATAAAGAGAAAATTCTTAGTAAGATCTACAGGGTAGATTAATACATGTCAACAACCAAAAGCGTAAGGAGACAATAACCTTATAATCAACAATCTATTTCCAAGAGAATATGGATTAAACTATGGTAAAACAAAAATTGAATCTAAGACAGAAAAAACTCTAGACCCCAATAACCTCAGGTATACGAATTTCATAGTAGAAAAACATTCAGAATTACATTTTATATTGACTAAGGTTTAACTCATCTTTAAAAATGGATATTCATTACTGTAACTTATCTCATAGTGCTCAATTGTTTTACCAGAAAAACAAATTCAAGGAAAATTGACAGGTACAAAATCAGATTGGAAGATTTAAACCACATCTTTGCCATCAAATACTATGCTGAAACATATGAAATTGTCAATATTTGACTATTTTGATCTATAAAATTGGCAAAGTAATCAACTAAAAAGAAACATTACAGAGTTTGAAGAACACATTTAAAACTTCACTCTGTTTAAAAGTAATAAGGACAAAATCCCTGCTTTCACTGAGTTTACATTCTAGGAACAATAAATCAGTTTGACCTAATGGATGTTAAAATGGATTAGAGAGAGAGAGAGAGAGAAAGATGAAGCTTTCTGAATTTCTCCATATTTCTGTAAGAAGGCCTGGCCTCCTCAAATGTATATGATGTAAAGATAATGTTTGCTTTCATTTTCCCCAGAAATACTTCACTCATCACATACCATTAGCATTATATTGGTGGTCTTTTGTCTAGTGTATTGATTTTATCCAAAAGGATAATAAAACTTATCTCCCAGAGAGTGCCACATGGTTACAGCCCAGATTAGGTAAACTCTAGACTGCCAGGGAGACTAGAACATTATCTTTATAGATATTTACATGACAAAAAGAAGAAAGGCCTAGAACAGGAAACCATCTTTAAGTATGAAAAGATTAGATACAGAGATTGTCTGGCTCCTGGATAGATTTTATTTATCTAGATGATTATAGTTAGGATTCAAATCCCTTACATTTTGAAGGAGACCTTTTCAGAAAGGGAGAAAGACAGCTGTTTCTTTCCTTTTTATAAGCAGTGAGTAATAGTTTTTCTTCATCTTTTGCCTATGGGGCATCCAAGTATCATGTAGAACTACTGACCTGGCACTTACGCCATTGCCCTGGGGATAAGGACTAGGGCAAGTGGAGGGTCGCTGAACTATTTACAGTGAGGTATTTAAGAATAAATTTCTTTTTGACCCGAATACCTCATGTGATCCTGAGATAGTGAAACTGAAGAGATGCCACAAAGAACTGCTTTTTTTGCTCCTTTTCCTGCTTCTCTTCTTGCTAAAACCTGCATCTCCACCTTATTCATGCCTTATAGTACAGATAACGTATGTCCTCCTTCTAAGAGTCAAGGAGTTGATAATTTCTTTGTAGTCTTCCAGCACAATAAAAAACATCTAAGGGGTGGCCAGGAGAGGTTGCCATATATGTTTTCCAGTGCTACTGACTAGATATTTTGAAACCAAGACCCCTGGATCCTGGGCATAAGTGACTTATGGAGGACACCTGAGCACTTTCCTTGTTTTGACCAGTTCCTGGATTCCTGAGAGGAGCGTACACCAGGGCACTATCCTCAGTAAAAACCCCAGACCTGAAGTAAAGATAAAACTCACTCTTCTTTCCTTTCTGAGTCTCCCAGACACTGTCTATATCTGCACTCTCTAGATATCTTCAATAAACTCTGTCTCACTTTCTCTTGGCTCATGTTTGATTTCTATTCTGCACAAAGCCAAGGACCCTTTTGCCTGGTCCTGCAGGCCCCCTCTGGGTCCTCAGACCCAGCCAGCCTACCTCAATCATTGAGAATAAAATTAACAAAGGTGAATATTAAAACCCAACAGGTAACTTTGTATCCAACAAAAATATACACATCACTTAAACAACTTTGAACCATTAAAAATAAATAAATCTCAACAAATTCTGAAGACAGATATTAAACAGTTTTTCCCCTTACCTGAGCACAAAATAGAATAAGAGACTGACTGAATAAATTTTGAAACATCAGTACAGTGGAATATGAACCATGTTTTTAAAAAAATCTTGTATTTCAAACATTATGTAGAATTTGTATAGACATACAAGTACAAGGAATCCTCATATATCTAATATGTAGCCCCCAAAACATTAACTCATAGCCAGTTCTGCCCCTTCTATAACCGACTAGGTATAATAATAGTACCTACCTCCCAGAAATGCTATTTAATCTAAGATGAGGTTGCTGTAGCTGGTACTGTATTCACCCCAGAGGATGAATTCTAGATACTAACTTTTTCTGCTTGCCCTGGCCCTCACAGAGCTGAGCCCATGTTCCACCAAAAGGCATTACCAACAAGGCACCCAATGGCATATTCCTTCTGATAAAAAGCTATCCTTTTCTGGAGCATGCAGTAAGGAGTAGTGAATTGGACAATTATTTCCATTTCAGTTATCTCCTTTTTATTCATGCAACCAACACGAGATGTTTTCCTTGTATTTTTTAGGTTCCTGGTGTTAAAGGATCCTTAATCTAGTTGATCTATGAAAGTGAGTTTCAGAATTTGAAAAAAAGGCTCTAAATTAAGTGCCCACAGAAGTCACTCTGCAGTAGCGCTAGGTCATTAGACAGAAGTGTTCAAGACTACATCAACCTTAGAAGTCCAAAGATGATAAAAATGCACATTTCTTATTTTGGAATAAATCCCCTCAGTATAATAATTTTACTCTCAACTTTTAAACTTGGTTGGTTTATATAAAACACCAAACTGGCAATAAACAGCATTTATGATTCCACATACATGGTAAAAGTTATCTTGTATTTTTATTTAATAACAATTGTGTATAAAAGGCTGTGAAATGATTTTTCTGGCCATAGGTCATATCATTTGCTTAACTTCCTCTTAAATATTTAAACTAATCATACATATATGAGTGTGGTTAATTTCATTTAGGTTAGCTCTTACAATTCATGATAGAATAAACCTCATATTATTATTCAAGTCATAAAGTAATGTCGGTCTAAAGTAATATTAATTGTAATAATCAATAACTGAGAAATTGACTCAAATATTCTGAAAGAAAACAACAACAAAAAAATTTCAAGCACAGCAACAAAGGAATGGGGTAAATAATCATTTATATCAAATGACCTGGCTTTTGCAGCAGATTAGGTTTGTCACAACTCTAAATTAATGGTAATTTATTATTGTGAAAAACAAAGCTGCATTAGAGAAACCACTAATAAGTTTTCTAACGCTCAGAGCATCAATATAAAGAATTAAAATCTCAAGTCATAAGACCCAACATATTCATTTAAAAGAATCAGTCTCCATGGTTCATAAACTTTCTAAGCAAGCACAATCAATTGAGCAACGCAGTGGAATCAATGTACTTTCAGTATTAAAAGGGGGTTGATCATAGTAACTAATAGTTTACATGATTTAAAAATTTATTAAATAAGTCTTAACCTATAATAACTTAAATGTTAACAATAATCTATAAGCCAATATCTTTTTTTTAGAAAACTTTTGATTTACCAATCAGTTATGACTATTAAATGTTGCTTTGCACAAGACAGAAATCAAAGTACTTTACAATTCACCCTGTTTTCCAGTCTTTATCTTTTCTCCTCTCCCACCTCTACATGCCCTACTTATTAAACAAGCCACAACTTTTGTTTTCACTGTTCTTGCAAAACACCCCACACTCTCCTATATCCAGAGTGTTATTTAAGCTCTTCTGAGTTCTTTACTCTCGTGCCTGCACCTGTCTTTGAAGCCTTTTAATTCCTATAATTTTCCAATAAAACTTGTAAGATCTCTGTCAGATTTACATTCTCACAGTATGCTTGTTTTGGAGTTATGGGAAGCAGAAATCTGAGACAGCAAGATTCTGCTATTGTCCTAGAAATGGTCTAATTCCTACAATTCAGAACAAAAGATATTAAATAATTTGCCATCAAGAGCAAAGATTTTCCTATGAATAACATTTATCACCTCCTGTAAACTTATTTGTAAAACATAAGTTTGTAGAACTACTCCACCCCAAATCCTCACACAGTCAATTTAAGTCTGATAAGTTAAAGGTGACCTTCTGAAGGACTTCAGGGTAGGTGAATCAAATATATTTTCTTCCCTTACATCTCCCTGGTGTAAGAAGCAGAGAATCTTTTATCTTCCAAAGAGAATAATGTATAAAGATTCTACTGTGAGAAATAAGCATTTCTATTTCCATCTGGATATCTGCCTAGCCAGTGGCTCATTAATAGCTTCTAAATAATTAGGGTTAAAAAAAATCACTAATGATGGTGTCAGGTAATAGACAAGAGATAGAGATGGTAGGACTTCACCCTTGGATTAAAGTCCTAAGAGGTTTGGAAGACAGATTCTGTACCTAGGTGAATGCTTGAGAATTAAAAACAATTGTCCAACTCTGTTGCAGAGTGGTTAAAAAAAATCATGTATACTAATAAAATGAAGTAAATTGACGCAAGCAGGAATCAAGGAAACAAATGACCAAATTTTACAAAGGTATGCCACCTAGGCAAGTTGTTAGATATAGACTCTCATCAGTATTTATTCTTTTTTAAAAAGATTTGAGATAGAGAGAGAAAGAGCAGGCACAAGACAGGGGTGGCGGGGGGAGAGAAGTAGAGGGTGGGTAGTCAGAGGGAGAGAGAGAATCCACAAGCCAATTACCGCTGAGCATAGAGTCCATTGCAGGCTTGATCCCAGGACCCTGAGATTATGATCTGAGCCAAAACCAAAAGCTGGCCACTTAAAGGACTGAGCCAACCAGGCACCCAGTGTTTATTCTAAATATTCAATTACCTACTTAAAAACAAGTTGGAGATGAAACTTCTTTTCTAAGGAAATACATGCATTTCTTTTGAATCTTCATTTGAGAAATCTTTTATGACTTTGCTCTCCATTATAGGGAGTAAAGAAACTTTTATTGAATCCATACTAAGTTGCACGTATTTTTTTCTGAATTTTCTGTTGATGAAGCAACAGCAAGTCTCTGAAAACCAGAAACAAAATATGTATTACAATCTGACCTCTAGTTACTTCTCCAAACATGTATGCCTCTAAACTTTGTGAAAAACCTCTACCTAATGCAGCTTGTAATTTACAACGAAACACAGTTCACAACGATGGTAGTTTTGTCATATTTTCTAAATTTCTCTCAAGTTGTTCTTGCCTCCAGACTCTTTCTCACACCATTCTTTCATCAGTGGTATGGACAGAGTAGGCAGTAAAGAAGCAGTTGCTTCCTATATCAGTTTTTCTGTTGTTGCTATGAGATGTTACCATAGACTTAGTGGCTTAAAACAACAAAAAGTTCTTATAGTTTTATAGAACTAAAGTCCAGTGTGTATCTCAGTGAGCTAAAATCAAGGTGTTGTCAGGACTATGCTCCTTTCAGGATGCTTCAGAAGAGAAATTGTTTCCTCTTCGTTCAGATTGTTGACAAATTTCAGTTTCTTGTAGGATCAGGCTATCATTTATCTGCTGACAATAAACAGAAAGCCACTTTCAGCTTCTGGAGGCTGCTGCCATTTCTCGTCTGTGGCCTCCTACTCTGTCTTCAATGCTAGCAAAATTGTTAGTTCCCCTAATGTTTTTTATCTGTCCTGCTGCTTCTTTAGTCTCATCTATCTTACTTCAACTGGAAAAAATACCACTCTCTTAAGGGCTCATGTGATTAGATTAGGCCGCCCAGATAATCCAAGATAACCTCCTTACCTGCAGTATCTCTTTTCCTATCTAAGTAACATATCCACAGGTTGCTAGGATTAGGACATGACCTTCTTTGGGAAGTCATTATTTTGCCCATTACACTGCCTGTGATTATATACTCCAAAGGAGGAAAACTTATAGCAATATTTAGTATGTTGTCATAATAGCTATTGACACTATGATGAACATACATTAGAGGACAAATTATGAAAACAAAGTAAAATTTGTTCAGTACAGAATCTAACCAGAAGATAGAGCATGACACACACACAGAGCTGATACTGATATAGAGGAACATTTCTATGTGCTGGCTTCCCCAGTATTCTTGATGGCATACCTCTTTCTTCTTGCCTTTCTTGTCTCTTGTGGCATTTTAATCTTATGTCCTGAGTAAAACTTTTTATTTCAAATAATCTGAAGCTTTAAGTCTAAGAAAAGCTTTCAAGAATTCCAAAACAATCCATTTGCCAGAAGTACTACTGTTGATCATCTTTTCTACCAAGAATTCACTGAGGTGTGCTTTTATGATTGGGAGGCTCACAGAAGCATATGCGGTGTAGATACCGTTGGGGTTTGAGAACTCATAGATATCATCACATGCCAAATGATTTCCAAGGTGAGAGATGGTAGTCTATTTCTGGAAGTCTTTTAAATATAGTTGATTAAATAGCCAAAGATGCTGACAATAATCAGTATATGAAAAGTAATAATCTATAAGAACTTAGTAGGATAGAACAGGAAAGCAAGGTCTGGAGTGATGTGAGAAGAGAACTAAAGGAAGAATAAGAAGGTATAAATGCTACCTTTATTTCAAAGAAGAGGTAGATTTGGTCATATTATTTTGCTTGTATTGCAATTATTTAATGCTAAATTTTTGGTTTCAAGTGCTAGGGATTTTAAAGATTTTGTACTTAACAATAAATTGAAATAAACACAGTGTGCTTAAATTTAAATGTTCCACATTCAAAGGAATTTATAAGGGTAAAAATCACAAATGAATGTTTAAACTATTCTAATAAAATTCATGTTCTCTTTTTTTAAGATTTTATTTATTTGAGAGAGAAAAAGAGAGAGTAGGGGGAGGAGCAGAGGGAGAGGAACAAGCAGACTCCACGCTGAGCACACAGCCTGATGTGGGGCCCAATCTCAGGACCCTGAAATCATGACCTGAGCCAGAATCAAGAGGATGCTTAACTGACTGAGCCACTTAGGTGCCCCTAGAAATTCATGTTCTATAATAAAAGTTATTTCAGTCATTTAAGCAACTTCTAAGGACAGATCATTTCACCTATGTAAAAATGATAGTGTTTGGAGAGGGAACTAATTCCCTATTTTTATGGGAAATCCCTGCAGTGTCTAGATTTTTTTTGTTGTTGTTCTTTTGTTTTTGTTTTTAACTACTTTGCATTTCAGTTTCCTTAAAAAGTTATAGACCTAGTGTCTTTACTACGTATTTGGTAAATTGATATAGGACAACAGAATGTGAATGTTTTAAAAGGTCAAAAAATTAAGCACAAATTTTAATATTCATAATAAAGGACAATAATACATATTATCCTTCTATAATTAGAAAAATCTTACAAAAAAAAATCCCTCATCAACTATTCCCACCTTAAAATCCTGTCCACTTTTTCCTGGAAAATTAATCCAGCTTTAAAGTAGTTCTTACCACCTCCACAATCACCATGTTGGTCTAAGCCATAATCATTTTTTGCTGGACAACTGGAAAAGCCTTCTGGTTAGTCACTTTTCTCCTGCCCATATTCACTTCTATGCATTTTCCATAAAGACATCAAAATTTAAAAAAATAAATATAAATCAGATCATGATACTCCCTCTAATGACTTCTCATCATATTCAAGAGTAAAAATGAAAGTCCTTGTTATCATATACAACGTGACCAAGACAAATTATCACTCTGACTTCACCTCTTACTGATCTCCTTTATGTCACTAGAGCATTTTTGTCTTCTTTGCTGTTCCTTATTTATTTTTTTTATTGGCTGTTTCTGGAGCACAACACAACAGGAATGGTTCCACCTAGGGGCCTTTGCATTTGCTCTTCTTTCTGCCTGAACTGGTCTTCTGGGAAAACATGTCATGGTTATCTCACTTTCTTCAGGTCATTACTTGGGTCATCTTCTCAGTAAGATCTTCTCTAACTTAAATTATAATACCTCAACCTTATACTTGCTATCCCCTTGCTCTGATAAACTTTCTCCTTAGGATGTAATACAATTAAAAAAAACTGTGTATTTCTTTAAACTTATCTTGTGTAAATATACGTTTTTCTCCATTGAAATGTCTGTTATACAAGAAAAAATTGTGTTTTTATTTGTAGCTGCATCTTCATCACTTGGACTAGTGCTTGACAAAAAATAGTCACTCAATAAATATTTATTGAGTGGCACTTGAAAGAAAATAAACATGAATACATGAGTATTTTCATTCATAGCTCCTACTATAAAATGAGATAAATTAAGGTGATCACTTCAGACTCTAACCATCCTATATAAAATAGCACCCTCCCCAAAACACACAAACTAGTTACTCTCTATCATATCATTTTGTTTCTTACCTAAACTTTATCATATAAGAAACAGCTTGCTTAAATATGCAATAAAAGATCCTTCAAGACAAAAACCTTACTTATCTAGTTCAAACTGTAACTTGAGAAATCACACTAGTTTATAAACTTCATAGAGCTCATCAAATGTTAGTTATATGGAATAATACGTAATTAATGAATGAATGGACTCTATCTGTAGGGACTCCATAGAGTGCCTTTCTACTCTACTTTTTGGTGATGACAAGAGGGTAATAACTTAGAGAGGAAAAGAGAAAATGGGAAGAATTCACACTCTGTCAGTGCTCAAAAGAAAAAAAATTCAAATTGCAGTACAAAGACAAAAAAAAAAAAAAAAAGGACCAGTGAAAGAAGCTCAGACATTTACAACACATTAAATGATTATATCTCCCTCCCACACCAAGACAAATAGATGGAACTATCTGCCATATAAACCACTTACATGATACATATGGATTTTCTTTTTTTTTTTTTTTAAAGATTTTATTTATTTATTCGACAGAGATAGAGACAGCCAGCGAGAGAGGGAACACAAGCAGGGGGAGTGGGAGAGGAAGAAGCAGACTCATAGCGGAGGAGCCTGATGTGGGGCTCGATCCTATAACGCCAGGATCACGCCCTGAGCCGAAGGCAGACGCTTAACCGCTGTGCCACCCAGGCGCCCCCGATATATATGGATTTTCTGATGTTTATATTTTCAAGATTATTAATGTTGTTTTATTTTCCCTGATTTCATCTGTTTAAGAATGTACAAGTTAGGTTAGGCCTGAAAGGGCCACAGGGTAGTATGGCCAGGGATTAGGACTAGCCTGAATCTCACTTCTTTGAAGATGGTTCATGGGGTCAGTTAATGATCCTATTCTTTTGCTCCATTACTCACCTGTGTCAGTCTTTTTCAAATGCTATTTTGGATTTGTTGTTACCATGCACAAGATTTGTAAAGGAAGAGAATATAAAATAAAATTCACTATTAACATTATGGTTAGGAAGTAATTAGAAATTAGAATTCTGAGTTTCAGTCTTAATGCAACCTATTCCTATAAATTAATTTAGTAAATCTGCAATAAATGGATTAGCTAGTACTCTTATTTAAAAATAACACATCAATTTAAACAAAAAAAGGACCTCATTATTCTTTATTTGTTCTTTGACCAGTACCAAAATTACAAGTTCCTATCAGAAAAAGACAGGTGGCTATTTGACAGACTGGTCTACAATATCACCACTGCACAAAATTCTCAATATTTTGATATACTTATCCATCACTGCCAAGCTCTGGAATAATGTGATTGCAGTAATAGAATGAATTGGTTGTGCTCTTGAAGTGGTAGGTAGCTTTGCCTAGTGTAGATGAATTACTGCCAAGAAATACATTGGTCATGCACAAAGCAACTGTATTTTGCCTCCTTAGATTTAAACTACACTCTGAATCAGTGGTGCTCAAAATTGGTCAAAAGTCCCATCAAATACAGCAGCAATAAAGGTTTAACTCAGCTTGAAATTTGCAAACTGAAGTTAAAAGACTACTTTTCAAAATGGGATTATTTTAAGAATTTTTTTCCTGGTAAATCTTTAAAATACAGTTAAATGTTTTTAATGTTTTGCTAAATACCATAAGAGGAAATTGTTTGCCTCTCCATTATTGGTATATAAATTGAGCAATATTTATTTGTTATTTCAAAAAAACATAACAAATGCTTAGCAGGCAATTTTCTGCTCACGGTTAGCAAGGAGGACCAAGTCTTGCCCCTTAAGAGGTTTATATCTTATGGGGGAAAATAAACACTACACGGATTATTAATTTAAAAGAAAACAGATATAATTTCAAAAAAATAAGAAAAAAATTTTAAAGGTATAATTTTAGTTGGAATAAAGCACTGTATGAATTAGCTCACAAAACAGAAGAATGACATGGGTAGAGCATGACTGAGGAAATGACATTTGTTTAGAGACCTAAGAAAATGAGAAGCAGAGCCATGCAAATATGAAAAGGGAGAATAATCCTGGACAGCAAGTATAAAGTTCTGTTGTGAAATGACCTTGATTTGTTCAAGGAATGACAAAGACAACATGATGTAGCAAGATATGTGGGGAAAGAGATTAGAAAGTGATATTGATGGAAAGAGCTAGGACTTGCTTTTTAAAACTGAAAGATTTTCAGCAAGTGAGCTAAAAGAAATATCTTTCAAAGAGTAGGGCAAGAATGGAAGCATCCTTTCATCAATTTAAAAAACAGGCAATAATTGTGAGGAATATATGGACAGCAGTGGAGGCAGTGAGAAATATTTGAATTTGGATTTATTTTATTTTATTTTTTTAATGTTTTTTTATTATATTATGTTAGTCACCATACAGTACATCCCTGGTTTCTGATGCAAAGTTCGATGATTCATTAGTTGCGTATAACACCCAGTATACCCTGCAATACATACCTCCTTACTACCCATCACCAGTCTATCCCATTCCCCTACCCCCCTCCCCTCTGAAGCCCTCGGTTTGTTTCCCAGAGTCCATAGTCTCTCATGCTTCATTCCCCCTTCTGTTTACCCCCCCTTCATTCTTCCTTCCTTCTCCTACCGATCTTCCTCGTTCTTATGTTCCATAGATGAGAGAAATCATATAATTGTCTTTCTCTGCTTGACTTATTTTAAATGTTTCAACAGACTTTGTCAATATTGAGTATGCAAAAAAAGGAGTCAATAATGACAGTTGAATTTGAGGCCTTTTTATTTGGGTGAACAGTAATAACTTTGAGGACAGTGAGGGAGCCTAGAACAGGAGCAGGTTTGAGATGGGGAAATGCATCATACAATACACTCAGACCTTGGTGATGTTGTGGGTTTAATTCTGGACTATTTTAATAAAGTGAATATCACAATAAACCAAATCAAATGAATATTTTGCTTTTCTCATGCATGTAAAAGTTATGTTTAACCATACTGTAATCTATTAAGTGTACAACAGCATTATGTCTAAAAAAAAGGAATGTGCATGCCTTAATTAAAAAAAATACTTTATTGCTAAAAATTGCTAGCATCACCAGAGTTTTCAGCAAGTCAAATCTTTTTGCTGGTGGAGGGCCTTGCCTCAACGTTGATGGCTGAAGGGTGGTAGTTGCTAAAGTTTGGGTTGCTGTGACAATTTCTTAAAAGAAGACAACAATGAGTTTGCTTCAGTGACTGATTCTTGCTTTCATGAATGATTTCTCTGTAGCATGCAATACTGTGTGATAGCATTTTACTCACAGAACTTCTTTCAAAATTGGAGTCAATCCTCTCAACCCTGCCACTGCTTTTATTGTTTATTTTAAAGATGTCTTTTATTCTAAGCAGATCTCAACAGTGGGCTTAAAATAGTCAGTAAACCATGTTGACAACCAATGTGCTGTTATTCAGGCTTTGCTGTTTCATGTATAAAGCACAGGCAGAGTAGATTTAGCGTAATTCTTAGGAGACCTAGATTTTCAGAATGGTCAATGAGCATTGGTTTTAACTTAAAGTTATTAGTTGCATTAGGCCCTAGCAAGAGAGGCAGGCTGTCCTTTGAAGCCAGGCACTGACTTCTCCTCTTTACCTGGCAAAGTCCTAGATGGCATCTTCCAATATACAGTTATTTTATCTACATTGAAAAATCTGCTGTTTAGTGTAGCCACTTTCATTATTTTAGCTAGATCTTCTGTAGAATTTAATGTAGCTTCTCCATAAGCACTTGCTTCTTTAAC
This sequence comes from Ursus arctos, assembly GCF_023065955.2. Taxonomy (NCBI): domain Eukaryota; kingdom Metazoa; phylum Chordata; class Mammalia; order Carnivora; family Ursidae; genus Ursus; species Ursus arctos. The sequence continues at coordinate 53,850,406 of NW_026622775.1, read as the reverse complement.
CTTGCATTTTCTTGTTGTGGAGACAGCTTCTTTCCTTAAACCTCATGATCCAACCTCTGCTAGCTTCCAGCTTTTCTTCTGCAGCTTTCTCACCTCTCTCAGCCTTCCTAGGATTGAAGAGAGTTAGGCCTTGCTTTGGCTTATGGGAACATTGTGGCTGGTTTGATCTTCTATCCAAACCACTGAAAATTTCTCCATATCAGCAATAAGGCTTTGACTTTCTTACCATTTCTGTGTTCACTGGAGTAGCACTTTTAATTTTCTTCAAAAACTTTTCCTTGGCATCACCACTTTGGTGCAAGTGGCCTAGCTTTTGTCCTATCTCAGCTTTTGACATACCTTCTCAATAAACTTAATCATTTCTAACTTTTGATTTAAAATGGGCACTGGGTGTTATATGCAACTAATGAACTGTTAAACACTACATCAAAATCTAACGATATACTATATGTTGGCTAACTGAGCATAATAAAAAAAAACTGCTTCTACAGCCATGAAAAATAAAATAAAATGAGAGATATGTGAAACTTCCTTTCACTTAAACACTCAGAGGCCATTGTAGGGTTCTTTTTTTGGCCTAGTTTCAATATTGTTATGTCTCAGGGATTAGGGAGGCCCAAGGTGACAGAGAGATGGGAAAATAGTAAATAGAGCAGTCCGAAAATACAATATTTATTAAATTTACCATTTTATTATGTCTTAGTTGGTGGTGCCCAAAAACAATAATAATAATAATATTAAAGATCCCTGATTACAGATTGGGTATAATATTAATGAAATTTTTTGAAATATTATGAGAATTACCAAAATATGATACAGAGACACAAAGTTAGCAAATGCTGTTAGGAAAATAGAACTGATAGGCTTCCTCAATGCAGTAATGGCAAAATGCAATAAAGGAAAGCTTTATCATAAAATGAGGTATGCCTATACATAGTGTTTTTATGAGGAAAGATAAATATAAACAGTGATATAGCCAAAAGTTTTAGAAAAGGTACTAGCAGCCCTCAAACTGTTCTAAATAATTGATGCAGTGTTTATTCTGACAATAAGGTATTTAAGTGAGAAATCAAGCAACACAAAGTAACAAAAAAAACCTTTTACATCTTGAAATATGAAAATGCATTTATAACATCATGATAAAATCTCAAGTAGATTTTTTTTTAATTAGAGGCAAGCTATAAATTCAATTGTAAAATATCAAAAGTTGAGGTATCATCTAAGGCCATATTTGAGAGGCAAAGCTTGGCTGAACACCAGTGCTCTAAATATCAAGGACTCAATCCAAGTGTCAGCATTGACTCTCTCTTGCTTATTACACACTGGCAACGTTTAAAACTTGTATTAGGAAAGCAGTGGGAAAAGTTAAATTAATAAGCTAAGCAACCACATTAAGAGACCATTATGCTTCTTAATTTATAAAAATATTTGGTGTTAGATTTTTTTGGGGGGGTCAAATTTAAGTGTGTGAAATGGTATTTCAGTATTTTAAACTGCATTTCTCTGATCATGTTTAAACCTCTTTCAGTTTGTCAATCAGCTTTGTGTGTGCCTTCCAAGACCTATGGCTGGTCTTCTATTGTATTGTCTTTTTCTCATGGTTTCTTATAAAAGCTTTTTATATATTCTGGAGACTAATCCTTTGTCAGTCTTGTGTTTTTTCAATTAAGTAATTCCCTTATTCATTGCTTTTCTTTCCATTTTGACATGTCATTTGGCATAGAGGAGGCATTTTTAATGTTTTATTTAGTAGAATTAATTATCTGCCCTCTTTAAAATGGTTTAAGAGGCTTTATCTCATTGCTATTTAAAAAATTATTTCCTCATGTTTTCTTGCAAAGTTTTATCATTTTGTTTTTCATATTTAGTAATTTGATATATCTAGAAATTTTTGGTACATCATGAGAGGCAAAATTCCAAATTTTATTCTTTTGTAAAGGGTAACCACTTGCCTTTTTGTGCTATATACTAAATAGTAATCTTGCCACGATTTATCTCTAAGGTCATTTCATAATATACAAATCTTTCCAATATATGTGACAAGTACTCAGGCTATTTTGTTTTCATGATAAGTAATTTACTGTTTCAAATGCCATCCTTTAAAGTCATCACTAGCTATTGGTAGCACTTGAACTCCAATTAAAAATGTCTCCAGACATGATCAAAGGTGCCCTGGGGTGGGAAAATTACTCCTGGATAAAATCACTTTTCTAGACCAGCTAATTTAAAATTATAATATTAAAGCAAGGTGAAATGTTATAAAATTCCTGTGATGTTTATTTTTATGTATCAACTTGGCATGTTCATGAATGGTCAGGAAAGCAATGTGAGTACTGATTTTGGGGTTACAAATACACTTAAATGAGTAGGCAAATTCACATATATGGAATCTGTAAAAAAAAAATAATGAGGATTGATTGTATATCCTATCTGTTTCTCAGCTTCTCAGAAATCAGCTTCTTTCAATGTCCCCTTTCAGCCCCTTCTAAGTAGCTCCCCAAGTTTCTGATTGAGATGCTCAGGAATAGGCCTAAATATTCTCCTGATCCACCCCTTCTCGTGCTATGCTAGGTCAGTGGCCCAAATCTCTTGATAGAATCACTTGACTAGGTATCTGTTTCCTGTACCCCCCAATCCTAACTGATTCCAGTTTCTTAAACTTTGACAACAGAGAACGGCTTCTCCTTAACAACTTTGTCCTATTATTGAGCAAACCTCTTTCTTTCATTCTCCATAGTACTGCAAAGACCATAGAGGACAAATTATAATTCTGAAGCTTGGATTAAAATGAAAGGAATTGCAACACCGTATCAATTTCTAAATAATGTATAGGTCAACCCATATCAGAATTCTTACTGAGCTGCACTCTCCAATTCTCCTGCCCACCTCACAGCATAGAAGATATAAAATGCTCTAGGTCCTCAGAGTCCATGTCAGAGAAAGGATGGAGTTTGTCCTCACATTTTCATAACATGTAACTCCCTCAATTTACTGTGTTAGGATTAAACTTTTCTAGGTTGATTAAATGTTTCTAGGTTTGACTTTTCCTTCCTTTAAGAAAATCCCTCATCTCCCTCACATGCACACAACAAACTCATGGGGTGTGTTTTGGCTATAAATGTGAAACAAGACAATCAAAAGAACATTTTAACAGCCTATTTCCCAAAGCCTGAATTTTTCAAACTTAAAGAATATTTTAGTGGGGATATCAGTAGATTGAGTTTTAATTTGGTTAGCTCAATCTTTGCCAGTCTTTTAAGTGTTTAAAAATAGGAGTGTCAATATCACTGAGGAATAACCTAATATGAAATCAGTGTAAAAAAGTAACCTACAAGGGAGAGTTTTATGAGGTAGTATGTGGAAAATACCACATATTCAATTTGTTCTCAATTCATGGTCTTATGACAATGATAAAAATACATTAAATACATTAAACATACATTAAAAATAGTTAATAGTTAAAAAATAGTTAATGATACCTCTCTCCTCTCACATGTGAAAAATCTTTTTCATCTTATCTCCTACATGTGAAGTTTAAGCTTTATTCTAATTGTAAAATCAATAGCTTTGTCTCCTTTTATAAAGGATTTTCAGATCATAGGGAAGTTATTTTATTTATAGGCAGGGTTTTAATCATGATTTAATTTTCAGTCTTAATCCAACTTATTCTAAGGGAAAAATTCTTACTAGGGAGGAAATTCTGTTATTTTTTGTTTGAGTCAGAATTAAACAAATATATGGAATGAAGCAGTAACTGACAAGAAATACAAATTTTGGAATATAATTGTGTCTTACTCCAAAATAATCACACGCACACAGTCCCCCACTTCACCCCTGAGGAGTCCCAATATTGCCACATTTAGACATCAAATGAGGGGCACCTGGGTGGCTCAGTTGTTAAGCGTCTGCCTTCGGCTCAGGGCGTGATTCCAGTGTTATGGAATCGAGTCCGCATCAGGCTCCTCTGCTGGGACCCTGCCTCTTCCTCTCTCACTCCCCCTGCTTGTGATCCCTCTCTCTCTGGCTGTTTCTCTGTCAAATAAATAAATAAAATCTTAAAAAAAAATCAAATGAAAATCTGCGAGGGTGGAAGTGGGTGGGAAAGGCAGAAGATGACACGTACAGTCAGCCCATTCCAACCTAGACCTAAGAAACAAAAAATCAGAAGGGATCTTGGCTAATACATGGTCCAGAACTACATAGGTATTGGAGCCAAGTGTTACTGGGCTAGGGTTCCTTCAGCTTTTATAATTTACAAATCCTTAATCCTCCTCAGGGATATATGACAAATCAACAATTATAGTTTACATATCAGTTGCAGGCTACAGAATAAACATTCTCCAGAAGTAGACTCAGCATGCTTGGGTTATAATATACAATGCATAGTAACTGCTATTGGACTTACATTTACCTTAGATCTAGTATATTCCTATAGATTCTTTGATTTGTCTTTGCAAGAAATTAAGCCAAGGGTCAGATCATCAGTCATCTCTGAAGCCAGGGCAAAATATTACTGTTGAGATAGTAATATTTTTCTTACAATATTATACTTAATTGCTGTTATATGCAAACCCAATCAACTAAAATATTGTGGTCTTCACCTCTAAAAACAACAAAAACAACAAATATTATTTCAGACATAATACCCAGCTAATAATGATGATTGATTTAATTAAGGATATCTATCTGCAAATTAAAATTATTGTATGGTAAGAATGTCAATTTGTCAAATAAAATGATTTTACAATTTCAACTGGATCAAATGATATATTTAAAACAATTTGAGATTAGTCAGAAAGTTGTGATTTTTATAATTGACTTTTAATTAGGTGAAATATTTTAAGACGTACCCTAATCAGTCCCAACATACACTACATGAGGATGAGAATTGACTAAATTTACTCTTACAATACATTATTAATATGATAGGTTAGGCCATCCAGACATTGAGAATATTATTTGTTAATTGGCATTTCTTAGAATTGATAAAGAAGGTTTGTCTATACACTTATAACTGACTTTATCGCCACTTTAAGCTAGCCTGCCCAAACAGATCTTAATCCTCCAAGTATCACTGAATAAAAACCTACAATTCCATAAGTACAAAATCAAGATAATAAGCTCCTGCTTTTCAATTATTATTTTGCCACAGTAGAATTTTAGAATATTTCTGGGAAAATTCCAGTGGAGAAAGGGACTAAAATCTCTATTCTAGGTAATTGAGATGTAATATTTTTTGTTATATCATTTCCATATCATAGGCAATTATACAGGAACATTTTGGTATTTCTTTATCAAATATTTTTCAAATTAAATGTATAAATCATATTTCAAAAAAGAATACTTAAAATATTTAAATAACTGTTTTCCAGTGCTTGACATGCATGTAACATTAACATGCTAATTAGAAACATACTTGAACTTATTTTAAGTCCCTAAGTACCAAGTTATTGTAGAATCATAAATCCTCATAACAAGCTCTTGGACAATGCTATTAACCTAAAGTTATTGCAGGTGACTGAGAATAATATAACCAAATTCCTTTTGGAATTATGACATAATATAGACAACATTCATCATTAAGAAGCAATTATTAGAAGTATTTGAGATCTAAATGTGTTTTCTAATATATTCAATTACGTAGATTGCCACAACATTCCAGCGGCTTCCGTATGCTAATTTCTTACACAGAATAGAAAATTAGGTCTTGGGGAAATTAATAACATCTATAAATACAGTAATTACTGACTTTATAGTCACCACCATAACATTCCTGGTTCTTCAATATTGTTCCATCTGTTGACTGACAGGGAACACAGGCTGAACAACCATAGCTTATGAAACAAATAAATAAAAAATAATAGTTTACCTGTATTGAACACTTACCATGTGCCAATCTTTGCCTTATAATTTTTAGATATATTATCTCATTTAATCCTAAAACTAACCCTATAATTTGAGTTTTGTTGTATCCCTATTTGCAGATAAAGATATTGAGATTTAAAATATTTAAGGTTACATAGTCAATCCAGCCAATATTTTGTTACAACTTTACCTGATTTTTAAAATATCTATTCAGGTGTAATTTCCTTCTCAGTAGTTAAGATAAATACCCAACTTGAATCAAAATTAGTTTATCATATATAAAGGGATATTATAGACATTATGACATATAAACTTGAGAAAAAATATTTTGAGGTGGGTGTCATTTTTACTTATACTATAGAGGAGAACACTGAGATTTTTGTTTTTTGGGGGTTTTTTTGTTGTTGTTGTTGTTTAAGGTAAGTAACTGAGCCAAAGTCACTTTTCTGGTATCTAAATGATTCTGGATCAAAACTAGTAATCACTGTTTTATCATTTTTTCCACTATTTTTTGAGAATTTAAGGGATGAATTTATCTTAAATTACAACTAAAAGCTAGTTTTACACAGTTTATTCTTATAAAAATGAGCCTTACAATTAACAAGACACAGTAGCAGATACACAAAAGATAATGAGAAAGGAATCTAAAACTAAAAAAAAAAAAAAAAAAAAAGTCATCAAACCATAAGTGAAGAGGAATAGAAGAAAGGAATAGAGACAAACTTCAAAAACAGCCAGAAAATAATAAACAAAATAGCAAGTAAATCCCTACCAATAAATAATTTAAATATAAATAAACTAAAAGCTCCAATCAAATGACATTGAGTGGCCAAATGTGTTAAAAAAACCCATTTATATCTTGCCTACAAGAGACTCAATTCACTCAATCTAAGGACACACAGACTGAAAGTGAAAAGATGGAAAAGGTATATTATGCAATGAAAATGACAAGAAAGCTGAGGTAGCTATACTTTCATCAGAGAAAATAGAATTTAAGACAAAGACTTTATTAAAAAACAAAGAAGGGCATTACATAATGATAAAAAGGTCAATCCAATATGAGGATATTATATTTGTAAATATTTACGTACCTAACATAAAAACACTTAAATATTTAAAACAAATATTAACAGAACTAAAGGGAAAAAACTGACAGCAATACAATAACAGTAGGGAAATTTCATGCCCCATTTACACCAATGGATAGATCATATTAGATAGAAAATCAATGAAGAAACAATGGCCCTAAATGACACATTTGATCAGATGAACTTAATAAATAAATACAGAACATGTGTTTATTCCATTCAAAAGCAGCAAAATACACATTCTTAAGTACATGTGGAACATTTGCCAGGGTAGATAGACCACATTAGGTCACAAATCTCAATAAATGTAAGAAAATTCAAATAATAGCACACAGCTTTTCCACCACAGTGGAATAAAACTAGAAATCAATTGCAAGAAGAAAACTGGAAAAATAACAAATACATGCAAATTAAACAACATACTACAGAACAACCAATGGGTAAACAAAGAAATCAAAGGGAAAATTAATTTTTAAAGAACCTTGACTATTTTTTAAATGAAAATATAAAATTCCAAATTCTATGGGATACAGCAAAAGCAGTGCTAAGAGGGATGTTTGTAGCAGCACAGGACTACCTCAAGAAGTAAGACACATCTCAAAAATCTAACTTTTTACCTAAAAGACCTAGAAGAAGAGCAAACCAAGCCAAAAATTACTAGAAGGAATAATAAAAATCAAAGCAGAAATAAATAAAATAGAGAGTCAAAAAAAAAGAATAGAAAAAGTTGATAAAAGCTGGTTCTTTGAAAAGATAAACAGATCTTTTTAAGAAATGTATAAATTCCTAGAAATGTACATACTACCAAGACTGAATCGAGAAATAGAAAATCTGAATCAACTAATTACTAGTAAGAAGATTGAGTCAGTAATCTAAAACCTTCCAACAAACTAAAGTCCAGGACCAGAAGGATTAACAGTTGAATTTTGCCAAGCATTCAGATAATATTTAATAAATATCCTTCTGAAATTCTTCCAAAAAATTAAAGAGTAGGGAACTCTTTCAAACTCACTTTATGAAGCTAGCATTACCAATTCCAAACCCAGACAATGATATCATACACACCCCCCCACACACAAATTATAGGCCAATCTCCTCAAATACAAAAATCCTCAGCAACATATTAGCAAACTGAATTCAACAATACATTAAAGGGATCATACACTGTGATAATGGATTTTCTTCAATGATGCAAGGATGGTTCAACATCAATGTTGAACCATCAATCAATGGGATACATCATGTCAACAAAATGAAGGATAAAAATCATATGATCTCAATAGATATGTAAAAACCATTTAACAAAATTCAACATTCATTCATGATAAAAACTCTCAACAAAGTGGTTGCAGAATAAACCTACCCCAATATAATAAAAGCCATCTATGAAAAACTCACACCCAACATCATTCTCAATAGTGAAAAGCTTAAAGTTTGGTTAAAGCATGGTTACCCAATTTAACTTTAACTCCTTTGAGATTTATATCTTAGCACTCTAAATATACACATACTCACACACACATTTTTTTCCTTTTCAATTTTTTCTCTTGCACATATACACATTGACAACAATTTCTCTTTCACTCAAGCATAAACACATACAACTTTAAATGCACATTTAAGCCACATTCAGTCTCTTAAACCGCCTCATTACCTTCTGTTTGTAACTCTGGTTGTTCCCTCTTCCTAAATGTTGATTCCTCACCTACTTATTAACATCTTACCTAATTTTCCAGCCCTACCTTTTCTAAAAGGGTCTTCTACATTCCCATGTAGAAGTAAGGATCTCATTCCCCATATTTCCATCAAGTGTTGAGACCTGTTATGGAGGGCCTATTTGAGAAACAGTATGCTAACATGAGGCATTTATTTAGTAATTCATGTTTACTGAGCTTATTTTGCCCAAGCATCAGACTTTTGTTTCAGAGCAAGTAAGATAACAAGCCAGAAAACTTACACTGTCAGGACACTGTCAAAGAAATTTATAGAAAAAGTATGTGGGTAATCATGGTATGGGGATGAGAATGGACACCAAAGGATGGGATAACATAAGACAGAAATTGGCACATCAGTTGGGAAAAGATGGTCTTTTGGGATGTCCCTATGAAACCAAAACAAGATAATCTTTACCCTATAACTCAATATATATGCAAAATCATTTCCAGGTGATTTGTCGACCTACATGTGAAAAATCACACAGTAACAGATCTACCAAAAACCAAGAGAGTATCACCATTGCTTTTGCATGGAAAAAAGTTTACTAATTGGCTCACAAAAACAGAAAATGAAAGGATTAAAATTTTGACTGCATAAAAATTTAGAACTTCTGTTTATCAAAGGACACTACTAAGAAAGCAAGACATGGGGGTGGGAGTTAATATGACTAATAACTCATAGCTAGACTGCATAAAAATTCCCATATATCAGTAAAAAGATAAGTGGGAAAATATTAAAAGAAATACAATCATATTGAGCTTTTAGAGAAATGCAAATGTAAACCTCAATGAGATACCACTACATACTTAACCAAATGGGGGGGGGGGGGGGAAGACAATACAAAATTTTGGAATGATTGTGAAACAATCTCAACTCTCATGAATTTGTGTAAATTAGCACAGACACTTTGAGTAGTTACCTTGGACAGTTCATACTAAATCTGAACACTCAAATGTCCTCTATCTTGGCAATTCAATTTCTAACATATGAAGCATGTATATATTTGTTCACCAAAGGACATGAAGAAGAAAGTACACAATAGTACTGAACAGTACTAAACAGTACTGAATAGTACTAAAACAACCCAAATACCTATCCAGAATTAAACAGAAAAATAAATCTTGTTATATTCACGCAATCCAATATAGGCAGCCCTTGCTTTGCATAGTAATGAAAGATCACAAAAGGATCATGAAAGCTGAACTGTGCAAAGTGGTCATAATTATCAATAAGAAACATTAGAATTGTTTCATGACCCTTACAAACCTGTGTCAATCTTTTAAAATCTTACTGTTGGTTACATATGCATAGGAAAATGAAACAAGAGTAAAAATAATATTTATTTGGTCCACTGTAATTTAAAATATTAGACATTGAGAATTAAAGTATTTTATTTATTGTAAAAAACTATACAAGTCCTTTGAATAGTGCTTCTTTCTTCTTATCCTATAACTTACAATATAAAATCAACATTGTAATACTTCTAACAATAGATAAACTTTCAATCTTTAACGTTTGAGTTTTCAGTGTCATGATATTCATCTGAGATTTCCTTTAATGTGAAGATTTGCTCTGTCATTTCCTCTGGGACATATTTATCCTTTTACAACCATTTTCCTCATTTATGTCAACAAGTTCACCTTTATTATGGTCTTGTGGCTGGAATGGCAGCAGTGTCATTTTTCAAGCCAGTTATTCATGCTACAGTTCTATTAACATTCTGTTTGACTTCTGCAAAGTTATTTTCCCTATACAGTGAAGATTTCTGCCATACTGGATGCAATTTAAAGTACAAATGTGTTATCTTTATGTTATTACACTAACAAACTATCACAAATTTAGTGACTTGAAATAACACAAACTTATAAGTATAGAATACTTATAGTATTCTATGGTATAGAAGTCTGACACGGATCTGACCGAGTTAAACTCCAAATGACTGCAGGGCTGTGTTCCTTTCTGGAAGCTATAGGAGAGAATTTGTTTTCTTGCCTTTTTTCAGCTTCTAGAAGCTGCTAAGATTCCTTGGCTCAAATCCCATTTCTCTGTCTTCGAAGCCAGCAACTTTGCATCATTCTGACAATTCTTCTATACTCACATCTTCCTTTGACTACAGCCAGGAAAGATTATCCACTTTCAAGGACTCCTGTGATGAGACGGGCCCATCTGGATAATCTTTCTCTGACCCTTCTACCTTCCTCTCAGGAAGACCCTGTGATTATATTAGGCCCACCTAGATAATCCAGGATATGCTCTCCATCTCAAGGTCCTTGATTTAATGACCTCCGCAAAGTCCCTTTGCCAGGTAAGGTACATTTTCATTCGTTGCAGGGTTAAGACGTTGCCTTCTTTGGGGGCCATTAATTCTGTCTACCTCAAGAAATAAATGCTCCATTTCAACTATAAGCAACTTTCCATTCCTAGGGCAATTAAAAGATGTTAAAGAGGCTACCTTTTTAAAATATATTCATCATACTTTTCAGTATGGTCTGTATTAGAACTTCATGGAAGTCTAGGTTTCTTCCTATTACTGGTTTGTTGTTGTCATTTTAAGAACTTCTAAGGACGAATTTTTCTCCCAGAATTCCGACTTTTCTTTCCTTTGCTGCTTTTTTGTCTTTATTGGACAATTTCCTCTCAGCAATATATATTTTTAAAAATATGTCACATGTTTATCACTTTGAGTCAAGAAGGCAACACAACTGTGCACTTTGCTATCTGTGCATGAACCAAATAACAGATGCACAGTGACCAGTCTGACAGATTTGAAAGAAAGACATGAATGGTCAGTGACCATGATGTATAACTGCTATTTACATAACAACTTGTGGACTGAAAAGCCAGCAGTGAAGATTCTATTTTATGCAAATACTCAAATTTAATACATGATGGAAACTGAATTTGAATTATATTGTTGGGGACTATTGTTATTTAAGTAAACTGTGGTAACAAATTTGTGCATATCAGAACCATGCAAGAGAGAATAGCCTGAATTATATAGCTATGGCAATAAACAAATATTACATGTAAAAAAAATATAAGAATCAATGTAGCATTGAGTGAAAGAAACCAGAAACAGAAGAGTACATTCTCTATGATTCTACTTGGATAAAATATAGGAGATGGGGACCTCTTTTTGGTGATAATCATGAGGATAGGTTTTTTCCTTAATGGTGAACAGTGGGTTCTAACTGGAAGTTGCATGAGGGAGCTTAATATATATTAATTTGGTGGAGATTATGTGGGTATGCTTACTCAGTGAAAATCTGCTGAGCTGTATACTTATAATTAGTACACTTCTCCATATACTTTCACACGTCAAAAAAGTAGTTCATTTAAAGTTACACAGCTTATGTCAGTAAATGAGAAATACCACTGGACTTGGAGTGAGGAAAATGGCGTTCTAGTCCTAACCTATCAAACTTATGTCTGACTTTGTAAAAACTAATGGACTTGTCTGGACTTCTGGACCTTGATGGTAAAAAATAAATAAGGAAAGAAAGAATTTAGACCAGGTAATCATAATATTCTTTCCAACTCCAATTTTCAATAATTCTTTGACTAATCATAATATTCTTTCCAATTCCAATTTTCAATAATTCTTCAACTAAAGAAGATGCTGGGTAATAATATATTATCTTCAGACTGGAAGACAGCTTATACAATGTTGTAGTAAGAAAATATTTTTCACTTACACAAAAGAAACAATTACCAGGAAAATTTTTAAATAGATGACTTTCATGTTTATACTCTTTGATGTAAACTGTAGATCTCATGATAGGAATGAACGGTTTAAAGGATTCTAATTCAAATATTAACAGTAAAATGACTTTGTCCAAATTTGACATCTGACCACCTATTAAATGCTTTCTGTCCCACATATGCTGCAAACCACCATATGTTACATGCCTTGTTGGGCAACCACTGAAATCTGACTTATAAGCAAAAGTTTACATTTTCTAATATCTGCACATTATATATACACACATATACAATATATCTGTTTAAATGTATGTGAGACTACAACAGTTGTGCCTGCAAAGGTGGGAAAGGAAGAAGGACTCTAATAGTATTTCACTATGCTGAAGGAGTAACTGTACAAGTGTGAAGGGTTTTAGCTTTGACTCCTACTTATGTGACTACTTCACATAAGAAAAGAAACTTATTTTTCATTCCCAGCCAGCAGGAAAAAATAAATAAATAAATAAGAAGGACTCTGACTTCTTTCCTACTTCATTCCTTCCCCATGTTCCCAGGAGCAGTGGCATATCTGGCTGGTATGTTTGGAGAAGAAATTGAACATCATGCTTAGTGTCTTTTGGTTTGCATTTTAGATGCAGATGCACTTCTAAAGCATTCTCTGCTTCTCCATTCCACATTTACTGTAAAGTAGTCTCTACCCCCTGGGCAAGGCCTAAATTATAAGAGAGTGTCCATCTAATTCAGAAGTGGTTATGAGCAAATCTGTCTATAGATAGAAAACCAGATTCTCAATCTGCTTTACTACTAATAACTGCTTATTAGCATTTGAGTCTCCAAGTTTTTCTGTGCCATATTTCTCAATGGTTCTGAACTAAGGAGGACAAAAAAAAATTATTTGCTCCATAGATCCTCAACATTAAAAAATTTCCCAAATTATACAAAAAAAAAAAAAAGGAGGGGATGGGTTATTGCATAGACAGAAGTTACTTGTATTTTTAAGCTGAAAAATTAAATCAAGAAAACAAAAAAATTGTCCATGAAGCTATGCTTCACGTATATTTGAATTATTTTTGAGAAGGAAATGTCTGTTTCTTTTGCATTTCCAATTTTCGCAGAGGGTAAGTTCTATGAACATGTATAATTATATTTTATTTGTATCGAAAGTATCTAAAATAGTGCCATGTCTATAATAAATGTGTAAATAATGATAAATATCTCTTTATTTTTGCTTTCCACTTTTTAATATTCATGGAATCTTATTTTGCGTAGGAATCTAAGTTTTAAAAGCGTTTATTCTGAGAGGAAGATGGTGGCAGAGTAGGAGGACCCTAGGATCATCTCATCCCAGAAACACAACTAGATAACTATCGAACCATCCTAAATACACTAGAAATCAACCTAAGGACTGACAGAACAAACTCCACAACTAAAAGGAGAGAAGTCGCCACATTGAAGAAGGTAGAAAGTAGAGTCATGGCTTAGAGGAGAAATGGATCACGGCTGCTGTGGAGGGGAGGAACTGTGGTCACAGAGTAGGACAAGAGAGAGGAGAACCTAGGGGAATGCACAAGGAGAATGTTTCCCCAAAGCTATTGGCTTGGAAAATGGAAGTCTGAATTTCATGAGTTGAAACCAGCAAGGATTATAGCCTAGAGTTTTAAAGGTCAGTGAATTTGGCTGGGATAGAGCCCAGAGGGCACTGCAGTGATCCTGGAGAAGGCAGACAAACAACCTGGGAGCAAATGGTGTGGAAACTGAACTGAGAAACCCCTTTGGGCACACAGTGTTGAGATTATTCACTATTCTAAGAATGCTTCCTTGAGAAGTAGCAACCAAAGTGTTTCCCAAACAAAAACTAAAGGAGTTCCTTAACACTAAACAAGCCCTGCAAGAGATATTAAAGGGGAATCTTTGAGTGCAAAGGAGAGACCACAAGTGACAAAGACAAGAAAATCTCCAGAAAGAATGACAAAACAGGTAATAAAATGGCAATAAAAATTTATCTATCAATAATTTCTTTGAAAGTAAATGGACTAAGTGTTCTAATCAAAAGACAGAGGGTGTCAGAATGGATTAAAAAAAAATTATGTGTTGCCTACAAGAGACTCACTTTAGACTTAAAGACAGCTGCAGATTGAAAATGAGGTGGTAGAGAAATATTTATCACACAAATGGATGTCAAAAGAAAACCAGACTAGTAATTCTTATATCAGAGAAACTAGACTTAAAAAACAGACTGTAAAAAGAGACAAAGAAGGACATTATACAACCATAAAGTGAAGAATACAACCAGAAGATATAACAATTATAAATATTTATATACCCAACATGGGAACACCCAAACATATAAAACAATTAATAACAAATACAAAGGAACTCATGGATAATAATAGCATATTATCAGGGGACTTTAACAGTCCAACTACATCAATGACAGATCATCTAAGCAGATCAAAAGGAAACAATGGCTTTGAATGACACACTGGTCCAGATGGACTGAACAGATATATTCAGAACATTCCATTCTAGAAGAGCAGAATATACATTCTTTTGAAGTGCACATGCAACACTCTCCAGAATAGATCACATATTAGGTCACAAAACAGACCTCAACAAATACAAAAAGATTGAAATTATACCATGAATTTTATTTAAATTTAATTAGCCAAATTATAGTACATCATTGGTTTCAGATGCAGTGTTCAATAAATTATCAGTTGTGTATAACACCCACTGCTCATCACATCACATGCATTTTTTTCTGACCACAATGCTATGAAGCCAGAAGTAAATCATAAGAAAAGATTTGGAAAGACCACAAAAACGTGGAGGCTAAACAATCAATAAGTCAATCAGGAAATCAAAGAAGAAATTAAAAAAAATACATGGAAACAAATGAAAATGAAAACAAAACCATCCAAAACCTTTAGAATGCTGCAAGAGTGGTCTTAAAGAGAATTTTATGCCAATACAGGCCTACCCTCAGAAGCAAGAGAAATCTCAAAATAACAACCTAACCTTACATCTAAAAGAGCTAAAAAACAACAACAAACAAAGCCCAACGGTAGCAGAAGGAAGGGGATAATAAAGATTAGAGCAGAAATGAATCATACAGAAAAAAAATAGAACAGACCAATGAAACCAGGAGATGGTTTATTGGAAAAATTAATAAAATTGATAATCCTCTAGTCAGACTTATCACAAAGAAAAAAGAAAGGACCCAAATAAATAAAATAAACCAAAAATGGGAGAGGAGGGATAATAACCAACACCCTGGAAATCAATTACCACCTTTTACATCATCCACAAAAATAAATTCCAAATTAATGAAAGACCTAAATGTGAGACAGGAAACCACTAAAATTCTAGAGGAGAAAACAGGAAGTAACCTATTTGACATACACCATAAAAATTTCTCTCTAGATATGTCTCCTGAGGCAAGGGAAACAAATGCAAAAATAAACTCTTTGGGCTTCAACAAAATAAAAAGTTTCTTCATAACAAAGGAAATAATCAACAAAACTAAAAGGCAACCTCTGGAATGGGAGAAAATACTTGCAAATGTCATACCTGATAAAGGGTTCATATACAAAATCTATAAAGAACTTATCAAACTTAGCATCCAAAAAACAAATAATCCAATTAAAAGTGGTCAGAAGACATGAACAGACATTTTTCCAAAGAAGACATACAGATAGTCGACAGATACATGAAAAGATTCTCAACATCACTCATCATCAGGGAAGTACTACAAATCAAAACTACAGTGAAGTATCACCTCGCGTTTGTCAAAATGGCTAAAATCAACAACACCACCACCACAAAAACAGGTGCTGGCAAGGATATGGAGAAAGGGGAGCCCTCTTTCTCTGTTGGTGGGAATGCAAACTGGTACAGCCACTCTGGAAAGCAGTATGGAGGATCCTCAGAAAGTTGAAAATAGAACTACTCTATAATCCAGCAATGCACTACCAGGTATTTACCCAAAGACTATGGAAATAGTAATTTGAAGGGATACATACACTTGTATGTTTATAGCAGCATTATCTACAATAGCCAAACTATGGAAAAAGTACAAGTGTCCTTTGATAAATGGATAAAGAAAAAATAACACACACAGTCACACACACACACACACACACACACACACACACAGTGGAATATTAGTCATAAAAAAGAATGAAATCTTGCCATTTGCAACAACATGGGTGGAGCTAGAGAATATGATGCTAATTGAAATAAGTCAGAGAAAGACAACCATATATGGAATTTAAGAAACAAAAACAACAACAACCAATGAACAAAGGAAAAAAAGTTAGAGGGAGGTAAGCCAAGAAACAAACTCTTAACTATAGAGAGAAACTTATGGTTACCAGAAGGGAGGTGGAGGGCTAAAATAGGTGATGGGGATTAAAGAGTGCACTTGTTATGAGGAACACTGGACATTGTATGGAAGTATTGAATGGTTATATTGTGTACTCAAAACTAATATTATACTGTATGTTAACTAACTGGAATTACAATAAAAACTTAGAGGAAAAAATTTGTTCTAAATTTTTTATCAAATATATATTTGATAAAAATATACCAACCAACAAGAGGGTGGTTTCCAATTTTCTTAATATTCAAGAGTAGATTTTTGAGTCCACATTGTTCACATTTTATAGGTACATTTACACATTAAAAACAAGATATTACTTATAATATGAACTTTTGCTACTGACAATTATTGAGGAGACAATCAGTTCTAATATTAAGTATTTCTATGTATTTACTAAATCAAATAAATTGAAAAGAAATGACACATGGATAAGAAAAGAAAATGAAGATTAACATGCAATAAATATGTAATAAAATTTGGCTTATGGTTTGGAAATATTAATTGATTTATATTTGTTTAAGGTAACTAAAATTATTTTTTCTCAATATGATCTTACTGAAAATAAAAATTTATGGAGTCCATCACTAATAAAACAGTTTGAACACAGAAATTTTAAAGTAGAAGGCAAAAGACCCTAGACATATGACTAGGATATAATATAGGGATAAAGGTAATATGAATATCACTAATAAATTCAAATATTAAATTTGAATTTAATTTTCTATTGAGAAGTTTCTATTGAGCATTTCATATGTTATTTCTGTAATTTTTGTGCTACCATCCTTCAATGAATTCAATTTAATTGTTATCTCCACATATTTCTTTCACTGAAAATTTATATCTCATATTTCCAAACCAAAGGAAACATTTTCATTCTTAGGAGATGCTATTATAAGTTTTCAGGTCTAACAATACAGCACAATTATTAAATACCAATAATATGTCACATGAGTAATTTAAAAAGATAAATTGGATACCCTATGATCTTGCTTATGGATCATACATAAATGGCATATATTTACTTTTAAATGGCTAAGATGATTTAAGTTATGTATCAATCACAAAGAACAAACCAGTTGGTTGTTTGAAATATTGGTTTTTCAATATTATCAAAATATTGATGCAAGAAGTATCAACATATTTTAATTTGTTTATTCCTCTCTACAGATAACCCAGAACCTGGAGTCAAACATGGAGAGCATTGTGCTGTACTGGTCAACTCCAGCCTGGCTGCCCAGCACTGCAGAACAGCAACAAAGCTTCTGATTGTCCCAAATTTAACATATGGGAAAAAGGTACTCTGAAACAAAGCTTCTTTTCACTTTTGTTCCATGGTCTTCTCTATAATGATACTTAGTATTATATGGGAAACAGAGCATGAAGTTATTCAATTTAACATAAATTTCTTCTCCCACTATCTTATATGTAAACATCGGTTAAGTCTAAGTACTTATTTAATACTCTTCTCTGAGGAGTCTTGTTTAGGAAAATATAAAAACCACATTATGTGGAAAGCAATATGTTCCTATTGAATTTTCTCTATTTCAGTTCTGCTTCCATTGGGATCTTAATGATTGGTGTGTGTATATGTGTGTGTGTGTTCACTATTATGTCATTTTGATAGCATAAATAATTATGTAGTCCTTGTATTTTCTGATACATGGTGATTAATATAGATAATGTCGAAGGTTTGTGTTAATCATGTAGGTAATATTTGCCCATTTGATAAGCTCATTCTATACTTAGAGTAGTATAACATCGTATTGACATGCTGTTTTTCCAAACAATAAAAATGGGATTTTTAAAAAATATATACAATAAATTATTCTTTTTAAGATATAAAAATACACTCTGTTTGAACTTATATAATTAAATTGCCTATGTATCTAAATGACTTTTTAATAATAAAAAGAAAGTCATGGATCATTTAAATTATTTGCTACATTCACTGAAACAGGTTATTCAATAGTACCTATTCAAACATTCATTTTGCTTTGACAGTGGGAATAAAATATTAGCTTTTAAGAGTGGCTTTTAATGTAATGGATTTGTTATTTTTTCTGTTTAAAATGCTATTCACTAGTTGCTTGCAAGTATTAAAATTCCATGAAGTCAAGACTTTATTATGAGAAAAATGTTTCTGCCTCATTCTCATAAGAAACCATACTTACATCAGCCACCCTTAAAAAATAACCTATTTGTTCATTTCTGTATCAAATTGGAAATCGTCCATCTTACAGCCTCTGCCAGCTAAATGTTTCCTCTCTCTTAAAATTTCAATATATGAAAATCCAATTACTTTTTATTTTTCATGCCAAGTTCCTATTTTTTTCTTTCACTTATCCATGTCTATAGGGTGACTATGTATTATATTTCAGAGTGACAGAAAAAAAATCCTCCTGCTTAGTAGTCATTTTTAAATGTGCTGATACTTTTCCCCCTTCTTTTGTTGTTATGACAAACAGAAAAGAGCTAGAAACTAAGAAGGATCCTTCATTTTTTTTTGCTTGTTTTAGAATATTTTTGGGTGCAAATTCAAAAACTGGAACTCTTATAGGATATATCAATGTCTTGAAAGGTGCTGCACATAAATGTTCCCCAAAAAAGTGAAAATTAAGCATCTTTTAAAAACCTCAAAGGAGAAGACTTAATATCAGCTTAAATATACTAAATTAATATTTATTATGATTTTTAAAAGCCTATAAACCTTTCCAATAAACCATTAGAAAGTATTATCCTTTCTAAGCAGATTTAAATTATGGTTTACAAATTAGGAATTAAAAACCAATGTAGTCATCAGCAAAATGGTGGAATAAGAAACTCTGATATTGTGCTCTCACAAAAGAAATATAATGAAAAAACTGGAAAAAACTATTAAAATCACTATTTGGAAATCCTGAAAACTAACCAAAGGCGTCTGGAACCTGGATGGGGCTTATTCAAGGAAAATGGAATCTTGGTAAGAACACTGATATTTGTAACATTTTAACTTACCTCATTCCATCCCTGTTCCCAATTTAGTAGCCTTGAAAATAGCAGCTTACATTCCCAGTGGTACCATAAAGAACAGAATGAAGCTTATTCACAAATAAGTGCTGTTATTTGTTTTGAATTGTATGGTGGCTCCTTAGAAGACTGATTCAAAAGGTTTATCTTTATTTTACCTGACTCAGAACTTGCCCAGTGCTAAAGCTGATACCAAAAGGGAAAGGGAAAGTTGCATATATTGAAAATATTTACAGACAAATGTTTTACTTGCTGCTGTCTGAGGTTATAAACAGCAATTGAGGCAAACAATAAACTAACTGAAAACTTGGAGGAAAGTCTGGAAAATAAGAGGTTTACATATACTCTGAAAAACTCCTTAAAAGAGAATTGGATTTCCAGAGTTAACAAATCAAACTATTCAAAATGTCTAGTTTTCAACCAAAAAGTATGAGGCGTGCAAAGAAATAAAGTATGGCTCATACACAGGGGAGAAGAATATTCAATAGAACTATCCTTGGGGTACCTGCGGGGCTCAGTCAGTTAAGCATCTGACTTCAGCTCAGGTCATGATCTCAGAGTCCTGGGATTGAGCCCCACATTGGGCTCCCCACTCAGTGGGAAGTATGCTTGTCCTTCTGCCACTCCCTTAATTTATGCTCTCTCTCTCAAATAAATAAATAAAAATCTTTACAAAAAATTTTAAAAAACTATCTTTGAGGAAGGTCAGTAGTTAGACATTCTAGATAGGCTTTAACTCAGATATTTAAAAAATATCTTCAATGAGCTAAGAAAACAATGTCTAAAGAACTAAAAGAAAGAATTAGTACTATCTCAACAGGTAGAGAATTTTAAAGAGATATAAAAGATTCATATAAGATTCTGACACTGAAAAGTACGATAACTGATACGAAAAATTCAATAAAGGGGCTCACCTTTATCAGCAGAGTCAAGAAGACAAAACAAAGAACTAGCAAACTTGAAAATACATTTATTGAAATTATCTAGTCTGAAGAACAAAAAAAAAATGACAAAGAAAAATGAACACAAAGAGACCTGCAACCAAATTATGCATAATAGGAGTTCTGGAAGAAGAGAGATAGGAACAGAAAGAATATTTTAAGAAATACTGTTAAAAAAATCCCACATTTGGTGAACATATTTAATTTATACATAAAGATGCTCAGGGTTCTCTGAGTAAGATAAACTCAAGAGCTAGAAGGCAGCGTATTGACATATTCAAAGTGTTGGCAATAATAATAATTAATAATAATAATTAATAGTAATAATGCCAACAATTGTATAAGTAGCAAAACTATCCTTCAAAAATGAAGAAACTAAAACATCTAGAGTTTGTCACTAGAAGACCTGCCTGATAACAAATTCTAAAGGAACTTTTTTTTTTTAAGATTTATTTATTTGAGGGCCTGGGTGGCTCAGATGGTTAAGTATCTGCCTTAGGCACAGGTCATGATCTCAGGGTCCCGGCAGCCAGCCCCACACGAGGCTCCTGGCTCAGTGGGGAGTCTGCTTCTCCCTCTTCCTCTCCCTCTGCCTCTCCCCCTCCTCATGCTCTCTTTCTATCTATCTCTTTGTGTCAAATGCATAAATAAAATCTTAGGAAGAAAAGATTTATTTATCTATCTTAGAGAGAGAAAGCACATGGCAGGGAGGAGCAGAGGAAGAGAATCTTCAGGCAGTCTCCCTGCTGAGCAAGAAGCCTGACACGGGGCTCAATTCCAAAACCCATGAGATCATGACCTGAGCTGAAACTGAGTCAGATGTTCAACAGACTGAGCCACCCAGGTATCCCTGAAGGAGCTTACGGCTAAAATGAAAGGTCACTCGACATGAACTCAAATCTAGATAAAGAAGTGAAGAACAAAGGTAAAGGTTAGTGCACAGTAAATATAAAAGGTAGCATAATGTATTTTTTGTCATAATTGATTATATTATTTTATATGAATTAAAAGACAATTGCACAGTGCAATAATTATACATCTATGTTGGTGACTACACAATGTATGAAGATAAATTTGTAGCAATAACAACACCAAGAAAAAGCCAATCTATATAAAATCTAAAATGATCGTATACTATTAAAATTAAATTGACATTAATATCCAAGCTACATTGTTATAAATTAAGATGCCACTTGTAATCTTAAAGGAAAACACTAAGAAAATCCAAAAGTTTCTTAATAGCTATGACAAAGAAATTATTTAACACAAGAGATAAAAAGACATGAGACATACAGACAAGTAAGAGCAGAAATATGTCCTTCCTTATTAATTATTGCACTAAGTGTAAATGGCTTAAATTCTAACTAAAATACAGAGATTAACAAAATGGATAAAAACAATCTAGTGTATTTTGTCTGCAAGATAATTTTTTAAGGGACTTACTTTAGATTCAAAGACACAAATAGATTAAAAGAATTTAAAAAATATATTCCATAACAGTAATAGAAAAGATCTGGAGTACCTATATTGACACCACACAAAATAAACTTTAATATAAGAAATATTACTTGGGAAAAATTAGGGCATCGCATAACACAATGATCAATTCATTAAGAAAATATAACGATTACAATCATATGTGCAACACAGAATTCTAAGATATATGTAGATAAACTGACAGAAATTAATGGAAAATAGATAATTCAATAATACTTTGAGATATTAATAACCTTTATTCAATAAGGAATAGAAAAACTAGAATGAAAAATAGTAAGAAAACAGAAGACTTGAAAAAAACTAAATACCAACTGGAGCTAACAGACATATATAGAGCAATTCACCCCAAAACAGTAGAATACACATTCTTCTCAATTGGATGTGGATCATTCACAGTGTAGACCATAAAAAAGTCTCAATACATTTTAAAAGATTAAATTTATAAATTCTTCCTTTACCACAATGGAAATTAGAGATAAAAGAAATGTGGAAAATTCACAAATATGTGGAAATTAGCACACTTCTAAATAATCATGGGTCAAAAAACAATCACAAGGCAGATTAGAAAATACTTAAAAATGAACAAAAATCGAAACCAATTTAAAAATGTATGGGATTCATTAAAAGCAGTGCTCAGTGGGAAATTATAACTTAAATGACTACATTAAAAGAAATAAAATCAAAACCCTAATCTTTTACTTCAAAATAGAAAAAGAGCCAACTAAACTTAAACAAAAAGAAAATAAGGAAGATATGAATAGAAACACTTGAAATGAAAAATAGAGAAATAAAGAAAATCAACAAAATCAAAGTTAGTCTTTAGAATTCACATTTAGCTAGACTGACTATGAAAATTAGAGAGGACTCAAATTATTAAAATCAGGAATGAAAGAATTGCTGAATTTAAAGAAATAAAAAGGATTATAAGAGAATATTATAAATAATCATATGCCAACAACTTGGATCAAGTAGATTGGTTTCTAGAAATACAAGCTACAGAAAGTGATTCAAGAAGAAATAGAAAATCTGAATAGATCTATAACAAGCAAAATGGAATTAAAAAAATGGAATAAAAATTAAAAAAAGAAAAAAGCCTCCCAATATAGTAAACTCCAGAATAAGACGACTTCACAGGTGAATGCTTAAATAAGTGATGCCTATTATTCCTTTTTAAACTCTTCAAAAAAAAAAAAAAAGGAAATTACACCTCCTAAACCATTCTATGAGTAATACTTTTGCAGTATTACTCTAATACCAAAGCCAGATATAAATGTCACCAAAAAGAAACAAAAGACCAGTACCCTTATAAATATGTATGCACAAATTCTAAACAAAATATAAGTAAGTTGAATTTAACAGCATATAAAAATAATGATATACTATATCCAAGAAAGATTTATCCCAGTAAGGTTTGAGTAGCATATGAAAGTCAATTAATGCAATATAGCATATTAATAAAAGTGGAGAACCCTACCTAATCATCTCAATAGATGCAGAAAAATTTGACAATTCCAATACCTTTTCATGATAGAAACAGTCAGCAAAATAAGAACAAAAGAGAGCTGATCTTTTAAAATCTTGACCTACATTAAGAATGACAAAATTTAAAATGTCCTTTCTTCAACTGGAGTAGGACACACACCTGTCCCATCTCAGCAGAACTTAGGGAAACTTGTGAAAAAACTCACCAGTCTTTAAGGTAATCTACTTTCCATTTCTTCTCCTAGCCTTTACCCAGTCCATTTCTCTATGGTTTTAACCACCTGCTAGCCCTATGAGTCTCCCTAACAAGTTCAGGAATTTCTTCTCATCTGCTACTTCTCAGTCCCATATTTGGGCAGAACTTTATGAGTCAAGTCTGATCTCACAAGTTTATATTTACCAGTGCCTTTTCCAATGGATATTACTTGTGGCATTAGTACTCAGAAGAGATGGTAAGAAATATTCACAATATCAATACAACTCACTTGGAAGAATAGAATTGGAAATACAAAAATCACATTTATAGAGTCAAATTTGCACATTTTACATTTATATGTGACTATTTATTAAATAATCCTCTACTTTCAGGGATGTGTAACTAACTCATTTCCAAAGACAGCCCATTCCAATTTTGTAGAGTTTTATCTCTTATACTTTTCAATTAATCATACTTCTTTGGAATAAGTAGTTGAACTCATCATGAATCTATTTGTATGCATCGTCATTTAATTTACACTCTTTTGCATACAAGGTTAACATGGATGAATTTATTGAATCTAGATATATGTACTTATATTTTATTTGGATCTTGGTTTTATACATATTTGTACCTATATAAATTCTGTTAGAGTGACACTTTGCTGTATTTTTATATTTATAGTGCCCCTTTCTTTTCTCCACTATCTAGCTTATAATATTTTTGCTTTTTGCCTTTTGAAATTCTACATTATCTACATGATATTTTCTTGAACATGTATATTTGTTAATTATCATTTAATTTTGTGATTAAAATAATCCATATTTTATGATTCTTTAATGAAAAGCTCACTATTTGGAAATTCTAGGAAAGGTGTTACTTCTGATGATATCACTAATATTTTAGTATGTTGAGTTCATGTTGCTAACATTATATGTCAATGAGAGAAACTGGAAAATAGTGTGTAATGTACACTTAGAAATGATTAAATTTTTTTAAAAGGTACATGAGAAGAATTTAATCTACCTTGAATATATAAATGAATATATAAGTGACTATGTTCACTTTTATATTATATTTTAATCCAGAGTTTTAACTTCTACTAATTATATGATATTGGACAAATTTCCCAACCATTCTCAATATCAGTTCTCTTATAAAGTGATGATCAAATTATTCCACTGAATTATTTTAAGAATTAATTGAATAATACATGGACAGTTTGACACATGGTAATGTGCAAAATATGTTTAATAAAAGCTTAATATCCTTAATAAACATAAATATAGCACTACTCTTTAGAAAGGAGTGTTAAACACCGAGTACCCAAATACAACTGGAGGACCCCTATTAGATACCCAACTTAAGGGAGAGAGTTTTGTAAATCTAATTTGATCTGCTTTTTCATACATTATCACCATCACTAGAAGTTCTCCTGTTTCATCTTGTATATAAGGTTGTGTGTATCTTGTTGCATCATCATTCCCTTTTGCTTTCTGTGAGTTATAGCCTCCAAATTACGTGTAGTTCAATAACAGTTGATATGGGAAATCTATGTAACTTCGAAGTTTCATAAAGTGTTTATTTTGAAAGGACAAATAACCTCCAACAATATACATGCCTTCAAACTATAACGTACAATTTTTGTACAGGCATAACTCCTTTTATTGCCTTTTGCTTTATTGTGTTTCACAGGTATTGCATTTTGCAGATATTGCACTTTTTATAAATTGAAGGTTGTAGCAACTCTGAATCAAGAATATCTATCAGCACCATTTTTCCAATGGCATTTGTTCACTTCATATCTCTGTGTCATATTTTGATAATTCCCACAATATTTCAAAATTTTATTATTATTATTATTATATTTGTTATGGTGATTTATGATCAGGAATCTTTGATGTTACTAGAGTAATTATTTTGGGATGCCATTAGCTAAAATAAGACAGCAAACTTAACTGATAAATGTGTGTGTTCTGACTGCTCCACTGACTGGCCATTCCCCATCTCTTGGCTTCTCCTCAGGCCTATCTATTCCCTGAGACATAACAATATTGACATTAGGGCAATTAATAACCCTACAATGACATCAAAATTTCCAAGTGAAAGGAAGAGCCTGACTCTTCCTTCTATAAGAGCACACCCTTATATTTCTTATTCTATTAATTCTGCTTCACCTTATTGAGGTCTCTAATCTTTTGAATAATCAGTTTTTCAATGTCTATCACTGCTGAGATAATACAAGTTATCTTCCAGACCAAGATAACTTTAAAATGAAAAGAACACTCAAAATAATCAAAATTACCTAATTATACAACATGTATTAATAAATAAGCTTTACTATATAGATGGACCTACATAATAGTCATTTTATACCTAAAAAAATTATATTGATTCTCTGCACATTAAAAATAGTGTACGCTGAAATACTATCGTGCTACAGATTCCCATATTTTAACCACTTTCCTAGACATACCTATTCCTAAAATTCTAGTATTTATCTTGAATAATTTACTTATTAAGTTGACTTTTTCTCAAAATTGCAGTTATTACTAATGACTTTAACATTGTTAACACTTTCGATTGAAGCTTCTCTCTAGAATATACCATTTTGAACTGAGAAAAATTCTCTTATGTGTTTAGATACTGGTAAATGAAAAATGAATTGTGCTGAATGAAGGTCATATGCAATTTTGCTTTTTTAATTGAGATATATGAATTCGTAGATACAGTCTTTTTTATGTAAGGAGAAAATGCTATAAAGATAGGTCAGACTGTTACTTAATTTATAAACCTCCTAGAACTATCTTAAATATTTTTCAAAAATAAATTACTGACTTATAAGGAAAGCAAAGAAACCCAGAATTAAAGATTACTTAAATCACAAATTAAATTTCACAAGTGAAAAATATGTTCAAATCAATATAGTCCCAAAGAATTTTTTTTAGAATGCTTTAATATGTTCCAAAACTTTCAATACTCTGCTCAGTTCACCTTCTATCCCTTTTTAAACATTAGTTAATTGATTTCATTCAGTTGATAGATATGTATAGTGTGGTAGGCACTGGAATAGAGCAGTAAACAAAACAAAATAAACCAAAAATCACAGTCTTCATGGAGCTTAAATTCTTGTAAAGAAAACAGAAAAATAAGTGATTAAGTTAACAATAAGTTAATTTGTAAATTAACTCTATAAAACAATAAACTAAATAAAATATATGCATGTTGAATAGCGACAACCATTATGGAGAAAAATAAAATAGGGAAAGGGAAGAAGTGAGAGTGATTAGTTTGCAAAAGCAGATAGGAAGTCCTCCATGAGACGGTGACATTAAAGAAATAGAAAAAAAGTTGGTGTGACATCAAGCAGAGTATCAAGTGTTGAGGCACAGAGATGAGAGTTACGCCTGGCCATTTCCAAAGAACACTGAGGAGGCTTAGGTAATCAGAACTGAGTAAATGAGGTGATAGCAATAGGTGATAAGGACATAGAGGAACTGGCAGTTAACTATTGCAGACTTCGACTGTTATGCTGAGTAAGATGGTAAGCTGTAAAAAGATCCTGAGCGTAGGTGCAACATGATCTAACTTTTGTTTTCCTTTCTTCATTTTTTCTTTTTATTAAGACTTTTTTGTTTTGAGGGGTTTTGTTTGTTTGTTTGTTAAGAGTAGTTCACATTCATCGCAAGATAGAACAGAAGGCACAGAGATAACTTCTCACATTATCAACATCCCTCACCGGAATGGTACCTTTGTTGCAACTGATAAACCTATAGCGATGCATCATAATCACCCAAAATACATAGTTGACATTATGACTCACTCTTAGCATTGTACATCCTATGGGTTTAGACAAATATATAATGACAGGTATACATCATTATGATATCATACAGAGCATTTCACTCCTGCAAAAATCCTTTGTGCTTCACTGGGTCATGCTTCCCTTCCCCTCTATCTCCCAATCTTCAGCAACCACTCATCTTTTTCACTGTCTCCATAATCTTGTCTTTTCCAGAATATCATATTGTTGAAATCATACACTATGTAGCCTTTTCAGATTGGCTTATTTCACTTAGTAATATGCATTTAAATTTCCTTCATGTTTTTTTATGGCTTGATAGCTCATTTCTTTGTAGTGCTGAATGATATTCCACTGTTTGGATATATCAGTTGATACATCCTTCTACTGATTGCAAAGAACATCTTAGTTGTTTCCAAGTTTTGGCAATTTTGAATAAAGCTGATACGAATATTCATGTGCAGGTTTTTGTGTGGACATGTTTTCAGTTCCTTTGAGTAAATATCAAAGAGTGTGATTACTAGATCATATGGCAAGAGTAGGTTTAGTTTTGTAAGAAATCACCAAACTGTCTTCTGAAGTGGTTTCCAACTTTAGTTTCAATGGGATCATTTTCTTTGCTGCACTGTGATGGACTGTAGAGTGGCAACGGTGGAAACATGAAGACCAGAGAATAAGCTATCAGAAGGATGGTAGTAGCTTGTATTAGGTTGGCAGCAGTGGGGTGACAAAATGAGAATCTGGATTTATATGATACACAGATGCAAATTCACTCTGAAATTAATAAAGGTTTATGGACTCTCTTCTATATAGGCTCCTTCCAAAGAAGGTTTGTATCATAAAATGTATTATGTCTTATGGCTCCTATCCAGAAGACATAGTGCATATGTGGGGGAAGGAGGAGTGGTGGGCAGGTGGGTAGGGGATGAGGGACAGGGGCAGAAGGAAAAATGGGAGAAACAAGGTTTGAGCCTGATGCTAGCCTATGAAAAAAATCTTTCAACATGAGATATACAAATGTGTAAGTACAGAATTTTGTTTTCGTTGATGTCTAGTCAAAACAGAAGTTGCCTGGTTCCCTGGTTGGCTCAGCTGGTTAAGCGTCAGACTCTTGATATTTGGATCAGGTCATGATCTCAGGGTTGTGAGACTGAGCCCCATACTGGGCTCTGTGCTGGGCATGGAGCCTTCTTGAGATTTCCTTTCTCCCTTTCCCCTCTGGCCTTCCCCATCCATCTCTCTCAAAAAACAAATAACAACAACAACAACAACAAAACCCAGAAGTTGCTTCCTACCAGAGAAGCATTTGATAAAGCTGTACACACAGTTACAAGCACAGCTTTTTTATTGTTATAACTATCTTTTAGTGGGAAGAAAACAAATTAGAATTTGCCATGATTTCTGTGTTTATAGGTCAGCAAATAAGTACAACTGTGTTTGAAGTCATGTTTATGCTTTCTCATGAAATACTTCAATGAAAGTAACATAAAATTCATAGTGCACCACTGAAGGACATCACTGAAAACTGGGTAATGAATTCCATCTCTTTAAAAAATATTAGTACAATGAACTTGAGATGCCCTGAAATCTTAAGTGTCACATGTGAAGGAAAATTTATAAAGAGTATTACAAAATTCAAAGATTATTCCAAAAGTAATCCAATAAACCTAATACACAGCATTGCTAAAACTAGACTGTGAAGCTGATATTTCACAAATTTTATTTCTAAACTGAATATTATTTTAAACTTTCAATCAACTATTATGTTAAAGAGCAAATTGTCTTTGTCTTCTTTTTAAAAGATATTAAAGTCACATGAAAGATTATCAATTAGCCTGAAGCCAAATACATAAGAAAATGCTGTAAAGATAGGTCAAGCTAACACTTAATAAACACATTATTTTATGATGCTTGTTATCCAAATTTTATAGTATATTATGGTTTCCTTTCTAATGAAAACAATATGTACATTTATACCTAATTTTATTTTCTTAAAATTTGCATTTTGATCTTAAATGGCCGTTCTAAATTAAAAACACTTCAGGTTCTACAAAACCTGGATCTGCACCTGTCATTTGAAGGCAGAACTGATAAGATTTATTGTTAGATTGGAAGTGGGGATAAGAAAAAGAAAGGAATTAAGAACAGTTTCAAACGTTTTGGTCTGAACAGCTAGAAAGTTGGAATTGTAATTTATAGATAGGAAGAAGACTGTAAGAGAAGCATGTGTGAGGAAACAATCAGGAGTTAAGTTTTGTACATGTTATCCTTAAGAACATTATTTGTTGTGGGGATGTCAGGTAGGAGTTTAGAGTCCAGGTTGAACACACAAATTTAAGAAGCATCAACTAAAAGATGGCATTTGAATTCATGAGATTTGATAAGATCCATAGCAGATATGGAACATACAGTTGAATCTATGAGTCTGAATTTTAGGGGAGAGATACGGAACAGTTAAAAATTTGAAAGTCATCAGCAAAGATCCTTCTTGTTAAGTGTGAATGAGATTATGAAGAAGTGAATGCAGATAGAAAACATAAGCAATCCAAGGACTGAGCCCTGAGCCATCCACCATGTAAAGGTGGAGGCAATGAGGGGAAACCCACAACAGAAATAAGAAAGAGTAGTGAGAGGAGACAGAGGAATAAAGGGGTTTGTGGTGTCCTAGTAACACTCTATACATACCAAGAGGGTATGAAAAAATACATTACTCCCTTAATAAGGCTCTGGAGAGAATAGGGCAGGCCTCCCACACTGATATAAAATGACTTGTAAGATCAGAGAAAGCAGACTAGGTAGGTGTTTGTTTTTATTATGACTAGGAGGTAGGGCCAGGTTTGAAACACTCAGGGGCACCAAAGAAGGGAGCAAGTGAGCCTTCTTATCAACTCACCTGGATTGGGGGGGAAAGGGGTGAGGCTTAAAAGCTGTCATCAATATAAAAACATGGAGTCAAACTCCATGACAGAGTGCCGGCAAAAATCTGACCAGAGTGGTTTCAGGAGAGAAGGCAATGAGAGAACTAGGAAATAGTAGGAGAACTCAAATTGTCTTTGAATGGAAGGATAAAAAGGGGTGATGCTGGTACTTGAAACTGGGTCAAGATGGAAGGAGTAACAGATATTGATGGTAATTGTTAGAAAAACTTGGTATAAGAGATAGGAGACAGAACTGCTTGTGTGGGCAGAAGGGAATGTCATCTAAGTTCTATGGCAACTGGATAGAAAGCAGAGTGTAAGGGTACACAGTAGGGAGATATTTGGATGAGTTAGTGACAGCCTGCGGAGGCCTGTCTGCTTGCTTCAGTTTTCTCAGTGAAATAGGAAATGAGGTCATCATCTGAAAGCAGGGAATGGGGATAAGACTCAGAATTTTGAGGATAGAAGAGAAAAAAAAAAAAAAAAAAAAAAAAGAACAATAGTCATCTCCCCTTGGGCTACCAGCCACATTGGAATTCACCCAGCTAATACAAAGAATGGTTTGACACTGTGAAAATGTCTTGTCCCAAATGTTTCTTTCTTTTTTTTAAAAAAGATTTTATTTATTTATTTGACAGAGATAGAGACAGCCAGCGAGAGAGGGAACACAAGCAAGGGGAGTGGGAGAGGAAGAAGCAGGCTCATAGCGGAGGAGCCTGATGTGGGGCTCGATCCCACAACGCCGGGATCACGCCCTGAGCCCAAGGCAGACACTTAACCGCTGTGCCACCCAGGCGCCCCTGTCCCAAATGTTTCTAAATCCCTCTGTGTACCCCAAGAATAGTCATTCTTTATGGAATACGTTCCAAATGTAGATATTATAAAGCAGAAGTGCCTGTATTTGTATTTTTTAAAAACTTACTTTTAAAGAAGCAAAACTATTTTGCCACTTGTAAATATAAAGAGACCCTAGCAGATTTTATATAATATTCTGCAAGTTTAACCTAAATTGATCTCCTTGAAAAAAAAATGCATGAAATATTTAAAATGCAATGCCTCAAGGTCACCACCAAGCATTCTTGTTTTATGTAGAGGTGCTGTGTGCTTCCATACAACATTTTTAATTTGCATGTTTGTTAACTTCCTGACACAAATGATTCTCAGGCAGGAATATCTTCAATTTCATGCAGTTTTAGAGAGCCATTTTTTTTCATGCATTATCACAATCCTCTGATTAATTGTAGTGTACATTCTGAAAGTAACATAAATGTATACATAATATATATGTATATACACACATATATTTAAATATCCATCATAACCCCAGAAGAAAGAGAGACGTAGGCTGTGCCCATTTGAGAATGCTAGAAGTGTCCTGTGTAGTGGATATCAAGAGTCATAAATTTATAATATGAAGCCATTGTGGCTTGAGGGATAAATATTCAGTACCTGGTGTTACCTGATAAGGTCATACATATGTATAGCCCCATTTTATGTGATAATTACTGAATCTAGCTTAGCATCTGCTTTTACCAGATAAACTAAATTTATTATTTTGAATAAGGCAGTCACAATAATTCATAGCATTGCAAAGACTTGGCAAATAAAGGGCTCATAAGAGAGAAAATGGTGAGTATGAAATTCTGTTAGAAATTTCAGTCAATATATAAAATGATAATTGTCTTTTCCATATAAATTTTTAGAAATTATCAATTGTATATTTAAGCTTTATGTTCTCTAGGAAAAAAAAAAAAGTTAAAGCTCAGTCCAAAGGCATCTGAAGGATTTCCAAACTTATCCATTTCAGTCCTTGAATTTTAAAGTGATTTTTATCGTATTTCAAAATAGCTGTGCATCTTCTCTTTACACTTACCAACAAATAATTGAATGTGTTTCTCTATTTCTTGTTCACCTGCCTACCATCTAACAGTGAACGATAAGCTGAGAAGTGTATTTTAGTAATGAAAGATAAGCTAAAAAATAATGTAGCTAGTTGTTTAAAGATATAGGTGTAATAAATCCACTTTCACATCTATAGAATTCCTCTGCTTAAAATGATCAACTTTAAGTTGAATTGTTAAGTGAAATGTATCATAGATACTGCATTGTTTTTCTTTGATACAGTTCAAAAGCTCAGATTTACCTCACACTATCATTGTCTTACTATATTTTGAATGAAAAGTGTCTTCTTACTGGCTGACCCATACCAACATTTAAATTCCTAGTTTTAATAAAATTGTCATTGCTTTTCAGTGTTGTTAAGATATAAAATTTGAATAAATGCATAAACAGGAACAATAAAAGAATTACAAAAAATAAAGATGAATATGTAATCCTGAACTAGGGATGCACACTCTATCCTTAAAAGGGGAGCATAAGATCAAGAAGAAATAATACATTGTATATGTAAAGTAAAAAACCTACACAGTAAAAACAAAGTTTAATAGAAAACTAGAAAGGAACTTAAAACATGTATGATAACCAAAATATATAACCAACATTATATAAAGAATTCTTAAATACTGTTGTATAATGAACATTCAAATGTAAAAAAGAAAAAAAAAGAATTTAAAAAAGTATTAAAAGAAGTAGGAATCTCTACAGAATATCAAAATATATTCAACTTTCAATTCATCAAAAAGTAAATTTTAAATTAAGAACAGAGTAGTATTTTTTATCTACTCGTTTACAAAAATCTTTAAAGATGAAAATTAAAATAGGCAGTGTTCATTTGGGGTCCAATTACATATTACTTAGAAAGTGCATAACTTAAAATTTCTAGAAAACTGATTTGTCAATAAGTCTCAGAATCTTGCTATCTTTTGGTTTAACAATTATACTTGTTAAATTTCATTTCACAGAAAAAAATCAAAGATGTATACAGTAATTGTATCTCCAGATAGTTTTTAATAATCTGTATAGGGAGACATCTCTTTGTCTCTTGTCAGTCTCACTCTCTTCCTTCCTCTATATCTGTTTCTCTATTTCTGTCTCTGCCTTTGTGCCCAGACACACACAATTAATTGTATGTATGAATATTTGTATATAATACACCAGATTAACAGTTTTATCTATTTGATATACATAATGTATACACATACCCATAATGTAGATAAATACGTTTTATGTTACTTAAAACAAGAAGTTTGACAGTTTTGTTTACTTTGTTATGGGATCTTTCCACCATCCTCAAAATTCTGTATTTCTTTTATCAGCATCAGATAATGCATCCAACATTTGAATACTGTTTATTGCTTATTCATCTCATATTTTTTTTTAATCACCTACTGCATGCCAGACACTCTGCTGGACTTTGGCAATAGAGTATTAAATTAGGTAAACAGAATTCTTGCCCTCCTGGATCACACAGTTCAATGTGGAACATTGGTATTGAATAAATAATTACAAGCTCAAGGACTTCTATGAAGGAGAAGTTCAGAGTGCTACAGTATCATTAAATAAGCAGAACTGATGTAGTGTTGAGGGGTAAAATTTTGCATAAAGAAATTTAGAATTAAATCAATAGGATGTAGATAGAGGAGAATTGGGAGCTAAAACTTGCAAAAGGTGAAAGGTATTACGAGAAAAAGGGAATTCTAAGTGGAGGAACCAACCATCGGTTTCAGGAGTATACACAGGGAGAAATAAAAGGAGACTGGTATATTGAATATTACAAAGGAGGAGAATGAAAGACCTGGGTCATAATAAGGGATTTGTAATGGAATTCATAGGAGGACTATATATAAAAGATTAAATATATAAAAATTTGTATTATAAAATATTTTTTCCAGAATTTAAGAGACCAGCATGAAGTTATCACAGTAGTCCAAGAGAAAAATTATTTTGATTTTTTCTAGTGTGTAGGAAATATGAATGAAGAGATGTGGGCAGATATAAACCATATTCTAGAAAAACAAACAGTGATACTTACTATTAAATGGTGAAGAAGGCTAAAGGATATTAGTACATCAAGGAGGAACTTCAGAAATTTCTCTTGAGCATCTGACTATCTGTAAATGTGCTTTACTGAAATGCAGAAGATTTGGATGGAGAAGTAAATATGAATAGTTCAATTTTTGACATATTAAGTCTGAGATGTTTATGAAACATTTAAAAGAAATGTCAAGACTGTAGGGTATCTAGAGTGCAAAAAAAAATGGAATTGTAAATATGTATCTGTGGATTTATCATATTAAAATCATGTATATGGGGCGCCTGGGTGGCGCAGTCGTTAAGCGTCTGCCTTTGGTTCAGGGCGTGATCCCAGAGCCCTGGGATCGAGCCCCGTGTCAGGCTCCTCTGCTGAGAGCCTGCTTCTTCCTCTCCCACTCCCCCTGCTTGTGTTCCCTCTCTCCCTGGCTGTCTCTCTGTCTGTCAAGTAAATAAATAAAATCTTAAAAAAAAAAAATCATGTATATGGATATGACAATCTAAAGAAGAAACAAAAAGCCCCATCTATAATAATTAGATCTTGTGTTCCTTCAACTTAGGAACTTATAAAAATGCAGATACCTAACCTCAGTCCACTGAAAATCTTCAGTCAGTCAAGGTTTTGTGGACCAAGAATATGAATTAAAAAAAAATCCCCACACTTTAAAAAATGATCCCAAATATATAACAAAAATCCTAAGATTTTAAAAAGAATTTCACCAATTCTCCATAACTGAGAGGTTTAACACTTCTCACTCTCAATCCGATAAAAAAGATAAAAACTAGCTAGCATTTCAAACATATACATGAGATAATTAACAAGCTTTTAGTATGTATGTATATAAAATCTGAACTCCTCCAAGTAGAATAAGCAATTGTTTTTTGTACCGCTAAATATTTTTTAATTGAACCAATAAATAAAAAAATCCACAAAGACTCAAATTCCAAATAGTAAATACCATAAGAACCTGTTCTATGACTATATTGTAATGAAATTACAGAAACCAAATCCAAAAGATACCAGAATTTAAAAATTTATTACATCTGAGTAACTTTTGCATTAACGAAAAAAATACAATAGAAATGATGAAATATTTAGAAGTGAAAATCAAAAATATCTACTAAAAATATACAGGATAAAATTCCAAACAATATTTACAGGAAAATTCATAACTTTGGAAGTATCAGAGAAATCCAATCGTACTGAAAATAATCATTTAAAACAGAAAGATAGGAAATAAAAAAAAAAGAACTAGTAATGTCAAAGAAAATAGGAGAAAGCAAAACTTGAGATCCGAGTAAACATTAATAAAATAGAAAACAAACAATGGAAAAAGAACTGATGAATAAAATTAAAAGTTAGTTCTTTTAAAAAACAAAGAAATAGATGCAGATCTAGGGAGGCTTGTTTAAAAAAAAGTCCTAAATAATTTTTGAAGTTTGAAAAGTGACAAGATTTACATTGAATAGAGATTTTTAAAGATTATAACATAGAAATACAAAAGATTAGAACAAAAAATTTTATGCCAACAAATTGGACAACCTAGGAGAAATGGACAAATTCCCAGAAACATACAACCTCCCCAAAACTGAATAAGAAATAGAAAATCTAAACAGACCAATAGCTAGTAAAAATAAATTAATAAATTAATGATAACAATAATAATAAATCAGTAATCAAAACTAGCAAAAAACAAAGGTCCAGCACCAGATGGATTCCCAGGTGAATTCTACCAAACATTTAAAGAAGAATTAAAACCTATTCTCCTGAAAATTCCAAAAAATGAAAGAGAGTGGAAAACATCCAAATACATTCTGTGAGGCCAGCATTACCCTATTATTAAAACCAGATAAGACACCACAAAAAGTAAAACTACAGGCCAATATTCCTGATGAACATAGATGCAAAAAATCCTCAACAAAATATTAGCAGACTACATTCAATAATGCACTAAAAGGATCATTTACCAAGGTCAAGTGGGAATTATTCCAGGGATACAAGGATAGTTCAGTATTTATGAATCAAACAACATGATATACCATATTAACAGAATGAAGGATAAAAATCATATGATCATCTCAATAATGCAAAAAAAGCATTTGACAAAATTCAACATCCATTCATGATAAAATTTCTCAAAGAGGTGGGTTTAGAGAGAACATACCCCAACATAATAAAAGCCATATATGAAAAACCCACAGTTAGCAACTTGCTCAATGATAAAACAACAACAACAACAACAAACAAACAAAAAAACTATTTTCTCGAATATCAGGAATAAGACAAGGATGTCCGCTCTTGCCACTTTTACTCAACATAGTACTGGAACTCCTGGCCATAGCAATTAGATTAAAAATAAATAAATAAATAAAAGGCATCCGAATTGGAAAGGAAGAATTAAAACTTTCATTATATGCATACAACGTGACACTAAAAATAGAAAACCCAAACAACTCCAGGAAAAAATCATTAGAACTAATGCATGAGTTTTATACAGTTGCAGGATACAAAATTTAATATCCAGGGGCACCTGGGTGGTTCAGTAGGCTAAGCATCTGCCTTTGGCTCAGGTCATGATCTTGGGGTCCTGGGATTGAGCCCCACATCAGGCTCCCTGCTCAGCGGGGAGCCTGCTTCTCTCTCTTTCTCTCCTCCCCTGTTACTGTTCTCTAGCTCTCTATCTTAAATAAATAAAATCACTTTAAAAATTTAATATCTAGAAATCAGTTGTGTTTCTATATGCTAAGAATAGAATAGCAGAAAGGGAAATTAAGAATATAATTCCATTTACAATTGCACAAAAAGTAATAAAATAGATAGGCATAAACTTAAGACGGAGAAAGACCTGTACTCTGAAAACTACAAAATATTGATGAAAGAAATCAATGATATAAACAAACTAAAAGATATTCCATACTCATGGATTAGAAGAATTCATATTGTTATAATGACCATAATACCCAAAGTAATCTACAGATTCAGTGTAATCCCTTTGAAAATATCAACATTTTTCATAAAACTAGAACAAATGATACTAAATTTGTATAGAACTGCAAAAGACATTGGATAGCCAAAGCAATCCTGAGAAAGAACAAATCAAAGCTGGGTGTATCATAATTCCAGATTTCAAGATATACTACAGAACTGTAGTAATCAAAACAGTGTGGTAGTAGCACACAAATAGACCCATAGTTCAATGGAACAGAAGAGAGAGCCCAGAATAAACCCATACTTATATGGTTAATTAAACTTTGACAAAGGAGGCAAGAATATGCAATGGGGAAAAGACAATCTCTTTAATAAATGATGCTGGGAAAACTGACAGCTACACACAAAAGAATGAAACTGAACTGCTTTTTTATACCACACATAAAAATAAACTTGAAATGTACTAAAGAGCTAAATATGAGAACTGAAACCATAAATCTCCTAGAAGAGAAAACAGAGAGCAATTTATTGTAACATTTTTCTAGATAAATCCCCTAAGTCAAGGGAAACAAAAAATAAATAGACAAAAAATAAATAAACAATTGGTCTACTGACTAGACCAATTAAAATGCTTTTGCACAGAAAAGGAAACCATCAACAAACCAAAAGGCAACCTACTGAATGAGCAAAGTTTTTGCAAAGGACATATTCAGTAAGGGGTTAAAATTTAAAATATATAAAGAACTTATACAACTTAACACCCCCCAATATAATCCAATTAAAAAAGGGCATACCTGAATAGACATTTTTCCAAAGAAGAAATGCAGATGGTCAACAGAACTGAAAAGACACTCAACATCACTAAATCATCAGGGAAATACAAATCAAAACTACAATGAGATATCACCTTACACCTGTCAGAATGGCTAGACTCTAAAAGACAAGAAACAAGTATATGTGAGGACATTGAGAAAAATGAACTTTCATACACTGTTGGTAGGAATGTAAATTGGTACAGACACTGTGGAAAACAGTATGGAGTTTTCTTGAAAATTAAAAATAGAAATACCATATAATCCAACCATTCCACTTCTGGGTATCTAGTCAGAAAATAAATACATAAAAACACTAATTTGAAAAGATATATGCACCCTTAGGTTTATTGTAGTGTTATTTCTAATGGTCAAGATATGGAAGCAACCTAAGTATCCATCGATAGATGAATCAATAAAGAAGACGTGGTAATACATACACACAAGCACACATATGCCTACAATGCAATATTACTTAACCGTAAAAAAGAATGACATCTTGCCAGTTGTGACACATGAATGGACCTAGTAGTATTATGCTAATTGAAATAGTGAAAAACAAATACCATATGATTTCACTTACATGTGGAATCAGAAGAAGAAGAAGAAGAAGAGGAAGAAGAATGAATAAACAAAAAGCAGAATCAGACCTATTAATACAGAGAACAAAACAATGGTTGCTGGAGGTGAGGAAATGGGCAAAATGGTTAAAAGGAAGTGGGAAATACAGGCTTCCAGTTATAGAATGAATGAGACATGGGAATAAAAGGTATAGCACAAGGAATATAGTCAATGGTGTTGTAATAGCATCGTAGGTGACAAGATGTTAGCTACACTTGTGGTGAGGATAGCGTAATCTATACACTTGTTGAATCACTATATTATATACCTGAAATTAATGTAACATTGTGTGACAACTATGCTTAAATTAAAAAAATCATAATATTTTCATGCAATATATGTTAATAATTTTTAAAACATAGAGGGACAGATGGTATATTAGAAATAAACTGCCAAGATGTGAATATATTAATAATGAACATATAATTTATAATAGTAATTTAAAATAATGTCATGAGCCCTAGATGGCATTTTCAGGGAGTTTGAGCAAAAATACTAAGACCTCTAGTTCCTCCTACAGATTTGCCATATGTTGGGAAAATTGGGATAGCTATCCAAATCATTTTAATAACTTTTTAGAACATTAAAATTCATAATTGATAAAGACAGTAAAAGAAAATCAGAATGTGACATTGTTGTATTAAAATAGGTGAGAACCCCAAATGAAGTATCAGCACATTACTAAAGTAATATGAGAATGAATGACCGAATAGCATAAAGAACCCTTCAGAACAGAAGCAGAAACAGGGGTGGGTGGGCGTGACACACACCCTGCACTTTGCTATTACTACAATGCAATGCATTTAGAATCTATCAGGATCTATCACATCTGGATTTCAGAATTTAGGCAAGAAACAGCCCTTGGGCCGTAGGTTTTATAAACCACATGATTATGAGTAACAAGCCTTTCTTTGGCCTGACCAAGCTTTGTACTGGCTGGAAGATTTATACTCACAGCTGCAGGATATGGAGGAAGCTTGGCTTCTATCCTTGTTCTCCCACTTCAGCAGTCATGGTTGGGATAGTACCAACCTGTTTCCTGGGGTGCCTGGGGGCTACAGCTTAAGTCCTGGAGTTGCAGGTGCATGGATAAATAGCTTCCAGTCCTGATCTGCCACATCAGCATTCTACCAGGATTTATTGACTTCAGCACTTGGCTTTTCCTGATTTCTAGAGAGTTTGTATTCACAAATTATTCTCCTCTGTAAGAGCCAAACCCCTTTCACAGATGCCAGTTTGCAAGTGAGTCTTTTTAGATAAACTAGCCACTACCTGTCAGTCTTCTTTAAACTGGTGGACTCTGCATCATAGCTCACTCTGTCATCCCCTATCATCTCAACCCTTTAGAGCTACAAGACTACTTGCTGGCACCACATAGTAGACGTAGGAGAATGCAATGGTTGGCACATAAGAAAAGGAATACTGTGATTAATATCTGAAGCTTTCCCAATAATATGAAATAAGACCATATCTGATACTATACTGTACTATGATCACTATTTTATAGGAAGTTTGTTTTTTCACATGAGGGCCAAAGGAGAGTCATGTGAGGCCAGAAGGGGGCCCTAAATAACTTGGAATGGCTGAGTGATCAATATTTCAAAACTCTCCTAAACTTCAAAATCTAGGAAATTCTTATCATCCATTATAGTGGGGGATCTGTCCAACATGGCATGCTTAGTTTAGAAATCTGAAGACTATTTTTGGCATTGGTTTGATTCACAGGAAAGGGTGATACTGGCTAATGGAGTATTCTAGAAAGCTGGTAAGATCAATAAGCAGAGTTGAGTCTAAAAGATATTGGAATGGCTACAGTTCTCCCCTGCCTCATTGGGTATCTAAGGAAAATACATCATCATAAAATAGTAGAAAAAGCCAGCCTCTATGAGGATAGACCAACAAATTCAGGGTAACTTTTGTGACTATCTTCCTGGAATAATACAAATGTAGGACAGTTAAAATATGTACAACTGTCTTTCCCTGGCTCTTATGGCTTCTGCTAGTGGCTCACTCCTTGGGTGATCACCCTGGCAAGTATCCAGAAATTGGAGGCACATTCTTCGCTCACATGGTTTTTGATAGTTAGATTTCATTTATTTCGTACCACACCAGAGTGATAACAACCAGCATAATGCTTATGAGCCACTCTGAGTCACCCACCCAAATGTTTGAATTTGGAAATGAGTATCACAAGAGACAAAGTAATAAGTGTAGGCTCAGACTGGAGCCATGGTAGA
The DNA here is from genome assembly GCF_023065955.2 of Ursus arctos. Taxonomy (NCBI): domain Eukaryota; kingdom Metazoa; phylum Chordata; class Mammalia; order Carnivora; family Ursidae; genus Ursus; species Ursus arctos. Next base: position 53,809,283 of record NW_026622775.1, on the reverse strand, counting down.
TAGCCAGGAGAAAGCAATGCCTTCAAGTTTATGTTATCTACCCTTTAACACATGATAAAATCCAATATTCCCAAATACCTGAGAGAATCAGATCAGAGGAAAAAAAGGATAGGTAGAACCCTTCACATATTTCTATCACTCCAGACTTTTACTATCTCCCTAATTCTCTACACTTGGCTCCCAGAAATATGGGAGAAAACAAAAGATTACATGCAAAGAATGGCTTTAAGCAGAGCATGTATATTATTAGCCCAGTGGAGCAACCAGTTGCCAATCGAAAGCAAATTTGCATTTGCAAAGCACAAATGCTTTTTGAGATAACTATTCCCTAGTTCTATTGCCCTTGTGCTTTTCAGTCACCTGACCTCATCTGTTTGGGTAATATCTACATATCTCAAGAGTAAGCAGAGTTATCTCTCTAAGGCTTCAATTGTGTGTGTGTGTGTGTGTGTGTGTGTGTGCGCACGCATGTGTACATATATATGCACTTGTTTCCACTGTTAGTCTTCATCTCAACATGAGTTATCAGATGACTCTGAACTTCTGGAGTCTTGACACAACTGATTTGAACCATCCTGGGGACTACAATATAGACATGCATATTTGAACTAAGCTAATCTCATTTAGACTAGATAAAATTTAGGGATATGAAGTGATTTTTCAGATGCAGTTAAAGTCCCAAATCAGGTGACTTTAAGTTAGGGATATTTTTCCAAACAAGCTAATCACATGTACCCTTTTAATCTGAGTCTAGGGATCAAAGCTAAGAAGTCAGAAACTCGAAGCGTTAGAAGTATTTGATATGCCATTATGGTCTTGAAGTTAGTGGGTGCTATGTGGCAAGGAACAGAGGTAGGTTCTAAGGTCCAGGAATGGCCCTAACTCACAGCCAGCAAGAAAATGGAGACTCCATGTTACAACCTCAAGGAATTTACTTCTTCCAACAAGAATGAACTAGGGAGCAGATTTCCTCCAAGCCTCCAGACAAAAAATCATCTTGGACAATATCCTAATTTTGGTCTTGGGATCTCCTGAGCAGGAAACCCAGATATGCCATGCTTATTTCTGCCCTATAGAACTGTGAGCAAATAAATGAGTGTCATTTTAAGTTTTAAGTTAGCAGTAATTTGTTATGCAGCAATAAATAACTAACGTAATATTGTAAAAACAATATTCCCATTCAAATTTCCTAATTAGGTTGCAGTTCCAATCCAAATGCAAGTATGTAATTTAATAGTACTAGACAAAATTAATTCTAAAAAAATAGAGAAAAAATCTAGGAACAGACAAGATAACTGGATGGGAAAAAATTTTCCAGTTTTTGAGATTTATTGTAAAATTGTATTAATATTATTATATTGGAATAGACAAATATATTGATGTACCATGGCAAAGAGCTCCCAAAGAGAGAAACATGTATATGAAAACTTGGTACATGCAGAATCAGCATGAAAAGAAATGGGAAAAACATCAATTATAAAATAAATAGTATTGAGACAACTGGATTTCCAAATAGAAAAGAATAAAATTTGATTCCAACCTTATACCACACACAATAAGAATTTCTAGATATTTTAAATATTTGTATTTCAGAAGTAAAATTTTGTAACTGTTAGTAAAAATTTAGATAAACTTTGATCTTCATTACAAAGGAAAAGCAGGAATTTTTGAAATATGTATGCAAAGATGTTTAACAACCAGCAATTAGAGAAATACAAAAGAAAAAAACAATGACAGACTACTTTTCACACATCAGATTACCAAAAAAAAACGTCTACTAATGCCATAAGGATGAAGTCTTAAGGCTCTGCTAAAAGAGGAAACATTGGCATAACATTTCTGTGATGCAATGACACACTTTCTAATCAAATTAAAAATGGCTAGACTTCCTGACCCATTAATTTCTCTCCTAAATTTATAATTTGAAGAAACTTTCACATCTACTCAAAATCTTATTTTTTTTTAAGATTTTATTTATTTATTTGAGAGAAAGAGAGAAAGCACGAGATGGGGGTAGGGAGCAGAGGGAGAGGGAGAAGCAGAGGGCTGAGCAGGGAGCCAGACGGAGGCTCAATCCCAGGACCCTGGGATCATGACCTGAGCTGAAGGCAGATGCTTCACTGACTGAGCCACCCGGCACCCCCAAAATCTTATTTTCAAGAACAGTCATTGCACTATTGTTTCTCAATAACCTAATTAGAAAACAAAGGAACACATAGAATATTATATATGTTTAAAATGGAATACTACACAATAAAAATAAATTGAATTTGCATGATTCTATATGGGCTTTGTCTTAAAAATAAATCAGTGAATGAAAATTCATTAGGACTACTTGGAGAAATGGCTGATTTTAGGACTGAGACAGATAAATATAAAATAATGCTGGGATATCTTGCAGTGACAGAAAGTAAGGAGGTGCTAGGAAAAAAAAAGCCATAATAATGAGGTCATATCAAAGGAAGATAAGAGTTAACTGAATAGCTCCTACTGAAGAGCCAAACTTGAATAATGTGAGCAACCAAATACATAAAGTGGTTTGGGATTATAACCCAAAATATAAAATAAATATTCATGAATGCACACTGATATAAAATGTTTGAATAACTAAAAATAAAAATGAAAGAGGAGAAACAAATCTCATTTGCAGAAGATTTTGAAATAATTTATATATTCTGCTCTCGTGGAGGGAGAGCATAATTCCCAATGTAAACTGCGTACAATGACTTTCTTCTAAAGAGTCCAGTATGAACAAAGGGTGGGAAGTTAACTTTGCGGTGGAGAAACCTGATAAAACCTGATACCACGTTGTCAAATCATCATTAGTGCTAAGGCTATTAGACTTATCTATTAGATAGTTGGTACCCTTGATATCGTGTGACAAGAAAGGTACTTTATGATCTTTCTCCCCAAAACCATCATCCCATTCTAATCATGAAAAAAATAATCAGACAGATATCAATAGAAGGACATTTTACAAAATACCTGGTCAGTACTCTACAAAATTGTCATGGTCATCAGAATCAAGGAAAGTCTGAGGCACTGTCGTGGCCTACAGGACCCTGTTAAATGTAATGCGGGGCTGTGAATGGAATCCTAAAAAAAGGAAAGGATATTAGGTACAAATTAAAGAAATCTGAATAAAAATATAGACTTTACTTAATAATAATGTGTCAATATTGCTTTATTATTTGTAATAAATGTACCATACTAATATAAAATGTTAATAGGGGAAACTTGGTGCAGGGTATACGGTAGTATAAAGGTAGTTTATTTTTAGAAAAAAAGGCAGAGCTAATTGTGTAGGATGATCCATTTTTTAAAAAGACGAAAAAATTTTAAAAGTTATTAAATCTGGGGATATATTATTATACATAATATCATACTGTAAATTCTTACAACATATTATTTTTTATGTGTTTTATGTTTTAATTGTTAAAAAAATCAAGTTCACATTTTAAGAAAAAGGAAACTCTGCCAAATATTCTTTGATTAGATCAGGTTGAATAATCACTTACATGAACCACCACAGAACTGCTGACTTGACTACATGAAGCATTTTTCCCTCCTTTCACATCTATGCATTTGAATTGCAGTAAGGAAGTCAAAGAATTCTATTGACTATTTAGCTTTATAAGTAATAGTTGTAATGCCTTGACAAATGGACACCTGCTGCAACCCTCACTGCTTTGCAGAATCTTTTACAAGTAAACACTTTAGTTTATAATAAAGCCCCGGAAACCAGGCAACAGAGACTGCAGGTTTTCAGATCCCAAGTGGTAACAAGTAATTTTTACTTATAAAAATACTTCAAACAGCTGAAAGCCTACTACTATATGATGACTTGGAAATAATATTAGCATGTATTTATGCTGTATTATGGATAACCTGCCTAATTTCCTTCACTTTGTCTCTACAGGGGTCAAGCCTGCCGGGTGTGGAAGAAGCAAAAGTGCTCTTTGTTCTCTTCCTATACTCAATGCTCAAACTCACTTTGTATTGTGGACAGCAGAGAACAGCTCCGTGGATAATAGACAGGCTTGTCGTTTTCCAAAAGTTTCTGAAAGCTTTTTTAAAAAAAGGTAGTAGTAGCAGGGTGCCTAGCACTACAAAAAAGAAAAGAGAAGACAAGACAAGAAAGATAGATATAAAGAAAAAGTACAAGCAGTCTAGAGAATCAAGAGAAAGAAAAGCAACAGACTGAGAGTACAAAAATGTGGTTATCCAGATACTGAAAGACAACTCTGCAAAAGAGAATGTGTTAATTATTTAAGACTGCCGTAAGTGGACCTGACAGGTAATTATTAGTGACATTCCTGTGCTTCTGGCCCCATCGGGAATATGGATAAGCTGAGGCAAGTCATTTGTCTAAAGCATCTGCTTAAAGACTATCGTTCTCTGACAATTGGAACCTAGTATTAATTAAAACCAAAGGGATGAATGCTTCTTCATGACCAAAACAGTGCAGTAGACAGCCCCTTCTTACATGACCAAAACAGTGCAGTAGACGGCCCCTTCAAATGTGGAATTTGCTTCACTGGTTCAACCTCATCTTCCATTGCTCAGTTTTAGTGAGAAATTAGCTTCAAGAACACATTGTGGGGAAGGGAGGGAGACTTTTCTAAAGCAAAGTTTTGTCTATAAAACCTGAGAAGAAACCGTCCCTACTTTTTTTTTTTTTTTTTTTTTTTTTTTTTTTTTTACACAACGATGGGTCTAAATTTTTTTGTGAAAGGTGACAGACCCATTAGGGAATGTAATAAAAAATACATGAACTTTCTCTGCTGACCACAAAATGTGTGCACATACTGAAGTTTAGTATTTTACAAACAACATGGTGGAGGTCATTCACACTCTGAAGTCCAACAAGGAATCACAGGCTTAGAACTTTTTTTTTCCTAATCATTTAAACTCTGGCAACTGTTACCAATTATATAATGGTGTAAGTGTTTCTACAATCCTAAATAAGAACAATTGTGAAAATAAGCACAATGCTGCATATTGTCTTAAAAATTTGCATGAAACATTTACACACAAAATAGATTTAGCACTTAAGAGGTAGGACATATGTTGGTTTTGTGACTGGGAACATCATGGCAACTAACAGTTTTAAAATGTGGAGGAGGACTGTTTTCACCTTAAATAACTTTTAAGGTGAATAATTTTTCACCTTAAAATGTATCTGATTGTGAGCAACGGGTTTACTAATTTAGAAACATAATCAAGAAAATATATCTAGGGATATTTTAAGTAGTCTCTTGAATCATATGTATATCAGATTTTTAATATATTTACATGACAAAAAAAATAAGACAACTCTCTTAATTCCATTTAAAGAGTTATTACAGGAACATAAAGAGCAAATTCACAAGTGAAAGTAGATTATTGAACCAAAGCAGAAACTAGATGTCACCAGTCTTTGTAGGTAGATATGCTTATGCCTACAAAGACACCTCTATCAATCATCGATCTAAAAATTGTTGCTTTGTCGCTTAGTTCAGAAAACATTGAAAATTTCTTTATTTCTCACTTGACAGATACATACAGAGCTCTGGCCATCTGCCAGGGATTATGCCAGGTGATGGGAATATAGTCGCAAAGGAAAAGGCATTGTTCTTTTCTTCCTGGAACTTGCAAACCCCAAGGTGGCAGAGCAGGGGCTTCGTGTGACTGGATGTTAGCCTGCCTTCCTGACCTTCTCTTGAATCATTTCCCCTTTTTTGTCAATTCTACACATAAACTCTCTTTTAGGTCCTCTCTTTCCTGGCTTCCAATATTTTATATTTGGTGTTCTTTGGAAAATTCTTTGTACGCTGATCACCAGCCAGCACCTACCAGTTCTCTTCTAGCTAACTCCCAGCTTTTTTTCAGGGCCCATTTTGTTTTTTCCTCAAGGTTACTTGAGCTTTTGTAATTCCCTTTTTTTTTTTTTTTAATACTCATTATGCCAGGGGCACCTGGGTGGCTTAGTTGGTTAAGCATCTGCTTTTGGCTCAGGTCATGATCCTGGGGTTCTGGGATTGAGCCCCACATCGGGCTCCCTGCTCAGCGGAAAGTCTGCTTCTCCCTCTCCCTCTGCTGTACCTCTCCTTGTGCTCTTTCAATGTGTGTACTCTCTCGCTCTCTCAAATAAATAAAATCTTAAAAAGAAAATAGTATGCCACAAATTATTTACCCCAAATCTGTGCTTTTTACTAAATTCTGTTGAGATAGGGAAACTGAAGGGACTCCATTTTAGAAAGACTTCATTACTGCTGTTTCTCTGCTAGACCCCATTTACTCACATTCTGTATTTCACCTTGCATCTGAGTAAACTAAAGAAACTATGTTCCCACTCCAAGAGGGAAGCAAGAAAGTTAATCATTCTGAGTTCTGTCCTAGGCCCCCAAACACCTGACAACATAAAAAAACTGGATCCCAGACATGTTCCAAGACCATTAGCTTTAAGCAAAACTTCGTGGACACTGGCATCAATAGCCCTTACCTCAGTGATTTATGGAGTTAACACCTATTGTTCAACTGACACTCACCTTTGATTGGACCCTCCCCTGGATTCCTGAAGGAGCATGTACCCTAGACTCCTTTCCAGTATAAACTCTTGACCCCAAGGGATGACGAGAGTCACTTTTCCTTTCTGAGTCTCCCAGACACTCCAGATGTTATGGTCTATCACTTAGGCTATTCAATAAACTCTGCTTTCACTTCCTCCTGGCTTGTGTTTGATTTCTATGACGTGGGAAGCCAAGGTGCCTCCTGGCTGGTCTTGTGGAACACCCACTGGGTCCTCAGACACAACCTGCCTATGTCACTATAATCCATAATGACATGGGTTCCAAAGCCCAGCAAAATTTCCAGGACAGAGTAGGTGGTTGATAAAAATTTAGAGGATAAATAAATAAATATAGGAATAAATAAAAAATTAGCTAATGTATTATTGAAAGAATACAATTTGTATTCTTTGTAGCTTCAAGTGCTCTGTGACAAGAGTGAGACCTATAAAGGGAACATGTAGGTCTGCAGCTGACAGTAGATGCCATTATCACTACAGGCAAAAACCAAGCGTAGTGTTGCATATAGGAAGTCACAGGAAAAGATATTTCAGACCCTCGGCTCATGCATTTCTCCATCCATTGATAATAATATATTGAATGCCCAAGAAACAATAAAACTGTTCTACATCTGTCTTTTTCATAAGATTCCCTAGTATACAGTATGATGCTTGGCATATGATAGGAGCTCAACAAATATTTGCTTGTTAAATGGGTGAATGAATGCCCTGAGCTAGAGCCACAAAACTGAATAAAATAAAATAAATTCTAAGATCAGGGTAAAAGGGATTCCAAGCTGATATTTCCTCAAATATAAGTGTTTTAGACAAAATAATCCATGTTGAATATTTATACTGCATAAACATGTTTGGCATTTTTAGAGATTAGACTTTCTTTTCCCTTCATTAGATGTCTTCATTAGCTGATTTATTTCTAAGTTTAAATCTATTGAAAATACGCACAAATTAGGAGCAATATAGAATCGCACATTTGCAAACATTTAAAATCAAAACAGAAAAACAGTCATCATCTGTTCCTTTCTCATCATACCTTAATTTGATATGCAAATTAGCATGGCTTCTGCCCATATCTAAATTTTACTTGGCAATTTGTTAATTCACTTTACAAAATACAGCGCACAGACACAGACATTTATACATAAAATTATACTAAGATCTTTTTATAATTTCTAATATTTTATTAACAGATGTTGAAAGTGTGATGATTTTTAATACTCCAAGGTAACCAGCCATTTTACTGTAAAATGTTCTCTAATCTTTTCCCTGATTACACGTTTGATTTTATTCCAACATAATGACCTCATTTTCCTTTTATCTGTTGTATATACAAGGGATGAAAAGCCCAATTTAATAACAATGGACTTTTTTAAGGAAGAGGAAATAAAACCCCAAAATAACTTTCTGAATATAAAATCTCCCTGTACTTATCCTTCATGAATAAGGTAATTAGCCTCTTCAAACAACATATTAACCATAAAGAATTAGTGGCTATTTACTGCTTTCATACATGGTTTTGTAAGGCGGAATTATGGACAAATATAACCCAAACTTCTTGAAGAAAAAGTTTAATTATATCAGTTATTTTATCACCTGCTTTATATAAATTTTCTTCTTTACCTTTGAATTACTCATGTACAGTAATACTGTTTTTTTTTCATCTATTACATGGGTTACAAATAAGAAATATGTGAAGATAAATAGATTGCATATGTTAAACGTTGAGACAATAACTGAAATACATAATTTAAACATCATTTGGCATTATATGGTCTTTTAAATTTAAGCAATAAGAAGGATTATCAAGAACACTTTTTTTAAAGGAGCTAGGAAAATTCATGCCTAGCAGTTAATGATGTATCTTTACAATTGGCCACATCTGTAAAAAAAAAAAAAAAAAAAAAAAAAAAGAATTTGGTTCAAACTGCTTTCATACTCATTTAAAAATTAAAATTAAGGGGGCGCCTGAGTGGCACAGCAGTTAAGCGTCTGCCTTCGGCTCAGGGCGTGATCCCGGCGGTCTGGGATTGAGCCCCACATCAGGCTCCTCTGCTGGGACCCTGCTTCTTCCTCTCCCACTCCCCCTGCTTGTGTTCCCTCTCTCTCTGGCTGTCTCTATCTCTGTCGAATAAATAAATTTAAAAAAATCTTTAAAAAAAAATTAAAATTAAGTTAAAAATGTTCTCTGCTCCCAGAACATCAGATTGACTCAGAGTCACAATTCTCTGTACTTAACTCTTTAGGCTCTAGGTATGTAAATCCTATACCTCAAACTTGATCAAGGAATCTGTAAGAGCTCAATGTAATATCTGAAATAGTTTTTCAAAGGAAAGAGAAATACTTTAGCAATAAGAAATCGATCTGCCTCTTGACTCCACTTTGACCTTGAACAACTTTTTTAAGCCCTATATTTACTTTTTCTTCTGTAAAATGGATATAGTCATAATAAATTCCTCATAATGTAGTTCTGAGAATTAATTTAGATGACACGTTTAATGTATGTAGTCAATGCAGTGACTGGTCTGTGATAATCACTAAATGAAATTTAACTTGACTTAGCAATAGTATTGTTAAATTAATTAAACAAGGAGTCCATAAGAACTGAGCTGGTTCTAATGCCCTAGCAGCCTATGTTAGCAAACCAACCTTAAGCCTGTAAATACCTGAAAATTAAGAAATCAAAACCTAAAGAGGCACCTGGATGGCTCAGTTGGTTGAGTGACTCTTGATTTTTGGCTCAGGTAATGATCTCAGCGTCGTGAGATTGAGCCCATATCAGACTCCATGCTCCAAGATGGAGTCACTTATGCTAAACTCAATGTCCATAAACCAAAACTTAAATAAATTTTGATGCACTGCTCTTCCAGAAAAGGAAGTTTTAGGATTACCAATCAATGCTTGCCTGTTCAGCACAAATTGCCTGACCCAGCTCCAAGACTTCCATTTGCTCCATGTAAGGAAAGTAACCCTTCTTTAACCAATCAGGAAATTCCCAGTATAACTTCCTTGTTCCTGTTCCCTTTGGTCTAGAAAACCCCCTCACTTTGCACAACTCTGGAGCTCCCTTCTGCTTTCTAGACTGGATATTTCTAGGTTCATGAATCATTAAATAAAAACCAACTAGATCTGAAAATTAAGTGTGAAATTTTCGTTTACCAACTCAAGGATCAACTACGTTTTATAAATAACCAAAACAATTGTCACCTTTAATTTGAATATTTGAATTTCAAAAAAAGGAAACTCTGGTATTCCCTTCCACTCCGATATCACTGCTATTATTCTGAAGTTTTCTAATGCACTCTTGTTCCAATGGTCTGCTTCTGTTGGATATATAGTATCACACTGTCAAAGTAAGCACCCAGTTAGTCTTTAACAGGATGCCTGGAGGCCAGGAAAGGGGGAGTCAGAGCCCACTATGCAGAAAGTTAGAGATCTGTTCTGGCAGCATTCCAAAAACAAAGCCACAAGAAGCCAGATCAAACCAGACAGACCCAAGACAAAGAAGGCCAGAAACCCTGACCAAGTAAGGGAGGAAAGGCATGAAACCCGGCTCCACAAAAAATTCCTTCCCCAAGTAATAAATATTCCACCCCTTAGTTAATAACTGTCAATAAAGGATAGAGACTCAAACCCTGGGGTCAGCTCTCCCTGGAGTTTGCCCACCCTCACATCTTGAGAGTGTGCTCTCTCTTTTATAAACTCTTCTCTTGTACCACTCAACCACTGTCTCGTCCATCCTTGAATTCTTTCTTGTGAGGAGACTAAAAGCCTATGGTGATATCCTGGGGTGGTCTGAGTGGAGACCACAGAGCCTTAGGTCTCTTCAGTTCACTCGGAAACAACACTAGGCTCATTCCCAGAGACTGGTTTACCTTTCCCCTCTGCAAGGACTAAAATAAGAAACAAAGATCCTTTCACTCCGATTTTCCATAGTAATTCCTTGCAAAAGATAGTTGTGTACTATAGACAGTTTCTGATAATGTGAGGGCAACACAGAGGACTCTAGCACAGGAGAAGCATGCAAATTAATAATAGATTTTCTTTGTAGAGGACTCACACTTACATCTCCAGAATCCTCTGCCCTCTGCCCCATTTTTTTTGAAGTGCAAAATTTCTCACACTTTCCTATGTAGAACAATTTTCCTTCCACAAACCCAGCTTGGGGGGCTACTTTCACATATGCACAAATTCATTAAAGGTTCTGTTAAGCAGAGATTAATTTACTGTAGAACTCCAACTTTAGCAACACAAAGCTCTGGCAAAAACCTTTGAAAGTAAAATTCCTCTTTAATCTAGCCAGCAACACTTTCTAAGCATCATTCCATTCTCTGCTGGGTTATCTAAGTGAAAGGGAACAGAATTAAATTTATCCCTCTCTTGATTTTAATTATGGCACTTATATGGCAGAGCATTTAATTCACTTCTGTTATTGTTACTCTAACTCACATTACAAAATCGTAGCTATTTATATGATGTTTAGAGAGTATAAACCATGGAAAAATACAGAAGAGAGAACAATCAAACCAAAAACCTCTTGGCTTTTTTTCTCTGTTTTTATTTTCAATTTAAAAAAGAACACAATAATCCATAAATATGCAAATCACTCAAATTATCTGTGATCCACCTCTCTAATCCCATTCCCTTTCTTGGGAATAGTTTTACTCAAGACTATTGCAGTGGGGTTTTACAGCAGGAAAGAGAAATAGGGCTCAACTCAAATATAACAAGGAAAAGTAGGAATTTGTAGCCAAGGAGCAGAATGGGGAGAGACTGGTGGGTAGAAAATTATTTTCTAAAAGGAAAGATTATGGTAAGAAATGGATTCTGACTATAATGGAATTCTTAAAAAAAAAAAAAAAAAGATTTTACTGGGACACCGGGGTGGCTCAGATGGTTAAGCATCTGCCTTCAGCTTGGGTCATGATTTCCAAGTCCTGGGATCAAGCCCCATGTCAGGCTCCCAGCTCACTGGGGAGTCTGTTTCTCTCTCTCTTTCTACCTCTCCCACCCTCTGCTCGTGTTGTCTGTCTGTCTGTCTCTCTCTCAAATGAATAAAATCCTTAAAAGTAAAAAAAAAAATTTTTTTTTAAGATTTTATTCATTTGAGAGACAGAGAATGACAGAGAGAATATGAGTGGGGGGTGAGAGGCAGAGGGAGAGGGAGAAGCAGATTCTCTGCTGAGCAGGGAGCCCAGGGTTCTAGGATCATGACCTGAGCCGAAGGCAGACACTTTATCAACTGAGCTACCCAGGTGCCTGACTAAATGGAATTCTTGCTGAAGGCAGACCGGTGTCATCAGGTATCACCTGGAGGATAGAGGGGATGAGAAATTTGGTCAGATTGAAGGTGATTAGAATATTAAGGGTGGGGGATTCTGGCTAAACTGACCCAGCAAGATTTTTGACAAAGTTTGTCTCGTAAGGACTTGCTCAAGAATAGAATCTAGTTGAAAAAGAGCTCAGAGAAGCCTGAGTAGAGTTTGGTTGAAGAGAGAATCTTTGCCAGTCATTTTGTTTATTTGATCGTATTTTGTAAATTGTACAAATTTATCTCTAATTATTGAAACTCAAGTAGTAAAAAGAAATGTTACCAATGATCAGTTCCACTTTCTCTTTTACAAGCTTATTTTTTATTTTTAAGTAAGTTATACCCCTTTCAGGTCGCTTGGAATGGGCTGCTTCATGAGTCAGGAGGGGAATTACTGGAGGCAGTTAATCAGAAAGACCACTGGAAGACAGAGGCCCTCAAGCACTGACTAAGGGGAACTCCCCACTGCTTGCACTACAGATTCTATTGTTCGTTCACGTGAGTGTCAGGTTTATGTCAGTCTTTCACAACTATCACAGTCTGCTAATGGACACCTAACCTTGAATCTGAGCGATGTGTTCTATTTAACCCAGAATATCTTCATCTGCGCTCTCCTTATGCCATGTTTTTCTTCCTGTAGAACTTCCTTTTATCCATTTTCTATAGATTCAAAACTTTCCTTCCATAGCTAATGTACTTCTGACTACTTAAAAAAATCCAAAAAGCCTGGCTTAAATTAGTATTTTTTTCTCTTAAGCCTTTCTAAATAGCCTTCACTGTCCCTCTAGTTCTGCCTCCTTTCTCTGTAACTGTAATATACTCATGTTGCATAAATATGAGATTCTTAGATATAAATGGAACTTCCCTAAATTATCACTTTCTCCTGTGCAGAGCAGCATGGCTACAACACAACATAAATTGGGTAGGGTGGTATTTCTTGACACAGGCTACATAATGTATAATATAATTATTATTTAAATTTTTACATATTTAGCTAAACTTAATTTTCTAATTAATGAGTTTCAAACATGTTTGTCAGATATTAATTAAGCATAATAGGCCAGATTTTAGGTGTTGATGTGAATCATATGAATTATCACCTAACTGCAAAATTACTTTCTTTTACCTTATAACAGCATCCCTCCACCCACTCCCATGCAATGAAACTAGATAAAATTAGAGCATTAAGATTGCCTCAAATTTCTGAACATTACTCTTTTGCCTATTCTCTAATAAAACATTGTTTTTTATTCTTTTAAGATAACCAAGTCTATGAGTTTATTCTGCAATCCCTATTTTCTTATGCTGGGCATTCTCCAACATTATTTTATAAAAACAAAATAAAAAATAAATGGCCATGACATTATAATAAAGCTGCACTAGTATTATTCTTATGTGTCATAATCTTTTTTCCCTGTTTGTTTTGCTATGAATACTTATAATTCTGTAGACAAAAATGATAGGAAACATTAGGTAAGATGTATTCCCAAAGATAAATCTTTATTCTCAAACCACTTGCTTCTCCCCAACATCTGCCTTTGAATTGATCCCTGCATAACTCATCATTGTTGGAGACAGAAGCCTCACAAGAAACTGAATTGCTCTAAATATGAATGATGCTAATAGATGGGAGAAGAGGAGGTCATGTTAAATCCATAAAGTTTTCAAAAACATCAGATGCTGCCAGGAAAAATGCTCCAGAGACACATAGGACCCTAGTGCTTAGCTCATAATGAGGTTCCTTTGAATCAATTTTGTATAGTCTCCATATAAACTGTAGAGAGATTGCATATTAAGAGGTGGAATTGACACTCAGCAGAATGGTGACAATGATGTCCCATCCCTGTAACCTTAATTTACTGATGCTGACAGTGCTGATTCCTCTACTAGGTGTCTCAATATTAGTAAATCTTAACCCTTAAATGTGTCCAGCTGTTATGGCTTGCATCACATGCTCTACCCTATTAATACTTTGTCTCGTTGTGATCTCATTCTTTCCACCTACTCACACAAGTAGGAAAAGAAAGAGGTAAAGAATGAATATGTGACATTAATCTGCAGTAGTTTCCCAGTTCAAGACCTTAAACCAAGCCCTAGTTTAAATGAAAGAATTTGAAAGAGGTAAATAAGTTGAATGATAACATAGCCACAATTCAATATGATTATTTTTATACCAACATATTTATTAGAAGACAACCAGCTTAGCTAAACCCAACTTCCCGAAGGGACTTCAGTAGAATGTTTGATATGGTCTAGTTATAACCTTATTGATAAGTCAAACATTCTGTCTATTTACACAAGGAAAAGGAAACTGGAATTACTTGTTCAACAACTATTTATTGAATGCAGCGTGTTGTCTAGCATTGTACTAAACACTGGAGACTCTGCAATGAACAGAATAGTCTAAAATCTCTGTCCCTGTGGTGCTTATTTTCCAGTGTGTGTATTTTTGTATGTGTGTGTGTGCGTATGTGTCTGGTAAGTAGGATGGGGGGTTGGAGAGAGAGACAGACACTAAATGAGATAAATACACACTCATATATGTACATATGTATATCTACATATGTATATTAGATAGAGGTAAGTGTTATTTAAAAAGCAAACCAAGCTTACAGCTGGAAATTATGGAAAGGAAAAGGTTTGGGGGAAGTGGCAATTTTAAAATAGACCTTGATGTAGATCTCACTGAGGTGACATTTAAATGAACACGACGAGGAAATGAGCCATAGAAGCAGCTGGGGAAAGATCTTTCTCACTATAATAATTGAGATCATAGGTTGTGAAGTATAACTATGTAAGGAGTTAAGGCAGAATGGAAGGCAAGATCATTAGAGCAGACTGGCCTAGGATGTTGGTGGGCTTTGGCTACCTTTCATGTTTAACAGTACACTATTTTCCTTTAAGAAACAACATGCCTACTTCATTAGACACAAAAATCATGTGGAATTGACTTCATTCACACATATAGGGATGGTCCCTGATTATGATCATCCTTGAGGCTACAGTGTTTTTGTCTCCAAAAAGAAATAATGTAATGAAAGTAAGTATTTACATTTACTTTTTGGGAACAGAGAGAAGCTTCGCCCTTTTCCACAGTAGCTATTACAAGAGGTATTTCCTTGACCTGAATGCTATGTGTAAGAGTGCTTGAAGGAGCTTCATGGCACTACCATGAAGAGCCAGCATGAAGCTCCAACTACTCTAGTTATATCCTAGGAAAGAGAGGACCTATTATTGAGTCCCTACATCAAGACTTACTTGAAGAACTACCTCTAAATATTTCAGTCTTGAGAGTTGTGTATATTATTTCCATTATGAAGCTAATGGGAAACAATAATGCATGAAAATCTTATTCTGCAGAATCTGGCTGTCGCTTTTGAAAGTAGCAAATGACTTGAACTAAAGCTTGAAGATGGAATCAGAGACAGACTTAAAGATCAGTATTACAATGTGTGATTTGGCAGGAAACTGAAACTTATCATTGGGCATATTTGGAGATAAAAAATTTAGAAGAAGTTTGAGTTAATGATAATAAAAGAAATAAAGCTTTATGTAGTTATTGATGATAACAGTTCAGGACATGGTACCCCAAAATATGGCATGGCACCTTTAGGATATTTTAAAATGAAGAAGTTCAGCAGCAGAAAATCTTCTGCTTTGACTTCCCCCACTCCTGTCCCCTGGAACAGGTCCTAAAACTAGCATGTGACAGGTGTCTGTCCTATACATGAAGAAAAGGAGCATCTTTATCTCCAAAGGCAAAAGGGCACTGAGGATAATCCAAATAAACAGGCCTTAGTAAGTTTCTCCCAGTTTCTCCTTGACCTATCATTTTTCTCCATAACTGTCTACTCTTCATCAAACCTAGCATAAAAATACTTGGGTTTAACTGTCTTTCTGTCTTCATTTCCTTACAAAGTCTTTGGTCATGTAAAACTTATATCAAATAAATCTGCATGCTTTTTTCCTATTACTATGACTATGTCAGTTTAATTTTCAGACCTAGCTGAGAACACTAAAATGGTCAAGGAATATTTCCTCCCCTATGTTGATATATTGAAAAGTTAATATTTTCTTCACATTTGTCAAATCAATTAATTGGAAGTTTGGACAGCAGAATCTGCAAATGTAATTGTTTCCCTACACATGGATTTTTCTTCCTTTCAGAAATAACATGGAGCATAGTGTTGTAATATGCAAAGTAGAAGTGAGTATGAACAAGACAAAATTCATGTCTAGACATGATGAATAAATCCCAGAATAGTTATGATGATATGCTTATCAGAGAAATTATTAGCAAGTGACCTCAACTGTAATCCACAATTTTGTGGGCACCTCTGCAATTATTCCTATGTTTCTATTCCTATGTTTCATTGTAAAATCGGCCTTGTTGCAAAGTATTCCTTTAAGACTAATATTCTAATTCAAATCATTTCTTATCTGTTGTTACTTTCACTGCCTGCAATTAATGGTATGCTTTGTTCAATATGTGTAGTCGAGAGAATAATCCATTGTTTCATTGTAAACAATTCATAAATCCTTAAAATCTATTAGAAAGTATGAAAATAATTATTTTACCCAAAAGATTAAAAATAATTTCACATTTCAATGCAAGAAAGAGCAAAATATGAAACGCTGTCCTCCATAGACCATTTTCTACTTTTGGAATTAAACTTTCACATTTAACAGTTTGCACTGACACAAAGCATTATAGTCAGGAATTAGTTGTATCGTCAGTAAAAGGATGATGTTAAACTTATTTAAACAATAGAAGTACTTTAATGACTATATATATATACATATATATATTTATTTGGAAAAATATTTTAACAGCTGCTGAGTTTTTTGGGTTTTTAAAAATGTGAATGATTGATTACTCTTAGAGTACACTGTTAGAGCTTTCAAAGAGATTTATAGGTCTGTTTTTCACAAATGATGTTTGACAATAGAAGTCTTACCAGCTTTGCTTATAAGTAAGTCCAAGAGATAATATTTCCCTTAGCCACCGTCCCACTCTCCCTTTTCAGCTAGTTCATTTTCTCATCAAGCCTTTCATCAAGGACAGAACTAGCAGCTCAGGCTCAACCACCACATGAGCTGAGGTCTGCTCCTGGGATCCTTCTGCCAGCTCCCAACCCAAGGCAGTGGTTGTAGAAAGGAAGGGCATATTAAGATCTTCAGAGGGGATTTACAAACAAAATAAAATGATACAAACAGATTCTCTGGCCTTGGCATTGGGGGAACACATGAAAGTCTAGAGTGGTGGAGGGGAGAAAGGTAGAAATTAAACTAAAGTATACAGCTGGAAAAATTTCTCCAGATAAGTCTGGTGCTTCAGTGCTTTCTCAGCTCTTTTGTACATAAACCAACCACAGTATTCATGGAGCAAAACTGTTTCAGTAAATACTATACTCTGCCAGCTAATCTTTTCCTGCTTTTCAGAAAGCTGACACTAAAACATCTTACATATACTTACTCGAGGCGCTGGTGTGTATAGTTCTCATACTTTGTTCATAAGCCTTCTTCTCACAGCTGATTTTCTACATAAGATATTTCTATGCTGTCAGATAAAAAAAATGAGCATAGGAAGGAGAGATTTTATTCAGAAGAATGATTGCAATAAGGAGAGGGGGATTGTTGCAATCAGAGGAAGAAGATTATTGCAACAGGAAGAATGCTCTCACATGAGATCTGTAGGCATCTCAGGAATCAGACAGAGACAAATTCTATTTTTTTTCTTTCTTTTATTTACTTGAGAGGGAGTGAGAGCGAACACAACTGGAAGTGAGGGGGAGAGGCAGAAGGAGAGGGAGAAGCAGGCTCCCTGCTAAGGAGGGAGCCCAGTGCAGGGCTCAATGCAGGGCTCTATCTCAGGACTCTGGGATCATGACCCGAGGGGAAAGCACACACTTAACTGAGCCACCCAAGTGCCCTGACAAATTCTCTTTTATAGGGAGAGGTAAACAAGGCTAGAGAGAACAAGACATGGGGGAGTCAGATGACGAGCAAGTGGCTTGATTGGTTGATCAATGGTACAAACAGTGCAGCTAACCATTTATGAGGCAACAAAATGGCCTTTGGAGGCTCTGCATCTGCCTTTGTCCTCACTAAAAATGGAGACATCTTCCAGTCTTATCTAAGTCCCATCTATGGAAAAGAGTGGTGTTTTACAGTTAAGCTGTTTCCATAACTCAAAGGGTTTTGTGTGTAAGGAGGTGATGAGAAGAAAGAGGTATTCTAAATTGTCACTGTTTCTCAGGAACACAGGGCTCAGGTGAAATTCAACATTATCAGTTTGGGGATGGAGGGGAAAGCCAGATAATTGAAAAGTAAGATAATCATTTGAAGGGCAAAGTTGTTGGCAAAAATGCCTCAGAAGAATCTTCGCTACTTATCTACCAATTATATAACCTACAGTGAATGCTAGCAATAACAAGAAAGAAAATCAGCTGCATAAACATAAAAGACTTTCCGTAGAGACGGAGAGGGTGGTGGATGATGTGGAGGAGGAAAAACAGGATTAAAAGCTCTTTCTGCCCCCGTAGTCCAGGGGCTGACATGTTTAATTTGGGAATCACACAAACTCTGTGGAGTTAATCTCATTCACTGGATGGTTGGAGAAGGCAAAGAATCTATTGAGTACTTATTCATAGACTTCTAGAAGAACTGGCATTGTTCTCCTAGAGAGGGATAGCTTCTCCCGATGCAAAGTCACTGTAGTTTGACTCATTGGAATTTGGAGTGATAATCCAAACTCTGCTAAACCCATTTCCTATAACTGATTAGTTATGCTATAAGTCTCAAGATCGAACCTCCATGTTTCTCTTTTAAATCCCCCAGAAGTATTTTCTAGATCTTAAAACAATTAAAAGAAATCTTCTACATCAATTTTTCTATTAGATTATATTCGCCCCTGCTCCTGGCTGACTGTCAACTTCCCTCATTTCATCCACTTTAAAACTGCAGTCCTAGCAGCTTATGGCTTGGTGAGCATGTCAAAACAGGGTTATGTCTTCAAAAATTAAATTTGAAACCTCACTGAGTTTTAAAATATCCTTTGGCAAGGGCATGGCTATAGGATATCCTCCCCCCCTGAAATTTCAGAAAAGATGTTTATTTTTATCATTAACATTGTTCATCTGACCATTCATTCTTATTCACTTATCAAATACTATATCATGTACTTGGTGCTAAGAATAGAGAACGGAAATACAGGCCTTCCTGCTCTCAAACACCCGAAAGTTCACTAAAGTCACAGACACACACAGAATTACACCACTGTGTGCTAAGATCTTAATGTTTGTAAGCTCAAGTATATGGGGGAAAATGTGCTTAATTCAATAGGTTTACATTTTCACATGCCATTTAAAATCCATGACAAAGTACAAATTAATCATTTTTATTCCTTTATAAGGTTCTTAAAGTGATTTATCCTTAACAGAAACTATAGATCAGAAATACAGGAAGAGTTTGGCACAACGTGACTGCTGTGTTGATTAGCCTAGGTAGCAAAAGTGCCATTTAGAATTTAGTGAGTCACGGCCCTGGGATGCTTACACCACCTGTCATTCTCTCTTAACAGCTCTGATCTTGGTCAACTACTTAGAATATTATTGCACCATCTTTCAATCTCTGCCTGCAGTAGCTTAACACAGTCACTGACACTTTTTCTTTGCAATCTAAGTTGGTATGGACAAGCATTTTTGAAGGCAGCCCTAAGGCCAAGGAGAGTATTTATATCTACTGCCGTTCAGAGAATAACTGAGCCAATAAAGCACTTGATAGATTTTGCACTTTTCCCATTATGTTTCTGGGCTTCCTGTGGGTATTCTATGAAAGACTGTGGGTGTTCTTAATCAAGAAAAACAACATATTTCTTCCATCATTCTGTATTTGCTGTGTTTTCATTTACACAGATTTCGTGTCAAGTGATATTGAAGTTTCAAAAATATTTTCTTTATCCACTGAAACATGTACAATGGCTCTAATGTATTTGTATTCATTGACCACATTCAATTAATTTTGATAGACTAGGAAATGAATTGAGGTTATTCACATAAAAGTTTTCTTTCTTAATATAAGACTACATGAAACTCAGGCATTGCCAATGCAGCTAAAAAGCAAGTACCTAGCAAAGCTCCAGTGCGAATATAAAAATCCCAATTTCCTTAGAGTTGAAAACTATGTGGAACACTGAAGTGTCTAACATACTAAATGAATTTATTTCACTATGAAGAACTCTATCTCCAACGCTTCCTGGCAGCCCCAACTCTTGGTGCTTCCAAAACCTAAGATACATAGATTTGTTAGACGATAGATAGTTAAGTAAAAGGAAGCAAGGAGAAACTAGATATTGAATCTTCCAAAATCTACAGAGTACAAACTCTGTACAGAGTTTGATTTAAGCAACTGAAAATATCTTTTGGTTAAAGAACTAAGTAGGGAATCCATTACATTCTCACCCATTTTGTTCTCTCACACCAGAAATGGAAAATAACACAGGGCTATTGGAGGGGGATAAGAAATAAAAATGGGTTAACACATCAAATGTATCATGAAGATGAATATACTAAAGAATTCACATCTTTCCACTGTGAAAACATTTTCTAAAAGATTTATTTATTTATTTGAGAGAGAGAGTGAGCAGGAGAGGGGCAGAGGGAAAGAGAGAGAATCTCAAGCAGACTCCCCACTGAGTGCAGAGCCTGATTCAGGGTTCAATCTCACAACACTGAGATCATGACCAGAGCCAAAATCAAGAGTCTGACACTTAACCGACTAAGGAACCCCTCCACTGTGAAAATAGTTTAACTCATAAATCTGTGATGATATATCTAGGATCAGAGCAAACAGTGTTTTATGCAATACTCATTTCTTCCTGTACTTTCATCTTGTCTTAATGTGAAGATTCTGAAAAATAAAATTTGAAGATTCTTAATAGGATTTAGTCTTTCTTTTGATTACTAGATGCCAACTCTGCCCTTTAATATGTCTAGATCTCACCAGAATCTGTAACTGCTGTTTTAACCTAACTTACTCTTTATTTGCAAAGCTTATGGAGGACAAAGGAAAGGACTGACCCTGTTTACATGTAAAGTTATGTTTTTTTATTGTTCCTGAGAAACGGAGGATGCAAGAAAATCCCTTTCTTAATGTTATATACTTCATTTGGATAATGATTAGATTATTAAGTACTTTGTCCAATATGCTAACCTCCTATTCTGAAATTTTTAGCAAGCATAACTTAAAATATATGAATTCACAGAAACCACATGCCTTCAATTAAAGTCACTGCAGCAGTGATAAATCCTTCATACAGGAATTACTTGACTGATGCTCTTCATGGATAGTTGGCAGGAAGATAAGAAGAGGGATAACATTTTCTATATTGGTTTTAGTAAACTGATAAACACACAGGGAATGTGACAAGTGATCTGCACAATCAAATCTATCAGACTGTGGAAAATTGAAACTACTCTTAAAGCAGAAGTGAAGCTGGAAAATCCTTTTGAGTTTGTCAAATTCAAATATTCCTTTTAATATTCTCAGACTTGTAAAAATTAAAATATTATATATTAATCTAAAAACTCTGCTTCAGGTTAACATTACAAGCCTTTCATCTCAAGAACTAGGTTATTTTTTTAATGCAAACATTAAATAATGCAAGACATGCCATTAATTGGCCTTCTCACATAATGAAAAACCTCAAGCTTATCAGAACAAATACGTTACATAGTTTGCTCTTTTATCATTTTACTATATCTAAAACATTATATTTAATGATCCAATGTGATTCCTTGGACCTAGCAACATAAAGGACCCAGCATCACCTATGAGTCCTAATTTTATAAAAGCTAAAAAATTTAAGGTGAAGTTCTGGAACCCTTTATACATGATATGTGTTCATTCACAATGTGTAAATATTTTTTTTTCAAATCCTGAACAAAGAATTATAAAATATCCTATAGTCAATGCCTTAAAATCACTATGCAAAATTTGAATTATTTTAAAAGAATAATTAGAATTTGAGAAAAAATTAAAAATATGGGTAATGATGAAAGATGATAGAATGGAGATAATTTAGTCCAGAGAATTTGTGAACCTGAATTTAGCCAACTTCTGTAGGCCAGATGCCACAAACCTGCAAAGCAGTAAAAAGAGTGAAGGCAGCCTTCTCATATAGAATCATGTATTAATTCATCTCTGCACTTTTATGGAAGACACTATATGCATCAAAGTTCATTAGACGTCAACAATTCTGGATGCTTTCTTTTTGTCTAAAGAAAAGCACATGCTTACTCTTTTCTTCCTTTCTTGATTTTTTCCCTTATCTTCTCTGCCTCATAATGTCTGCCCAATACCTCTTCTCCAGTTTTCCCTATGGACTAGCTATGTTTTCGTACATTCAGATGTATGAAACACATTCAGATGGCCAACAGATACATGAAAAGATGCTCAACATCACTCATCATCAGGAGAATGCAAATCAAAACCACAATGACATATTACCACACACCTGTCAGAATGGATAAAATAAAAAATGCAAGAAACAACAAGGGTTGGTGAGGATGTGGAGCAAAAGGAACCCTCATGCACTGATGGTGGGAATGCAAATTGGTGCAGCCGATACAGAAAACAGTAGAGGGAAGTTTCTCAAGATGTTAAAAATAGAACTATCTTATGATCCAGCAATTGACATACTGGGTATTTATCCAAAAAAAAATGAAAACACTAATTCAAATATTTTACAGTAGGCAAATTATAGAAGTAACCCCAGTGTCCATTAATAGATAAATGGATAAAGAAGTTATGGAATATTACTCAGCCATTAAAAAAATTAGATCTTGCCATTTACAACAACATGAATGGACCTAGAGAGTATAATGCTAAGCCAAATAAGTCAGAGAAAGACAAACACTACAAGTTCAATCATACGTGGAATTGAAGAAACAAAACAAACAAACCAAGAAGAAAACAGACAAAACAAACAAACAAACAAACCACCACCACCACCACCACCAAAAAAGACTATTAAATTATAGAGAAGTGATAGTTACCAGAGGGAAGGTGTGTGGGGGTAAGTGATATAGGTGTAGGGGATTAAGTGTGCACTTATCATGATGAGTACTGAGTAATATACAGAATTGTTGAATTACTATATTTTACACCTGAAACTAATAGAACACTATATGGTAATTATACTGGAATTAAATTTTTAAAAAGAGTGTTGAAGTCACAAAGTACAATTGTGGATTTTTTACGTCTCTTAGTTCTCTCAATTTTTGCTTCATGTATTTTGAAGTCCTATTGTTTTATGCATACTATGCGTACTTATTTATATCTCATGTCTTATAAATTGACCATTTTATTAACATGTAGTGTCTCATTTTGTCATTGGCAATATATTGCTCTTAAGTCTATTTTGTCTGATATTAATATAGTCACTCCAGCTTTCTTTTGTTGAGTATTCACATGGTGCATAATTTTCTCTTTTTATTTGTAGCCTACCTATCATTATATTTGAAACACATTTCTTGTGGACTGAATATAACTGGGTCATGATTTTTTAATATTTTTCCGAAGTTCTTACTTTAGTGTGTTTAGACCACTCACATTTAATGTAACAACTAATAATATATGATTTAATCTGCTGTGATTTGTTTCCTTCAATTTTTAACTCTTATTTCTCCTTTCTTGCTTTCCTGTAGGTTACTTGACTTTTTTTTAGTTTTCCATTTTATCTGTAGTATTTTTGAGTATATATCTGTATATTTAATGGTTTATCAAATATAATGCCAATAAGTAACATATCATAGTCTATTAGTGCCAACATTTTTTTCACGTCAAGTGAAATCTAGAAAACTTACCAACAGATTCCTTGACTTTTCTTATTTATGACATTACCTTAAATATCACCCCTATATACACTGAAATGTCAGCTAATGCTGTCATTTTTGCTTTCGACTATCAAATATAATTTTAAAAACTCAGAAGAGTCTATTTTTTCTTTCTTTTCCGCTTTCTTATTCTTCATGTTCCAGGTTTCCTACTCTTATCATTTCCTTGATGCGTTAACAACTTCCTTTAGTGAGTCTTCAAGAGCAAGTTTGCAGGTGCCACATTATCATAGATCTCCTTTAATAGAGAAGGTTTTCTTTCACATTC
Organism: Ursus arctos; assembly: GCF_023065955.2. Lineage (NCBI taxonomy): Eukaryota > Metazoa > Chordata > Mammalia > Carnivora > Ursidae > Ursus > Ursus arctos. The sequence continues at coordinate 53,785,245 of NW_026622775.1, read as the reverse complement.
TTTCCTAAAGGATAAATTCTTGATTGAAAAGTTTTTGTTTTGTTTGTTTTTCCAATCCCCCCCCCCCTTTCTTTTGGCTTCTTTTGATGAGAAATCTATTGTCATTTCATTTTCCTTCTATAGGTGAGCTCTCTGTTATCCTTGGCTCCTTTCGAAACTTTCATTGTCTTTACTTTTCAGAAATGTAATTATGTTATGTGTTAACCTAGATCTCTCCACATTTGTTCTGTTTGGAGTTTGCTCAGCAACCTTGAATTTTTAGATTTGGATCTTCTGCCAGATTTTGGGAAGGAGGGTTTATGTCACTGTTTCATTTCTTCAAAACTTTTTTCTTTGCACCACATTATCTTTTCTTTCTGAGACACTAATGACAAGAATACTAGATTATACATACTGTCCCACAGGTGCCTGATCTCAGTCCACATTGTTCAATCTACTCTTTTTTGTTAAGATTGAATAATTTCTATTGTTCTATTTTCAAGTTCACTGTTATTTTTTTCTGTTCTATGTATTCCACCAATGAGCTCATCTAATTTTTTTTTTTCTTTTTCAGTTATAGTTTTACTAAGTTCTAAAATTTTTTATTTGGTCCTTTATTATTTATTCTTTTTCTTTGCTTGGACTTTCCATTTGTTTTAAGAGTGTTCATAATTGTTGGAACATTTTTATGATAGCTCTTCTAAATACTTGTCAGATAGTTTCAACATTGTATTATCTCAATGTTAGTATTTACCGATTTTCCTTTCTCATTCAATTTGAAACTTTCCTTATTCATGTTTACGTGAATAACTTTGGATTATATCCTGAACATTCTGGATATTATGTTATGAAATTCTGGTTCCTATTTAAATCCTGTACGTTAGTAGGTAGTCAACCTGTTAGGGTCGGGATGTTCATCTTGGTTCACTTGTGTTGGTTGTGGTTTAAATGTCAATTTAGTTTTCAAAGTCTTTACATGCTATCTTACTCTGCCCTAGTTGTGTGTTACCTGGAGGCCAATCTGAAACCTGGGTGTTAATTCATAAAGTAGTTTGGTCTGAAAACATTTGTTCTGTTAGGTTTGTATGGTTTCATAGTTAAGCCACACAAATTCCTACCAGGCCTTCATACACAGAGTTAAAGAATCTTTTTTTCTAGCTCCTTCCTCTCTGTATTCCTCCCTTAATTCTCTAGCTGGGAGCAGTGAGGAGGTGTATCTTTGCTGCCTTTCATTTAGGAAAGCCAAAAGGGCTCCATCCCATGGTCTCTGCAGTGACTGATAGGTATGAGAAGGAAAACCAACCATTAATGTTAAATGGAGATGGTTGGCAAGGCTCTACTTAAAGTCTCCATGGTTACAGCACTCAGTGGGGAAACAGAGGGACAAAGTTTTTTGCATAACATTATTCTGGAACTAAGCAGATGTAGTCAAAAGGTTTTGTCATGGAGGGCTATGCTTCTTTTTTCCAAGTCTTTTTCGTCTCTTTTCAGAGGCTTCTCATAAATGTTTTATATTTTCTGGGATTTTCAGTTGTGTTTAGTGGGGGGGGGGGCTGGGATGGAATGTGCTTGTTTCATCTTGTACAGAAGTAGAAATCTCATCTGCTCTTCTTGTGTTCCCAAAGAAAATAGAGAACACCAACAACATTCCTTAGGTTGACCAAGCCAGGAACTGAGTTTGAGACGGGGTCCTACAAACCTCTAGAAATTGTGTTCTCTTCATCACCAATGCCACTGACCTAATTCAAGTACTACTCGTTAATTTTTTTTTTTTTTGTACTGATAACTGAAAATTTTTCATGGATGTTCTCTACTTCTAATATTTTTCTACTTTCTGTCTATTCTCTATTCTCTAATCAGAATATCCATTCCAAACTGAAAATCTTATCATATTACTTCACTTAAAATTTTTTAACAGTTTCTGATTTAATTTAGGAAAACTTCTCTAACTCTTCCATTTGTCATGTGGACTCTTCTAGTTCTTCACTCCTGCTTTTATACATTCTGTTCCAAATACAAGGAGCTTCATTCACTTCCTAACAGGCCATGTTTTTGCTTTTCCTAACAATAGCCCACCCTTTCACCCTGGATAGATACAACTCATCCTCATCACCACCTGCAGAGATAAACAAAACAAAACCCTGTTCCTAAGTGTTCCCTGTTACTGTTCCCTAAATAACTCAAAAAGTAGCACTTATCACTCAATATTTGACTGATATTCTGCTTTCTCCAATAGACTATAAGCTAAATGAGAAAGTCATAGTTTCAATCTGTTCATCAGTCTCTTTCCAGAACCTGGTACATTGTACACTTAAGAAATGGTTCGAAGGACTGAATGTGTGAATCAAAGGGCCTGAGCCTGGGTGACTGAACAGATAATGGTATCATTATCTAAGTTAGGGAACCCAGGAGGAGATCTGATTTCCTGGCAGATGAATTGGAGTAAATGCTTCTCTGAACTTAATGGCTTTGTTGTGGGAATAGCACTTCCATTCTCATATGTATTTATGTAAGCATGAGGGTATGTGGGTGTGCCTGCATGGTGATTTCCTACATAAACAAATTGCAGATGGTAATATGTGCAACTAAGCATAAGATGAGGAGATGGAACTATTTTAAGTTCATGAGGAAGAAATACTTCTGGTAATACAAAGTCTGAACATGTTTAGTTGAAAAATATGTGCTATTATAAAAGAATTGAATATAGACTTGTAGCTGTAAATCCAGGAGAGCAGAGGGAATTTGCAGAGGTCAATAGCACAGCAGGAAAGTATAGCCTCTATAAATGAGTGGGATTATTGAGTGAAAAGTATTGTTTGTCCTTGGGCCTGAGGTTTCTACAATTCAATGTTTCTTTGGGGTTATATGTCCAAAGCCTAATGTTAACAAATCTTTACTAGTTCTTAATATATAACAAACAGGCAATGTGATATAAAAGAAATCTGAGAAATTATTTTTAATGAAAATGTATAGACATTAAAATACAGCTGTTGGTTCCAGTATTGCCTCTTTTTTGAAGTTGATAATATCAAACAATTTACATGGAAAGTGCAGTAATGATTAAAAAACAAAAAGACAAATGAGACTTCCAGTGTTCCTGGTATATAAGGGACTTAGAAGTCATCACTCCATCCTAACAAGTAAAAAGATGAACTGAAACAAGTTTTAGTTTCCAGAGCCTTGGTTTTCATATCCAAAAAGTAAGGTAGAAATACCTTTCCCATGACAATGCTTGACCTTCAGCTTTTTAGTAAATGTAAAGCATTTACTAGATGTGTTGGTCAAAATAATCATAAGCAATCATAAACAATAATAGAAATCAAAGAAATCATAAGAAAAAATCTTAAGCTCACCTAAGGGGCTACTTACTTTTTGTAAAAAGTATTTAGAGTGAGGCAGGACACATTTTAGGCTTATTACATGGAATATTAAATCACTGAAAAACGTTCAGTCCTATTCAGAAGGCCTATGTGCCCTTAGCAAGCTTTGTATCAAAATGTACCGACTCATTTTTTTTTCTCCTTTCCTTCATTCACTTTCTTATTCACAAAGAAGTAATTTATCCAAACATGAAAACATATAAAATGACAGCAGATTCTTTCAAATTTTGAAGTTCATTTTTTAATAAACTCATCTCATAGTCCTCTAATTCTCTCAAGGGATAAAATATTTATTTGATGTTTTCCAGCCCCATAAAATTAGAAATTAAAATACTGAAAAATGATAAGCTATAAATTGTGGCCTATAGAAATGATAATCCTTTAGCTTCTGGTTTTGTTACTCTATAGAAAATTAACCAATCTTTTAGCTAACAAGGCATTCTTACTTTTTCATTCTTTCCTTAATGAGTTATTTAGATACCCATAAACGTGATCTACTTTCTTTCTGCTGGTGCGTGATTAGTAAATAGAGAAAAGTTTTGATCTGAGAAAAAATGAAACAAACAAGAAAAACCACTGAACAAAACAAACACTGAATATTTTTCATTTATCCATCTTGTCTCCTACCTTCCCTTTAAGTTCTCCTTCCTTCCCTCCTCTTTCCTTCCTTCCCTTTCTTCTTTCCTTTTTCCACTTATTGCCTGCCTCTCTCTCTCATCTTCCTTTCCATTCTATCAAGTACTTCCTTCTTTCCTGTTCTTTTCCTTTTTTCTAACTTTACCTATTTTTGACCAAGCTATAAACTAGAGCACTACCAATTTTTTATGCACTAACGATATTCGTTATCTCATTATAGCCTTGCTATCGTGCAGCATGAAGTGCTTGTAGTTCATGTTATTATCTTACCTCTGGAAGTAACAGACAAATATAATAAACTACTCTACTGTATATATTATGAATATTGATTATATTTACTTATCTTGAAAAAGTAAATTAATGAGACATGCAGGTAACCTAGGAAACAGACTCTGAGACTCTTTGCATGCAGAAACAAATAGCACTTGCGAAAACTGAGGAAAAAGAATTAAAAAGAGAAAGAATCTGAATTGCAGTTTCCTGTTTTAAACACTACTTATAAATGAAATTATACCCAAAAAATAAAAAAGCACTGATGCTTTAGAAATGGAAAATAAATAATGAATCTCAGTAGGCAGTGAACTTATTTGTTAGGATCCTGGGTCCTTGTATCACTGGTTGTGAATGTGAATATCACATTGCAGAATAGGACACTGCATTAGCAGAACACCAATTTAATGCAATCCGCGATACAAAATCTGGTTTCTCACAAATTTTATTTTTTGTATTAATGTTCTCAGCAATGGCTTTGCCTTAAACCGCATTATGAGGGACAAAACTGAAAAAGAAACACAAAATATTAAAAATGTGTAACTAATACAAAATTCATTTTCCAAAGTCCAACAGCTAAAACAATAATACATTCTAAAAACAGAAAAACAACAAAGAATAAACTAAAACAAAAGGTTGCTTTGCTAATAATGGCACTCACAAGACACCCACAAATGTGGCATTTTTGTAAACTGAGCTTGGATCTTAAAGTCTAACTACTGGGTCATGCCCATGTTTCCTTATTTTTCTATGACCAATATTAGCATGATCCTCAAAGCCTAAAATATTTATTATCTAGCCCTTAACAGATACTATTTGTTGATCACGAGTCAAAACTAAGGGTTTGAGAGAGCCTCTGATTTCTCATGAGCCTAGATTAAAATCTTGGGAATTTCTACCCTTCTGGTTAGCCACATGTTTCAGAAGATAAAAGTACATTTAGGCATTATTGCAGTCAAGACCCCAACAGAAAACATGGCTCACTTAAAATTACTTCAAGAGACTTTAGCAATAAAACATGTATTTGCAACAGTGTGGATGGATATAAAGGAACTATGAGGAATATATAATAACCTTGGCCTAGTAATCGGAGAAGACTGTTACCACCCCAAGACCCAGAAGCAATGAAAGGAAGAAGCAGTTACCAGAACACAAAGGAGAGAGAGTTGTAGAGAAGATTTGCCTTTAAAGAAGCAGTAACGTTTGGTCCAGGAACTCAGTAATCCTGAGGTACTTCCCAGGGAAAGAACCAGAGTGGTAACTCCCTGACCTCACCTTCTCCCTTCCTTGAATCTCTTACTATGGTATCCCACTGGGGATTGAAATGGAAGCCAAAGGGCATAGAAACCAGGTCTTCAGCTGTAAACCAGGTCAGTGTCTTAGGGCATAAGGCCAAATGAAAAGGGGTAAAAAGTGGATCAAGGAGAAGAAATGAGAAGGCAGAAAATATAGCTAGAATAATATGAGTGACTTTTGCAAATAAATCTGGGCCACCTGACCAGGTATATAAAAATATACCAATCAGTGACCTTTAATCCGACTAGCGGAGTCTGTGTATAAGAACAAGACAAGAGGCAAGAATGGCTGAGGAGTTCACCCCAATGTCTGTAATAGGCACACAGGCTTACACACACCAGTATAAAGGGAAATAATGTAAAAGGAATTTAGTTATTTCCCCTAAATATGTGAATTCCTAACATGATTTCTACCAAGTTCTCTGGTTGATTTAGAAGTTTATTGAATACTTTCAGAAGACATCAAAGATATTAATCCTTCAATATTTTTTTCAATTCACTATCTATAAACTATTGAATGGAAAAATTTTCAGTAGAAACTGTGACCAAATTCAAACACTGACATCAAATTTTGGGTACAGTCTCTGTCCAAAATTATTTACAGAGTTTGCAGCAACTATAAATTATATCAGCAATCTCTAAAATAACCCTTTAATTCATATATTTGATCCATGAAAAAATATTTAACAATTAAAGTCACTTGCTTGGAAACGTAAATTTTACCTAATCATCCCTTTTGTTAGACATAGCATCCCAAGGTTTTTTGTTTGTTTGTTTTTGTTTTGCTTTTTGCCCCCAAGTATTTCCTCTGCAATTTCATACAGTCAGGGAAATTTGTGAACAACTTTGAAATGGGCAAAAAAGATCACTGGGTAGCTATTTTTGTCTTTACTGTGAGGCAATTTGGACATCTGTAAATTGTAAGAAACCTGATAATATTGCAAACAATTTTTCCCATAGATATGAAAATAAACTCTGTCCAGTGGAAAGTAATTGATTATTCCCTGTGGATATTGACTAGTTTTGCTTCTATTTATAAGTTCAGCTCAGCATTACTGAGTTACTTATATAGGTATGGTTATTTGGATTCTCCTTGAAATCAACTGTAACATCTTAATGTTTTCCTCATTAATTATTGATTAAACAAAATCTTTAACTTTTGTCTATTTCCTATTTGTACGAGAGTCATGATTTCACCATTAATTTTTTTTTTCTTTACTGATAGCATGGCTAGAGCCAAGGGTTATGATTTAAACTGAAGTCACATTGGTTTCTCAAGAAGCCTTAAAAGATGTTGCTGATTCCCTAGAGGGTAGAAGAAGGATTGCTCAGCAGCAGTTCAAGTAAACATCAATTTAACCACCATAGGCTTTATGTGTCAAGTTGATAAAGGAAACAACTTAAAAAGACAAACGCATACAATGCTTCTTAACTTGATCTGTGAATTTTATGATCAACTACGGTATTTAAAAAGCCTGCTGTGCAGTATGTTGAAAATACCTAGGAGAATGACAGGGTATGATTTCTGTTCTTTTTTATGGCAGAGAAAAAAGTAATTTTATTGTTGTTTGAATATTTTTATACACATCCTTCACGCTTGGGCTCCCTTATCATGAAAATTGTGGGTTTCCTACTGTTGCATACTGTTATCAGGTTAGGGACAAAAGGCTTACATCTCATGCAAGATTAATTAGGTTTTTGCCAATTTTAAAGGTATCATCTATATCCTGTAGGCTCAGAGAGAATTTGGCAGCATCGTCAATCACTTCCCACTTTGCCTGTATACTAGTATATACAAATAATCGAAGGCAAACATGCCTTGTGTATAATCACAGAAATATGTTTTTTCCTACATTTTTCAATTTCATGTAAAAGTGAAATCACAAGTACCTTTGATAAGAGCCCAAAGCTTCAACCTGTATGAAGTGCCCATACTAAAGTAAATATACATATACATATATATGTGTGTGTGTGTGTATATATACATATACGTGTGCATGTGTGTGTGTTCTTTGGCATGGAAATTAGGCTTAATGCTATAAACTATAGTTATATTAGTAAGTGGTATTGTGGGTTAAACAAACAAAACAATATGTGGTTAGAATTTAGATCTACTAACCCCTTTTAACATTTGAGAAAATGTTAAGGGAAAAGGTGATTGTTAAATGTTAATGTTAAATCTATTTAAAATTTTCTACAATATTCAGCTAGAGAGTACAATGCTAAGCGAAATAAGTCAGCAGAGAAAGACAAATATCCTATGATTTCAGTCATATGTGGAATTTAAGAAACAAATGAGCAAAGGGGAAAAGAGAGTGAGAGAGAGAGAAGGAGAAACCAAGAAACAGACGCTTAACTATAGAGAACCAACTGTTACCAGAGGGGAGGTGAGGAGGGGAATGGATGAAACAGGTGAAGGGGATTAAAGAGTGCACGTACCATGATGAGCACTGAATAGTGTATAGAATGTTGAGTCACTATATTGTACATGGAGTCCTATTAATCTGACCCAAGTAAAGAAACTGTTTAGTAATTAGCATCAAGGGCAATAGATCTGTTTATTTTATTTTTTTTTTAAAGATTTTATTTATTTATGTGACAGAGAGACAGCCAGTGAGAGAGGGAACACAGCAGGGGAGAGGGAGAGGAAGAAGCAGGCTCCCAGCCGAGGAGCCCGTTGTGGGACTCGATCCCAGAACGCCAGGATCACGCCCTGAGCCGAAGGCAGACGCTTAATGACTGCGCTACCCAGGCGCCCCTAGATCTGTTTATCTGCTTATCAGCCTCTAAACACTTTAGCTTTCTTGGCTACATTCCAGGGCTGACTGGGACTCACTAAAATCAATAAAGCAAATAGTAAAAAGTTACCACAGGTCATTGACCCTATCCTAAAGCACACTAAACTGGTATGTTTTATTCTGAGGAAAAATGGTTTGATGGTAATTTTTTTTTTTTTTTTTTAATTTTGGTCAGTAGTAATATGTCAGAACTTGTTTAAGTGCTCGTTGAAAGACCTGGGTGGCTCAGTTGGTTGAGCGTCTGACTCTTGGCTTCTACTCAGGTCATGATTTCATGTGTGGTGGGGCTGAGTCCTGCCTCATGCTCAGCACTCCATAGAGAGTCTGCTTGAAGAGTCTCTCCCCTGCCCCTCCCCCAACTTGCATGTGTGCATGCATGCTTTTTCTAAAATAAATCTTTAAAAGAGAAAGAGAAGCATTGGGGTTATGTTTATTTTCTTTTCTTTTTTTAGATTTTATTTATTTGAGAGAGAGAGAGCATGAGTGGGGTGAGGGGCAGAGGGAGAAGCAGACTACCTCCTGAGCAGGGAGCCCCATGTGGGCTCAATGAGGGGCTCCATCTCAAGACTCCATGATCATGGCTTAAGCCAAGGGCAGATATTTAACCAACTGAGCCACCCAGGTGCCTCGGGATTATATTTATTTTCATCAACCCATAAGAATAAATTCAAAGCTTCAGGGTCTATAGGGAATGAGGATGAATAATGGATTTTATCCTGTATTTTAGGAGCTAAGCAATAAGGAATGTCTAACTCTATTGCAGAATTTTTAAAAATTAATATACAGTGTTGTATTAGTTTCAAGCGTACAATATAGTGACTCAACATTCTATCTATCTAATACACATGAACTGAAAACAGAAAGCAAATCATGGGATTGATATCAGATACTCAGAGCAGTCCACGTATGCTCTAAGTTGTAAAGGAAGCAGTCAAATAGTAAGCATGGATTTTTCTGTGACATCTCATTGCCTGTCCCATTTGCTTCTTCTAATCCTTCTCTTGGGATCATTTACTCCAAGTGTCTATCAGATGAGAGTAAGGAGTTTGGGCAGCTCTTTAGAGTGACACCACTTTTTACTTAATGACAAACTGTTACTCTGCCCTTTCCATGTTGTGAGATAACGCATCTTCCATCACAGACACAGTGATTGAAAACTGTTTAATGGCCAGATATTTAACCTCAGCCAATGATTTTTTTCTCCTAAAATCTATTTGCCATCAGCAATATATAGCATTGCTTTATTTTAGAAGCCTAATAGTTGCAATCAAATTTTCTCTAAGGTAGGATGCCAGCTACTCCAATTTATCCAGATTATCTACTGACATCTCTTCTATTCCTCCTCTGAGTAGATGGGTCAAACTGCAGGGAAGGTCTGATTGATGGAAGGTCTGATCACCAGGCCAAACTCCATCCTCCCCCCACAAAAAAAGTCTTAGAAGTCTATAAATGGATTATAGTAAGGTGGTAGATTTCATGGCTAATGGGAAGGATTGATGCTACCCAAGAGCATCTAATTTAAAGAAATAAAAACAAAAACACATCATGTGCTTATAGTAGGCTTATTTCTAAACCTTACATGACTCACCAAAGCTGGAAATCCACTTGCTAGTGTCTCTCTCTCTTTGCTTATAATAATTACACTTCTGATGTGATACGTTATCTACATACTTATAAACAGCTCCATATATGGGGATGTCCCTATGAGCAAGCAGGATATCCCTACAACAAACTACAGGCTTTGTCATATATTTCTATGCCTACAGGCTCCGCCATATGGCCATTTCATATGCTGTCCTCTGTTCTAAAACCCAAAATGCTTCTTCCATGATCCTTACACTTGAATTATTAACTTTTTTGCTTATTCATTAACAAAATTAAAACTGGAGAAATTGTTCATAACTTCCTCCAATCACATCTACTTACCAGCCTGCCTCTGAATCCATATACTATGCCCTTCATCCTATTATTTTAGTTCTACCTGAAGCAATACATGTAAGTTACTAGCTAAGGCCAAAATTTCCATTGTTCCCTGGTTTTCACGCCTCTTGCTTCCTCAGGAATATTGCATCAACAAGACTCTTGCACCTGCTAAGCATCATCAATGTGTTCCTCTTCAATGGATTATTCAAATCAGCATATAGTCATGGCTTAATTTCTCACATATTTTTAAAAAATAAATGAATAAAAAATTGTCTCTGGATTCCACATATGCTTCAAATTACCACACCATCCTTCTTATTCCCTCTCAGCCCTGTCTCCAATATAAATCTTCATTCATCTCTAAAATATCTAAACTCCACTCAAGATTTTTCCTTTGTTATTCTAATGAAATGGTTTTCTTCAGAGTTCCAGTCACATGTATATCCCTAAATCAAAGACAATTTAACCAATCTCATCACAGGTGACTTACTAGCAGTATTTGGCTCAATTTATTTGTCCTTTAATACTCTTTCTTCATTTGACTTCTAGGATACCATGCTTCTTGAAAAACAAGAATACAGTGCCAAGTATGAGACTGTGGGACTGTTAGGGGACAGATTTTTTTAAAGATCTTAGATTTTGCATTAAGAAGCTTGAATTTATCTGTAACCCTCCTGGAGCCAAAGCAAGCAAAAAAAAAAAAAAAAAAAAAAGGTGGGGGGGATTTTAATATTGTTCCCTAAAATTCAACTCCCTCCCCTGTAAAAAGCATTATACATCTATACTCTTTGCCTAAGAAGCAAAGTGTCTCCCTCTTGACAGATAATACTTCTGTATCCATCTTTATGCTTGGTCATGTGACATTCCTTGACCAATGAAACATAATTAGACTTGAATAATGTCATGTTCAAGCAAAAGCTTTAAATGTAATTGTGTGTTTTGCCTTGCCCTATTGTTTATTTTTGTTTGTTTTTGGGGGGTTTTTTACCTTCTGAAATGAGAAATCAGTATGTCCCCAGGGATAGTTATTTCTTTAGCCTGGGTCCTAGAAAGGAAAACACACATGCAAGACAGGCAAGAAGAGCCCAGCAGTCATAGTCAACCCATAGCTCTATAAGTTAAAAATGATTTATTATTGAGTCACTGCATTTTGGAGTTAGAGAATAAGCCTAGGTATTTCCCAGAGTAAATTTGAAAGAACTTGGTAATTAATCATTTGAAATATAAACAAAGGGGAGTGAAAGAATATTGTTAGAGGAAGATAAGCTTTATTTCAGAAATGTGTAAGCACAGTTAAAGATACAGTCATCTTTCTCCAGAAATTATATTGTAAGCAGAAAATCAATGGAAGCCAGAAAAACAATGACCATGAAAATGAACACTCATTCTCAACACAGAGCAAAACTGTGGTTGAGAGGAAAATAAGATCCTTGGAAACACATATTTAAATCAACACACTTGTAGTTATAATAGAAAAAACATTATTTCAAAAATTATTTCTAAAACAACTTTCAGATTTAGGCAGAAGAATGGCAACAGTTTACTGCTAACATTATTGAAGAAATTAAGCAACATTTTTGCTCAAAATTTGGTTATAATAATATGTAATTTAGGGCTGAAAAATTTGAACTTGTCCTTGGGATTATAGATTGTTCTTCTATAAATCTAATAGCCACGTATCTAAACAAAGTTATTTGGAGAATCTGTTTAACTATTTGTAAATAATGTGATGACTAGCTCAATATCAGAAAACAGAATGCAGCTTCTTGAAGAACAATTAAATTAGTTCCTTTTTGCCTATTTTTGAAAAGTCAAAATGCATAAAGCATATGAACTAATCTTGTTTAAACTTGACAATAACCTCACTTTACATGCTATGCTTCATTTAATCCTCATAATAACCAAAAGCAGATACTATTTTTATTTTCCCCATTTTAAAGGTGAGCATAGGTAATTTTCCCAAGCTCACACAAAACGATGGGAAGCTAACATCAAACCTAGGGCTGTTTATTCATTCCACGAATGTTCAGCTTCTATGGGAACTATGTAGGCATTTAACCATGAAAATATTGTAATTTGCAATTCATGGATTTTAAATACTACATATCAAAAGAATAACAAATGCTAAAATTATAATAGATACAGAACTTATCTCAGGATAAGCTGAAGATCTGTTATTTGAATACTAAAGCACAAAGCCAAGCTGGAATTATTATGGTGATATCTATGAAATTGCTTAGAGAATAATTTCACCTGACATCAGCCCCCCAATGTATGCATGCAAATGTGCACATGTACACACACATACACACCTTTATCTCATGGCCCATTAGTTTCCCATAATTGCGTGGTTACCAAACATCTCTCTGTTATTATAATATTACTCTGCCCACTTTGGATATGTAATTGTTGGCTTGAGGATATGTGAGGCCTATTCCACAATAGAGTGGAGCCCTTAGATTCTATATTTTGAAACTAGACCTAAGAAAGTTATTCAATCTCGCTTTAGAGCTAAAGTTATAACTTGGACAACTTAGGGAGTATTGGTGGCCATGAGTCATTCAACGACAGATTCAGTTAAAGAACAAACAAACAAACAACAAATAAGGAGCTTGGGAAAATGGCAGAGTAGGAGAACCCTGAGCACCCAGTCCAATGTTTTCAACTAGTTATCATCCATATCCAAGTCAATAAAGTGGAAAGTTATCCAAAGACTGACAGAAAAAAAAAAATATACAACTAAATATAGAGAAGAAGCTACATGGAAAGTTTAGGAGGGTCAGAAAGGCACAGGGAGGCTGCCCAGGAGGGAGGGAGCTGCTTGCATGGAGAAGGCAGAGAAATAGGCCCTTGAACCAAGGAGCTCAAAGGAGGAAGACTAACCCCTGTAGCATTTGGCTTTAAAAACCAGAGGAGCTGAAGTCCATTAGTTTGTAAATCTAGTGGAACTTGGAGTTTAAAAAGTCAGCTGACTCAGCACTGGGTGAGCTGAGAAGTGAGTGATAGCGGGTCACTGCCCTTAAGTAGACAGCAGCCTATGCAGATAACATAAAAAGGCAACTTATACAACACAAGAGGTAAATGGGAGACAGAGCTGTTATGATGACTTTGGATTGTGTTGGGGGGCTGTTAGCTAACCCACTAACAGTGTACTACACCCATGAGTCCTCCTGAGGACTCACCCATTCCAAGCTTGTGAACCTCTGCCCTGGGCTCAGGGCAAATTTTTTTAAAGCCATGCTTGTGCCCTGCCCAGCTTCCAGGTGCTCAGCTGCTACCATGCATGATGCCTAGTTATGATGCTGGGCTCAACTACCACATGGTGCTCAGCCTTGTGCCCCTGGCCATCCTGGCACACAGCCACCAGCCACCACAGTGTTTCAGGGGATCTGGCTTAGGACTAGTGGCCCAATGGAAATTTTGCTAACACTACTGTTCTGTTCCCAAGTTCTTTCATCAGCATGCCCCCGCAGAGCTAGCCTGCCTGGATCCCACAAATAACATAGAGAGCAAGCACAACCCACAACAGGCAGAGAGCTGGTGCAGACAACTGCACTGAAAGGAGACATAACTCAGACACAACATAAGGATATAAGCAACACATATAGGATACTTTCCAAAAGTGTCAGGTTCTGGTGAACAGGGGACACTGCACTGCAAGCCACTCAGGGACCATTTTTTCATAAAATCACTACTTTCAAGAGAAGACACAGCCAACTTTCTTAACAGAAACAGAGAGAGAGAGGCAGGCAAAATGAGGAGACACAGAAATTTATACCAAATTAAAGAAGAGGACAAGTCCATAGCCAGAGATCTAGGTGAAACAGATGTAAGTAACATGCCTGATAGAGAACTTAAAGAAATGATCATAAGGATATTATCTGAACTTGAGAGGAGAGGACATCAGTGAAACCTTAATACAGAGATAAGGAATAAGATAGCAGAGATAAAGGGCACAGTAAACAAAATGAGAAACCTACATGATGGAATGAACAGCAGGATGGAAGAAGAAGAAAATGAATTAATAACTTAGAAGACAGTAATGGAAAGTAATCAAGCTGAACAAAAGAGAGAGACAAGAATCATGCCAAATGAGAACAGACTTAGGGAACTCAATGACTCCATCAAATGCACTAATATTTGTATTATAGGAGTCCCAAGAGAATAAGAGAAAGAAAAGGAGACAGAAAATTTATCTGAAGTAATAAAAGCTGAAAACTTCCCTAAACTGGGGAAGAAAACAGATATCCAGATGCAGAAGACACAGAGAACCCCCAACAAAGTCAATAAAAGCAGCCCCACACCAAGACATATTGTAATTAAATTAGCAAAATATAGTGATGAGGAAAAAAAAATTAAAAGCAGCAAGACAAAAGAAGTCATTAACTTACAAGGGAAAACCTATAAAGCTAACAAGAGATTTTTCAACAGAATCTATGCAAGCTGGAAGGGAATGGCATGATATATTTAAAGTGCTGAATGGGAAAATCTGCAGCCAGGAATACTCTATCCAGCAAGGTTATCATTCAGAATAGAAGGAGAGAAAAAGAGTTTCCCAGATGAAGAAAAATTAAGGAGTTCATGACCACTAAACCAGTTCTGCAAGAAACATCAAAAGGGACTCTGAGTGGAACGGAGAAACCAAAAGTGACAGTATAGAGATAGGAAACAGAAGACAGTAAAAATGAATATTTCTGTAAAAAAATCAGTCAAGGAACTCAAACACACACACAAAAAGGCTATAAAAAATAATAACATATACCTAAATGTGAGGAGAAGAGGAGAAAACAATGGGTTCAAACTTAAACAACCATCGACTTAATATAGGGATATTAACATAATATGCAATATATCCAGAAGAGGTTATATACAAACCTAATGGTATCCATATATCAAAAACCACTAATAGATATGCAAATAATAAAGAGAGAGAAATACAACTATGTCATTAAGGAAAATCTGCAAAACATGAAAAAGAGGACAAGAAAGGATTAGAGAAAATCTTCAGAAACAACAACAAAACAAGTAATAAAATGGCAATGAACACATAATTATCAATAATTACTTTGGGTATAGATGGACTAAGTACTCCAATCAAAAGACATAGTGTGACAGAATAGAAAGAAAGAAAGAAAGAAAGAAAGAAAGAAAGAAAGAAAGAGGAAAATCCCAGACAAACAAGACCTATCTATATGTTTCTCAGAAGGCAATCATTTTAGACCTGAAGACACCTGCAAATTGAAAGTGAGGGGATGGAGAAATATCTGTCATGCCAATAGATGTCAAAAGAAAACCAGAGTAGCAATACCTATATCAGACAAAATAGACTCTAAAACAAGAGACTGTAACAAGAAACAAAGAAGGACACTACATATTAATAAAGCGGACAATCCAACAAGAAGATATAACAATTGTAAATATTTATGCACTCAATATAGGAGCACCCAAATACATAAAACAGTTAATAATATAAAGGAATTAATTGGTAATAGTACAATAATAGTAAGGGAATTTAACACCACACTTACATCAATGGACAGATCATCTAAACAGAAAATCAATAAGGAAGGAATGACCTTAAATGACACACTAGACCAGATAGATTTAACACATATATAAAGAATATTCCACCCTAAAACAGCAGCATACACATTCTTTTCAGGTGCACATGGAGCATTCACCAGAATACATCACATATTATTCCACAAAGTAAGTCTCAACAAATTCAAAAGATCAAAGTCATGCCATGCATCTTTTCTGAACACAAAATGCTATGAAACTAAAAGTCAAACACAAGAAAAAATCTAGAAATACCATAAATGCATGGAGGCTAAATAACATGCTACGAAGCAATGAATTGTCAACCAGGAGCTAGAAAAATAAAGGTACATGAAATAAAATGAAAATGAAAACACAATGGTTCAAAACCTCTGGGATGCAACAAGAGCAGCTCTAAGAGGGAAGTTCATAACAATACAGGCCTACCTCAAGAAGAAAAAGTTCAAACAGTTTAACCTTGCATGTAAAGGAGATAGAAAAAGAACAACAAACAACACCTAAAACTAGCAGAAGGAAAGAAATACTAAAGATTAGGACAGAAATAAATTAAAAAAACAAAACAAAACACCCCCCAAAACAGAAACAATAGAACAGATCAATAAAACCAGGAGCTGATTCTTTGAAAAGAAAAAAAATCAATAAAATTGATAAACCTTCAGCCAGACTTATTTAAAAAGAGAGATAGAGAGAAGGGACTCAAATAAATAAAATTACAAATTAGAGAGGAGAAAAAACATTACAGAAATACAAATAATTATAAGAGGTATTATTAAAAACTATATGCCAACAAATTGGACAACCTAGAAGAAATGGATAAATTCCTAGAAACATACAAATTACCAAAACTGAAACAGGAAGAAATAGAAAACTTGAACAGACCCATAACCAGCAAAGAAACAGAGTCAGTAATTAGTTAATGCCCAATAAACAAAAGTCCAAACTGGCTTTACAGGCAAATTCTACAGAATATTTAAAGAAGAGTTGATATCTAGTCTTCTCAAACCATTCTAAAGAACAGAAAAGGAAAGAAAACTTGCAAATTCATTCTATTAGGCCAGCATCACCCTGATACCAAAACCAGATAAAGAGACCACTAAATAGGAGAACCACAGGCCAATATCCTTGATAGACATAGATGCAAAAATTCTTAATAAAATACTAGCAAGCCATAATCAACAATACATTAAAAAAAAAAAAAGATCTTTCCCCATGATCAAGAGGGATTTATTCCTGGGTTGCAAGGGTGGTTCAATATTCACAAATCAATTAATGTGATGCATCACATCAACAAAAGGAAGGATAAGAAACATATGATCATTTCAATAGATGCAGAAAAAAAACATTTGACAAAGTACAACATCCATTCAAGATAAAAATCTTCAACAAAGTAGGTTAGAAGGAATACACCTCAATATAATAAAGGCCATCTGTGAAATACCCACAGATAACATCATCCTTAATAAGGAAAAACTGAGGGCACTTCCCCTAAGGTCAGAAATAAGACAAAAATGTCCAGCCTCACCACTTTAATTCAACATAGTACTAGAAGTTGTAGCCACAGCAATCAGACAGGAAAAAGAAATAAAATGCACCTAAAACAGTAAAGAAGAAGTAAAATTTTCACTATCTTCAGATGACATGATACAATCTATAGAAAACCTTAAAGATTCCACCAAAACTCTGCTAGAACACTGATAAATGAATTCAGTAAAGTCTCAGGATACAAAATCAATGTACAAATCTGTACAACACAAAATCTGTTGCATTTCTACATACTAATAATGAAGGAGAAGAAAGATAAATTAATAAAACAGTCCCAGTTATAATTGCACCAAAAAAATAATAAAATGTTTAGGAATAAACTTAACCAAGGAGGTAAAAGACCTATACTCTAAAAACTATAAAACACTGATGAAAGAAATGGAAGAAAACACAAAGAAATGGAAAGACATCCCATGCTCATGGGTTGGAAGAACATTGTTAAAATGTCTATACTACCCAAAGGGATCTACACATTTAATGCAATCCTTATCAAAATACCAACTAGAACAAACAATCCTAAAATTTTATGGAACCACAAAAGATCCTGGGTAACCAAAGGAATCCTGAAAAAGAAAAGCAAACCTGGAGGCACCAGACTCTAGACTTAAGTATATTACAAAAGTTTAAAAATCAGAACAGTATGATATTGGCACAAAAACAGACACGTGGATCGATAGAGCAGAATAGAAAATCCAGATATAAACCACATTACATGGCCAATTAATCTTTGACAAAGCAAGCAAGAATATCCAATTGGAAAAAGTGTTCTTCAGCAAATGGTATTGGGACAGAAACATGCAAAAAAAAAGGAAACTGGACTATTTTCTTATACTATACACAAAAATAAACTCAAAATGGATTAAAAACCTAAATGTGAGACCTAAAATCATAAAAATCCTAGAAGAGAACACAGGAAGTAACTTCTTTGACATCAGCCATAGCAACATTTTCTAGATAGGTTTCCTGAGGTGAGGGAAACCAAAGCAAAAATGAACTATTGGGGCTACATCAAAATTAAAAGCTTTTGCACAGTGAAGGAAATGATCAACAATACTAAAAGGCAACATATGGAATGGAAGAAGATATTTACAAATGACATATTAATAAAGAGTTAGTATCCAAAATATATAAATTATAAAACTCAACACCCCCAAAAGAATCTTGTTGAAAAATGGGCAGAAAAAATGAACAGACATTTCTCCCAAGAAGACACCCAGAAGACCAACAGACATCTGAAAAGATGCTCATCATCACTTATCAACAGGGAAATGCAAATCAAAACTACATGGTCAGAATGCCTAAAATCAGCAACACAAGAAACAATAGGTGTTGGAGAACATTTGGAGAATAAGGAACATTTGTGCACTGTTGGTGGGAATGCAAACTAATGCATCCACTATGGAAAACAGTATGGAGAGTCCTCAACAAGTTAAAAATAGAACTACCTTATGATCCAGCAATTGAACTACTGGGTATTTACCCAAATAATACAAGAACACTAAATTAAAAGGTTACATGCACCCCTATATTTATAGCAGCATTGTTTACAATAGCCAAGATATGGAAAAAAGTGTCCATCAACAGGTGAATAAAGAAGAGGTCGTATATAAATGCAATGGAATACCATGCAGCCATATAAAAGAATGAAATCTTGCCATTTGTAATGACACAGATGAAGTTAGAGAGTATAATGCTAAGTGAAATAAGTCAGAGAAAGACAAATACAATATGATTTCACTTATATGTGGAATTTAAGAAATAAAACAAATAAGCAGAGGAAAAAAGAGAGATCAATAAACAGACAATTATAGAGAACAAACTGGGGAGGGGAGGTTGGTGGGCAGATGAGTTAAATAGGTGACAAAGATTAAGAAGGGTACCTGTCTTGATGAGCACTCGGTGATGTAGAAAATTGTTGAATCACTCTATTGCACAAAACTAAGATAACACTGTAAAACTAATATAGAATAATACTAATACTAAACTAAAACTAATATAACATGGCATCTTAACTGGAATTAAAATGAAAACTGAAAATAAAATAAAAATTTAAAAAAATTAAACACTAAGCAAATTAAAACTTCTCAACTTGATGAAAGTCATATATGACATGCTTAATGATAAAATATTGAATGTTTTCCCTCCATGATATTGAACAAACTAAGAATGTCTAACTGTTCAACTTACCGATGTTTGTGACATTTTGAAATGTGTAAAAGTTTAAGATGGAATATTTGATGAATAAAGTGATGGACAGATAGAACTATGACAAAGCAAACCCAACAATTGTGAATTATAGACTCTAGGTGGGAGGTATGTGTGTGTTCACTCTGTAAATCTTTCAACTTTTCTCAATGATTGAAAATACTCATAATAAAATGTAGGGGAAAAGATCTGCAAAGTCCTACATTAAAAAAACACTGTTTAACTTTGCTTAAAAAAAAAGAGAGAGAGAAGAAAAAAGAACTATTCTGCCTCAGAAAGAGAATAAAACTGACAGGCAGAGAAAAGCAGAGAAAAGAGAAGCCCTGCTGGGGTTCATGTCTCTGGTTCCAGTTCTTCATTTCCTGTGGTTTTTTCCACAGTTGCTTAGATTCCCTGAGGAAAGGAATACCACCTTTTGCTTAAGCTGGTTTGAGTTCAGATTCTATCACTTTTAACCAATGTGTTCCTAACTAAGGCAATATTTTAGACAGCCCTTATCTTAATTTAATGAAGTTATCTTTAAAACATTTATTACATACACATTGCAGGGTGGGCTCAAAAACTAGAGGACAGAGATAAGGTGTTGTGCCTTTCACAACGGAAAGAAGAGAAACGTTGATAAGGAGAAGCAAATGATTTTTCCATAAATGTACAGAAATTGCTACAAAGAATAATGAACTTTGTATACTTCATCTAGCCAGTGGTTAGATTTAACAAAATCCCTGATGTCTTTCAGGGTGAATATGCATCATAATCAAGGATGAATTAGCTTTTTTAAAAAGTCCATTAATGTGAAAACATCATAAATATGTCAAAATAAAATTCTCCATCACTTACACACAGAAAAGGGTAAAATGCCAAACAAGGAGTACTCCCAAATGCTGTCAGTAATCAGGAACAAAGCAAATGAAAATAGAACCATAGCATTTGTGTTGAGCCTTGAGATGATTGGAAATTATTAAAGTTTTATCTCTCTTCCAAAAACTAAAATTTGAACAGACATAGTAAAATATGTATGATGTATATATGTGTGTATGTCTATATGTATGTGTTTTATATGCCTACGCTCAACTAGAACTCCCCTCATTCATAACTTTTTTTAAAATTTTTCAGTGAAACAAATTCTCCCCATACATTCTTTTCCTTTTTGTTCATTGCTCTATCTCTCACAACCAAAAATGATTCCTGATTATGCAGGTATTAATACAGAATTGCCAGATAGATTCTATTAATAAAATGTTGAAATGATATTTCTCAATGAAAAAAATAGGTGTGAACTACCACAGCTGTTCATGAAACATTTCTCAGGATCTAGTTTCTAAAATGCCCGGTGTCTACCTGAGTAGATTAGAAGATTTTATCCAACAAGTCAAAATTTTGAGCTTCATTCCTACCTATACACTCACATATTCTGACCAATCTACAATCACAGAAAGAAGGAAAAGGCAAAACTGAAATATAGAGGCACATAACAGAAATGAGTATATCAGTATATGGGACAATGGTGGCAGAGTGGGATTTTACAGAAGGTGATTGACCTCTGATGGTTTTCAAGCACTCTTGCTAACACATGAAATGCTCACCTTTGACAAATATTTAACATAGTTTCTTTTGTTTCTATTTCTTTCTTCGGAATTATATTTTCTGAGATTAGTTTACAATGGAAAGGAGGAATAAAATTCCCCAGAGAAGTGTCTTTTGAGCTTGGCTCTGTGGGCCACATTATGTCAGACAGGAGTGAAAACACATATTTGGATGAGGATGATTGATAAGTGTTAGAACAGCCTGTGTAATATGAAGAAATTTGTCATAAAAATAAAGTATTAGCTATGGTCAAATATATGTATATTTATGACTGTATTATATATTCCATGTATAAATAACCTCCTTCTTGAGTTTTATAAGATAAGGAATCCAACTGTTGAGAACTCAGCAAGGAAATGGCTTTGTTAAAAAGCACTGAATAAAGGGTTCACGTAAAATCCTTGGTTTTACCTGATTCAGACTTGATTTCTCACTCAGAAACATACACTCACTGAGTGACAAAGCATGCTAATTATTTAACAAAGCTAATTATTTAACAAAATAAAGTTA
This sequence comes from Ursus arctos, assembly GCF_023065955.2. Lineage (NCBI taxonomy): Eukaryota > Metazoa > Chordata > Mammalia > Carnivora > Ursidae > Ursus > Ursus arctos. The sequence goes on along the minus strand of NW_026622775.1, from coordinate 53,763,564 downwards.
TATTTAATAAGTCCATACACAGTTACTTTAAATCAGATACTAGTATAAGAAAATGTATTTGAAATTTGATTAAATTTTAAAAGCAAGGTATTCTTATCTTTTCAATCATTTTTCTTATAATGCTTACTATAGCATAACAATGTGAAGAGGTTTTCCTCGAGAGAAAACACGTTACTGAACTATTTGTGGGTATGTTTTTTCCAGAAGAGTACGAAGTGCTCTGATGTTTGTCCACCAAGGACTCAGTAGGCCTCCTGACAGTACCGAAGAGAGAAAAGAAGAGTATATCAGTTACTGATGAAATCTCATCATTTTGGATTTGATCCAGGGTCTATCATAGAAATAAGCCAAGATATTGCGATGAAGTAAAAGGAGAAATGTGGAGTCAAATTAAAATTTACCTCCAAAGTGTATTGCTAAAATACCACTTCTACAATTATTGAGCACCACATACAACAACTAATGCTCAGGATTATTACTCTTACGTAGGCTAAATATTTCCTTTACAGTGTCACACTAAAGGTCAAACCTAAACTTTAACCTGGATGTCTTAGGCCTCTATTGGTTATTTATTTCTGTGTTCTTTGTCTTTGATTCCAATCATTTGTATCCCTCCCACAGCCAAATATCCTTACCTTCTCTCAAGATTCCCCCAAATCCCAACCCTTTACAGTATTAGTTCAAAGTTTAGACTCATTATCTATCTCAAGCCTTGGTGGGGATGAGGTGTCTGGGGTGTATTTCCTTATGTACACAGTTTCTAGAGTGCAGTTCTCGCTCTTTAGATCTAGGAAAATAATAGACATGTTATTTGCTTCCCACATATCAATGTAATGTTGGGACAGGTGCAAGATACTTGTAGACAATCCTGTTCCAGAGAGGGGAGATGGGAGGCAAAAAGGAATTACTTCATGGGGCACCTGAGTGGCTCACTTGGTTAAAAGTCTGACTTGATTTCAGCTGAGGTCATGACCTCAGAGTTGTGAGGTCGAGCCCTGTGTTGGGCTCCACACTGGGTGTGAGGCCTGCTTGGGATTCTCTCTCTTCCTCTCCCTCTACCCCTTCCCCACCTTCCCTCCCTCTCTTCCTCTCTCAAAAAAAAAAAAAAGTCACTTCATAGTAATTCTGAAGTCTAGCTAGGTGGCACATGCTAGAAATTGCTTGATTAGGTTTCAAAAATGGAACTAGCTCTCCATGCCCCAGGCTATGCTACTGGACTCTTGGTTTTTGCTCTGAATCATCCCTTTACTACCCAACCCTCCATGAAAACTAGTGTGGGTTTTCAAATGAGTAGTTTTATAAGCCTACTTCCTTCTAGAATTTTATTGGTCTGAAGACCTCTTTTCATTTTGTACTGTTTCTGCTCCTTTCAGTTAAAGATATTATTGTTTAAAGATAATATAAAGATATTATTGCTAAATTGTGAATATAATTCTCTCAATATCATTGTGGCCTTTCTATAACTTTTTGAAGATTATTCATTTAGATGTCAAAAGACACAACCACAAACCTCTGTGATAGGCTCTTCTCTACCTTGGGCTCCTGTTGAGACTGTTGTGGTATAACATTGTTTCTTAGATGTTTGTTTTGTTTGTTTTGTTTTTTAAATTCAGAGGATCTATTATACACACCCGTGATCTCCTGAAAGAACCTTTGGTTTTTCACCACCTTTGGCCTGACATCTTAATAAAAGCTTTACAGTCACATTGTGAGCTTAAGCATGTTTTCCTGGAAATGTTCTGTATTAAACATTTGCTCCAAAGCCAATTCTTAATTTTGGCAACATTTTTCATTCAGAAAAGTTTCCTATTTTGATACTTCACTATAAACAGCACAAAGAAATCAAGTGTCATATTTAACACTTTCCTTAGAAATCACTTTTGCTAGATTACCCAGGTAATTGGGCACATTTTTACTTCATATTTCAGTGCACACGATTGTGTTGCTAATATTTTTGATTATATCAGATAGATTTGTCTTCCTGCAGTTTCCAATAACATACTCCTTACTTTCTTTTGTAGCCTCAAGGACACTATCTTCAATGACTAGAATTCTATGAACTGTCCGTTGAAGGCAACTTAGACTTCTAACATACTCCTTAAAATTCTTCCAAATACCTTCCATGCTCAATTCCAAAGCCACTACCACAGTGCAGGTATTTGTTATGGCACCACTCAACCTCCCAGTACTTGATATTAGTTATTTATTGCTTCATAAAAAATACCACACACCCTAGCCAATTAAAATAAGTGAACAACAACAACAAAAATTGATTATTTTCTCATAGTTTTTATGGGTTGGGAACCCAGATGTGACAGCTGGTACCTCTGTGTCAAGGTACATTTGTCTCCCCTTATCTGCAGTTTTACTTTCCAAGGTTTCAGTTACCCAGGGTCTAGAAGCAGACGATCCTCCCTCTGACTATTGTCAGAAGGTCAAGAGTAGCCTAACACTTCCCCACAATGCCTACATGATTTACCTCATTTCATTTCATTACATAGGCATTATACCATTTCACATCATAAGAAAGATGAATACTGTATAAGACATTTTGAGAGAGAGAGACACCCCATATCCACATAACTTTCATTATAGTATATTGTTGTAATTGCTCTATTTTATTATTGGTTACTGTTGTTAAACTCTTACTGTACCTAATTTATAAATTAAACTTTATCATAGGTATGCATGTATGTATAGTATGAACATAGTATATACAGGGTTTGGTACTATCTGCAGTTTCAGGCATCCACTGAGGGTCTTGGGATGTATATCCCACAGATAAGGAGAGACTACTGTATCTTGAAGTGTGCAATGAAAATATCAATTAGGGCTGTGGTCTCATCAGATGACTTTATTGAGGGAATATGTGTTTCCAATCTCACTCACCTGGTGGTTCACAGGATTTAGTTTAGATATTTTCAAAACATCTCAGTCTAAACTGAAGAGTACCTGTTTATCCTGGAGGATAGCCCCAGAGTCACTGCAGTATTCCACACACCCAAACAATAAACACCTGTGTATTTAGTCACGAAGTTAGTGACCTTATGCCAAGGGAAAGTGAGCTTGGCAAAAATTTGCTATTGTCTAGCTGAATCCTGATGACACCTTTTTAAGATGATTATGCCTTTATTCTGTTAGGAAATTCTTAAGTAGATAAGTGTCTATTCACTCAGTTATGTATCATTTAACTTAACTGACTTTATTTAACATTTTATTAGGATTTAGCAATGAAAATAGAAGCCACTCTAGTTTTTCTGGATGGGAAGATATTTAATACTGGAAATTATGTAGGCTTTCAAACCAGTGGTAGTGTACAAAAACAAAGTTTAAGGCAGTTTTCAGGAAATTCCAAATTATAGTGATGACAAGGTAACCATCATTAATAATATTAGCCACTTACAGCTCTGAAGTGGACAATCCTCAGGAGGATGCTTCAAGCCACAGATGAAAATTTATATTTGCTATCTCTCAAAGCCCGCAGACCTTCTAACAGCAGCATAGTGGCATTGCTTTTCTTTTATGTCTCCAAATTTTGCCCAATTACCTCCACAAATAGAATGTAACTCAAGCTCAATATCAAGGGAGCCTTGATATTATATTTTCTAGACTTCATCTCCCTGAAATACAAGGGATAACTTAGAAAAGTGGAGATGGTATTGAGTATCAGTGAATGATATCCAAGAGTCCACCCTTGATTACCTTGGCACCCATATACACCCATATACATATAGAAAGCCAAAAACAGGGGTGTCTGGGTGGCTCAGGTCATGATCTCAGGATCCTTGGATCAACCCCAACTTGGGGAACCCTGGTAGCAGGAAGCCTGCTTCCCCCCTCTCTCTACGGCCCTCCCCCACTGCTTGTGTTTCTCTCTCTCTCAAATAAATAACAAATAAATAAATAAATAAAAAAAATATTTTTTAAAAAGCCAAAAACCCAAACCCAGACAAAAAATGGTGAATTTCAGAAACTATGCTGGAGTACAGATTTGAAGTTTAGAAAAGACATAAGTAGAAGATGTAGAAACTATATGTCATCTAGGAAGTTTTATACAATGACATTCAAATTCTGATTAAATGAAATAGAATCTTACACTCTGTTTCCTTCTTACTAAGATAAATTTAAAAGTTAAAGACCTGGCTCTCTGATTACATATCTGTGGGGTCTAGATTTCCAGAAAATATATTGGGACAACACCTCAAATTCACAAAGTATTGTCTCTTAGGTGATGCCAACCTGTATTTAAATAAACCATTACTTTATTCTACAAGGTCACTTGTTTCTGTATGTTGAAGTTCATATTAAGTCTGGAGAATATCATAATTATTCCCATTGCCTAACATTTCTCACTGTGATGTGATATCTTCATTCAGAAGCATAGCTATGTGTAATACTATAATAATGTACAGTAAGTCAAACATGAGTCTGGAAGAAACCTGATTGGCATAGGAATAAAATATAAGTTCAGAATGTGTTAATTGAGGACAAATTACTACCTTTTGCTTTCTGGCAGGAATTTAGTGTGCTTTAGTTAACATTAGATACCTGGCTAGTTCCACTAAAGTATGGCCATACTGGAAGCTGAGACAAACTGGGCCTCTGGCAGTGCCCAAGTCAACCTTGGTGAAGCAAAGACCTTATTATCGAGTCCATGTATGTTTTCCATCCTTATCTGTAGTCACTTAGTTTGAGAGACCAAAAGATCATGGAATGAGGAGCCAAGGAAAAGTAGGTTGACCGAAATATACAGAAAAGTTATGGATAATAAACAGCCTTCTCTATAGTAAGGCCCCTTTGGTAAGCATTCCTATGGGACACACATATTAACTGCACCTACTCTGGAAAGTCAATTCACTGTGTTTTTCTATATTTTCAATATCAATTTTCTTTTCTTTTTTTTTTTTATTTTTTTATTTTTTTTTTATAATGATTTTTTATTATATTATGTTAGTCACCATACAGTACATCCCCGGTTTTCGATGTAAGGCTCGATGATTCATTAGTTGTGTATAACACCCAGTGCACCATACAATATGTGCCCTCCTTACTACCCATCACCGGCCTATCCCATTCCCCCACAATATCAATTTTCTTATCTGTTCTTCCAAGTCTTTGGTTATCTGAATAACTGTCAGCTTCTCGCATCCAACCATCTCTATTTCCATGAAAAGTGGAAAACAACATGCTCCAACGGAAGCATCACTTGGAAGTGGAAGATTTATTTGGAAGATTTACTTTTTCTAATGTCCCTGACAATCATCTTAAATGGGCCTGTAATATGGTAATAGACCATTTTCAATACATGCCAGCTTATCATCCAGAACTTTCTGTAAAAGAGGTTTTTTGTGGGTTTTTTTTTTTTTCCCTTACTCATTTAACTGATGGCCTAAACTGTTCACAGACATATATGTTCGTGTTGAGACAGGTACTGCATTGGGTCCATAGTTGAACCACAGGGCCTATCAAGAAATCTCTATCCTGAAATTTACTTGTGTCTGAAGTAACTATTCAGGGTAGACATCATATATGTCAATTCTACTTAAGCAGGTAGTCTCTGTTATTTAGGACTCTGGCCAGATGTATCCGAAGCCCCTTGATTCATTTTGGGCATCTCTGGTCAAATGATCAAATGTCACCTAAGAATCATAATTCACCTCTATCAGATCCTGGTAGAAATCCAAAGAGCTGATTTGTCAAAGATGCTACTTTTTATTTATTTTATTTTATTTTATTTTATTTTATTTTATTTTATTTTACTTTATATTTATATTTATTTATTAGAGAGAGAGAGAGAGAAAGGGAGCAAGAGTGAGGGAGGGAGGGGCAGAGGAAGAGGAAGAGAGAGAATCTCAAGCAGTCTCCTTGCCCAGCACAGAGCCAAACATGGGGCTCAATCTCACCACCCTGAGAGGATGACCTGAGCCAAAATCAAGAGTCCCACACTTAACCAACTGAGTCACCCAAGCACCCCAAATATGTTACTTTCTAAAGATGAAATGGCTGTGCTTCAAAAGCTACTGTCATTTTCTGTGATCTTCTAATGCAGGCTGCCATCATTATTGTTCAGCAACCCAGCTGACCACAGATACTTCAAGCATACAGTATTACTGGGGCATGTAGATAAGTTGAAGAATGACTTATTTTTCAGTGCAGTTACCAGCTGTGTATCCATTTCTTTCTTTGCATCTCCACAAAAATTGGCAAATTTTGAGCCAGAAAGTAAATTAGGTCAAAGCAGAATTCCAAAATGTTACATATTTATTAGCAGTAGGTGATTCAAATCATTAAAAGGGTTTATCAGGAAACATGAATGCTGATAAGTTAGAAAGATAATTATAGGGACAGAATTTGAAAGAGAAGAAACAAAATATTTAGGAAGTCATTTAGTTCAAGTAGGATATGTTACGGTCCATAATAAAGGCCATGGCAATAGTAATAGAGGAAATGAGACTCAATTGAGAATTGTTAACATGAAGAATAGCTTGTTTTAGTGACTGATTATGTTAGGAAAGAGAAAGGAGTTGAGATGATGCCCAGATCTCATGTTTTAACAATTGATTGAGTAAGGTACCCTTAGCAAAAACATGGAATGGAGTTGAGTCTCTGGAAAAGGAATGAAAATGAGAAGAATTAAATTTTTTAACAGGCTTCCTTTGAGGAGAGGCCTGTTAGATATAAAAGGCTGAAGCAGAAAATAGAAGCTTGAGCTACTGATTTAGAAGTCATAATATTTGGCTAGTGGTAATTAAATCCATTGAGACTGGTAATGCAGCCTTCAAAACTGAAATAAAGAGCTGTTGATGCACAACTATCATTTAGCAACATAGATGTTCTTGGCAGTTTACCAGCTAATCTTCCCATTATTAATGTTAATATATTAATTCCCTGATTGTCTTAAACAACAGTCACTTAAACATTTAATATGTTTAAAGATTTTGTGGATCAGGGATTTGGGGGAAGCTCTAATGAGTAGCTCTTGCTTAGGGTCTCTCATGCAGTTTCAATTGTATGTTGGCTGGAGCTCCAGTTATCGCTGAAGGCCTGACTGTGCTGATGCTGAAGATGGCTCGCTCACATGGCTGCTGGCTGGAGCTCAACCACAGAGTTAACCAGAGTGCCTTCTCATCTCTATGTAATGTCGTCTTCACAGCCTTATGGCCTCAGGACTGTTGGAATTCTTACAAATAGCTAAAGATTTCAAGTGTGATTGTACCAGCACAAAGCAGAGGTCCAGCTAATTGCCTTTAATAACCTAGATTCAGACTTAATGTAGTTTCCCTTCTACTGCATTTTGCAGGTAAGAATAAGTCATGAATTTCACCACAGATGTAAGTAGATGACAGAGACTTCTGTCTCAGTGGGAGGAAAATCAAGATTTTTTAAGATATGTTTCAAAACTGCCAAGCGCTCTTGCTAATGGGTTTCCTCTAAGGTCCCTTGTTAGTTTCCTGCAACTGTTGTAACAGATTACCACAAACACAGTGACTTACAAAAACATAAATTTATTATATTACTGTTCTGGAGGTCAGAAGTTTGAAATAGGGTCTTATGTAGCCTTAATCAAAATATGCTTTCCTTTTGGAAGCTCTAAGGAGAGAATTTGTTTCTTGCTTTTTCTAGCTTCTAAAAGCTGCCCACATTTCTTGGCTCCTGGCCATAACACCCTGATCTCTGTGTCCATGTATCACATGTATCATATGTTTTTTTGACTCTAATCCTCCTATCCCTTTTTATAAGGACCCTTGTGATTACATTAGGCCCGCTGGATAGCCCAGGATAATCTCTCCATCTGAAGATCTTTAACTTAATCTCATCTCTACAGTCCCATTACCATGTAAAAAAATAACAGGGATTAGAAAGTAGATATCATTGTGGCCCATCATTTGGTCTACCACATGCCTTGATGAAAACTGTAATGCTTACAATGTCTTGATACAACATCTTGCATGTAAACAGAACAGACAGATATGACTATTGATCAGTTGGGCACTACAGTCTACTAGGATCTATAGTTTCAAAATGTATTAATAATTCATTTTTTAAGGTTTTATTTATTTAAGAGAAAGAAAGAAAAAGAGAGAAAGCATGCATGAGCAGGGAGGGGGCAGAGGGAGAGAGAGAATCAGACTCCCCGCTGAGCAGGGAATCAAAATGGGTACAGAAACTAAATAAATATTTCTCCAAAGAAGACATCTAAATGACCAATACACAAAAAACTGCTTAACGTCACTAATCAGAGAAATGCAAATCAAAGCCAAAATGAGATACCTGTTGAACGCTTCTTGATAGAAGACATAACAAGTGCTGGCAAAGATATGGAGAAAAGGAACCCTTGTACACTGTTGGTGGGAATGTAAATAGGTTCAGCCACTACAGAAAACAATATGGAGGTTCCTCCAAAAAGTAAAAATAGATCTACTATAGGATCCAGGACTTCCACCTGTATATAGCCAAAGGAAATGAAAACAGGATATCAAAGATACATCTGCACCATTATTCACAATAGCCAAGATACAGAAACAACCTAAGTGTCTGCCAAAAATGTATAGAGAATATCCAATATACATACACATATATAGGTTATATGTGATATAAATACACATATGCACACACATATACAATGGAATATTATTCACCCACAGAAAAGGACATCCTGCCATTTGCGATAATATGGAGAGACCTTACGATGATGATATCACTTACATGTGAAATCTTAAAGAAAGCAAGCTAGTAAACACAAAGTAAAATGGTAGTCACCGAACGATGGGAGTGGGAGGTTAGGACAGATTTTTTTTTTTTTAGGCTACAAACCTAAAATGAATATTAAATAAGCTCGAGAGCTAAGGCACAGTATCATTAATCTATATTACAATATTGTATTAGCATCCCCAAATGTGATAGAGTAGGCAGTTAGTTAGATATGAGCGGGGAATGGGACTGCTCCATTGTTGAAAAAGACAGAAACCACCAACCACTTCCAGAATGCAAACAGCTGGGAACCACCCCCCACCCCCCCACCCCCCCCACCCCCGCCAAGAAATACACATGTACTCTTCCCTATAACTGCTGTCCTAAAGTAACCTCTAACTTCATTATAATACATTTGCATTGCAGTTTTGACCCTCTTTGGGAGGATGGCTGCTATGACAGTTCCAACAAAGACCTGTAGGGCTAAAATCTCCCCCTCCCAGCCAGTAGGAGGAGCCCCTTAGAAGACTGGAGGCAACATCAGTCAGAGACCCATAACCCTTGCAATTATAAAAAAAAAAAAAAAGAGAACCCTGACCCACCTCTGACCACTCTCCTACTCTGAGAGTGTACTTTCCCTTTGACCACTATTAAATTCTTGCTTAAGAATTTGGTCTGATTTCTTTCTTGGTGGAACTCAAGAACCAAGGCCAGGGAATAGGACTATCTGCTAACAAACATGCTTAGAGAGTACATCTTAATTATTTTAACCACAAAAGAGAAATAATAATTATGTGACACGATAGAGGTGCTAATTATCACTGCAATGACAATATTACAGCATATAAATGTATCAAATCACAATGTTGTAAACCTTAAATTTATACAATGTTCTATGTCAAATATATTTCAATTATTTTATTTAAAATTTTTTAAACAAAAAAAAAATCATTTAGACTCAAGCCTTTTGTACGCTAATTGCATCAGGTTGAGACACTGCCATAAAAAGGATGTTCACGATGATGGTGCAGCTAAAAAGAAAACCACAGGTCCCAAATGGGGTTACTTAGGCCAAGCCACTGATTTGGGGCTTAATGCCTAACATAATTGTACTTCATACCCACCCCCTTCCCCCAGCCCCAGAAATGTAGTCTTAACTGGTCAATCAGGAATTCTCTGATAAGCACCAACCGAGGTGATCTGTCACAGGGGCCCTCTCCATCCCCCTAATGGAGATAAAGTAATCTGCATAAACCTTCCTTCCCTTCCCTCTAAGGGGAGCTGACCTTCCTGAAACAATTCTGTCTTTCCTTTTGCTAATAACTTCGTGTCCCACCCTCCTCTCTATAGAAACCTATTTTGTGCAACTCCTTGGAGTTTACTAGATAGAATTCTGTCCCAATTCATGAATCATTAATTTAAAAAAAAATTTTTTTAAAAAGATTTTATTTATTTATTTGACAGAGAGAGTCAGCCAGCGAGAGAGTGAACACAAGCAGGGGGAGTGGAAGAGGAAGAAGCAGGCTCCCAGCGGAGGAGCCTGATGTGGGGCTGGATCCCAGAAAGTACACTCTCAGGGATCACGCCCTGAGCCGAAGGCAGACGCTTAATGACTGAGCCACCCAGGTGCCCCAATTCGTGAAAAATTTAATAAAGCCAATTACATCTCCAAATTTATTAGGTTGCATTTTATTTTTTCAACAGTACCAAAATTAAAACTAATCACCTATACCTACTGTCCACCTTTAAACCAAGTTAACTTCTTTATCATATTATTTGTTTCTTCCCCCTGTGGGCTTGTTACTTTTTTTCAGTCTTTAACAACATATATACACAATTTTATTTTCCATTTGGACTAAACCTAAGTGTCTCAGTGCTTAGAATTGGATATATCTCTTCACTTTAACCTGTACTTTTCCCTAAAGGACTAAAGTAGTCGTTGAACCTACAGAATTCAGTAATACCATATAGATATTTTTAAAGTTAGTGTACTGAGTAAACATGCAGGTATATATTTTGTTTTCTTTCTTAAGAAACTCCTTTATTCATTTATGTTTCTATTAATTCAAAATAATTTTCTGTTTATGACAGATGGTTTAGGGACACCAATCATATTTCTGCAATAACAAGCCACAGAACTTAAGTCCCAGTTCAACAATCTACAGAGTGAACTATAAGGTGGTTCTTCAAGCTCTTAAAGTTGTTGTCAGCATGATGCACATTACATTGGAAAAACAGGTTTATAAGGAGAGAAAATGTTTCACAAGGACCAGATATTATTTCTACTCCCCCATTCCTTGCCTTTCTTCCAATGCAGCTATTTTTCCTGTAAATCAATAAAGCACCACATTTATCCCTCAGTATAAAGAGCACCTTCAGGGATACTGTTAGTGTATGTTTTTAAAACACCAGGAAAAGGATTAAGTCACACAGAAGAAAGAGTGTGGCTCAAGAACGGAATTTATCCATGTTGAGAATGATGTTTTGAAGGGCATCATAGAGCAATGGTATAACAGAGACTCTAGGCCTGCTTTTTGCCTATAGGGTAGAAGCAATTTTTGCATATCGTTACCTTTAGCCACACTCTGCTCTCTTTGTCCTGTCCTCTCACAGTGTCCTAATGCTGGTTTTATCCTGAGAAAACTGCTGAAATTGTTAAATATACAGATTGCTGCATTCCCCTTCTAAAGATTCTGGTGGAGTAGGTCTGGGGTAGGGACCAAGAATCTATATTATTGATGTGCCCCAGATGACTCCAATGCAGCCAGTAGATGAACCAAGAAGCAGAGTCCCATTGTAGTCACCTTACAGTCTGGTCTTAGTAGAGTCATAAAAATAGACCTAAATTTTATTTACAACTCAATTTATGGATTTAGATCAGTTATGAGACCTTGTTATCTTCACACAATTCCTATACTTACTTAGGAAATTTGCTGAAGTACTTTGTCTCCCTAAGGGACCTGACTCAAATAGCATCATTACAACTGTTTCCTACCCCCCCCCCAAATTTTATCTCTTCAAAAACCCTTTTTATCTGACTTAGACCCATCACCTGTAAAGCTCTTATTTACTCAATGTTTCCTTTGTGCTATAGTACACGAAAGTTGAATTTTGAGAAACTTTTTTTTCTAAGAAATAATTTTTTTCAACATATAGTTTATGTTTTGCTAGAGTTTCTTAGCTACACCATGGACAATGTGCTCAGTGTTTACCATATTCTGTCGTGTTCATGTGGAATTGGCTTTCATTCAGTGTTGGGAGATATATACGAATGACCTCATTAATTATTTGGGAGAAAAGGTCAAGGAATATATCTTTTATTTAATCCTTTAGTTTCTGGCACAGAACCTATGCATTTTACATAACACCAACTCGGGGAGGAATAAGCCCACTGTAACTTACAAAGCATTTCCAATATTAGATTTGCAATCCTGCTCAGAGGCAGTTATCATTGCCAGTCTCATCTTACAATGGAGAAACCTGGCTCAAAAGTGATTCTCTGGAAACACTCACACAAAATCTAACCCACCACTTCTCTTACTGATTTTGCCTACAGTGAGTATCCCTGTTTGGAGATATAGGTGTTGGGGCTAATAGACCTGTGTCTCTTTTTCTTCCTTTTCTTACTTTTTCCACAAGCCCAGGGAAGTCATTTGCAAATACACGTACCCACATTCTCCCATCTAGAAAGGGAAATGATGATATAAATGGGATATTCTTAACTGAGTTAGGGAAGATTAGGTCTTTAAGCTTCTAATTTTTCTTAAATATCCTTCCAGGGACACACAGACCATCTCCATCTTTTCTGCGGGTTTATTCCTCAGTGGTGCCCAAAATGACTACTACAAATACATAGGCTATGTGGTATTTAGGACACAAATCTGTATAAGAAGGGACTTGTGCGTATTTAGTAAGTTGTTGCCTTTGCTTACACAAGAATTAATTAAAGGTGTACCACTAATAGCTAATTGGGTCACTAGGTCATAACAGGAATATAAAAAATCTAAATTAGTTTAAAATATAGTCAGGACATTATTCATAAAAGAATGGATAAGAAATATGTAATTTGAAGTAGGTTGAGTCATAGTTTGAAATCAATTAAAAACAGTTAAATACTTAAAGATTACACTGATTCTCTGGATTGTCAATTAAAAAACAACCAACCAGGGCACCTGGGTGGCTCAGTCATTAAGTGTCTGCCTTCGGCTCAGGGTGTGATCCTGGCGTTCTGGGATGGAGCCCCACATCAGGCTCCTCCACTGGGAGCCTGCTTCTTCCTCTCCCACTCCCCGTGCTTGTGTTCCCTCTCTCTCTGGCTGTCTCTCTCTCTCTCTCAAATAAACAAATAAAATCTTAAAAAAAAAAAAAAAAACCAACCAACCAACTGAAAACTAGATCTTACATTTTCCCGAATAAAAACAATCCAATATTCAAGTATTTCCACTTCAATAACTACAAATAAAAGCAGTACTCACAATCACTCAATCCCAAACATTTAATAATATATAGAGTAGAGCTGCCTACCTGGACTAAATTAATCTCTACTATATGTTATGACCTATCCTACCACTTTTTATTATGTGATTGCCCTTAGTGACATTTTTCTGATGTGCCTATACCCTTCAAACTGCAGAGGGGGGGAAAAAAAGAAGAAGAACGTAAAGGAAAAGGTCACAGCACTGCAGCACGGTGTGCAGCTCCAGTTTCAAGGGAATATGAAATTCGGATACTGAGTAGCTCTGGATCGCTTCCATGAAGCTGTCAGGAGAAAGCAGCAGGCTTTAATGATCACAGGCCTCTCTGTTCAATTGAGTGTGACTAGATGAAGCAAGAATTCAAACTGAGCCTCCGCGGCGAATTGTCTGCTGATTGAGATGTAGCTCAGTGAGAGGAAAATGCTCCCAAGGGACTGTGATTCTACTGAGAAAGCAGGAGCTCAACCTGATTTCAGGCTTGGGAGTGCACTTCCACTTAGGTGCAGTGTAGGATTCTAATCCCGTAAATAAGTAAAGAATGGGTTGAAATTTTTAAAGTGCTTTCCTTTTTGTTTATTAGATATTCCAAATTTTGCTGAGGAACTATTCTTTATTTCACAAACCCTCGACAAAAAATCATTTTCACTTCAGTAAATCATGGCACCTTTATCAGCTTTTTATCCTCTACTTATACCTAGATTTCCAAATAGTACATATTATGTAAGTCAAAATAGATCAATTTGTATTAAAATAAAAACAAGCAAAAAAGTATAATAGTATCCAACTTATTTTTGTGCCAATTATTATTTATATGTAATAAAACTACATTTTATCACACAACCTAAGGATTGGGTTACAAAATGCTACGAAGAATGTTTAAACAGAAAGGTATAGAGGCCATGTGATCTATCCATTTCACAGATGGACAAACTGAGAGCCTATAGTACACTAACTGCCACATTAACATGTCCAACATACTTCTCTTTTCTCTTTTTAATGAGAACTCTTGAGTTTTAATAATAATAGTTTTGTGATTATATGATAAAATTTCTTTCTTCTAGCGTGAAAGCTCAGGGAAAATTTCTCTGATTTCTCAGATCACATTTCTCTGCTTCTTAATATTCACTATATGGAAAGCATGGCTATATCATGGGTCCTAAATTTATATTTGTTCTGTTAAGGTACTAGAAAAGACAAATATAAAATCTCATACTTCCAATTTCAAATTATCACTAAGGAATCTTGCTAGAACACCTAGATTCAGTTTTCATCAAATATTGCTAGAGGACTGGACTACATAGTGTAAAAATTTTTACCAGCATTCCAAACTTCAAGCTACAAAAGCAGAGCAGTGGGTTATAATGAATTCAAAATGTACACAAAAAGGAAATTACGAATTTCCTCTTCAACTGTATAAGTTCCTTGTGAATATACTTCTTTTTAGAAAAAGCTATTTTTTAAATCACACCTAGAATCAGCACAATGATTTGCATATAGAAGGCACTCACTCAATAGTAAATTTAGTATTCTAAATTTAAGTAATAGATATTAGAATTTAAAAATTTTTAACTTTTATTATCTCCTTGTCAAGGTCAATGTCATTATCTTTACTAACATATAAATTAAAAACAAACTTTTATATATCTATTTAAAAAAATCTATGTATGTTTGTGGATAACTATATAAAGTCAGCATGTATGTAACTGTTGAATCACTATATTGTACACCTGAATATTATACTGTTAATTTAAGAAAAAGTGTATATGTGTATGTGTGTGTGTGTATATCTCAAAAAAATCAGCATGTAGGAATATATGTATAAAATAAAAAATAAGTAGCTCAAAATAGCATACGGTTATAAAGACGAATGAAAAAAATCAGTAGATGTGAAGTGCATATAATTTTTGGTGTTCAGTGCAGATGTAGGACATATACAAAAAAAAAATGTCTTAAGCCTACAACGGGCCCCTCTTCACAATATTTAAGTATGTAATTTCTAGTGTTATTCTGAAAGTGATCACAGTGCTAATTTAGGAGATAAATAAATTTTAAAACATCTGGTGTTCTTTTTACATGGAATGTATTTTGCACTTGAAGACATATATTGCTAAGAAGGAACTTCTACTCAAGACTTAGTAGGGGATGAAATTGATAGGTGACAAAAATTGGGTAAAAAAATTCCCCAAGAGTACCATTCCTGCATCATTGCTTAAGCCTTTTTAATGAAAAAGTATGAATTTAAATTAGAAAGCTTAATAGATGTAAATCAAGAAAATGAAAATTAAAAATGTAGGTTAGAAGAATATCATTACATAGGTGGTAAAATAGCAAGGCGATTAAAAAGGTTTCTTGATATTCCACTATGGGTAAAGAGTTGCTCAATTATTCACAGATACCCATATGGCAATGTACATTTTAATAAGATTTAAATACCTAATGGCTGTCTTTGGATATATAATGGTACAATACCTGGTTAAATTCTTTTAAACCCAATAAAACTCAAAATTGTATTAATTGTCTGTGATAGTCTAGGTATTTGAAAAATGGAATGAATAGGCACTCATTCTCAAATTGTAAATATATCAAAAAATAAAAATAAATAAAATTGCACAATTAACATTTCCTATTATTTAAAATCACTCACTTTTCCATTCCTTGCCTCCAATTCAGGTGATTATATTAGCGTTTTTTTTAATTCCAGAATTAAGACCCCAAAATTTATTTCCACATTAGTTTAAATCTTAGTTTGGATTTTGAGTCATAAAATTATATCACATAGCTCAAAATAAAGCAATATGTGAGGCAGAAGTGTCAAGAGTGACATGTTGCTATGTGACTACCAAGTTTGTTTCTGTTCCTAATGATGTGAGCCAGAAATTTCATTAGTGACTTTTCATTCCCAGTTATAATTCAGCTATGCACATGAACATCCTATCTTCATGTAACAAAAGTCACTATGTGAGGAAGATCCCTGCTTTGAGTGTAAAATTATTATTTTTAACATGAAAATCTAATCTTTATAATTAGTATCAAATAATTAAGCAGATAATTATTTCATAAGGCAAAATACAGCATTTTCAAAAAGGCAAAATTATAACTTACTTATTTTATAGCTAGACCTAATCATTAGGAGAAATATTAAAAATATTTATACTGAAGAGTGTTTATGTATGATAACTTTGGGGCCAGAATGATGGTTTTATCATAAGTACAGCACTAGCTTAAAAAAAAAGAAAAACCTCAAAAAACTTTATAAATGGTTTGCCTGGTAATGGAGGACATTAAGAATTAGGGCTGGAACTAGTATGCAGAATCAGTCTAAGTTTGACCTGATAAAGTACAAATTCCCAGTATCTTTCACTATTTCATTGTGTCTGCCATCCACTGGTTTCCTTTCTAAGGTTGTTGTTTGTACTTTTCTGTCTCTACTTTTGAGACATACATAAAATGTACAAATCTTAAGTGTACATTTCTATACATTTTTAGGTGAATACACCCATGTATTTATCATCAAGATCAAGATGTAGACTATTTCCAGAAGGTTCCTTCATTCCCCTTCACCCTGTGCCCTCAGCTTTTCCTTACCCTGAGGTGACTATAATTTTGACTTCTATCACCCATTTTGTTAGTTTTGTCTATTTTTGAATATTTTGTAAATGTGAACTTATAAAGAATACTATTTTGTCAATTTTTTTTTGCTCAAAATTATGTCTATGGGGGCGCCTGGGTGGCTCAGTCGTTCAGCGTCTGCCTTCAGCTCAGGGAGTGATCCCGGAGTCCTGGGATCGAAGCCCGCATCAGGCTCCTCTGCTGGGAGCCTGCTTCTTCCTCTTCCACTCCCCCTGCCTGTGTTCCCTCTCTCGCTGCCTGTCTCTCTGTCAAATAAATAAATAAATAAAATCTTTAAAAAAAATTATGTCTAAGAAATTTAGCCATGTTATTGTATGTATTTTTTTTTTTACGTTTAAAAATTGCACATATGTCAAGGTTTTCTCTTCCTTTTGGGAGATATTATTTGTCACATCATCTCATGGATTCAAAACCTCTGGAGAGGACATATTTGAACACTGCAGATTAAAATATTAACAGAAGGATACTGGTTACAGTTTGTGACCCAATTCTAAGTCAAGAGCCCAGAGTGTCAGGTCTAAACCTGGAGAAGAGACTTTATCCCCAGTATGAAGAACTCTCAGAACAAGACATGTAGTATTAGTCAAATTACCTAATATCACGATTTCTTCATTTTGTTCCCAAATCTGCCAAAATTAAAAATTAGAAAAGTCTGCAGGACTATAACAATAATCTTCTAAAATAGCACACGTACTACTTCAAGAGGCTAATGTTGTTATCGTGGGTCGCTTTGTTTTGAATTACTATCTGTCCAATCTTATTACCTCAGGTGAGTAGTTCTATGGATGAACTCATACTATATATGATCCCAGTCAATGTTGGAACCATAGCATTTAAGATTCTCCCCACTTTCCATGAATCTTATAAAGCCTGATATGAAGATGCTTGATATCAAAAGAAAGCTATCCAGTATTTCCTTTGAATGGTTAAGGTTCAGATAGTGAGTAGAGACTCAGTTTTTCTCTTTCCAAAATCAATCTCTTTTACCACTTCCTACACTCTAAGGGTCTGTTCATTCATATAGCCCATGTAGCAGTGTTTCTTACATTGTCTGTGCCTCCTGCACAGTCCTTTCCTGCTCTGTGCTCCACTCAAAGCAGGTAGCCTTTCATGTCATTTAGTCACAGAGGACCAGGGAGTGTTCCTACGCATGGAATATGCTGAATTTAGAACCCAAAGAGACTCTACATGTAATGTTCATCCTTTTCACGCTAGGAGATTCAAAATAATATAATTACCTTTTACTTTAGAGGGCATATCTAATATTCCTCTGGGCACTGGACTCCTGGACTCCTAAAATTTATGCATGTGTCTAGATCTATAGAGTTTATCCTTCACCTCCGGAGCACATGTGTCTTACCAATGACTTCAGGTTGCTAGCTACCTCTTGCTCATCCGGACTGTCGATATAATGTCATTAATGTAATGGATTAGTGTAATACTTTGCAGGATGTCTAGATAGCCCTTATTTTCTTAGACTCTAATATGTTAGAAGGTGGGAGAGTTAATAGAGCCTGGGACAATAACTGTGATATTTATTCATTTTTTCCTTTCCATGTGAATTTGAAATGTTTCTTATCCTCTTTGTTAATTGGGATAGAAAATAATTTATCCACCAAAACATTGGCTTGTATTGCCTACCTGGGGTTACATAAGACTGCTACAGGAAGAAAATTCTGTACCTGGCATCACAGGTGCAATTCGGGCTACTATTTGCTTGAGCTCATAGTAATCAAAAGTCATGCTGGTGAATGTTTTTACAACTAACTGTCACTTTATATTGGGGTCTGTCTATGCTCCACTTGCATCATTGATAGAGTCTTCATTGCAGCCAGGCAATGAATAATCAAGTTCTAAAACCCCATCTTAATCATCTTATTGCTGGTGGGTTGTCTAGAAGCAAGTGCTGAGACAGATTTCAATGCATGATGATAGGGATCAGTACCTGTGGAAACAAGGGGAAATAAAAGAAAAAAGCTAAAGTATGATATAGACCTGAAAAAACTTTGGTCAACCTGGTAGGGAGCTCTAGAACAATTATTGCCAAGTAGGTAGAAATGGCTGTGACTTGCTCAGACACAAGATATGGACTTTTCTGGAAAGGGTGTAACATTGGACAGAGTGGTTCTTTAGTTGAGGCAATCTCCAAAGGTGGTGTCCACCAAATGTATTTCTTACTACTGGGCAACAAGTCCTTCCTTGAAGAGAGATCTGGGTGGTGCATCTCTGTGCCTACCACAGATGATGATGTCTGTTCTATGATACCTTCCCAACACCATCCTTATGGATACCTAGCTCACCTGATGAGTGCGGCAATCACGTTCCAAAAACAAATAAACAAAAAAACACCGAGCTTAACTGAATCCATTTGCTCGACTCTGATGTTACAAGGAGTTAAGCTCCATGTTAAGTTCGTGGAAATATTTGTTAAAAGAACTGCAATTTGTTAAAAGAATTGTATGTATTACAGTACAAAAAGAAAAACATTTTTACCCATGTCCATGGACCACATCCTCATCAACTTTTACATTTTCATTTACTCTCAGGAAATACATGATTTTTAGTCATTAAAACATCCAGTCCTGTGTAAAGTAAAAAACAAACAAACAAAAAAACAAAAACTTTTAAAAAATCCTACACTCTCAGTTTTGAATATCCTTCTTCACTAACTTGGTCTTCCTTCCTTCTGGGAAGCCTATAGGTATCAAGGTGTATGATCTCTTTCTTCCCTATATCTCCTGTAGTAATCTGGGATTGCTGAACTGCCATTTGTTGTAGAAAATGCCACTTCTAATTGATGCTTACAACCTATATCTTGGTTTCTTATCTAAATATATATGCCAACATTGTTCTTCTGATATCAACCTGACTCTAGGAACAAGGATCTCTTGTGTGGGGTTCTTTTAAAAATATCTCATAGTTGATCCTATTTTGCACAGTCTATGTCTGGCCCCCTGAATCCTTAAGCATCCTTTCTTGATCTTCAGTCCCAAAAGAGATGCCAAGCTAGACATTTCAAAAGTGAGTCAGATATCATTCAGTGAACTATTCCATCTCCAATGCACAAATGCCAAAGTCCACAAATAGTTATCTTGAACTTTCCTTCACACAGCTTAAAGTAATACAGGTTTATCTCCAAAAGCACAGTGGGCAGGCAATTCTTCTGACATAAATCCATGCTCTACAATCTCTACAACTTCCAAAAAATCTCATTTATGTTCTGAGCTAGATAATAAACTAAGGGCCACAAACCAGTTTCAAAATATTTTATCCAGTATGACTTAGGGGGGTATAGCACGCATTTTACCTTTCTGCAGGAATCCACTGGGATCTCTGCCCAAACTTTTAACAACAGAAAAATTCTCATTTAATGTATTTGCATATACAGACTATCTTTTCCCAGCCCTGGAAATTCAACATAATCCATATATTGTTCTTCTGCAGAAGAGGAAAAGTCAAGAGAAGAGAATGGCCTAGAATTTCACAAAGGAAAATGTCAAAAGAATTAAATTCCAAAATAGTTTACATATAAATACTTTGACGGTTATCTCTTGTTCAAATATCTAGATGTAGTGTGCCTACTATATACCACATAATTTGTTCTATCTGATCCCACACTATCCTTGAAAATATGGTCCAACAAATACCTCCATTTATTGGATGAGGAAACTGAGGATCCAAGATTTGTTAAAGTTTCATTGCAAGAAAATGGTGGACCACGTTTCAAATTCAAGTCTATCAGAATCCAGAGACCAAGCATTTCCAAGGACATTTTTCTAGTCAGTACTTACTTATGATTGTCAATAAAGAGAGAAGATAAAGACCCTGTTTAATCTACTTATGTTCACTTACAGATCTAGGTTATTAGAGTCCATTTTTAGTTTTAATGTAATTCCTGTCATGCCAGTAACAAATTTTCACGCAGGCATTCGTTTATCTTTAAACAATGTAATGTGTTTGCGAAAAAAAAATTATCTGAGATTGAAATGGGTAAATTCAAAGAAAACTCTTTGGGTGATAAGCAAATCTCAATATTAATGACTCCACAATGCAGGTATTAAATGATAGTTTGTATTTATTTTAATTGGTGGAACTTTATATGCATATATATGACATGTATCAATGTATATTATAGGACATACATATATATTGTAATTGTATAGACATTATGTGTATATCTGTATATTTACATAGAAGGAGAGTAGAGGGAGAGAGAAAGAAGACACACACACATATATATATAATAAATATGCAGGGGTGCCTGGGTAGCTAATTCAGTTGAGTGACTGACTCTTGATTTTGGCTCAGGTCATGATCTCATGGGTTGTGAGACTGAGCCCCGTATGGGGCTCCATGCTTAGCAAGGAGCCTGCTTGGGATTCTCTGCCTCTCCTTCTCCCCCTTGCTCCTCCCCTCACTCACACATTCTCTCTCTCTCTCTCTCTCTCTAAAGTAAATAAGAATAAAATCTTAAAAAAAAAAAAAAACCCATGCATTTGCACAGGAAATCAGAACACAAAACCGACGATAGGCAACATTATTTAGATTGGTAAAATGAACAGGAAAGATATATTTATTTAAACCGTCTCTAAGTAGCTAGTGATTCTAACCACAATAAATATGTTTTAGGGACTTACTATATAACAGGTGAATGAAATAGAGGCATTCTCTATCTTAATGGAGCTCATACTTCACTGGATTCAACAACTAAATAAGTTATAATAAGTATGTTGGTTTGGGTGCACAGTGGCTGCCTCAATGCTTACCACTTAACTCATGTCAGTAATTAAAGATAATTAGCAAACCCTCTGTTTCAAATAATTATAATCACACTTGCCTAATACTTTCCAAAATATTTAGCAATTTACTTTGTATTGCTTCTTCTATGAAGAGCCGATCTTAGGTTAGAGAGGATATTCCCTCAGTAGGCAAACAGTTCCTTAAGATGAATCCACAAAATGAAACTTTAGTGACTAAGGCTATGAAATTGATCAACTAATAGAACTTAAACACGTGTAGAAGCCAAATTATCTTAGAGATTTAGGCTAGTGAACGTTTTGCTTGTCAAGAACTCTTAGATTGCATATCATGTTATGAAACTTAAAAGTCTGTTTATCATTTGGATGAGATCAGAACACTCACATCTTCAGAATATCTTAGTCAAACTTGGATTTGAAATTGAGCATGAGGAGAAGCTGCACGAGCAAAAGTTACAGTATTTCAGCCTGGACTTAATAAGAAGCTAAATATTTTATGTTATGATCCTAAACAAGCTCAAAATGACCAAGAAGTCAGGTCACTGCTGCCGCTGCTGCTGCTGCCGCTGCTGCTACCAGTTGAAGAACCCCATATTGGCAGCACTGATTGACAAGGCAAGTCCATTGCAGCAGGGCACCAGCCAGAATGGGCCCGCGAAGGACTTGCCTTCCCTAGCAACCAGCCGGAGAAGTTTTGATATATAACATGTAGGTGCATTATGCCCATGGGGACATTGACCAATGGAAGGTAGGTTTTAACAGGGAGCTTTAGGATAAATTCTTCTCCTTCCCTTATTTAGAAAGGGCTCTTTTAAGAAATGGTACTCCACTTGGTCTCCGTAAAAACATATAGGGAATTAGCATTTGGCTACTTCTTGCTGGGATGGAAACTTACAAGACTATTTCTTAAATGTCCCTCCTAATTCGGTGAAGACTTACTCAGTCTGCCTTAAACATAAGATATCCTACCAATTTTCCCATAAATAAATCTACCTTCTTGTTTATTATTTATTTATTTTACTTAAAAACTATGGATAGAATGCTTACTGTATGCTAATAACTTTTCAGGATACAGCAGCAAAAATAAGTAAAAAGCTTCTGCCCCCATAGAGCTTACATTCTAATATCAGAGAATAAAATAAACAAATGAATACATATACATTTTTGTAGCAATAGCGGTAGCAGTAAGTGCTATAAAAAAAAATAAAGCAGGGGTGAGGAGGATATGTTGACTAGGGAAGACCTATTCAAGGATCTGACACTTGACCATAGATCTAAATGAACTGAAAGAGTGAGCTGAAAAAATAGTGAAGGAAAATGACATTCTAGAGGGAAGAGCTAGAGCAAAGGGCCTGTAGTAGGTGCGTGACCAGTGGATACACAGGAGTTTAGCGTAGCTAGAAAAGTAATTGAGTCTGATTTTCTTGTTTTAAGAATGCAGATTACCTTCTAAGGGCACAAAAGAAAAAATAAAGACACAATAATAGTATGTTTTCTACACAATAAAAGATTATTCATGGGTCCCCTTAATCTTTGCCAAAATGAGCTTTACATATCTCAGAGGCAGGGCAAACGTTTAGTGATATGAGACCATGTGTTCCTAGTTACCTAATTAAACCTCCTTCCTCCAAAATATTCATTATATCACATGTTTTGTGAATGAAAATAAGCTATCATATCCTTAGATATCATAAAAGTATTTGTGGTTATTAAAAGTATTTATGGTGGTGACAAAGTGTTTGGGTTATTATTTTTTTTTAAATTCTATTAAATCTTAATAGATTTTTTGTGATAGATTGAAAATGTATTAAATTTATAGGCTGATCATTTAACAGTCTCTTGTGAGAGAATGTGAATATGGTATCAATGGAAATATGAGTGATTTAGAGATAACAAGAACAGAAATATATAACACACATATATATATAACACATATATATATTTCCTCCTTGACAATGATAATAGTTTAGATGGTCCCCAATTCATATTCTTATCTATTCAAACCAGATTTTTTGATTCAACAAATATATATTATGTGGCTATTAAGTGTCCTGCACTTCCCAGATTCTTTGGACATATTAAGAAACAAAACACAGGAAACGCTTTGCCCTCTCAGAGTGAATTCCCTGTTTTGTACTTTAAGATATATATCAGATTTTAGATGGAATGATATTTCTTCTGTAAAGTAGTAACTATTCCAAAAATTTACTGAGAGCCAACTTTGGGCATAGAGATAAGGAATTAGGATAGCTACCATGGGGGTGCTTGGGTGGCTCAGTTAAGTCTGACTCTTGATCTCAGCTCAGGTCTTGATCTCAGGACATGAGTTCAAGCACAGCATTAGGCTCGACTCTGGGTGTAGAACCTACTTTAAAAAAAAAAAGGAAGGAAAGAAGAGGGGAAGCAAGGAGGGTAGGGAGGAAGGGAGGGAGGGAGGAAGAAAAGAAAAAGAAAATAGATTCCATGGACGCGAGAGTTCTATTTTTGTGTTTTCTATTTTTTTATATCAGTAGCAATATTAAATACCATTTTTAATAAAATGGCACACCATTAATAGCATTTTTAATGAAATAGCATTTTAATATCATTTTTAACAAAATAAAGTACTTTTAGGGATAGACCCATTCTGATTTTCAGTCAGAGAAAGACAAATACCATATGGTATGGGTGAAATAGGTGATGGAGATTAAGAAGTGCACTTGTCGTGATGAGCACTGGGTGATGTATGGAATTCTTGAATCACGATATGTACACCTGAAACTAATATAACACTGTACATTAACTATACTGGAATTAAAATTTTTTTAAAAAGAAAAAAAGCCATATTTTGCATTTTTATAGGATGAATGCTATGCTAGCATCCTCTTGATCTTATCTATTCAAATTTAAATGTAAAGAAAATATTATTAATGGCATTATTTTCAGAGATTTTTTTTTCCAAGATGCCGCCTCTCTACTTGTCATTTATTCAGTATGTTTTAAAAACTACACATTATGTTCTGTGTACTGGGATTACCAATAAGCAAAATATGGTTCTTGTACATTAAATTTGATAAAGTGAGGGGGACTTACGAACAAATGGTTACATTAGAATATGACATTTCAATGTTTTACCAAATTCCTTCACTAAGCAAATACATTTTGGGCTCTATGGTTAGGAAAATAAGAAACATGGAATCCATTTATAAGGAATCCATGAAATAAATACTTGATATATCTCAAGAAGATAATATAGAACCATATTACCAATGCGTCTTAATAATATAGAAGTGAGTGATATAAGGGAGAATTCTGACATGTGATTTTTAAGCATAATCATCAAGGGCAGGGAGTTTATCCAGTAAAGGAGAGGAAGAAAAGCAATCACAGTAGATGGGACATCATATAAAACAGAGATTATGGAGTTCTGGAAATCGCAGGTTTGTCAATATGGCTGTAGACAGTGAGTGATTTTTCTATAAGTAAAGATCATCCCTCTAGTAACAGTTGGGTGATTAGTTTAGAGAATGCTTGGCAGAAGGAAGTGTGATACTAGAAGCCGTCTTTATTAATAATCCAGAGGAAAAACAGTGATGCCCTGACTTAATGAAGGGAAAGTATTAAGAAAAAAAAAGCTTAAGACATAGGATAGATGAAGGGCTGATTATTCTTGGTGACTGGTAGGAATTGGTAGGTGAGAGAAAGGAGGTATCAGGAAAGACTCCAAGTTTTTAGGAGCTACTCTTGGAAAAACTAGAAGCATGAAAGCATAATTTCCTGAGATATGAAATTTCAAAACAGGACAGATTTTATATTTACATTGGGAGATTGGAGATAGCTAAACATTAATAGAAAGCAGAAGAGAAGAAAAGTGTGTTCAACCATGTCAAATACAACAGAAAAGACAGATGATAAAAAGTTTGGAAGTAGCCTCTACATTTCCTAAGTAGGACACTTTCAGTGACCTGGGAGGAGGAGTTTCAACAGAATGGTAAAGAAAATTTATTATTGTAGTGAATTCAACATAACAATCTGCAAAATATACATTGCTTTGTAAGCCAAAGAGTTTAATGGCAAGCAGAAAATGTACATTCTAGATATTTCATTTTCATTTAAATATGGCAGAGATAGATTTATGTTGGGTGAGGGGAAGAGCCAGTATAGATGTGAAGATAAAGATAGGAATAAGACTAGATGAGGAAAAGGGCTTTGAAGAGATAAGAAACTATTCAAAATATTATGGGAATTCAAAGGAGGAAGGCACCCCTTCCTGGGAGAGTTACAAAATGCTTTGTGGGTAAATGTCCCAGGCCACCTATCCTATTTTAAAATAGTAACTTGTGACACAGTCAACTCCAGGTTCTAGGTGCCTTTTCTTCCTTTTCATATAAAGATGTAAAATATTCCTAGGGTGGGGTCTTCTCTTCTGTAGTCCTCTGTGTTAGTGTGTCCAAGCCAGTGTATCCAGCCTCACATGTCTATTTATAAAATAATGAGAGATTGGAAGACCTGTGAATGATTTAAAGCTTCTCTGCTGTAAGTTTTACTCAACAGATCTTATTTTCTATTTAAAGATCACATTGTTACTGGTGTGTGTGTGTGTGTGTGTGTCTGTGTCCACTTGCTCAAACATATTAAAGGTTTACTAATGGCAAAAAGATGGATGAGCACTGAATTGAAGAAGGGTAAAAGGAAAAGATAATATTATTTGTTTCTTTACAGAATGGGCAAAATGTGAGCATGATTTTAGACGTTTGTATGACTAAGTTTTTCTTAGAAATACATTGCAGTTCACTCTAATCCCATTCATTAAGCTCCTGCTGCTCAAATAAACACTGAGTCATAGTATGTACTTGAAGGAAGATCTTCCTCAAGAGGATTTTTTTTAGAATAGTATCAAGATGTTAATTAGTGTCATATCAGAGAAAACCATGGGCAAGAATATCAGACAACGCTAGGTTAAACAGATTTCATGGTCTTAAAAATTTTAAAGCGTCTGTGTTAGATTTAAGACATATCTGCATATCTTTGATCAGCATCTCATGGAAAGAAGGAATCTAACCATTCTCCCTTAAATATGAGCTGGCCTAAACAACTCAATTTCAACCAATAGTATGAGGTGGAAATGATGCACGATGTCTGCTACGTCATAAAAGTTACTAGGTCATGCAGATTTCATGGACACTCTCTTTATTCTTTGGATGGTCATCTTTGCATTATGTCCACCATACTATGCAAAAGCCAAACAGCCACATGGAAAATCCATATGTTGGTGTCCCAGCAACAGCTCCAAATGAGGATCCAGCTGTCAACCACATGAACTATAAGGGATACCATCTAGTTACAGTAAAGGTGGTTCCAGCTCTCAACCTTTGCCCAGACCCAGTTGTTGCCCAGTGAGCTGTCTCTTTAAGTTGCAAACAAAATTAATTCATCATAGATTTAAACATTGACTTTTAGAGTGTTTCTTCAGCAATAAATACTAGAAAGTCCTTCCATTAGCTAATGATACAATGAACTTCATAAGAGAAATTAACTACACACTGCCTTCTGAAATTATTTTCACAGATCTTTTTCTATAAGCATTGCATATGAATAGTGTACATAGGACCCACTTTGGACAATATTTAGCATCAGTCTATATTTTTCTCTGAAATTTTTGAATTCATCACTTTTTAATTTGAACTTTTGCTTGGTGTTATTTAGGATATATGTCTTAATATGTCTGTGGTTTTTCTTTCACGATTGTCCAAGAATAAAAAGACAAAAATATTGCATTCTTCTATGGAACCATCACTACCATTGTACTGAATATATATATATATCTTCTTTTTTGCTAAGTCAGAATTAAAATGGAGAAGTTGCCCTAACTTGTTATTTTGATTTCTGAGAGAAGAATTTATGGGTAAAATAGAAATTCTCAGACACTATATTTTAAGCAAAACATTCTCAGTAGAGCTGGCTATTTGAAGTACATCCATGAAAATTTTGTCTTCTCTCAAAAAGTATGTTTTTTCCATCTCTATAAAGGCACATAGCACATTCCCTTATTAATATAATTTCAGTCTTATTCTCCCTTGGTTATCAGCAAGTTTCTACCCTCACATTTATATATTTCCATGAAGGTACATGCTTTCAAGTACTAAATTTTTTCTTCTGCCTCTCCTCTTAAGAAGTACATTTCTTTTGAAAATGGAATACCCATAGCACATTGCCATTTTCCAATCTTGATTTCCATTTCACAAAGTTACAGTGATAATAAAATTGTATTTACTGTTCTGTTTTAGAGTCTCAATTTAAGCTTACTTGTTACTTATCCTGTGTTGGATTACAGATACTGAATCTATAAATATACTGAAATAATAACATCTTTAAGCCATGGTACTAAAATCCAATTTCAACTCACAGATGACATTTTCCAACAGAGATACCTCCTTATACATTTTTTCTTCTGTAGTCCCATGGCTCTAGAATAATGTGTTATGAAGTTGATAGAGGGTTTCATTAGATTTATTGGGTTTTTTGACTTAAGACAGAGTAGTAAAACAAAAACACTATGTATTAGTTTTATGGTTTTCTTTATGCAGTCACCTCTCTACCTATAGTCAAATGTTATAATTACAACATTTAAGTTTTTATATCTTTGCAAATTCTTTGTGAATATACATGTAATCCCTTTTAAAAGAGTATCAAACTTTGGCAAAAATTATTTTATTAATAACAGGGACAACTTCTATCTCCATGCTTTTTTTTTTTTATAGAGGATCTATGAATGAAACAGGAACACAACATAGTCTGAAGGAATATAGAACTGATTGTTAAAATCAAGACAGTAAATTAAATTTTATGATAATTCAATAAATAGGTGAATCGGAGTGAAGGGGAAGATACAGTTATAATAAAACATGTATAGGATACCAAAATAATAATCCAACATTATTTTTGTCAGTTTCTAAAGCATACAAAATATTTTTCCAGAAGTTATTCTGAATATAAGAAAATTACTTTAAGAAATATTTATTTGGTATCTATTCTAACAGTTTAGACAGAGGAAAAAGAACAGTGAATAGAAAAACAAAACAAAACAAAGCAAAACAAAAAAACCCTTGCCATCCTTAGAATAAATTCTAGTAAAAGCTATAGACATTATATGCGTAAATGAGGAAACAAATAATATAATTTCAGGAAATGTTAAGTGCTAAGAAAACAATAAGTCAAGAATTAATGAATGATCAGGAGCTAGGTTGGCAGTTGTACATGGGGGTAGGGAGAGAAATAGATTATTTAGATGATAAATAAAGCCTATGGTGGTGGTAATAATAATAATAATAATAATAATTGAACTTATCCTTGAAAAATGTATGTAACCAAACCATGCAATGACCTGGGACAATAGCATTCTAGACAGAGGGAAAGACATTCAAAAGGCTCAGATAAGAGAGTAATGTTGAATACTGAAGAAACCAAAGAACAGCAAGTCTTGGCTTCAGAAGTAGAAGGAAAACAGCTAAACCAAGCATGACATTGAGCACAGAGCCTACAGTCAAAAAGTCTCAATTAAATCCTAGCTCCACTATTTCATAACACCAGGCAATTTATTTAGCCCCTCTAAATTTAGTTATTTAATCTGTCAGATGGGACTAACATCACCCTGTCTCCCAGAATCACCATAAGTTTTGAGTGACTAATACATCAAAAGGCCTCAGAAGAGACTAGGAATTGTGGGAAGGTCTTCCTCTGCTGCACTTGCAGCAGCTGAGGTCAAAGAGTCAGGTAGGACAGGATTACATCTCACCTTGTAGGCCATATAAAAGTTCGAGTTTTATTCCAAATGTGATGGGAACACTAGAGAATTTCAAGCAAGTAACAGATGTGAACTGATTTATATTTTTGAAAAAAATAACTTTTTATGGTGAAGTGTGGCATGGGAGCATGAATAGAAGCAAAGGAACCAGTTAGCAAACTATTTCACTAATCCCAGACAGAAGGAGGCTGGGCTGTGCTACAGTGAAATTAAAATACTCTTTTAGTTTTGGTTTTCTTTTCTTTTTTTCAATTTTATAAGATTTTTTTATTATGTTAGTCACCATACAGTACATCCCTAGTTTTTGATGTAAAGTTCCATGATTCGTTAGTTTTGGTTTTCTTGACCATAATTTGCCTCCAGTCCTGAAAAATATCTCCAGGACTTCCAGATGTTGTGGATCATTAAAAAACCACCAATATTTAAAGGCTAAAAAGAGATCTTGATTTTAGTTCTACATCTGCTATTAGTACATTATATTAACTTGAGTGATATGTCTAACATCATGTTTACACAAAATCAGTTACTAAACTAGATGATAATGGCAGTTACTTCTGGCTCTACAATTCAATGATAAAGATTAGAGTCTTGAAAATATATTTTAATATGAAAAGAGAAATGTTACATACTATTACATTAAAAAAATTAAAATGGGGTTCTTGGGTCATGCAGTTAAGGGTCTGACTTTTGGTTTCGGCTCAGATCGTGATCTCAGGGTCATGAGATCCAGCCCCACACCATGCTCCACATTCAGTGGGAGCCTGCTTGAGATTCTCTCTCCTTCTCCCTCTGCCCTTCCAACTGGTGCTTTCTCTCTCTCTAAAACAAATAAATCTTTTAAAAAAAGAATTTAAAATTATCAGTCTACTTAAATTTAGCTTTTTCAAATGAATTTTTTAAATTAATTTTGACATTGAGACTTATGTCAAATAATTATTTTCAGTAATCAAATGAATTCCTCGTTTTTAATAAGAAATGCATAATTCCTTAATTTTAGGGTGATGGATTAGGGTAAAATACTAAATATTTTCAAAACTTGCATTTAATGAATTGTTCAGTTACTTTCAGAACTATGCATGATCATGTCTAAAAATATTTTCAGAATAAAAGCACCTTAAGAGTTCACATGAATAATGATTTCTTCCTGTAGACAGTCCCTCACTAGCATTTATCCTATGTCTGCTTCTGTGTCAGCTTTCCCCTTCTCTATTTCCTCATCCTTTACATATGCTTGTTTATGGCCAACAACCCACCTTCTACATCAATTCCATCTTGCTTTTTCTTAAGGCATCTCATTTGGTCATTAAGCATTAAGGTATTTTATGGAAATACAGAAGAACTGCAAACTTAGTAATAAAAATAATTTTAAAACTTCTATGACTTAGAGTTGGAGTTCCTTCTGAGGCTTTAAATTTCCTGGTTTTTCTGATTAAACAACTTCAATAGCAAGGATCTTTCACAAAAATATAGCTATTTTTCCTTTGTTGTATGCTTTTTGTTTTGTTGTTTTTTAGCTAAATGATAACATTAAAAATTTATGGTTATAAAGATTTTAATATCAGGCACTTGTTATTTAAAATATTATATTGCCAAGGAATATTTAAATCAGCAAATCTTGTATTAGGTTAAATTAATCTGTATAATAGTCACTGAATACTAATTTGCCCATAGTTCTATATCAAATATAGAATCCATTTTCTTCCAGTGATATCATATACCTTCATGGGTGTTAGAAAGTACTCAATGGTTAGCTTTATTTGAATATGATGTAAATTTTTTCTTCTTTTATCATTTTTATTACTTTGTAAATGATACTGTTAATTATATAGTTTTTAATTATTATCAAGTACATTTGTAGGTAAACATCCATAAACTTTTAATAACGTGCTTAACCAATAAAGGTTTGGAGAAAATGCTAGATACTCTTAATATTAAAAAATGACTGTAAAATACAATTTATGAGAAAGGAAAGGAAAAACATAGTTTCAAAAACATATACCAAAAAATCTCTAAATATCATAGAATGTTTTTAATAACAGAAAGAAGAAAAATAATAATCCATTTTTGAAATTCTTCTGAACTAAAATAATACCATTACTATTCTACTCCATAGAATATTTAAATTGACATGTTCTCTGAAATTACAAAATATTCAAGAAAATATTAAATGGTGTTTATTATCATGTTGTCTTGAATATGATGAGGCAATTTTGGTCCTTACCATGAAAAGAGTATTTCTGTGTATATTAACAGTAGTCTTCTAATAAGACAATGGTTACCCTCCCATTTCATATATTTTCTTTTTCTTTGTTAAAATAGACTATAATAATCAGACAAGAGAAGTGAAAGCTCAGAGGCAATTTTGTTAAGTGCTAAAAACAATGGCAATTCTCCCTGGTTTAGGTGATGTGAGGACATGGAGAAGTAATAGAGGGATGCTGGTAGCGCTTAAGATAGACTCTTGAAAGATGAAAGTTAAAACAAAATACAAACAGGTTTTATCTATAAGGGCTGTAAAATATTCTCTCCCCAATATTTTGGAAAATTGGCTCTAGAGGTCCTTTTAGTTTTAAAAGTGAAGGCAAAGCAGTTAAGATTATACGTTAGGCCTTTTTTTTTCCTACCAAATTTCTCTATGAAGCTTCTTAAAATATCTTCTATAATTTAGTTATCAAATTAAATTATAACGTTTAATAGGATAGTATTCTCTAAGGAAATTACTTATATTCATGATATATGATGAAAGTTTGCTTTCAACTTTTAATAATATTTAAGCTGATTAATGATTATGGATCAATCTATCAAAAAAATGAACTCATACACTTATTCTCAGTAGTTGGTAAATTAAAAGTATTCAGCAGTTTGGTAGATAATCTTTTAAATCAAAACAATTACCTTTGAAAACAAAGAAATCATGTGAAAACTATTAAAAAAACAGTATAGTTCTTTAAGTTGGTACAAAATTTTACTTTTATAACGAAGTCCTCTGAGCAGAGTATAAAGGATAGAGTTTGAACACATGTCTGTGTGGAGATAAAGGCCTATGGATTTATTTAGGGAAAGAAACTTGAAAAACATTCACTTTTAAATCAGCATTTTGTAAGTTGGCTCATTTGCTTGGATAAAAATTACTAAAATATTTAGAGCATAAAAAAATATACCAAGATGCAAGTGTCAGACTATGTTCTGATGTGAAATAGGAAAAAAGATGACTGTATTACTCTTCGATATCTGTAGCTATGCATTAGTGCAAAATTGTCTATGTGCAAATAGAGTTTTGGTATCTGAGGTGCTAAGCCTTATAGACTATACGATTTAGAAAAATACATGTATAACAATTCTTGTTCAATTCCTAGCACTCTCAGAACAGTCACCAAAGTTAAACAGGCAAGGAAGACTTCCCTCAAGGCGTTTGCCGTAAGTAGGAGCAGCCAGGCTATCTGAGCTTAACTTTGCCAAAACAAAGGGCAGGAGAGTTTTTAAAAGGGAGTAGGGAGAATCTTAAATCCTCTGTGTTCTCTAAATGGCCTTATCCAAAGAAGAAAACTGACTCTTATCTTCCCGACAGGAGGCAGTTTTCCAACTTGGAGCAAGGAGCCCGCAAGCGTTAGGCTCTGACCCAACCACAGATCCTGGGAGCACTATCTGCCTTGATGGTTACATTTCAAAGGGATGGCTCTTAGGTCATTGAAAAAAAACAGTCCTGGATTGTAAAACTGACTAGAGACTTCAGAAAATTTACATCTCAAAGGGACAGAGAAAGAAATTAAAAGTTCTCCAAGTCAAATGCTCTCAAGTAAGGAAGAAGCCTATTTAAAGTTTAGTCAAGGAAAACGTTAAGGGCATCTTGGTCAGAATACACACACACACACACACACACACACATGCACAGGCGCGCACAGACACACACACATTCTTACATATTGGCATAAAAGTAATAGCGATCATAGTAAGAGCAGGTGAATGCAGTATATTTATTATCTTAGAAATCTGATTTGATCCTCAGATCAACCCTACACTCTCTTCCCTATCATTATTCCAATTTTAAGGTAAGAAAACCAGAGCTGCCAGGTTGGTGAACACGTGCAGATGTGGAAAGAGTGGTGGCCTGGAGAGGGCAGGGAAGCTGCATGGCTTTTCTCCATACCTAACCCAATGTAACTCTTCCGCCTAACTGTTCCCAAGTTACATCCTTTTATAATCAACTAGTGTGATCTGTAAGCTTTATTCCTTGGGTAGTTAATTTTTCAGACCTTAAGTCAATGGCATCACTGAAATCAACATCCATACCTTGATGTGTGTGTGTGTGTGTGTGTGTGTGTGTGTGTGTGTGTGGTTTCTTCCATCTAGCCTAATTATTCTTTCCTGTCGGTTTTTTCCCCAGAGTCCATAGTCTCTCATGGTTCATGCCCCCTTCTGTTTACCCCCCCCTTCTTCTTCCCTTTCTTCTCCTACCGATCTTCCTACATCGTATGTTCCATAAATGAGTGAAACCATAGGATAATTGTCTTTCTCTGCTTGACTTATTTTGCTTAGCATTATCTCCTCCAGTCCCGTCCATGTTGCTGCAAATGTTGAGAAATCATTCTTTTTGATGGCTGAGTAATATTCCATTGTATATATGGACCACATCTTCTTAATCCAGTCATCTGTTGAAGGGCATCTAGGCTCCTTCACGATTTAGCTATTGTGGACAATGCTGCTATGAACATTGAGGTGCATATGGCCCTTCTCTTCACTACGTCTGTATCTTTGGGGTAAATACCCAGTAGTGCAATTGCTGGATCCTAGGGTAGCTCAATTTTTAACTTTTTAAGGGACCTCCACACTGTTTTCCAAAGTGGCTGTACCAACTTGCATTCCCACCAACAATGTAAGCGGTTGCCGCATTTTAAGCTATACTACAAAGCTGTGATCACAAAGACAGCATGGTACTGGCACAAAAACAGACACATAGAGCAATGGAACAGAATAGAGAACCCAGAAATGGTACCTCGGCTCTTTGGGCAACTAATCTTTGACAAAGCAGGAAAAAACATCCAGTGGAAAAAAGACAGTCTCTTCAATAAATGGTGCTGGAGAAATTGGACAGCTACATGCAAAAGAATGAAACTGGACCACTCTCTCACACCATACACAAAGATAAACTCCAAATGGATGAAAGACCTCGATGTGAGACAGGAATCCATCAAAATCCTAGAGGAGAACATAGGCAGCAACCTCTTTGACATCGGCCAAAGCAAATTTTTTCATGACACATCTCCAAAGGTAAGAGAAACAAAAGAAAAAATGAACTTGTGGGACTTCATCAAGATAAAAAGCTTCTGCACAGCCAAGGAAATAGTCAAAAAAACTAAGAGGCAGCCCACGGAATGGGAGAATATATTTGCAAATGACACTACAGATAAAAGACTGGTATCCAAGATCTACAAAGATCTTCTCAAACTCAATACACAAGAAACAAAAAATCAAATCAAAAAATGGGCAGAAGATAAGAACAGACACTTTTCCAATGAAGACATAAAAATGGCTAACAGACACATGAGAAAATGTTCAACATCATTAGCCATCAAGGAAATTCAAATCAAAACCACATTGAGATACCACCTTACGCCAGTTAGAATGGCAAAAATTGACAAGGCAGGAAACAACAATTGTTGGAGAGGATGTGGAGAATAGCAAAGTACTTTTGACAAGAATGGTCTTAGTTTTCAGTCACCAACTTGAAGTCCTTTTTCACCCCAAGTGGGAGCTTAGATCATTCTCCTCTGCGGACCTAATCTATAGGTGATCCCAGAGCCATACTAATAATTTTGATGCTGTCATATATTAAGTTGTTGTTCAGTTGAGTCAACCTCTATTCAGATCTTATTTTTATACTCTCACTCTGATGACAAATTGTGGATCATTTGCTGGGACTAGCAGCTGCATAAGGACATTTGGACTGTGGAGATCACACATTTAAATACTACAAAATAGACTATGAAGATAAAAATTATGAGTTTATAGTTCATTTACAAGCCAGGAGCCCAGAACGCCCAAATTAAACCTGGAGTACAGGTAGAACAGATAATGGTCATGTTAGCAAAATAACCTGAAATTTCCTCATTTTTACATTTGTTTCCTCTGTTATTTTGATACATTAAAGTCCCAAGAAAGTACTGTATTGCTGTAAGTACAATTGTTTTTTCCTTTAAATAGTACATGTCACCTTTATCTCTAGCAGCTCGGCTTTGAATCACTAACATTCATGAGTCACATGAAACTGTTTCATGAAGAATTCTATGGTCTTTATGACATTATTATCATCCCTGATAATCATTGAACCAGAGGGTATGGAAAGTCATGACTTTTGGAGCCTCTTATAAAATGTGAAATGGAGTGGCTTGAAGAAGAGAAGAACAGCCCATAATTTCCCTTGGGTAGTTAATTTTTCAGACCTTAAGTCAATGTCTGTTTTTTATTCTTTTGAAAAAAAAATGTTTTCTTTTTTCGTGAAGGAAAATTAGATCAAAATAAAGTCTGAAATAAATTTTCTCCATTATTTCAGGTAGGACCAATAGGCTTTTTTTTTTTTTAACAGCCACATTAAGGTTGCAGTGGACAAACTCTAAGGTGACCCCCAATAATTCTTTCCTGTTGGTATTCACACCTTTGTACATCCTTTTCCCTTGAGTGAGGGCAGGACTTGTCATTTGTTCCTAACCAATAGACAATGCAAAAGTGACAGTATGTCTGTCCTTCCTGTGATTTTATCGTGTTATTTGAGACTCCATTTTAGCAGACAGGAGCTAGAGACACTCTTGGCATGTCTGATGAAGCAAGCAGCCACACCGAAGTCAACATGGAAAAGAAATTTGGGCAGCTTCTAGGAACTGAAAGTATCCTTTTCGAGGATCGGATTACGGCAACCTGCAAAAAGCAGGGACCCTCAGTCATATTGCAGGGAGGTGAGTTCTACCAACTTAAATGAACTTGGAAGTTGATTCTGATCCAGTGAAGCCTCAAGATGAGGATACAGGCTGGCTAACACCTTCTTTGCAGCTGTACCTGAAATACTGATCCACAAAAACCAAGATAATAAATGTGTGTTATTTTAAGCTGTTAAGTTTGTAGTAATGTGTTATGTGGTGATAAATATCTAATACAGAGGTAATAACTGAAATACAATAAAGTGAATATAAAGTCTATACTTTATAAGTTATAACATATGCATATAACTAGGAAACCATCACCATAATATATTACACCAAAAGTTTCCTTAAGCATTTTTAATTTCTCCCTGCTTTCCCTTTCTGCACCATCCTCAACTCTTCATTGACTTACTGTTAATATAAAATAGTTTTGATTTTCCAGAATATTATATGAATGGCATCACTGAAATCACATCCATACCTTAGTGTGCATGGATGTGTGTGTGTGTGTGTGTGTGTGTGTAGTTTCTTCCAACTAGCCTAATTATTCTGAGGGCTATCCATCTTGTTACATGCATCAATAGTTCATTCCACCTCATTGCTGAATAATATTCCATTGTATGATCATATCAAAATCTATTTACTGATGCATCTTTTGATGTATATTAGTTGACAGACTAGATTGTTGCCACTTTTGGCTATTATAATTAAAACCTCTATGAATATTTGTATGAAAAAATATGCTTTTATTTCTTTTGGGTATGCCTAGTAGATTGGTTGGATGATATGGAAAGTGGAAGTTTTATTTATTTTTTTAAGAAACTTCCAAATTACTTTTCAAGGTGATTATGCTATTTTGTTTTATATTTTTTCCAGCTTTATTCAGGTATAATTGGTACACAAAAACTGCACAGATTGTATACAATTTGGGGAGTTTCAATATATGTGTACACGTTAACCAATGTTTATTACTACCATCCAGGTAATAAATATGTATCTCTCTTCAAAACTTTCCTGTCTCCCTTTTTTCGGGGGAAGGGGTGTTTGTGATAAGAGCACAACATGAGCTTTACCCTCTTAATAGAATTTTAAGTACACAATGTATTATCAACTATAACCACTTTGTTGTACAGCTGATCTCTTCCACTTACTCATCTTGTGAAACTAACTTCATACCCATTAAACAGCTTCCCAACCCCGCTTCTTTTTTTCCCTGGTAATCATCATTTTATTGTCTACTTCTATACCTTTGACTATTTTGATGCCTCATATAAGAATAATCATGCAAATTTGTCTGGCTGTGACTGATTTATTTCATGTAGTATAATGTCTTCTTGTCCATCCTGGAAAACATTGTTGCAAATGGTAGTGTTTCCCTCTCTTTTAAGGCTGAGTGATATTCTATTATGTGTCTATGAAACGTTTTCTTTTTTCATTCATCCATCCGTGGACATCTGAGTTGTTTCCAGATGTTGGCTATTGTCAGTAACACTGCAATGAGCATGGGAGTGCAGTTATTTCTTCAAGATGCTGATTTCAATTCTTTTGGATATATACCCAGAAGTGGGATTGTTGGATCACATGGTAGTTCTAGGTTTCAATTTTTTTAATAAACTTCATATTCTTTTCCATAGCAGCTGCACCAGTTTACATTCCAACAGGGTTCTGATTTCTCTACATACTCGCCAACACTGTTTTTTAATAGCCATCCTAACTGGTGTGAGGTGATAACGCATTTGGTTTTGACTTGCTCAGCATCATTAATCATCAGGGAAATGCATCTTTTCATGTACCTCCTGGTCATTTAGGTGTGTTTTTTTAAAGGGCCGTACCATTTTATATTTCCACCAGTAATAAATAAAAGTTCCAGTTCTTCCACATCCTTGCCAATACATGGTATGGTCAGAATTTTTAGTTATAGTTTTTCTACAGCCTGTATAGTGGTGTCTCATTGTAGTTTAAATTTACATTTATCTAATGAGTAGGATGATAGTGAACATCTTTTCATGTGATTTCTGGCTGTTTGTATTGATTTTTGATATCTCTTAAGATCTTGGCCCACATTAACAAGGTTGTTGAATTATTGTTATGAAGTATTAAGAGTCTTTATATATTCTGAATATAAGTTCTTTATCAGTTAGGTGATTGGCAATTTTTTCCAGTTTATGTCTCACTTTCTTTTACAAAGAGCAGAAAGTTTTGATTTTGATGTATCCTAGTTTATCAACTTTCTTTTAGGCATTGTGCTTTGGTACTATGTCTAAGAATTATTTGCCTAAACCAATGTCACAAAGATGTTGTCCCATATTTTATTGTGGAAGTTTTGTTTTTTATGGTTTTTTTTTTAATTTTGTGTTTTACATATTTAGGCTTGATATACATTTTAAGTTACTTTTTAGATATAGTGTAAGGAACAGGTAAAAGTTTTTTTTTTCTTTTGAAAATTTGTATCCATTTTAGTAACTTTTTTGAATTGATTCTTTTCTACATAATTGCCTTTGAATGTTAAGATAAAAACCAATTGATTAAATATATGTGTGACTATTTCTGAAATCTCTATTCTATTGAACTTTTTGTGTATCTTTACACCAATACTACACTGTACTGATTACTATAGCTTTGTAATAGATCCCAAAATCAAATGGTGATTGTCAATTTCTACAAAGAAAGAAAGATTATTTGTATTTTGGTTAGATTACATCCAACCTAGGCAATAGGCAAGATTTGATATATTGACAATATTGAGTCCACCAATCCATGAACATGGTATTAGCCTCCATTATGTAGGCCTTCTTTCATTTCTCTCAACAATGTTTTATAGTTTTCTATGTACAAATTTTACACATATTTTGCCCTATTTCTAAATATTGCTATTGTGGGTAATACTGTTTTGTTTTGTTTTTTAGATTATACTAAATTCAATACCAGTGAATAGGGACCACCCAGTGATTTATTTTTGGCCAAACTATTTTTTTCTGGGTTGCTACTTAATTTTAAGTTCTATTCAACAAGAGTGGGAGCCTGCCAGGTAATAAGATATCTTGTATCAAAATAGTAAGGTAGACATAGCAAAGATATGTATCATAACATTCACCTAAATATTGAGCCTTCTTAGAGACTATTTCGTGATTATTCATGTGTATTTTGAAAATATGTGTATTCTGCTGTTCGGTTTTCTCTTTTATACAATTAATTACCTCAAATTGTTCCA
Source organism: Ursus arctos (assembly GCF_023065955.2). Lineage (NCBI taxonomy): Eukaryota > Metazoa > Chordata > Mammalia > Carnivora > Ursidae > Ursus > Ursus arctos. The sequence goes on along the minus strand of NW_026622775.1, from coordinate 53,724,103 downwards.
TAGTGATACTCAAGTTGTCTGTTACTTTACTGGCTTTCTATTTACTGATTCAATCAATAAATGAAAAGGATTGTTAAAAATCTTCAAAAATAATTGTGGATTCAATTTCTTATTTTAGTTCTATCAATTTTTGCTTCATTTGTTTTGAAACTTTGTTATCATGTATTCATTTATAATTCTTATGCCTTTTTGCAGACTGACTTCTTTATCACTAGAAAAATGCCTCACCTTATTTTTGTTAATATTTGATAATTTAAGGCTATTTTGACTGATATTAATATAACCTTTCTCGCTTTCTTAGAATTGATATATATACGGTTTGACCTTTCTGTCCTTTTACTTCCAACCTACAAGTTTCTTGATATTTAAATGTGTTTCTTTTATGCAGCATATAGTTGGGTCATCCTTTGATATCCTGTCTGATAATCTTTTCAAATAATCAAAAATATTTAATGTATTACTGATATGCTTGGGCTCAAATCTACTATCTTGCTGTAGTAGTTTTATACATCTACTTCACTTAGTGAAGATGATCGTAGTCTCCAAATCTTTAAGAAACATTGTCTCTTAGAGTCTGGGCCATGATCCTAAACTCTTTGTCATAAGAAAGTGTTTTAGTAAAAAAGATTCCTTACACATATGATCATCTTAGTAAGTGCATAAAAAGCATTTGACAAAATACAACATATTTCCATAATAAAAACTCTCAAGACATTGGATATACAAAGAATATGCCTCAATATATTAAAGGCTGTATTATGAAAACACACAGCTAACATCATTCTCAAGAGTGAATGATTGAAAACTTTTCCTCTAAGATAAGGAAGAATGCAAGGGTGCCCACTTTCACTAGTCTTATTCAACATAATGCTAGAAGTCCTACTTAGAACAATGGAAACAAGAGGCATTCAATTAGAAAGAGAAAATTGTCATTAGTTCAGTAAAGCAGCAGGAAAAAAATCAACATACAGAAATTAGTGACATTTGTATATACTAACAACAAAATATCTGAAAAAAGAAATCTCCCCATTCACAATAGAATCAGAAACAAACGACATACTATGGAATGAATATAATCAAGAACCTGAAAGATTTGTACAATGAAAACTAATAGACTTTGATAAAATAAATCAAAGAGGACAAACAAATGGAAAGATATCCTGTGTTCATGGACTGGAAAACATAACATCGTTAAAATGTCCACATTATCCAAAACCATCTACAGATTCAATGTAATTCCTATCAAAATCCCAATTTTTTATAGAAATAGAAAAGGCAATACTAAAATTTGTATAAGACCATAAAAATCCCAAATAGCCAAAGTAATCCTGAGAAAGAACAAACCCTGAAGCATCACACTTCATGATTTCAAACAATATTACAAAGCTATGGTAATTAAAGCAGTACAGTACTGGCATAAAAATAGACAAATAGAACACTTAAACAGAACACATAGTCAGATATAAACCCCTGCATATCAACTAATATTTGACAAGGGAGCCAAGAACACACAATTAGGAAAAGATGCCTTCTTTAACAAATGCTGTTGGCTATCCTTGGTAACCAAGGAAAAGTAAAATTGGAACTCTATCATACACCATTCATTAAAGTTAACTCAGAATAGATTAAAGACAAACATAAGACCTGAAAACATAAAACTCCTAAAAGAAAACCTAGGGGAGAATCTCCTTGACATTGGTCTTGACAGTAATTTTGTATAAGACACCAAGAGCAGAAACAACAAAACAAAAATCAACAAGTAGGACCAAATTAAACTAAAAAGCTTCTGCACAGCAAAGGAACAGTCAACAAAATGAAAAGACAACCTTCAGAATGGGAGAAAACATTTGCAAACCATATACCAAATAAGGGGTTAATATCCAAAATGGATAAAGAACTTATACAACTCAACAACAAAAAATCTGGTTAAAAAATGGGCAAAGAAAATGACACTATCGATAAAAGACTGGTATCCAAGATCTTAAAGAACTTCTCAAACTCAATACATGGGAAACAAATAAATAAAAAATGGGCAGAAGATATGAACAGACACTTTTTCAATGAAGACATACAAATGGCTAACAGACACATGAAAAAATGTTCAACATCATTAGCCATCAGGGAAATTCAAATCAAAACCATATTGAGATACCACCTTACACCAGTTAGAATAGCAAAAATTGACAAGGCAAGAAACAACAAATGTTGGAGAGGATGTGGAGAGAGGGGATCCCTCTTACACTGTTGGTAGGGATGTAAGTTGGTACAGTCACTTTGGAAAACAGTGTGGAGGTCCCTTAAAAAGTTAAAAATTGAGCTACCCTATGATCCAGCCATTGCACTACTGGGTATTTACCCCAAAGATACAGATGTAGTGAAGAGAAGGGCCATATGCAACCCAATGTTCATAGCAGCATTGTCCACAATAGCTAAATGTGGAAGGAGCTGAGACGCCCTTCAACAGATGACTGGATTAAGAAGATGTGGTCCATATATACAATGGAATATTACTCAGCCATCAGATAGAACAATTACCCAACATTTGCAGCAACATGGACGGGACTGGAGGAGATTATGCTAAGTGAAATAAGTCATCCAGAGAAAGACAATTATCATATGGTTTCACTCATTTATGGAACATAAGAAATAGGGAGATTGGTAGGAGAAGGAAGGTAAGAATGAAGGGGGGGGGGTAAACAGATAGGGGAATGAACCATGAGAGACTGTGGACTCTGGGAAACAAACTAAAGGCTTCAGAGGGGAGGGTGGTGGGGGATTGGGATAGGCCGGTGATGGGTATTAAGAAGGGCATGTATTGCATGGTGCACTGGGTGTTATATGCAAATAATGAATCATGGAACATTACATCAAAAACTAAGGATATACTGTATGGTGACTAACATAACATAATAAAAAATTATTATTAAAAAAAAAGAAAAGGGCAGGGGCGCCTGGGTAGCACAGTCATTAGGCATCTGCCTTCAGCTCAGGGCGTGATCCCGGGAGCCTGCTTCTTCCTCTCCCACTCCCCCTGCTTGTGTTCCCTCTCTCACAGCCTGTCTCTCTCTGTCAATTAAATAAATAAATAATCTTAAAAAAAAAAAGGCAAAGAAAGTAAATATACATTTTTCCAAAGAAGATATCTAAGTAGCCAACAGTTACGTTAAAAGATGTTTAACACCACTAATCATCAAGAAATACAAATCAAAACCACAATCAGATATCACCTCAAATCCATTGGAATGTTTATCATCAAGGAGATAAGAAGTATGTCTTGACAAAGATGTGGGAAAAAGGGAACCTTTATACACCATTGATGGGATGTAAATTGTTACAACCATTATGGAATAAAGTATGAAATTTCTTCAAAAAATTAAAAAATACAATTACCATATGACCCAGCAATCCCAACTTTGGATATATATCCAAAGGAAATGAAAGCAGGATATCAAAGGGATAACTTTATCTCTGTGTTCGCTGCAACATTATTTACAATAACCAAGATATAAAAAGAACCTTAATGTCCATAAATGGATGATTGGAAAAATAAGATGTGATTTTATATATATATATATTATTCTATATATGTAATATATAGCATATTTATATAATTATAATCATATATTATATATATAATAAAACTATTCAGCCATTAGAAAGAAAGAAATCCTGCCATTTGCAACAACATGGATACTGAAGGCATATGCTAAGTGAAATATTTCAGATGAAGAAAGACAAATACTATATTTTATCACTTATACATGGAGTCTAAAAAAGCTAACTTTTATGAAATAAAATGGTGGTTACTAGGGACTGGGGATAGAGGAATTGGGAGATGATCTTTAGGGGTATAAACATGCAACTAGTAGATAAGTCCTGAAGATCTAAAGCACTGATAGTAATTATAATCAACAATACCGTATTAGAAACTTCAACACTGCTGAGACAGATTTTAATGGTGCTCACCACAAAAAAGAAATGATAATAATGGATACGATAGTGGTGTTAGCTTTTCTATGTAATATATATTGCAATATATAAATGTATCAAATCAACACGTTTTATACCTCAAACTTCCACAATGTTTTATGTCAATTACATCTCAATTAAAAAAAAAAAAAAGATTTGCAGCGTAGCAGCGACTTTGCAGACCAGACTTCACTCTCTTGGGTGCGTGCCTTGCTCCGCTCTCTCTGCAACCAGGTCTAACCCCAATATGTCTGAGATGGAGAAATTTGATAAGTTGAAATTGAAGGAGAGAGAAATACAAGAGAAAAATCCACTTCTCTTCAGAAGAAACAATTGAAGAGGAGAAGCAATCAGGCGAATCATAATGAGGTGTGCACTGCTCATATGCGCTGTGCATTCCACAAGCATTCCTTTCTTATTCTACTTCTTTTAGCTGTTTAACTTTGTAAGATGCAAAGAGGTTGGTTCAAGTTTAAATGTCTGTGCTGTCCCTTTTCATATCAAAGAAGCAAGACCTACTGACAAGGAAGGTCATGCTTCCTTCTCCCACCTGCCTGCATGGCTGGCAGGGAAGGAAAAGAACTTGCATGTTGGTGAAGGAAGAAGCTGGGTGAAATCTAGAGTAAAAATCAAGCTGGTCCAAGGTGTCCTGTAAGCTGTAAAATGCAGTTTAAATCAGAGTGCCATTTTTTTGTTCAAATGTTTTAATTATTGGAATGAACAGTAAAAAACTGATAAAAAGTTTGCTTATCCAACTTATGTTTTGCTCCTATGACCTAGTGTCTCCTTGATCCAATACACTGAAGATTTAAAAATCATTTCTGGGGCTTTCCTACTCTTAAAATTAAGTCTCGGGACCTCATTCCCAGCTTTTCTATCCTCCAGTTTTAGAAGATACAAGTCTTTGTAAATATTGTAAATATTTGTAAATATTGGCAAAAAGGTCACCTCTTTCATATCTGCTTTAAATTAGTGGTTAATCAATTCTGGCCTTTCATTATATTTTATTTCTCAAATACATCTAGTGATTCTCAACAAAAGCCATCCAATTACATGTCTTTATAATTCCTACTTCCCAATAGCTTCCTAAGTACTTGAGATATGGCACATAGCAGTGTATTTCCTTCCACCAATATTCCATCCTAGTTTACCAATTATGAAAATTTTAAAGATAGCAGCAGCTACCCAAATTCTGCCTACCGCCAATGATGGCGTCCTCATTACCAGATGGCCCCAGTCATCAATTCCAAAGTTCTATTATGGAGTCGGTTCCGATGAACCATTTCTTGCTGGCACCAACCCCGTCAGGTTGGCTTCCCTGGGAAACAGACTCTGAGGCAGACATCTGTTTTCCAGGAATGTGTTGGGGAGTGTGCGTAGGAGCAGCACCTGGGAGGGGCTGTAGGAAGGATTACAAAAGGGAGAGATGAGGCAACTAGGATTCAGTTGCAACAGGGGCTTTCTCTGGTTCTATGTGGATCCCTGGAGCTAAGATGACCATTCAGAGTTATCCTAAATTGAGGGTAAGGGCTGAGTCTTTGAATCTTCATGTTGACAGTCACTGAAATTGGATTACCTCTAAGAAGGGACATAACCTTCTTTGAGTAAGAGTTTCCTTACACTGAGGAAAATGCCTGGGGAGAGATTCAGCTGTAAGTGATCAGCAGGCAATAAACAATCCCAGCAGCGGAGGGAACAACTCTCTCAGTCCTGAAGGCGAGGACATGGGGTTGCATCACAGCCTCCACCTCACTTCCATAATGGACCAAAGGATAAAGGGGGAAGGAAGAGTTACAGAATCATCACCCCGGAAGCAGGAAAACACTCTCACTCTGAATAGTAATAAGATTAAAAGACTGTGTTCAATGCTCTTTTGGGATTGAGGATTAGATTGCTAAAGTGAGACCAGTGGCTCAGACAAGGTTTTAGGGAAGGCATTATCATTTTACCAAGGTTAGAGTTTTGCTAGGATAGAATGAATGAAAGAGAAACAGGCAAGGGAGTCAAGGATAATTGTAGAGGAATGAGAATGATGGCTCAATGAATCTCACAGGATAAGGAATACATACAGTAGGGAAATGGAGGAGATACTTTAGGAAAAATGGTAGGACCAGCAAGTGTTTGCTGGAGTACAACAATTACAAACATTTTCTTTTAATTTTGAATTCACTGTTTCTCCCAAATCTCCATGTGTTTTCTTTCTCTATTCATTTCTATTTTGTGTCATCAGTAAATTAAGATTGAATGAAGTCACCATTTTTCAGTTTATACCAATTTCTCTGGACAAATATTAACATAAGGAAACAAATTATATTTTAATATTCCCTGCCCCAAGTTCAGTGGGAGGCTTCCAATCTCAAATGAAATTTGTAGGAAAAAATTATATAGAAATATTCAAAGGGTAGAGAGAATAAATGAAAACCGAAGCTTTTTACGATTCTTTGTTAAGTATATTGATAAAAATATTTCCTCACATGAAAATATATATCTTTTGCTATAAACACCACTTCATTTTTAATTGGATAATTTGGTGTTAATTATACTGAGTACACATGATCCATTTTTTCTGTTATGACATGGTAGCTGCTATAGTTAATACTGCATTTGCAGTATTTAGAATTGCAGTACATTATCCATAAGTTGATTTCTACATTATTCAGCATTTAAATGGAAATGTTATGGAATTCAATGAGCTATTGCTTGATATGCAGAACAAATTATCTCAGATTCATAATAATTTATGTCATAGGTCTCCTACAGCAATTTGAACAGTTAAGACTTTATTATAACTTTCTGAGGTTTTTTGTTTTGTTTTGTTTTTAACCAAATACTGTCACTGCTGACCTCTTTATCTGTAGTTAGAGAAATCTTTTTGGGTATTTTTTTTGGCCTATGACCTGAAATGTCAGCTATAATCAAGACAAAGTTTGTTGTTTTCATGAAACCATCACCATTCAGTGCCTCTAGAACCATCAGACAAGAATAGATTAATTTTTCATGAGAAACTAAAGTAATTCTGCTTGTTCATTCAAGGTTTGGGGCTTTCAGGAAACCACGCTCCATGACATTATTTTTTCTAATTCGGGAAGCAATGGGAAGAATACATAAATGTGTATATATTTTTATTGAATTGTGTGGGTGTGTGACATTTCTATGCAGGTTCTAGTTCTTATGAGTTAAGGCAGAAGGCTAGTCATCAATTTTAGTGGAAGAATAATATTTAGCATCTGGTCTTTGACCTCTTCTTATTATTCTGAACCTTTGCACCTTCTGAACTGATTACATTTGACCCTTGAACAATGCAAGGGTTAGGGGCTCCAAGCCCCCATAGAGTTGTAAATCCATGTATAACTTTTGATTCCCCCCAAATTTTAAATAACTTACTATCGACCAAAGCCTTACTGATAACATAAACTGTCAATTAACACACACTTTATATATTACATACTGTATTCTTATAATAAAGTAATCTAGAGAAAATCACAAAGGAGAGAAAAACCTTTACAGCACTGTAAAGAAAAAAAAAATCTCTATATAAGTGAACCTATGTATTTCATACCTAAGCTGTTCAAGGGTCAACTGTATGGGTCATGAGGCATGAGTCCACAGACTAATAATTAGTATATGAGCCTTAGAAGCAGTTTGCTCTCTCATATCACACTCAGTCTGTAAGATTTCCATAATGGAAATCCTTTGTCACTAAGGGTAGGACAATTTTTAATATATCAGAACCGCTAAGTATATTAATTAACCAGGAAAATGAGGCCAATACCAGCTCAGCCTTGTTCATTCTATGCCCTCAATAGATTCGTAGTAAGGTATTAAAGTGTAAAGTTCATCCATTAGTTCCTGTGTTTCTCTATGTGTTTCCATATGTCTTGTAAAGTTGATTCCTTTTATTTGTCTTACTAACCTCATTTCCCTGAATAAAAGCTATAGGGAAAAAAAAATAAGCCTGTGATCCAAATGTACAGCTGTTGAAGAAACTGAGGCTGATTATTCCTAAGGGCAAAGAATCCCATTTTTCCAGCCATAAATAGGCAAAAAACATATACATCCACTTTTCTGATCTAGTCCTATGAATTTTTAATGATGACAGCTAAATAATAAAAATTCCCAAAGGTAGCAAACACACAGTAACATGCTGGAGGGTCTCTTTAGTCAGATGTGGAGACAAAACACCTGTGAAAGATTTTTTTTTTAATACTATGGAGGCTATGACCTTTAAAAATGTCTACAAAAGCACATCTTTTTTTTTAAAGATTTTATTTATTTATTCGACAGAGATAGAGACAGCCAGCGAGAGAGGGAACACAGCAGGGGGAGTGGGAAAGGAAGAAGCAGGCTCCTAGCGGAGGAGCCTGATGTGGGGCTCGATCCCATAACGCCAGAATCACGCCCTGAGCCGAAGGCAGACGCTTAACTGCTGTGCCACCCAGGCGCCCCTACAAAAGCACATCTTTAACTACATGCTGAGAAATAGAGGGTAGTGTTTACATTTCGAGTGCTTCTATTCATGTAAGTAGGAAAAAGTGGAGAAGTCCAGAGTTACCATGACTGGTTACGTAAAGAATAGTGATTACTTTTAACCACCTCGACATGTTCTTAAATCTATTTATTGCACAGTTCTGTCTGGGGAATGATCAACCCGAGAGAAAGTAAAGCAAGGGATGATTAAGAACCAAAAACTAATGGAAATGACTTAAAATGATAAATTCAAGGAATATTAGAAAACAGGAAAAACGTGTTTAAATAAAGTGTCTGAATGGTACCATTTAGGAATAAATATGACTAGAAGACCTTTAAACACATTAAACCCAAAAGAAATATATTTTGAAAGCAAAACCTCTTACTATATTTAAAATTACAATTGATACCTTAGGAGAAATGTTCCTGATTTTAAAACACTTAGCTTTCATATAACCTATACTTTCATATATTAAACTCTGATTCCTAAAATTTTCACATTTATACAAAGTGTTGTTTTTCATACATCATTTGACCAAATATTTTCAACTCTGCCTGCCAATGTCTGATGTTGGAAGAAAGGCTCAGGTCTCATCCAAATTGCAAGATGGTATTTGTCAACTTCCAACGTGCCCAACGGGCTGTGCCTAGTGTAAGCACCTCTACTTGGCTGCTGTGTGAACCACAAGTTTATATCATGGTTTTAATTCGTTTTGACTCTTCCATATATAATTACCCTCAGAAAATACATCTATAGGTGATTCTTCAGATAGTCAGCTTTTTGTTTTCATAAATGCAAATCAGAAACCACCTCTACCTAAGAAAACAAACCGAAGCTAACTTGATTCATCATATTATTTATCTTAGTAAAGTCATTTCAGGAAATTTATTTATAAACTTCATTAAAAGATTTTCAATTTAAGACCAATCACAATTATTTCTTATACCATGACCTGCTTCTCCTGATTCCAATGGCCTAGCATTCATCTGAGCCGTTATGTAATAATATCCACAGAATGTCCAGCATACTTGTATTGATACTAATAAATGGTATATGATATTTTCAAAAATCATAGCCTTCTGCTTGAAGCCCTAATAGAAACAATGTTTGGCAACTGGCTTCAAATAACAACATCCTTCCTTTGGATCACATTAACTTAAAAGAATTCCTAATGTTAACAACCCCCCCCCCCAGTGTTTCAGAAAGGAAATGGATTTTTGTAAAATAGTTCTATATTATTATGTTACCTTAATTAGAATAGCTCTGACGCCTAAGAACTTTCATTCTTCTCTTCCAGTGTTGAATTCATTTTCCCCCCTCTGTCACTTCTGTCCATAGTTTCACTTTAAATACAGAATTGGTATTCTCCAAACCCTTTATAAAATGCTGATGTGTTACTGAACAGCACAAATATTCAGTAACTTGGTAAATTAAATCTGCAATGCTGGGTGCCAGAGGAACCAACAATGGGAAGTAAGAGTTAATCCAATGTGCTTTGAGCTTTTGGGGGAAAGCACTGCATGCTGTTTGTATTGGCGAGAGCTGATGAGAGAGAGAGAAAGAGAAATGGGAAGAGAGATTTCTACATTATGGCTTCCTTCTAAATAAATAACAATAACAAACTGGTGTTGAGCCACTTGGTTTGACTCCTCACTTTGTCAATGCCTAGCTATGTGATTTGGGACAATTTACCTAAACATTCTGTGCCTCAGCTAGCACACCTGTGAAATGGAGATGAAATCAGTAACACTGACCTCACAGGGTTGTTCTAATAATTAAATGAGTTAATGCTATAACCACTCAGGATAGTGTCTCACGCATAAGTGCACAATAAATGTTAGGGATTATTATCTTTTTGTGTATAAAATTCCATTGGTTTACCACTTATAAAATGTCCAAGTCAGAAAAGAAGTGCCCATAAGGTCACCTATCATAACTACTCAAACATGATTGAAACTTCCCCACAATATTCCTGTCAAACAATCAATTCCTGTCAAGTTAAAACCTCTGCCTCCACCATTTGTTCTATCCATTTCTCATATACTTCTGAGTGTCATCATTATCCCAGCCCTTCTTTCTTGACCTTAGTCCGCCTGTGAACACCCCATTAGAATGTGTGCCTAGAGCAAAACAAAAATGCTTCACTATGAAATATCAGATAACTAACTACTGAGCTCAATGTTCTGGATACTGCTTCCTTTTTTTATTTGTGTAGCTTAAGATAACTCAAACTCTTAGGAGATATAGCATACCACTGATTCCATTTCCTATTCAATAAACTGTTACTTTGACAACTTTTCAACAACTAACTTTGTGATGGACAATATTCCAGGAAGTAGGATTGGAAGCAATGTTCTTCTTGAAGGAACCCAGTCTGGTAAATGAGCTACCTGGAAACTCTGCTGAGGAAATCACTAGAAGTCTAAATTCCCATCTTTTTCATGAATGTTAAGACATCATCTCAGCAAATTGGTTTATTCATCATTATAGGAAAAAAATACGAGCTACCTATAATTGGAGTTAATAATTTTGCATATAGTTGAGTTTGATCCATTTATCTATCCAGGCTGGCAGAAACTTAACTGTTCATTTGGTATATTATTTCTAATATCTATTAGTTTTAATTTTATCTATGTCTTCACTCAAGCAATTAATAAAAATACTATTGCAGGGTAGAATCTAGTCTTGCTCCCTTACACACATTTTTCCATCCTGAAGCCACAGTGATATTTTTGACAATAGTATTTATCTTTTTAGATAATAGGACATTGATAAGAATTTTATTTATTCTCTGGGAATTGTGTCTAAAGTCAGGTACCTAAACTTCAGAGAGATTCACTGCTACCATTTGGAGTTATTCAATATTCTGTGGATGCCAGAATTCACTAATCTGCCAATATTCCACCCTTTTCCAGGCAGTAAAGAGGATAGAAAAAGGGGATGGTTGTCAGCCTTATGGGTAAAATGTGCAATATTGTGAGAATTCTCTCCCTTCTTCAAGGGGGAGGCAATAAAGGTACTTTTCCCTTTAAGTCAACTAAGTGAGGGATTCCAAGAAAATCCTTCCTTTAGAGGGATAAAGTGATATCTCATTCTCCTGATGGATGTTACTGATACGAAGAATTTATAGATCTACCGTAATGCCACCATAACAATGAAGTGTAGTGAGTTCATAGGAGAATATTTTGAAAGCCTCAGAGAATGGTGGGTTGTGTTAGTAAAGAGGAGTGGTGTGCTTAACAAAAGATCTCGAATTTGGGGGCACAAATAAACACAGTCTGAAACAGCTTTGTAGAGATCGCTGAAGGCAGGTGGCTTGTCTTCAGTGGTACATACTAATCCTCTTATTTTTTATTGGTTTTATTTTTTTAATTTAAATTCAATTAGCTAAGGTATAATACATCATTAGTTTTTATATAATGTTCAATGATTCATTAGTTGAATATAACACCCAGTGCTCAACATACTAATCCTTTAAAAAAAAAAAAAAAAACAACCTACTGCATTCCTGTTTTTTCCCTGCCTCAGGTGATATGCAAAGAGGGGTTGCCATTTTTATCTCTCTCTCTCCTAGCCCAGTGAATGGTGGTGGGCAGAAGGAATGTGTCTACACAGGCAACTACAAAGCCAGGCGATTATTATGCCCATCTTAGAGAAGAGATGAGGTATATATACAGCAAAGGAGGACAAAGGGGCACATGAGATAACTCTTTGGGAACAGGATTTTTTGGGCTAGAAAAAGCAAAGACAAAATTCAACATTTATCCAAGGAACACAAGTACACCAACTCAAAGATTACAGTATAATCAGAGCCACCAACATTACATAGATACTGAGTGAAGCAGAGCAAGAACCTGGACTTCTTTTTACCATGGGTTTTCAACTGCACATAAGGAGGCATCTCTCATCTGTTAGCTCTACCCTCAAATTCAAAAGTAGCTACACCTAAAAAACAGATGCGAAGCCAGGACCTTGGAGTCTGACCACACCCACTTTCCTATACTCCAAACATCCATAGACACTTGAGTAACTATCTCTTGGAAAGAGGTGAGATTGGTGTTTAACTGAATATAAGGCCAAATTTTGAAATAACAAGTCTGAGAATTAAATACTGAAATTACGCTCTCCTGATAAACCAAAGTGACAAGGTAATTACAGAACCAGAAGAACAAAAAAGTGTTGTGAAAGATCCAGGCATCCAGTTGGAGAAAGGAACAGTTACTAGAAGAAATAAAAACATAAAATAGCTAAGACTGGTTACACATATAATAGACACCTAACAAATGGATTTTATCCAAACTCTCAGAAATGCTGGTCTCTGCAAAGGGATTATGGTCTCACAGCCCTGGCCCTGGGGTGAGTATATATTAGGATTTTTTGAAAGAAAACTAACAAGTAGTCAAGTCACAGCGTGTACAAAGTTCCAGACCACTCATTATCCTATAAATTAGACTAAGCCTTGCTGGAGGGTTTACACTGTAATCAACATTCCAGTAGCAAATCCCCACTGCCCCCATATTTATAGGGAAGTTGGAAGATCACTTATGCCTCTATGTAACAATGGCAGCGCTCTAGCTGCACAGGGTGGTGGCTTTATTAGAAACGGGACCCTCTGGAGCTCAGGGCTGTCATCAGACAATTCTATCCAGGAGTTAACGCAAAACTCCTGAGCCAAATCCCTGCTAAACTTTCAAAAGGGCAGGGGAACTGTGAGGCCCCAGGCCATCAGGTCTGTCACAGCCTTTGCCCTCATGTGTTTGCATTTTATTGCTATGCTATATCTGTTCTCTCTGATCTGCTGTTCTAGTAACACTGCCCAAAAAAGAAATGAGGTTAGTTGACACCAATTGCACTTAGGTTGCCCATACTAGGTCTTAATGAGTAGGCCTTCCTCTCCTAGGTGCTCACAAATCATCCACTTAATAATTGGATTTAGAATCATTTGGGGAATTGATGTCAAGGTCACAGACATGCAGTTTACATAATGTACCTGCTTTCCCCTTCAGAGGATCAGAGCAGCCAACTCCCAGACCCTCTGCTGTTTGCCACAGCTCACGCAGAGCTTCTGCCAGTGATCTCTCAGGTGAAATGTCTCAGTGCCCTGAACAGTCCTTGCCCCATCCTGGAGAATGGAACTAATTTAAAGTTGCTAGGGGGCTTTCTTAAAAACTCCTCACCCATCAGAAGTTCAGATTCATTTCCCCAATGTTCAAACTTTTTTTTGTCAGAAATTCATTCTATAAAGAGACAATGGAAGTAAAATCAATGCATTGATATTCCTTTGTTCAATGAGAGCAATTATACATCTTCTGTAATCTATTGACTCATTGAGGCTTGATGCTACTCAATTACTACAACTTACGCTCTGCTTCTGCATGAAACATTGCTAATAAACGTCCCCTTATTACTTAGCTTTGAGAGATCTAACTCATCCATTAGGGCCCTGCTGAGTCATACGCAATGTCTAACATTTTTTTAAGACAAAGAATATGTGTAAATGTCAAGCCAAATTTCTAAAATCCAGTTTCAAGGGCTGTAAACAGGTCTTAGAAATATTTGTGGTAAGACAAATAATATATCAGAGTCAACCTCTTTTGTAGTTGTTGTTTAAATTTGTTTATTTCTCACTTCTTTGAGTACCTTACATTTTAGCATCCAAGATTCTGCCTTTAATATAGGTAGCTGTTTTAACTCTATTGAGTGAACTAGTATATTTCATCAACAAGCAAAGCGAGGGCTATCATGTGGGAAAAATAAATAAAAATCTTTTATCAAAAATAGTCTTTAATTAAAATTGTAAAAAGCTTCTTTATTATTTGTAACTCATTCTTGGATTTTCTTTACTGTATACGATAGCTTTTTGTTTCTTTTTTTTTTTTACTTTTTTTTTTTTTTTTTTTTTTAGATTTTATTTATTTATTTGACAGAGAGAAAGCCAGCGAGAGAGGGAACACAAGCAGGGGGAGTGGGAGAGGAAGAAGCATGCTCCCAGTGGAGGAGCCCGATGCGGGGCTTGATCCCAGGGCTCTGGGATCATGCCCTGAGCTGAAGGCAGATGCTTAACAACTGAGCCACCCAGGCGCCCCTGGCTTGGTGTTTTTTTTTTTTTTTTTTTTTTTTTCTTGGTACAATTTCCTATAATATTTCAAAATGCACCATACTGTTTGGTAAATAGAATAGTTCATTTTTTGGTTTGTTTGGTTTTTGCTATATCATATCCAATGTGAAGTGATAATGGGAGACTGACTTCCACTCATGAAAGCTCCAGGTATTAAGATATTTCCCAATATCAACTTAGTAGAGTTACTAACAATGATAGTGACAATGACTACTCCTTCCTCCCCGTACTCCTTCCCACTCTCATTCCCAGGAATAAGAAAGTAGTAGTTGTAGGGAAAATATTTTTTAAGTTATATACTTAGGCTAATAGGTTTCAAAATGTTATTGATTCTAAAAGAACTGCAGTTTAAAAATTTTTCTAACGTTTTTATGATAATAAATCATAATACCATTAGTAGTAGTAGTAGTAGTAGTAGTAGTAATAGAATACAGGAATAGTCTGGCTTTTCCTATACTTTTTATGGCTTGGAAAATATAACCTAAATTTAAAAACTCAACAAAACAAATAACACTGTACATAACAGATCTTAAGCTTTTCAATTAGTCTGAACTACCTTCAATAAATACTTTAAAAGTTAAGCAAATAAGAGAGATTAAGCTCATTTAATTATAAATTACATGCTTATAATCACCTACAAAGTCAAACTGTTATCATGTAAAAATACATATAGAAATATGAAAACATCATAAACATACATCTGAAAATATGTGAGACAAAAGAATTGAAAGGCTTTTCTCCTAATTAATAATTAGCAATAACATCTATCCATTTGTATTTTCTAGATCTTTAAACCACACATGCAAAATTCTGGTCATGATTTCCAGTAACAGCTGTAAAATACCAACCAAATGAAAGGCAACTTGTCATTGAACTATACAGCTAAATATTTACAAAATCCCAGAGAGGGAATTATTTAAAATATTGATAAGGAACATATACTACATCACTGAAATTTGCCATGTGAAATTTGTCTGGGGTAAAGCAGGAAAAACGGAAACTTCAAAATTTTACTGAGAGGAAAAAAACTTCACTATTTAATTATTTATAACATGCTTTATTCCAAAACTCCTTGAGGAAGAGCATGGTGCCATCTTTATAATATAAGGACAAATTATTTATGACTTAGTTTGTTCCATCTGGAAAGAAAAAAAAATGTTCTCATAAATAGATTGTAAAATGAAAAAATAAAATTGTACAGATATATTTGGAAGTGTATGAACTTAATAAAACGTTTACTGATGTAAATGGTGCAGTGTTATAAGTAGAATATGGTGATTGCAACTCTCAGGAGCATAATTTTTACAGATGTAAACTCCCTCATATGCAGTCAACTAACATTTAATAAGGAAGCCAGGGATATCTAGTGAGAAAGGACAGTCTCTTCAACAAATGTTGCTGGGAAAAATGGATAACCACATTAAAAAAAACAAATGAAATTGGACTCTTTTTTTCATACCACTCACAAAAATTAACTCAAAATGATCAAAGACTTAAACATAAAACCTAAAAACATAAAACTCCTAGAAAGAGAATATTCGCAAACCATGTATGTGACCAGAGGTTAATACCCAAAATCTATAAAGAACTCCTAGAACTCAACGACAAAGAAATCTAATTAATAATGGTCAGAGGGACCAAAAAGCATTTTTCCAAAGAAGACATCCAAATGGCCAATGGGCAAATGAAAACGTGTTCAACATCACTCATCATCAGGGAAATGCAAATCAAAACCGTGATGAGATATCACCTCACGCCTGCGAGAATAGCTATCATCAAGAAGACAGGAGATAGGGATACCTGGGCCGCTGAGTCGGTTGGGCATCTGCCTCAGCTCAGGTCATGATCCCAGGGTCCTGGGATCAAGCACCACAGGGATCCTGCTTCTCCCTCTGCCTGCTACTCTCTCTCACACACACACAAATAAATAAATAATCTTAAAAAAAAAAAAAAAAAAGACAAGAAATAGCAAGGGTTGGTGAGGATACGGAGAAAAGGGAAACCTTGTACACTGTTGGTGGGAATGTAAACTTGTTCAGCCACTATGGAGAATAGTATGGATGTTTCTCAAAAAATTAAAAATAGAACCACGGTTTGATCCAGCAGTGCCGCATATGGGTATATATGCAAAGGAAATGGAAACATGTTACAGAAGAGACATATGCACTCCCATGTTCATTGCAGCATCATTCACGATAGTTAAGACATGGAAGACGTAAGTTGTTTCCCAAGTGTCTGTGAATAGATGAATGGATAAAGAAATGTGGTATATAGATATACAATAAGATACTAATGAGCCAGGAGAAAAAAAAGTCCTGCCATTTGCAACATGGAAAAACTTTGAGGACATTATGCTAGGTGAGAAAGTTACACAGAGAAAGACAAAGACTGTATCATCTCTCTTACATGTGATATCTAGTGAAATGGTGGTTTCCAGGGATTGGAGGTTAGAACAGGAGAGATACTGTTGAAGGGTACATAGTCGTAACTGGTAGATAAAGTCCTGGACACCTAATACAGAGCACAGTAATTACAGACAATAAGTGTGTATTATAAACATTAAACTTGCTAAGTAGGTAGATCTGAATTATTCCCAAAACTAGAAGAAATGATAATTTTGCAATAAAACAGCAGTATTAGCTAATGCTGCAATCTATTTTACAACCTTAAACTTACACATGATGTTGTATTACCAAGTATATCTCAATAAAAAAATAATGACTTGTCAGCACAAAGAGAATTCTATAATCTGGCAATTTATTCTGACATCATTGCAGAAGAATTCTTTGTTTCTTTACAAAATATCAGTGCTTTAAGAGAAAAGCAATCACAAATGTATACTAACCAAAAGAATTAAAACTACAAGACCATAGTAAAAATAGTATACTTGACACTTTAATCAGAAATCACCTTCTGAATCAGTTTATTATTCTTAAAAGGAAAGCAATATAATTATTTGTGAATTGCCTTAGTAATCTCTCATGTTAAATGTGCAAGGAATTTTGATTGCTCAAATGACTTCTGTCTAATAGGTGTTATTTATTATTCTTAAATGGAAGAAATTGCCACAACTAGAAAGATCTGAAAGTACAATCTAAAATTTATAGGAAGGCACACAAAGAAAGTCCTGAAGCATCTGTAAATGTAAGTATCGCAGGAATATACAGAACTGGGTCACATACATCATTTTTATCAGCACAGTTTTCCTATTTCACAATTATAAGTTTGTAACATTTATAATTTCTCAACATTATAAAATATGTCAAAATAGGAGAACATGAGTCCTACATTGTCTTTTTGTATTACTATAGCCTTAAATAGAGTCAATAAATATATTCCAAAACTTTTACAAATCTAAGTTTATATTACTGAAATCAAATAATAACACATGAAAATAGCTAAATGAAACATAAAAATCAATACAAGTGATTTAAATTTTCTGCTACTTTCTACACTCTTCATGAAGATTTTTTCTACAGGAGAATAAATTGGATTGCCCATAGTTTTGTATTCCCCCACAATTACTATGATGTTGGAAAAAATACACACATATCTATAGTGTGTATGTATGTTTTTTCAGAATAAATTTAAAATTATACCTGTAGATAGCTTAAATTCAAATTCAGCCTCCACAACTAACTGTGAGACTATTGTTCAGTTTCTTAATTGCTGTTGCCTCTGTTTCATCTGTTATAGAATGAGAATAACATTAGAAGACCTTTCATGTGGGTTAAGCTTCAAATGAGATAATGCATGTAAAAGTGTCCAACTCAAGGCCTGGCAAGTAGTGAGTGATTAAGAAAATTGCCTGTTCTTATCTGTTCTGATTTTTACCTACAGATTGGAGGATATCTGTCCCATACACAAATAGACCAAGAGCAGAACTCAAAGCCTGTGCCTACATCTTTGGGGACATGCAGGAAGAGTAGAGGGCTTCAACTCTTTTGTGGATAAGTAAAAAACAACAAAGGTAATGAAGATGAGTAAACAAAAATAATGCATACTATTTGGGAAATTACTGTGAACAGGAAAAGGGGAGCTTTGGTACATGCTGTTCACTCTGCCTGGAAAGCTTTTTCACTATATATTCCCATGGTTTGCTTCCTTTCTCTATTATGGTCTCTGTTAAACATCACCTTCTCAAACATGTCTTCATGGATAATCCCATCTACTGCTACTACTTTCTTTCCCCTTATCTTGCTTTATTTTTCTTTTCCCCTATTAGTTATGACTACTTGGCCATTTTATATCTATTAGTTATGGCCATCTCGGCTATCTATCGTCTATCTATCTAGGTTTTTATTTCTTCCCACTAATACATGAGTCCTAACAGCAGTGACTGTTCTCTTATTGTTCAATGTCTTACTGTATCTCTACTGTTCAATGTCCCACAAATAGAAAAGCATCTTCACAAGGTTGGTACCACATAAATGTTTGGCTGGATTAATGTATACTATTTGAAAGAAGTATATTATAGATTTTTGTTCTATATTAGTCAAAGGCAGTAGTTCTTCTTAAGGCAAGGCTCTGACCAATGCATACATCATACAGAGGTATTTGCAACTGGGTATCACTAACATTTACTATCAAATATAGGCCAAATTTTGTGTTATGAACGGCACATATGTTCTTCACAGTGCCCCAACAAAACAGGTAACCAGACTTCCATTTTGCCAATAAGAAAATGAAGCTTCAAAGAGGTTAAATAACTTGGCCATTTAATGAGTGAAAGGGCCAGGATAATACTTTGTGCTCAATTTTATTTCACAGATCAAGAGATACACACATGAACCATATGCCACAAATCCACCCTACACCTAGAAGAGCTCCTCAGACATCACATCCTTCCACGATGGCTCAATAGCACCATTTTCAGGTACAAAGCCAAAAACATTATAAAGTACACTTAAAACCCTGACCCACTTAATGCCAGATCAAAGAGTTTTGTGTATTAGCTAATTAGGAACTAAATAAAGGTCTTTAAATCCTCTAAGTAATGTGTTTTATATAGAAATTAGCAAAACCATTGTCAAATTACAGGTTCATTTGCCTGAACAGTTATATTTTGCTATTAATAACCAGTGTTCCAGGTATTGAAAGCCTTCAAAAAATCAATGAATATTGCTCCTGTGTAATCATCAAGCTGCAGACCACATGGAACTACATCATAGATTTTCAATAAGGTGGTAATTGTGGACAAAACTGCACTGGGAATTTACTCAGCAGTGATGTATTTTCATAATACCTGTGCTTACTGAGAAGTCTAACAATATCCTTTTTTTTTTATAAATAGGAGATTATGGATTGGGGTTAATCAACTGTTAAGATTTTATGATCATAATCAGACTTGTTCCTATTTAAGGAACAGGCGTTTCTTAAATTCAAGAGAATATTGGCCAAGAGAAACTGATAATCTTCTTGGCATCTTATAACTTGAGTAAGGGTTATTTCTGATTCTCATTGTGAAATGTGAAAATTGTGAAATGAAATTATCAGTATCATCATCAGAAATTCTACAATACGTACGTATTATCAGACACTGGGACAATGTATAGTTTGTAGACTGAAATGATCTCTAGAAGAATGGCACAGGTAAGCCAAAGATTGAAAGAATGTCAGTGGTGGTTGGAGAGATACCATAAGGAATTGTAATTATTTTCCTTGCCTTGAAAATATTAGATATATGGAAATAGTGAATAGATTAAAAAATTAAGTCTGTTACTCATGATCCTGCAGAAACAGATTTTCCTTACCTATTATTAACTCTCCTTCCCCCTGCTCCCCCCCTCACTGCTGCCTTACTACCACATGTGAACTCAAACCAAGTTTCTTATTTTTTTTTTTTTTTAAGATTTTATTTATTTATTTGACACAGAGACAGCCAGTGAGAGAGAGACAAGCAGGGGGAGTGGGAGAGGAAGAAGCAGGCTCCCAGCAGAGGAGCCTGATGTGGGGCTCGATCCCAGAACGCCGGGATCACGCCCTGAGCCGAAGGCAGATGCTTAACGACTGAGCCACCCAGGCGCCCCCAAGTTTCTTATTTTAAATACTATTTTATCAGCCTTTGACAATGTTGATCACTTATTCCTTCCTAAGCATTTCCTTTCAGTAGCTTTTCTAACACAACATCATATTGATTTTCCTCTTAAAGCTGTAGGTACTCTTCTTCCTCTTTTGAAGTATTGTCTTTGTTTACTGGGTCATTAATGCTGACATTCCTCCTCAAGTTTGGGTCCTAGAACTTCATTCTACTTTCCATTTTCAAGACCCATGACATCAGAATCTACCTATAAATACACTATACATAAATATATATCACTAGCCCAGAACTTTTCTATTAGCACCAGACTTATAGCTTTTCATAGTGAATATAAATTATATTTCAAAAATGAATTTATGATCTTGCTTTCAAGTCATCAATTTCCAGTGATACTCATTTTACTAAATGGTATCACACTCAATCCTGTCACTCATCATTCTTTCTCTCCTCTAATCCCCATATTTGATGCATCACCAAATATTGCCAATATTATATCCTACATCTTGAATATTTTTACTTGGTTCCATTCCTATCACAATCATCCTAGCCAGTCTCTCCAAACTATTTATCAAAATAGTCTCCAAACTATTAGCAGCCATGTCTGCACTGTTCCTTCCTCCAAGCTTTTCTCTACAATGCAACTAACACAATTATTCCTGAACTCAGGGCTACTAATGATAGTACCTTGCTTAACTCCCTTCAGTGGATCCCCACTAGGTTTCCTTCAGGGAAACAGAAAATGTATTTCAAACAGAGATGATTTAATTCAAGAAATTGATTATTGCCATGCTTGAAAGCTAAAAGAGCAAAAATTGAGATAATCAAGAGTTTAACCACAGGAAAAAGTTACCATATCCAGCATTGAGGAAACAAAAGGGAAAAGTATTATAAGAATTTAGGGACTTGGAGGAGGGGTACTACTGGGATCTTGATCAGATTTCTGAGGAAGCTTCATGCAGCCAGTGTAAAGAGTGGCAGTAGAATCTTGGATCCTACTGCTGCTGCCACAATGCTGATGGAAACTAGGAAACAGGAGGAAAATCCTAACTTTCATCTTCCTACCTGCCAATTTCCCTCTAGCCTGCTTTCTTAATGGCAGTTTAATAGAAAGGACTGTGCCCCCCAAGAACTATGTCTTAGTTTGTTCTGACTTCTAAATCAAAAATAGCACAGACTGAACGGCTTATAAACAACTGAGATTTATTTCTCACAGCTCTGGAGCTGAAAATTCTAAGATAAAGTTGCTGAAAGATTCAGTGTTTTTGGTAAGGACCTGCTTTCTAGTTCACAGAGGACTATCTTCCTGGTGTATTGTTGCCTGATGGAAGGGGAGAAGGAGCTCTCTGGAGTCTCTTTTATTAAGGCACTAATCGCATTCATTTCCCAAAGGATGTACCTCCAAATACCATCACATTGGAGGTTAGAATATCAACATAAGAATTTGGGGGAGGTGGGGGATGACACAGATATTTAAGCTATAGCATTTTCCCCCTGGATCCTCAAAATTAATGTCCTTCTCACATGCAAAATACCCTCATTCCATTCCAGTAGCCCCAAATTCTTGACTTGTTCCAGCATCAACTCAAAAGTCAAAAGTCCAAGTCTCATCTAAATCAAAGGTGCCTGGGTGTCTCAGTAAGGTGAGCATCTGACTCTTGGTTTTGGCTCAGGTCATGATTTCAGTGTCATGGGATTGAGCCCCACATCAGGCTCTGTGCTCAGCACCAAGTCTGCTTGAGATTCAATATCTCTCTCTCTCTCCCTCTGCCCCTCCCTGTGCTTGCAGTCTCTCTCAAATTAAATAAATAAGTGAATAAATAAATAAAATCTTTAAAAATAAATAAATATCATCTAAATCAGATACGGGTGAGAGTCAAGGTGTTTTTCATCCTGAGGTAGAACTCATCTTTACCTGTGAAACCAAATAAATTATGTGCCTCTAAAATAAAATGGTACATGAGCACCTGGGTGGCATGACCTGCCTTCGGCTCAAGTCATGATCCTAAGGTCCTGGGATCGAGCCCCACTTCGGCCTCTCTGCTTAGTTTGGAGCCTGCTTCTCCCTCTCTCTCTGCCTGCCGCTCTGCCTGTGTTCTCTGTCCCTCTCTCTCTCTTTCAAATAAATAAATTTTTAAAAATTAAAAAATAAAATAAAATGGTAGGAAAGTCATTGGATACACATTCCCATTACAAAAGGAAGAAATAGGAAAGAAGTAATAGGTCCCAGATAAGCCCAAATCTTAATGGTGCAAACAACATTAAACTGTAAGGCCCAAGTATAATCTCCTTTGGGCTCAATACTCTGCCTTCCAGGTCCAAAAGATTGGCAATATTACCCCCTCAGCTCAACAGGATGGCCTCGCAGTGGCACTGCAGCAGCTCTTTGGTGGGAGCTTATGCCCACAACTGTGTCAAGCAGCCCTGTTCTTTGAATTCGAGGTGTTGGCAGCATGCCCCATGGCTTATGACCTCTGAGCACAAGCAGAGATTGTATTATAAAGATACTATCAAAGTTTCCTGTGTGTATCCTCCAAAGGGGCAATCACCCTGGCCCATATTGCACAGGGCACATTAGAGCCAAAACATGAATAGCCAGGGAACATGGCACCAAAGTGAAGAGTAGAGCCTGAAATGGGAGATTGCACTGGGCAGAATCAGTCTCACAGATGCCAGCAGCCACTCCTCTGAAACTATTTTGCCCTTGCCCCATAACCCCCATCTTCCCACTCCCCCCGCCACATACACCCCACCCTGCACACACAGTGTGGGTCTGTGATGGGACTGAAACCCCTGATGGCCTTCAGGGTCATTCTTCCACTGTCTTGGAGAATAACTCCTAGTGTCTGTTGAGATAGTGGATTCACACTAATCTATCAAGGGTTCCTCCTCAACAAGTTTCCCCATTCTTTTCAATATGGCTAGCCTGTGAATTTTCCAAATCTTTAAATTCTGCTTCTTTTCTGATTAATAGCTCCATCTTTAAATCATTTTTCTCTTCTTGCATTTTACTGAGAGCAGTAAGAAGAAGTGAGGCTTCTCTTCAACACTTTGCTTAGACATTTCCTTAGCCAAATATCCATTTTCATAGCTTGCAAGTTCTACCTTCCACAAAACCCTAAGACATGAACATAAGTCAGGCAAGTTCTTTTCCACTTGGTGACCCACTAGGATCACCTTTCTTCTAGTTTCCAAAAACATTACTCATTTCTGTATGAGTCCTCATCTAAATAGCCTTTACTCTTAATGCTTCTGCCAACATTCTATCCAAGATTACTTACTCTCTAACCTGATGGAGGCTTTCTCTCCAGCTCTCTTTTCTTCTGAACTCTCACCAGAATCACCTTTCATGGTCCATTTACAACAATGCAGGATTTTTTTTTTTTTAACATGCACCTCCAAAGTCTTCCAATCTCTATACACACTACCCAATTCCACAGCCACTTCTATGTGATTTAGGTATTTATTATTGCAGTGCCCCACTTCTGTTACCAATTTTTATCTCAGTCTGTTCTGATAGCTATAACAAAAATATCAGACTGGGTGCCTTATTAACAATGGAAGTTTCTTTCTCACAGTTCTTGAGGCTAGGAAGTCTAGATCAAGATGCTGACAGATTCAGTGTCTGGCAAGAGCCCAACTTCCTGGTTCAAAGACTGGCCATCTTCTCTCTGAGTTTTCATATGGTCAGAAGGGGAGAGGACACCATCCTGAGTCTCTTTTATAAGAATACGAATTTCATTTATGACAACTTTACCTCCATGACCATTATGATCACCTCCCAAATTTCTTAAATTCAAATACTGTCACCAGCTAGACTCCAAGACCTGACCTTTACTGCCTATCTGCTTGTATTCACCAAATTTTGTCCCACAATTTTTCCAGCTTATCTCTTAACTCAAGCAAAAGACCTGACAAGTATAGCAACACAGGATGAAAACTGAAACTACCCATCCAGCAATAATGATTGCCTGAACAAAGAGTTCCAACCAGTCCAGAACACCCAGACCAGTTGAATTTAACCCTCAACTCATGCCTGTGAATGTGGACCATGGAGTGCCCCGTGGAGTGATGGAGAGTTACCTTTATCTCGTTATTAGCCTGAAATCTCCACCCGGGGAAGAGCACAAGCCTCATGTGCATAACATACAATGTGTGTATAGGCACGTTTCCTTAAGGGGCATGTGCAACCTTATGCCCACCTCTACATATGATGATAAGGCTCCCCTTTTTAAATATTTATTATAACCCTTAATAAAAGGAACCCATTCACCTTTGCTCAGGGAGTCACAACTTTAGAAGTTATTCCATGTGATCACCTTATCGGCCATAAATAAAGCTTACTTTGTGCAACAACTCCACCTGGTGTAGTTTCTATCCTGTGCCTCACCAAGAAGAGAACACAGTTTGATTACAATACCATACTGCTGAGGGAAAATATTTCAACCTACGAATTTTGTGATGGGGGGGGGGGACAAATATTCAATTTACAGCAGACCCTGATGGGAAGCAGTGAGAAAAATGGTACTTTACCCAAGAATAAATAGTAAAAACTGACTACTTATGATTCTGAAAAGAAATTCCACTTAAGATTTTAAGAGCTGATATCATACATGAGGGGGGGCAAAAGGCATATTTGTAACATTGACTAAAAACTCTGGTTACCACAGGAACTGCCACCTCTGCCTTTTCTACCACCAATTTAAGTCATTCCTTTCCCATGTTAGCTCAGGGTCAAGTTTGGAAACCATAAGAATTAGTCATATTACCTCACTTGACATATTTTGAGTATGAAGATTTTAAATAATCATCTAGTGCCTTCCAAAAAAATAAAATTGAACCTAATGCTTATATCTTACTTTATATGGTTATGTAATTCAGTTTTCCTTCATCAGGTTGCCACAGGGCAAAGGTAAAATTTCTTCATTGAGAGATAATATAATTACTCTAAATTTCTTGCAGCTGTACTTTAGTGACATATGACAGTTTTCATTAGTGGAAGCAGTGCTTAATAGATGCAAAAATTAAATTGTTGCAGTCTAAAATTTTCCTTGATATCATGAAAGTTTAATTGGAGAAAATTTTAAGTGGGATGAAAGGCAAAATTATGCTGGAAGGTGATATTATTAATAACATTTTCCTCATTAGAAAGCCAGGAAAAATGTCATAATTATATATTAAAACCAATTTAAAGATGTTCCCTTTAGTTGTACTGCCAAAGTACAAAAAGATAAAGAAATTAATTGTATTCAAAGCAAAAAGTGTCAGTAGAAAGGTTTGTCAAAAGGAGGTTTATATCTTCAGGACTTATTCAAAAATTTAATGAAGGATTACAACTGGGACTTTGAAAAAAGAAACAAAGAAACAAAGAAAGCACTCTATGTGGATTTAGCCTGAGAAATACCATTTTAGACTGGAACACTGATGATTTAAGGATTTAGGATTCAAGCTATTCACTTTTCTGTATGTATTAAGATTATTTTACAAGACCCTTATTAAATTTTGTTTGAACCATTAAGGAATCATTTGCCAAAGCAATTTTTCAGTATTGTCCAGCTATGTAGTGATTTTCCGTGTGATTTTGCAGATTAGAAGTCTCTCCTTCCTTTTACTATAACTGAAAATATTTCCCTTTCAGTTCACATAACTTTTTTTTTTAATATTAAAGATACTAAAGAAATGACTACCTTAATTTTTAAGACACAGTTTTATTTTTATGGCTCCAAAAACCAGTTCACTTAAACATTGCCTGACAGTTACTTATATTAATAAAATTATGGATATTTATTAGTATTCTGATTGAAAATATTTAAAAAATGATAAGCACTTTACAAATTTGTTATTTGCTCTTGATTATGTTTTAGAAGCTTAAATATTTTATTTTGAAAAATGAGGTTTTTAGAGGAAATGGTTTAAATAATTTTATGAGTATATAAATGTACATTAGATACTGGAAATAATTTTTTTTTTAAAGATTTTATTTATTTATTTGACCGGGACAGCCAGCAGAGAGCGAACACAAGCAGGGAGAGTGGGAGAGGAAAAAGCAGCCTCCCAACAGAGGAGCCTGATGTGGGGCTCGATCCCAGAACGCTGGGATCACGCCCTGAGCTGAAGGCAGACACTTAACAACTGTGCCACCCAGGCGCCCCATAAGGAAATAAATTAAACAAGATAAAATTTCAATGGTAGACTTAATGGTTTGGTGACATGTAAAACTTTGAGATACCCATAATCTAAGTACTGGATTTCGACTCATAACCTGATTTAATACAAGGACTGAATTTTCCTCAATTTCAATGTGAAAAACCAAGTATTCCATATTTGTTTATTTATGCTATTCTCATTTCTTCTGTATCATTGCTTATTAAAAGATTACACTCAATTTGCATTTAAAAATTTTAAGACTGATTTTCACTAAGTATGAGACATCTGCAGACTCTGCAAAGACTGTTGGTACTGCAAACAATCAGAGTAGACATATTATACATCTGCCATCCTTTATAATCTAAACTGCTACAAGGAGGAAAATGCATTTATATTTCATGATGAAAAGGAAGTGTCTGAATGTCAACTAGTACACACAAAAGATTGCTATCTGAGTTGCTAAGCTTGGATTGTTTGACATTAAATGTTTTAGCAGCTAATTCTTATGAATTATTGATGTTCTCATCATTTAGCAAATGGATCACATCACTATAATAATTAGCACCCTGCCTCTTCTGCTTATCATAGTTAATGTGTCATGAAAGAGCTTAGTTTAGGACTTTAAAAAAAGATGAGATTTGTTTATATTCCATTCTTAAACAGAAGATACTTAAACTAGGTCTTAGGGATAATGTTCAATAGGCTAATATCTCAATACGGTAAGTATGAAGCTACTGTTTTTCTTTCAAATATTGCTTTGGAGAAGCAATAATGATCTGTTAACTTGGGGAGATTCAACTTTAACATGTTCCCAAGTTAGCAAAAATCACATCACTTCTAATCATGCCATTGATTTCAGTCAGGCAGAGGAAAATTATTTTCAAAAACAGTCACCATTCTATAACCAGGTTTATATCTATTATTATTCTTCATTACTGATAGTTATAATTGAAAATATTCTACTTTAAAAATACCTTAAACAATTCTCACCTAAATAAATGTTAAATACCTAAAAATAATAATACATATTATGGATAGTATTCTTTATTTTTTTGTTTTTAACCCTAAATTATAATGTAGCAATACTATCAGGACTTCAAGCATCATTGTTACTCAGAATGCATTTAAGAATTTTCAAGAAGAGAACAATATAGTCTATAGGGATTTAATAGTCTTACAGTAATTTTAATAAGCAAGGTCCATTTTGTTCTAAAATTTCTTAATGTACTTGATATTGCAAAAACAACTCAGTTTTTGCAAAAGTGTAGTATCCCTACCAGTCAAGTGATTTTGGCTTCGAACATCCTCTATTAAGAAAGTCATTAAATTTGGGAAGAAAAACCATGTCAGCTGCTCTTATACCTTGCCTAATTGAACATCAAAACTGAAGATCCAGGATTTCTCACAAATAGCTCTCTAGCAATTTGTCCATTTCTACTGGCAATAGAATTGTTTCTGATTGTCAGCCAAGTGATTGCATGTTTTTTGGGGTCCTGGGGTTTTAGGAATGTGATGAAGCAGAAGCCAAGAAGTATACCCAGAAAATATCTCTGTACTACCTATTTGCTTTTGACTGTCAATAAAATCATGAAAATTACATTTGCTTTCTATCTACAGTTCCCAGGTACTGGGCTGTCAGAACAATAAGAATTGCTGGAGCAGAAAGTAGTTTTATTGACTGATACTAATTATATCCCTAATAGCTCGAGGGAGTGTGTGTACCTATAGGAGAGCATTACATAGAAATTGACTTTGCCCTATAAAGTTTGAAATTTAAGGCAGCTGAAGTTGATCCTGGTAATCACAAAAGATACATACAAATCATGAATACAAATGGTGAGCAAAAAACTAAATCAAGATAAAACACCAAGTGGGAAAATCTCAAGATTTTTTTATGGGTTAAGGGTAAATGCCTTATAAAATTGAAAGCAGTGACTATGAGCTCTGTAACTATCATTGAAGGGTTTGTTTTTTCAGAAAGTATTCAGTTATACCACTCAATGCTCTTTGATTTCCCTTGAGACCTCTTTTACATCAACCCTAGAGCACACCACAGACCTGGAATTATCAGGTCTCTGACTCTCTCAAGGGAGATAGCTTGTGATTGCCCAAAGACAGTTCTGCATCACAGTTTGGTATGAAACCTTTAGGCTAGTTAATCTCTTCTGGAACTTAAAACATGAACAGATTCACCTGAACTCTATTCATTGTAGAAACTCTCTACTATTGCATGGTAATAATTCAAACCATGCTATCACCTCCATTATCACCATCACCACATGGAAATTGCATTTTTATATGTTCTCTTTAATAATGAGTGCTTACCAGAGGTTAAGCGTCTGCCTTCGGCTCAGGGCATGATCCCGGCGTTATGGGATCAAGCCCCACATCAGGCTCCTCTGCTATGAGCCTGCTTCTTCCTCTCCCACTCCCCCTGCTTGTGTTCCCTCTCTCGCTGGCTGTCTCTATCTCTGTCGAATAAATAAATAAAAAATCTTTAAAAAAATAAATAATGAGTGCTTACTCTACATCCATATGTTAAATCAGGCTACTTTATTGGTCTATATAAAAATATCTATTTTTCTGTTTGACATAACCATATCCTATGAAACATAGCACAGAAGACAGCATCAAAATTTCTTCAGTGATCCAAGCTACAATCTTTTGAGTAGTTGATAATCAATTAAAATATATTTATTGAAGTGTGCTATATGCCAAACCACGTGTTGTAGATACAAAAAATATAATAATGTATAAGACACACTAAGTCTCTGACTTCAAGTAATGATCTTCTTTCTTTCTATTCAGAAGACTTGGGCAAAAATTCACACAAAGTAGTAAATAAAACCATTTTTGGTACTAATGAAAAGGTAATATAGGATGTGTGATAGAATTTTGGTGGGGGATAGTGGGTGAGTGGGATGGGAATTGAAGTATTCCTCTAACCAGCAAAACATTGAAGGTCTTTTTGAGAAGATGACATTTGAATTGAGAAAGACACAATCATGCAAAGATTGGGGAGAAGAGATTTTAGGCAGAAAAGAATAAGGACAAACAGTTTGGTATGAAGATTAGTATGTTGTGTGAATGAAAAAGAACTGACAAATATGGCTAGAGCAGAGGTAATCAGGAGTAAAGTAGATAAATAAAGATAGCCAGGGGCCTGTATACATGGGACAACTGCAAGATAAACGGTTGATGAAACAGATTGGGACTGACCCACTGGCCTCAAGCATTTATACAAATATCTTTTCTTTTTAAATCATTTGAGCTGATGGGGTTTAGCTCTTCCAAAAACTGATGCTACCTAAATATTTAAAACTGAAATCCTTACTAGAGGAGTTTCCTGATAAAGTAGCAAACAATGAAAATGGTCAATAGTGGTACTATAATGTTTTGGGCTCACCTCTCCTGGATTTATATCCTATTTTCTCCTTAATTCTATAGGATTGTCACTGAGTCTGGCTTTTTAACTCCTCTCTGACACAAAATACCAGACAGAATAGCTGGTAACCTCAAGATAACACGAACACACAGGTCAAAATAACCAAGATCTCTCAAAATAAAAACATACTGCACAACATATACGAGCTGAATCAGACTTATTGAAAGAAAAAATAAGCCAAAATACACACAAAATGTCAAGGAGGATATTAACAATATGAAATAACACAAGAAATGATAATAAGGGGCTAAGTGAGACTTGGTGGGTCAGTAAGATGGAGAGCTAGGGTGTCCCAACACATATCCCCACCCCCCACACCCCCGAAAAACTACAAACTGATGAAAAAAGCTCTGGAGTACAGGGGAGGAATAGAAGAAACCCTGTGAAGCTCAAAAACTAGGATGACCACATAGAAAAGCGTAGGAAGCATTTTATCTGTCTCACTTCATCCCCCAGTCCTAAGCAGCTCAGCATCAGTAGGGATCCCCTCAGAGGTATTTTACCCCATGGGGACAAGGAAAGCAGAAGAACCCCAACAAGACTCACATCAGTGGAGGTGTGCAGACTTTGTCACCGAGAACTCCCACAGTCTTCACCAATCCTAATCACACTTTCACAGAGCTGCCAAGAGTTACTCTCATTGCATCTTCTATGCAGAGATGGAGCTATCACTACAGTGAGACCTACCTCTAGGGGCTCCAGTCACTACTGTTCCTTGTCTTTGGGATCAGGAAGCCACAGTTCTTCACTGTCTATAGGACCAGAGCAATTACTGCTCTGAGCCCCACCTCTGGGTCCCAAGTCTCACCTTTGGATCCAGTATTGCCAAGGCCACACTACTGCTACTCTGTACACTTTCCCTGGGTTGCTTGTCAGGGTTTTGACCCATCATTATTGGGGCTGTGGAACCAAAGCTCTGCACTCCACCCCCTAGTTCCTAACATATAGATTTAATGGGAAATTACTGCTGCTGTTCTCCTACTGCCCCCTAGGGCCAGAGTTGGCACATTGACTCATCATCCCCTAAATGTGCTGTTACTGCACCTTGACCACTGAGACCAACCACCACCATACCCCATCATACCCGGGCTTGCACTGCTACTGCATCTCCCCCCCCAACTGGGTCCCTGAAAGAACCCGAGACCCATGCCCTGGTTCCATAGGAGATTTGCACATGCTTATACTCCTGATGTAAGCACCACTGCTGCAGCAAGTGCACCTGTGATGAAGGACCTGGGTACTGCATTAGTTCCACATGTGCCTTATTCCAGGACCCTGCCACCACAACCACTCTAAGCATCAGTGCACTAGGCCTAGACTCAAGATGAATTCACCTTGGCTAGAACTTCCTCCAAGTGTAAATAAGAACAAAAGGACCCCAGCACTCCTTGCCTTTGAGGAACTCAATAGTCCTGGCCAGCACTGCCACACTCAGGACTCCACCATTCTTGTCCACAGAAGACCATTATAGTCTCTACCAACATCAAAGTTAGTTGGTGGAGCTGCATAGACATAAGATGCTGTGGTAAATCAGAAATTAGAGATGGTAGGCCTCATCTGGCTAATGCCCTCACAGACATCTTCAAGTGAAAGTATTTACCCAACAAAGTCCATCTTAAAGACTGGAAGTTAGGACTGATCTCTCAAATGTGACATCAACTCAAAACCATCACAAATGTGTGTGTGTGTGCGCACACACACACACAAAATCAAGGAAACCTGACCCCACCAAAGAAACACAGTAATTTTCTAGTAACTGACTACAAAGAAAAGAGGATCTGGGAATTAACTGGAAAAGAATTCAAAATAATTATTTTAAGGAAGCACAGTAATACTCAGAAGAACACAAATAGACAACTCAGCAAACTCATGAAAGCAATGCATGAACAAAACAAAAAGTTAAAGAGATAGGAATTGTAAAAATAACCCAAAAGATCTAGAGCTGAAGAATACAATAAAATGAAAAATGCAGTAAAGAGCTGCAACAACAGATTCAATCAATCAAATAATCTGTGAATATTAAGACAAATCTCTAAATATTTTACGATCAGTGGGAAAAAGGAAGAAAAAATTAAAAAGTGAATAAAGCTTACATGAAGGATGGGATGTCATGAAACAAATCAATATTCACACCATGGGAATTGAAAGGGAGAGGAGAGAGAAAGGGACAGAAAACTTAAAGGAATAATGGCTGAAAACATCCTAACTCTAAGGAGATATGACCTTCCAAGGTACATGAAACTCAAAATTCCCAAAAGAGATTCAATACAAAAAGATCTTTATTGAAACACACTATAATCAAATTCTGGAAAAAAAAAAGATAATTCTGAAATTAGCAAGAGGAAAAAAGGACTCATTGCATACAAGGAAACACCAGTTAGGTTATTAGATTTTGCAGCAGAAATTTGCAGACCATCTGGGTGGGATGATATTCAAAGTACTCAAATTAAAAACAGCCAACCAAGAATACTTTACCAAGCAAGGACTCCCTTCAGAATTGGAGACATAAAGACTTTCACAAACAAAAGCTGAGAAAATTTATCAGCATTAGACCTGCCTTACAATAAATGCTAAAAGACGTTCTTTAAGCTAAAATAAAAGGAGGCTAATTAGTAACATGAAAACATATGAAAGTATAAAGTTAACCAGTAAAGGTAAATTTATAGTCAAATTAAAAATACTTTAATACTTCAATTGCGGTGTGTAAATCACTTTGAAGTCTTAACACATAGATTAAAAAGCAAAAGTGTTAATAGCTATAGCTACATTATTTTTCTTTAAATAAACATTGTTAGGAAATGTAAATTGTGATAACACAAAATGTAGAAGGGGCAACTATATGTGTAAAAAATTTATGCAAATGAAGTTAAGTTGTTATTAGCTTAAAATATACTATTATAATGTATATTATGAAAGCCTCATGGTAACCAGAAAGAATACACAAATTTGTAATAGATACACAAATAATATTAAAAGAATCAAAGAATATTTCTACAAATAAAATCACAATTCACAAAGAAGGAAAGACAGCAAGAGAGGAAGAAATGAACAAAGGAACTATAAAACAATCAAAAGGCAGCTAACAAAATGGCAATAGTCTTTACCTATAAACAATTATTCTAAATGTAAGTGGTTTAAATTCTCCACTTAAAACACAAAGACTGGCTGAGTAGATTAAACAAGAGCAAGAGCAAGAACAGCAACAACTACAACTACCTGGTGCCCGCAAGAGACTCACTTAGGTTTTAAGGACGATCATAGGTTGAAAGTGAAAGAATGGAAAAATAAATTCCATGCAAGTGAAAATAAAAGAGAGCAAAGGTAGCTATGCTTATATTAGACAAAGTAGACTTTGAGTTAAAACTGTAACCAGAGATAAGGAAGATCATGATATAATAATAAAAGAGGTGAATTAATCAAGAGGTTGTAACAATTATGAATATACATGCAACCAACATTGGAGCACCTAATATATCAGGCAAATACTAATAGATATGAAGGGAGAAATAGACATTACATTAAAAGTAAATGACTTCAACATCCCACTTTCAACAAAGGACAGACCATCCAGAGAGAAGAGCCAGTAAGAAAATAGATTTCATTTATACTTAAGTCCAAATGGACCTACCAGACATATACAGAACATCTCATCCAAGAACAGAAGAATACACAATATTCTCAAGCATAGACAGAATATTCTCAATATAGATTATATATTAGGTCATAAAACAAGTCCTAACAAATTGAAGAAGATTGAAGTCACATCAAGTCTTCTTTGACCACAATAGCATAATAGAAATCACTAACAAGAGGAATGCTAAAAAATTCATAAATATGTAGAAATTAAACAACATCTGAAAAAATAATGGGTCAAAGCAGAAATCAAAAGGGAAATTTAAAAAAAATCCTAATACAAATGAAAATGAAATCACAACATAACAAAACATGGCATGCAGCAAAAGCAGATTTAAGTGAGAATTTCATAGGGATAAACATCCACATTAAGAAAATAAATATTTCAAATAAATAATCTAGCCTTACACCTCAAGGAGCCAGAAAAGAAAATACTAAGATCAAATTTAGTAAAAGGAAGGAATAAAGCTTAGAATAGAAATAAAGGAACTAGAGACTAAAGAGTAATAGAAATAATCAATATAAGTAAGATTGGTTGTTTGAAAAGATAATCAGAATTGACAATATATAGGTAGACTAAGAAAAAAAAAAGGCAGGTGACCAAAATTAGTAAAATTACAAATGAAAGAGGAAATATTATACCATTACCAAAGAAACATAAAGGATCATAAAAGACTGAACAACTATATGCCAACAAATTTGATAACTTAAAAAAATGGACAAATTCCTAGAAACATACAGCTTACAAAGATTAAATCAAACTAATAGAAAATCTGAATAGAGTAATAGTAATCAAGGAATTAAAACAGTAATCAAAAATCTCCTAACAAAGGTCAGAACTAGATGGCTTTATAGATAAATTACACCAAACACCTGAAGAATTAATATTAATCCTTCTCAAATCTTCCAAAAATTTGAAGAAACACTTCCAAATTCGTTTTATAAGGCCAACATTATCTTAATACCAAAGCCAGATAAGGACATTACAAGAATATAAAATTACAGTCCAATATTCCTAATGAAAACTGATGGAAAAATCCCAAAAGAGGAAAAAAAACCCCAAAAAACTAACAAACCAAATTCAAGAGCACATAAAAAGTTCATACAACATGATCAAAGGAAATTCCTCTCCAGGATGCAGAGATGATACAACAATATGCAAGTCAATAAATACGATACACCACAGTAAGAGAATAAAGTATATAAATATTATGATCATCTTAATACATAGAGAAAAGCATTTGACAAAACTCAAGATCCCTTTTGATGAAAAACTCTCAGCAAATTAAGTGTAGAAAAAAGAGGATTTCAACTTAATAAAGACTATATATGACAAGTCAACATATAACATCATACTCAATGGTAAAAAGTTAAAAGCCTTTTCTCTAACTGGTAATGCAAGGATGCCCACTCTTGCCATTTCTATTTAACATAGTATTGGAAGTCCAAGCCAAAGCAATTAGGCAATAAAAAGAAATAAAAGACATCTAAGAAAGAGGGAAGAAGTAGAATTATATCTGTTTGTAGAGAATATGATCTATACATAGAAAATGTAGAAAACCATAAAGATACTACAAAAAAAACTAAGAACAAATGATTCAGTAAAGTTGTAAGATGCAAAGTCAATACACAAAAATTATTTGCATATCTATATACTAACAGTGATCTAAAAAAGAAGAAAGTCTCCTAATTACAATAGCATCAAAAACAATAAAATATTATAAATAAACTTAACCAAGTTGGTATAAAATCTGTATATTCACATCTATGAAGATCTGTATTTTCAGGTTTAAAACTATGACATTGATTAAAAAAATAAATGACAAAAATAAATGTCATGATATCCTCTTTTCTTGGCTTAGAAGAATTAAAGCTGTGAGAATGTCACCATAGCATTAAAAGTGATATACAGGGTCAATGAAATTCCTATAGAAATTCCAATGGCAATTTTCAGAGAAATAGAAAAAAGTATTCTAAAACTGGCTTGGAATCACAAATGCCCCAATTAGCAAAAGAAATCTTAAGAATAAAAAGCTAGAGGTATCATAATTCCTGATTTCAAGCTATATTGCAAGACTATAGCAATCAAAACAGTATGTTACTGCCATAAAAAACAGTCACATAGAATAGTGCATTCAAATAGAGACATAAGATAAGAACCCATGCATGTAAGTTCAATTAATTTTTGACAAAAGTAAGAAGAACACACAATATAAAAAGGATAGGCTCTTTATTAATGGTGTTGGGAAAAGGGCAAGACATGCAAAAAGAAAAAAAAGAAAAAAAAAGAAATTATACTTCTATCTTACACCGCTCACCCAAAATTAACTCAAAATGGACCAAAGACAAATAGAAGAACTGAAATTATAAAACTCAAAGAAAATATAGGAAAAAGATCTTCAACTTTGATCTTGACAATGGTTTCTTAGAAAAGACAAAAAAGCACAGGCAACAAAAGCTAAAATAGAAAAAACAGGACAACATCAAACTAAAAAGCTTCTGCACAGCAATCAATGAATTACAAAAAAAAAAAAAAATCAATGAGATGGGGAAAATATTTGCAAGCCATATATCTAATAAGGGGTTAATATCCATAATATACAAATAACTGATACAACCCAATAGGAAAATAGTAAATAATCCAATTTAAAAGTGGGTAAATGGAGGGGAGGAGTTAAGATGGCGGAGGAGTAGGAGACACCTTTTTCAGCTGGTCCCCGAGTCGAGCTGGATAGGTACCAGACCAGCCTAAACAACCACGAAACCAGCCTGAGACGCAGGAAGATGCATCTGGATCTCTACAAATGAACATCTCCAGCGCTGAGTATTGAGGTACAAAGCGGGGAGCCATGAAACTGTGCACAGATATCGGAAGATAAACGGAAGGGGAGGGAGCTGCCGCATTCAGGCACCAGGAAGCGGTAGCCACTTGGACGGTAGAGCAGGCGGGGCTCGCGAACGGCACCCACAAAACAGCAGACTGAGACCGTGAGCCGGGTGCGCGCGCCATCAGGCATCTCACGGAACACCGGAATCCCGGTGCGCTCAATGGATCGAGACTGAGACCAGGAGCTTCCGGAGAGCGCGCGGAGCGGCTGGCGGCATTAGAAACACAAAGGACAGAGACTCGCCGGCCCTGGAAGTGAGGGCTGGGACGCCGGGTATGGGGCACACATCCGGGGACGCTGCAGGGTTGAGCAGCACCAACAGTAACAGAGTTAAAGTAGCCAGAACATTAGTAGAGAATGGGCCACAATCCCTCTGTTCTCTGACAGAGGCTGAAATTCGGCCGCTGCTGTTCTCTGAAGAGGAGGCACAGCAAACCGCCAGGGAAAGCTGCCAGAGAACAAAAGCCTGGAAATACCGGCTCAGAGAGTGCCCATCCCCATACCCCCTCGCAGGGGACATGGAGACTCTACCCAAACAGGGTTGCCTGAGTATCGGCACGGCAGGCCCCTCCCCCAGAAGGCAGGCTGAAAAATCAAGAAGCCCACAACCCGGGCGCCTGGGTGGCACAGTCAAGGAGCTCCTGTCTTCAGCTTAGGGCGTGATCCCGGCGTTCCGGAAAGGAGTCCCTCATTGGGCTCCTCCGCTAGGAGCCTGCTTCTTCCTCTCCCACTCCCCTGCTTCTTTTCCCTATCTCGCTGGTTGGCTGCCACATAAATAAATAAATAAAATATTTAAAGAAGAAGCCCACATCCCTAAGATCCCTATAAAACAAGGGGCACGGCTGGGACACAGTCAATAATTTGGGCTCTGGACAACCCCGCAACCTCTCCTCACCAGAATGACAAGAAGGAGAAGCCCCCCCCAGCAAAGAAAAGACAGTGAGTCTGTAGGCTCTGCCAAAGAAATAATGGATATGGAAGTAACCAAAGTATCAGAAATGGAATTCAGAGTAACAATGGTCAAAATGATGAGTAGAATTGGAAAAACTATTAACGAAAAGGTTACTGAGAATATAGAATCCCTAAGGACAGAAATGAGAGCGAATCTGACAGAAATTAAAAATTCTATGAGCCAAATGCAGGCAAAACTAAAGGCTCTGACGGCCAGGGTCACAGAAGCAAAGGAACGGGTTAGTGAATTCGAGGATGGGTTAATAGAGGAAAAAATGTAAATAGAAGATGGTCTTAAAAAAATTAAATCCCACGAATGTAGTTTACGGGAGATTACTGACTCAATGAAACGATCCAATGTTAGAATCATCGGCATCCCCGAGGGGGTGGAGAAAAACAGAGGTCTAGAAGAGATATTTGAACAAATTGTAGCTGAAAACTTCCCTAATCTAGCGAGGGAAACAAACATTCGTGTCCAAGAGGCAGAGAGGACCCCTCCCAAGCTCAACCACGACAAACCTACGCCACGTCACATCATAGTGCATTTTGCAAATATTAGATCCAAGGATACAGTATTGAAAGCGGCCAGGGCAAAGAAATTTCTCACGTACCAAGGCACAGGCATCAGAATTACGTCAGACCTGTCTACACAGACCTGGAATGAGAGAAAGGGTTGGGGGAGCATATTTAAAGCTCTTTCAGAGAAAAACATGCAGCCAAGGATCCTTTATCCAGCAAGGCTGTCATTCAGAATTGATGGAGAAATAAAGAAATTTCAGAATTGCCAGTCACTAACCAATTTCGTAACCAGGAAACCAGCCCTACAGGAGATATTACGGGGGGTTCTATAAAAGTAAAAAGGCCCCAAGAGTGATACAGAACAGAAAGTCACAGCGAATACAAACAAAGACCTTACTGGCAACATGGCATCATTAAAATCATATCTCTCAGTACTCAGTCTTAATGTGAATGGCTTAAATTCT
Source organism: Ursus arctos (assembly GCF_023065955.2). NCBI lineage: Eukaryota > Metazoa > Chordata > Mammalia > Carnivora > Ursidae > Ursus > Ursus arctos. The sequence goes on along the minus strand of NW_026622775.1, from coordinate 53,685,464 downwards.
CCCATAAATGCCACAGGGTTGCAGATTGGATAAAAGGAAATGACCCATCCATTTGCTGTCTACAAGAGACTCATTTTGAACCCAAAGATGCATTCAGACTGAGAGTAAGGGGATGGAGTACCATCTTTCATGCAAATGGACCTCAAAAGAAAGCTGGGGTAGCAATTCTCATATCAGATAAATTGGATTTTAAACTACAGACTATAGTTAGAGACACAGAAGGGCAGTATATTATTCTTAAAGGAAGTATTCAACAAGTGGATATGACAATTATAAATATATATGCCCCCAACAGGGGAGCAGCAAGATACACAAGCCAACTCTTAACCAGAATAAAGAGACATATAGATAAAAATACATTAATAGTAGGGGACCTCAACACTCCACTATCAGAAATAGACAGAACACCCTGGCAAAAACTAAGCAAAGAATCAAAGGCATTGAATGCCATACTCGACGAGTTGGACCTCATAGATATATAGAGAACACTACACCCAAGAACCAAAGAATACTCATTCTATTCTAATGCCCATGGAACATTCTTAAGAATAGACCATGTTCTGGGACACAAAACAGGTCTCAACTGATACCAAAAGATTGAAATTATCCCCTGCATATTCTCAGACCCCAACACTCTGAAATTGGAACTCAACCACAAGGAAAAATTTGGAAGAAACTCAAACACTTGGAGACTAAGAACCATCCTGCTCAAGAATGACTCCATAAACGAGGAAATCAAAAATCAACTTAAACAATTTATGGAGACCAATGAGAATGAAAATACAACAGTCCAAAACCTATGGGATACTGCAAAGGCAGTCCTAAGGGGGAAATACATAGCCATCCAAGCCTCACTCAAAAGAATAGAAAAATCTAAAATGCAATTTTTATATTCTCACCTCAAGAAGCTGGAACAGGAACAGAGGGACAGGCCTCATCCACGCACGAGGAAGCAGTTGACCAAAATTAGAGCTGAAATCAATCAATCAGAAACCAGAAGTACAGTAGAGCAGATCAACAGGAATAGAAGCTTGTTCTTTGAGAGAATCAATAAAATTGACAGACCACTGGCAACACTTATCCAAAAGAAAAGAGAAAGGACCCAGATTATTAAAATTATGAATGAAAAAGGAGAGGTCACGACCAACACCATTGAAATTGGAAGGATTATTAGAAATTTTTATCAACAGCTATATACCAATAAACTAACCAATCTGGAAGAGATGGAATCCTTCCTGGAAACCTATAAACTACCAAGATTGAAACCGGAAGAAATTGATTTCTTAAACAGGCCAATTAATTTGAAGAAATTGAGTCAGTGATAAACAACCTTCCAAATAACAAAACTCTAGGCCCGGATGGTTTTCCTGGGGAATTCTACCAAACATTCAAAGAAGAAATAATACCTATTCTCCTAAAGCTATTTCAAAAAATAGAAACAGAAGGAAAGCTACCAAACTCATTCTATGAGGCCAATATTACCTTGATCCCTAAATCAGGCAAAGACCCCCTCAAAAAGGAGAATTAAAGACTGATTTCCCTAATGAATATGGACGCCAAAATCCTCAACAAGATACTTGCTAATAAAATCCAACAGTACATTAAAAGAATTATCCATCACGATCAAGTGGGATTCATACCTGGGATGCAAGTGTGGTTCAATATTCGCAAATCAATCAGCATGATACATCATATCAACAAGAAAAGACTCAGGAACCATATGATCCTCTCAATCCATGCCAAAAAAGCATTTGACAAAATATAGCATCCTTTCCTGATTAAAACCCTTCAGAGTGTAGGAATAGAAGGTACACTTCTCAATCTCATAAAAGCCATCTATGAAAAGCCTACTGAAAATATTATTCTCAATGGGGAAAAGCTGGAAGCCTTTCCCTTAAGATCAGGAACTCGACAAGGATGCCCACTCTCGCCACTATTATTCAACACAGTATAAGAAGTCCTTGCAACAGCAATCAGACAACAAAAAGGGATCAAAGATATTCAAATCGGCAAAGAAGAAGTCAAAATGTCTCTCTTCGCAGACGACATGATACTCTATATGGAAAACCCAAAAGAAGCCACTCCCAAACTATTAGAAGTTATAGAGCAATTCAGTAACGTGGCGGGATACAAAATCAATGCTCAGAAATCAGTTGCATGTCTATACACGAATAACGAGACCGAAGAAAGAGAAATTAGGGAATCCATCCCATTTACAAAAGCACCAAAAACCATATGTTACCTTGGAATTAACTTAACCAGAGACGTAAAGGACCTATATTCTAGAAACTATAAATCACACTTGAAAGACATTGAGGAAGACATAAAAAGATGGAAAGATATTCCATGCTCATGGATCGGAAGAATTAACATACTTAAAATGTCCATGCTACCCAGAGCAATCTACACTTTCAGTGCTATCCCGATCAAAATACCGAGGACATTTTTCAAAGAACTGGAACAAATAGTCCTTAAATTTGTATGGAAACAGAAAAGGCCCCAAATCTCCAAGGAACTGTTGAAAAGGAAAAACAAAGCTGGGGGCATCACAATGCTGGATTTCAAGCTGTACTACAAAGCTGTGATCACAAAGACAGCATGCTACTGGCACAAAAACAGACACATAGACCAATGGAACAGAATAGAGAGCCCAGAAATGGACCCTCGGCTCTTTGGGCAACTAATATTTGATAAAGCAGGAAAAAACATCCGGTGGGAAAAAGACAGTCTCTTCAATAAATGGTGCTGGGGAAATGGGACAGCTACATGCAAAAGAATGAAACTTGACCATTATCTCACACCATACACAAAAATAAACTCCAAATGGATGAAAGACCTCGATGTGAGACAGGAATCCACCAAAATTCTAGAGGAGAACATAGGCAGCAACCTCTACGACATCGGCCAAAGCAACCTTTTTCATGATACATCCCCAAAGGCAAGAGAAACAAAAGATAAAATGAATTTATGGGACTTCATCAAGATTAAAAGTTTCTGCACAGCCAAGGAAACAGTCAGAAAAACTAAGAGGCAGCCCATGGAATGGGAGAATATATTTGCAAATGACACTACAGATAAAGGACTGTTATCCAAGATCTACAAAGAACTTCTCAAACTCAATACACGAGAAACAAATAAACAAATCAAAAAATGGGCAGAAGATATGAACAGACACTTTTCCAATGAAGACATACAAATGGCTAACAGACACATGAAAAAATGTTCAAAATCATTAGCCATCAGGGAAATTCAAATCAAAACCACACTGAGATACCACCTTACTCCAGTTAGAATGGCAAAAATAGACAAGGCAAGAAACAACAATTGTTGGAGAGGATGTGGAGAAAGGGGATCCCTCCTACATTGTTGGTGGGAATGCAAGTTGGTACAGACACTCTGGAAAACAGTGTGGAGGTTCCTTAAAAAGTTAAAAATTGAGCTACCCTATGATTCAGCCATTGCACTACTGGGTGCTTACCCCAAAGATACAGACGTAGTGAAGAGAAGGGCCATATGCACCCCAATGTTCATAGCAGCAATGTCCACAATAGCTAAATCGTGGAAGGAGCCGAGATGCCCTTCAACAGATGACTGGTTAAGAAGTTGTGGTCCATATATACAATGGAATATTACTCAGCTATCAGAAAGAACGAGTTCTCAACATTTGCTACAACATGGACGGCACTGGAGGAGATAATGCTAAGTGAAATAAGTCAAGCAGAGAAAGACAACTATCATATGATTTCTCTCATCTATGGAACATAAGAACTAGGATGATCGGTAGGGGAAGAAAGGGATAAAGAAAGGGGGGGTAATCAGAAGGGGGAATGAAACATGATAGACTATGGACTATGAGAAACAAACTGTGGGCCTCAGAGGGGAGGGGGTGTGGGGGAATGGGATAGACCGGTGATGGGTAGTAAGGAGGGCACGTATTGCATGGTGCACTGGGTGTTATACACAACTAATGAATCATCGAGCCTTACATCGGAAACCGGGGATGTACTGTATGGTGACTAACATAGTAGAATAAAAAAATCATTAAAAAAAAAGTGGGTAAATGACTAGACATTTTTTTCCAAAGATGACATTTAAATAAGAATATGAAAATTTGCACCCCAACAGTAATCATTGGAGAATTACAAATCAAAACTACAATGAAATACCACCTCCCATCTGTTTGAATGGTTATTATAGAAAAAGACAATAGATAACAGATTGATATAAGATGGCTGAAAAGTAGGAAGAGCCTAAGATTTCCTCATGCCATGAATACAACTAGTAACTGTCAGATCACCCTAAACACCCAAGAAATTGACTGAAGACTGGCAGAACAAATTCTACAACTAAAGTTAGAGAAGAGGCCACATCAAAGAAGGTAGGAATTATGAATACATGGTTGGGATGGAGATACATCATGGTCACTGTGGGGGAAGGGAGCCACAGTCATGCAGAAGGATGAAACAGATCAGCACACAAGGGAGCACACAGGGAAAATAAATACCCATAGTGTGAGAGGGGCCAAATTTGATGAGTTCTTGCTACTAACAGGGCTTACAGCTTGAAGTGTTTAAAAGGTGAGCAGGCTTCACTGAGATAGAGCCCAGAGGACATTGCACTGCTCTTGGTGCAAAAGCAGGCAAACAACCCACAGATATGCAATGTGGAAACAGCTATCTGAAGAGCAGCTGGGGAACACAGTGAGTTGTTAATTTCCTCACTTTGGAGCACGACCCAGAGAGAAAGCATCCAGAGAGAGACCCCTTCTGGCACCAATCTTTTCCTTCCAGCACCCCTCAGCAAAAGCATAGGGCTGCCTGCTGGAACCAGCACAACCAAATACTTGCTACCTAATGTGCTTACACCAAGTCCTGCCCCTCTGCACTCTGATGGAACAGTCCTTCCTAGTCACATTTGTCTCAGTCCCAGCAAGGCAGGTCCCCTCCAGCAGACAACTGGCCCAATCCCCTGCTCAAACCATGTCTACCAATGCAGGAGTTTTGCAGAGCCATGGTTCTGGTGGAGGCAGTGGCAACAGGTCTCATTTCACAAACAGACCAGAACACACCTAGTTAAAATGTGCCATATTCAGGACAGGGACCAGAAATTGCCCCCAGTAGGCAAATAAAGTCTCCATGGACAACTGGCATGAAGTATAAAGCAGGCAGGACAAAACAGCAGAGTGCATACAATATACATTGGAGAAACTTCCAGAAGTGCCAAGCCCTGGAGAACAGGGGACCCTATACAGCAGGGGACTATAAGACCTCTTGTTCATAAAGACAATGCTCTCAAGAATAAGATGTATTGGCTTTCCAAAAAGAGAGAAATAGGCACATAGACTTAGACAAAATGAAAAGACAGAAATTTATCCCATATGAAAGAAAGAGACAAGGCCACAGCCAGGGATCTAAGTGAAACAGATATAAGTAACATGCCTGTAAGAAATTTTAAAGTAATGATCATAAGGATACTCATTGGACTTGAGAAAAGAGTGGAAGACACGAGTGAGACCTGTAACACAGAGATAAGTTATAAAATGGCAGAGATAAAGGGCTCAATAAACAAAATGAGCAACATGCTTGATAGAATAAATAGCAGAATGGAAGAAGCAGAGAAATGAATTAATGACCTAGAAGACAATAATGAAAAGTGATCAAGCTGAACAAGAGAAAAAAAGAATTATACAAAATTAGAATAGACTTAGGGAACTTAGTGACTTCATTAAATGTAACAACATTCATATTATAGAAGTCTCAGAAGAACAAGAGAGAGAAAAGGGGGCAGAAAATATATTTGAGGAAATAGCTGAATTTCCCAGATCTGGGGAAGGAAACAGATATCCAGATCCAGGAGAACAGAGAACCTCTCAAAAATTTAACAAAAGGAGATCCACACCAAGATATTGTGATTAAATTGGCAGAATATAGTGATAAAGAAAAAATAAAAATAAAAGCATTAAGGCAAAAGAAGGAGTAACATACAAGGGAAACCCCATAAGGCTATCAAGGGATTTTTCAGCAGAAACTTTCCAAGCCAGAAGAGAATGGTGCTGAATGGGAAAAAATCTGTATCCAAGATACCCAGTAAGGCAATCATTCAGAATAGGAGAGATAAATGATTTCCTAGACAAACAAAAGTTAAAGGAATCCATCACCACTAAACCAGATTTGCAAGAAATGTTAAAGGAGGGGCACCTGTGTGGCACAGTCGTTAAGTGTCTGCCTTTGGCTCAGGGCATGATCCTGGCATTCTGGGATCGAGCCCCACATCGGGCTCCTCTGCTGGAAGCCTACTTCTTCCTCTCCCACTCCCCCTGCTTGTGTTCTCTCTCTCACTGGCTGTCTGTCTCTGTCAAATAAATACATAAAATCTTAAAAAAAAAAAAAAAAAGAAAAGAAAAAAAAGAAATGTTAAAGGAAATTCTTTGAGTAGAAAGGAAAGGACATTATTGAGAGTTAAGAAAAGGAAAATAAAATTCACAGGTATGTACAAACATAATAAAGTAATAGATTAATCACTTATAAAATCAGTATGGAGGCTAAAGCACAAAAGCAGTGAAATCAATTTTATCTATAAAATCAGTCAAGGGATTCACAAAATAAAAGAATGTAAAGTGTGGTACCATGTATATAAAACATGAGGGGAGGGTGGATTAAAATTTTAGTGCTTTTAGGATGGGTTCAAACTTAAATGACTGTCAATCTAATATAGACTACTATATGCATAGAATATTATATGCAAACCTAGTGATAACCACAAATAAAAAGCCTGTTATATATATGAAAAAATAAAGAGAAAGGAATTGAAGCATATCACTAAAGAAGGCCATCAACTCACAAGGCAAGACAGTAAGAGAAGAAAGTAACAGAGAAGATCTACAAAAGTAACTATAAGCTAGTAACAAAATGACAATAACCACAAAACTATCAATAATTACTCTGAATGTAAATGAAATAAATTCTCTGATCAGAAGACATAGGGAGACTGAATGGATAAAAAGCAAAATCCATTTATGTGTTGCTGACAAACTCATTTCATACCTAAAAACACATGGAGATTTAAGGTGAAGGGATAGAAAAACATTTATCATGCAGATGGAAAGAACGCTGAGGCAGCAATACTTATATTGCGAAAAGTAGACTTTAAAATAATGACTCTAACAAGACACAAAGAAGGACACACATAATCATAAAGGGAACAATCTAACAAGAACATAACAATTATAAATATTCATGCACCCAACATGGGAGCACTCAAATACATAAAGTAAATATTAATAACCATAACAGTAGTAATAGTAGTAATACAATAATCATAAGGGACTTTAATATCCCACTTACATCAATGGATAGATTAGCCAGACAGAAAATCAACAAGGAAAGAATGGATTTGAATGACACATCTGACCACATGTGCTTAACAGATATATTCAGAATATCCCACTATAAAAAGGTAGAATACACACTCTTTTCAAGTGCACATGAAACATTCTCCAGATTAGATAACATGTTAGGCCACAAAGCCAGTCTCAACACATTCAAAAGACTGAAATTATATCATGCATCTATTCAAACTACAATGCCAAAAAACGAGAAATCAAACACAAGAAAAAATATGGGAAGAACACCAATACATGGAGGTTTAATAACATGCTACTAAACAATAAATGGCTCAAATACAGATGAAAATTAAAACACAATGACCCAAAATCTTTGGGATGCAGCAAAAGCTGTTCTAAGATGAAAGATTATAGCAATACAGGCTTATGTCAAGAAGAAAAAACAAAAAAACAAAACAAAACAAAACCCTCTAATAAAACAACTCAACCTTACACTTGAAGGATTTACAAAAAGAACAAACAAAACCTAAAACCAGCAGAAGAAAGGAAATAAAAAAGATTGAAGGTTTAAAGCAGAAATAAATGAAATCAAGACTAAAAACCCCAGTAGAACAGAGCAATGAAACCAGGAGATAGTTCTTTGAAAAGGTCAACAAAAATGATAAGCCCTGAGTCAGATTCATTGAGGGGAAAAAAAAAAGGGGAGAGAGAGATCTCAAAATCAGAAAGAGGAGAAATAGAACCACCACAGAAATACAAAGGATTATAAGAGAATATTATGAAAGCTTATGTCAACAAATTGGACTACGTAGAAGCAATGGATAAATTCTTATAAACCTCTCAAGGCATGGAGGAGTTAAGATGGTGTAATGGTACCAGAGACCCTGGCTTGCCTCATCCCTTGAACATAGCAAGTTTAACATCAAATCATTTCAAACAACTAGGAAATCAATCTGAGGATTAAGAAATGAATCTGCACAATTGAAAGGAGAGAATGAGGCAGATCAAGGTTCAAAAATATGAACTGTAGGAGATAAAAGCCATGGTACTGCAGAGGGAAGGGAACCCTTTCCATGGAAAGAAATTGAGGAGAGAGGGAGAGAGTAGGAGAGAGAGCAACCTATAGGGTTCATGCAAGACACTGTGGTGTGGGGATCCCCTGGGTCACACTGGGAGAGAATGTTTCTCTTCCTGGAGTATATTTGGAAAAGTGTATATTGCATCTTTAGGGACAAAAGCTCCACCAGGTGCCATTGAGTGGCCGTTCAACAGCAAGGGACAGAGGAGTGTGCAGAGGGCAAAAAACCTGGTCACAGCTTTTTGCTGTGCTTCACCATGGACTCCAGGCACCTGGGTGACCATGTGACTGCCTTTTGGGGACAGAACGGGCCTGTCACAGTACTGTGAAGCTCTCCTCTGCGAGGAGAGTAGGTCCCTGTTTTATTGGGTCCTTTAAGATTTGGAAATTTGAATCCCAGCCATTGGCCAGAGATAAAACACAGGAGAACTATGGTTGTAGGTGTGCCAATATCCCAGGCACAGACAGGTTGAGGGCAAGGATCTGACAAAAGCCTGGGACACAGGAGGGGATACTGTTCACTTTTCTTTGAGGGCCTCCTGAAATCAGCAACCACAAGTTCCTCTCTCTGGAGATGAGAGGGTGGGGTGATGCCATCTTGTACATCCCCCTTCCCAAGCCCACCAACAGGGTCAGACTTCAGAGAGAAACAGTGCCTCCGGTGGAGGTTGGGGTCACTTATGCCAAACCCCACCCCCTGCACCAACCCTGCAGAGACATCTTTTCTTGGGCAGGTCTGACTATGAGCCAGTGCAGCAGGCGTCTCTCTCAGAAGACTAAAACAGGTCCCCAATGTGTATGAAGTCCACTGATCATAGAGTACATCAAAGCATCAGCATCAGTTCTGGTGGAAATAGGACCAGGCTTTCTTTCTTTTCTTCCCTTTGTATTTTGTATTTTTTTTGTATTATTTTATTTTTAAATTTTAATTATTTTTCTTTCTTTGGAATCAGGCTTATAGGTTCTTGTTCATTTATTGATTTGTTTACTTTTCATTTTTTGTATCAGGCCTCTTTTTCTTTTTTTTTTTTTTTTTCCCTTCTTTCTTTCTTTTTCTTTGGAATGAGGCTTATACTTTTTTGTTGGTCTGTTTGCTTTTTTTCCTTTTCCTATTCTTCAATCAGCCTTTTTTTTTTAATCAGATGTCTCAAACAAATCAAAGCACAGATACTTAAAGGTCCAAACACTCCCCATTGCAAGAAAGGAGGAACTCTGCAGAGAACTTATTTTGGTTAGTCAAACAGAAGAGTGCACCAGAAACACTTCCTGAAGCACCAGGCCCTGGACAATGTATAACCGATTCTTAATATAGTATTATTCTCAGGAGCAGGAAACAACAAGATTTCATAACATATGAAAGAGAGAAACCTAGACATAATGATGAGATGGAGGAATTCTCCCCAAAAGAAAGATCAAGGAGAAATCACGGCCAGAGATTTGCTCAAAACAGATAAAAGCAATATATCTGAACAAGAATTTAGAACAACAGTCATAAGAAGACTAGCTGGGCTTGAAAGAAGCATAGAAGATACCAGAGAAGCCCTGGCTATGGAGATAAAAGACCTAAAATCTAGTCAGGCCAAAATAAAAATGCTATAACAGATGCAAAACTGACTGGATGTAATCACAGTAAGGATGGAGGAAGCAGAGAAACAAATAAGATATAGAAGATAAAATAATGAAGCTGAAAAGAGGGAAAGAGGACTGTAAGATCACAAATATAGATTTAGGAAACTCAGTGATTCTACAAAGCAAAATAATATCCATTTTATAGGAGTCCCAGAAGAAGAAGAGTGGGGAGAAGGGAACAGGAGTTTTTATTTGAACAAAGTGTATCTGAGAACTTCCCTAATCTGGGGAAGGAAATAGGCATTCAAGTCCAAGAGGTACAGAGAACTCCCCTCAAATCAACAAAAACATGCCAACACCCAGACATATCATAGCGCAACTTACAAAATACAATGATAAAGAGAAATCTGAAGGCATCTAGGGACAAAATGGCCTTAACCTAAAAGGGTAGACACTTAATGTTAACAGCAGATCTGTACACAGAAACTAGGTAGGCCAGAAAGAAGTGTCATGAGATGTTCAATATGCTAAATGGGAAAAATATGCAGCCCAGAATTCTGTATCCATCAATGCTGTCATTCAGAATAGAAGGAGAAATAATTTCTAGGACAAGCAAAAGCAAAAGGAGTTTGTGAACACTAAACCAATTCTGCAAGAGATATTAAAAGGGACTCATTCAGTGAGAAAGAGAAACCAAAACTAAACAAACAAACAAACAAACAAACAAAAAACAGAGACTGAAAGGAAGAGACACAATCTACAGGGACAGTGACTTTACAGGTAACACAATGGCACTAAATCCATATCTATCAATAATTACTTTGAATGTAAATGCTCTGATCAAAAGACATAGGGTATCACACTGGATAAAAAAGATACCTGTTGATATGCTACTTAGAAGAGACTTATTTTATTTTTTTTAATTTTTTTTAAAGATTTTATTTATTTGACAGAGACAGAGACAGAGACAGAGACAGCCAGTGAGAGAGCGAACACAAGCAGGGGGAGTGGGAGAGGAAGAAGCAGGCTTCCAGCGGAGGAGCCTGATGTGGGGCTCGATCCCATAACGCCGGGATCACGCCCTGAGCCAAAGGCAGATGCCTAACAACTGCGCTACCCAGGCACACCAGAAGAGACTTATTTTAGACCCAAAGATACCTCCAGGTTGCAAGTGAGAGGGTGAAGAATCATCTATCATGCTAATGAACATCAAAAGAAAGCAGGAGTAGCCATACTTATATCAGACACACTAGATTTTAAACCAAAGACTGTAATAAGAGATGAAGAAGGACACTATATCAAAATAAAGTGGTCTATCCACCAAGAAGATATAACAATTGTATATATTTATGCCCCCAACTTGCAAGCAGCCAAATATATAAATCAAATAATAACAAACTTAAAGAAACTCATTGATAATAATACAATGATAGTAAGGGACTTTAATACTTTACTGACAACAATGGACATATCATCTAAGCAGATCAACAAGGAAACAATAGCTTTGAATGACACACTAGGCCAGATGGACTTAACAGACATATTCAGAGCATTTCATCCTAAAGCAGCAGAATACATACTCTTTTTGAGTGCACATGGAGCATTCTCCAGAACAGATCACATACTGGGTCACAAATCAGGCCTTGATCAGAACAAAAAGATTAAAATAGCACCATGCATATTTCCAGACCACAACACTATGAAACTTGAAGTCAACCATAAGAAAAAATTTGGAAGGACCAAAAATATATGGAGGTTAAAGAACATCCTACTAAAGAATGAATAGAAATTAAAGAAGAAATTAAAGAAGAAATTTTAAAAAAAATACATGGAAGCAAATGAAAAATCACAACAGTCCAAAACCTTTGGGATGCAGCAAAAGCAGTCCTAAGAAGGAAGTATATAGCAACACAGGATTTCCTCAAGAAACAAGAAAAGTCTCAAATACACAACCTAAAGGAGCTGGAAAAAGAACAGCAAATAAAGCCTAAAATCATCAAGAGAAGGGAAATAAGATTAGAGCAGAAATTAATTTAATAGGACAGATCAACAAAACTAGGAACTGCTTCTTTGAAAGAATTAACAAAATGGTAAACTCCTAGCCAGACTTATAAAAAAGAAAAGAGAAAGGAACCAAATAAATAAAATCACAAATGAAAGAGGGGCAATCAAAACCAACACTGAAGAAATACAAACAATTATAAGAACATATTATGAGCAATTTTATGCCAATAAATTAGACAATCTGGAAGAAATGGATGCATTCCTAGAAACATGCAAACTACCAAAACTGAAAAAGGAAGAAATAGAAAATTTGAACAGACCTATAACCAGCAAAGAAATTCACTCAGTCATCAAAAATCTCCCAAGAAACAAGAGTACAGGGCCAAATGGCTTCCCAGGGGAATTCTATCAAACATTTTAAAAAGAATACTTATTCTTCTCATGTTTTAAAAACAGAAATGGAAGGAAAACTTCCAAACTCTTTCTATGAGGCCAGCATTACTTTGATCCCCAAACCAAAGATCCCACTAAAAAGGAGAATTACAGACCATTATCCCTGACGAACATGGAAAACATGCAAAAATTATCAATAAGATATTAGCTAATGGAATCCAACAGTAATTAAAAGGATTATTCACCACGACCAAGTGGGATTTATTCCTGGGCTTCAGAGGTGGTTCAATAATCACAAATTAATCAACACAGTATGCCACATTAATAAAAGAAAGGATAAGAACCATACCATCCTCTCAATAGAAGCAGAAAAAGCATTTGACAAAATACAGCATCCTTTCTTGATAAAAACCCTCAAGAAGGTAGAGATAGAAGGAACATACCCCACCATCATAAAGGTCATATTCGAAAGACTCATGGCGATATTATCATGCATGGGAAAAAGCTGAGAGCTTTCCCCCTAAGGTCAAGAATACAACAGGGATGTCCACTCTCACCACTGTTGTTCAACAGAGTACTGGAAGTCGTAGCCTCGGCAGTCAGACAACGAAAAGAAAAAAAAAAAAAAAGCATCCAAATTGGCAAGGAAGAAATCAAATTTTCACTCCTCACAGAAGACATTATACTGTATGTAGAAAACCTGAAAGTCTCCACCAAAAAAAAAAAAAAAAAAAAAAAAATCCCGATGATGGATGATGGATAGCTCCACGAATTCAGTAAAGTTGTGGGATACAAAATCAATGTATAGAAATCTGCTGCATTTCTCCACACCAATAATGAAGCAACAGAAAGAGAAACAGAAATCAAGGAATCATTCCCATTTACAATTGTACCAAAAATCATGATACCTAGGAATAAACCCAACTAAAGTGGGAAAAGATCTGTACTCTGAAAACCAGAGAAAGAAATTAAAGAAATTGATGAAGACACAAAGTGGGAAAACATTCCATGCTCATGGATTAGAAGAACAAACATTTTAAAAATGTCTATGCTACCCAAAGCACTCTACACATACAATGCAATCCCTATCAAAATAACACCAGCATTTTTCAGAGCTAGAACAAACAATTCTAAAATTTGTATGGAACCAGAAAAGACTCTGAATAGCCAAAGTAATGTTGAAAAAGAAAACCAAAGTGGGAGGCATCACAATTCCAGACTTCAAGCTATATTACAAAGCTGTAATGATCAAGACAATATGGTACTGGCATAAAAACAGACACATAGATCAGTGAAACAGAATAGAGAACCCAGAAATGGACCCACAACTATATGGTCAACTAATCTTTTACAAAGCAGGAAGGAATAACCAATTGAAAAAAAAGACAGTCTCTTCAACAAATGGTGTTGGGAAAACTGGACAACAACATGGAGAATAATGAACTTGGGCCACTTTCTTACACCATATACAAAAATGAATTCAAAATGGATGAAAAACCTAAATGTGAGACAAAAAAAAAATCAAAATCCTAGAGTAGAACACAGGCAGCAACTTCTTTGATCTCACCTGCAGCTACTTCTTACTAGAAATGTCTCTGTAGGCAAGGGAATCAAAAACAAAAATGAACTATTGTGATCTCATCAAGATGAAAAGCTTCTGCATAGTGAAGGTAGCAATGAACAAAAGAAAAAGACAACTGATGGAATGGGAGAAGATATTTTCAAATGGCATATCGAATAAAGGATTAATATCCAACATCTATAAAGAACTTATCAAACACAACACCAAGAAAACAACTAATCCAGTTAAGAAATGGACACAAGACATAAATAGTCACTTTTCTAAAGAAGATGTTGAGTTTGTTAACAGACACATTAAAAGGTACTGAACATCACTGATCATCAGGGAAATACAAATCAAAACCACAATGAGATACTACCTCATACCTGTCAAAATAGTTAAAATTAACAACTCAGAAAACAACAGATGTTGGCCAAGATGTGGCAAAAGGGAATGCTTTTGTACTGTTGGTGGGAATGCAAACTGGTGTAGTCACTATGGATAACAGTATGGAGGTTCCTCAAAATTTAAAAATAGAACTACCCTATGACCAAGCAAGTGCACTACTACATATTTATCCAAAGGATATAAAAATGCTGGTTCTAAGAGACACATGCACCCTAATGTTTATAGCTGCCTTATCAACAATAGCCAATCTATGGAAAGAGCCCAATGTCATTGACTGGTGAATGGATAAAAAAAGATATGATTATATATATATATATATATATATATATATATATGTGTGTGTGTGTGTGTGTGTGTGTGTGTGTGTGTGTGTGTAATATTACTCAGAAATCAAAAAGAATGATATCTTGCCACTTGCAACAACATGGATGGAACTAGAGTATATAATGCTAAGGGAAATAAGGCAGTCAGAGAAAGACAAATATATTATTTCACTCATGTTGAATTTGAGAAACAAAACAGGTAAACATTGAGGGACAAAAGAAAACATAAAATAAGATAAAGACAGAGAGGGAGGCAAATCATAGGAGACTCTTAACTATAGAGAACAAACAGGGTTACTGGAGAGGAGGTGTGTGGGAAGATGGACTAAGTAGGTGATGGGCATTAGGAAGGCATTTGTTGGGAGAAGCATTAAGTGTTATATGTAAGTGATGTATCACTAAATTCTATTCCTAAAACCACTACTACACTATATGTTAACTCACTTCATTTTGAATGGAAAATTAACATAAATGTCTCAAGATTGAATTAGAAGTAGAAAATTTTATCAGAGCATTATTAACAATGAAATTAAGTTAGTAATAAAAAAACTCCCATACAAAAGTCCAGGACCAGATGACTTCACAAATGAATTCTACCAAATATTTAAAGAAGAGTTAATATCTTGTCTTCTCAAACTATTTTTAAAAATAAAAGAGAAAGGAGAGCTTCCAAATTCATTCCATGATTCTAGCATTACCCTGATACAAAAGAACAGAAAAAGACACTACAAAAAGCAAAAACAAACAAATAAACAAATACTACAGGTCAATATCTCTGATGAACATAGACACGAAAATTCCCTAAATATTAGCAAACTGAATCAAACAATACATTTAAAAAATATTTACCATGATCAAATGGAATTTATTCCAGGAATGCAAGGATAGTTCAATATTCACAAATCAATCAAGAGGATATGGAGTATCAACTAGAGAAGATAAAAATTGTATGATAACTTCAATAGATGCAGAAAAAGTATTTGACAAAATACTATATATGTTCATGAGAAAAACTTTCAACAAAGTAGGCTTAGAGGAGACATACCTTCATATAATAAAGGTCATAGATGAAAACCCACAGCCAACATCATATTCAGTGGTGAAAAACTGAGAGCTATTCCTCTAAGATCAGGAACAAGACAAGAGAATCCAGTCTTGCCACCTTTATTCAACATAGTACTGGAAGTCCTTGCCATAGCAATCAGACAAGAAAAAGAAATAAAAGGCATCCAAATTAGTAAGAAAGTGGTAAAAGTTTCACTATTTGTAGATGACATACTATATACAGAAAACCCAAAAGACTCCACACACACACACACACACACACACACACACACACACACACACAAACCTACTAGATAGAACTGATAAATGAATTCAGTAAAATAACAGTATAAAATATCAATATACAAAAATCAGTTGCATTTCTCTACACTATAGTGAAGGAGCAGAAAGAGGAATTAAGAAAACAATCCCAATGAAATTTGCACCAAAAATTATAATATATGTAGGAATAAACTTAACCAAGGAGGTGAAAGGTGTGTAAACTATAAAACACTGACAAAATAAATTGAAGATGACACAAACAAATGGATAAGTACTCCATATTCATGGAATGGGAGAACAAATATTGTTAAAATGTTCATAATACACAAAGGAATGTTCAAATTTAATGCAGTCCCTATCAAAATACCAACTGCATCTTTCACAGCAGTATAACAGATAAAACTAAAATTTAGATGGAACTACAAAGACTGCAAATAACCAAAGCAATCTTGAATAACAAACTGAATAACAAACTTGATTAACAAATCACAACCCCAGATTTCAAGATATACTATAAAACTGTAGTAATCAAAATAGTATGGCACTGCAACAAAAGTAGACACACAGATCAATAGAACAGAGTAGAGATCCCAGAAATAAACCTACATGGTCAATTAATCTATGAAAAAAGAGATAAGAATATACAATGGAAAAGGCAGACTCCAACAAATGATGTTGACAAAACTGGATAGCAACAGGCAAAAGAATGAAACTGGGCCACTTTCTTACATCATACACAAAAATAAACTCAAAATGGATTAAAAATCTAAGTGTGAGACCAGGAGCCATAAAATTCCTAAAATAAAACATAAGCAGTAATTTTTTGACACCAGCTGTAGAAACAGTTTTCTAGATATGTCTCCTCAAGCAAAGAAACAAAAGCGAAGTTAAACTATTGGAACTACACTAAAATAAAAAAAGCTTTTGCACACTGAAGGAAACCATCAACTAAACAAAAAGATAAGCCATCAAATGGAAGTAGATATTTGCAAATGTCATATTTGATAAGGGGTTAATATCTAAAATATATGAAGAATTTATACAACTCAACACCAAAAAAAACAAATAATCTAATTAAACATGGGCAGAAAACCTGAATAATTTCTCCAAAGAAGACATATGGATGGTCAACAGACACATGAAAAGATGCTCATCATTACTAGTCATCATGGAAATGCAAATCAAAACCACAACCTCACACTTGTCAGATGGATAAAATCAAAACACAAGGGGAAAAAAGTGTTGGCAAGGATGTAGAGAAAAAGAAAGTCCCATACACCATTGGTGGGATTGCAAATTGGTACAGCTACTGTGGAAAATAGTATGAAGGTCCCTCAAAAATTTAAAAATAGAAACACCATATTGTCCAATAATTCCAGTACTGGTTATTTACCCAAAGAATATAAAAAATACTGATTTAAAAGATATATGCACCCCCTTATTTCCCCATTATTAACAAAATCAAAATATGGAAGAAACCCAAGTGTCAATCCATAGATGAATGAATAAAGAATGAATGTATAAACACACACACACACACACACACACACACTAGAATATTTTTCATCCATAAAAAAAAAAAAAAGACTGAAACCCTGCCATTTGCAACATCATGGATAGATTTAGCATGTATAATGCCAAGTGAAGTTAGTCAGAAAGACAAATACCATATAATGTCACCCATATATGGAACAACTATTGTGATTAGCACTAAGTAATATATAGAATTGTTGACTTATTATATTGTACATCTGAAACTAATATAATACTGTATGTTAATTATACTTGAATTAAAAGGTTAAAAAATTTAAAAATGAAATAACCTGATTTAAAAATGGGCAGTTTACTTGAATATACATTGTTTTCAACAAGAAGTACAGATGTTCAATGGTGCATGAAAAGATCTTAATAATCACTAATCATCAGAGAATGCAAATCAAAACTATAATGACATAATACCTCACGCCTGTCAGATTGGCTATATAAGTGACTGTGGTTTCTTTACCAAATAAAGCTTTGGCCTAGACTAGTCTTTTTCTAGATAGATTTGTATCTATATAGATTTCTAGATACTTCCTACTTTCCTTCTTTTTGTCCTACCTTACATGGTGTAAAATATGCATCATTGTCTGAAGTCCTCACCTTCTTTCTTCCCCCAAAATATCTTGTACATACTACCAAACTTGGTGTCTGCTTCTCTGCTGACCTGAACAAATGCAAATGGTACCAAGAGTTGTCTAAAAACATATATTAATAGGGGATTTTTGACTGGCTCACTCATTGCTGGAAAGGCAAAAAGTACATCGTTCTGCATCATGGGACACAGACAATCAGTCACATAAGGTGGCAGCCATTTGCAAAAGTTTTTACTAATGGTGATATGAGAAAATGGCAGATGCAAGGGGAGTATAGGTATGATGTTCAAACATTTGTAAAATACTAGAGGAGGGGAATTTGTAGGGTGTCTACAAAGACAGTGGAGTTGACTGGTTACTATTTAGTTGTGTCAAAGTCCTTTAGAGAGGTAGGAGGAAACTAAGGGCTCCTGACAAACAATTCAAGGTGAAGTGCAAGAGTCAGAGCACTTCTTTGGTAAGTTACAAAGGGACATTTATCTCCTTCATTAGAAGAGCTGTTAGAGTTGGGCAATGATTTGAAAAGGCAATAATGTCACAGACCTACAGACATTTGAATGTTCAGCCAATATAGATATGTCATGCTATCTTTAGGGCGTAGGACCCTGAAATATGGGATAAGGACATCTGAATTGATATACATGAGGGCACTGGCTCTGATTATAACTAGGGTTGAATACTATCATAATTCCAATGGACATTTGATGGGCTTGGAAAAGGAGAAAAACTATATATTGAAGGAGTTGCAAAAACAGCTGGCAGAGAAATACCCCTGGGATTGGTTGATCAAAACAGCTGAATACCAGACTGGGTAAGAAGTAATTCATTGATGTGAGGACCCTTCCTAGAGACATGGAATTTAACAAAGATTGAAAACCTGTCACAGTGAGCAACAAAATAAAGATCCTCTAATGCTGAGGAAGACATTGATGCTGGAGGTGTAATGGACACTTACGCTACTTTATAAGAGGTGGTAAAGATTGCTCTTGTCCATGATGGCCTAGCACCTGGAATTTGCAAAGCTGCCCAAGCTTTAGACAAGTGTCAAGCCCATCTTTGTGTGCTGGCATCTGTAATGAGCTTATGTATGATGAATTGGTGGAGGCCCTTTGTGCCGAACACCAAAACAACTTCATCAAGGTAGATAACAAGAAACCCGGGGAATAGGTAGGCTTCTGTAAAACTGACAGAGGGAAAATGCTGAAAGTGGTTGGTTGCAGTTATGTGGTAGTCAAGGACTATGGCAAAGAGTCTCAGGCCAAGGACACCATTGAGAAATACTTCAAGTTCAAGAAATGAACAAATAAAAACTTGGTTCTTTAGTAAGAGGAGGCAGGGGAGGGAGCAGGAGAGAAGGGGGAGGAAAAGGAAAAGGCAGCAGCAGCAGCTGCCTGTGGAGTCACATAGCTAGAGAGACATTTCAGTACACAGTCGATGTAAATATTTCACTGGAAACCTGACAACGTGGCACCAGGATGTACTGGGGGTATCCTAGTAAGAGATTATTAGAATGGAATTATAGGATTTGAGTTTGTGCTTAGTCATTTCATTTTTTGTAGCATTTAGGAAAGTGAGACTTGCTTTGTTATAAGGAAGTACGGATATTCATATGATTAGTTTTTAACAAACCTATCTAGAAAAGACTAGGTCTAGGCCAAAGCTCTATTTCGTTAAACACACACACACACACAGTCACTTACATTAGCCAGGACAGAAGTATGTTTGGCCATTTTTGTGTTTTGGACAATGTTCGTGTTTTATCTACATTCAGGTATAATTACAGAATGATCTTGTTTTTGTCTTGATTCATCATGGTCACAGAGCAGCCTTGTTTAATGTTGATATTCTGTGACTTATTTTATATTCAGCCTAGAACTTAAGACCTAGCTGAGCATACTAGGCTACTTCCTAAATGCCAGCACTGCTTTTCTCTTTCTCGGTAGTACTTGTATTTGAAAGGAAATAATTTAGGGGCACCTGGGTGGCGCAGTCCTTAAGCATCTGCCTTCAGCTCAGGGTGTAATCCCAGCGTTCTGGGATCAAGCCCCACATCAGGCTCCTCCGCTATGAGCCTGCTTCTTCCTCTCCCACTCCCCCTGCTTGTGTTCCCTCTCTCGCTGGCTGTCTCTGTCAAATAAATAAATAAAATCTTTAAAAAAAATGAAAGCAAATAATTTAAAATAAATATGCATACAGAAATAAATACATTTGGGCATGCATTAGCTAACTCAATTACTTTTAATTGCAGTAGAAATTTTAAGTTGAATAATAATCTACTTTTTGTTATTCATAAAATATATGGTACCAGGCAACACAATCACCTGTTGTTGCAGAAGTTTTTATAAAAAAAAAAAAAAAAAACAAAAAAAAAAAAAAAAACAAAACAAAAAAAAAAAAAACTACTGTATTTTTAAATTTGCCTTCCTTTATTTACAATCACATAGAAAAGTATTTTAAATTGTGTTTCTAAAATATGTTTCAATTTTTTACACTTGTAGGTAAAAACAACAAATATAAAACAACTTGGATAAAGTAATGCTAAATGACTTTAATAAATTAAAAATAACATATACTCGAAGGTCTTCTTTCAGATGACTGTGGGGATAAGACTGGTTGAATAGTTTGCAATCTAATGGAATCAATAAAACAAAATATATACATAAAAAAAGACCTCCCAAAGCTGAAGAAAAAAAAAGTCTATAAGTATGAAATGAGTGAAATAAATCTAGGAGAGAAAGAAAATCCATTCCCATGACTCAAAGAATTTCTTTGACAGAGATAAAATTTGAGATAGGATCTGGAGATTTCGATAGGCTGAGAAAGAAAAGCTCATCACTAACTGGCATGCACTATGTACCTGATACCCTACCCACTTGATATAATTTAATCCTACCACAAGCCAATTAACTGAGGCCCAGACAATTTAAGTAAACAGACATCTTTCACACAGCTACCTCTATGCAGAGTCCTTATCTAAGCCCAGATATTGACCCTCAAATCCATACACTTTCCATCATGCAGTGTTGAGAAATACATCTAGAAACAGGCATGCAAGAGTAGCAAAACTGAGGGAAGGGACGAGATAAACAGGATTAAAGCATCCAGGGTTTGTTCAAATAATTTGACTGGATCATATCATTGGTTTGGGAGGAAAAGGCTAGAAGAAGCCAGAAGATAAATGGAAGATAAGGCTGTAACAGTTGAACCTGCCTTAAGCATTACTGAGAGCAATCAATGGCCAAAGGAATGAAATTAGAAAAACATCAGTTTAAGAAGATTAATGTTATTAAGCAGAAGCGATTGAATGGAAAATAAATTAAAGATAAGGAGACCTATTAATTATGGCAACAATAAAGTAAAATCTGACAGAAGTTTGGAAACATTTTCTAAGAATCTCAAGATCTGCAGTGTCATAAAAATAAAGGAAGAATATTAATGTTCAATTGACTAGGGTGTTTTTATTTTTAGGTTGGGTGATTTACCTTGGAAGCACTTCAAAAAGCAATTGGATCACTTTCGTTTTGTGATCATAGCAAATACAAAACAGTATAAACAAAATGTCCTTTATCCTTCTCCAATTTTTGAACAAGCAGTAGAAAATTAATTAAGAATACATATATGGAAAATAATAGTAGTATATACTTATTTCAACATTTTTACAATGCTTAAACTCTTTGCCAACATTACAAATATCACCTTATTTAATTCGCACAATTCCATGAGTCAGAGTATATACTATTGTATCTAAATTTAACAGAGAAATAAACCTAAGCATAGACAGGTTAAGTAATGTATCCAAGGTAATACACAGTGGATAATAAACCTGGGGTTTGGGCCCAGGTAGTAAAGTTCCCAAGACTAGACTCTTAACACCATTTTACTAAGTTGATTCCCTATTTATTGCTCCTAATTTAAATGATGAATATAATATGGCAAGCATATTTTAATTATTTTCACTCATTTCTCTTTTAGAAAACATAAGTGGTCTATTATTCAATAAATGAAAATACTGTTATTATTTCTATAAATTCCATACATGAAGTTTTTATTTTGTGGTCATAAATATAATTTTCCTATATTGGCATAAGGTAATTCTTGATTTTAAGAATATGTAATTAAGAGGCCAAATTATAGAGGTTGCACAGGCCCAGTCAAAGCTATATAGAAGGAGGGAATGATATAGATAAAAGCAAAGAAATTCAAATTGATATATTTTGGTGCCTATTACATGCAAGACCTTATGACTATTGTGTAACGTACAATTCATCTGTGTTCCAGGAGATGGCAATATAGTGGTAGATTAAATAATGATATACATATTTATTCTGATGATGAGTGCCATTAAGGTATTTAAATACAATTATAACTGAAATGAGGGAAATACCACGTTCAGGGGAAAGAATCAGAAAATGCTCTCAGCAGAAGATATTTCTAATGCTCAAGAAATGAGGAGAATTTTTTTTGTAAAGATTTTGTCTATTTGACAGAGAGAGAGGGAGAGCCAGTGGGCACAAGCAGGTGGAATGGCAGAGGGAGAAGGAGAAGCAGGCTCCCTGCTCAGCAGGGAGCCCGATGCAGGGCTTGATCCCAGGACCCTGAGATCATGACCTGAGCCGACGGCAGATGCTTAACCCACTGAGCCACCCAGGCACCCCAAGAAATGAGTAGAATTTTAACAAGTTTAAATAATAGAAATATTCATCTAGGCAGAAGTAAAAGTATAGGCTGTTGGTCAAGACATAGAGGGTAATGCTTTCAGGCATACTGACTTGGAGTGTAGCAAAAATGTTAGAGGACCGTTTACATCCCATATGGTACTAGCAAAATAAAGACCTTCAGTGGTTAGACTATTCCCTCTCTCAGTACATATGTTTCAGACTTATTAGGACATACTAAATTTGAAACCCTGATGAAAGGAATCAAAATAGAAGGGGTAGAATATGTTAAAAAAATACTTGATAAGTCAAAATATGGAAGCCCCAAATAATTGGGAAAATATTTCTTCCTATCATAAAAACAGACAGGAAAGGTAAGGTTTCAATGAATTTGATAAAATATATTTGGGGTAATTCAGTCTTTTCAGTTAGCCAGTAAGACATGATAAAGTGATAACCCATGCTCAAACTGTATAGAGGCTTAAGGACCCTTACTCAGAAGAATGGGATATAGAATAAAAGCTGAACATACAGATTGCTGAACAGCAATGAACTATCAGCAGAGATTAGGTAACGTGAATTCCAAATGTATATGATAGAGATTTCAATACTGCCCGGGAAACTTCAAAAGCCTGAAATAGAAGAAAAGAAATGGACGATGAGCTGCTTCCTGGATCTACCAATTATAAAGTTATCAGTTGGACCAAATCAGTCAATATTTAAAAGTATTTTTGTATTCATAATAATTTTGTCTACATGTTACACCTGTTACTGATAGAGAAGAATTAAAATACCAACTACAATTAGAATTGGCTGTTTATTTTTCACTTTGGCTAATTTGGGGTTTAGGTTTTTTGAACCATCTAGAGTATGGTAAGATATGTAAGTATGTGATCCAGAACAGGAGGTTAGGATATAAAAATATAAAATGATGTGCCCAAAAGACATAATAATTTAGAATATAGCAAAATGTTATATATAGAATCCCAATTAAAATTTGAGGCATTTGTACTGAACAGGAAATAATCAAAACCTTACTGAGCCTTATTTTTGTTTTTTGTTTTGCTTCCTAGTTTTTAGGGTTGCTATGTCTTCTTAACTAATTAATATATTGATCATTATGAAATGTCCTCCTTTATCCCTGGTGATATTCCTTATGCTGTATTCTATTTTGTCTGATAGTAATAAACATTTCTTGGTTTGTTTTTTGTTTTTGCTTTTAGTGTCTTTATGTATAAAGTATATTTTTACAGATGTCATATAAATAGATGTGTCATAATTTCTAATTATATGACAATCTTTTAATTGGAATGCTGAAAAATATTTAATGTAATTTTTGATATTGCTGGATTTTTAAAAATTCAATTAGCCAACACATGGTACATCATTAGTTTCAGATGTAGAGTTCAATAATTCCTCAGTTGCGTATAATACCCAGTGTTCATCATATCACGTGCACTCCTTAATGCCCATCACCCAAATACCCTATCCCCCCTATGCTTGCGTCCTATGCTTAAGAGCCTCTCATGGTTTTTCTCCCTCTCTGATGACTTCTCATTCAGTTTCCTTCCCTTCCCCTATGATCCTCTGTGCTGTTTCTTATATTCCACATATGAGTGAAACCACGATAATTGCTTTTCTCTGTTTGACTTATTTTTCTCAGCATAATACCCTCTAGTTCCATCCACATTGATGAAAATGTTAAGTATTCATTCCTTTCTGATGGCTGAGTAATATTCTATTGTGTATATATATATACCACCTCTTTATCCATTCATCCGTTGATGGACATCTCGGCTCTTTCCAGTTCGGCTATTGTGAACAAAGCTGCTATAAACCTTAGGGTTCAGGTGCCTCTTTGGATCCCCACATTCATATCTTTGGGGTAAATACTAGTAGTGCAATTGCTGGGTCATAAAGTAGCTCTATTTCAACTTTTTGAAGAACCTCCATACCATTTTCTAGAGTGGCTGTACAAGCTTGCATTCCTACCAACAGTGTAGGAGGGTTCTCCTTTCTCCACATCCTCACCAACATTTGTTGTTCCCTGTCTTGTTAATTTTAGCCATTCTAACTGTGTAAGGTAGTATTTTCTTGTGGTTTTGGTTTGTATTTCCCTGATGCCAAGTGATGAGCATTTTTTCATGTGTCTGTTGACCATTTGTATGACTTCTTTGGAGAAATGTCTGTTCATGTCTTCTCTCCATTGCATTACCTGTAAAGTCCTTGTTTCTGTGGATTGTCTGTTTCTTTCTGCTCTATGTTACTTTTTGGCTCTCTCTTGACTTACAGGATTCCCTTTACTCTTTCTTGCAGGCTGGTTTAGTGATCACAAATTCTTTTAGTTTCTATTTGTCCTGGAAGCTCTTTATCTCTCCTTCCATTCTGAATGATAGCCTTGCTGGGTAAGGTATTTTGCCAGCCCTTTCTGGCCTCCCCGGTCTCTGTGGATAGGTCTGCTGCCAGTCTAATGTTCCTACCCTTATACTTTAAGGACCTTTTGTCTCAAGCTGATTTCAGGATTGTCCCTTTATCTCTGAAATTTACAAGCTTCAATGTTATATGTCAGGGTACTGATCTATTTTTATCGATTTTGAGGGCGAGTTCTCTCTGCCTCCTGGACTGGAACACCTGTTTCCTTCCCCAGATTTGGGAAGTTCTCAGCTATGATTTGTTCAAATATACCTACTGTCCCTCTCTCTCCCCCCCCCCCGCCCCGATCCCACTAATTCTAATATTGTTTTGCTTTATGGTATTGCTGATTTCTCAAAGCCTCCCCTCATGGCCCATTAGTTGTTTTTCTCTCTTTTCCTCGGCTTCCCTCATTTCCATCATTTTTTTCTTCTATGTCACTGACACTCTCTTTTGCTGCAGTTATCCTAACTGTTAGAGCGTCCATTTTAGACCCATCTCTGTTAAAGCATTTTTAATGTTGGCATTATTAGATTTTATTTCTACACTAAGAGATTCTCTAGTGTGTTTTATGCTTTTTTGAAGTCTAGCTAGTAACTTTATAATTGTTACTCTGAATTCTATTTCTGACATTTTACTTATATCCATATCTATTAGATCTATGGCAGAGAATATTACCTCTGGTTCTTTTGCAGTGAATTTCTCCTTCTAGTCATTTTGTCCAGAGAAGAATAGATGAATGAAAGGACGAAATTAAAAATATATATATATCAACCACAAACTCAGTGAAATACACAGGAGACAAATCTGAAGATGTCAGAAACCAAAAAAGAAAAAAAAGGAGGTAGGGGAGAGAATATAATCTCATAGGTGGACAAGACAGGGTGATCCACTTGGTCCCGGGTGTATTTTTGTCTGTTAGAAGACACTAAATCCCAAAATTGTAAAGAAAGAAAAACTACACACACACACACACACACACACACACACACACATAAAATTGAATATAGTGAAAGGAAGTCAAAACCAAAGAATATATCCATAAAATGTAAATGTAAAAATGAAAATTTTAAAAACTTAAAGAGTTGATAAAACAAAAAACTTGCAAAAAGTGGTCATTTTTCTATTTGTAGAATTGCAACAATTATTTTCTTACATCTCAGGTTGAATTCACAGGTGTTCAGAATGATTTGATAGATAACTAGCTGAATTCAAGGGACCAGATGAAACACGGGTCCCTTATTCTTCTACCATCTTCCCTCTTCCAATTGATACAGCTGGATTTAATCATCCATCTTGGTATTTATTTTTATTTGTCCCATCTGTTTTTTTGTTTCCTTTTTCTTTTTTGCCCTTTTTAAATTGAATAGTTGCTTTTTAAGTATAGTATATTATCTCCACCATTGGTTTGTTAGTTATCTCTCTTTTGTCTTTTATGTATTTTCTCTAGTGCCTAAAGTATCTCATTTTAACAAGTTTCATTCTACCTTTAAATAACATTGTTATTTCACATATGTTATAAAAAATTTTCAGCAGTGTATTTCCACTTCCCTTTATTTTTATTATTCTGCATATTTGTATATTTTATTTTTCTTCATCCTGACTTGATTATCTTTATCACTTCTCAATTGTAATATACCTTATTTTTCTTTAGTGGTTACAACAGTGGTTAATAACAATACTTAAGAAAATATGAAACTCATAATTAAAAGACCACAAATCCATCTTCTCCTTGAAATCATTTGGTGATTAGGGGAATTTAAACTTTCTTTATTAACATTGTGAAGTAAGAGAAGCAGTAGTCAAAGCACAGGGTTTTTAAAAGTAGGAAATTTAACAGGAGTGCATCTCATAATAAGCTGGATCCCTAACGGTCCATTTTGAAACACGTATTACAGAAATGTACTGCTCCTAATGCAGATTTAAACCCCCCCCCCCAAATTAATCATTTTAAGATTTTGGGCATCCAGGGAAACTCAAGCTTTAATAT
Organism: Ursus arctos; assembly: GCF_023065955.2. NCBI lineage: Eukaryota > Metazoa > Chordata > Mammalia > Carnivora > Ursidae > Ursus > Ursus arctos. The sequence continues at coordinate 53,658,268 of NW_026622775.1, read as the reverse complement.
TGATTAAACATTGACTGAGATTTATCAGGTACCTGGAATAAGTAAATGGTAAGACTCTTTTTAGAGAAGATTTCTTACCTTTACCTTTGGAATTACAAATAATTCAAAAAATAATTGGACCATATAAAGTGCTCAGTTTAAACCACACAAGGGTAAACAAGATTGGAAGTCAATATTAAAGCAAGAACAAGGGCAACAAATAGAAAAAAAATAACAAATATGGTAGATGCAAATCAACTTTATCAGTAATCACTTTGAACAGTAATGGTCTAAATGTTCCAATTAAAAAACAGAAACTGTCAGAGTGCATCAAAAAACAAGACCCAACAATATGTTGTCTACAAGAAACCCACTTTAAATATTATTATCCATATAGCTTAAAAGTAAATGGATGGGAGAAAATATACCAGGTGAACACTAAACAAAAGAAAGCAGGAGTAGCTATATTAATTTCAGATAAAGCAGACTTCAAAGGAAAGTTACCAGGAATAAAGAGCATTATATAATGATGAAGGGGTTAATTTCCCAAGAGGTAACACCGTCAACAGACCATCAAACTGTGTGAAGCAAAAAGTATTGGAATCTCAAAGGGAATAAGATGAAGTCACTATTATCACTGGAGACTTCAAAACCCCTCTATCAGAAACTGACAGGTCTAGCAGAGAATCAGTAAGGACATAGTTGAACTTGACATCATTATCAATAAAATGGATATAATGGACAATTATATACTACTTCATTTGACAGTAGCAGAATACACATTCTTCTCAAGCTCACATAGAACATTCACCACCATTGACCACATTCTGGGCCATACAATGTGCCCTAATAAAATTAAGAAGAATAGAAATCATACAATGTCCACTCTCAGACCACAATAAAACTAAACTAGAAATCAATAATGGAAAGATAACTGAAAAATCTCAATACATGGAGATTAACTTTTCTATATAACACCCGGGTCAAAGAAAAATCATAAGAGAAATTTAAAAATATTGAATTAAATGAAAATGAGAACACAACTTTCCAAAATTTGTGGGATACAGAAAAAAGCCATTTGTAGAGGGAAATTTCTAGCATTGAATTCATATATTTGAGAAGAAGAAAAATCTAAAACCAATAATCTAAGTTTCTACTTTAGGAAACTAGAACAAGAAGGGCATATTAAACCAAAGAAAGCAAAAAAAAAAAAAAAATAAGAAGAAGAAGAATTAGAGCCAAAACAAATGAAATTTAAAACAGGAAAATAATAGAGAAAAATCAATGAAACCAAAAGCTGGTTCTTTGAAGAGATCAATAAAATCTATAAGCCTCTTGCTAGGCTAAGAAAAAAGAGTACATAAATTACTAATATCATAAATTAAATAGGGGTATCACTATAGATCCTATGGACATTAAAAGGATAATAAATACTGCTAACAACTTCATGCCCACAGATTTGAATACCTAGATGACATGCGCAGTTCCTTCAAAGACACAAGTGCCCAAACTCAAGAAATATATAATCTAAATAGAATTTTTAAGAGAGAGCGTGCATGTGTGTTGTGAGTGGGGGAAGGGGCCAGAGGAAGGGGGGAGGAGGAGGGAGAGGGGGAGGGAGAAAGAGAATCTTAAGCAGGCTCTATGCCCGGTGGGAACCCAGTCTCACAACCCCATGATTATGACCTGAGCTGAAATCAAGTGTCAGATGTTTAACCAACCTAGCCACCTGGCTGCCCCTGAATAGACCTATATTAATGAAATTGCAACAATAATTGAAAATCTTCTAAAACAGAAACCACCAGGCATTGATGGGTTCAATAATGAATTCTACCAAACATTTAAGGAAGGAAGTATATCAATTCTTTACGTTCCTTTTCAGAGAATAGAAAGAAGTATTTTCTAACTTGTTCTATGAGCCTAGAATTATCTTAATATCCAACCAAATACATTACAAGAAAACTATAGACCACCATCAGTAATAAACAGATGCAAAAATCCTCAACAAAATATTAGGAAATCTGATCCAACAATGCATAAAAAGTCTCCATTTGTTTAGTTATTTCATTTCATTCATCAAAGCTTTGGGTGATTATAATGTATCAATGTAGGTTCATCAATTGCCATCAATGTATTGCTCTGGTAGGGGATATGGATAATGGAAGGTTATGCATGTGTGGAGGAGGGGTATATAGGAAATCTCAGTACCTTCCCCTCAGTTTTGCTAGAAACTAAAAACTGCTCTAAAAAAGTAAATTCTTAATTATCCCACATCCAAAGATAAAGAGGCACATAAGAAAACTAGACTTTATGTACCAGAATAAGAAAACATAAAACAACCAAAACAGATCCTAAAGTATTAAGATTCTAAAATTATCACATGAGGCTTTTAACTATATATAAATATTTTGTAAAAAGAAATTAGACACGCTTTAAAATATTTAGGGAAAAAGAAGCCATTAAAAACAAAATTTTGAAAAATAAACGAATCTTTTAGAATATACCCACAGAAATTAAAAGCTTATTGGTAGGCTTAGCTGAATTAGTGTATTAGAAGCTAAATTAAAAAGGATGATCCACACAGAGCAACTTTCAACAGTTTAATGTGGTACAAAACTGAGTTAAAGTAGGAGCTATACATAGATGAAGCAGCATTTAATACTTCATATAAAGCAATGCATATTTTTAAAAGTTAAAATGCACATATCTACATGGGTGTGTTTTGCTGAGAAGTTAGATCTGTTGTAGACCGGAAACCACATGTTGTGATTTCACATATTATTTTTTCTTAGATATTTCTACTTCCAGTAAACATAGTTAATAGGCAAATAATGTACATATAGATTTTTGGAGTGTCTGTTATCCAATGTATATACTCCCACAACTTCCATGAAGAAATACCCTATTATCGATTGGTATTTTGTTGTAAAATGAATAGCAAAATTGGAAGGTATATGGCCAAAATGCAAATACTGTGTTCACAAAATAAAAAATCCATTGTTCAAACAAAGTGGATGATCCAGAGAACACACAGAGGGAAAAAAATAGTAACTTTAAAATACAGAGAAATGGTAAGAGACATGAGGATAGAGTAATAAGGTCCAAAACATAATATGCTCATGACGAAACCTGATTTGTCCACTTGTTATAGTTTTGATTTCATATCTTTGTAATCTACATAAAGAATAAAAGGTTGTCAATTTATAAAATGCTAAATATATTCAACTAACTAAATCAACTAAATAAACTAAATCAACTCTCTGCCTATGAAGTTCAAAAATACAACATGTTTTATGAATTATCAGAGATACAAGTAGCTTGATAAATGAGAATCAAATGAAATTGGTTCCATGTATAATGAAGTATTTATTTTACATCTACCTCAAAGGTATAAGAGGAATAGACTAGTCTTCATATGTTAAACATAATTATTTATATTCTGCATATTTAAAATTTAACCACATCAATTTTGTCTTTGTTAAATAATTATCCAAAATATTGTGAAATTGTCTTATGATCCTGATAACTATTCTGAAGCTACTAATTGCCCTGTATTCTTGAACTAGCATAAAAACACATTGTTAGGTTATTTTCTATGTTTACATTAATCAAAGCAAGCCAAAGAAAACTTTGTTAATGACAAAAAAATATATAAAGAAATAGAAACAAAATTAAAACTCAGAAGTACTAGAGTAAGAAGGAAGAGGTCATGCTGAAGATGTGTTCACATATCCTGACATGCAATATCTTTACCTTGTAAAGAATTTTTTAAAATTCATTTTTGTAATGAGCTTAAAATATTCCCAAAATCAAAATATCTCAGTTGCTTGCATTTCTATGACAAAGATCATGAGGTGGTCCCTTCACAGACTTACACTGCTAGTAGGAACATTCGACAGACATAAGTAACACATGTGGCCTCAATCAGAGAAAGAAAATTGCAATAAATCTCTCTTGGATGTTCCCTAGTTATTTGGTATTTAATATTAAAGGAAAGAATGAAGATCATAAGGCTTATTGCATCACTTATTTCTTTTTAATCAAGAAAATAATTGAATCAGAAGTCTGCAAATGTAATAAAAAATATAGGTTTCTTTTTTCTAACTCTTTAATATATCTGAGCTGAAAATTAATTTCAAAATAAAAGTACTATGCTTTCCAGTATTTAAGAAAAAACAAACAAACAAACAAACACTTAAATTGGAAGTGATTGCATGGCAACAAATCCAAACTATGAAAGACTGAGTATCTGGCAAAATGTGACATTTATGCCAAGATAGGGATGAAGGAGAAAGTTACCTATCCTTAGATTTCAGAGTGATATTGAAATATCCCTAAAAGCATGTGTTAGAGTTCTGGAAGGTCCATTCAGTGATTCTTTGATTAGAATGAGAAGAGTCTGACAATGAGAGAAGTGAAGACTATCTGTACAGCTCAAGTATGATATAGAATGGGAATAAAAGTGAACTCAAGTAGAAATCATGCTGACACATCCTTTTTTCTTTTTACATTATAGTTTATTATCCAAAAATGACTCTTTGTATTGTGGAATGTTTCCTAATAAATGTTTCATTTAATTCCCACAACTGTTATACTGGGAAAAATATTGATTATCTTGAATTTCTGTTACCCAGTCATTTTACCATATTATTTAAAAAATATTTTAATTATGATAATTTTAAGTATGTAAAAAAATATTTGCAGTGACATAGATTGTCTTCAAGTTTTATCCATAGCCATGTCCTTCTAGGTCATTAACTAGAATTTCCAAAAAACACTGATTGATGGTGGTAATCTTGACTACCTATGTTCGCTTTCTCACTGCCACCAACTACACTGCTTCTGTATTCATACCTCCAAGTAAGAGTTGTGCAGGAATGAATCCAAGCAGCAACAATCTACTTTGATCCGAGTTCCTGCCCAGAACACCAATCACATCTCCAAGATTTCTACTGAATTTACTAAAAACTCTACCTGATATTGATGCCATTTTCAACTATAAATAGACCCCTCCCTTTTATCAATACTTCCTATTAAATGATGATAGTGAGCATTTGCAATGATTTCAATATTTCATGATTGCTTAGGAGGACTCTTTATTCTATTAGTTTTATTCTATTCTTGGGAGAATTTTACATAAATGGTTGCTTAATTAAATGGCTCTCCAGCTTTTTTTTTGATATAACATATAATTTGCTTCACTTTAATTGTTAATGTAATGTTAATGTTAAGTCCAACACTTGTCTGTAATGAGTAACCTGTGCTTTCTACCTGGTAACCTGTAATTTCTTTCTTTTTTTTTTTTTTACAGTATCCTTGGCAATTAGTAAGTTCATTAGGATAAGTCTAGGGTGATGCATGCATTTGTTAAACAGCATGGGCTCATTGACCCCATTTAATCTGTAGGTTGAATATATTACTAAGTTTAGATACATTTTCTTTATTATGTGTAATAATTACTTCTCCTGCTCTAGATTTTGACTTATCTGGAAATCCTATTGGATCTCCTGGCTCCTCTTTCTAATCTCTCATCTTTTCCCTTTTTGCTTTTCATTTTTGTCTATTTTTTAAAGGGGAGGAGAAGAGTTTTGTTTTGTGTTTGTGTGTTTGTGTATTTTTTTTATTCTTTACCTCATGTTTATTCAGAGTTGTGAAATATTTTCACTTGATTTTACTGATTAAAATCTCAAATAAGCAATTATTAGTCTCCTATTCCATTTATCTATTTTTAAAAATTTATCATCCTTTAAAAAATATCTTTTTAGTCAAAGTGGTTGAACAGTTGTATGTGTTAGGTATATATGTTTTATATGCATATCATTAAAAGTTACAACTTTTTTGTTAAAGTTCCACCAGATATATCTATAAGAAAACCACCAGGTCTACTTACTCACTCTTATCTCTTTCCCTCAGATCATTTATTGAATAGTAATTTTTCTTTAACAGATTATAACTATGTTCCCCAATAATCACTTTAATGTCTCTTAATAACAACAAATCAGTTTATTGATATTTCTAGAATAACAGAAAAAGTTTAGTTCTTAAAGAGGTAAGTGGGCAAGCCCTCATCCATCATTCGAAGCATGGCTTGCCTCTGCTGGGAAAACCTGGTGGGCACACCATGCTAACAAGCATAGAATAAACACTCAACATCAAAGTTCCCTCCTTAGAGATGTCAGATGGGGGAACAGGGGATTCCCGTTCTTATATCCACACAGAAATATCCATTTTAACAACTGTGCATGGATGGGGATACCTCTGTGGGAACTGAGGAGTCCAGTAAAGAGGTTCCTACATCCCATTATAGCAAAAAGTCAATAGATGCACTGAAAAGGCTAAGAAGAAAGTTTCACTTCTTCAGCATTCCTCTCCCCTATAGCAGCACAGCTCAGTCCAAGAGAGATCCCTTAACCTATTATTTCTCCCACAGGGGAAAGTAGAAAAGGAGTAAGTGCCTCATTGTGGAACAATGCCCAAGGGGCTAACTTCTGCCTGGTCCCACCCAGATCACTGAGGAAACTGGCATGGCTGGACAGTCTTGTGGGAACTAGGAGCAGGGGAATTGGATGAGAACTCACAACAAGTGAGCATGAAGCTCAAAAACTACCCACAGAACCCACAGATTCTAGCAAGGGCCCTGCCCATGAAATCAATGAGATGTCTGATGTGCAGACCCTACAAAACTGGCCAAAAAGCTTCCAGGAGATGCACATCCAGCTACTTCAGATGATGTGCATACTCCCATAATGGTGCATGCAAGCCTCTGCAGATGGGCTATGTGAGCCTTAAAGAGGAGTTTTGCAAGACCCTACAGAGAGCAGCAACTCAACTGCAGGATTGGGAGAAAGCACACAACCTTGAACACTACAGGACACTATCTGGAGGGAGGATGGGAGGATCTCAGCACCTAGACTGACTTTGCAGGATTGAAAGAAGGCACAATCCTAAGACTTATCTATTAAAAGGGAACAAGAGGAGTAGGGCAGGAACGTCCATAGAAAAAAAACCTGAGTAACTTCCAAAATCTCTAGCTGGGCTGACTGGTAAATGTCTTTTACTCCTGAAGCTAGTTAGTAAAGGCAAGTTGGGGATACCCTCTTGAAATGTGAAGGGAGCAATGTAAATCTTCAAGGAACATGAAGAATCAAAACATAATGCTAACCAAAGAAAGAAAATAAAGCTCCAGTGACTAACCCCACTAAAATAGAGATCTACAATAGCAACAGTAAATCCTTACCTATGAATAATTAGTTTAAATATACATGGATTGCTTTCTCCTGATAAACACAGATGTGAGAATTCTCAAGAAAATACTAGCAAACCAAATTCAACAGCACATGAAATGTTTCATGGACTATGATCAAGTGGAATTTATCTCTGAGATGTCAGAGTAAATTCAACATAAACTATAAGAGACTACTCATCGGAATGAATGGAAAAAGTCAATTGATCATCTCACTAGCTATAATTAAAACAGTATGGAAGTAGCATAAAAATAGACACACATATCCAAGGAATAGAACAGAGATCTGAGAAACAAATTCACACATACACGGTTAATTATCCTTTGACAAGGTTACCAAAAATACACCACTGGGAAAGGATCATATCCTCAATAAAAGATACTGGGAAAACTGACATCCACAATCAGAAGAATGAAATTGGACCCTTATCTCACAATATATATATAACTCAAAATGGATTAAAAACTAAATATAAGACCTAAAAGCATGAAACTCCTAGAGGAAAACAGAGAAAACTCCTTGAAATTGGTCTTGACAACGGTCTTGACAACAAGTCTTTGCATGTAACACCAAGAGCAAAGGCAACAACAACAACAAAAAGCAACAAATGGGACTACATTAAACTAAAAACTTCTATACAACAAAGGGAATAATCACCAAATCGTGATTTTGTGCATTTTTAAGTTCCCCTATAATGTCTTGAAGAGTATATTAGATTTAGAAAAGCCAAAATGATACAGAGAACAAGTGTGGAAACAGAAAATGCAAGTCCTCATTTCTTATTTAATCTCCCTACATTTTCTTTCCTTATTTTTATTAAGACTTTTTAGAGTGGTTTTAGGTTCACAACAATATTGAGGGGGAAGGCACAGAGATTTCTAATATACTCCTCTTCCCACACATGCATAGTCTCCCTCATTATCAACACCTCCCACCAGAGGAGTACATTTGTTACAACTGATGAACCTACATTGACAAGTCCTAATCACCCAATCCATAGTTTACATTATGGTTCACTCAGTGTTGCACATTCTCAGGGTTTGGAGAAATGCAATGTAGCATGTATAATCATTGTGGATATGGATACCACTACTCATATGGATACCACTACTCAAAAAATCCTGTCCTCTGACTATTCATTCCTCCTCCAACCACCAGGCCCTAGAAACCACAGATTTCTTTTTTTTTTTTTTTAACTGTCTCCATAGTTTTGCTATCCCACAATATCATATAGTTGGATTTGTAGTCTTTTCAGATTGGCTTCTTTCACTTAGCAACATGCATTTAAGTTTCTTCCATGTGTTTTCATGATTTGGTAGTTCATTTCTTTTTAGTGTTGGGTAATATTCCATTGTCTGTATGCACCATTGTTTATTCACTAAATAAAGGATATCTTTGTTGTTTCCAAATTTTGACAGTCATAAAGCTGCTATAAACATTCATGTGCAGGCCTTTGTGGCAAAATAAATTTTCAGATTCTTTGGGTAACTACCACGAAGTGCAATTGCTGAATTATATGGTAAGTTTTATAAGAAAACATCACATTGCCCACCATTGTTTAGTTTTATAAGAAAACATCACATTGCCTACCATTCCACCAGCAATGAATAGAGTTCCTGTTCTCCCCATCCTCACCAGCATTTCTATTGACATTGGTCCAGATTTGGGCCATTCTAATAGTGTTATCATGGTATCTTGTTTCAAATTGCATTTCCCTGATTATATGTGGGGTGGGGTATCTTTTCATATGCTAATTTCCCATTATAAATCGTCTTTGGAGATGTTTCTGTTGAGTTATTTGGCCCATTTTTAATAGAATACTAGAACTCAAGAAAAATAAACCCATGTATATTTTGGATCACAGTCCTTTATCACATGTATCTTTTGCAAATAATTTCTCCCAGTCTGTGGCTTGTCATCTTTATCTTGACACTGTCTTTTGTACAGAAGCTTGTAATTTTAATGCAGTCCAACTTGTCTGTTATTTTTTTTTTCCACAGATGCTGTCTTTGGTAGTGATGTATCTAAAAAGTCATTGTCATACCCAACATTATAGGTTTTCTCCTAAGTTATCTTCTAAGAGTTTTATGGTTTTTCATTTTATATTTATGTCTAGGATCCATTTTGAATTAATTTTTATGAAGAGTATAAAGTCTGTGTCTATTTTTTTTTTGCATGTGGATGTCTAGTTTTCTAGAACCATTTGTGAAGAGATTCATTTTGCTCCACTGTATTGCCTTTGCTCCCTTTTAAAAAATCCACTGACCATATTTATGGAGGTCTGTTTCTAAGCTCTCTTCTGCTCCAGTAATCTACTGATTCTTTTACAAATGCCACATTGTCTTGATCACTGTAGCTTTATAAGTCTGGAAGTAACATAGTATCAGTTCTCCAATTTTATTCCTCAATATTGTGTTGTTTATTTCAGGTTTTTTGAATTTCTATACAAACTTTTGAATTAGTTTGTTGATAACCACAAAATAACTTGCTGCAATTTTAATTGATATTACATTGAGTCTATAGATCAAGTTGGGAAGGACTGACATCTTGACAATATAGGGTCTTCTCCATGAACATGGAGTATCTCTCCATTTGTTTAGCTCTTTGCTTTTGTCTGGTTTGTAGTTTTTCTTAGACTTAGATCTAATTAATTATATACAAGATCTATATATCAGTTTTTTGGAGTGCTAATTTAAATGGTATTGTGTTTTAAATTTGATTCCACTTGTTCTTGTTAGTATATAGGAAAATGATTATTTTTTCTTAATTGAGTTATTTGGTTCTTTTCAATATTTTATCTTTCTGAAAACCTAAGCAAAAATTTATTAGTATTATTAAACTTGTAGTTTTGTGCTCTAAACTTCTATATTTTTCACGTAAATTTTCTTTTGTACAATTTTCTTCCATCATGTTTTTCTTTAGCCTTTTGATCATCAGTTATACACTTTACCTCTCCTACTAAATATCCATTTAAGAAGGTCTTAAATCAGTTTAATTTATCAAAAATAGTCTTCATATCAAACTATGTTTATGAATGCCATAATGTCCAGAAAATAAATTTTACTTATTTTAAAAGCTTTTGTTTTCATAAATGTTTTTTTTCAATCTTCCACCCCGTTTACTGTATTTTGTTACTTCTCATTCATGATGCTGTTTTCTATTTTAGTAGCATTTTCATTATTATATTTGAAAACTTCTATCTTTGAATCTTTTTATTGTACATATTTATGACTGATTTTTATTATTTGTTTGAGTCAAATGTTGTCTGCCTTCTCTTGTAAGAATTCTTAAAATGCATAGCCCAAAAGAAGCCCACCTTCCTATTTTCAGGGCTTATAAGAAAATTTAAAAGATAGATGTATGTTTAACTTCTTATATTAGTTTCCCACTTAAATATTAGTTGTCTTTTACCATAAAATTTTGAATTTTCTATTAAGCTTGTTGACATTTCTTAGCTTCTAAATACTTTTAACTGAGAATAAAATCTTGCAAATAATTCCATTAACTAGGTATTTCATATTTACTCCTTATGTAATCTCAGGTATGTAATAAAATCAATTATTATACTAAATTTTCAGTATGTCCAGGTTTAATTTACTTAGCATGCATTTTTTGTTAATATTTAATTAGAAATGAAGATAACTAGACATAAAACTGCAATACAAATCACAAATCATGGATTTTGACTTATAAGAGATTATTTTTATTGTATTCTTAAACTTTTGAGATATAACTAAAATAATAGTTTAGAGAGAAGAGGAAAAAATTCTGTTTTAGCTCACTTTATTAAAGAGGTTTCATTAAGTTAAATGCATGAGAAAGATATATAATAATGCAAATTTTAAAAAGTAATATTATGTTCAGTATTTGCAAAGCTTCTAAATCCTATTTTCTATCTGTAATTTTGACAGACTACTTGTCAGTGTTAAAATGCATTGTTAATAATTGCTTTCTCTATAAAATTTTTTTGCATTGCTGTTTTGCAAAATTACTGTATGAACTGGAGAAAAATTTACAAAAATACAAGCTATTATAAAAACAACATAAAAGACTAAGGAAAAAATACAATTTTCTAAATGCCTATATAAAATCTCAAAGCTTTTTCTCATTCCTTAATATAAGATGTTTGCACCTTTCAGTTATTATTAATAGTACTCTATCAGTTATAACCACAGTAAGCTAAAAGTACTAAGCAAATAATATTGGCAAGATAAAATGCAACATCTCAGAGATTGAAGATTCTTCTATATTTTTGTTCAGGGATATATTTTTTTAAAAAGAGAAATTTCAGTTACAACTTGAATATATTAGATTTAGACAAGATGAAATGGTAAACAGAAATAGAAATACAGTCGACTCTTAAACAACATGGGGGTTAGGGATACCAGCTACCCCACAGTCAAAAGTCCACTTATAGCTTTTGAGTCCCCAAGAACTTAATAGCCTAATGTTGACCAAAAGCCTTACTGATAACATAAACCAGTCAAGTAATGTGTATTTTTTTATTTATTGTAAGAATACAGCATACAACATATATAAAGCTAAAGAAAATGTTATAGAATTATAGGGAAAATATGTTTACAGTATTATACTGTATTTATCAAACAAAAATCTGTGTTTCGGTAGGCCTCTGCAGTTCAAGCCTGTGTAGTTCAAGAGTCAACTGTACAAGTCATATTCAGAAAACTACTAGTACACTATTCAGGTGGATAGGAGACATGGAAAGCATTCCTTGGTTTTTCCTTTACACCTTCTTCTCTTCCTCTTTGGTTACTCCCTATGTATTCTGCATCCCTTGTTTTCTTAATCATTTTGAAGGTTGTCCCTATACATTTGTTCAGTTACTTGTATACTGCTTAGTACTTTCAAGGAAAACCAAAAGTTGTCTGTGTATTTGTCAAGGGGATTGGATAGTTTAGGGAGTATGTTTCCTACCCAACAGACTCAGATTTTTGGAGTTGATGCTCAGTTTTACCCAAAGAAAATAGATATGTTGCTGCTATAGCATGTAGCATTCTCAAAATATCAATAATTTCAAGCATAATGTTGGTGTTTCTTAGGTCTTAATATCTTTTTTATTCTGTCTACTCCTTTAAAGATTAGATACAGGCTTATTAAACTCTCCAGATAAAATATTAGATTTGTTTATTTCTCCTTTGTATTTTGAAGTTCTCATGGTATGTGTTCTTAATTGACCCTTTATCATATGTAATGTTCCAGAGACAAAGGGTGACATTACATAAAGATACGAGTGCCAATCTACCAAAAAGACATAGCCACCCCTATTGTGTATGTATAAAACAGAGTTGAAAAATATGTAAAGCAAAAATTGCTAGGACTACAAAGAAAAACAGGAGAGCTGGACACCTCAGCACTCTTCTCACAATAGAACAACTGTACAATCAGTCACATACAACTCAGCACCATCAGCCAACAGATTGTAACTGACACTCACAAAATACCCTCCACACAAAAGCAGAACATTCACTTCAAGTTGCCACATGTATGAAAACAGACCAAATTCTGAATTATAAAACAAATCTCACCAAATTTACAGGAATTGAAATTATACAGAGTGTTCTTTAGACACAATGAAATCAAACTGGAAACAAATGTAAGAGACAACAGAAAAGTTTCCAAACATTTGGCAACTAAATAATACTTCTTAAAAAAATTCCTGTGTCAAAGAGGGAATTGCAAGTGAAAAAAAAAAAAAGACATTGAACTGAATGAAAATATCAAATTTGTGGAACACAGTTAAAACAATGCTGAGAAGAAAATTTATAGAACTATACACACACATCAGAAAAGATGCTTCCTATGAATAATTAATGCTTCCACCCCAGGAACAAAAGTAAAACTAACCAAAAATAAATCAAGGAAGTAGATATTTGCAGAAATCAATGAAATTAAGAAAAAAAATATTAATGAAACAGAGCTTTAAAAATAAAATCAATTTTTTAAAAAGATTTTATTTATTTATTGACACAGAGAGAAAGCACAAGCAGGAGGAACAGCAGCAGAGGGAGAGTGAGAAGCAGGTTCCCCAAGGAGCAGGGAGCCCGATGCTAGGCTTGATCCCAGGACCCTGGGATTATGACCTGAACTGAAGGCAGATACTTAACTGACTGAGCCACCCAGGCATCTCTTAAAAGTCAATTGTTAAACCTCTAGAATGATTAACAGAGAATGAGACGAATTATTAACACTACGAATTAAAAAAAAAAGACTACTGCAAACTCTGAAAACATCAAAAAGATAATGATGAAATACTAGGAATAATACTACACCCATAAATTTGACAAGTTATTGCAAATATTCCCAGAAAAGAATCTCTTGGCACAGATGGCTCTACTGGAGAATTTTACTAAATATTTAAAGAACTACCACTAATTCTATAGAATCTCTTTGAGAAAACATATAAGGAAGGAACATTTAACAATTCATGTTATGATGATGGTAGGACTCTGACATCAAAATCAGACAAAGCTAATAAACACACACACCCCACAGGCTATAATTCATCATTAATTTACCTACAGAAATTCTGAAGTATTAAGTAGGTATATACAATATATATATTTATATAATTATGTATATATGTATATATCTATAAATTATGTATATATATTTATGTATATAACAGACACACACACATACACACACACACACACACACACACACACACACACACACCATGAACAAGTTGAGTTTATTCCAGTAATGGAAGCCTAGTTTATAAAAAATCAATGTAATCCTCCATATTAACAGGGTGTAGAGGGAATCACATGATCATATCATTTGATGCAAAGTATTTGACAAAACCAATACCTATGCATGGTAAAACACACACACACACACACACACACACACACACCCCAAACAAACCTCAACATGACAGGATTAAAGGGAGATTTACCTGAAATTATAAAGAACAACTATAAATATCCTACAGGTACCATTATACTTATGATGAAAGACTAAATGCTTCTCCCCTACTACCTGGAAGAAAGTAAGTACATCTACTTTCATCACTCTTACTCAAAATAGTGCTGGAAGTTCTAGCCTTGTTTAATGAGAGAAGGAAAAAAAATGGCATATATATTGAAAGTAAAACTGTCCCAAATTTTCAGGTTATGTTATTGTCTACATAGAAAATCTCAAGGAAGAACTAAAAAAAAAAAAAAAAAAAAAAAAAAAAAATCATTAGAATAAGTGAGTTCAGAAAGATCACAGAATATAAGATAAATATACAAAGATCAATTTTAATCTAGCTCTACTATCTGAACATGGGGATGCCAAAATTACAAATAAAAACCATTTATAATTGCTCAGAAAAATGAAAGTCTTAAGTATGAATTTAGCAATCACATGTATGAAACTTGAATGCTAAATACTATTCAACACTAACCAAGCCAAAACTCTAAGTAAATGGAGAGACATAATAAAAAGGTCTTAAGAGGGAAGTTTATAGCAATACAGGCATACCTCAAGAAGTTAGAAAAATCTCAACCTAACATTACACTTTAGGAACTAGAGAAAAAAAAATAACCCTAAAACCAGAAGGAAGGAAATAATAAAAATTAAGGAAATAAATTATATAGAAATTAAAATCATAACAGATTAATGAAAACAAGTGCTGGTTTTTTGAAAACACAAAAAAATCAGTAAAATTGATAAACCTCTAGCTATACTCAAGAAAGGACTCAAAATCACAAATGAGAGGAGAAACAACAACCAACACCACAGAAATACAAACAATTGTTACAGAATATTATGAAAACCTATATGCCAAGAAATTGGACAACCTAAAAGAAATGGATAAATTCCTAGGAACATAACCTACCAAAACTAAGAAGAAATAGAAAATTTGAACAGATTACCAGCAATAAAATTGAATCAGTAATCCAAAAACTGCCAATAAACAAAAGTCCAGGACCAGACAGCTCACAGGGGAATTCTACCAAACACATAAAGAAAATGTTAATACCTATTTTTCTCAAACTATTCCAAAAAAATATAAAAGGAAGGAAAACTTCTAAATTCATTCTATGGGGCCAGCATTACCCTGATACCAAAATCAGATAAACGCACTACCAGGAGGAGAGAACTACAGGCTGATAGCTCTAATGAGCACAGACGCAAAAATCCTCAATAAAATGCTAGTGAACAGACTCCAACAATACATAAAAAAATCATTCACCACGATCTAATGGGATTTATTCCTGGTTGCAAGAGTGGTTCAGTATTTGCAAGTCAGTGTGACACATCACATCAATAAAGATAAAACAATAGGATCATTTCAATAGATGCAGAAAAACATTTGACAGAGTACAACATCATTCATGATAAGAAAAACCTCAACAAAGTAGGTTTAGAGGGAAAGACCTCAATATAATAAAGGCCATCTGTGAAAAACCCACAGCTATCATCATACTCAATGGGGAAGAATGGAGAGCTTTTCCCATAAGGTCAGGAACAAGACAAGGATGCCCACTATCATCACTTTTATTCAACATAGTACTGGAAGCCCCAGCCACAGCAATCAGACAACAAAAAGCATCTAAATTATTAAGGAAGAAGTAAAACTTTCACTATTTGCAGATAACATTTTATTTTATGTAGAAAATCCAAAAGACTCCACCAAAAACCTAATAGAATGGATAAATTCAGTAAATCTCAGAATACAAAATCGATTTACAGAAATTTGTTGCATTTCTATATATTAATAATGAAGTGGCAGAAGGAGAAACTAAAAGAATAATCCTATTTACAATTGCACATACTTTATTTGAAATAAGGTACCTAGGAATAAATTTAAAAGATGAAAGACCTGTACTGTGAAAACAAACACTGATGACAGAAATTGAAGAGAACACAAAAAAATGGAAAGACATTTCTTGCTCATGGATTGGAAGGAAGAATATTGTTAAAGTGTCTATATTGTTAAACGCTTATTACATCTACAGATTTAATGCAATCTCTATGAAAATACCAGCAGTATTTTTTTACAGAACAAACAATCCTAAAATTTGTATGGAACCACAAAAGACCTCAAGTAGCCAAAGCAATCTTGAAAAAAAGCAAAGCTGGAGTTACCCCAATTCCAAACTTCAGGTTATATTACAAAGCTGTAGTCATCAAGACAGTATGGTACTGGCACAAAAATAAGCACATAGGTCAATGCAACATAATAGAAAACCCAGAAATAAACCCGCAATTATATGGCCAATTAATTTTTGACAAAGCAGGAAAGAATATCCAATGGGATAAAGACTAGCTCTTCAATAAATAGTGCCGGGAAAACTGGACAGCTACATGCAAAAGAATGAAACTGGGCCACTTTCTTACACCATACACAAAAATAAACTCAAAATGGAGTAAAGACCTAAATATGAGATGTAAAACCATAAAAATGCTAGAGGAGAGCACAGGCAGTAATTTGACGTTGGCCATAGCAACATTTGTTTAAATAGGTCTTCTGAGGCAAGGGAAATAAGAGCAAAAACAAACTATTGGGACTACACCAAAATAAAAAGCTTCTGCACAAGAAAGGAAACAATAAAACTAAAAGGCAACCTACAGAATGGAAGAAGATACTTGCAAATGACAAATCTGATAAAAGATATCCAAAATATATAAGGAACTGATACAATTCAACAACCAAAAAACAAATAAAAAATGGGCAGAAGACACAAACAGATATTTCTCCACAGACAACCTCCGGATGGCCAACAGACACAAGAAAAGCTGCTCATCATTCATCATCATTCATCAGATCAAAAGCCCAATGAGATATCACCTCACATATGCCAGAATGACTAAAATAAAAATATAAGAAACAGCAAATTTTGGTGACGATGTGGAGAAAAAGGAACCCTAAGGCACTGTTAGTGGGAAGGCAAATCAGTGCAGTCACTGTGCAAAAGAGTATATAGTCCCTAAAATATTAAAAATAGAGTTATATGATCCAGTAATTCCACTACAGGGTATATACACAAAGAAAATGAAAACACTAACTCAAAAAGATATATGCACCCTTACGGTTCTTTTTTGTAATTTTTATTTGGTTTTATTAGTCACTATACAGTACATCCTTAGTTTTTGATGCAATGTTCCATGATTCATCATTTGCAAATAACGCCCAGTGCACCATGCAATACATGCCCTCCTTAATACCCATCACCGGCCTATCCCAATCCCCTACCTCCCTCCCCTCTGAAGCCTTCAGTTTGTTTCCCAGAGTCCACAGTCTCTCATGGTTCATTCCCCATCTGTTTACCCCCTCTTCATTCTTTGCTTCCTTCTCCTACCGATCGTCCTATTTCTTATGTTCCATAAATGAGTGAAACCATATGATAATTGTCTTCTCTGTTTAACTTATTTCACTTAGCATAATCTCCTCCAGTCCTGTCCATGTTGCTGCAAATGTTGGGTAATTGTTCTTTCTGATGGCTGAGTAATATTCAATTGTATATATATATGGACCACATCTTCTTAATCCAGTCATCTGTTGAAGGGCATCTCAGCTCCTTCCACAATTTAGCTATTGTGGACAATGCTGCTATGAACATTGGGCTGCATATGGCCCTTCTCTTCACTACATCTGTATCGTTGGGGTAAATACCCAGTAGTGCAATTGCTGGGTCATAGGGTAGATCAATTTTTAACTTTTTGAGGGATTTCCACAGTTTTCCAAAGCGGCTGTAGCAACTCGCATTCCCACCAACAGTGTAGGAGGGATCCCCTTTCTCCACATCCTCTCCAACATTTGCTGTTTCCTGCCTTGTCTATTTTTGCCATTCTAACTGGCGTAAGCTGGTATCTCAAGGTGGTTTTGATTTGAATTTCCCTGATGGCTAATGATGTTGAACATTTTTTCATGTGTCTGTTAGCCATTTGTATGTTTTCATTGGAAAAGTGTCTGTTCATATCTTCTGCCCATTTTTTTATTTGATTATTTGTTTCTTGTGTATTGAGTTTGAGAAGTTCTTTGTAGATCTTGGAGACTAGTCTTTTATCTGTAGTGTCATTTGCAAATATCTTCTCCCATTCCGTGGGCTGCCTCTTAGTTTTTTTGACTGTTTCCTTGGCTGTGCAGAAGCTTTTTATCTTGATGAAGTACCACAAGCTCATTTTTTCTTTTGTTACTCTTGCCTTTGGAGATGTGTCAGGAAAAAAGTTGCCATGGCTGATGTCAAAGAGGTTGCTGCCTATGTTCTCCTCTAGGATTTTGATGGATTCCTGTCTCACATCGAGGTCTTTCATCCATTTGGAGTTTATCTTTGTGTATGGTGTGAGAAAGTGGTCACGTTTCATTCTTTTGCTTATACCTGTCCAATTTTCCCAGCACCATTTATTGAAGAGATGATCTTTTTTCCACTGGATGTTTTTTCCTGCTTTGTCAAAGATTAGTTGCCCAAAGAGCCAAGGGTCCATTTCTAGGTTCTCTATTCTGTTCCATTGGTCTATGTGTCTGTTTTTGTGCTAGTGCCATGCTGTCTTTGTGATCACAGCTTTGTAGTAGGGCTTGAAATCCAGCAAGGTGATGCCCCCAGTTTTGTTTTTCCTTTTCAACAATTCCTTGGTGATTCGGGGCCTTTTCTGGTTCCACATAAATTTAAGGGCTGTTTGTTCCAGTTCTTTTAAAAATGTCATTGTATTTTGTTTGGGATGGTACTGAAAGTGTAGATTACTCTGGGTAGCATAGACATTTTAACTATGTTTATTCTTCCGATCAATGAGCATGGAATATTTTTCCATCTTTTTGTGTCTTCTTCAATGTTTTTCAAGAGTGATTTGTAGTTTCTTGAATATAGTTTTTTTCATCTCTGGTTAATTCCGAGATGACATATGATTTTTGGTGCTATTGTAAATGGAATGGATTCCCTAATTTCTCTTTCATCAGTCTCATTGTTTGTGTATAAAAATACAACTGATTTCTGAGCATTGATTTTGTATCTCGCCACATTACTGAATTGCTTTATAAGTTCTAGTAGTTTCGGATTGGAGTCTTCGGTTTTCTATATAGAGTATCATGTCACCTGCAAAGAGAGACAGTTTGACTTCTTGCCAATTTGGATACTTTTTATCCCTTTTTGTTGTCTGATTGGTGTTGCAAGTACTTCTAGTACAATGTTGAATAGTAATGGCGAGAATGGGCATCCTTGTTGTGTTCCTGATCTTAAGAGAAAGGCTTTCAGCTTTTCCCTGTTGAGAATGATTTCGCTGTAGGCTTTTCATAGATGGTTTTTATGAAATTGAGGAATGTACTTTCTATCCCTACACTCTGAAGGGTTTTAATCAGGAAAGGATGCTGTATTTTGTCAAATGCTTTTTCTGCATCAGTTGAGAGGATCAAATGGTTCTTGACTCTCTTCTTGTTGATATGATCTATCACAATGATCGATTTGCAAATGTTGAACCACCCTTGCATCCCAGGGATATCCCACTTGGTCTTGATGGGTAATCCTTTTAATGTACTATTGGATCCTATTAGCTAGGATCTTGTTGAGAATTTTGGCGTCCATATTCATCAGGGATATCGGTCTGTAATTCTTTTTTTTTTTTTAAAGATTTTATTTATTTATTCGACAGAGATAGAGACAGCCAGTGAGAGAGGGAACACAAGCAGGGGGAGTGGGAGAGGAAGAAGCAGGCTCATAGCGGAGGAGCCTGATGTGGGGCTCGATCCCATAACGCCAGGATCACGCCCTGAGCCGAAGGCAGACGCTCAACCACTGTGCCACCCACGCGCCCCTCGGTCTGTAATTCTTTTCGATGGGGTTTTTGCCTGGTTTGGGTATCAAGGTAATACTGGCCCTACTAGAATGAGATTGGTAGATTTGCTTCTGTTTCTATTTTTTGAAACAGCTTCAGGACAATAGGTATGATTTCTTCTCTGAATGTTTGGTAGAATTCCCCAGGGAATACTTCAGGCCTGGCACTCTTGTTTTTGGGGAGGTTTTTGATCACTGCTTCAATCTCTTCATAATTAATTGGTCTGTTTAAATAAACAATTTCTTCCTGTTTCAGTCTTGGTAGGTTATAGGTTTCCAGGAAGGCATCCATTTCTTCCAGGTGCTTAATTTATTGGCATAAAGCTGTTGATAAAAGTTTCTAATGATCCTTCCTATTTCATTGGTGTTGGTTGTGATCTCTCCCCTTTCATTCATAATTTTATTAATTTGGGTCCTTTCTCTATTCTTTTAAATAAGTCTTGCCAGTGGCTTATCGATCTTCTTTATTCTTTCAAGGAACCAGCTTCTAGTTCTGTTGATCTGCTCTACTGTGCTCCTGGTCTCTAATTCATTGATCTCTGCTCTAATCTTGATCACCTGCCTTCTTGTGCATGGGTTAGGCCTGTTCTTCTGTTCCAGCTGCAGCTTCTTGAGGTGAGAATATAAAAACTGCAGTATAGATTTTTCTATTCTTTTGAGTGAGTCTTGGATGGCTATGTATTTTCCCCTTAGGACTGCCTTTGCAGTATCCCATAGGTTTTGGACCAATTTGTTTTCATTCTCATTGGTCTCCAAAAACTGTTTAAACTGATTTTTAATTTCCTGGTTTACCCAATAATTCTTGAGCAGGATGGTGCTTAGTTTCCAACTCTTTGAGTTTCTTCCATATTTTTCCTTGTGATAGAGTTCCAGTTTCAAAGCATTGTGGTCTGACAATATGCAGGGAATAATCTCAGTCTTCTGGTATCAGTTGACACCTGTTTTGTGACCCAGTATATTGTCTATTCTGGAGAAAGTTCCATGTGCATTCAAAAAGAATGAGTATTCTGTTGTTCTGGGGTGTAGTGTTCTATATATATCAATGAGGTCCATCTGGTCTAGTATGTCATTCAAAGCTCTTGTTTCTTTGTTGATTTTCTACTTAGGTGATCTGTCTATTACTGAGAATAGAGTGTTGAGGTCCCCTACTATTAATGTATTATTATCTATGTGTCTCTTTATTCTGATTAAGAGTTGGCTTGTGTATCTAGCTGCTCCCCTGTTGGGGGCATAGATATTTATAATTGTCACATCCACTTGTTGGATACATCCTTTAAGAATAATATAGTGTCCTCTGTAACTCTAACAACAGTCTTTAGTTTAAAATCTAATCTGTCTGATATGAGAATTGCTACCCCAGCTTTCTTTTGAGGTCCATTGGCATGAAAGATGGCATTCCATCCCTTCACTTTCAGTCTGGATGTATCTTTAGGTTCAAGATGAGTCTCTTGTAGACAGCAAACAGATGGGTCATGTCTTTTTATCCAATCTGCAACCCTGTGTCATTTATAGGAGCATTTAGGCCATTCACATTGAGAGTGATTATTGAGAGATATGATTTTAATGATGTCATGTTGCTTGTGAAGTCTTTGTTTCTATAGATTGTAAATTTCTGTTCTGTATCACTCTTGGGGACTCTTTACTTTTAAAGAACCCCCCTTAATATCTCCTGTAGGGCTGGTTTGGTCAAATTCAGTCAGTTTCTGCTGATCCTGGAAGGTCCTTATCTCTCCATCAATTCTGAATGCCAGCCTTGCTGGATAAAGGATCCTTGGCTGCATGTTCTTCTCAGATAGAGCTTTGAAAATACCCTGCCAACCCTTTCTAGCCTGCCAGGTCTCTGTAGACAGGTCTGACGTTATTCTGGTATTTTTCCCTCTGTACATAAGGATTTTCTTCCCCCTGGCAGCTTTCAAGACTGTAGCCTTGGATCTAATATTTGCGAATTGCACTATGACGTGATGTGGTGTAGGTCTGTTCTCATTGACCTTGGGAGGGGTCCTCTCTGCCTCTTGGACACAAATGCTAGTTTCCTTTGTCAGATTAGGGAAGTTTTCAGCTACAATTTGTTCAAAAATCTCTTCTAAACCTCTATCTTTCTCCACCCCCTTGGGGATGGTGATGTTTCTAACATTGGAATGTTTCATTGAGTCAGTAATCTCCCATAACCTACATTCTTGAGATTGGATTTTTTTGAGCCAAGTTTCTGTTTTAACTTTCTCTTCTACCATCCCATCCTCCAATTGACTAATTCATTCCCCTGCCTCGTTTACCCTGGCCATCAGAGCATCTCATTTAGATTCATTTGATTCATAGCATTTTTAATTTCTGCCAGATTCGCTCTCATTTCCACCCTTAGAGATTCTATATTCTCATTAATATTTTCATTAATATTGTTTTCAAGCCTACACATCATCTTGACCACTGTTACTCTGAACTCCATTTCTGACAATTTGGTTATTTCCGTATCCATCAGTTCTGTGGCAGAGGCACAGACTCATTATCTTTTCTTTGCTGGGGGAGATTTTTCCTCCTCATCATTCTGATGAGGAGAGGTTGCGGGGATGCCCAGATCCCAAATTATTGACCAGGACCCAGGCAGCGTGCACTTGTTTTAGAGGGACCTTAGGGATGTGGGCTTCTTGATTTTTCAGCCTGCCTTCTGGGGGAGGGGCCTGCCACACTGATACTCAGGCAACCCTGTTTAGGTAGAGTAGCCCTGTCCCCTGCAAGGGGGGATGGGGATGGGCACAATGTGAGCTGGTATTTCTGGGCTTTTGTTCTCTAACAGGTTTCCCTGGTGGTTTTCTGTGACTCTCCTGAGAGTCAGAGCCACAGTGGCTGTATCCTAGCCTCTGTCTCAGAACAGAGAGATCTCAGTCTGCTCTCCACTGAGTTCTCTTGGCCACTTTAAGTCTGTTTCTCTTGGTGCTGCTAAAAAACCCTGCAGTGTCCCAGGTTGTGTGCCCCACAGCCGCTCTCCTAGCCCTCACTTCCAGGGCTGGCACATCTCTGTCCTTTGTGCTTCTAACACTGCCAGCTGCCCCCAGTTCCTGCACGCACTCCCGAGGTCCCTGTTTCAGTGTGGTTCATGTGTGCTCCAGGGCGCTGGTTTTCAGTCTAGTCACACACATGCTCCCGAGCTCTCGGTTTCAGTCTAGTCTGAGTGTGCACTCTGGAGCTCTGGTTTTCAGTTTGGACGCGCGTGCGCTCCCGAGCTCCCGCTTTTAGTCCAGTTCCAGTGAGCTCTCTGGAGCTCTGGTTTTCAGTCTGGCGCGTTCCCAGGCTCACGGTCTCAGTCTGCTCTTTCAGAGGTTCCAGTCCACGAGTCCAGCCCGCTCCCCAGTGCAGGTGGCTACTGCTTCCTGGCACCTGAGTGCGGTGGCTCCCGCCCCCTCCCCATTTATCTTCCGATTTCTGTGCGTGGATTCGCAGCTCCCCACTTCATACCTCAATACTCAGTGCTGGAGATGTTCATTTGTAGAGATCCAGATGTATCTTCCTGCATCTCAGGCTGATTCCATGGGTTTTCAGGATGATCTGGTAGATATCCAGCTCGACTCGGGACCAGCTGAGAAAGGGTCTCTTACTCCTCCACCATCTTTTCTCCTCCTTGCAGAAAGTGGTCGCTTTTCTGTTCATAGAGTTTCTGCTACTCTTTTCTTCATTCTCCAGTTGCATTCATATGTATTCAGAATGGTTTGGTAGCTCTCTAGCTGAATTCCTGGGACCAGACGAACTTTAGGTCTCCTGATCCTCTGCCATCTTGGAATTGGACCCTTATGTTTATTTCAGTAGGATTTACAGCAGACAAGATCTGGAAGGAACCCAAGTATCTATTCATAGAAGGATGAATGGATACAGAAGTTGTGAACACACACACACACACACACACACACACACACACACACACGTGTGAATACTAGCCACAAAAAAGAATGAGATCCAGCCATTTGCAACAACATGGATGGCCCTGGAGGGTATAATGCTAGTGAAACAGGTCAGTCAGAGAAAACCCAATATCATATGATTTCACTCATGTGTGAAATTTCAGAAATAATGAAGAATAAAGAAACAAACAATAACAACAAAAACCAGACTCTTAAATGCAGAGAACAAATTGATGGATGCCAAAGGGCAGGTAGGCAGGGTGAGGGGTAAAATAAAGGTGATCAAGAGTAGACTTACTTTGATATGCACTGAGCAATGTATAGAATTGTTAAATCATACTGTACACCAGAAACTAATAACTGTGTGTTAATATATTTCAATGTTTTTAAGTATTTTTATCTGCTGAGGAAAATGTCAGTGTTTTTTTCATAATTTGAATCACTAAGTTATTTCCTTGAGTGTATTTTTTTTCTAATTTTGAGTTCCTGTACATAGGAAGAAGACAGGATTTAGAAAAGAAATATGAATAATATTTCTAATTATTTGATAGAGAGGGAGAGAAATCAGCAGGGAAGTAGATGGCAAGGTTAAAAATTGATAACTAGAGGCAATAATTCATAAGATGAGAGGATGGAACCCAGAAAACAAATAATTCACCTTCAAATAAAGTACGGATGACTTGTTTTCTTAGAAAATGAATAACTGGAGTTACAATTATAAAGGAGAAGAAAATTGAGAAAATTTATATGACATACTTTTATTTTCTTGTTGAATTGATAGACTAACTTATTTACTGAGAACCACAATGAGCAAGAAGTAATCCACGGGTCCAGGTTGGTAAACAGCCACTAAGGAGATTACAAACTAAAGATAACAGATGTAAAGTAAGAATGATAGAAATTTAAATTCCTGGATTCATTTAGAAAAAAAGAACACAATTTTTTCCCTCTCCCTACCCTAATTAGTGCTATTAGGTAAAAAGGGAACCAGGGGTCTCTTGATCAAAGTCACCAGTCCTTCATAAGAATCCTGATTAAAACAAAACCAAAACCAAAACCAAACAAACCTCTTATCTATTGTCAAGCATGAATTGAATTTGTCTTTGGGGTTATCCTTTATTTTTGTTTTCTCATATAAGATGTCCTCTGGTTATGCAAAGTTAATGCAATATACAGGATGGTGAGATTCAGATCAATTAGGAAATAAAATTATATGATCCTGAGAGAGTTTCTCTTCTTTTGGACTGGACATTATTTTATATTAAGTGTACTACAGTTTCCTCTGGCCAGGGCTTAGGAGAAGGGGCTCTGAGGTAAGGAAAATGTCCAATTACAAAGTCATGGGCCTGGAGGCTAAGTTCTAAGGAGAACAGAAAAATGCCAGAAGGTGATGAAGGGGATTTCTGGTTTTCAGGGTTTTTTGTTGTTGTTTTTGTTTTTTTCCCCCTGCACTGAGCTCTAAGTCTTCCCAGGAAAATTTCATTATACAACAAAACTCAGCATTGGTCTTGTATTAACTGTGACTAGAGAATAATGAAAGATCTGTCAGTGTTTGGGACAGTGGATCAGTGAGAGATATCTAAATTAGGACTTAGACATTCCTCTGGAAATATGTGAATTCATTATCAAAAATATCTTAATTTGAAGAGAGCTTTATAATTGTCCTATAATTGATCATAGACTTGAGCTATTAAACTTATTTATGAAGAGAAAATATGATTAAGTCTAACTCAGATCACCTTGAAAAGGATCAATTTCATTCCTACTCCAAAAATGCAATTGTTTCTCCAAAGGAACACAGTTGATAACTGGTTACTATTCCATTGTATAAGGAACTTTTTTTTTTTTCAAATTAGTTTATATGGCAGACAGGAAATGTGAGACCAGACCAGAAGACTTAGAAAAGGAGTTGCAACTTAGTACGCTATTGAAATGTATTCTTCAAATGACCATCTACTCACTAGGAAGTTTATTATTTTTATGACAAATCTATTTTTCTCCATTTGGAATTCTAGAAGTTTCAAAAATTCATTTATTCCTAATGGTATTTAATAACTTTTATTATCTCTATCTACAAACATTCTATGGCATTATACCATAAGTGCTGTATAATCAAGAAATACAAGAGAATATTTCTTCAGAGAGTGCTTTTAAAATTAAAAGAATGTATACTAGTAAAACACATGGAATAATAAAGAGAACACCAGAATCTGCACCAAACTTTGAGTCCCAGTTCTCACAAGACACTCTAATGAACTGTATAAATGGATGTTTATAAAAGCTGTACTTTATAAAAGCTATACTATATGGAGTTTTTAGAACAAGAATTAGGCGTTAAATAGAATTTATGAGGTAATTTCAGAAAGTAAAACCATTAGCTCATTGATGCTATCAATATTTTAGATGCTTCCTTTTGGTTTAGCCCTAGTGCTAGGAACTGGAAGAAAATGAACAAAACCAGATATGATCTCGGACACTATGGAGCATACAATCTTATAAAGTAGACAGATATTGATCAAGTGTTCAGCAGCTACATATGAAATTCCAAAGGTGATAAATGCATTGAAAGGATTTCTGATGCTATTAATGCTTCTAAGAGGGGGATCTGACCAAGCCTCACAATTTCTTTTTATATGATTTCAAGACATTAAAAGCTCCAGCAGATTAACAAGAATCTCTTTCTCTTTGCTTTCATATATTTTTCTTTCTTTCTCAACTCTGACTCTAAAAGACAGCACACCATTATACAATCTATTCTATTTTAAAGAGGCTGTTGCTTAAACTTACAATAGTGGTGGATGGATTTGTTTTATGAACCGTAGTTGAACATTTACCTAAATTTACTCTTTCTTCTGCACCGTCCATTCCATCACAGATATTTCTCCATTCGAGTTCCTTTCTCAGAAACATGAAATAAGTGCACTTTACCAAATCTAATTGTACTTGTCAGAAGAAAACTGTATTGCTGTTACAAAAATTGTCAGAACAAATTAAGTCATAGAGAACATAATAATTCATTTGGGAAATAATCTTTTACAGTTTGCTTCATTTTCTGTAGTTTCGAGTAATTCTAAAAAAAGTTACACTCTTTAGAAAATGTATGAACACCACAAAGAATGACAGTTTTGTGAAAAGCTGTCTCTGGCTAAATGATATCTACTTCCCAACTTGAAAACAAATAAATAAACAGTATTTTAAAGATTGATATAAAATGTATTATCTTTGACTGCCATATAAACATCTTAGTAATGTGAAGCCTTTAGAAGGTATGCTCAATTTCTCTGCCAAGAAAGTTTGTGAGAAAATATAATTAAATGTCTGACACCACATTTCCGTCACAAATTCTACATTCACATTTATCACTGGACAGAAAATAGAGTGAAAGATGAAAAATGATTTAATCATTTTCCAATTCCACCGCTCCAAATTACACATTAAGAATGGATGGTACTAGCATAAACATCTTAGAACCAAATATAAGCTTTAAGGTTATAATAAATTACATATTCATATAAACTCTAAATTGATACTATTATTAAAAGATATTGTTATTAAAAGTCAAAAACATCATTAAAAACAATCTTCCAAATGTTCTACTTTTGTGCTGGTGCCTATTACTTGAAATGAGAAGACTTAAGGAGGCAGCAAAAAAGAGTAGTAGAACATAGATATGGGGGCCAAATAACTGGAGTTGAATTCTGCTGCTTCTACTTACTAGTAATACTAAAACAAATATAGTCCATATACTAAAGGCTGGTACGCTAAAGCAAGTAACAATACTAATTATACTGAAGTCAGTATAAACCATCTCTGAGCACCCCCCCCCCAAAAAAAAGGAAAAGAAAGAAAAGAAAGGAAAAAGGAGAATAATGGTTATCTTTCTGGGCTATGGAAATGTAAATGATAATACTTTTTTTAAAAAAGATTTATTTGAAAGCACTCATGAGAGAACACATGAGAGAGGCAGATGGAGAGGGAGTTGGAGAGAGAGAATCCATAAACAGACTCCCTGCTGAGCACAGGGACCCTGAGATCATGACCTGAACCTAAACCAAGAGCCAGACACTTAACTGACTGAGCCACCCAGGCACCCCAAAGATAATACTCTTAAAGTGCCACAAATAGTACCTGGTACATATAAATAGGCAATGAAAGGTGGATTTTTGTTGTTCAACAATATTATCTAAAGGAATTTTGATCAAAATTTGAGTAGTTAAATCATTTCAGGAAATCAGTATCTGAAATTTATGCTGGTGATATCTTTAAATATCAGTGATGAGCAACATACCAATCTTTTCAAAACATGGAACATTGTGTTGTTTTCCCCAACATTCTATTATAAAAAATAAAAACATATAGAAAAGTTGAATTTTACAGTAAGCACTCACAAACTACTACTTAGATTCTACCATTAACATTTTATACTTTGTCATATATTTATCATTTATCTATGCATCTGTTAATGCATCTTGTATTTTTATGCATTTCAGAGTAAGTTCCACATCACTAGTCTTCTCCCTAAATATCTCAGCATGCATATTATATAGATACCATATTTGTTTAGTTTTCTTCTTTCATGTAAAACTCAGATATAATAAAATGCAAATCTTAAGTGCACATTTACTTTTTGACAAATGCATACATCTGTGTATCCCAAACTCCACAAAACATAACCATTACCACCCCTCTACAAAGTAAAACACTTTGAATACAAGATACTTTAGTCATCTTGTGAATCAAAGTACAAGAATTTTGCATCGATTAAAATTCACATTAGAAATACATAAAAATGGCTGAAAGTCTTGAAATTCTTAACCATGACAACTGGAGGTAACAGAAAATGGAGACTTTATTACAAGGAGGAGTCTACATACGAAAATGAAGAGTTGATAGGAAAATCATCCACCCAAGAACCAAAAGGTACTGACCAAATAGTGTAGGAGGAGATCACTTTAAGCTCAGGAATCAGAATTCAAGGAACATGAAACTATCAGATATGTTTGTATATCCAATGACAAAATACACTCATTCTTGCCTATCTACTCAATACCTATATGTCTCATTTAAAAGTGAACACTTTGATTTTATTATTAAGAAACAAATTTAGATACAATGTGTCAAGCAGAAGTAATACCAGAATGAGAGAGGGAAAAAAAAACCCAAAAACAAAATTAAACAACAACAACAAAAAAAAAACCAAAATTAAAAACAAACCAAAAAGATTTGAGAAACAGGTTTTGTCTTCTTTTCCATTCTGAGTTCTCTATTTCTAGCCAATTTCAAGAGGCAGGTAACTACAGATAGCTTTCCAAAACATTGTTCCTTTTCCAAATTATTATATTGACTTCCTTCTTTCTAGTTTTCTATGTCTAGGGCTTTGTCATCCTGATATAACTGCAACGTTTAAAGTTAGGAAATTCAAAGGCTTGAGTGTTGGAGGTTAGTAGAGTAACCAATCATGGAAAGCATTAAAATAAAGGGTAAACAGAGTGTAATCGTGGATGTGCAAGACAGGATAGCAGTTTGAGTACTGCTTCTCATGTAGCTGCAAAAGGTCCTGTTGGAATCCCTACCAGAAAAAACTGACTGTAATAAAGCCATGTGGAATTAGAATGTATAACTAGTTCCAAGGTCATTAATAGATAAATTAGGTCACAACTTGTACAGATTAGCAATCAGAAGCGTGCCACTATTCACTCATCATATATATAGCTATCCGTAAAAATAGCAAGAACAATAACAATTTTTAATAGCACAAGTTAATGGCAAAAAGTACTCATTACAATAAGTAAAACAAGGTGTTGATCTTTGCTTATATGATATTCTAGTCTTGTCACTCATTAATAGGCTTCAGTGTAATCACATGAATTAAATCCTGATGCTGTTTCTCCATTTAACATGGCCTATAAACACATACTTACACATTTATGTGTGTATATACACATATATACACATTTATATACACACAATTTTTGATTCAACTATTTTAAATACTCTATTTTCAGTTCACTCTCTGGTATTGCAAAATCTCATCCCTGTCTCATTTAATTTCTGTACATTCACGAAACTTCCAAGGTGATGACGAAGAGTCAATTTCTTTTGCTGACCCACCAGTCCCTAAAAGACTGATGTTTCCCCTTTCATGCCCCAAATTTCTTCGTATTGTCTGCAAGACCCACATTCTTCCCACACATTCATAATATATTGACTAAACTTGTTTCATAACTGTACTCCATCTATTCCCCCAAGATCCTCCAAAGTACATACAGCAACACTATTTTCACTTATTCAGTACATGAGGAAAATATGGACCTTCTCTGAATCTCACACCTAAAGCCTCCATTTCCCAGACAAAATAATCAATACTTGTGGGAGGCCTCAACTGGAGGGTGGGTGGGTGGGTCTTGCTGCTGTTGCATTCAAGCCCAGGTATTGCATCTCTCTTCTGTGCTTGTTGTCAATTTGTATTGATTCATGGGTGTTTTGATGCTTGCCAGAAAATTTGCACTGAACATTATGAAGGATGGTTTTAAAAAATTTGTAGTCTTTGGGCACAACTTTTGAACCCATCTCTTTATATCATGTCAAATATATTAAACTTTATAAATATCCCATTAAAAAAAAAAGTAGGTTCCATACCCAACACAGGGCTTGATCTCCCAACTCTGAGATCAAGACCTGAGCTGAAATCAAGAGTCAGTCACTTAACTGAGCCATCCAGGCACCCTTAAAAATATCCCACTTTAAACACAATTTTGCTGGATATCTTCAAGATTTTTATTGATTGGAATTGTATTAAAAATAAATTTTATGATATACGTTTTATTTTATCAATATAATTTAATTAAATATGTGAACTAATGACTACATTATTTCTTATGTATTTACTTTTTTCTTTTCAAATTTGTATTTAAGTTCTAGTTAGTTAATATAGTGTAATAGTTGTTTCAGGAGAATTTAGTGATTCATCATTTACATGTAACACCCAGTGCTCATAAGAAGTGCTCCCCTTCATACCCATCACCCATTTAGCCCATCCCGCTCCCACCTCCCCTCCATCAACCCTGTTTGTTTTATGTAGTTAATAGTCTCTTACTATTTTCTTCACTCTTTTAGTTTCCTTTCCCCTATGTTCATCTGTTTTGTTTCTTAAATTCCACATTTGAGTGAAATAATATGGTATTTGTCTTTAACTGACTTATTTCACTTAGCATAATACACTCTAGCTCTATCCATGTTATTGCAAATGGAAAGAATTCATTCTTTTTGATGGTTAAATAATATTCCATTGTATATATACACCACACCATCTGTATCTATTAATCAGTTGATGGACATTTGGGCTCTTTCCATAATTTGGCTATTGTTGATAATGCTTCTATAAACATCAGGGTGTATGTGCCCCTTTCAATCAGTATTTTTGTATCCTTTGGGTAAATACATAGTACTGCAACTGCTGGGTTGTAAAACTTGCAATAATCAGCCCCTCTCATTTTCCCAGTCAGTGGTTTGGGAGAAGCGTTTTTCCCATGCAATCCCCTGTGTGCTTCTCTCTCTCTCTCTCTCTATCTCTCTCTCTCTGTGTTCAGTGCTCCCTCTACTCTGCTGTACCTGTGATTCTTTTCTCCCCCAAATCACATCACCACACCTCCCACCTTCTGCCTTGTAGCCTCTTTCTCCCTCTAGTTGTTCAGTTTGTTCTCTCAGTCCTCTGATGGATTTCATGGGTGTTCAGAATGATTTGATAATTATCTAGCTGTGTTGGAGGGATGAGGCAAGCATAAGGTCCTCCTACTACTTGGCTATCTTATTCCTCCCTAGTTCATATATTTTAAATTTTTTTTTCATAATTTAAATAGTACAAATTTATTTATGTTTGTGTGTGGTGTGTATGTATTATGTATGTGTGCCTGTGTTTAAGTCTCAAAAAAATTTCTAGATTGTTGTAAAGCTTAGAAACTTGATACTAGGTTTATAATACCCAGTCTAAAATGCTCTCTCAAAAATTTAACAAACAAAACAAAGGAAAAAACAAAAAGAAAAACAAGAGAAACTAAAAAAGAGACTCTTAACTATAGAGAACAAATTGATGGTTACCAGAAGGGAGGTAGATGTGGGAATGTGTGAAACAGGTGAAGGGGATTAAGAGTACACTTATCTTGATGAGCACTGAGTAATGTGCAGAATTGCTGAATCACTATATTGTACACCTGAAACTAATATAACACTATGTTAAATCACTGGAATTAAAATTTAAAAAAAGGAAAAAAAATCTTAAAAACTGAAAATTAAATAAATAAGTAAAGTGCCCTCCCCAGGCCCAACATTGATAACATGTTATTCTAGGTTTGTCTGCAATAACCGTAAACAACAGCAGAAAACATGATACTGACCCAACTTGGCCCATTAACTCTCATTTCATTTACATTTTCCAATATAAATATAAGAACAAGATTCTGAATGCTTTTCCTCAGCTATCCTGAGCTTTCTCAAAGGTACTTGCAAAATAATCCATTCTTGCTTTTCTCACAACCTTTATTTTTTTTCGTTGCTCCAAGTCCCTCTTTTAACAAGCATTTCATATTTTTCTATCTGGAATCTTCTCACTCACCCAATCACTTTATATATAATTTCTACATATTCCTTTAATAGAAAGTTATTTAGTGTTTTTCAGTTTAAAATACATATTAATGTAGAATTTTAATGAAAGAGAAAATAATTTCCTAGTTTTATCTTTTATAGTAATTGCAAACATTTAAAGATAGCAGCTAACATTTCATGAAACATATGGTGGTCTGGACATTGCTGCTACCATTTCTGTGTGTGTTTTAATTCAACAATATAAATATACAATACTTTATTCTCCTTTTACAGATGAAGATAGTGAGGCAGGAAGAGGTTACATAATATTCTTTTTTTTTTTTTTTAATTATTTTTTGAGTGCCTGTTATGCTAGGCCCCACATTGGTTTCAGAGAAGTACCACACAATCCTCTGACATTAATGACAGGCCAGAATTTGAAACCAGCAGGACTCCAGAGCATAGGTATTTATAATTATTCAATGCTACCACGTTTCTGCTTTCCAGTTTGTGAATGTATAAAGAGACAATTTGTTATTTCTCCCAGAATGTCCTAAACGTACAAGTATTTTAGCAATTTTTGCAAGTTAGTGAAACAGAATATACAAATATTTTATGACCATTAAATCTAGCAAAAGATTTCCTATGAAATGTGAAGGGAAGTATATAAATATATAACACATGTTATAATAAGATGAAGTGAAGAATAGGATACAGAAGAGCTGAGGGCAAGATAACAGACAACAAATCACACAATTAGGTTTCTAAATTTGAGTCTCAACTTTAGTAAAAGAAGGTCCACAAGACTTTTTATTCTACAATTTCCCCATTTTAAATCTCTTACTCTCTAGTCAAATTTAAGCTGACTAGAGATTACCTTCAATAATTTTTTTTAGTGTAACTATATGGGTGGTATATCTTCTGAACCATTATGTATAATGCCTTTTAGCTTCATGTATGAATAAAAAATTAACTGCATGACTACAGATTTTTCTTCAAAACTCTGAGAATACTGCTTTCTTGAATTTCGTGTTTCATGATGGCATGCTATCACTCAGACTGGTTTTCAGAATCTAGACTGTTAGTGATTCCAACACCTACATAAGCATAGAATTTTTTTTCAAATCAGTCATTCTGATTTTTGCTAGAAATTTTTCAAATTTCAGTCTGTAGACTAGAAGGCACCAATGACACTTAAGAGAAAGAATACCACAATTAAGAGAGGAGGAATGATTGAATATTATATTCTGGATACGAATCATTAAAATTATCTTTTCTTATTTTGCCCTCTAGGCAAGAAGTTAGATGTACCTTGTTGGGGAATTTTACTAATACAAGAAGAAAAACCTACTAATAATGAAATGGAGCTCCTCATTTTAATGCCCATTTAGAATACGCAGTAGTGAAGTTAGCAGTTCATCATTACTTTGTTCATGTTCAGAATTTCCACTCAGATTTAGTCTCTAAGAACAAATAACAAGGTGGTAGCTTTGAGCTTTGGCCAGACTGTAGGAAGATGTGAAAAAGTTGGGAATCCACTTTCCAAAAATCAAGTCTAATGCTGAAGAAAACATCTGAAAAAACACCATTCTCAAGGGCTTTTTCTATAAATTGCCCAAAACAACTGATAAGCATTTACTCATTAAAAAATAACAACAACAACAACAAAAACAAACAAACCAAAAAACAAAAACACGCTAGAATTTTGGGTAAGAAGAGAAGACTGCTGGCCTTATTGCCTACAGTTGCTACCATGTCCCCAAATCCAGCTCAGAAGGAAATGTTACCAAGGCACAGTTTACCATGAAAACTGGCAATTTCCACACTACAAGTTGTGGATGGTATTTTAGGAAGTGTGCAAAAACTCATCTCTGGTGTCATTTTTAAACAAGTAGCAAACACAGAAGGAAATGAATGCAAAGACACACTGCTCTGATAGACTGAGGTTGCAATCCCAGGTTGGATAAGCAGGGGTTCAGCCAAAAATTTTAACAAAAAATCCTAGAAATAAGAGAGTCTGACAAGGGCTAAACTATCTAATGAGCCTTTCCTAGCTCAGGAACTTGGTGCATGTTCAAGGAAGAGCAGAGGGCACCTGGACAAGGAAAAGCTAAGGCAGACTTGAGACCTGGATGAACTCGGAGTGCATTCCCCAAACCACATGCAAATCCAGTAGCAAAGAGTCTAAGTGTTATAGGCCTGAGGAGTCTGAGTATAACCTCTTCCCAAATAATTAACAGACACTAAGCTATGTAGACACACAGGAGACTCTTAAAAATAGGGTTAGCAAATAAGATCTAGCCAAATGAAGCACAGTTATCAGTGGTTGCTCAGGTCAGAGGAGACAGATTCGGTCAATACGTCTTGGGAGGGGGGAAAGAAAAATCAGAATCAGATAAAATAACTGCTAAATATATACTATATTGTGTACAATGTGCAGTTTTCAACAATAAACTAAGAGACATACAAAGAAACATGGAATTACAACCATTACTCAAAATGTTTTCAGTAGCAACTGACACAAAGTGGGCCAATTTGAATCTAACAGGAAAATACATGAATCAACTATTATAAATATGTTCAAAGAATTAAAGAATGCGGGTCCAATAATTTAAAAATAAATTATCAAAATGACTCAGCAAACAAGAAACTTCAATAGATTACCAGAATCTATGAAAAAAGAGTGAAACAGATATTTCAGAGTTGAAAATTTAAAAAACCAGCATGAAAAATTCACAGGATGGACTCAACCACAAATTTGAAATGGCAGTAAGTAAGGAGGTGCCCAATAAAAAATGAAATAGTACCTCTGGTTTCAGATCCTGCATGGAAGTCCTCACTGCTCTTCTTACACCAAGGAAAATCTAAACACCTAAAGCAAAAAATGATTTCTTACCCACCAAAGGGCTAAGGTTGCAGGACAAACGGCCGACCTGAAATCCGGAGAGAAGAGAAGTTCAAGTTGTTACAGCTCAGATTTAAATACTGGGAGAGCGTCAGCCAGCTGCTACCATTTATCCCACCCCCAAGGAACTGGTAAGAATGCCTAACAGTAATTTAAGCAAATTGCTAGAAGCTGACTGAGGCCTAATGTGAGAATGAAGAACTCCTGCAGTCCGCAGTGTTGGGGTGTGGGAATTCACAGCGCCTGGATAGACAAAATCTGATTTGTATGTGCCTCCCTCCATGAGACTAATTGAAAAGCAAAGGAGGAGTGCCTACAACACTGGGCCTCCTCTGAAGTTTCTTGGCTGAAAATGGCTGGATTCTTACTACCGCTCAAGGCTCTCATCTAGGGAATAAATGTTTAAATTTTGAAGAAAAACAGGCACCTGTGGTGGTCACGTACATCACGGACTCCTTGCCTTCTCCTCCTCCTCCTCCTCCTCATCTCACGCTGCTCCATATATTATCCTGACCATTACGGTTACGCCCTCCTCCTTGCTTTACGCTTGCACCTGATAATGTTGCTAAGACCCTAATAAAAGTGGAGACAAAGCTTGGTTCAGGGCCTTTCGCCACTAGAGCTTCTGGTCCCCAGGCCTCTCCTTTCTCCTACTAAGGTGTCTGGAGTAATCTCTTCATTTGTGGCCTCGGGGTTTGCTTGCCAAACCCAACATTGGGGCATCCATAATTTTGTGGTAACTTACCCAGTTCTCACAATGAAAAGCCAGGAAAAATCCTCTTGTGGATCAGACTAGGAGAGAGGAAGTGTATGCCTTGGGAAATACTCCAGAGCATTCTTTAAAAGAAAGACCCCCCCCCTTTTTTTTTTACAAGGAATACAGTCTACCAGAAACTTATCCCAATTAGGGAAAGAGCATTTCTCTATTGCTAAGGTCTTGTAGATACCAATCTTATATAAGGGTAATGGAGAAGGCACGAGGCTAGAAAAAATATTTGTGAAAGTAGAGGGCAGAGAATGCTTTCAGTGGACTTTTTGGAGAAAGAGATGGTTCTGGGCCTGCGCAGGAAATGTACAGATGTGCTTGAAACATCGTATAGTGACAGAAAGTAAAAAAGTGCTAAAGGAAAAAAAAAGAAGGAGAAGGAGGAGAAGAAAAAGAAAGAAGAAAGAAGAAAGAAAGAAAGAAAGAAAGAAAAGAAAGAAATACAGTCCCCCCCCACCCCCCCACCACACACATACCTCACAATGTCCATGGCACATATAAACCAACTGAGCTCCCACTGGCCAAAGCTGGAGCACTAAGAGAAACAAAATAAAATAGTATTACATTATAAACCAAAGTATAAAATAAATATCCAAGACTCCCTGACTCCCAACTACTAAAAGCAAATGAGTGAATAAATGAATAGAAGTGACAAATCTGTGGAGAAGAATTCCAAATAACTTATGTAGTTACTCCTCCCTCAAAGATCTGGAGTATAACTCTCAACTTCTTCAGTGTGGTTTACGCATAGGGAATTCCTCCCCAAAAGTACACATGCAAAAGGGGGAAAAGAGTAACTTTGTAACGGAGGAACGTGGAAAAAAAAAGATTAGCCAGGTGATTAAGGTTAACATCAACCATGAAAGTCACATTGATAGTGTGACCATGATACGATAAAATGAAAATGGTACTTTATGTGGACTTCCTCTCAAAAACACATAAATAAAATTCAATAATTAGGGAAAATATCAGGCAAATCCTAACAGAGGGAGACTTAAAAAATACCTGAACAGGATTTCTCAAACAATCATGGTCATGGTCACAAGGAACCTAAGGAGACATGAGTACTAAATGTAATGTGACGTCCTGAATGGGATCCTGGAACAGAAAAAGGGCATTAGGTAAAAATAAAGAAAATGTCAATGGAGTTAATACTAAGGTATCAATCAATATGTGTTCTAAAGTAAGACTTATGACAAAGGTAACTATTACAATTTTTCAGCTAATTTAAAACCATACTAAAATTAAAAGTTCATGAAAAAAAAGAATGAGACATGTTGAAAGGGCAGAGAAAGAAATCTGAGAGATTTCCCAATGTCCAGACCTGGAAAAATTTGAGCAAGAAGATAGATAAAATTTCAATGCATTCGGGAGGAGTTAAGATGGCGGAGGAGTAGGGGACCCCTTTTTCAGCTGGTCCCCTGAGTCGAGCTGGATAGGTACCAGACCAGCCTAAACAACCACGGAACCAGCCTGAGACGCAGGAAGATGCATCTGGATCTCTACAAATGAACATCTCCAGCGCTGAGTATTGAGGTACGAAGCGGGGAGCTGTGAAACCGTGCACAGATATCGGAAGATAAACAGAAGGGGGAGGGAGCCACCCCATTCGGGCGCCGGGAAGCAATAGCCACCTGCACGGGAGAGCGGGTGGACTCACGGACGGCACCTGCGAGAGAGCGGACTGAGAACGGTGAGCCGGGAGCGCGTGCCACCAGGCATCTTGCGGAACCCCGGAATCCCGGTGTGCTCACGGGATCCAGACTGAGACCGGGAGCTTCCGGAGCGCGCCCGGGTGGCTGGCGGCTGGCGGGCCACCTGCACGGGGAAGCGGGCGGACTCGCTGTCGGCACCCACGAAACAGCAGACTGAGACCCTGAGGCGGGAGCGCGCGCCACCAGGCATCTCGCGGAACTCCGGAATCCCGGTGCGCTCACCGGAAATAGACTGAGACCCGGAGATCCCGGAGCACGCGGGGGCAGCTGGCGGCTGGCGGCGTTAGAAACACAAAGGACAGAGACGTGCCGGCCCTGGAAGTGAAGGCTGGGACGCCGGGTGTGGGGCGCACATCCCGGGACGCTGCAGGGTTGAGCAGCACCAACAGTAACAGAGTTAAACAGAATGTCAGTGGAGAATGGGCCGCAATCCCTCTGTTCTGAGACAGAGGCTGAAATTCGGCCACTACTGCTCTGACTCTCAGAAGAGGCACAGCAAATCATCAGGGAAAGCCGCCAGAGAACAAAAGCCTGGAAATACCGGCTCACAGCATGCCCATCCCCATCCCCCCTCACAGGGGACACGGAGACTCTACCCAAACAGGGTTGCCTGAGTATCGGCGCGTCAGGCCCCTCCCCCAGAACGCAGAAGGCAGGCTGAAAATCAAGAAGCCCACAACCCGGGGTGCATGGGTGGCACAGTCATTGAGCACCTGTCTTCAGCTTAGGGCGTGACCCCGGTGTTCCGGAAAGGAGTCCCTCATCGGGCTCCTCTGCTGGGAGCCTGCTTCTTCCTCTCCCACTCCCCTGCTTTTTTTTTTTTTTTAAGATTTTATTTATTTATTTGAGAGATAGAGAGAGCCAGCAAGATAGGGAACACAAGCAGGGGGAGTGGGAGAGGAAGAAACAGGCTCATAGCAGAGGAGCCTGAGGTGGGACTCGATCCGTAATGCCAGGATCACACCCTGAGCCAAAGGCAGACGCTTTAACCGCTGTGCCACCCAGGCGCCCCCCACTCCCCTGCTTCTGTTCCCGTTCTTGCTGACTGTCTGTCTCTCTCTCTCAGATAAATAAATAAATAAAATCGTTAAAGAAGAAGCCCACATCCCCAAGATCCCTATAAAACAAGGGGCACGGCCGGGGCCCAGTCAATAATTTGGGCTCTGGACAACCCCGCAACCTCTCCTCATCAGAATGACAAGGAGGAGAAGCAACCCCCAGCAAAGAAAAGACAGTGAGTCTGTGGCCTCTGCCACAGAAATAATGGATATGGATGTAACCAAAGTATCAGAAATGGAATTCAGAGTAACAATGGTCAAATTGATGAGTACAATTGAAAAAAGTATTAATGAAAAGGTTACTGAGAATATAGAATCCCTAAGGGCAGAAATGAGAGCGAATCTGACAGAAATTAAAAATTCTATGAGCCAAATGCAGGCAAAACTAGAGGCTCTGATGGCCAGGGTCACAGAAGCAAAGGAACGGGTTAGTGAATTGGAGGATGGGTTAATAGAGGAAAAAACGAAAATAGAAGATGGTCTTAAAAAAATCCACGCCCACAAATGTAGGTTATGAGAGATTACTGACTCAATGAAACGATCCAATGTTAGAATCATTGGCATCCCCGAGGGGGTGGAGAAAAACAGAGGTCTAGAAGAGCTACTTGAACAAATTGTAGCTGAAAACTTCCCCAATCTAGTGAGGGAAACAAACATTCCTGTCCAAGAGGCAGAGAGGACCCCTCCCAAGCTCAACCACAACAAACCTACGCCACGTCACGTCATAGTGCATTTCGCAAATATTAGATCCAAGGATACAGTATTGAAAGTGGCCAGGGCAAAGAAATTTCTCACGTACCAAGGCAAAGTCATCAGAATTACGTCAGACCTGTCTACACAGACCTGGAATGAGAGAAAGGGTTGGGGGTGCATTTTTAAAGCTCTTTCAGAGAAAAACATGCAGCCAAGGATCCTTTATCCAGCAAGGCTGTCATTCAGAATTGATGGAGAAATAAAGACATTTCAGAATTGCCAGTCACTAACCAATTTTGTAACCATGAAACCAGCCCTACAGGAGATATTAACGGGGGGTCTATAAAGGTAAAAAGGCCTCAAGAGTGACACAGAACAGAAAGTCACAACCAATACAAACAAAGACTTTACTGGCAACATGGCATCATTAAAATCATATCTCTCAGTATTCAGTCTCAATGTGAATAGCTTAAATGCTCCCATAAAGCGCCACAGGGTTGCAGATTGGATAAAAAGAAATGACCCATCCATTTGCTGTCTACAAGAGACTCATTTCGAACCCAAAGATGCATTCAGACTGAGAGTAAGGGGATGGAGTACCATCTTTCACGCAAATGGACCTCAAAAGAAAGCTGGGGTAGCAATTCTCATATCAGATAAATTGGATTTTAAACTACAGACTATAGTTAGAGACACAGAAGGGCACTATATTATCCTTAAAGGAAGTATTCAACAAGTGGATATGACAATTATAAATATATATGCCCCCAACAGGGGAGCAGCAAGATACACAAGCCAACTCTTAACCAGAATAAAGAGACATATAGATAAAAATACATTAATAGTAGGGGACCTCAACACTCCACTATCAGAAATAGATAGAACACCCTGGCAAAGACTAAGCAAAGAATCAAAGGCTTTGAATGCCATACTCAACGATTTGACCTCATAGATATATAGAGAACACTACACCCCAGAACCAAAGAATACTCATTCTATTCTAATGCCCATGGAACATTCTCAAGAATATACCATGTTCTGGGACACAAAACAGGTCTCAACCGATACCAAAGATTGAAAATATCCCCTGCATATTCTCAGACCACAACGCTCTGAAATTGGAACTCAACCACAAGGAAAAAATTGGAAGAAACTCAAACACTTGGAGACTAAGAACCATCCTGCTCAGGAATGACTCGATAAACCAGGAAATCAAAAATCAACTTAAACAATTTATGGAGACCAACGAGAATGAAAACACAACGGTCCAAAACCTATGAGATACTGCAAAGGCAGTCCTAAGGGGGAAATACATAGCCGTCCAAGCCTCACTCAAAAGAATAGAAAAATCTAAAATGCAATTTTTATATTCTCACCTCAGGAAGCTGGAACAGCAACAGAGGGACAGGCCTCATCCACTCACGAGGAAGCAGTTGACCAAGATGAGAGCAGAAATCAATGAATCAGAAACCAGAAGTACAGTAGAACAGATCAACAGGAGTAGAAGCTGGTTCTTTGAGAGAATCAATAAAATTGACAGACCACTGGCAAGACTTATACAAAAGAAAAGAGAAAGGACCCAAATTATTAACATTATGAATGAAAAAGGAGAGGTCACGACCAACATAATTGAAATTGGAAGGACTATTAGAAATTTTTATCAACAGCTATATGCCAATAAACTAAGCAATCTGGAAGAGATGGAATCCTTCCTGAAAACCTATAAACTACCAAGATTGAAACAGGAAGAAATTGATTTCTTAAACAGGCCAATTAATTATGAAGAAATTGAGTCAGTGATAAACAACTTTCCAAATAACAAAACTCCAGGCCTGGATGGTTTTCCTGGGGAATTCTACTAAACATTCAAAGAAGAAATAATACCTCTTCTCCTAAAGCTATTTCAAAAAATAGAAACAGAAGGAAAGCTACCCAACTCATTCTATGAGGCCAATATTAACTTGATCCCCAAACCAGGCAAAGATTCCATCAAAAAGGAGAATTAAAGACCGATTTCCCTAATGAATATGGATGCCAAAATCCTCAACAAGATACTTGCTAATAGAATCCAACAGTACATTAAAAGGATTATCCATCATGATCAAGTGGGATTCATACCTGGGATGCAAGTGTGGTTCAATATTCGCAAATCAATCAGCATGATACATCATATCAACAAGAAAAGACTCAGGAACCATATGATCCTCTCAATCGATGCGGAAAAAGCATTTGACAAATACAGCATCCTTTCCTGATTAAAACCCTTCAGAGGGTAGGAATAGAGGGTACATTTCTCAATCTCATAAAATCCAACTATGAAAAGCCTACTGCAAATATTATTCTCAATGGGGAAAAGCTGGAAGCCTTTCCCTTAAGATCAGGAACACGACAAGGATGCCCACTCTCGCCACTATTATTCAACATATAACTAGAAGTCCTTGCAACAGCAATCAGACAACAAGAAGGGATCAAAGGTATCCAAATCCGCAAAGAAGAAGTCAAAATGTCTCTCTTCGCAGACGACATGATACTCTATATGGAAAACCCAAAAGAAGCCACTCCCAAACTATTAGAAGTTATAGAGCAATTTAGTAATGTGGCGGGATACAAAATCAATGCTCAGAAATTAGTTGCATTTCTATACACGAATAACGAGACCGAAGAAAGAGAAATTAGGGAATCCATCCCATTTACAATAGCACCAAAAACCATATGTTACCTTGGAATTAATTTAACCAGAGACGTAAAGACCTATATTCTAGAAACTATAAATCACTCTTGAAAGACATTGAGGAAGACATAAAAAGATGGAAAGATATTCCATGGTCATGGATCGGAAGAATTAACATAGTTAAAATGTCCATGCTACCCAGAGCAATCTACACTTTCAATGCTATCCCGATCAAAATACCGAGGACATTTTTCAAAGAATTGGAACAAATAGTTCTTATTAGTATGGAACCAGAAAAGGCCCCGAATCGCCAAGGAATTGTTGAAAAGGAAAAACAAAGCTGGGGGCATCAGAATGCCGGATTTCGAGCTGTACTACAAAGCTGTGATCACAAAGGCAGCATGGTACTGGCACAAAAACAGACACATAGACCAATGGAACAGAATAGAGAACCCAGAAATGGACCCTCGGCTCTTTGGACAACTAATTTTTGACAAAGCAGGAAAAAACATCCGGTGGGAAAAAGACAGTCTCTTCAATAAATGGTGCTGGGAAAATTGGACAGCTACATGCAAAAGAATGAAACTTGACCACTCTCTCACACCATACACAAAAATAAACTCCAAATGGATGAAAGACCTCGGTGTGAGACAGGAATCCATCAAAATTCTACAGGAGAACATAGGCAGCAACCTCTACGACATTGGCCAAAGCAACCTTTTTCATGACACATCCCTAAAGGCAAGAGAAACAAAAGGTAAAATGAACTTATGGGACTTCATCAAGATAAAAAGCTTCTGCACAGCCAAGGAAACAGTCAGAAAAACTAAGAGGCAGCCCACGGAATGGGAGAATATATTTGCAAATGACACTACAGATAAAGGACTGGTATCCAAGATCTACAAAGAACTTCTCAAAGTCAATACATGAGAAACAAATAAACAAATCATAAAATGGGCAGAAGATATGAACAGACACTTTTCCAATGAAGACATAAAAATGGCTAATGGACACATGAAAAAATGTTCAAAATCATTAGCCATCAGGGAAATTCAAATCAAAACCACACTAAGATACCACCTTACGCCAGTTAGAATGGCAAAAATAGACAAGGCAAGAAACAACAATTGTTGGAGAGGATGTGGAGAAAGGGGATCCCTCCTACATTGTTGGTGGGAATGCAAGTTGGTACAGACACTCTGGAAAACAGTGTGGAGGTCCTTTAAAAAGTTAAAAATTGAGCTACCCTATGATCCAGCCATTGCACTACTGGGTATTTACCCCAATGATACAGACGTAGTGAAGAGAAGGGCCATATGCACCCCAATGTTCAGAGCAGCTCTGTTCACAATAGCTAAATTGTGGAAGGAGCCAAGATGCCCTTCAATAGATGACTGGATTAAGAAGTTGTGGTCCATATATACAATGGAATATTATTCAGCTATCAAAAAGAATGATTTCTCAACATTTGCTGCAACATGGACGGCACTGGAGGAGATAATGCTAAGTGAAATAAATCAAGCAGAGAAAGACAACTATCATATGATTTCTCTCATCTATGGAACATAAGACCTAGGATGATCAGTAGGGGAAGAAAGGGATAAAGAAAGGGGAGGTCATCAGAAGGGGGAATGAAACATGAGAGACTATGGACTCTGAGAAACAAACTGTGGGCCTCAGAGGGGAGGGGGTGTGGGGGAATGGGATAGACCGGTGATGGGTAGTAAGGAGGGCACGTATTGCATGGTGCACTGGGTGTTATACGCAACTAATGAATCATTGAGCCTTATATCGGAAACCGGGGATGTACTGTATGGTGACTAACATAATATAATAAAAAATCATTAAAAAAAATTTCAATGCATTCAAAAAATCCATATGTATACTAATAAAAATGAATAACAATGTAGAAGAAATAAAGGAAATAGAAAATTATCATTAGAAAAACATAGAATAGAGGGAGTTAAGATGGTGAATGAGTAAGGGACCCCTTTTTCAGCCGGTCCCCTGAGACAAGCTGGATAGGTACCAGACCAGCCTGAACATCCACGGAAAGAAGTCAAAATGTCTCTCTTCACAGATGACATGATACTCTACATGGAAA
Source organism: Ursus arctos (assembly GCF_023065955.2). Lineage (NCBI taxonomy): Eukaryota > Metazoa > Chordata > Mammalia > Carnivora > Ursidae > Ursus > Ursus arctos. Next base: position 53,613,884 of record NW_026622775.1, on the reverse strand, counting down.
ACCCAAAAGACTCCACTCCCAAACTATTAGAAGTTATAGAGCAATTCAGTAATGTGGCTCTATATTTTGAATATAGAGCATTCAAAATCAATGCTCAGAAATCAGTTGCATTTCTATACACGAATAATGAGGCTGAAGAAAGAGAAATTAGGGAATCCATCCCATTTACAATAGCACCAAAACCATACGTTACCTTGGAATTAACTTAACCAGAGACGTAAAGAATCTATATTCTAAAAACTATAAATCACTCTTAAAAGACTTTGAGGAAGACACAAAAAGATGGAAAAATATTCCATGCTCATGGATCGGAAGAATTAACATAGTTAAAATGTCCATGCTACCCAGAGCAATCTATACTTTCAATACTATCCCAATCAAAATACTGATGACATTTTTCAAAGAATTGGAACAAATAGTTCTTATTAGTATGGAACCAGAAAAGGCCCCAAATCGCCAAGGAACTGTTGAAAAGGAAAAACAAAGCTGGGGCATCACAATGCTGATTTCAAGCTGTACTACAAAGCTGTGATCACAAAGATAGCATGGTACTGGCACAAAAACAGACATATAGACCAATGGAACAGAATAGAGAACCCAGAAATGGACCCTCGGCTCTTTGGACAGCTAATTTTTGACAAAGCAGGAAAAAACATCCGGTGGGAAAAAGACAGTCCCTTCAATAAATGGTGCTGGGAAATTTGGACAGCTACATGCAAAAGAATGAAACTTGACCACTCTCTCACGCCATACACAAAGATAAACTCTAAATGGATGAAAGACCTTGATGTGAGACAGGAATCCATCAAAATCCCAGAGGAGAACATAGGCAGCAACCTCTAAGACATCGGCCAAAGCAACTTTTTCATGACACATCTCCAAAGGCAAGAGAAACAAAAGAAAAAATGAACTTATGGGACTTCATCAAGATAAAAAGCTTCTGCACAGCCAAGGAAACAGTCAAAAAAACTAAGAGGCAGCCCACGGAATGGGAGAATATATTTGCAAATGATACTACAGATAAAAGACTGGTATCCAAGATCTACAAAGAACTTCTCAAACTCAATAGACAAGAAACAAATAAACAAATCATAAAATGGGCAGAAGATATGAACAGACACTTTTCCAATGATGACATACAAATGGCTAACAGACACATGAAAAAATGTTCAAAATCATTAGCCATCAGGGAAATTCAAATCAAAACCACACTAAGATACCACCAGTTAGAATGGCAAAAATTGACAAGGCAAGAATCAACAATTGCTGGAGAGGCTGTGTAGAAAGAGGATCCCCCCTACATTGTTGGTGGGAATGCAAGTTGGTACAGCCACTCTGGAAAACAGCGTGGAGGTCCCTTAAATAGTTAAAAATTGAGCTACCCTATGACCCAGGCATTGCACTACTGGGTATTTACCCCAAAGATACAGACGTAGTGAAGAGAAGGGCCATATGCACCCCAATGTTCACAGCAGCTCTGTTCACAATAGCTAAATTGTGGAAGGAGCCAAGATGCCCTTCAATAGATGACTGGATTAAGAAGTTGTGGTCCATATATACAATGGAATATTACTCAGCTATCAGAAAGAACAAGTTCTCAACACTTGCTGCAACATGGATGGCACTGGAGGAGATAATGCTAAGTGAAATAAGTCAAACAGAGAAAGACAATTATCATATGATTTCTCTCATCTATGGAACATAGAACTAGGAAGATCGGTAGGAGAAGAAAGGGATAAAGAAAGGGGGGTAATCAGAAGGGTGAATGAAACATGAGAGACTATGGACTCTGAGAAACAAACTGAGGGCTTCAGAGGGGAGGGGGTGGGGGAATGGGATAGACTGGTGATGGGTAGTAAGGGGGGCACGTATTGCATGGTGCACTGGGTGTTATATGCAACTAACGAATCATCGAACTTTACATCAGAATCCAGGGATGTACTGTATGGTGACTAACATAATATAATAAAAAAGATTAAAATTTTAAAAAAGAGAAAAAAAAGAACAACACAGAATAATTGTTTCATTGCCAAGATCCAATAATGCATGCTTCAATTAGTGGGAAAAGTTTGAGGAGAAATAAGATAATTGCAGAATGTATTATATCTCTCCAAGATACTTATTGATTACTAAGGGAAAATGGTTACTTTACAGTGTGGAAACCTAGCAGACACCACCTTCTGCAAGGGACTAAGGTTAATATCATCATTAATAAGACATATCAACCTTACTCTCAGACATGATGAATTTATAGAATCCTCACTTCTGTGGTATTTTTGTCAAAAATAACCTTAATCAAACCTTGGGATAAATCAGACAAATCCAACTGAGAGATCTCTGTCAAAATAAATGACCAGTACTCTTCAAGTTTCAAGACTAAGAGAGATTGAGGAATGTGACTCTCGCCCTGGTAGAACCATGTCAACTTCTGGCCTGGGTCCCTAATAATCTATTAGAGCCTTAGTTTACAGACCCCTCCATATTCTAACTTGGTGTGGATTCAGAATATTTGCCATCAGATGAATGTAAATGTTACATCCTTGAGAATAGTGCACTCCAATACGGCATGATTCCAATGCTAACTTCTTAGACGAGTCTTTAATAATGTATTCTAATATTCTATTTGGCTTCATCACAGTTATGTAGAAAACTTGGTGGATTTCATAAAATTGCCTTGAACAAATCCTTTGTGGAACCCATTGAAATAAATCAGCCATTCTGTAAGACTACTCCAAGAGTGATGAGGCTTAACATTATAGGCAGAAAAGGCAAATCCACATCAAATTTGAGTTATCAATCCAGTAAAGGCTAATTATAGACACCTTCAGAGTGGAAAGGTCTGATGCAATCATCTCAAAACTAAGTGGCCAACAGGTCTCCTTAAGGAATGGTACCATATTGTGGTCTCACCTCTTGTCTCTGTTCTTGACAGGTTGGACAAGCAGAAGCATGAGAAACCTTATCAACGTTGGTGAGAAAGAAATGCTGTTGAATCCCAGCTTCCATCACTGACTCTATTCATGGTTCTATAATGCAAGCACTAAGATGCAGATATTCTGAAAATCAAACTTGTGGTGTATATTTTTACATTTTTTATAAACTTGCTATCAAAACATTGATATGACTTAATTATGTTAGTATAAAATATATTTTTGAATGAAAAAATATTTTTATGGTTTCATATCAGGAATAGTTCCTGATGTTCAGAAATTTTCCTTTATTAGAGATTAAGAAAATTGTAATCCATTATATTGCATTGATATATTCCAAGGATTCAGAGCTGAATTTGTATCCAAATACAGTTACGAAGTTTTATTTAGTTTTTCTCCACCTTCTTCCCATTTATTACATGTCTATTGAACTACTCATCAATCTATTTTTTTAATTGCAAGTATAGAGAAACGGTGTGTTGTAGAATAAGCAGCAATGGAGTTAGCTGAAATATTGAAAACTGAGAAAACCTTTACCATGCTGTAATTGGTCATAAAGCTCTGATCTCTGTGAAATATATACATACATAATAATAATATATACATGAGGCTTTTGGAGAATGAAATAAATCTTTTTTACATTATAAGAAACTAATAAGAGTTTGTCATAAATGAAGTAGAAATTCAAAATATCATGTGCAGTTGAATTTGCATAGTTATATACAAATTTATGAGAGATATTATATAATTAGCCAAACCTGAAACAGCCTACTTTATAGTGTCAATAGAATAATTTTAAGTTAAATATATTTTTCAAAAGTCTAAATAGTTATTAAACACATAATTATAATGTCAGATAAAAACAAAGCATTTAAATTAGAACAAAAAGCTCATTATTTATTTACCCTCACTTTCCAGTAAATATGAAATTTTGCATACACTGTCAATTTATGTCTTCAAGAATTGGCTATTCTAATTTACCTTTTTAGTTTATACTTTTGTCAAATAATACTATTATAATAGTATTTAAAAACCAATTGAAAAATCACTAAATTAATAAATCAAGCAATAGGAACAAGAACACAAAAATTTGAATGTAATAGCAAATGTGATTTTTACCGTTCTTATTATTGGCTAATATATAATCTAAAATTATATAAAATCATACTTCCTCAATTTCAGTTAAAATCATCTATCTGAGATTTACAAAATGTAATACAGATCATCATTGTCCTGATATATCCATGAATTGAAATAAAAATTTAATTCAATCATTATAAATAAAAAATGTTAGTAACAGCTTTTCCGAGTTGTTTCTAAACTGAAACTTTCAGCTTCCTGATAACATTGAACTATGTCGGTCTTTAAAAATGTAATCTCCACATTTCAGCAAACTGCATGCTTTTGGCCTTCAACAGAAAATGACTGAACAACATAAGTATAAAACTGAGTGACTTGTGACTACAAATATTTCTTTAGGTGGGGGACATAAGAGTATATAAAGGCTGAACTAAAGGATATGAAAGATCTGTGAATTTTTAAAAAAATTTTGAACTGTGCTTGAATTATTTTATAACAACTTAACAAATACAAACAACAGAAAGAAAAAATATTCAACATAGCACGAATATAAACTAGTTTCACTCTGTTTTATGGAAATTAGCAGTAAAGTATTGGGTTTGATATTTTGAATAGAATTGTGATACTAAATAAGTTTGCAAAATATGATAAAAATCAATGCCCACAACCCATTCAGTCTTAGCTTCTGAACATGATCACATCACATGTTTACAAAAAAAACTTCAGTTTTGAAGATACAATAATTAATGAACTGAACTACCAGGTTGAAAATTAAATTACTTTCTCAGAAGAAGTATATTTTAACAAATAGGATCTTAAAACTATCAGACCAATAAATTGCCTTAGATAATTTTAATCAAATTTAATAACATTTGAATGAAAATCAAATCACTCTGATTATGTCAAAGGATGCATGGCATATGCATGCTTGCATGCTTTTAGCATCTGGAAAGCTTTATGTATTGCAAAATACCTGAAAAAGAAAAGCCTATACTCAATCATTTGAGAATATTTTATTCAGCCTGCTCATTTTTAATTGCTATAGCTCAGGTTCCAGAATTCCCAATTTCCCAAGAAAGGCAAATGGATTAAAGTAGTAATGACTAACATATCAATATCTACCATTTATGTCAAATAAATCAACAGAGATAATAAATAATTTAATGCTTCGATGCATACAGTTATACAAATATTTATTCATGTTCTATCATAAATAATGTTTTCACAGTTGATCAAAAATTATCTGAAGTGAAAATTTTCTCTTAATTATAAGTTTACCTTCGGTATCCTTTTTAATTCACACATAATAGATAATATATATAATTAAAACATATAATATTTGTGTATATAATATATGTAATTTTTTTCTGATGTGAGACTTAAAAGATATTGTGATTTTATTCATCTAGACCTAATTGAACTAAAAAAAACCTCAATCATTGGATAATAGTAATATCTGAACATCAAGTAAAACTTTATATTTGACCAAAATACATACTTAGCTTTTGAGTAACAGTTCAGGGCATACTCTATAAATTATAATTGATAAATATTTATGAATAAGTTGGTTATAAAGTATGCTTCTCTGTTAAATTTTAAAGAGATGAGTTAACACAAAAACACACTCCTGTTTCTATAAAATTGTTTTCATGTTCATCCCTTCAGGGCACCAAAATTTAAGTTTCATGAAAACAGAAATGTGTCTATCTTGTTCTTTGATATATTCCAATCACTAAGAAGAGTGCCCAAGAGGAATTAAATGAATCCTCCTCAGAGAGCCATTAGTAGCAGGCTATCGATCTCTTTCCCAATCCCAGGATTTTACATAAGGTCATGACCTGTGTTCTGACCATATTTCTTTATTCCATATCAATAACTGATCATTGAACTAAAAAACATTTTTAAGAAACAAAATTTTAAAAAAACAAAGTTTCAAAACATAAACGTAAACATAAAATATATGTTTACATAAACCTTTAAAAGGAATGCGGCTAATGAAAAGTTATAGGGTAATATGTCTAAATTTTAAATAACCAAAATCTTGATTAAAAAAATATGAGAGTGGGGGGCCTGGGTTAAGCATCTGACTCTTGATTTTGGTTCAAGTCATGATTTCAGGGTAGTGAGATCAAGCCCCACATCAGGCTCCACTCTAAGCATGGAGTCAGCTTGAGATTCTCTCCCTCTCCCTTTGTTCATGCTTTGTCTCTCTCTCTCTCTCTTTCTCTCTTTCTTAAAAAAATAAATAAAATCTAAAATAAATGTGAAGGTATTTAAAGAAATCAATACGTTAGGCAGGTTGCTTTATGAAATTACAGACTTTAAAAAAACAGAGTATGATGAAGTAACTAGAAAAAAGAGGAAATACAAAATACTAAAATAAACCCAAAATAACTTCACACCACTTTCCTAGTTTTATCTCTATGTTCTTCCATTGACTGTCCCTGACTCTTCCCCCTCTTTGCCTAAAGTAAATAAATGTATAAAAATAAAAAGGTAAAATAAACCCATAATAATTTTGTCAGAATTATTAAGCATAAAGTATGAATCACTAAGAACTAAACACAATTTTTTCAGTTCTGCTTGAAACACGAAAGAGCTGCATAACTCTAATAGACAGCCAATATGTTAACAGATGAGAGGAAAGGAAAAAAAATCACATTTCTTTTTTTTTTAATTTTTTTTATTATATTATGTTAGCCACCATACAGTACATCCCTGGTTTTTGATGTAAAGTTCGATGATTCATTAGTTGCATATAACACCCAGTGCACCATGCAATATGTGCCCTCCTTACTACCCATCACCAGCCTATCCCATTCCCCCACGCCCCTCCCCTATGAAGCCCTCAGTTTGTTTCTCAGAGTCCATAGTCTCTCATGTTTCATTCACCCTTCTGATTATCCCCCCTTTCTTAATCCCTTTCTTCTCCTACCGATCTTCCTAGTTCTTATGTTCCATAGATGAGAGAAACCATATGATAATTGTCTTTCTCTGTTTGACTTATTTCACTTAGCATTATCTCCTCCAGTGCCGTCCATGTTGCAGCAAATGTTGAGAAATCATTCTTTTTGATAGCTGAATAATATTCCATTGTATATATGGACCACAACTTCTTAATCCAGTCATCTATTGAAGGGCATCTTGGCTCCTTCCACAATTTAGCTATTGTGAACAGAGCTGCTGTGAACATTGGGGTGCATATGGCCCTTCTCTTCACTACGTCTGTATCATTGGGGTAAATACCCAGTAGTGCAATGGCTGGATCATAGGGTAGCTCAATTTTTAACTTTTTAAGGGACCTCCACACTGTTTTCCAGAGTGGCTGTACCAACTTGCATTCCCACCAACAATGTAGGAGGGATCCCCTTTCTCCACATCCTCTCCAACAATTGTTGTTTCTTGCCTTGTCTATTTTTGCCATTCTAACTGGCATAAGGTGGTATCTTAGTGTGGTTTTGATTTGAATTTCCCTGATGGCTAATGATTTTGAACATTTTTTCATGTGTCCATTAGCCATTTTTATGTCTTCATAGGAATAGTGTCTTCTCATATCTTCTGCCCATTTTTTGATTTGATTATTTGTTTCTCATGTATTGAGTTTGAGAAGTTCTTTGTAGATCTTGGATACCAGTCTTTTATCTGTAGTATCATTTGCAAATATATTCTCCCATTCCGTGGGCTACTTCTTAGTTTTTTTGACTGTTTCCTTGGCTGTGCAGAAGCTTTTTATCTTGATGAAGTCCCACAAATTCATTTTTTCTTTTGTTTCTCTTGCTTTTGGAGTTGTGTCATGAAAAAGGTTGCTTTGGCCGATGTCGTAGAGGTTGCTGCCTATGTTCTCCTCTGGGATTTTGATGGATTCCTGTCTCACACCGAGGTCTTTCATCCATTTGGAGTTTATTTTTGTGTATGGTGTGAGAGAGTGGTCAAGTTTCATTCTTTTGCATGTAGCTGTCCAATTTTCCCAGCACCATTTATTGAAGGGACTGTCTTTTTCCCACCGGATGTTTTTTCCTGCTTTGTCAAAAATTAGTTGTACAAAGAGCCAAGGGTCCATTTCTGGGTTCTCTATTCTGTTCCATTGGTCTATGTGTCTGTTTTTGTGCCAGTACCATGCTGTCTTTGTGATCACAGCTTTGTAGTACAGCTTGAAATCAGCATTGTGATGCCCCCAGCTTTGTTTTTCCTTTTCAACAATTCCTTGGCGATTCGGGGACTTTTCTGGTTCCATACTAATAAGAACTATTTGTTCCAATTCTTTGAAAAATGTCATCAGTATTTTGATTGGGATAGCATTGAAAGTGTAGATTGCTCTGGGTAGCATGGACATTTTAACTATGTGAATTCTTCCGATCCATGAGCATGGAATATTTTTCCATATTTTTGTGTCTTCTTCGATGTCTTTCAAGAGTAATTTATAGTTTCTAGAATATAGATCCCTCACGTCTCTGGTTAAGTTAATTCCAAGGTAACGTATGGTTTTTGGTGCTATTGTAAATGAGATGGATTCCCTAATTTCTCTTTCTTCAGCCTCATTATTCGTGTATAGAAATGCAACTGATTTCTGAGCATTGATTTTGTATCCCGCCACATTACTGAATTGCTCTATAACTTCTAATAGTTTGGGAGTGGATTCATTTGGGTTTTCCAAATAGAGTATCATGTCATCTGCGAAGAGAGAGAGTTTGACTTCTTCTTTGCCCATTTGGATACTTTTTATCCCTTTTTGTTGCCTGATTGCTGTTGCAAGGACTTCTAGTACTATGTTGAATAATAATGGCGAGAGTGGGCATCCTTGTCGTGTTCCTGATCTTAAGGGAAAGGCTTCCAGCTTTTCCCCATTGAGAATGATAATTGCTGTAGGCTTTTCATAGATGGTTTTTATGAGATTGAGGAATATACCCTCTATCCCTACACTCTGAAGGGTTTTAATCAGGAAAGGATGCTGTATTTTGTCAAATGCTTTTTCTGCATCTATTGAGAGAATCATATGATTTTTGAATTTTTCTTTCTGGATAAAATCTAAGACACTGATAGATTTGTGAATGTTGAACCACCCTTGCATCCCAGGAATGAATCCCACTTGGTCATGATGGATAATCCTTTTAATGTACTGTTGGATCCTAATAGCTAGATTATGGTTGAGAATTTTGGCATCCATATTCATTAAGGAAATCAGTCTATAATTCTCCTTTTTGACGGGTTCTTTGCCTGGTTTAGGGATCAAGGTAATATTGGCCTCATAGAATGAGTTTGGTAGCTTTCCTTCTGTTTCTATTTTTTGAAATAGCTTTAGGAGAAGAGGTATTATTTCTTCTTTGAATGTTTGGAAGAATTCCCCAGGAAAACCATCCAGGCCTGCAGTTTTGTTTTTTGGAAAGTTTTTTATCACTGTTTCAATCTCTTCATAATTAATTGGCCTGTTTAAAAAATCAATTTCTTCCTGTTTCAGTCTTGGTAGTTTATATGTTCCCAGGAAGGCCTCCATCTCTTCCAGATTGCTTTATTTATTGCCATAAAGCTGTTGATAAAAGTTTCTAATAATCCTTCCAATTTCATTGGTGTTGGTTGTGACCTCTCCCTTTTCATTCATAATTTTATTAATTTGGGTCCTTTCTCTATTCTTTTGGATAAGTCTTGCCAGTTGTCTGTCAATTTTATTAATTCTCTCAAAGAACCAGCTTCTAGTTCTGTTGATCTGCTCTACTGTACTCCTGGTTTCTAATTCATTGATATCTGCTCTAATCTTGGTCAACTTCTTCCTCATGAGTGGATTTGGCCTGTCCCTCTGTTGCTGTTCCAGCTTCTTGAGGTGAGAATATAAAAACTGCATATTAGATTTTTCTATTCTTTTGAGTGAGGCTTGGATGGCTATGTATTTCCCCGTTAGGACTGCCTTTGCAGTACCCCATAGGTTTTGGACCATTGTGTTTTCATTCTCCTTGGTCTCCATAAATTGTTTGAATTGATTTTTGATTTCCTGGTTTATCGAATCATTCCTGAGCAGGATGGTTCTCAGTCTCCAAGTGTTTGAGTTTCTTCCAAATTTTTCCTTGTGGTTGAGTTCCAAATTCAGAGCATTGTGGTCTGGGAATATGCATGGAATAATTTCAGTCTTTTGGTATCAGTCGAGACCTGTTTTGTGTCCCAGAACATTCTCTATTCTTGAGAATGTTCCATGGGCATTAGAATAGAATGAGTATTCTTTGGTTCTGGGGTGTAGTGTTCTATATATGTCTATGAGGTCCAACTTGTCGAGTATGGCATTCAAAGCTCTTGTTTGTTTGCCGATTTTGTGCTTAGGTGCTCTGTGTATTTCTGATAGTGGAGTGTTGAGGTCCCTTACTATTAGCGTATTTTTATCTATATGTCTCTTTATTCTGGTTAAGAGTTGGCTTGTGTATCTTGCTGCTCCCCTGTTGGGGGCATATATATTTATAATTGTCATATCCACTTGTTGGATACATCCTTTAAGAATAATATAGTGCCCTTCTGTGTCTCTAACTATAGTCTTTAGTTTAAAATCCAATCTGCCTGATATGAGAATTGCTACCCCAGCTTTCTTTTGAGGTCCATTGGCGTGAAAGATGGTATTCCATCCCTTTACTTTCAGTTTGAGTGTATCTTTAGGTTCAAAATGAGTCTCTTGTAGACAGCAAATGGATGGTTCATGTTTTTTTATGCAATCTGCAACCCTGTGTTATTTTATGGGAGCATTTAGGCCATTTACATTGAGACTGATTATTGAGAGATATGAATTTAATGATGCCATATTGCCTGTAAAGTCTTTGCTTCTATAGATTGTGACTTTCTGTTCTGTATCACTCTTGGGGCCTTTTTACCTTTATAGAACCCCCCTTAATATCTCCTGTAGGGCTGGTTTCATGGTTATGAAATTGGTCAATGACTGGCGATTCTGGAAGGTCTTTATCTCTCCATCGATTCTGAATGACAGCCTTGCTGGATAAAGGATCCTTGGCTGCATGTTTTTCTCTGAAAGAGCTTTAAAAATGCAACCCCAACCCTTTCTCTCCTTCCAGGTCTGTGTAGACAGGTCTGACGTAATTGTGATAACTTTGCCTTGGTACGTGAGAAATTTCTTTGCCCTGGCCACTTTCAATACTGTATCCTTGGATCTAATATTTGAGAATTGCACTATGACGTGATGTGGTGTAGGTTTGTCATGGTTGAGCTTGGGAGGGGTCCTCTCTGCCTCTTGGACACGAATGTTTGTTTCCCTTGCTAGATTAGGGAAGTTTTCAGCTACAATTTGTTCAAGTAGCTCTTCTAGACCTCTGTTTTTCTCCACCCCCTCAGGGATGCCTATGATTCTGACATTGGAACATTTCATTGAGTCAGTAATCTCTCATAACCTACATTCTTGAGCGTGGATTTTTTTGAGTCCAGATTCTATTTTAGCTTTCTCTTCTACTAACCCATCCTCCAATTTGCTGATACGTTCTTCTGCCTCATTCACCCTGGCAATCAGAGCCTCTAATTTTGTCTGCATTTGGCTCATAGAATTTTTAATTTCTGTCAGATTCGCTCTCATTTCCACCCTTAGAGATTCTATATTCTCATTAACATTTTCGTTAATACTTTTTTCAAGTCTACACATCATCTTGACCATTGTTACTCTGAATTCCATTTCTGATAATTTGGTTATATCCATATCCATTAGTTCTGTGGCAGAGGCCACAGACTCACTGTCTTTTCTTTGCTGGGGGGGATTTCTCCTTCTTGTCATTCTGATGAGGAGAGGTTGTGGGGTTGTCCAGACCCCAAATTATTGACCAGGACCCAGGCAGTGTGCACTTGTTTTATAGGGACCTTAGGGATGTGGGCTTCTTGATTCTTCAGTCTGCCTTCTGGGGGAGGGGCCTGCCGTGCCAATACTCAGGCAACCCTGTTTGGGTAGAGTCTCCGTGTCCCCTGCAAGGGGGGATGGGGATGAGCACACTGTGAGCCGGTATTTGCAGGCTTTTGTTCTCTGGCAGCTTTCCCTGGAGGTTTGCTGTGCCTCTTCTGAGAGTCAGAGCAGCAGTGGCGAATCTCAGCCTCTGTCTCAGAACAGAGAGATCGCAGACCTTTCTCCACTGATGTTCTGGCCACTTTAACTCTGTTTCTGTTGGTGCTGCTCAACCCTGCAGCATGTGCGCCCCACACCCGTCGTCCCAGCCCTCATTTCCAGGGCGGGCGCATCTCTGTCCTTTGTGTTTCTAACACCGCCGGCCGCTAGCTGCCCCCACGCAGTCCTGGAGCTCCTGGTCTCAGTCTAGTTCCAGTGAGCGCACTGGAGCTCCGTTTCAGTCTGGTTGCGTGTTCCCAGGCTCACAGTCTCAGTCTGCTCTCTCGGGTGCTGGTCCCCGAGTCCACCTGTTCCCCAGTGCAGGTGGCTACTGCTTCCCTGTGCCCAAATGCAGCGGCTCCCTCCCCCTTCTGTTTATCTTCCAATATCTGTGTATATATGTGAGCAGTTTCACGGCTCCCCGCTTCGTACCTCAATACTCAGCGCTGGAGGTGTTCATTTGTAGACATCCAGATGTATCTTCCTGCATCTCAGGCTGATTCCGTGGACGCTCAGGATGGTCTGGTACCTATCCAGCTCAACTCAGGGGACCGGCTGGAAAAGGGTTCCCCTACTCCTCCGCCATCTTCAATCTTAAGCCTTCATGTGAATTTTTTAAACACTTTTCCCATGATACAGGAAATGAGCCCAGGAATCCCAATACAACGGCTTATGTGTAATATTTTTCCAGGGTTCCTACCTGATGTTGATCCAGTGTCCCCAACGAGTGGTTGGTGACATCTACGGAGTCCTCAACAGGAAGCAGGCCATGCCTTGCAGGAGTCCCCACCGCCAAGCATACCCACGTTCCTCAGGAAGGCCTCGCTGCCCTTTAAGGAGTCCACGCCCACCTGAGGTCTCACATAGGCAGTCAGGCTTGCCCCAGTGTGTGCTCCACTAGTGGCACACCCTGCCTGAGGCCATCTGGACACAACCATCCACCCCAGCCCGGTGGAGCAGGAGACCGCAAGCACAGAGGCCTGAAGGAAACCAAGCCAGTGCCGCACCAAAAATTCACATTTCTCTTTAACTTCTGTACTTCCTGATGAAGAAGTTAATCTTTAATCTGAAAGAACCAAACAATAGGTCGAAGAGGATCTGATTAAAGTTCACCACATCCCTTTAAATGTAATTTAGGTCTCCTGGCTAAGGTGAGTTAAATCAGAGGAAAAAGGTTTACAAAAATGATCTCGGGTTGAGACATGGCAAAGTATTTGAGCATTTGCATGACATGAAAGAGTTGATAGAAGATTCAATATAGCCAAATATTATGAATTTCCAAAGAAAAAATTTATAAAGGCCAGACATAATTGCTAAGATTTATATCAGTCTATATATTCACATTCTATTATAATTTGTATTATTATTTCGATAATTTGTGGGGTTACTTAGTAAAGCATAACTAGATTCCTAATACCATTCATTAAGACTACAATGGTAATCACTTTTCTCTTTTCCATGTTTTTTGATTAAAAAATAGAGAATTGATATAAACATACTCTGCTACATTTGTTGCATTTTTTGCATGAATGAATAGCTATTGTGCATGTTGGAAAGTTTTGTAGTTAATTATAAATTTATCCAAAGGACATTTCCTAACAGTAAGGAATAAAACTGGACGGAAGGCAAGAAGTCTGTCTCTGGCCCTGTCCTATTCTATATTTCAATTAATTGCTTATATCAAAATATAAAATGCAGGTATTTCACAATATTAAATGATATGTATTCAGTTGAAAGCATATATTGTGAGGTTAACTGGCAAATTATAGAAGATCCAAAGATAATGGCTAAAAAGATAAAAGCAAATAGTAAAGGTAATGATTAAACAGAAAAATAAATAAGTGTGAAAGAACTTAAAATATCTAGTCCAGAGAAGAAGACAAGGAGAATATACAAAATCAGGGATATATTATGCAGTTTGAGGTCAAAAAAGGGTATTCTAGACCAAGATTTTGAAAATCAGGAATCTTTCCTTATGTCTTAATATATGCCAATCTAGACGTTCACATGTGTAAATAAGTAGCAGAAAAAGGCAGAATGAGGTATGTGTCAAAAGAGAAGAAAATTGGCATAAGATTAGTGTAAAGAACATGGACTTGTGAGAGTGTTGCTGGATGGTATACAAATTATGAAATAATGGAAATTTAGTCATATGGTCGTGGGCATTGGGTAGAAGAATTTCCCAGATGGAAGAATAAGCATAAAGAAGGCAGTCATGGGAAAGTTAGAAGCTCACTTCGATATAGCAAATATTCAAATTGATTACGGTTTTGCCCATAAAGGGTAATAATCACAAAAATGGTTCTAGTTTTGTCTTATGGGAGGGGTGATGTCATTAAATCTATGCTTCAGAAAATATAATCTGGCAGTGGTAGTTGAGGCAAGATAAAAGATTGTTATGATGAGATTTGAACCAAGGCAAATGAGGTAGGAGTAGAGAAGAGGAGTCAAAGATATTGTAAGACAGAGTTGACAGAACTTTACAACTAACTCACTGTCAAAGGAAGAGAACCCCAGTAATATGCAGTCATATTTCAAAAGGGAAGAGGGAGGGTGATGCTGACTGGAAGAATTTGCCATTGCAGAAATGAGGTCCAGGGAACACCAAGCAGGTGAAAGAGTAAAGAAGACACTTTTGCACATCTTAAATTTGGGGCACTTCTTATGCATGAGATAGTTCTATCTGCCTTGAGGAACATTTCAATTTGGACTGACTTGTTATCCATTTATTTCATGTAGCTATAGTTCACATTACACAATATAAATTATCTTGAAGCCATATGTGCACATTTTTTTTAAATTGCATGTTGACTTACACTCTAAATACACTTTAGAGAAATTCTTCTGATCTTTCAAAAAATAGTGTAAAATATATATGCATTAAAAAGGCATCAATTCATGCACATACAATTTGATGAATTTACAATAAATGAGCTTATTTGTGTGACCAGAACCTAAACCCAGATATGAAACATTTTTATTACCATAGAAGCCTCCACCATCCTCCCTTTCAGTATACAGCTCTGTGCAGCCACTGCTCATATTTCTAAGTCTGCTTTATATTTTATATAAATGAACCAATACAGGATTTCCTCTTTTATGTCTTTTTCCTTTTGCTCAAAATAATGTTTATAAGACAATCATATTGCTGTATGCAGTTGAAGAGCTTTCATTCTTATTGTTAAATATGTGTGAATATACCATAATTTATTTATTTGATCTACTCTTGATGACATCTGATGGGTACTTGGTAAATTTCTTGATTTTGTATATTACTAATTATTCTGCTATAAACGTTCTTATATGTGCTGCCTGATCAATATATTATGAATTTCTTTTGGGATTATACCTTATAACTACAACAGGAATCACTGGGTCAAAATTATGTATATGTTCAGCGTTAGTAGACAGTGCTAGATTTCCAAGGTAGTTGTACTGTGTATATTCCCACAAGCAGTGTTAGAGACTTCTGGTTGCTTGACATTCTCACCAACACTTGAAATAGAGTTTCTCATTTCAATTATTCCAATGTGTGTGGTGGCTTTAATTTATGTATCTCTAAAGACAAATGAATTTAAACATCTTTTACATGTTTATTGGTCAGATATATATTCCATTTGATAAAGTGTCTGTTTAATAATTTATTTTTCCACAGGTTTTTTCTTCTCCTCTATGATTGATAGTAACTCTCTGCATATTCTGAATGTGAGTCTTTTATCTGATGTATGTATTGCAAATATCTTCCCCTATTCTGTGATTTTTGCATTTCACCTTTTCCTTGTGACCTTTGACAGAAATTCCTTTTTTAAAAGATTTTATTTGTTTATTTGAGCGAGAGAGAGAGAGAAAGAGAGAGAGCACAAGCAGGGGGAGCAGCAGGCAGAGCGAGAAGCAGGCTCCCTGCTGAACAGGGAGCCCTATGCGGGACTGAATCCCAGGACCTGGAATCATGACCTGAGCCAAAGGCAGACGCTTAATGGAGTGAGCCACCCAGGAGCCTACCTTTGACAGAAATTCTTAATAATTACATAACTGTTATAACATTTTTCTTCCTTCAAAATTCACATTTTTAAATTATGTTTAAAAGTCTTGACATATTCCAGGTCATGAAGATGTTATCCCATATCATCTTCTACAAACTTGATTATTTATCTTTTACCTTTTACATTTAAACCATTTAGACTGTCAATTTATTTTCTGAATACTGTGAGAATGCAGTCAATACTGGTTTTAAAATATGAATTTCTAAAAGACAAAGTCATTTATAGAAAGACTGTGTTAAAAAAAAAAGACTGTCTTTTCTCACTGTTCTACAGTGTCACTCTTGTCAACCATTTAACATCTTTATATATGTAGGACTCTGTTTCAAATCCATTCTGTTCCATTGATCTATTTTTCATCTGTGTAACAAGACTGTGCTGTTTTAATTAGTATTCCTTTATATAGGTTTTGAAATGCCACTATAAGATCTCCAATTTTGTTCTTTAGGCTGCCTTGATGTTTCTTAGACATTTATATCTTAATATAAATGTCAGAATCAGCTTGTCAGTTTATTTTTTTCTATCTTTATTGAGGACTAATTGACCAATATAATTATAAATTTTATCTATTTAAAGGGTGCATTGTGATGATTTGATATGCATATGCATTATGGAATGATTACCAAGATCAAGGTAATTAACATAAACATCAGCTCATAGGGTGAAATCCTTTTGTTTAATTTGTGGTTAGAATGCTTAAGATCTATTCTCGGCAATTTTCAAGTATACAGTGTCATATTATTTACTCACTATGATGTCTATTAGATCCTTAGAACTTGAACTTCTTATAAGTGAAAGTTTGTATCCTTTGATCTATATCTACCCATTTCCCTCTCACCCCAGCTCCTGCTAACCACCATTCTATTCTCTGTTTCAATGAAATTGTGTATGTGAATATATATATATATATATATATATATATATATATACACACACACACACATATATAAAAATTTTTAATCCATTCATCCATCAGGGGATAGTTAGGTTGTTTGCATATCTTGGCTAATGTGAATAATACTGCAACGAACGTGGGAATGCAGACATCTGTTTGATATTCTGTCTTCATGTTGTTGTTTGTTTGTTTTTGGATATGTACTCAGAAGTAGGATTGCTGAATTATATGGTAGTTCTATTTTTTAAGTTTCAGGAAACCTCTATGCTATTTTCTTAATGGAGGTACCAATTTATTTTCCCATGAACAGTGCACAAGCGTTCCCTTTTTACCACATCCTTGCCAACATTTGTTACCTCTTGTCTTCTTGAAAATAGCTTTTCTGACAGGCAGGAGGTAATATCTTACAGTGATTTTGATTTGCATTTCCCTAATGATTAGTGCTGTTGAGCACCTTTTGTGTACTTACTGGCCATTTATATATCGTCTTTGGAAAAATGTTGATTAGGTCTTTTGCTCATTTTAATTGGATTATATGATTTTTGCTATTGACTTATATGAGTACTTTATATATTTTGGATTTAACCCCTATGAGATATTTTCTTTTTGTGTTTGAGAATTTGATTATATTGTGTCTTGGTGAAGACCTCTTTGGTTTGAATCTGAGCATTTCGATGCCATATCTTTATGACCATACCCAGATGACCACATTTTTCCCCAAATCTGAGATATTTTAAGTCATTATTTCCTTAAATGAGTTCTCTGTCCCTTTTCTTTGGGGGTTAATGTAGAGCATGAAATCGGCTGTAATACCCGGCTCACTACAATGTAACACGGAGGCCGCTGAGGGCAGGGAAGGTTTAGGAGAAGGGAGTAGGCCTTTGGAACGCCAAGGCCTGCAGGACCACTCTGCCATTGAAATGCCGTGGGGAGTTGCCTTCCTGAAGCTTTCTTAGCCCAAATAGCCGCCCTGTGATTTACGTGATGTAGGCATTGTCCCTTAGGCTATGTTTAGCAGCGCTCATAGCACACGCCCAAATTAGCATATCGTATCTTTCCTGTAAACAGATCCTCCCAGTTTCAGTAAGATCCTTTGTCAACTTCATGTGCTTGAGAAACAGTGATAAGGATTTGTGATTATTCTGAAGAACCAGTAAAAGCAGGAGCAAAGAAGAGCAAAGCGTCTTAGCCCCTTGAGTGTTGACCCCCTTGCCTTCTCTTTCACAGCCAAGTTTGGAGTAATCTTTCATCTGTCAGGGACAGAGATTGCTGGCCATTCCTGGCACTTTCCCTCTCTCTTCTCCTTTTGGGACTCTCATAATATGGATATTGATTCATCTCATGATATCCCAAAATTCACATAGGCTTTCTTTACTCCTTTTTCATTCTTATTTGTTTTCTCTTCTCTGATAGGATGATATTATGAGATCTGTCAAATTCACAGATTCTGTCTTCTGTTTGACCGTTGAAGCTCTCTACTGCAGTTTTTATTTCGTTCATCTGTTCTTCAGCTCCAGAATGTCTGTTTGGTTCTTTTTAAGATTTCTATTTCTTTGTTGAACTTCCCATTTTTTTCCATGCATTGTTTTCCTGACTTCATTGGTGTCTCTCTGTGTTCTCTTGAATCTTACTGACCTTTCTTAAGATAATTATATTAAATTCTTTTTTTTTTCCGGGTGATTTTCAGATCTCCATTTCTTTGGGGTCAGATGCCAGAAAGTTACTGTATTACTTTGGTGGTGTCAAGTTCCCTTGCTTTCTCATGTTTCAGATGGCTTTGCCCTGTCATCTGTGCATTTGAGGGGGCAGTTACATCTTCTAGGCTTACCTGACTGGCTTTGGTTCAGAAAGTCTTTCACCAGGATGTGGCTGTGAGGGCGTTGGCTGGATGGGGTTCAATGTCTCTGGCTCCTGGGATAACATGTTGGCATTCTCTTCATGCAGCTCTGTCATCTGAGGTAAATGATGGGTAAGACTGCTTGTGGGGAAGGATCTTCTATAGACAAGATTATGGAGATCCTGTGTGTGGCTGTGATGGCTAGTTCTCTTGGGGTCCTTGGAGATGAAGACTGCTGTAGTCCTCTTGTTTTCCTCTTTCATTTTCCCCATAGGAATGTTCTAGCCGAGGGGATCTTTCTTGTCACCGGCACTGGCTGGTGGTAGTGGAGCTGGGATTCTGGGATTAGATACACCCCGAACTACCACAGCTCTTGGGTTCCAGGGCATAGCGGCACTTTCTGTGGTACTGCACCGGAATGTGTGGTGCGAGCATGTGTGGGTTTCCCATGGAACTGGGATCTGGTTCTCTGGTGCTCACATAAATGATTCATGCCCTGGGTGTGGGCAGGAAAGCAACAACAGCACAGGCGCTAGGAGGCAGGGTAGAACAGCTGCACACTCTGGATGGTGGCTTGAAGTTCCAGCTCTGGCCCTAGGCAGTCCTTACAGACAGCAGCCGCTTGCCAAGTGATGGCCGGTCACAGCCACGACTAAGAATCTTGGCGAGGCACAGAAGTGCAGCAGCAAAGTCCCAGGGACGATGGGTCAAAGCCAAGACTCTGGTGTGCACAGCAGCAGCGTCACTGCGGTTATGGTGGGTCAAAGCCCCCACTTAGGACCCTGGCGCAGAGTGCAGGCTTGGTAATAAAAGGTCAAAATGAAGACTTGGGACCTAAAGGTGGGCGCTGAGCAGCAACAGCTCTGGTGTCTCAGATGACAGGGTGCTGTGGCTACTGGCATCCTAATCCCAGGTAGCAAGGCGCCGCAGTGACTAGAGCACCCGCACACAGGTTTCACTGCAGTGGCATCTCCAGCCCCAGGGCGGAAACAGTAGCGGAGACTCCGGGCAGCTCTGTCAGCTGTGTTCAGCGTTGGTGAAGATGTGGAGGTCCTCAGTAGCAAAAGCTAGGATACCCATGGCAGTGAGGCTTGCTGGGATTCTCCTGCTCTCCTTTTCTCGGTAGGGTGAAATCCCTCCCAATTACGCTTCTTGGCACCATGCTGCTCTGGACTGGGCTATAGGGTGACATAGGTAATATGCTTCCTATGTTTTTGTTCGTTTTTATGTGGCCATCATCTGTTTTTGAGTTCCTCAGGATTTCTGCTGCTGCTTCATTATAGCTCAGGGCTTTCCCATGAGCTATTTTCACTGGGTTATTATTTATTCATTTTTTATTGTTTATGTGGGACATGATCATTGTTTCCTTCTAGCCCTCTATCTTGCATCTTGCTGAAGCAACCTTAGCTTGAGGTTCACACACACACACACACACCACACACACACACACTGGTATTTTGATTGGGATTACATTGAATCCATAGACAAATTGGAGAGAATTGATATTTTTACAATACTGAATCTTACTATCCATACACATATAATTACATTTAACATACTCTTTTTTTTTTAAGATTTATTTATTTATTTATTTATTAGAGAGAGCCAGCCCGCGAGAGAGGGAACACAAGCAGGGGAAGTGGGAGAGGAAGAAACAGGCTCCTAGTGGAGAAGCCTGATGTGGGGCTCGATCCCGGAACACTGGGATCACGCCCTGAGCCTAAGGCAGACGCTTAACGACTGAGCCACCCAGGCGCCCCTATTTTTTTCAAATAAGGTATAAAAATGTTATCTTTGTAGATGTCCTTACATATGTTTTGTTAGATGTATTTGTAAACATTTCTCTGATTCTCTTTTAAAAACGACTTTTTGGTAATTGAAAAAATACATCATAGTCCAATTATTTTATAGTTTTAGATGTTTGATACTTGTGTTTACTTAAACAGGTGTTCTGTGAACTGTTACTGTAGGTTTGTCTTCCCATGTGTTATTTCTATAAGGTCGTCTTCTTTTGTGGATGTCTTTAGTTCCTTGATATTTTTAGGATGACAAAAGGTTATGAACTGTACCATTCTCATTATACAGTTAGGTTGCAGAGTTTTCTATACCTCATGCTGTTCAACAATTCCTTAGGTCAGCAGTTTCTGTCACAATTGTCACCTGCAGGAATGACAATGATAAAGTAAACCACCTGTATGCATTGTGGCAAGGTCACAATAACCTTTGTGTTTTTTTCTCCTAGCTATAGCAGCTATTTACGTAGATAACAATGACTAATAATAAGAATATATACCAGCAGATTTCTTTTCAAACAATAATGCCAGGAAGTAAATAACCTATAATAATATATAAATAAATAATGATGAATGCTTTGAGAAATGCAGAGTTTCATTGATATGAATGTTATCTATGTAGGATGTATTTCTCCTTGAGTCATCCATCATAATAACAAAGGTATAAATATAAAGTAAGATAATGTAGGAGAGTAGAAAAAGGAAAATCAATTTAAGAATCTAAAACACAACCTGTACCCTGCCATCCATTTTGGACATAAGTCTTAATGGAACACTTAAGCAAGCACATTTAATTTTTTTCAGCCAGTAGTCGGGAAAACACTGCTTTTGTTTTTGTTTTTGTTTTAAATATTGAGGGTCCACTGTAAATAAAACAACTGTTCATGAGATAATTGATTCATAATTATCTCTCAAAAGACACATGAAGAATAACGGTGATAAAGTATAGCTGGAAGAGTGTGAATCTCTCACTTTTATAATAAAGATTGGTTTAAACTGGGAATAAATAGGACTGCTTGGGTTTTGATAAGATCAAATGCTGGTTTTATTTTGGTTGTTCTCAAATATTTATTAAGTATATACTCTTTGAGGAAAAAAGGGGCAGAGAAAGAAGGGGAAGAAAGGGAAAGGAAAAGAAGAGGATATATGTTTTTTGTTCTCTGTGAGGTCTCATGCAGTGGACATCAAACATTCTGATTTATAAGTTGCATGTTGATACTGAAAACAAATAGAATATTATCATTCTAAAATAAGTTATTGGTTTATAACAGTGAACATATAATGAGGGTCTGATATGCAAATTTCAGAGGGTAAGAGGCGAAAGGATCCACTTAATTGGCATAAGAAATATCTGGGATCTTTTCAGTGTTATTGAGGATTCATTTCTGATACTCTGGAGCCAGCGTTTTTGAATATTAACTTAGTAAAATTTTTTGTAATCTTAGAAAATACAGGAAGAGTGAGCCGTTACCTGAGGTATGCACCTCTTTCACACAACTGTTGAGTTGCAGATGACCCAGAGGTGAGTAAAGCAGTTATGTTCCTACCTTCATGAACGA
Source organism: Ursus arctos (assembly GCF_023065955.2). Classification (NCBI taxonomy): domain Eukaryota; kingdom Metazoa; phylum Chordata; class Mammalia; order Carnivora; family Ursidae; genus Ursus; species Ursus arctos. The sequence continues at coordinate 53,591,679 of NW_026622775.1, read as the reverse complement.
TTCCTGAGTGTGCATGGTCTTCAAGAATCCCATCCACAGAAATATATATTTCCTGTATTTCTTGTTAAGTGTAACTGTGAAGCTTGGTTTTATAAAATAATATGTATTTGTTTTTAAAGAGATGATAAATTCTAGGAGCTCTGATTAGCTCAGTTAGTGGAGTATGCTACTCTTGATCTTAGGGTTGTGAGTTCAAGCCCCATGTGGGGCATAGAGCTTACTAAACAACAAACAAACATGATATTCTAGAACACTAGGTAAATAGAAAACATTCAGAATTGTGGATTTTAAAGACTTTCTTCTAAGTTATATTTCTTCTTTGAAATGAAGCAATAAAGGACAGTTAGGGTTACGTTAGTTTTTTTTTTTTTCCCCTCTTGCTCTGCCTTACATATCACTGCTTATCTGTAAATTTATTTTATAAATTTAGTTTATGAAATTGTTCTATGACACTTCATTGAATTCTCTGTCTACTTTATTTGGGTGACTTTATTTTCTAAGTATTTCAGCATAATACTGGTAAAATTCAACATCTGAATGATTTTCATGTTTTAATTGAATTTAGCAAAAAATACTATTTCAATCACAGTTTCAGAAAGCAAAATTCAAGACTTGCTAAGTATGGTTCTGAAATTCTTTTCCATTGATTAATTTTTTATAACCACAGGGAAGAGTTTTTTTATTTCCTTATTTTTATTTTTAAGAAAAACATCACTTGAGTTATAGAAATATATTTATTTATTTATTTATGAACTGAGAACAGGAACACAAAGAGAAGAAAGTAGGAACCAGCCAGACGCACTAGATAGTGCATTTTCACTATAGAACTAAAGACAGCTTCTGAAAGAAATAAAAAAAAAGATAAATCAAGAATTTACCCTTCATCGTGTGGTATTTAATATACTTGATAAATATTTATTTTGACCAGCAAAAACACTGAAGAATTGAAAATGAGCTTAAACCTATAATAAAATGTTCAGTGCCCAATGCAGCCTAAAATAAAATGATTTCTAATTTTGGGATTGGCATCAATCTACTCGCTTTTAATTTTTTTTTAATTTTATGATCTAGTAAATAAATTCTAGCTGCTAATTGTGAGATATGTGATAAGGAAAATTGCCACATTGATTGCCTTACCTTTTCCTTAAAGTAATATGTAAAGTACTTTGTTAAGCTCTCATTCTCAAGTGTTGACGTAAATGAGCTTGCTTTGAAAAAAAATTCAACCTGACTATGCAGAGATTCTAGTAAATGCTTTAAAATTGTCTTTGAGAATGTTATTTTTCCTGTTAAAAAAATATTTAACAAAAATAGAAATGCCTCAATGGAAATTTATTTTAACATTTTAGATTTTTTAGTTGAGTATTCATACTGTATTAATTTATGTCAGTTTACAGTCCAGGATATTCTCTAGAATTGTGTTGCTTACTTAATACAGTAAAAGAGGTAGGACATTTACGTATTTATTTGTTTATCATACAGTAACATGAGGAATCTATTCTCATAGAACTATTGTTTTCCTCTTTATCTGTAGATAGTAAACTATTTCTAATGGCTCAAACAGATTTGAATACATTTGCTAATGCTATACTAGCATTAGCTAGTATATAAAAAAGCAATTGCTTTTTTTCTCCATATAACCTTTTCCATAACTAGGTTATTGGAGAAATAGAGTAATATTAAGCAGGGGTTCTAAGTCTCTGTCTTATATCTTTTATGAGAACATAAGGTACATGCGACAGAAAATCCAATTGTCCTTTGAATAGAATGGGTAAAATAGAGACTTGATTCAAGCACGTGTTTCAGTCCTTGATGTAACATTAACCTCTAAGCCACTGGTACTCTAAGACCCATATAAATCATCTTCAATATCCAAATATTTATGCATAAAAGCATATAATGTCTTTTCATGTCAGTATTACTCTCCAGTGTACATTGTAATGAGTACTCTTTCACGTTTCTCTGTGCACGTGTAGGATATGAATGCTGCCCACATAAAGACCTCAGCAAGTAATGTTAACTTGACATCATAAATGTTTTCTGTGTTCTACTGTTATACTTACTAGTTGCAGCTCCCATTTCTCCCAAATTTACTGTTATTTCTTTTACGTTCAAACTTCCATTGTGGGTAGGGAATCATTTAGGAATAAATTTCATAAGAAAATTAGACTCAAGGTGCATTTTAAACAAAAATATTTACAACATATAAAAAAGCCGGATAGATGATCCAGGTGACATAGTGAGACGGCAAAAGTTTTGCTGCCTGCGGTGCGACAAATGGGACGCTGACAGTCTCAGCAATGAGCATTCACTGGGTGGCAGTGACCTGTGTCAGTGCTCCCCTTTCTTCCATTCAATAAAAACGTGTTTGATTGAAGGATTTTTCTCAGGTAGGCCTTAACAGTTACTTCACTAATGATCCCGATTTCAACCAGTGACCCAGAAATGAAACACTACATTTCACAAAACTCCTGGAGTGCGCTATAAACAAGACTTACGAAATGTCATGTCCTTGAAAACATGAAATTCAACATGCTGGTATGTGTCTTTTACTCAAAATTGAGTTCAGAAATAAAATGTTTCATGGGCCACAGAAGGAGGCTAGGTCTAAATTTAAAGAGAAAACACAAATCTTTTCTCTAGAAGTTAAACAGCAGAAAATCTGAAATGCGAAGTTATAGTGATACAAGGCCGACCACGCAATTCCTTTAGTAACCTACAGGTGCCATCTCAATATTTTTTATAGCTCTGAGGAGACCACACGAGAGGTTTCATGATTGTTGGAAGGTGTTGATTGCAGAAGTCCTGGAGAATCCAGGTTTGTACACACACACACAAAAATATTAAATCTATTTTAGCACTAGTTGATTGCCTGATTTTTTAAAAATCCAAATGATAAGTATGCTGACCCGCTTCTTAAAAAATATTCTGCATAACAATTTATATTTTGAAATGTTCTATGTTCTTTGATTCTCACAGCCAAGGAGAAGCACACAATTAAATCCAACAAGTATTCAATTTAAGTAAAATATTAATACATATGAAAATGAATTTGATATCAACCTACATAGACATTTTCTTGACTATACCTAACACTCTAATTTATTTTATTTTATTTTTTTAAAAGATTTTATTTATTTATTTATTTGACAGAGAGAGAGAGAGAGACAGCCAGCGAGAGAGGGAACACAAGCAGGGGGAGTGGGAGAGGAAGAAGCAGGCTCCCAGTGGAGGAGCCTGATGCGGGGCTGGATCCCAGAACGCAGGGATCACTCCCTGAGGTGAAGGCAGATGCTTAATGACTGAACCACCCAGGCGCCCCTATACTTAACACTTTTAAATCATAATGCTCTACTTGCTTACCCAAGCAATAGCAGCAATAGAAAAGAATTAATTCTGTGACTGTTGATTTTCTGATCACTTCGCATCAGTGATTGCTAAGTAACTGTAGGTAAAGTGTTCTCCAAAGCACTCTTCAGCTTCTCACTCCTACCAGCATTATATGTGAGTTCAGTTACACTGTGTTCTCACCAACATTTATTATGGCCAGATTTAAAAAATTCTGTAGACATTCTTTATGGTGTATGGATACCTTATTGGGTTTCAATCTGTATTTCTCTGATGAATAATGATGTTGAGTCTCTTTACATGTGCTCATTTGTTCACGTGCACATCATTGTCGACACATTTTTTTTTTAAATCTTTTGTCTATTGTTAGTTGTTTATTACTCCTATTATTCAGTATTGATATTTTTTATGGACTTGAGAAATGTCTTTCATCATATATGTGACTTGCAAATCTTTTCTTGCACTCTGTGGTTTACCTCCTCGTTCTCTTAACAATATGTTCTGAAGTCCAACTTGGAATTTTTTTTGTTATGGATTATGCTTTTGATATTTTATCTCAGCAGTATTTGCCTAAGCCAAAGTCACAAAGGTTTATACCTGTATTTTACTCCAGAAGTTTTATAATTTTGGGTTTAACATTTAGGTCTATGGTGCAATTTGATTTAAAATTTATATATGGTATGGTTTGTACTGAAGTTCATTTTTTACATATGGCTATCCAGTTGGTATAGCACTATATGCTGAAAAAAATTTTTCCTTTAAGCATTGAATTCCCTTTGCACCTTTGCTGGCAAACATATGTGGTTCTATTTCCGGATTCTCTATTTAGTTTCATTGATCTACCTATCTATGCTTTTGCCTATGCCAGGAGTCAGCAAACTATTTCTGTAAAGGACAAAATAGTAAATATTTTAGACTTTGAAGTCATCATATCTTTCTTTTTTCTTTAATTTTAGTAAATTCAACTTAAAATTTACATAACGTGGGGCCGATGTCTACCATATTGGACAGAGTAGGTCTAGAAAGAGGTAAAAGTGTTGGTTTATGTTAATCTTTGATAACTCAGGGATACATACTGTAATCACTACATGAGGTATTAAAAGAAAGAAACACATTTAATTGCTAAGCTTAGTAGGTATAAAGATAGAATGATAAAAATACTCAATCTAAAAGAAATAATCAAGGCAAAGAAAAAGTAATAGAAATCAAATACTTAAGTACAAATATATCAGAAATCATATTAAATATATGAAGTAAATGCTATAATTTTGTGACAAATATTGTCTGACTAGATTAGAAAGATGGGTGACACAGGGGTGCCTGGGTGGCTCGGTTAAGTGTCCAACTCTTGATTTCAGCTCAGGTAGGTCATGATCTCAGGGTCATGAAATTAAGCCCCATGTTAGGCTCCATGCTCAGTGGGGAGTTTGCTTGAGATTCTCTCTCCCCGTCTCCCTCTGCCCCTCCCCCTCTCTAAAATAAATAAATATATTGAACAATAAAAATGGGTAACACAAATACAATACAAGGAAACAGAAAAATTAAAAGGAAGAACTTGAAAAAAATATGAAATATATGACAAGCTATTATGGAAACACTAACCCAAGCAAAGTTGATTTGATTATACAATTAGAAAAAGTGAATATTAATGTGAGAAATACTACTACAGATAAAGAGAATCTTTTCAGTGTTAAGTGTTTCAGTCTACCAAGACAATTTAACAATTTTACTTTTATATACCCTAAAATACAAAGAAGTAAAAATTGACAAAACTAAAATAAATATAAAATTTGACAATCTTATTGCAAGATTTTAACAAACATCTCTCAATAACAGATAATACAGGTAAACTAGTAAGAATATAAATATATGAACAACATAAACTTTTCCTAAATAACATATGTATAGGTACGTAGAAAAGAACTGCAAAAACACATCCTTTTCCAATACACGTATTTTTTTTTTAATTACCATTTGTATGTTAAGCAACTGAAAAAAAATGTCAAAGGTTTTAGGTTATATATATATTACCTGACAGCAATGGTTTTATGTTAGAAATTAAAAATAAAAATACTAAAGTAATTCTCAGGTTTAGAAATATGGAAATTAATTCATTTTTTTAAGGTGTTTATTTTTTTTTAAGGTTTTACTTATTGGGTGCCTGGGTGGCTCAGATGATTAAGGAAGAAATAATGCATACTTTATATAAACTCTTCCAGGGACTAGAAAAAAGGGAAGACTATCTCAGCTTTTTTTCTTTAAATCATAACCTTGAGATCAAAACCTGAGGACAGTAACAGACCAAACTAGAAAATTATGATTTTTGTCATAAACATAGAAGCAAAAATTTTCAAATTAAAATATTACCAAGTCAAATCTCATGAATTAAAAAAAAGGCTAATAGTTCACAATTAAATTAGGTTTAATCTAGAAATGCAAAGTTGACTTTAAAATGAAAAAAACTTAGTTATTGTATTTCAGCTTAATAAAACAGAAAAAACACATAATCATCACTATAGATGCAACAAGCCTCAAAATCAGTTGATTAAAACTCATATAGGTGAAGCAAACTTTTTTTGAATTATTTTATTTTTTTTTATTTAAATTCAATTAGCCAAGGTATAGTACATCATTGGTTTTTGATATAATGTTCAGTGATTCATCAGTTCAGGTTAACATACAGTGCTCATCATATCACATGCCCTCCTTAATGCCCATCACCCAGTTACCTCATACCCCGACCCCCCCTTTTCCCAACCTTCAGTTTGTTTCCCAGAATCAAGACTCTCATATGGTTTGTCTCCCTCTCTGATTTCTTCCCAATCAGTCCCCCCCCACCCTTATTGTCCTCTGCACTATTCCTTATGTCCCACACATGAGTGAAACCATAGTGATAATTGTTTCTCTGATTGACTTATTTCACTTAACATAATACCCTCCAGTTCCGGACACATGACGCAAACTTCCTTAATGTGTAAGTGATATTGACAAAATATTTGCAGCAAAACATACTGAATAGTGAAGTTTCAAAAGTATTATTTGAATGGATTAAAGACCTAAATGTGAGAAGGCAACCATCAAAATCCTAGAAAAGGATTTTTTTTTACACTGGGCATAGCAACTCCTTGCTAGATAGGTCTCCTGAGGCTAGAAAAACAAAACCAAAAATAAAGTAGTGGGACTTCATCAAACTAAAGAGCTTCTGCACAGTGAAGGAAATAGTCAACAAAACTGAAAGGCAGCTTACTGAATGGGAGAAGATATATGCAAGTAACTTCTCTGTTAAAGGGTTAGTATCCAAAATATATAAAGAACTTATCAAGCTTAACACCCAAAAAACAAATACTCCAATTTAAAAATAGGCAGAAGACATGAATAGACATTTTTTTCCAAAGAAGACAAACAGATGGCTAGCAGACACATGAAAAGATACTCAACATCACTCATCATCAGGGAAATACAAATCAAAAAACTACAATGAGACATCACCTCACACTAGTCAGAATGGCTAAATGTAACAACACAGAAAACAGCAGGTGTTGGTGAGGATAGGGAGAAAGGGGAATCCTCTTATACTGTTGGTGGGAATGCAGACTGGTGCAGCCATTCCAGGAAACAATATGGAGGTTCCTTGAAAAAGTTAAAAATAGAACTACCCTATGATCCAGCAATTGCGCTATTAGGTATATACCCAAAGGATACAAAAATACTGATTCAAAGGGATACATACATATAATTTCACTCATATGTTGAATTTAAGAAACAAAGCAGATAAACATAGGTGGAAAAAAAGAGAGGAAAACAAATAAACAGATTCAACTGTAGAGAACAAGCTGCTCGTTTGTCAGAAGGGAGGTGGGCAGAGGGATGTTAAACAGGTGATGGTATTAAAGAAGGCACTTGTGATGAGCACTGGGTGTTGCATTAAGTGTTGAATCACTAAATTCTGTACCTGAAACTTATATTACACTGGATGTTAACTAACTGGAGTTTAAATAAAAACTTGAAAAAATGTAACAGAGATGAAACTTACTGTCTTATATCTGATATTAATGACAAAGCATAATTTTTAGATTAAGGATGTTTTTGAGTTATGTATATAGCTTTATCATGCAAGTGAACTATCCTTCTTTCTTTCTTAATACATATTTTTAAAAATAAGGAATTTATATTTAATTTTATCAAACTTTTTCATATGTACTGATCTGATTATGTGGCTTTTCTTCTTCAACCTATGTATATGGTGACTAAAATTTATATATTTACTAACTTTGAAATATTGTTAACTTCTCTGCAGTAAACTATTATGCTACCAAAAAAAAGGTATTATTTGAGATTAGAAAACAACAAAGATGCCAATGAATTGGGTAATAAAATGAAATAAAAGTTTAAGGATTGGAAAAGAATTCCTATTAGAAAAAAGAAGCAGAAAATCAAATAGATAAATGTTCAAAACTGAAACAGTCATATTATAAGACAACATGCAAATAGTCAATATAAATATAAAAAGATACTCTCCTTGATTTAAGAACAGCAAAATGCAAATTAAAAAGGAGGTCAACTAAAAATGAGATCCAACTTATACATTCACCAGAATGACTGAATTTAAAAAGAATGACAATAACAAGTATTGGTATGGATATGGAAAAATGGGTTTCTTAAATACAGCTGCTGAATAGTTTAAATTGCTACACCCACACTGGAAACTATATTGGCATTATCTAATAATGTTGAATATAATGGTGGAGAAATCCCACCTATAGCTATGTATTTAACAGAAATGCATATATATGTATATATAAATCTATAAATGCATATAAATATTATACATGTGTAATTTGGGAATAGCCAAAACCTAGGAAAAAACTACATGTCTGTCAACAATAGAGTAGACAAATAAATGATTTATTTACACAATGGAATGCTCCAGCAATGAAAATGAATAATCTTACCTTAAACCCACCAACATGGGTAACTCTCACAATATATGGTTGGATGTATAGAGCCAGACCTGTACATGCAATATATATAAATATATATAAACATGGTATACTTGCATTTACATAGGATTTTCAAAAAGGCAAAACTAATCATAGTGTTAAAAATTTAAAAATTTAAGGAAGAGAGAGAGAGTAGTAGTAGGGTGAGGAGGACAGGAAGGAGTCTTCTTGTATACCAGAAATGTTTAAGTTCTTGATGTAGTTAGTGATTACATGGACATTCTCTTTGAGATAATTCATTGTGCTGTGTATTCACATTTTCCTACCTTTTTTCTATATGTGTATCATTTCAGTATATTTTAAAGCCAAATAAGACACAAAAATAGGAGCAATCTATACTTTTTTAGATAATGTATGTGTTTTAAAATTTAATCTTCTTGTATTAGGGTTCTCCAGAGAAACAGAACCAATAGGATGTGTATGTATAGAGAAAGAATTGTTTTATGGAATCAGTTCATGCACTTATGAAGGCTGGCAAGTCCAGCGTCTGCAGGGAGGGCTGGTAGGCTGGAGACCTAAGAGCTGGTGTGGTTCAAGCCTGCAGGCTGTCTGCTGGCAGCATTCTGTCTTGTTCAGAGGAGATCAGTTTTTTGTTTAATTCAGGCCTTCAGGTAATGAGATGAGGCCCACCTGCATATGGAAAGCAATCTGATTCGCTCAAAATACACAGACTTAAACGTTAATCTCCCAAAAACATCCTCACAGAAACATCCAGAATAAAGTTTGGCCACATGTTTAGGCATTATAGCCCAGCCAGACTGACATATAAAATTAATCATCACAATAGTTTTCTGAAGCATATTCATGCAAAATTCTTCAATTTTTTAAAGATTTTATTCATTTATTTGGCAGAGAGCACAAGCATGGGGAGTGGCAGACAGAGGAAGAGGGAGAAGTGCTCCCTGGTGAGCAGACCCTGGGATCATGACCTGAGCCAAAGGCAGACACTTACCCGACAGGTGCCCCTAAAATTCTTCAATTATTAAAGAAATTGACATTCTTCAACAACATAAAAGTTTACCGTATGCAGATTGGAAAGTGAAATGCAAGACTAAAAGCTGTTGCTTTCATTCTTTAAGTCTCAGTCCTTTGTCACCATTTTCTTTCCTATTCCTTGTGCTGGATTTATAGAGAGCAGTGAAACTAGTATTTAGACAATGCTAACAGAGTGGTTGAGTAAGTGGAGTATAATCTGGGGAAGAACATTTAAAGGCCATGCTCCTGGTTTTAATTTGGGGTAAGGGAAATTTTCATTCATAGCCAGGAAAACTTGTTTAGCCCGATGTAGTATGATTGCGTAACGGTTTGATGACTATATATTTTAGAATGCTGAAGTCATGTAACCCAAATTCCTGCCTGCAAAGAATTCAGTTTTTATTTAGCAGTGACTACGCTTTCTAAGCATAATATAAAAGGCTTCTTTTAAAAATTCTGTTAGCAAAATGGGTAGACTTAATCATAGTTTTCCTGTAAGTTAATTAGAATGCTAAGGATTTACCTTTTGGTTTAGTTTAATACATCTGTCAGATGGAGTCTTAAATTATACATATATATATATATATATATAAAAGCTGTGAAGGCTAAATTCCTTTGTAATGGCATTGTTTCAAGATTTATTATGCTGATTAGTCCAAATCTCTAAATGGCTTCTTTATTGTTTATCTGTAAAGCTTGATTCAATTGAGAGAACGCTGTGGGTCAATTGTTCTCATCAGTTAGGTAGTGACTTTCTCCCCAAATTGGAACTTGGCTGTGCTAGTGTTTATTTTTAATATCATTGTATCTTTGACATATTTATGAAATTTGAGTTGTATGCTTGGAGTCTGAATGAAATTGATAAATCACAGTTAGGAGTATGTTAATGATCCTTTCCTCAGCTTGTCTTAAGAAATACCAAGATACGACTTATTCCTTAGAGGTTTGCAAGTACTTTTTATAATTTCATTTTTCACAAATAGAGTGGATTTATTTTATTTGCTGTTGGAAAACTAAGAATATGAAAAATTAACAGCCAATTAATACACATCGTAAAATTCTCTCTACCTGTTAGAAGGTATTCACAGTCAGCTCCTGCTCTATGATGTGCAAGGTTCTTTTGTACTTTTCTCCAAACCTTTACACACTTTGACCACTAAAAACACATCACAGAAACAAATTATTCTATTTGTTTACATGTAATGAGATACCCATTCTTTTTTCATCTGTTTTTATCTCCTTGCTCTTTTATATACTTTCCTTTACTGAAGGTAAAACTGGTTCATAGTCTCAGCTCTGCCGGGGATAGAAAGAAGAAAATAAGTTAAAATAACTTATAAGTCAAGTTAAACAAGTGAAACTCGTACTTAGCATTTGAATTAGTAAAATAAAATTGCATTAAGATAAAGGAGTAAAATATTCCTTACTGATAGACATCTTTAGAGAAATCTTGAGTAGAATTTTTTCAAAATGTAGTCTGTAACTTCCATGTGGTCATCCCTAAGTATCTTCCTTAAATATAAATTTCTGAACCCCACCCCAAATATATGAACCTGGGATTGGCAAATCCAGATGGTGTAGGAAAAGAGTGATAAAGCCTAGGAGCCTATACGTCCATTTGTAATGTTTCTTCACACATAACTTTTTAAAAATCACTGCTCTAGAAGTTTTGACAAATGGGTAGGTTTTTGTTTTTGTTTTTTGTTTTTAAGTAAACGAGGAATGGTAGTATCTGTAAAGCAAGGTTCTTCCTACCACATTCAACCTCAGTGTGTTTTCAAATGAAAAATTATGAGAAGTGGGTACAAAAGCTAGCTAAGAAAACCTTCATAGGTCAGTTAAATCTAGAATTCTAGGTCTAGAGAAAGTTCCCCACCCGGGCACCATTTCCACTGTATAAACCTTTGTTATTTGGGGCTGGTCTATGTATTCTAGATTTAACAGCATCTCTGGCCTCTACCCATTAGATGCCAGGAGCACCCTCACCCCATTTGTGGTAACCAAAATGTCTCCAGACACTGTTAAATGTTCCCTATCTGTAAAATTACCCCCACCCTAGTTGAGAAACTAGTCGAGGGAAATGTTTATGGGAAACAGATTTCTTGTTGTGTGTTCCCTTACAAGTGCTTTATTTTTTTTAAGGATTTTATTTATTTATTTGACAGAGCAAGCCAGGGAGAAAAAGAGAGAGAGAGCACAAGAGGGGGAGCAGCAGAAGGTGAGGGAGAAGCAGGTTCCCCACTGGGCAGGGAACCCAAAGTAGAGATCCATCCCAGGACCCTGAGATCATGACCTGAGCTGAAGGCAGATGCTTAACTGACTGAGCCACCCAGGCGCCCCACTTACAAGTACTTTATATTTTGATGGCAGTGAAATCTGGATAGTTCGAAGGATATTTACCATCGATATAGTTTATATTTCTAGCGTTTATTACAATTAGCCTACAAAAGTTGGTCCACTTCTGACAAATCACCTTTGACTGAAGAGACTCGTTCTTTGCTGCTTCCCTGTTTCCCAAGCCATATTCCTGTCCTTCAATATTATTTTTTAGTGGTAAATTGAGAGGGAACTTTTTTCCATGGGTAGAAGTGGATGTCAGTGTGCAGAGAGTCAAGAGTTACTTCAGAGCAAACTATTTTTATTACATATGAATTCTCTTTGCCCTTCTTTAAAAAAATGGTACTGTGTAACTTTCATTATCTGCATTGTTCATAAATTATTGACTGAGTATAAACTCTGGTAAGCATAGTCTAGTAATTTTGCAGAAAATCCCTAGTCTTCCATTAACTTAAGTTCTTAATATCTCATTGGTAACACGTTCAGTTTAACGCCACATTGGGATGTTCTCCAGTGACTCAGATCTGCGTAATCAGAAGTTCCCAAGGTCACGCCATTAGCAGTCGCAGTGCGAGCTTTGCTGTTCTTGTGAGCTACACAAACAACTCCCCACTGACATCCCTGGAAGTCACACTGAGGACTGTGAGGAACATATGGCCTTTCTATTGTGTCCTTAGGGTCATCATGAAAAACAAGCCCGGAACACGTCAAAATTATGCCACACTGTCAGGAAAATTCTAATCAGTGTAAGCTCAGCACCTTTATTCTCTAGAAACAGTGTTCTGACTGTAGAGAGCCTCCTACATGGGCATAAAAATGGAAAACAGAGGCAGTATATGCATTCCATTAGCTGGAGTCCTAGACCGTTCAGTGGTTTTCTTAAAACCACTTTCTAATCAATCTCCATTAAGCACTTTATTCTATTTCCAGTAAAATAAATTAAATTTAAAATTAAAGTAGTTTCATGTGCAAAAAAAAAAAATGTTGATTGTATCTTAAGATTGATAGCTTTGTTTTGTTTTGTTTTTTTAATTAAAAAATGTCCCCAGTATTCTTAGATCTTGCTGCTTTGTATAAGGTTTCAGAAATCACAAGAGGGCACTCTTTTACTAAATACATCAGGAGAAAGGGCAATGATTTAAGTGTTTGACTTATTTTAAAAAGTCGTTTTTAATGATATAGGAGTTTTACTCATACACGTCGAATATTATTTTTCAATGCTAAATTTAAAATATTATAAACATGTGACCCTATCCATAAGAAGTACTTCTTTTGTGAAGGGGATTAAGAGTACACTTATCTTGATGAGCACTGTGGAATGTATAGAATTGTTGAATCACTATATTGTACACCTAAACCTAATAAAACACTGTAAGTTAACTACGCTGGAACTAAAATGTAAAAGAGTACTTTCTTGCATCAAAAGGTTAGTGAATTAAATCTATTTTAAAATTGTAATACAACAAAGAAACTCTTAAAAATGGGTAAGTATTTTGACTGAGAACATTAGTTTTAGAATGTTTCTTTCCATTTGTTCTTTTAGGTACGGATTTTTTTTTTTGAAATAACATTTTTTTCTTGTTTATACTAAGAAGAATATTGATGGGGCTGCCATTTGTAAATGTTCCTTTTGTTGGCTAATAAACATTTTATCCTTCCCTGAATTTTATATTTGAGGTGCTTTAGAAGAAATCCATAATACATCCTGCATTAAAACGAAATTATATTAATCTCCCTGTATGATGCTAATGCTATTTTGAGTGATTTGGGGATGATGATATTTGAAAATGTACACAGGTGGGTTATTTACCATTGTGACCAAAATTGGACCTGGAAATACTAGATGGTAGAAATGGAAATAAACCTAATGGACTACATAAGTAAAAACCAGCATTACACTAAGTAGGAATATAATCTATTATGTTGATCAATAGAAATAAAAAAAAGTAGAAAAAAATCCTCAAAATAACTCTAACAATTATAATTTTACTACTTTCCATGTGACGAGGATAAGGGGAGCCAAGATGAACATAAATGTCACTTCCTTTGATGTAGTATTATACCACAGCTTAAGATGATAGACTTCAGATGTTTCAAATAAGAGATTCTGATTAAAGTTAATCCAACAGATGAAAAAAAATTATGGATCATAAATATAATCCTTTTTTTTTCAAATAAAATACCAATAATACATAGAGAAGAGCCTAGCCTAGAGTAGTTAAAATTTGCCAAGACTAGCAGAAAGAACCCTAACAACTGGAAAACTTAGCTATAATTTTTTTTTAAAGATTTTATTTATTTATTCGACAGAGATAGAGACAGCCAGCGAGAGAGGGAACACAAGCAGAGGGAGTGGGAGAGGAAGAAGCAGGCTCCCAGCAGAGGAGCCTGATGTGGGACTCGATCCCATAATGCCGGGATCACGCCCTGAGCAGAAGGCAGACGCTTAACCGCTGTGCCACCCAGGTGCCCCCTTAGCTATATTTTTGGCTGTGTTATTTTATTAGTTGTGCAGCTGTGGGTGGATCAGTGAACCCCTCGGGTTCTCCATTATTCTATTGCAAGATAAAAAATTAGATTAACTTGTAAGCTCCTTCTATCTCAAATATCTAAGATTTTAATAACTACCTTTGATCATATTTTTATCCAATATAATAAGCATTCAGTTGCAGTTTGTTCAAGTAATTACAGATCAAAACAGTTGATAAAAGAAGCAAAGTGCTTAGTCATTGAGTTCTCAAATATCAGGTTACATGGTAACACACATTCTAAGATTGCAATGACTCTATGTCAAAATTTAAATACAAATTATTATAGTAGTTTATATTACAGTATATTTAAGAGATTTGCAGGATCTAGACAAGCTTATCCCAACAAAGTTATATGAGTTTTGAAAATAAACACTGTTAAACCCACCCTAGGGATATGACAGTTCCTATCATAACAAGCCATAGTGAAGATCTTTTACGGTTTCTTCCCATTATGTGGAGATTTTTCTTTTAGAATTTATGCCAGATATCATCATATCTTGGTTGCAGTTTTAGATATAAATTTGTATTATATAGATTTTTTTTAACGCTTCCATTAACTCTTACACCACATACTCATTTTGACACTGGTTCTAATCATCAAATTTCAACAATATATGACGAGCTTCCTTTCTCAGAAGCGAAGTCATTTCTCAAGGGCCCACCACTCATTTTAGGGACAGCCTTGGAATTGGAACTCAGGTTTTCTCAAATCCCAGTGATTCTTTGCCACAATGTCATAGCTACCAACAATACGTTTCTGTGCAGATGACCACAAGTCTCAGGCTTTAGAATGACACTAAATTTTAAATCTTAAATTTAAGATAGTAGTTACTTGAGATAGCTGTGCTTATCGTGATTTGCTCCTAGTAAAATAAATTTTCACTTCAATTGTGTGGGTTTCTTAAAGAAAACTGCACCCTCTGAAGAGAAAATCCAAGTTCCCTGTCAATACATGTTACTCATACTTCCATAGGATATATCTATAACATCGTCAAACAATTCTCTCTTTTGCAGGAATATGATAATAACACTTACAAATGGAAGGTAAAAACAAAATTGAGATGATTGGAGAAGTGTTTACAAGCTCAAGGCATTAGGAAGTAATAAACCATTGTTCTTTGTGATACAATCTATCGATTCATATCTGAAATTCTGAGTAATGCACATGTGCCAGGAATGATAAAGTACATGGAGAAAATGTGATTTATATAACTGTACAGTCTCTGCATTATATATCAAGATTTTAGCCCGAAGCATCTTCTTCCTTTCTTTTTTTCCTTTTTCCTTCTGTCTACCTTTCTTCAGCTCCTCCTTTGTCATTCTTCTCTTACAAGCCATCCTTCTCAACATCCTTCCCAATCTGTTTTCCTAAAAAAATGTATTTTTTTAAGAATACAATTATCTAATAAACTTTTTCAAATTGTCACACATCTGCAATATTTAAGAGAGTATTTTTTAGACACACTAATGGGAAAATGCATGTATTTCTGTTTTCTATGTTTCCTTCCCCCCTAAGGATTCATTCAGAAATTAGTAATGGGTTAAATCAAACTAGATTTTTATGGCAATGAATATAACAGCTGGTTGAGTTCTTTCTTTTCCAACACAATTTCTGTGCGAGTGGGTGACCTACCATCTTTCTTTAAAGTATGTTACTTTTTTTCCTTTGAGTAAGCAACAATATTCATTAGTAAAAATACTAAAACATAGAAAATCAGAGAGAAAAAATGGTCATATTCTTATTATCATTTTACTTGGTACCATCTTTGTTGTTTTATTAGCTTTTTCTTCATATTAATTTTGAAAACTTGGAATCACACAGTTTATATAGTTTTGTGTTGCTGCTGTTTTTGTACGATTTAAAATTTTTTTCCAAATAGAATAAATCTCATATTCTTTTATGATCTTTGGAAATACTTGCAATTGTTGCATAATATCCCATTGGTTAATTATCTGGTACTATCATAATAATTCTCAATTAGTTGTTACCATTGCAAAGGGAAACGTCGACATTTTATTTGAAGCACAAGTATCGCTCGTGCTATAGACTAGGTTTTTCTGCCCAGTTGTAGCTATAAGTGATACTGTAATAAATACTTTCAGGTGTAATATTTTGTCACTGTTGCTGTTTTACTTCCTTTTGGTGACTCCCACGAATGAAATCATTGTCGCAAAGATAGTAAAAATTTTAAGATTCTTGATAATAAATGCCAATACTTTCTAAAGATTGTGCTATTTTATTTTCCCATTACTTACGTATGAAACCCCCCATTTGACAACATCCTCTGTCTGGTTGTCAGTGCTTTCCACTGCTGTGTTAATCCAGTGTAAGGAAGATGGATTCCAGAACTTGCCCTGATGCTCCATTTGATGTTATTTTCCACAGAAAGCCAACTAGCACCAAAAGGAGCATCCTTTGTTAAATCAAAGTCAACTAGAGAAGCTATCTCTGCTCTAATTCATTAAGAAGTTCTTGTTATTAACAAAAGAGTTAGGAAATCCTACCCCTGTTTTTACAGCTATGTTCTGACAATCCTTATTGATTGGATGCTCATTTGAGGATTTTCTTTTTCACTCAATTAATATATCACAGTTATAATGTCATCAAAGGAGGACCTCCAGAGTGTGTTTCTCAGTGATACTGTATCTATTTATACAAACTAGAAAGAGCACTACCTAAGGATAGCACCGTGAACCGTCTGTAGTAAAGGACTTTGATTTTGCTGTATCCCTTCTATGGACACTTTGGTCTTTCCTACTGTCCGCTTTGGGCTGACCCATATTAACTGAAGTTCCAAGCTGTCCTATATTATAAACTGAGTCTGTAAAATGTCATCCAAAAACTATTTGAGGATTTCCACCCTTTTATATAATAGCATCGTCATGTTTTTACTTATCTAAGAGATACATATTTAGTTCCACAATTTGGAGTCAAACACTGGACACCAAGGTTACACAATTAGCAAAGAATCTCCCTGCCCTTAAGCAGTGTAGATTCCAGAGGAGAATGAGACAGACAAATAATAAGTAAAATGATGGCTTCATGTATAATGAGCACTTGGGACATAAGAGAAGAAACAAGGATAGTCACCAAAAGGACCTTGGGAGATTTCAGAGGCATTTGGAAGATGTTTGGAGGTTTGAAGGGAACTGTCTAGAAAAAGGAGATGGCATATGTTCATGGAAAGAAAATTTTACACGTGTATTGTGAAAACCCAAGGGGGAGAGTTGTGTAAACGAAGGAGTAGCAAACTGTGTAAACTGCCACAGACGTGTCAGAGATGAAGATGAAATGTTTGTGACCTCAGGGGGAGACCAGCAGTGTGATATGGGCAGAAGCCAGACTGGGTTGAGTAGAGCAGTGTGAATGGTGTGTGGAAACCAGAGAGAATGAAATGACATGAAATACATAGATTAACATGTAGATGGTAAGTGAGATTAAGAGAGGTTGGTGGTGTTTTTATTTTCATTAGTAACTCACATTCATTGGTCACTTATTCTACATCCTAAATAGTAAAAATATAGTAGAGAATAGGAAAGAATATCATCAAGTTACTAACTTCACATTGGGGGCTTGGGGGTTGCAATATTAATATCTAATTTACAAAATATCTAATTTACAAAATAAGATATCTTAGATGCAGATAGATTCAATACAGAAATCAAACAAGGTAATGTGATAGTTAGCCACTGGGAATAGCTGCTTGGGCAAGGGAGTCATAGCAGACCCTATGTTGAAGTGATATTTCTACTGAGAATTAACAGTTTAAAAAGAGGCAGCCATGAAAAGATTTGGTGGAAGAGGATTCTGAGAGAGACAACTTGTTGGAGGGGCAGAAATTAAAATAAAGTGCAGTGAATGACGGAAGAGAGACGAGAACAGAGAGAAAAAGGAGGATTGGCAGGCATGTACCGGAAGGCCGTATGGAGAGGAGCTGGTTGTTCCAATTAGTATTCTAGTTTCAATAGCAACCTATTAAAGAGTCTTAAGAAGTGACATAATACATACTTTAGGGAAATTGCTCTGCCTGCTCTGTTGACTTTCAGAGAGGGGACAGAAGAGCATGACGGTGAGTGGAACCAACGGGAGTTAAGTTCCTGCTAATTGAAGCTGCTGCATTGGGAGAGAGTTGCATTCTTTGACAGTTGGCAATATTTTGAGTATATTACATGCTGTAAATTTGTGCAGACTACTTGAGCTTTATAAGCTTATTAGCCTCCATTTCCTTAACTTTGTAATGGGCTAATAGAAGGAATTTTCCTATTTCTCACTGGTTTGTTGTTTGGATTAAGTAGGGACATCTATGGGAAAGCTTTGAATAAGCTATAAAGCGTTTGTCTAGTGTTTTTATGGTCTGTTCCGTTGAATTGTCATTTGGCAAGAACATCTGCTTCCTCAGAATTGACCCTGACATTGAAAAGGCTAAAAAGAAATATAACATACAACAGTTTCTTTTGTGAAGCCTACCAAAAACACATACATTTCCACAAAATACGACTTCATGGTACTGTTTTTGATGTTTAGTGACTTATCAAAATTCCCACAGCTATTTAGTAGCAGACCTGCCATGAGCTGATTTATCATGCTATATGTATACTCTTTCCTTAAATATTCAGAGATCAAATATTAACATTCCAGCCAGAAGAGTTTAATAATAAGAGATTATGGGGGCATATTTAACATAATCAAGTCATGAAATATGGCAAGATATTTTTCTATCATCTATCTATCTATCTATCTATCTATCTATCTATCATCTATGTAATTGTCATTCTGATTAGGTCCAAAAGGACCCAGAATGGCTGAATCACAAGTGACAGATACATTATGGGAAATATTAAAGGTTTTTGATGTTCTCACCAATATTGTCTCTATGGCTACTTCAACAAATTTCACTTTGAAATTAAATAATACTCAAAGCCACAAAGTCAATAATGACATGTTTGACTTTTGATATGTTCTAAAGAATAATTTAACACTGGAAAGACACTGCAATTATTTTTAACCTGACATTTTCCATTTGTTTTGCCCATTATGTGTAAATCTGAATGTCCCATTTTGGAATTTAGTTGACTTCATGACTTGTAAATTTCTAGTCAATTCTTAACTTATCATATTGCCCCATTCCATTTGTGGTCATGATTTTTTCTTTATTGAAACTTTTAAGACTCAAATAATTTTGAATTTCTTAGGTTGTGCAACAAATGGTCAATAAATCTACAAGATTACATACTATATGGAGTGAATCTGTTGTTTTGGAATGAACCAAATTTGAAATTTATTTAAAAGTTGGATACCATCTATATGCCAAGAATTATCTTAACAGTTGGTACATCTCAGTGGGGGGGGGGGGGGCGGTTCTGACAGACTTGGAACTAAGTTTCTGTTGTAGGAGACAAACAATAAGCAGTAAGTGTAATGTTGAATAAGCCATATATTATGTTAGAAGAAAATAAACACTATGGCAAAAGTAGAGCAGGGTAAAGATTTGCACATCTCTTTCAATCATTTTTTTTTTCTCTCTGCTAATCCACTTTTACTGAATTGGCAACCTCAACATCAAACTCTGCATTTGCAGTTCCATTCTGGTGTTCAGCCCAGACTGGCAGGAATTTCTCAATTCCATTTCCTAATTCCTGTGGGGGAGAATCTGATTGCTACAACTTGAGTCAGGGTTCCAGTCAACTGTGAATCAGAGCCAAAACGTGTCCTATAAATCTACAGCTGGAGGTTCATCCTTGTGTATAGAGAAGTTCTTACAGAAGAGGGATGTGGCCTAGACACACACAATACATTTCCTTTTTATCCTCTAGTTCGTAATCATTAAATGGCTTCCAGGGACCCCATTCTCAAAGACTTCATTCAGTGTTACGAGTTGGAGGCAGGTTGGCCAGTTTGATAGGACAGTTATACTCACACATCTCTTTTTCTCAGGAGTGAATGTCTTCTCCAGAAGTGCTCCTTCAGATTTCTCAACTCTCATAAGTCAGGACTAGGTCACTGGGTTTGAAAAGTTAGTATCTGGCATTATGATGCATTTTTGGGGGACAGGCCATCCCCAGTAAGGAAAAAGTGATAGAAGATTTAAGCAGCCCATGGTATCAACTAGTCTCAGATTACCAGGTATTATAAAACTCTACCAATATTTTTATCTTAGATGCATTTTTATTTTTTACTCATTAACCCTTATAAGGGTTGAAAAGAAATGGAATTTATATGACATTTTATAAGGAAAATTGGACTAGTTAAAATTTCCAAAAAAAAAAAAAAACATCAGGAAGTTTGCTGCTTAAATATTGCAAATACACTGAAGAAAAACCACACATATATATGAAAAAGCCCCAGATCTCAAATATAATTTAATAAATGATTACCAATTATTTTACTAAGGGCTGCTGAATTAAAATATCTAAATTCATGTGTACATTAATAGTACATTATTTTTTAAATTTTAATTTCAGTATAGTTAGCAGGCAGTCTTGTATTAGTTTCAGGTGTACAATATAGTGTTTCAACAATTCTATAAATTACTCCATGCTCATTAAAATAAGCGTACTCTAAATCCTCTTCACCTATTTTGTCCATCATCTCACACACCAAATTGGCAACCATCAGTTTGTTCTCTATTGTTAAGAGTCTGAGTGGTGGTGGTTGTTGTTTTTAATTTCTCTCTCTTTCCCCCCTTTGTTTATTAAATGTTTTGTGTCTTCAATTCCACATATGAGTGAGATCATATGGGATTTGTCTTTCTCTGACTGATTTATTTTGTTTCATATTGTATTCTCTAGATCCATCCACATTGTTACAAATGATAATATTTTATTATTTTTATGGCCTAGTAATATTCTAATATGTATATGTAATATCACTTTTTTTTTTTATCCATTCAGCTATCACTGGACACATGGGCTGCTTCCATAATTTGGCTATTGTAACTAATGCTGAAATAAACCTAGGGTGCATATATTCTTTTGTGGGTTTTTTTTTCAAGTGTTTATTTAAATTCCAGTTAGTTAACATATATGGGAGTATTAGTTTCAGGAGTAGAATTTAGTGATTCATCACTTGCATATAACACCCAGTGCTCATCACAAATGACTTCCTTAGTATACATCACCCATTTAGCCCATCCCCCTGCCCACTTCCCCACAAGCAACCCTCAGTTTATTCTCTATAGTTAAGAGTCTGTTTTATGGTTTGCCTCTCTCTTTTTGGTTTTTTCCCCCCCATGTTCATTTATTTTGTTTCTTAAATACTGTATATGAGTGAAATCATATAGTATTTATCTTTTGTCTGACTGGCTTATTTCACTTAGCATAATACACCTCAACTCCATCCACATTTTTGCAAATGGCAAGATTTCATTCTTTTTGGTGGCTGAATAATATTCCAGGACGTGTGTGTGTGTGTGTGTGTGTGTGTGCGCGCGCGTGTGTGTGTGTGAGTGTGTGTGTATCACAATTTTTTATCCATTCATCAGTTGATGGACATTTGGGCTCTTTTCAAACTTGGCTATTGTTGATAATGCTGCTATAAACATCGGGGTGCATGTATCCCTTTGAATCAGTATTTTTTGTATCCTTTGGGTAAATACCTAGTAGTGCAATTTTTTGAGGAACCTCCATACCGTTCGCCAGAGTGGCTGCACCAGTGTGTATTCCCATCCACAGTGCACCAGTTCCTTTTGCTCCACATCTTCGTCGACACTTGTTGTTTTCTGTGTTTTTGGTTTAATCCATTCTGAGAGGTGTGAGGTGATACCTCATTGTGGGTTTGATTTGCATTTCCCAGGTAATGAGTGATATTGAGAACCTTTCCATGCATCTGTTGGCCATCAGTATGTCTCCTTGGAGAAATGTCTATGTTTTTTGTCCATTTTTAAATTGGATTATTTGTTTTTTTGTGTTGAGTTGTATAAGTGCTAATAAAGTCCACTTTAAGTGAGCCAACGTCTACTTTGATCTAAATCTAAGGCGAACATTTACAACCTTTCAAGAAAATTAGAAATTTATGTAGAATGAATTTTTTTTGCACTGACTATAGAGCAAAATCTCAGGTCATTCATGTAAAGATAAATGTTTTGTTCTCCATTCTTTGTGAATCACAGGGATGTGCTTCCTAGAATAAAGACTAAAGAAGATAGTAAGCATGTTATGTATTCTTTCATTTAATAAATAGTTTTGACTGACAGATACTATTCTGAAGCTTTGGGTGCAATGTTAAGCTATTCATGTATTCTGGGTCAGAGATTACAGTCTTCTAAGAAATATATTGACATGAAAAAAAATAATTAAACCATAAAAGCTCAAAAACATGAACACAAGACGCAATATATTCTGGAAGCACAGAGGAGGAGCATTTAGATTTGCGTAGAAGAACAGAGGAAGTTTCCAGAGAAAGGGGCCATCAAAGCTGGTCAAATGAAAATTATTTACCTAGACAGTATAAAAGGGAGGGTTTTCAATGGGAAATAATCAACACACATAGAAGCACAGAGGGAACTGAGTGTTCAGAAATACTTTAACCTAAGTACAAGTTGGTAATGAGGAAGCAAAGATGAGACTAGCAGTGCAGACACGTGGCAGTATATCCTGGGAGCATGTAAGAAGTCAGATGTGATGCTGAGTAGAGCAGAGTTTATTTTGTAAGCCAGGGGAAAGCTGCAAAGTCACCAAAAGTGTTGAAAGAGGGATGGTACGAACTAATTTAATTTCTAAGCTATCATCCTGACATCCACAATGAGATACCATTAAACACCCACCAGATGTCAAAAACTAAAAGGACTAATGACACGAAAAGGTGTCAAGGATATGGAGCAACTGGTGCGCTCAAACAATTCTGGTGGAAGTATAAAATGTACAGTCACTTTGGAAAGGAGTTTGGCAGCTTTTGACAATGTTAAAAATATAACATGACCCAAGAATTTACCCCAAGAAAAATGTCAACATATGTTTGCAAAAAAAATTTGCACAAGAATTTTCACAGTGACTTTATTCATAATCGCTAAAAAACAGAATTAACCCAAATGTCTATCAATAGTAGAGCAGATTAACAAATTGTGATGTATTCATAAAATGGAATACTACTCATCAATAAAAAATAAGAACCTACTTTTAAATACAACAATTATGAATGAATCTCAAAAACATTAGACTGAGCAAAAGAGCCACAGAAGAATATCTACAGGTCTAAAGCCATTTATATGAAGTTAAGAAAAAAGCCAAACTAGTCTATTATTATATAAACCACAATAGTGATTTCTAGGAGGGATAAGATTGACTAGACTGGGGCTTGAGGAAATTCCCTGGAGAGATTAAAATTTTCCAAATGTTGCCTAGCATCATGGTCACACAGAATATGTATTTTTTAATTTTTTATTCTTTTAAGATTTTTAAAATTTATTTAAGAGAGAGAGAGCACAGAGGGAAGGTGTGAGAGAGAAGCAGACTCCCTACTGAGCAGAGAGCCCTGCATAAGGCTTGATTCTAGGACCCTGGGATCATGACCTAAGCCGAAAGCAGACATTTAGCCAACTGAGCCACCCAGGCACCCCAGAAAATGTATTTTTCAAAACTCATTGAATATTTAAGACATCTGAATATTCTTAAAAGTTGTTAATTGAAGTACATATTATCTCAGTTTCCAAAAAGGACCGCTTTGACAGCAACATGAAGGTGAACTACAAAGGGAAGAGTTGATACCAAAAACACCTCTGAGGAGAATGATGTCATTATAGGTAAAGGTAAAGATCTGAATGAAAACGGTGCCAGTGATGACACATAAGAGAGCAGAGTTCATGAGGAAGAGGAACTTAGCGGAAGAGATGACTGTGTTCACAATATGATGATGGTGACAGTGGTGGGTGAAGAAAGAGAAGAAAATAAAGAATGGATACATGTTGATGTCATAGTTAAAAATATTGAAAGACAAAAGACCCTGTATACCTAACACAATATTGAAGGATGAAATCAGTCTATATTTCAAGACTTATTTGCTACAGTAAACCTATAGTAATTTAGACAGTATGATATTGTTGAAAAAAAAAATAGACGGATTAATGGAACAGAATAGAAAACCCAAGTGGTAGCCAAGTGGTCTTTGACAAAGGAACAAAGGCAATTGAATGAAGGAAGAATAAGGTTGTTTTTTTTTCTCTGCAATGCTGACACAACTAGGAAAATCATGTGCAAACAAACAAACAAAAACAAATCTACACACAGACCTTAGAACTTTCACAAAAATAAATGAAGATGAATTAAGAGCTACATGTAAAATGTATAACTACGAAATCTCTCGAGTATAGCATAGGAAAAATCATACATGATCTTGGGTTTTACAATGACAGACACAATACCAAAAATACAGCTCTTGAAAATGAAGGAAACTGGCAAAGGTTGGTCAGGGGATATGTGAAAACTAATGATTTCATTTTGATATGGATTGTATAGGTACATTTTTAATATTCAGGTGGAGAAATACAATAGCAATGACTATATCTAAGATTCAGTAAGCAATGTATGTACATATGTGTACAGGAAGAAAAAGAATAGAGTCTATGTCAGAAATCTAAGATGCAGCAGGTGAAGGAGCAGTTCAGTAGAGAAGAAACAGAATAGATTGGTTTTATGTGAGTCAAGGTTGAGTATGTTTTGTTGTGTCAAATGCTGCAGAAAGATGCAGTAGTTTATGAATATGAGGAAACAATGTGAAATCTAGGCTACTATTTTTAGTAAAGTGGTAGGATGTAGGCAGGTTTGCAATGAGTTGAAAAAGAAAAGGACTTGAGAAATTAACTCACAAGTTCAGAGCAATAACTGAAAAGTCTGATGAAGAGAAAGAGGGAAGGCCAGCCACCACTCCATCACAACTCATTAAGAATATTTCAAGGCAGCTTTCTTTATTTCATAGTTCTTAAAATGGGGATTCAGGTCTTTGATGAAGTTTTCTTGTTGTTGCTGTTGTTGGCATAGCATAAAATTAGTTAATAGTATTCCGGGGAGTTTTGAAATATATACATAACGTGATAAGCTTATGTAATATTCAGTGTAAAAAGGAGACTCCTTCAGCATCTATTCAGCAACAATTGATTTAATATTTTAAATGATGTTTTATTTTCTACTTGGGATATTAAAACAGAATCCTCTGGAAAATTAATGATAGTTTTACAGAATTTCTTGTTTGACCTTTTATCTATGCCTTATTTTAAAAATTTACGATAAAGTGTCATCCTGAAACCTGTAGCTGCTATTTTAAAATGATGTATGAGTTGCCACAAAGGCATTCTTTTATTAAAAGTTGATGTCCTAAAATAATCAGGATGACCAGGTATACCATAATAATTCTGATCAACATTTAGATCATTCGAATGGTCTATCACACTTTGCTTTTGTTTAGCGTATTTATGTTACTCCCCAAAATATTTATCAAATAGGAATAATCATATTATTACAGAGATGATTTGATGAATAACAATTACTCTTTTAGAAACACTTAGAGTATGTGAAATTTTGGGTTATTTCTTTTCTGAAGTGATTTTGGTTGTAATAAGGTAGTTTTTAGGTCTGGGTCTGTATTCCCAAACAACTTCATTTTTTTTTAAGCAATAATTTCTTTTAGTCTAAGTGGGCATTTTGTTCACATTTTTTTTTTTTTACTGAAAAATTTTCAGTGTTGAAATAAATTGTGTAAGGTATTAAAATATCTGTGAGTTCTGAAACATTCATACTCTTCAGTTGTGGCTATACATAAATGGTGCGATATGTCAAAAATATTGCCCCACCCCAAAAAAGCAGTCCATTTTATTACTCTTTTGAGTGTGAAGATTAAATTTCATCACATCTTCAACAAATAAACTCTCAAGAAGGTCATAGCATTGTTTAAATTTTCTACTTGGAGCAATTAAATCAACCCCGTAAGACAACTTTAGAAATTACTAAGTATTCTACGATAACAAGATCTTTATCAGTGAAGTGCTTATCGGGTTGCTATGGTCAATACAATTAAATTAAGAACCTTGGTTGGCATAAAAATAGATTGCCACATGATAATTACTAATAATTGTAGAAAATTCTGAAGCTTTTCAACTTTATCCAGGATAAGTGGCCATGGAATAAAACAAATTTAATCATGTTAAGTAGCAAAGATTGGCAAGAATGTAAATGTATAATAAAAGGTAATTGATTAATTTAACTATAATATACTCATACAATGTAATACTACCTAGTCATTCGAAATTGTATGTTAAAGACAATGTAATGATATAAAAGAGATTAATAATATTTAGGTAAGGGGGACAATTCAATTTCAGTTCTTTTTCGGGGGAAAGACTAATCTTTATTCCAATAACAAGTGACGTCCCCCGTGTATGTCGCTTCATGAGAACTGATCCCAAGATCCCAGTGAGAAGAAGCCAATTCTACAGCACTTCTGTCTGTGCTTAGATTTAAGGTCAATTCACATGAGAGAGAGGTTTTCCACCACCAGGATTAGCGTTATATCTGTTTCATACATCTCCTTCAATTTACAATAGAAGAAGAAAGAATTGTGAAAAATTGGTCCCCAAAGGTGATATATTTTTTTTTGCAAATTAAAGTCATAGAATGTTAGATTTGGAAAAAGCCCTAGAAGATATTTTGTCTTATTTGTTATTTTATTGATTAAGAACATCGAAGGACAGAACAGTGATTTATCCTAAGCTGCACCATTGAGGGCACATTTGGGGCTAGAATTCAAGACATAAGAGTGATCCAAAACTTGTCATAGCTTTTAAGTACCTTGAAGTTGAAGTTCAAGTTCTATCAGTGCTTGTTTGTTTTTGGTATTTAAGACCTATGATGAATTTTTAATTACTCTTATGTCTTGAATTCTGTTTTACACCTCTCAATTTAATCTGTCTGCCTTTCTATTAGATTATAAAGCATTTTATTTACAATTTTTTTGATTTATAATTTTTTGCATAACACTATGTGGTATGTGTCAAATATATTTTCTGTCAGTTTGTTATTTTGTGTTGTCTGTTTTGCATAACAAGCATTTTCATTTTTATGTAATCAGATGTATCCTTTTTCAGGTTTTTGCTTTTTTTAAGATTTTATTTATTTATTTGAGAGAGAGAGCATGAGGAAGTGAGCGCATGAGCAGGGGAAGTGGGGAGTGGCAGAGGGACAAGCCGACTCCCTGCCAAGCAGGAAGCTCCCCGCCCTGCCAACACTTGACCTCAGGACCCCAGGATCTTGACCTGAACTGAAGGCAGACACTTAATTGACTGAGGCACCCAGGCGCCCCTCAGGTTTTTGCTTTCTGGACTTTTGGTTTTGTTTAATAACATAATCCGCATTCTAAGATTATGAAACTGAAAACTTTTTTAAATAAAGCTTCTCTTTCCATGATGTAAAGTGTTTAATAAAATACACTGATTTGATGAGTGAGATATTAGATTTTGAAACCAGTGTTCTTCTGGTTTTTACAAGATTTCTTTCTCTGACTCAGACAATTAAATAACTTCAAAAACATCTGTTTCTAGAAGAAACTTTAGTAAAAATTCATCTATAAGGACCTGAGCCTGGTAATTTTTCTCAATTGCCTTTATGATTGTTGGTACTTTTAGTGGTTTGTTTTATCTTTTCAATGGTCAACTAGGATGAATTATGTTTTTTATTGAAAATCATCAGTTTCTTCCAAATTTTAAATTGATGTGCCCACAATTGGGTAAAATATTTTTATTATTAACATATTTCCTTCAGACTATGCAGTTATTTCTCCAGTCAGAAGCCAGATTTGGGGCATTATTTTTTTTCGTTTTTGTTTTTCTTGATTAGGTGACTAAATAGTTTTCACTTTACCCAACCATTTCTTAAAGCTGTTTATCAATTTTCTTGTTTGAAAATTAGTATTTTTAAAGGTTTTTCTTGATTTCTCAATGGGTTTCCATGGACCTTTTGTTTGTTTTTGTTTATTCATAGATTTTTTTCTGAGACAAATACTTGTTTGTTATAAATCTTTCTATTTTTCAAAGACATACATTTAAGGTTATGGCTCCCATCTTTTGACATACGTTTTTGACTAATCTAAATATTTTACAGGTAATTTTCCAGCTTTCTGACTGCAGTCAGAAATCTAATTTGACTGAGATTCTAGTGATGTGGAGTCTCGCAGATTAGAAAAGCCTAGAAACTTTTAGTCCACAAAAGGAACTAATTACAAATTGCAATGCAACAGCTGTCTTAGCAGAAATTAAGACTGTAACTTCATGTCTTTTTCAGATTCTTTCCGAAAACAGTTTTCTGACAACAATAAAATCAAGCTCTCCTTGAAAGTTATTATGCCAAATGGTCTCAAAGTGATGACCAGTATTTAAAAGAAAAGGACAAACAAGAAGAACAAATGATGATAAGAATTTTATATTTAAAAAACACATCTAGGGGCGCCTGGATGGCTCAGTCAGATGAGCATCTGACTCTTGGTTTTGGCTCAGGTCATGATCTTGGGGTCCTGGGATAGAGCCCTGAATCAGGCTTCGTGCTCAGTGGGGAGTCGGCTTGAGGATTCTCCCTCCCTGTCCTCTTCCCCCTCCCCCTATTTGCATGCACACATTCTCTCTCTCTTAAATAAAATAAAATAAATAAATCTTTAGATAGATAGATGGTAGATAGATAGATGATGATAGATGATAGATGATAGATGATAGCTAGATAGATAGATGATAGAATCAGATCTTTAGGCTTTATTTACTTGTGTATGCATCTAAGGATAGGTAATAGCTAAGAAATACACCACTTTGGGAAAGCTCCGTGTCTAGCAAGTAGCCTGTGATGGGCATCCCCTGAAACATTCTACTGGGCTCCAAACATTTTCCAGGACCAATTATTGCCTTGGTGGTGGTTGTGGAAGATAAGGAACAAGAAATAACTTGGCAGAAGGAAGAACCTTGGAGGAGAACAAGCAAGATTTTTCCCCCAGATAAAAGATAAGGATAGTCATACTGACTGATCAAATCAGTTCCTCCTTAAGGGAAGAGCTCTAGTGTTGGCAATTCCTGATGCATTAACTCTATTGATCAATAACTGTTGTGTTTGTTTCCCTTTCACAAATGGGACTTTTTATTTGATTATTCTGTTGCTCATCCACCATTGTACATTGGATGTATTGAAGGCAGATATCATGTCTATTAGCTAATTGCTAGGCTATGAGTAGCTGTATATGAGCTTGATGGAGAGGATGGCTTATTGCCCAGAAAAATCTAGGAAGTTGTTTTAGAGAGAGAGAACAGACTCTTCTTTGTTCCTTCCTTAATTCTACTGTTTGAATATGATGTCTGGAACTTTAATAGTCATCTTAGCATGAGGGTCACTCTCCTCGAATCTTTCAGAGAGCTTGAAGATATTTGCTTGTCTAATTAATATGGAGTTGTCTGGAAAGACATGCCTATGTCTGGGATTTTATGATGTACTGCTACACTAATTAGATAAAGACACTTTTAGTTTGGGGTTCTAACATACATTTAGTCAAGCCTAGTCTTAACTGATGTATAAGTTTTGTCAACTGCTTAAAATTATATTATTTAGCTTTTTCATAACCTTGTGTTTGCCTCTTTGGGTTAAGAAATACGAGCTAATATTTCATTATTATTAAATTTATATTAACTTCTTATGTACTGTTTTTACTGTTTAGTTTACATATTTGATATGATATGATTTGATATAATTGTGTACATATTTAAGGCAGTAATTCTGCTAACATCAAATATTCCCATCATCATTCTAAGGCAATCTTCATAGCTTTGCACAATTTTTAAAACATTCTCCATTTATTTGACCTTATTTGATGTAAAGATACCAACCTCTGCTTTCTTTCCCTTATATCTACCTGATCTTCACATTTTAACGTCAACCATTTTGAACTACTTTCTGTTTGATAATCTCCTGTATGTTGTTATTAGCTTGGTTTTATTACTTGATCAAATATAATCATCTTTAAAAAAAAAAAGCTGAACAGATCCCATTTACATGTATTTCATAACCAATAGTTGACCTTAAACCTGTTATTCAATTTTAGTATTTTTTATTATTTATTTTCAAAACTTTGTTGATTTTTTCATTTGGTTTCTCTTTTTAATTATAGAATCTTTGCTTTTCCTTTCTTTCATAATTTGAAAAGTGATTTTTTTTTTTAGTTCTCTTAATGGTTACTATTTTAACAGTAAATAATATAAGTAAACCTTAATTTTTTAAAAAGACTTTATTTTTTTGTGAGAGAGAGAGAAAGAGAGAGAGCACAAGCAGGAGGAGCAGCAGGCAGAGGGGGAAGCAGACTCCCTGCTGAGCAAGGAGCCTGATGCAGCACTCGATTCCAGGACCCTGGGATCATGAACAGAGCTGGAGGCAGACGCTTAACCAACTGAGCCACCCAGGCATCCTGGTAAACCTTATTTTTTAAATTTGAAATGAGTGGGTTCAGTTGCCATTCCAGTCCAGGTAGGGCGGTCACTTCCCAGAAGTACTAAATCTGGGCCCAGGTGTACTCTGTTCTAACCAGTGCTATTTTTCAGGCAGCCAGGGAGGCTCAGCACTGAGTGTGCCACTCTTACTCTGGATTTCATAGGGACAATCTTCAGGGAACAGATTCTGGTACAGTCTTGGACAAGGATGTGGAGTGGGATGGGCATAACTTAATTAAAACTTTTAAATGTTTAGACATATGATATGTGGGCCACCATTTGTACTCTTTCCCCTAGACTGCACAAATATTAAGGGCAGGCCTATATTTAAAAAGCTACCACACTGTAATATAATTATCATTAAACAATTAAAGTAACACTAAATATGTTTAAAAGCTTCGTTCACCCATAAATATTGGGGTTAAGTTAATATGCTTATTAAAACTGTAATCTGTAATATTACAGCTATGAAAGACACATGCTCTTCCTGCATCAGAAGCATAAAACTAAATTCCTACCATATCCAAATCCTTCCAATGTGAATCTACTAATTATTTAAGTTATATTCCCCTTCCACATAGGAGGGTGGTAAATATTCCACATTTTTATTTACTCATTATGAATTTTTATATGCACTGCTCTGGCTTTGGAAATAACTATAAATATATATTGGAAATAACTATAAATATATATTGGAAATAACTATAAATATATATATATTTATACTTATATATATACATGTATCTTCTATTCACTGTAGATTGCTCTTATATCCATTTAGCCCCCTCGAAGCAAATACATTCTTCTTTCGTTTTGTTTAAATTTAATGAACTATTTTTCTTGATTACAATTTGTGAATTCAAAGAACTGCTTTGAGTTAATTGCCATCTAAGCCAAGATGTAAAAGTCTGATGATGCTAGTATAATAACAAGTGATTTATTTGTGATAATGATACAAATATTAAAAAGCTCACCAGCAGCAGTAGCAGTGAATCATACCTGCCCAAATCTCACAGTAGAACATATCTACTTTCTTACCTTATAGTTATGATGTTATGTAATTTTAGTTGATTCTTTTTTAAAATTCTTTTTTTTTTCTTCTTTTTAAGGATTTTATTTATTTATTTGACACAGAGAGAGAAAGCACAAGCAGGGGAGTGGAAGGCAGAGGGAGAGGGAGAATCAGGCTCCCCACTGAGCAAGGAGCCCCACTGAGCAAGGGGCTCGATCCCAGGACCCTAAGATCATGACCTGAGCTTCAGGCAGATGCTCAACTAATTGAGCCAACCAGGCATCCTTTAGTTAATTCTTAATATTCAAATTATCAATGTGGTTTCCTTTTGCCCCACATGAAGCTTAGAGGCATTTTTAAAATTTATTTTGAAGGCGAGGATCCTCTCTCATAGTGAAGGATTTTCCATTAAATGTATCAGAAAGATTTATTTTACTACTAAATATCTAATAAAGGTACAATGCCCTGTTGTAAGGTGAGAAAGCTAAGCTTCATTCAGGCTGCATATTTTATTTAAAAAAAATTTTTTTTAAAGGTTTTATGTATTTATTTGACAGAGATAGAGATAGCCGGCGAGAGAGGGAACACAAGAAGGGGGAGTGGGAGAGGAAGAAGCAGGCTCATAGCGGAGGAGCCTGATGTGGGGCTCGATCCCATAATGCCGGGACCACGCCCTGAGCCGAAGGCAGACACTCAACCGCTGTGCCACCCAGGCGCCCCCAGGCTTCATATTATACACTAAACAGTGGGCTCTGACAGATGACACTGACCTTCTAAGCTTCCCACACTGTGGTCCATGTGAGTTTGTCCTAATTTTTAAAGCTAAACTGAGATCTCAATTTTAATGTTGACAATGTGAAACATCAAATAATTTTATAATCATTTCTGGGGAATAGAAAGCATTTTCTCTTCATAAATTAACAAGTTTGGAAATAATCTAAAAAATGGAGACAAGATTCAAACTCAAAACTTTTCAAATGTTTCACGTTATTAAAGATAATTTTAGATTTAGTTTATTTTCTAGAAATGGTAAAACACATGTTCTCTGATATGACCTCATCAAACCAGATGTGGAGAGTGTTGCATCCAAAAGCAGAGAGATTAATCAAACATAAGGCTACTAAACTAAGGTCCTTCACTCTACCCCAGCCCATTTCACATTCCCTTGTTTCCTTTAAGTGAGGCTTTTACCTTCCATGCATCCTAAAAGAGATTCCCCATAAAAATCTAAAGAGCAACAGGGGAAAGTACCAGATATGATAATAAAGCAGAAAGGAAAACTTTGGCATAATACTTGAAAATTACTTTCTCAGAAAGAAGGATATTATTTTCTCTGAGAGTAGAGAAAAATACAAAAGATCAATAAAAATGAGCCAAAGACTTAAAAAAAAAAGTTTAGGAAGTTAAAAACACCAATTGAAGGAGTTCTACAAAAAGAGAAGCAAGAAAAATCACTAACGAAACAAGCCAAGAAAACTTTACAACAGGAAAGAAGGAACGAGTGCGGAGCATAATGGATCAAACTAGATCTACTCCAAAGAACTTCCTCATGAGAATATAGACTACAAAGATATATTCCTGAAGAAAAATAAAATCACATGCAAAGTAATCAGGAATCATCCTGAATGCACATTTAGACAGTAACAGTATACAATAAAAGACAATAGAGAAATACCTTAAAAATTCTGAATCATAAACATTTTAAAACTAAAAATCTATATCAAAAGAAGCCGAAGATCACAGTTGAAGGTAGAATCAACATCTGAAGTCTCAGATAGTTTATTTCCCTTGTACACTCATTAGGGATCTACTAGGTGGTTTAGTCCACCAAACACGTGCAAACACCAAGAAAGAGGAAGACATAGGGTATAGAAAATGGAAGATTAATTACAGGAGAGAGGCATCAGGCCTCTGCAGACTGGTAATAGAGGTAATATCAGGATGACAGCTGTGTACCTACAGAGAAGGCAAACCGTCCAGATGGAAGTAGTCACATGACTCCAAATTAGATTTCTTCAGAAAGATAAAACTGGTGAAACTTTTCTCTGGACGTCTTGAGAGAAGAGTCAAACAATTGGTGAAAAGTTTTAAAGTGTTAAATTCGGGAAAAAAACCAACTAAATAAGAAAATCATTAACTCCAAGAAAACAATTTTATAAAAAAAAATAGAAGAAGAAAGAAAAGAAAGAAGTTACAATCTTTTAAAAAAGATTTATTTATTTGTTTTAGAGAGAGAGTGAAATTGGGGAGGAGCAGGCAGGGGGGGAACAAAGAATCTCAAGCAGACTCCCCACTGAGTGTGGAGCCCAATGTGGGGCTCAGTCCCAGGGCCCTGAAATCACGACCTAAGCTGAAACCAAGAGAAGGACACTCAACCAACTGAGCCTGTGTATTTATACAACAAAAATTACAACACACCTATACTGGGATGTTGGGAGGGATGATAAGAAAAAATGTGTGTGTGTGTGTGTGTGTGTGTGTGTGTGTGTGTGTTGGCGGGGTGTGGTAGAGAAGAGCAGGAAGCAAGGAAGATCAATAAGTAATACCTAACACTGGAGAAATAAAAAGTAGTAACGTATACAATGTAGAGATGTGGAAGTAAAAGCAAAATTAAAAACTGAAAGAGAGAGGGGCGCCTGGGTGGCACAGCGATTAAGCGTCTGCCTTCAGCTCAGGGCGTGATCCCAGCGTTATGGGATCGAGCCCCACATCAGGCTCCTCCGCTATGAGCCTGCTTCTTCCTCTCCCACTCCCCCTGCTTGTGTTCCCTCTCTCACTGGCTGTCTCTCTCTCTGTCGAATAAATAAATAAAATCTTAAAAAAAAAAAAAAACTGAAAGAGAGAAAAATGAAAAATAGATGGGGACAAGGGAGAAAAGGGACTGTTTTTCATTTTAAAAAAACTATGTAAAATGATTTATCTTTTTAAACTAGAGCATGCATCACTTTGATTAAGGTTAAAAAAAAAAAAAGCCAGCTTAGTGTTTTTAAAATTGCATGTCAAACCCATTAGTGAGTAATGAAATTTATTTAGTCACTCTCTGCTTTAACAACATGAAATAAAACTGGAAGGAATAATACAGAAAACATCAAGGTAATATATATCGTGTTATCAATGCAGTAAAGGTGTGTTGTTTTGTGAAACGTGCCTGGGTATATATGAGTGTGCATGCTATGTGCATACTGTGTCATAATGTAAAATGTAGTTCTTAGTTGTTATTTGAAAATACACTTCTTAATCTAATTCTCTAGTTATAAAAAGGGAAGGAGGCCCAAGAAATTGTTGACTTGAACAAACAATAGCAGACACATCTGAAAACAGAACTCCTCTTACAAGAAGGTTATTTACAGTATGACATCTTTTTAATGTAATGGAGTGTCTATAGACTATAAAATTCAAAGACCCTAAATTAACAATAGGCTTACGATTTCATTGATTTACCAAACTGTTGACCTGTACAGTTTTCTCTCGTCTCTTTTCTGTTCTTTTTTTGTGCAAATCACTTATAACATGTTTATTCCTTTATTATCATTTTTGAGACTTCCTAAGGAGACAGAGAAAAGTGCATAGACTTAATCCATCATGATTAAACAGAATACTGTCTAAGCTTTTTCTGTTATGTCATTATCAGAAAGGATATACTACCTGAGGGATTCTGTTGCTAATCAACTTTACCATTTGGGATAATATTTATTCTCTGAACTTCAACTTCCCATCCATTAAACAATGAGGCTGGACTTGTTTCTTTCTCTCTCCAGAATCCACATTTCAAAAGTCTTAAGTATTTCATATGTTTTATAACACATCCTTCCTCAAAACCCATTTTTACATTTTTAGAGTCAATATGTCTTATAATTTATATAATTAATAATTAGTCTCTCTTAGACTTTCATGAGGAATTCTTTCTATTTTTCAGAAAAGCCACACTACATCGAAGGTTTGTCTTACCAATTCACAAGTTTTCCCTACAAGTATCATTTATACCAAATATTTTTCCAGCTACTCCCTGACCTCAAGCAATAACTGAAAAATTGCCAAACCATCACTCTAAATATAATCTCTAAGGTAATATTTTGGATCCTCATATTAAATGTGGAGGATATTCGTCATATTTTATGATTTTTTTTTAAACAACTTTCTGTTTGAGGAGCTTTTCTAGGAGTCCTGCCTATCTATGACAGGAGCTGGAAACTTGCTTATACAGCCTCCTTAAAGCTTGGCTCTACCAGTCAAACACTAAATATTTATTACTTCTCACACTTTCTGTAAATCAAGAACTCACGAGCAACTGACTAGACAGTTCAGGCTCAGAGACCCTCAAAAAGTTGCAGTCAGAATCTTGGCCAGAACTATAATCATTCCAAAGCTTAACTGGGGCTAGAGCATCTGCTTTCAAAGTGGTTGTATACCCAGCAAACTGGTCATAGTTAATTGTAAGGAGCCTCAGTTCTCTGTGAAAGCCTCTTCAGTGTTGTCACCACACAGTGGCTAGCTTCCCATAAAGCGAATAATCAGAGAGAAAGAGACAGGCAGAGAGAGCCAGGGAGCCAGAAGGAAATTATTCTTTTCATTATCTAGCCTCAGAAGTCACCATAGCACCATTCCA
The DNA here is from genome assembly GCF_023065955.2 of Ursus arctos. Lineage (NCBI taxonomy): Eukaryota > Metazoa > Chordata > Mammalia > Carnivora > Ursidae > Ursus > Ursus arctos. The sequence continues at coordinate 53,555,434 of NW_026622775.1, read as the reverse complement.
TCCATGTTCTATTTGTAAGACATGAGTCACTAAGTCCAAAACATTTGCAGACATATTTTAAAACCACCATTCTTATTTTTTTGTTCTGCCATCCTCAACAACTGACTTGCATTATGAAGATCAAGATGGCTCATGGATTTATACTCATCCAGGTCTTTATTTTAGCAGCGGGAAAGAGAAGGATACTCGGCAGAATTGTGTGCCCTTTACCTTTTAAGGAAATTTCAAGGAAGTCTCAGTGAATGCTTCTATTTAGGCTTTGGTGGCTAGAACTCTGTTGTTCCCTCAGCTGCAAAGGAGGCTGAAAAATACAATTTTTCATTATTTGTGATAATATGCTTAACTAGGCTTTGGGGTTCTGTTATAAAGAGGGGTGATGAAAGTGGATGTTAGTGTAAGCAACCAACATTCTCTGCTCAGAGAGCCAATAAATTAATTATTAAAAAACAATCAAGAGACTTCTAGTTCTGAAGATGGGGAAGCCCCATTCCTCCCAATGCCTTCTTCTTACAACTGAAAAAAAAACCCTGAACATATCTCCAAAAATAAGCTTAGGAAGACTCTGAGAGGTGGAAATTAGAAGGTAGATTGCCTAGGGACACAAGAATTGGGAAAGAACATAAAGATAAGTTCCCTGGGTTACTTCCTTATTGTTGCCCATATATCCCAGTCAAGGCATTACAGAAGGCTCTAACTTGGAATAGACAAAAACTCCCTCCAGAAATCTTATTCTCCCAAGCCAAAGGACTTAGAAAAGGGTGGCCTAATATCAGAATGTATTCTTGGCAAAAAGTGCCCTACTCCAGCCAAACATCAGTGTATAGATGGCAACCCCATTCTTTTCCATTTCATTATGGAGCTGAGCTTTAGCCTCCACAGACATCAGGAGATTGAGCAAAGGAGTGTGAGTCTGAGCTGAGCAGCAATTTCGTGTGTCAGTGTGTTCCAGGGTAGCTGAGCTTCCATTCTTACTCTACAGCAACAGAGAAGTATTAGTTAGCCTTCCACTCATTTCTATATAGACGTCATAAGGGTCCACCATGGAACTCGGCTACTTCTCTTATTTCCATCTGCCACATTCCAAACTTAGAGGCAATGAGAAATCTCACTTTTGCTGGGAAGATATTAGCAGGAGCTGAGTTTCTAACCCAACCACCTACAGAGGCAGTGTGAGTATGAATTAGTGCCCCATTTTGCAAGTAGTGGTTTTAGCAGGGTCCAAATGAGAAGTTGAATTTATACACCCACCTAACACTATGGCTATCGCTTAACAGGGAACAGTTTACTTAAAAACTTAAATTGGAATCAGTCATAACATAATATCCAAAATGAGAAAGACACTTAACAGATACAAATCCCAAGATAAATCAGTTGCTTGAACTATCTGATGAGGATTATGAAAGCCTAAAAGTGCTCTGACAAACAGTTACAAATCCTTTTGAAACAAACGAGAAAATGGAAAATCAAGGAAATAGAAATTATAAGAAGAACCAACATAGAAATATGAGAATTATATAACTGAAAAATACAATAACTGAAATTAAAAACTCACTAGATGGGCTCAATAGAGTGGAGATGACAGAGAATAGAATCAAAGAACTTGAGAATTGGTGAACACGTCATTTGAATTTACCTAATCTGAATATCAGAAAATTGACAAAAAAATTAGACTCTCAGTGACCTGTGAAACAATAACAAAAGAACTAATATTCATATATTTGCATTAAAATAAAGGGCAGAGAAGGAGACATTGACAACATAGATACTTGAAGAAATAATGGATGAATGAATATTCCTCAAATATGGTGGAAGACACATACCTATAGATTCAAGAGATTGAGTTACCATCAAATATATGTCTGAAGAAATCAAATCCATGAATATGAAAGAAAGAAAGAAAAGGAAAGAAAAAAAAGAACGAACCAAGCTTAATATTGGCTAGAGGGCAACCACCTTACTTATAGAGAATAACAATTCACATGACAGTGGACTTCTGAACCATGGAGGACAGAAGAAAATGATAGTTTTTTCAAGTACTGAAAGAAAAGAACTGTCAATCATCAATTCTACATCTGGTGAAATAATACTTCAGGAGTGAAGAGGAAACAAAGACATTCCCAGATGAAAGAAAACTAAAAGGAAATCTCACTAGCAAACTTATCTTTGAAGTATGGCTAAAGGAAGTTTTCTAAAGAGAAATAAATGATAACAAAAGAAGATTTGGGACTTCAGAAAGAAATAAGAACATTGGAATTTGGGTTAAAAGGAGGAGTAAACTCATGAGGTGTTTTTTTGTTTGTTTTGATTTTTTTTTCCCTCATGAGTTTCCTAAATAATATTTGATGGTTGTAGCAAAATTGTAACATCACTTAGGTTGTACCCTTTGTATGTGGAGGAAAGCCTTAAGACAATTATATTTGAAAAGTAGGGGTATTTTGACCTAAAGAGAAATAAGTTTTCTATAGATTTTTGAGATAAAATATACAAGAGATAAAACTTCCATATTAGTAGACTGTCATGAGTTAAATGTGTATATTGTAACATATAGAGAAACTAAGATAGACTATACTTTTGGTCATAAAATAAGCCTCAACAAATTTAAAAGAACTAAAATCATACAGAGTATATTCTCTGACAAGCAGCTACAGCAGTGCAGAGAGGGAAATGTATAGCATTAGATATTTAGGAAAGAAGAAAGTTCTCAAATTAATAATCTAATGTCCTTTCTTAAGAAGTTAGAAAAAGAAGAGCAAAATAAACTCAAATAAGTAGGAGGAAGGAAATAGTGAAGAGGAGAAATCAATAAAACTGAAAACAGAAAAATAGAGAAAATAAATTAAAAAGTCATTTCTTCAAAAAATCATTAAAATCTCTAGCAACACTGACAAAAATGGGAAGAAGTCACAAATCATAATATCAGGGCTATCACTACATATCCTGCCTCCACTAAAAGGGTGGTAGGAGAATAATAAAAATACCTTTACAGTCACATCTTTGACAATTTAAAAGAAACATCAATTCCTTAAAAACCACTAACTACTAAAACTCAACCATAACGAAAAATACAAACTGAAAAGTTAGTCCTATGCTAAGTAAAGAAATTAAATTTGCAACTTAAAAAGCTCCCAAAAGGAAAAAAAAGTCAAGAAAAATATCTCAGTATCTCAATTCAAAGTACAACCTGAATCCAATTGAGCTGTACTGTTGATTGCAATCCAGAGCTTCATTAGTACGGCAAATCTTTTTAATTAGTGTTGCTTGTTTCAAAAAAATAAAACAATAAAAAGAGCAAAAACATTTCTCTACAAAAAAGAAGAAAAAAGGAAAGTTGCATTATTGATGTGTTATGTTTTATTTCTTCGTGTTCTAAAGAATAAGAAAGGTGTTTTCTTGATTCACAGGGGAAATCTCTGTGCATCTGTGAGCATTGGAAAGTATTGTATGCACTTAAGTGAGGAATTTTATATTATCGAAATTATCTTGAAATACACTTTAAAAATGTACTTTATTTTTTTTTAAGATTTTATTTATTTATTTGACTGACAGCTAGAGAGGGAACAAAAGCAGGGAGAGTGGGAGGGGGAAAAGCAGGTTCTTGCTCAGCAGGGAGCCCGAAACATGAGGCTGGATCCCAAGACCCTGGGATCATGACCTGAGCCGAAAGCAGAAGCTTAACGACTGAACCACCCAAGCGCCCCTAAAAATGTACTTTAAAAGAATATTTTTTGCTTTGATATTTTTCTAGATATCATTGTCCACTCTATTTGTGTCTAATAGTAGTGATTTTTTGACACCGAGCAAAATACCTAATAACGTGATGACCATATTTTTTCACAGTTCTCTAATTTTATCTGTGTTCTTTTCTCTAAAAAGTATGCTATTCATATCATACTTCCCCTGGCTAATAATTCATTCTTCAAGATTAATAAGTCTTGTCCCTTAAATTGCCTGTTTCTTTGCTCCCATAGTATCCCCTGCAAATCTTTGATGTAAATCTGTTACGTTTGCCGCCATTGACACTGCCATTTTAAAAACAATGCTCTGAACTTCCTTGCTTCAGGGAACTAGTCTCTCTCCACCTCACAAATCAAAGATTTGATAGTTACTGCTGTGTATCATTACTGTTATTATCAGGATCCTCTTTGGCACAGGCATGTTTTCAGGATTGGGTATGTAACCAATTCAAAATTAATGTGATTCAAAAAAGCAAATGTTGAAGCTTCTAAGATGGGGAAACTCTGCTTGTATGGGAGCTGTAGGAAGAGAATCTCTCCCTTTCCCTAGATCGAGGATGTGAGGTCTTTTTCTTTCTTTCTTTCTTTCTTTCTTTCTTTCTTTCTTTCTTTCTTTCTTTCTTTCTTTCTTTCTCTCTCTCTCTCTCTTTCTTTCTTTCTTTCTTTCTTTCTCTTTCTCTCCTTTCTTTCTTTTTTTTAAGATTTATTTATTTATTTGAGAGAGAGAGAGTGCATGAGGTGGGGAGGGGCAGAGGGAGAGAGAGGGAGAAACTTTAGCATATTCTGTGCTCAGCGTAGAGCCCCACAGGGGGCTCAGTCTCACTACCCTGAGATTATGACCCTGAGATCCTGACCTGAGCCCAAACTAGGAGTTTGACGCTTAACCAACTGTGCTACCCAGGCATCCCTAGTATGCGAGGTTTCTAAGTGCATGGACATTTTTTAATACCATGAACAAACATGAATTTGATGGGGTGGAGTTTCATGTTATTAAGCTGGCACATGATGGAGAAATCTGGTCTCCAATAGTTTTGTTGAGCTATTTGTCTGAGATCAAGCCTATCTCTAAACTTTTTGTTTATATATGACAGGTGGTTCACATTTCAGTGTCCTGGTTTTGGTTCAGAAAAGGACCTGATTGACATAATTCCTATCTTAACACTCAATCTAGTTAAATTATTAATTTATGTGTTTTCTCCCCAGCAAGAGTCTGAGTTCTTGTGGAATGGAATTATGTAACAGCTTATTCCTTTTTTTTTTTTTTTTGCCACTAGAGAAGTTTTATTTTTCACACATTTTATTCTCATTGTCCATTTCATAAGACCAAAGATATACCAATCACAGATTTAAAATCTGAGTTCTTCAAAGAAAAATAAAGGAATAGTATCAATCTAATAAATAATATTCCAAGATAGATAATCATGGTCTTTTATTGATTTTCTTGCCATTCTTAGCAAGAAGCGGTGGCTTTTTTTTTTTTTAAAGCAGCTCTTGATTAACATTTTAAAAGTTTATTTAAAAAATATTTTTAGGAGGCCTGGGTGGCTCAGTCATTAAGCGTCTGCCTTCGGCTCAGGTCATGATCCCAGGGTCCCCGGATTGAGCCCCGCATCGGGCTCCCTGCTCAGCGGGAAGCCTGCTTCTCCCTTTCCCACTCACCCTGCTTGTGTTCCCTCTCTCGTTGTGTCTTTCTCTGTCAAAAAAATCTTTAAAAAAAATTAAAAATAAATAAATAAATAATACTTTTATATCTTTTTTAAAGCTTTTTACTTCCAATTAGTTAATATACATTATTATATTAGGTTAAGGTGTATATTATAATAATTCAACTCCCATTCACCTTTCACTTCCAGACATCACCCTGTGCTCATCACCTGTTTAACCCATCCCCCTGCCCACCTCCCCTCTGCTGACCATCAGTTTGTTCTCTATAATTAAGAGTCTGTTTCTTAATTTGTTTCCCTCTCTTATTTTTTTTCCCATTTCTTATTTGGTTTGTTTCTTAAATTCCACGTATGTGTGAAATCAAATGCTATTTGTCTTTCTCTGACTGACTTATTTTACTAAACATTATGCTTTCTTACTCCACCCATGTCATTGCAAATGGCAAGATTTCATTCTTTTTTTATGGCTGAATATTTTAGTGTGTGTGTGTGTGTGTATCTCACATCTTCATCCATTCATCAGTCAATGGACACTTGGGCTGCTTCCATATCTTGGCTGTTGTAAATAATGCTGCCATAAACATAAGGGTACATGTATCCCTTGAATTAGTGTTCCTATATTCTTTGGCTAAGTACCCAGCAGTGTGATTGCTGTATCATAAGGTAGTTCTATTTTTAACATTTTGAGGAAACTCTATGCTCTTTTACACAGTGGAGGTGCCAGTTTGCATTCTTACCAAGAGCACACTCATGAGTGTTCCTTTTTCTCCACATCCTTGCCAAACCTTGTTGTTTTTTGTGTTGTTGATTTTAGCCATTCTGATGGGTGTGAAGATACCTCATTGTAGTTTCAATTTACCTTTTTCTGATGATAAGTGATGAGCATCTTTTCATATTTCCCTTGGCTATCTGAATGTCTTCCGTGGAGAGATGTCTGTTCATGTGTTCCACCCATTTTTTAATGGGATTATTTATTTTGGGGGTATTGAGGTTTATAAGTTCTTTATATATAACCCTTATTAGAAATGTCATTTGCATCCACTTTCAAGCTCATTGCTTAGCATTTAGAGGGCAATCAATAAATATTTTTAAGGTAAATAGCAATAGAATAGCTTTTTAACTTTGAGAGGAAAAACATATTACTTGTAAATTGTTTCATTTTGTTGTTTAACTTTTCATTAAATATGTTCTTTACTTTCAGCAATCCTGTAGAGTACAGGAAGCTTATTCATATGTATGGACAGTAATCATAACATTCTCTCTTTTTTAATACAACTGCTTCTCATAGAGAGTACTCCCCATTTATCCAATAGGACAGAACCAAGTGTCAAGGATTTGCAATGTCACTGGGGATACTTTTTATCCTCTGAAAATAGGTACCTGATAATAATTTAATAGAGAATGATATGTGGAGCCTGTTTTGCACTAGTCAGCTAAAAATAAGTAAATAAACAAAAATTCAAAAGATAAACATAAAAAGTTCTTTGTAGAGCCTGATTTAGAAACTGTAACTACAGCCAATACTCTACCAGACCAAAAAACATTCTGACTCAACATACATTCTTATATAAAGATTACTATATTAATAAATCTGCAGGTCAAACCAATTTTTAAAAGCATGTCTGTATTAATCTCAAGGGCAGAGGTATTTTTAAAAAGTCTTTTTGACTTGCAGATTTTAAAATTTCATAACCCTAAGAATATATGTATTTCTGTACATATATGTAGAGTTTACTGTTTACACATTTGTGTACATTTTATTTTAACCATTTTTGTGTCAGTATCTTGTGCCTCTCATTATAATTTATATTTTTTCCTTAAAAATAGTCAAGAAATATATCTCAATATAAAGTAAAAACAATTGTTAATTGCCTTACTGGACACTTTCCAGTACCATCTACTTAGTAATCAATTAATTTAATCAGATTCACCCTCTGGTTTAAATGTTGAAAAATGTCTTTTTAAGAATTACTGTAATTGGGGGCGCCTGGGTGGCACAGCGGTTAAGCATCTGCCTTTGGCTCAGGGCGTGATCCCAGCGATCTGGGATCGAGCCCCACATCAGGCTCTTCTGATATGAGCCTGCTTCTTTCTCTCCTACTCCCCCTGCTTGTGTTCCCTCTCTCGCTGGCTGTCTCTATCTCTGTCGAATAAATAAATAAAATCTTTAAAAAAAAAAAAAAAAAAAAGAATTACTGTAATTGAACTGATTGATGTGCTTCCCATATTTATTACAGCTTTTAAGTCTGTTTATCTACCAAATGTTTTAGATTAAGATGAATCATAAGAGGGCCTGTTTATCAAGTCAAATATCTGGTATCTTCTGTTAGCTTAATGAGGTTGGTCTCTGAAAACAAACAAACAAACAAACAAACAAGCAAGCAACAAAGACTATTCTAGCAATCCCCTTCTAGTTTAAAAAAAAAAAAAAGGTTTACTTTTGATGCCCCTAATGCAGATCTTAGTAATTACTGCTACTTTCTATTAAATCAAGCACAGATGATTTATAAGACATCTAAGGTTTCAGTAAATAAAATTTCAAAATGAGGACACAGAATGCTCCTTCCTGACATGTTTTTATGATGATGTTGGCAGGCCTTTAATTTCCTTCTGAATTTTTAATACCCAGAGTTTTGCTTCATTTTTTTTTTCTTTTTTATATGCTGAATTCAAGCTCATAGCTCATGAGCTCAACTTCTTGGATTTGGCATCAGGCACCACTCTTAGATGGTTGACTTTTATAGATCAAGTACTGTTTCCCTCACCTTATAACAAAATATTTCATACGTAGCCAACTTGTGCCTTTAGGATCACTCATCTATCATTAAACCACAGCTTCTGGTGACCTCAGATACTCTACAAAGCCCCTTACTGCCCGTCTCTCCTTATCTTCCACCAGCTGGCTGTAATGGAAAGGCAAACACCATTTGTTTCACCGGCAGAGAAGAGGGGAGCAGTCTGGGTTAATTTTCTTCTCAGCCAACCAGGTAGACTGCCTGCTGGGTTCCAGGCTTGCTTTTGTTGAGACTGGGGGTCTGCGTGGACGAGGTCATTTGAGTCAGGGCCTGAGGTACTCAGCATTGAAGTGGAGTGACTTCTGTCTTACTTTTACCAAGCCCCTTGATTTAACCATCCCATCTTTCTTTGAGTACCAAGAGATGAGTCCTCACTCTTACTGAAATAAAGTTAAATGAATGCACAAGTAGGAGAGGAAGGGTATGGGGGCAGTGGAATGGAAGAACATAAACAAAAGATCCAAACAGAGAAGTTTCTATATAGAGAGAGAAAACTTGAAAGCATCATCTTTCTCGATGACTTCATAGGCCCTCAAAAATCCTTCGTTGGTGTTTACTAACTATGGGATCCTGAGCAAGCCGTGAGGAATAAAGGGTAGCATGCATGTAAAGTGCCTAGCACGTGGACGATGCAATGATTTGAACTGTTCTATATAGTCACACGATAGGAATAGCATTTTTGTAGTAGCTGCGAAAGAAAGGTAACTTATTAAGACAACTAAAGGGTGTGTGTGTGTGTGTATGAATTTAAAGATAGGGAGTTCCATTCAGGTCTTCACAGATCCCAATCTCAAAGGTGGTTATAAATAGATGCCTTGTCACCATATACTTAGTATTTATTGTTCTAGGACTATGGCAAACCTAAAAATGAGGGTAAGTAAAACTAGAGAAGAAACAGATTTAGTATAAAAATAATTTCCATTAAAATATCTTGCACATATTTGATGATAGATATTTGTTAGTTGATTAACCTAATGTTTAGCACAAGAAGAGTTAAAAGGTTAAGGAAACAAATATAGAAGTAAGGTTCAAGCTTGGAATGGCCTTAATATTGGCTTTTTATAATGTGTATGAAAACTTATTTGTCATGAAGTGACAGAAGTGACAGAAAAGGGACTGAGAATCCGAATACCTGAGTCTTACTGTGAGGTTCAATTTTGTAAAGCATGATCAGAAACACAGAACCAAGCTCTCCCTACTTACTTCTGGTGTCTTGTTCTGCTCACCCCAAACACCCCACTCCACTTTGTACTTTTTTAGCTTTTCCAGTTCCCCATGAAAATTCTCACTAAAACCGGGAAGCAGTCAGAGAATTATTCCCATTGGTGCCAACCTACTTTGACTTGTAAGGTTCCTAACTACCCCTCCCATATATTACCTCCCACTTAATACTCTTCCTGTATTCTTCCCTGCTGTGTTTTGCTCTCCACAAGCTTTCAATTAATTTCCATTGAGGTGTTAACTGATAACCAAGGTGTTAACTGAAGTGTGAATTCTCTCAGGATTATTTAAATTTTTAAAGCAGGCTCTTTGAAGACCCAAACATTCAGTAATATAGAGAAACCGAAAGGAGACTTCCCTGTGATTAATACATTAAATCATCACACTTAGTGGACTTTTATTCTCACTACTAACTTGCCCAGAAACTTAACCTTAACAATGGCATGGCTTTAGAAGAATGGTAGAGGTTTAAAGAAGCTCTGCTAGTAGTTGTAGCAGATGAACTGAACCAGACCAGATCAGCACAAGTGCACTCACTCTATTTCTTTTGACTTACAGCATTTCAAATCCACAGTTTGTTGGTAAATCCTGCTCTACCTTCAGATATGGAGTTTGATACCCTATTAGAGGCTTTTCTCCCAAGATAAGTACAAGCAGTGAAAGCTAGATGTGAAAAGATTCTATGAACATATCAGGGTCAGCAATGAAATACATGCATTTGGGGGGTAAATATATACTTATGTTGAAAAATATAATAGATGCTAACATTGAGGGGTGGAGGAGTGTTAGAGCATTATCCCTCATCAAATATTTTATAGCAAATAACATACATCTTTTTTTAAAAAAAATAGCTTACAAAGACTAGAAGGTAATTTTCAGTTTAACAATTTTAACTTCTGCTGTGCATTGTAATTTCATCTAAGGCATATTTTTTTCTGCTTTTCCCATTAGATTTAATTTTTTTAAAAAAAGAGTGAGGTTTTTAAACATGTTAAAATATTCTCATTGAATCGAGAGTAAAATACTTCATATTTTGAGGTGGAGAGGTGAAGATAGGGATGTAGGCGGTTGAAGGATAGGGAACTGAAAGAGGGGTTAGTGGAGGGTGGACCTATCAATGGTTGTCTAAATGATGTCTTAAGCAAGATATTGCTTCAGAATATTCTGAAGTACATGACATAGCCAGCTGTGACCAGACTGAAATAAATGTAATGGAGAATTAGTATACGTCAGTGTTTTTAAAGTTATTGGATGTGAGTTTATATCAGTCAGGGAGTCTATGAATTGCACTTGTAGATTCTCTTTTCCCCCCTTCATCAGAGTGGAAACAGTGGCATTTGAGGAAAATATCTTTGTTTTCCTTTCATTTAATTTATATATTATAATATGCATTTAAAATCCTATATTTACAAAAAATAGAAATCAATGTTAAGCATGCTGTTTGATTCTTATTTTAATACAGTTTGAAAAGTGTTACACAAATGTTATTTGAGATGGAAATAGAAAATATGAGTGGAAGGTACTGCTGCTATTCAACTAGCTCCTGAAGTTTTGGAAACTACATAAAATTTTCAAGGGTCATAGCTTTGGGAGATACAGTTTTAGCGAAGTAACCTCTAATAAATTCAAACAGAGGTACATAATGTTATTATGGTCTTTTAGTCTTCATAGATCTCCTGATTTACATATAATATTCACTTCACCTAACTCCTCCCAGTCTGTGGGAGAGATTCTCTTCATCAGATTCTGTTTACAGGGGGCTAATTAGTGATTTCCTTCCAGCTTATTTTGAATATGTGGAGAAGCAATGAAAAGTCAAGTATTTTGTCATAAATGGAGGTTTGGAAAGCAAAATTAGTATTCGGTCTTGAAAATGCTCTTCCATTTTTCAGTAGGGAGACATAGATTAGGATTTTAAAGTTTCTGATTCTGGTCCTAGAGCATAAAATACAGTTGTCAATGAGTTTTTAAGGGGAAATAATCTATGGCTTGGGGAAATTTTAGGTGTCCTCAAACTTCCTACCTACTAATGATACTCTGTTAAAAAAAAAAAAAGAAAGAAAGAAAATAGCTTCCACTCTTTAACGTGAAAGTCCGCACCCTTTTATAATCCAGAAGTTTACTCAAACATTCTTTAATTTTTGGCATTAAACACATCTCCCAAGACCCTACAGATACGGCTCTGTCTTAGGGTGGAGCTCAGTCCAAGAGGTTTACAGGACATAAACTCCAAGGGATTCTTGACTTGGTGATGCATAAAGTTTTCTTCGGATCTCATTTCCCACGTCTGAGTGACCAGCTTCGAAATCACAGAGCAGAAACAACTAAGAGAGCTAGAGTATATTTTGTGTTAAATCAGCCCAGGAGCAGAGAGAATGTTCAGGCAGTCTCGCGAACGTGAGAACCTCGTCTGGAGGGGAGAGGTTATAAAGCAGATAAGGATTCCTAGGCGAGGAGCTACCGCATCCTCTGCCTTCAGCCGAGCGTCGCATCCGGAGTCGACTGCAGCTCGGATCCAGAGAGAGGAAGGTGGGATAGGAGGAGGTGGGAAAAGGAGAGGAAAAAAATAAAAAAAGGAGCTGGGGGAGGGAGGGTGAAGCAAGGGGAGTAAGCGAGAGAACAGCGCGCGGGGGGAGGTGGAGATGCGGGGAGCGCGCCTGGCGCAGAGAGCTGAGTGGACCGCTCCAGACAGCGGCGCGTGCAGCAGCTCCTGAAAGCAGCGAGTTGGCAGAGCCGGGCTGCATTTCCAGCAGGAGCTGCGAGCTCAGTGCAGGCTCACAAGGTGATGTGCCTGGAAGCATTCTTTTGCCCGCTCGGGGTGCTGCAGCTGGGGCTTCCTCCCTTATTCCCACCTCTCCTCCCCCGGGTCTGCGGGTCTGCGTGTGTGTGAGTGCCCGGGTTTGGGGGTAAAACCTACGGGGAGGGGGCACCCTGTCCCTGCTTGTCTCCTCCTCCCTTTACCCCCGTCGTCGTTGATGCATGTATTCCCGGGTATCCCGGTCTTCTTACCCCTTGTTTGACACTGCCCCCCCCCTCCGCCCCCCGGTTGTGTCTCCTTTCCCAGATGCTCAAGGTGTCAGCCGTATTGTGTGTGTGTGCAGCCGCTTGGTGCAGTCAGGCTCTCGCAGCTGCCGCGGCGGTGGCTGCGGCCGGGGGGCGGTCGGACGGCGGTAATTTTCTGGACGATAAACAATGGCTCACCACGATCTCTCAGTATGACAAGGAAGTCGGACAGTGGAACAAATTCCGAGACGTAAGTGCTGCGCACCCCCATCCCCGGACACAAGAGCGCGCTGCTCGCAGGCGGGGGCCGCGGCGGCTGGGGGGTGGGCGGACAGTGGGCTCGATTTTGTTAGGAGAGGGGTTGCGGGAGTCGCGGCGGAGCTTAGGGGCTGGAGAAGTTGGCAGTTGCGAGGACCCCCTCCCGGGTGGTGCACGGGGAAGGCTTGCTTGCTGGCTGCGCCGGAGTTCAGGTCTCACCAGGTTCCCGCTTGCCTCCTACCTCCTCACTCTGCCACTGTACCTCCCCACCTCCCTCTGCCCCCAAAGGTTTGCGAAGTGCTGGCTCTACCTTCCGAACTTTTGAATGGTGTTTCTGGCAATAGTAAACACGGCAGATGCGCCTTTGCGATGTATTGCTACTGAAGTAACTAGGATCGATCCCGTTACTAATGGTCCATTAAGGAATTTGAGGGAGGAGGTAGGAAGATGTAAGATTTATAAATGCCGGCTCTCTAAGGGGTGGGAGGTTGTTTGGCCGCACCAGTGAGCAGAAGTTGAACTGCTCCTGATTACATAAAATTGCTGATCAGATTTGTGCTTCGGCATTAACTTTAACACAGAACATGTGTACAACGCATTCGATACCGTTTTATTCCGAATTGAATCACTGCCGGAAAATCCGCCCGGTGGGGCGGGGGGGGGGGGTCGTGAAGGGGGTACTTCCGTAGGTGGTAGCTCTGAAAGGGTTAAACTGTAGACTCCCCTGGGGAGTTTCCTCAAGGGTTATTAAGACCGAGGCAGATTTTGAGACGTTTGTTTGCCTTGGAGTCAGTGGCCGTGACTTGCCAGTCATTTTTTCCCACCTGCTCTGAATGCAGCCGAGGAAGAGCCGCCGGCTTGAGAAGCGCGGTTCACCTCCAAGCATTCAACTTGGTTGTCCCAGTGAGGTGGCTGCCCTGGCAGTTGATGACCGCCCCCAGCCCACCCTTTAAAACCCGGAAGGCCCGAAAGGAAGCGAGAGTGATTCACAGACACACTGCCAACCTTTACTGTGACATTTGAGAGGATTTCTTGTGGAGTCCATCTGCCCTGCCCTACGTGGAGATGAGTTAACTTCTTCCATCAGCTCACACTCTGTCACGATTTGGGAAAATAAATGGAAGCTTAGATGAATTTTCATCCTGGCTCCTCTACCCCCTTCTCCCGACACCCCTCACGTGAATTAACTGAAGAGCCCAAACGCGTAGCTGATTCTGGCAGAGGGATTCCTGAAGAGACGCTAATTTTTACTTCAAAATTAGGCATAGCTCATTGATAGTAGGCACGGGTACAGGGATGAAAATAGTCATGAGAATGGTAATACTTAATGGAGGGCTTTGTCTTACATGCTTTATGAACAGAGCTTAAGCATCATCGTAGTGCTAACTGAAATCCTTTACACATTTGTTTTATTTTGGTTTATGCTAATACTGAATACCATCAAAAAAGCAAGCAATTCTTCTGGGGAAGAATTTTTGCTTATTACGTCTTCATTTGGAAAAAAAATATTGAAGATTTTGTCATTATTTGAACAATGCTTCACATAATGACGTTTTATTTATTAATGGGTGCTTGAAAATCCTTTAAAATAAATGTTAGGCTTTTTTCTCTAAAATATACTTTAAATCTTCAATATCTTAGTATTCTCTGAATTTATTCAAATTCCTTTACTGTATTATTAAGAGCAACCAGTTACACTTGAGCAGTTTGTAAACGTGTTTGATTTAAACTATGGAGGCAAGGTGAGTTGCCTGAACTAATTAAATATTCCAGGAATCATTCAGCCAACTTCTATAGACAGAGTAGAGCATTTATTCCTTTAGTACTTTCAGTTATTCTTACTTGATCTCTGGGGGGAAGAAAAAACATTAAAAGTATATGTTAAATTTAAGTAAAGGATTTACTGAAATATTTTTAGCAAATATCTGATTTGAAGCACATGCAATAATGAAAATATAATAATTATCTACATAAAAGGTATATCAGGTTTTAGCATTACCATTTTAGTAAGATAATTATGTTTTGTAAAGATAACTTCTGGAGGGCATGGAGAAGATAAGTGCTATCTTTTTTTCTCCCCTTGTAACCACCTGTTGCTTATTCTTAACATGATAAAATGTATGGTGATAGTGTGACATCTCAACTCAGAATGCATAATATAGAATCTGTCTTTCAACCATCCACCTCACTGCTAATGTACAGATTGGTTTTTGGGAATCATTAGCTTTTCTTTTTTTTTTTTTTTTCCTGTATCATTTAAGATATTGTTTATTTTTTTCATTTTCATCTGGAAATGAGGCATTGCTTGAAATACGTTTGTGCTGCATGAATCTACCTTTAAGTGTTCTGTATCAGCATTGATATCTTAAGTAATGGATTTGCATAATTAGTTTATACAAAGGCAAAGAAACAAGGGAATCAACCTCTTCTTTTAGAAACAATTTAACTGGAGTACTTATGTTTACTTTTCTCTCCCCAAAATATAGTTGATTTCATTTACAAAAAAAATCTTTGGAATGCCTAGGTATAACCAAGACTAGAATTAAGCTTTACCTTTCTTCGTGTGGCTATTTTACACAAGCAACATTATTTTACAAGTAACTCCTAAAGGGAAGTTTGAACTATATCTTCTTCTGAATCATATTTGAAAACTATTTTGAATAATATTTGAAAATACAATCCATCATTATATTTTAATTGAATGGTTTTTAAGATCAATGTACTTTTTATATAATACATGTAATATAAATATATAACTATATGTTATGTATAATAAAGCTTTAGGAATAAGGTGCACGGAAAGGAAGTACTATGTGAGAATAGATGAACACAGGAAGCACTGCCATTGATGACTCATTTTCTCAATTTCCTCAATATAAATCACAGAAAAATAATTAAACCGAAGTCAAGCTTAACATAGAAGAAACTTCAAATAATTTTGGCCACTTTATCCTAGCAATTCTCTTTGAATAAAGTTTTGTTGCCCTTCAAAGTGTACAGAATGTCATTATATAGACAGAAAACTTATCCTTTTGCAAACAACAACAACAACAACAAAAAAAACACACATAAAAAAACTCCTGTGGATGTTCTAACTCGTATGTTTTAGGAAGAATATAAGTTTAACTTAAAAATATAGAGAAGTCAACTCACTAAAAAATAAGTATGGTAGATAGAACCAGAATGTTATGTTCAGGGTATAATTATGTGATTTTAAAATAAAGCAAACAACAAAAAACTTTCAGCAGCAAGGAATATTTAGTAGATACACTGGTTACATGACATTTGCTACTTTTTTAGTTCTGGTGAGTAGTGATAAAATCAAGAACACAAGATTCCCCAGTGGAGCAGTTGTGGGAATACTACCTTTACAAAGAAAAGGTGTAAGGAATTCCTTCACCCATTCTTGCATATGTAAATACATTCACGCCTATTAGGAGAACTGAAAATCTGAGATCATTATGAGAAAACAAAATCACTAGCTCCTGAATCAAATGGTCTGTATATTGCATAATTCAAATATTTGTGTTTTATAAGTCAATTAAATTATACCCTTAATCATGTAATGAATGAGTTTGGAATTTGGAAACCAATGAATTAATTGATAATGAATGATAAAATACCTTTATCAATCTTAAATATTATGACTTCACTAAAGTACATGCTGTAATTAAGAAGGACAGAAAAAAGATAGGAAGCAATATAATGTAGGAAGCAATATAATAAAAGTGTAAGCGGCAATGATGGCCATGCTAATTTCAAATAACTCACATGATAAAGTCAGAACTGTACCCATACATTGACGTTCAAATACTTCTGATTAAATTTATTTTTCAACAAAAATACCTGGGAGTGGAGGTAGTGGGCGGGAGGACAGATGAACAGCTGCAGCACAGAGGATTTTTAGGGCAGTGAAAATACTCTGTATGTTTGTGTAATGGTTGATACATATCATTATACATTTGCCCAAACCCATAGAAAGTACGGCCCCAAGAGTGAACTCCAAGGTAAACTCTAGACTTTGAGTAATTATGATGGTCAATGTAGATTCATCTACTGTAACAAATGTAACACTCTGGTAGGGAATGTTCATAATGGGGAGGTTATGCTTTTGTTGTGGCATGAGGTATATGGGAAATCTCTGTACCCTCCTCTCAATTTTTCTGTGAACCTAAACGCCTCTAAAAAAAAAAAAAAAGTCAAAGAAAATCATAACCACAACCCCATCATCTTACAAAACAGACAAATGAAAACCTGGAGCTCATTTTGAACACTGTTTTAAGAAATGGTTGCCATTCTTCTTGCAAAATCCACAATCAACATCAGTTTACACTTACTCCTTAAGTAGTTTTTAATACCCTTTAGATATATTGAAAGCAATAAAAAAGTGTTAACAATTTGACTTTAAAAACTCAACCTTAAGTTACAGGGCATGTAAAGTGTTGTGAAAATGTAAAACACAGGTTTAAGTGTCTCAGAGGCACTCAAATTAGAAGTTGACTTAATAAAATGCCTGATTTGGATATATTGGATAGTAAAGTAACCTTTCTTAACTTTTTTTTTCTTTTTATTTCCTTTTCTCATCTGAGTTGAGGTTTCATCTTAGTAGAGTATACAGATTATTTGAGAAATAATGGCTGATGGGGAGGGATATTTCCTGCCACTTAGTGGCTTTAGAGGAGTAAAGCCCCCTGAGAGTCTATCAACTTTTACTGCTATTAGTTAGTAAATGAATACTTAGTTTCTATACCTACTCCAAGTAAAGTATTTCATTGCTTTAGAAGGCATTAAGATTCAAACAGAACCTTTAAAGAATACTATCTCAGTACTTTCCTTAGATTTATTATAATGCACCCTGGTTGTACTTCTGGAGCAGCCAGCATACCTTTAGCATGAGGGCTTCTCCTTTGTGGTACCTTTTCTTAAAATTACTTTCCTTAGTTGAGATATCATTGACAAAATTGTAGATATCTAAGTTGTGCAATGTGATGACTTCATGTTCATATATATTGGGGTGTGCTGACAGTAGGAAGGAAAATCTTACCACTTCACTTTCCAACAATATGTAACAAAAATAAAGAATTATTAGTGACTGGAGAAGCTGAACAAATCAAACCACTATTCTCTCTGTTCAGGAACACTTTCTCAATAATGAATATCTAATTTGGATAAAAAGAGTACATTTTTAGTGTTTCTCACTGTGAAACAATATTTTTAACTGTGGTAACCATTACCTATATTTTATCATAGTTGAGCCCATAGGCTGTCCTTGGCAATTCTTCACAGTTACTCTGTTGCATTCCCACAAGGGTTTTTTTCTCTTTCTTTTGATCTTTTTTTCTCTTTTGATCTTTTGATGACTATGGGCCACACTGAGTTTACAAATCCATGAAAGTGTATATAGCATACATATTTGCAGATCAGACCTGGTAAAGACTGTAGCAGGCGATATTTTTTATATTCGACTATTATTTGTATTGTTTAAGTCATTAGAGGACTCAATCAAGAGAGAGGCAATTGACTATAAGAAAAGCAATAGGCAGTCTTTGAAGATTCTGGGGCTAGTGAGTTATTACAGCAGCAAAGGGCTAGTCCCATGTGATATTCTGACCCCAATCCATGACATCTGAGTCCTAGTTAAGCAATGGTTGTGGTACAACCTCCACTCCCTTAACCCACTCTTAACCAACCCCTTACCCCCCCCCCCCACCACTACCATACTCAACAGTTAAAATTGGTTTTGTCAAGTCAGATGTCACATGAGGAAAACAGAGAATACCCACTGATCAGCTGGTTTCTGGGAAGGGACTGTCAGGTAGAACTGGTATTACATTGTCAGATCCCATCTGAATTGAGTACAAAATTGACTCAATTTGCTTTGGTTTCATTCCAACAGAGAGAAATTATAGGGAAGTACACAACACTTTTAACTCTCCAGGTCTCCTAACTTCTAGTGAATTATTAGGAAAGTGTGACTAAGTGGAATAAGAAATAAATTACTTTGTGTATGTCTATACATTTATATGTATGTATACATAGGTTTATGCATAAATATGCATGTATTATATATATATACTTTGTATGTGTATGTCTTCAGATAAGTAACAGATGAAATCATCAGGAAACCAAAGTGATTATATATCCTATTGCAGATATTTTTTACATGCTAATTAGAAAATAGGCACTCCCTCTAAAATGTTGTTAAGACAAGTTTTTTAGTTTTTTTTTTTTCCCCTAGTTTAGTTTTCCGCATTTCACACAAACACAGTCTCCTTTGCTATCATATGTGCTGTCACTACATGTCTTTCTGGTTCTTCTGAGAAGTCAGCTTGCCTGCGATTACACACTTAAGCTTTTTACCTGATACACCAAAAGAACATCATGTATTGCTATGAAGCATCTGTTTTTCTACTCTTGACAATAAGACTACGGTAAGACTGCTTTTAGATCTCATGATTCTGACTCAGAGTAACATTTTATGTTCTTATGCAGCTTTAGTTTTCATGATCTGGGCTAGAATTGTTTTATTACATTTTATGTATTTATTTTCTAAAGTCTGATCTGTGAATCTTCTATGCACACCATCCAACTCCTTTAAGCTCTTGGAGTATTTACCTACATTTTTTCCATTTATGAAAATCCTTTCTTTTTATTTTATTTTATTTTTTTTTGTTACTCTTTCTACCTCTCCTAGTTTGCAGATTCTGCTCCTTATTAGACTCTGAACTCTCTACAGTTACAGATTGTAGTCTCTTTCCCCTCAAAAAACCTACAGTTCTGGGGTGCCGGGGTGCAGTTGGGTAAGCATCCAACTCTTGGTGTCTGCTCAGGTCGTGATCTCAGGGTTGTGAGATAGAGCCCTGCATCAGGCTCAGTGCTCAGTGTGGGGTCTGCTTGGGATTCTCTCCCTCTGCCTCTCCTGCTCATGCTCTTTCTTTCTCTCTCTCCCTCTCAAATAAATAAATAAATAAATAAATAAATAAATAAATAAATAAATCTTTAAAAAAAAATCTTACAGTTCACCTAGCATTAGCACAGTGACAGGCTCGGAGTTAGCGTTAGAAAAGTACTTAATAAATAAAGGAACATTATATTAAGTGTGCGTTGCCATCTGCACAGTCCTTAAGTAAAGGCTTTTAGAACTGTATTGCTTTTTATTGACCATTTCCATTTCTGACTGCTGCCAACACAATTCTGTAATGTGAATGAAAATTTAATTTTATATGAAATATAAGGTTGCAAGAACAAAACTGGTTTAGTCCATAAGTTTCAAAATGCTCTAAAATGGAAATGCTGTGCCAAAACTGTCATGTTCAATTTTAGAGTGGTAACAGTAGATGGGAATTATATGCATCTTGGCACTCTCTCTGTCAATTCATCCGATTCTTTTCCTATAGTTTCTCTTTGACCACATAAATTTTTGCTCTAAAGTCTTTAAATATTTTTTGCTGCCTACTAAGTAATGTTAAACACCAATATCTTCCCACTTTTTCAAGTACTGCACTTCATTTAATGGTTGTATGCCTGAATCCAGATATTCTACAGACAGTCCAGATTTATGTCTTTGACTTCTGCCTCACCTACGATTGCCAATGCATTAGTGAGAGATAGGTTAAGTTCTTGCAAAACAGGGGCTTTGAATCAACATGCCTGAACTAAGATAGAATTTTATTTCCCAGCCATGTAATGGTTGAAGTCAGCTTGATGAAATGAGCTGTCCACGTCCGAACTTTCAGGGTTAACCATTTCAGTATTTTCTATCATCAGTTGTCATTTCCTACCCAGCAGGAAGGATTGAAGAGAAGGTCTAGGACATGCAGCTACCCCTACAAGTTACCTGGAAGTCATCCCACATGACTTCTGTGTGTATCTCACAGACCTGAACTCAGTGACATGGCTATACCTAGCTAAAAGGGAGACTGTAGAATGTCATCTCTAATGGGAAAGGATTAACGGTAAAAGAAAGAAGGCAAAGCCAGTTACCTGGAGGAAAATATTGGTAACAACTATGTCTGTTTCATCCGTCTAAGTGTCTCTTGAAATTATTCCCTGCGCTCATGGATAGGAATTTTTGTCAATTCCCATTAGTTGCTTGCCTTTCCTTCTGTCTCGTTCCCTCCCTAATTTCAGATTACCCCTCTGTCCTCTATTCAGAGTTGAACTGGAGCGTAGAGTATCTAAGGTTCTGGATGTAGGAGCTTGAGGGAGTAGTAGTTTGCTAATATCTAAGAGGAAATGTTGGAGGTCAGATCAAAGAAGAACATGCACATAGATTTTTTAAGGAGAGCCTTCATCTGATGACAAGTCCTATTTTCTAGTGAAATCATTTAGCGTTATCTTCTGTGAAAACTTTTTTTTTTTTTTTTTTTAAGGTTATGGATCTTTGGTCATAGGTCCAGATAGGTAATGTGACTGGTGGGAAGGAATTAGAACTTATTTGTTGTTGGTGCACCTGGGTGGCTTAGTTGGTTAAGTGTCCGCCTGGGATCAAGCCCCACACTGGACTGCCTGCTCAGCGGGGAGTCTGCTTCTTCTTTTCCCTCTCACCCCCCTGCTCTTCTTTCCCTGTCTCTCTTTCTCTCTGTCAAATAAATAAATGAAATCTTAAAAAAAAAAAACCAAAAAAGAATTTACCTGTTGTTCCCCTTAGTTGAAAGAGAATATTCTCTACACAAGGTTGTATTTCCTCTAATGCAGGGGGGAAAAAAAACCCGGCAAGTATGATTAAATGCAAAGTACCTTTCCCTGGAATAGTACTAGAAATGATGCCGTTGCTGGATTCGTGCAGCTCTTAGTCCTGGAAGCAAAGAAAATAATCTCTTTAGCATTAGTGTCTCTGGGAGAGTTACAAGATGGTGCACAAAGTAAGATTTGACAGATGTGCCATAGAAGAAGCTTTATGCTTTTGAGTTTGTTTCTTGACATCAGACGTGACTGAGTTCCTTGCCTGGATCATAAGCAGAGATGGGAAATTGGACTATTTTGTTAAGTTGTTGTTTTTTGTTTTAAGAGATCCTTGATTACTTCCTCATGCTTGCAAAATGAAAGCTTTAGTATTTCTTTTTCTTTCATGTATATATCCAGGGCATGATTATTTCATAAATGATTACAAAATTTTTGTTTGATATTTTGCTCACACTTAGAATATCTTATAATTAAATTAATAATAATATAGCATACAAATATACATTGTAGAAAGGTAAAGAATCTTTATAAAACCATTTTGCCTTTGCAGTCATGTAATTTCTTCCAAAGGATGATGCTTTCCTCAACATTCTTCCATTGGAAATCACCTGGCTTTTGATATCCTACTCACAAGCTGTTTACTTTATCAAGGAAATAATGGCCTTTACCAGAAATATTGTCTCCCACTTCTGAACATTTATAGCTGATTTGTCTATTCAGAATCTAGGGATTATGGCCTAATGCACATTTTTATTTCCTCCTTTGGAAATAACACCATGATATTTCACTGGTCTATTTAATAGTATTGAAAGTAACCACAAATTTAAAAAAAAAATCTTTAGAATTTGAGCGAGGTAGACTCTTTTTATTTTTTTGTGTGTAGTTTGTGTGCTTTGGATATTTTTAATCAGTATTATCATTCTTATTGTAAAATAGGGATAATTCAATAAAATTTAATATTATGTTTTCATGACTGCTTCATTAGAAACATTATTGATTTTAAAGTTATACTGTTTAAATATGCAAAAGAAAATACTAAGTACCTTGCTATTACACCAATCTGTAATTTTATTATTTTGTTAGTTTCTATTATTTGAGAGTTTGGTTTACTAATGATATAAATTAGAAAAGGAACTTAAATTTAGTATATATGTATATTTTCTACACATAATCAAATAGCAAGTAACAAATATGTAAGTCTTTTTTTCCCCATAACCTTCTTTTAAACTCTTCATATTAATTTAGGAATTAACTGTATGCTAACGTGTCTATTTTCGATGATTGTTTTGGGATTTTGTCAATAAAATAACACCATATCTTTATGTTTTCTGAACATACAAAGTAAGCTATATTTAAACTTGGGTGTATTATTTTTTATAATGGATATCCTCTGTCTTGTTTTATTTTTGAAAACTAAGCATCTGTGCTAATTATGTTGAAATAAAAAATCTTAAATTATGTAATAATTAAATCTATATGATATCTATATCTACCTATGTGTGTGTTTGTATGTATGTATATATATATATATATATATATATATATATATATATATATATATATCAACTAAAATGTCAAAATAATGTAAATGGAAAAAAAATGCCAGGGAAACTAAAGGCTCATACTTATAAAAACAAATGCAACTTTATTATAACTTTAATTGGAAATAATTAGAATATTTTATTTAACAATAGCTGTTACTCTAATCAAATAGCCTTTAAAATAGTTTAAATGAATACATTTTTATACTTTGTATGAATAAGCCACTTTTAAAGTTCTACTCATAAATAGAGGGAAGATAATGGTAAAAATGTACTCATTCAAAATATCAAAAGAGGAAAATATTTAAAATAAAATAAATATAATGAAAATATAACTAAGTAATGACAGATTATTCCTTGTATAGATATTAATAATAGCATAAGAATAACAAGCACTTTCATAGAGTTTATCTAATGGCAGTAGTATTATAAGTTTTTATGTATTAATTAGTAACAATCTCGTAAGGAAGGCCCAATTATTATTTCAGTATGGAGGCAAGGGAACTGAGGCTCAGAGTTAGACAGGTGGTATCAGCAGGATTCTCTCTAGTGCTGGCATTTTGGCTCCACTATCTTGTCCTTACACACTGCATTATAATGCATCCTGGTCTGTAATACTATTTTTGGGTACCTATTATATGCCAGGCAATTTAAATATATTATCCCATTTAGTATAATCTTTAGGAAGTATTTTAGTTTTAGTTGTAGTAAAAAAGACATAACATTTACCATATCCATTTTTAAGTACACAATTCAGTAGTGTTAAGTATATCCACACCACTGTGTAACCAATGTCCAGAACTTTTTCATCTTGCAAAACTGAAACTCTACCCATTAGACAACAACTTCCCATTTTTCCCTCTCCCAGCCTCGGGCAATTACAATTTTATTTTCTGTTTCTATTAATTTGACTACTTTAGGTATCTCATTTAAGTGGAATCATAACAGTACTTGTCCTTTTGTGACTGGTTTATTTAACTTAGCATAATACTCTTAAAGATGTCCACGTTCTTGCAAATGGCAGGATTTTCTTCCTTTTTATGGCTGATTAATATTCCATTGTGTGTATAGCCCATATTTCTTTATCCTTTCATCTATTGACGGGCACTTGGATTGCTTCCACGTCTTCGCTTTCATGAAAAAGGCTGCTATGAGCATGGGCATCTAAACATCTTTTCAAGATCCTGCTTTCAATTTTTTTAGATATATACTCAGAATTGGGATTGCAGGATCATATGGCAATTCTATCTTAAACTTTTTAAAAAACTGCCCATTCTTCAATTGAGTTTTTTGGTATAATCTTTTAATAACATAAAGTAGACATTATTCATCTACTTTTATAAATGGCACAGTTTAGTTTCAGTAAACTTAATTAGTCTGACCACGATTAGTGGTCAGAACCTACTTTCTCTAGCTCTGAAGATCATGTTTGTTTGTTTATTCTTGTTAATTAACAATTGGGTGCTTGGAACGAGTCATCACAAACAAACTGTTTCTCTCTCCTTTGAAATGTTATATTTGGTTCTTTTAAATGGTCACAATAACTGTCTTTATTTTCATTTCTGCTAGACCAATAAATTGATAATGATTTGGAATTTTTATTACAGTTATTGAAGGAGCATCACTTACACAATATGACAATGATTTCACTATAATTTGATAGCTGTTTCTTGAAGCTACAATAGAAGACTTCCAGTAGGCTGCCTTTCATTAATTTTAGAGTAAGTCATATTAGTGAATGAAAAGTCAGTGGTTGCATTGCACAATATTGTTCAAAGAATAATTTTTATCCCTATAGGCATACTACATATGACAGTTGCACACAGGTGGCATTTTTATTAGTGACTCTTTTGATATCACAATGAAATTCTGCATGTAGGCAGGAGTGGCTGTTAAAAAGACTACTAATTGTTCTTACAATAGGTGTTATTTGACTTCGATGTACAGCTACAGCATCTTTGGAATGGTTAGACATCATTGTGCCTAATTTCCACCCCCTACAGTTGTAGATTTATTTTCAAAGTAGATAAAAGTGGACAAGGAAAAGAAATTATTTCTTACAATTAAATACCAGGAATTCACACATTATTATCATATATAAACAAGTGTAATCAGTGTTGAGTGGGTGCTGAGGCAGCCTACCAATTTCTGTCCATAGTAGATCACTTATTTTTCTATGTGTTCCATGTTGAATATCAAAGACTGTTGTAATTCTGTTGACTTAAAAAGAAATGAAATTGCATCATAACATAAGATAGGTTATTGCGTTTCTAGCTTTTAAAATAATTTTGTTGTTTACATATATTCTGGAGACTTTTCCTTGTAGAACTTCATTAAAGTTATTAAGTATGAACTATTTCATTGGAAGTGAATTCTCTGTTTTTAGATTTTTGTAGCAAGATTAGTTAGCTGCCAGACTGAAGAAAATGTGGAGTGAATAAAATTCAGTGATTTCTGTGTTTTGCTCTGATTGAAGTCAAGTAATAATGAGCTTATTTGATGCTAGATTTTATACTAAATATTTATATGAAATAAGTGGTTCTAGGAATATTCTCTGATAAAAATGAAAATGAATTTATGTGGTCAATTTTGGAACATGTTGAGTGTTCCAGATAATTCTGTAGGTTTTTTTTATTCTTAGCGTGAGGAAAGGCCCATTATTTAGCAGGATTGAAAGAAGGAAAGGGACTAAAAATGTAACAACTTAATCTAATTGTGTCTCCAAATATATAAAACATTACAGAGCATTATCTTCCTAAATACGCTAAAATGCTTACTAGCTAGAGCTCCTAAATATAGTAATTTGATAGTCCCTTCATCACAGCTCTCTTTAACTTTTCTATCATCAGGCTACTTTGTGACTTTCAAAATATTTACATAGGATACTCTAGGCAGGATACTCTGAAATATGAGCTTGCTAATTATTTTGGCACATGGTATTAGCATCTGCTGAAGAACCAGTTTTAGAATATCAGGAGAATATTTATAGGCCTTTCATGGCATACAGTATAGTATGAAATTATAGGCAACCTCCTGGTCTTTCAGTAAGACTGTCTAAGGTGCCCTTGGCAGCATCTGATATTCTCCACAAATGTCCCTGAGGCAGTCAGATTCACCTAAAATGAACATTCCCTGAGGCAAAACTTTTCTAGAACATTGTATCAACAAACATTAGGCTAGTATTACCTAAGAAAATTTTCTTTGACATGAAATACAATTTCTTGGAGTTGAGTTGTTATATACATTATGGTTTTAAAGAACTATTGTACTTACTGAAACTATGTGATTTAAGGCACACTTCACACTGATAACTGAGGAAGTGTTTGGAAGCTGTGAAATTTGAAAGTTACTTTAGGCAAAGTAATGTTTTTACATAGATCAACACATTTTAGTATATTATTCCCAGACTTCCTTGTTGATTAAACATGCCAACTTTGCTAGCTAATGTTCTTGTCATTTAAAAGTTATTTGTTTCAGAATTGAAAGGTGTTTTGTTTCATTTTGTTTTGTTTTGTTTATTTCACACATTTTCCCACGTAAATTTTTTTTTAAACATGGGAAAATTGCCAATGGAAAATGACATGTTTAATTCAAGTAGCAAATTAGTAGTAACGATAAGGGAAAATACCCTGCCCATTTTAGGGGGGAATAAGAAGTATTTGAAAACGAATTTAATTTTCAATGTATGCCATGTATCAAATTTTGAATATCATTGAAAACCACAGCAGTTTATAGGTCAGTGAATGAGATCTGGAAATCTAATTTCAGAACTGCTTTGTATGCTCTGAAGAGCAGAAAGCCACCTGGCTTTTGCTGCCCAGAGTCTTGCGTTTATTCTTAGAGTGAGTGTCCCTTTATTTACGTGTGCTGTTTACTCTGACATGTGGATTTGGAAGAACACTAAAGGAAGCTTGCTGTCAGTGCCAAAGGTGACGAAAGTACCTCTGATGCTACTCTTGGTACCCCTGGTGGGACCGAGATAAGAATTAGAGTAAAACATTAAACATCATCGAAGGCAGAATTAATGTCCATGGGGATCTGGGACCATTATTTTGCTGTTCAAACACTAATATTTTTGAGTTAAAAGTAATTTGCTGACTTCTAATTGGCCTTCCTGTGTGTCCTTGAACGTCTTTCAAGTTTCCTAACGTTATAGCCTGTCATCTTGGACTCCAAAAATAACTCTTCGTGGGCAGTCTTTGTAAGTAGTAGGTAGTGTTAGGATTGGATAGTTTTAGGTATAATTAAATCATGTTTGTTTTTAATTCTCCTACTGAATAAGTAATTTAATTTTTACTTTTTTGTTGTTGAACTAGATTGTGATGTTTCTGATTTGTATTTGTGGTTGAACAAAAACCCGTCTTTATTGTATTTTGTGAGTTTAATTTTTTTTAACTTGAATGAAACTATAAATTTAAATAACTTTCTCCTAGATGGCATGATAAGAATTCCACAATTTAATTTTTACAGTGACATAGCAATATTGGTATCACCTAAAACTATCCAATACGTGAAAACATCTAAGATTGATTTTTAAGATGGTCATAAACTATATGTTCATTACTAAGTTTCTTTCTCAAATAGATATTGGCTAAATTACATAGAAACCAAAGTAAGGGGTGTAAAGAACATATGATGATAGAATTATGTGTGTTATACAAATTTGAAGTAGCGTATTTTCCAAGTTTTTGTATTTTAATATATTATATAAAGATTTTATTTATTTGAGAAAGAAAGACAGAGATAGAGACAGAGATAGCGAGAGAGAGCAGGGAGCCCAATGTAGGCCTCCATCCCAGGACCCTGGGATCATGACTGGAGCTGAAGGCAGAGGCTTAACCAACTGAGACACCTAGATGCCCCAAAATATTATAATTTTTTAACTGAAATAATCTTGTATATAAAATTGACCAGCTAGTTAAGGAGATTCAGATTCTTTTTAACAAACTTTTGTTTTCTTTTTGGAATTCAAATTCATCAATAAAAGGCAAATAAAATATCACCATAAATTCCATTTCACATTGTTTAACAAATATAATTTTTTTTAAACAAAACCTTTGGAATAATGGGATATTTGAAATGAGGCAATAATTAGACTAAAACAATTCATGTATGTGTATTTAGTTTGGCATAGAAATTTATTTCTATGCTCTGCTGTTTTTTGTATTTATTTTAGGACTCCCTGTAATTTTGTTGTTTGATATTGGGCTTTTCTTCTGCAACATAATTAATAAAGTGTTTCTACTGTTATTAAAACAACATTTTTCTGAAGCTAGTCCTCTGGGCCAAAAATCATTAATCATTCAGGAGTAAAGAAACTTAGAATTTGAGGACAGCCATGACCATTTTCCCAGAAAATGTTCAGATACATGTAAATTTGTATACAACATTCAAGTCCTTCATGATTCTCTGCTGTGATTATTTATAACATAGATACGGATGAGTTGTGTAATAGAGTCATTTCTACAGAACTTATGACAATCTTAAAGCTGTGCAAAGATTTTTTTTTTAATGCTCTTGCGATTACAGGAAACGTTTTATTGAAGGTATCTTGATGTTTTCCACCCAACTCTTTCCAATCAAATCATGTGTAAGTCCTGTCAAGATCTTCTGTGCAATACTTTTCAAATCCACAAATTCACTCAAATTCACTCTTCCTTGGCTCAAATCCTTATCTCTCACTTAAGCTAGTCTTGTATAGGACTTTCATGTTTTCAGGCTTTTCCTTGCCTGTAGCATTTAAAGGTTCATGTTTTTAGGCTTTTCCTTGCCTGTAGCATTTAAAGGTGCACTGGGTGTTATACGCAAATAATGAATTATGGAACTTTACATCAAAAACTAGGGATATACTGTATGGTGACTAACATAACATAATAAAAAATATTATTATTATAAAAAAAGATAAAGGTTCATTGATAAGTTGATTTCCCCACATTATAGCTCTGGTTTTTTTACTCCTATGTTCAAAAACTTCCATTCATCCTTTCATTTATTAGAGAGTAGGACTGCATTTAACTGCAATTATAAATTGCCCTGCAAAAATCTGTGAATAGAGTTACCCTCTGTGAGATAAACTGGAATTTCTACATAATGGATCACTCCATACATTTGTATAGTCATCTTGGAGGGGATGTGAGTCCTAAGTCCGTTAGAGTTATTGTAAGCCGTTTGAATATCATAACACACGCTTGGAGAAAGCTTGTTCATCAGGAGTCTAAAATCAGATAGAGAAAAATAATTCACCTAGGCAAGCTTTGTCCGTGCTCAGGAGAGAGAGACAACAGTCACTTTAAAGGTTGGTCTAATGTTCTGTAACATTTGGATGACAAAAAGACTCTGTCTTTGATTCCATGCTCACCTAGCAAACTTCTGATTTTAATGTAGCTCGGCCTCAGGGAGAGAATGTACCAGTCATGCTGACACATGTTTTCTGCTGACAGAACCAGGTTTCTGAGGTGTCAGGGCTGAAGGCCAGATCCTGGATGGTGTTAAATTCATCAAGGTAATATCACAGTGTGAGGTCTTTGGGAGGTAGCCGGGATCTTCCTGGTGACAGGCAGGTCTTGCCAGGAGTTTTCTATTTAAATGTCAGTACCAGATAAAATTAAAAAAAAAAAAAAAGTCCTATTCTCAAATCCAAAAGCCCTTCGTGTCCTGCCTCTGAACCATATTTACTTTCTCATCCTTATCTTCTCTTTCATTCACTTTTCACACTGGTCGAATTGAGTTATCATCTGTCTTCCTGCTGCACCTGCTTTTTGTGTGGCTTTCTCGTGAGTTGTGAATCTGGAAGGGAAGTCCTTTGCCTGATTATTTATCTCTTTCCTAATATTTCTCATTTTTCATGGCCCATTTTATATTCTCTTTTATCCAAATCTCTTCTGTGATTTCCATAGTCAAATGTAATCTTTCTCTTCCCTAAACTCTTGGAATACTTTTTGAGAGGCAGTGTTAGCAGTGGAAAGAGTCGTGTGTCCTAAGAGGTCTATGCCTTGCACTCCAGAAGTATAGGTGTACTTATGAAACAAATTAATATATGGGTGAGTGAATGAGGATGTCACTGGTTCTCTTCAGATCAACTATAGGAGTTAATATAGATACCAAAACCCAGGTTATTACTATTAGTTGATATCACAACGTGTAATCTTTTTTCCTACAGTTTTTTTTGAGTATGTCACTTATAGATCCTGTGTTCATTGTGTTCATTCCCAATTTCTAGACAGTCTTTCTTAAATATCTGATTTCTATATTTAAGCTCTCATTTATTTTACACAATGTTGATTTTTACCTCCAATTTTGAACTATAGCTTAATAAAAAGGAAAAAGAATATTAACAAGTGTTTGCCATGTCATATGTGACACATTTTTGCTCTTCCAACCAGCCAACTCCTGATCTATAATTACTATGAAAATGTCAACAGTAGGCTGCTGGATTTTTGCCGCAAGTTGTCACAGAAATTAGCCACCTCACGGAAGCTTTCAAAGCTAGGAAAAGGAGTTTCCCTGCCTGTTTTTGTCTAAACTCAAACTTTCTAAAAATGAGAATCCTAAGGAAATATTGATAAACTGCCCTTAAGACTCACATGATTGATTCACTCACTGTGTGTAATATTATGTAAGAGGGAAATATATAGAGATTTTTTTCTCTGGAAGAACATCTGTTGAAGGGAAACTTCTTAACCTGATTTTATAATAAAAATACAGTGTTAAAAACAATCATTTGGAAAACACCTATTAAAAAGATACAAATGCTCTGAGATATACTATGTAGCCTGATGTTTTATTTTGTGTATTAAGATCATAAAATTTTTTAGTACCTCAACTGAAATTTAAATTACAATTTCTCACATGAAATTTTCTTCTTTTTTACTTGTAATTTTATAACGTTAGTGATATGCATTCAATTTGGGAGAGTCTAAAATACCAATGAAAGATTTATAATCTGTAACATAGATTAAAGTTGCTTAAGAAAGATAAAGATAATAACTATGGTTTGTGGATATTTTATATTTAAAACTATGTAAAAACAGTAATGACAACAAAAACCCAGAATTACAATCAGTGTGTATTGAGTGGTTTTACTGTTATGCTTTGCTATTTTCTTAAAATAGTTTCTAAATTTACATCTTATAAGATACCCTGAACCAAGGATCATGGAAGCAGTATGTATACCCTTAAAATTGAAAACAATAATGAGGCCTTTGGACATAATCTGAAATCAAGTCATGCTCTCATTGCTGGAATATTACCATTGCATGTTATAGTGTAGTAGTATAGGATTAAAGTGTTTTGAGCGTTATTGTAATAAAAATTCAAAGTATTTGAGTCATGCAGTCTTGTGGCGGTGCAATAGATGAACTAATGGATGTAAAGGAATGTCATCTTGAAGTTTATAATTTTTATTGTGACTGCATATTGTTTATTAACATTATGACAGCTTCATTTAGTGCTCTTTTGTAAAATTTTTAAAGATGCAAGGATTAAATGCTTTATTTCTTAGGATTTCAGGATCTGAGGTTTATAATACAAGGTGGTTCAATTTAGTTATATTGAAACCACAGTGTTGTGATTTATAATTGTTGGTTCACAACCTTGAGAGTTCTTCCTGCTGAAATTCAAAACTGGCCCTGCACTGGCAGGGCAAGGAGACACTTCAGGAAAAGGCAGCCCGCTCCCAGTTGGTAGGTGGCAGGTTTAATAGGGGAGGGACTTATGAGGCTTTTCGTGGATGCCCCAAGACAAGCAGATCTCTGTGTCTGTCTGCCAGAATCTGAAAAGCAGATTTCACAGAAATGGAAAGTAGAATAGTGGTGGCCAGCAGCTGGGAACTGGGAAATGGGCAGGTGTAGGTCAAAGGATACAAACTTTCAGCTGTAAGAAGAATGAGTTCTGAGGATCTAAGGTACAGATTGATGCCTATCGTTAATAACATGCTATTGTTTACTTAAAAGCTGCTGAAACTAGATCTTAAGCATTCTCACAAGAACAACAGCAAAAAAAAAAAAAAAAAAAAAACAAAAAACCCTATGTGGATGGATGTGTTAATTATCCTGATCTTGGTAATCATCCCACAATGTATATGTATATCAAATCATAGTGTTGTGTACTTTAAATACATACAATTATATTTGTCAATTTTCTCCAATTACTCTTTAATACGGTTTAAGAGAAAAGGGAGGGGAAAACGTTTATATAGATGCCTTAACTGGGTTCAGTGGTATACATGGTCCAGAGGGTCTCAACAGCACATTACTCTCTCAAGGCCACATCCTTGAATGGGCTCCTAGTGTGAGAATAGTCGATACAATGTACATTCTAAGGACAGGGGAGGACGTAAAAAACCTTTGATGTCCTGGGCCCGCTCTTGGTTCAACCAGTGGTCATGTCCTTTCAGTGACCTCCTCCAACAAATTAACACTGAAATTAATCATGGGGAAAAGGAAATTTCTATTTTCTTCATTGTATTTAAATGAATAGTTCTGGCAACAGTATTTATGTTTCAAACTAGAGCTCCAATTTCTTATTTAGCATTAAACAGCAGCTGATACTAGTGGAAAAAACCAGGACATAGACTTAAAAAAAAATTCTTGCTAAATATTTAAGCTTCCTACATTTTTTGAAGAGTTACTTTTATCACTTAGAACATGTTTTTAGAACATATGGGTTTTTTTTAAGGTTATCATTAGTGCAGTTAAATGACATGCATAAAATGGAGTAAATACCTAAAAATATCTTCATATAGACAGCAGAAAAGATTTAAGAAGGATTCCAATGTTTGAATACATTATTGTACATCTATAATATGGCAATATCATAGTAATTTCAAATACCATTTAACAAAATTTTATTTTATTTTTATTTATTTATTTATTTATTTATTTTTTTTTTTTTTTTTTTTAAAGATTTTATTTATTTATTTGACAGAGATAGAGACAGCCAGTGAGAGAGGGAACACAAGCAGGGGGAGTGGGAGAGGAAGAAGCAGGCTCATAGCAGAAGAGCCTGATGTGGGGCTCGATCCCACAATGCCGGGATCACGCCCTGAATTGAAGGCAGATGCTTAACCGCTCTGCCACCCAGGCGCCCCACAAAATTTTATTACATAAAAATAATCAAATTCTAATCAGAAAAGAAAAAAAAAGATGAAAAATTTGCAATCCAACTACTCTTCAGGTAAAAAGAAGTAAAAGAAGGTAGATTTGGTACCATTTTATATGTATCAGACATGATGGCAAAATAATAGAAAAGTGAACATTTTAGTTAGGTATGAATTTTTTTTTTCTTATATGAAAATACTGAACTTCTCCTTTTCCCATATGCCCTTAAACTTGATTAAATAAAGTCATGATATGTCAGGTTAAAGGTAGTTATTACTATTGATATATTGTTAATAGATGCAACCGTATAATTAATGGTTACAATAGCTATAAATGAATTGGCTGTTAATTTGTAATTAGAGTTATTTTGGAATCTTACAGGTGGTCCTGCTTTCCCTTTTCTGCACCTTGTTATGAGTCCATGTCACACAGAATGACATCTGTCTTTGCACACACATAAGACAAAATTACACATGTAAAAAGCACATTTTATGCCAGGGGTAAAAAATTAAAAATAAATAATTCTTGCATATTAGTG
This sequence comes from Ursus arctos, assembly GCF_023065955.2. NCBI lineage: Eukaryota > Metazoa > Chordata > Mammalia > Carnivora > Ursidae > Ursus > Ursus arctos. The sequence continues at coordinate 53,521,898 of NW_026622775.1, read as the reverse complement.
GCTGAGTTTATTTTAAAAAGCTACAGAAGGGCAGAGCTATTTCCCTAGCATGGAACCGAAAGCCACAAGAGTTGTCACTGAGCATAGACTGATACCATGCCATCTATGCAAAATGTAAATGATTCCAGCACATGCTGCTGAGAGCACTAACATTACTGTAAATGAACACCTGGAGGTTACGCGTAGGTTATACTTCAGCATTTTCATTTACAGGCAGTGGTAATGGCCAAATCAAACATTTTAAGGTAGTTCTTAAATTCATTCTAAGAGAGTTTTGTATTTTGTCATATGTCTTGAAAAAAAAAAGCTACTGCAATTTTTTAAAGATGCCTTGACCTTGCGACAAGATTTCTAGGACCTCAGATTAGAAGATTTCTAGTGGCATATGTAAATGTGGAAAAAAATGTGTCATAGCAATTTGAAATGATTGTACGTGGATTTTGGATGGAATAAGTTTTCTGTTCTGTACTCTACTCTGCCTGAAGAAATGCGACCCTTGGTTGTTGATTCTCTGATCAACATCCAATGGTTTACTCATACCCATGTAACTTTCACTTTTACTGAAGCAAAGGAATAGAAGAAAATATAATTTAAGTTAAAATCATTAAAATTTTTCTTGGATCCAGATCTTTATCTGTAGTTGAACAGTAAAAGAATAAATCTTTAAAAAAATCAAATAGAAAACCACCAAAAAGTACTCTATTTATTATATTCTAACTTTGAACACTTTAGAAAGACAGTCCTGAAACAATGAATTTTTAAATAGGTGTGTAGGTTTAATATAGCAATTGTTTTTTGTTTCATTTTTGTTTTAAAATACTGTTATTAAATAAATGGAAACATAGGAACAATCCTAATATGACTTAAACAAAGAGACACTATTCAATCCATCTTTTTTTTTTTTTTAAGATTTTATTTATTTGACAGAGAGAGAGAGACAGCCAGTGAGAAAGGGAACACAAGCAGGGGGAGTGGGAGAGGAAGAAGCAGGCTCCCAGCAGAGCAGAAAGCCCAATGCGGGGCTGGATCCCAGCACCCTGGGATCAGGCCCTGAGCCGAAGACATACCCTGAACAACTGAGCCACAGAGGTGCCCCTATTTAATCCATTTTAACTGTATACAAAGCTGGTTTGATTAACTGTACTAAGTTGCCTGTTAAGATTTATAGTTAAACCTCCATTCATTAATTGTCCATTAAGGGATCATTCAAGTAAGTAAAAAAAATACAGTGTATATACTTGGTCTTTGACATAATCTAAGACAATATTAGCAATTGCCTCTTTAGATTACATGGACAAATATTTGCATTTTATTTGAAGAAAGATAATTTGAAATTAGCTATCTTATCTAGGGAAAAGAGTTGTTCTCATTTTCTTAGATCATTATCTATTTTAAGTGAAGAGATAGTCAACATCAGAAAGTGTAGTGTCTCCCTTACTAGAGGGATTATGCATGAAAGGGGGACTTCTTGGATTACAAATAATAGTATGCGTGTGTGTGTGTGTGTGTGTGTGTGTGTGTGTGTAGCCAAGTTTATAAAAATGAGAAATATTTATAAGAAAAAGTAGAGTTTATTTTGTGCTATTTTCTGAAATACTGATCAAACATGAATGAGTCTATTCAGAGATTCCTAGATTCTCTTATTCAGGGAGTCCTATGAATATAGGCACCTGTTTCTGAAAGTTCTTCTTAAGTTCTGTATTAACATTTTAGGACAATCAAAGCCTGATGTTATTGATCTGATTGATTGTTGGTCTGAATACATTCAACCAAAGTCAAACTAGAAAATGCTTCAATACACCGTAACAGCAAGGACCTTATTATAGTCCATAAACATAGTGGAGATGTCATTTATTTAGTTCAATACAACATAATCTTGCTGTTGAATATTGTGAGGTTAAGTCTAGCTGCTGTAATGCATGTATTATAGGATTACTGTCATTTTGCAGCCAGACTTCCCGAGATTGAACCCTGACTTTACCACTTACTGCTAGGTTAGTTTGAACTCTGCATCTGCCACTTACTACTAGGTGACCCTAGGCAAATTATCTTCTGTCCATGTTTTCTGGCTCTGTAAAAGGGGGATGATATTAACCTACTGCATGCTGTTGTATTGGAAGGTTATATATTGATACATAGAAGTTCTTAGTTCACACTGACATATGTTAAATACATGATACATGTTAATTATAATTATTTCTATTATCAACAATACCTTGTTATTTAAGTTTATAATTTAAGTTGCGCCCTTAAGAAAAATTATTCACTGTTCAACAACCGAACCTACATTTAGATTAAGCATTTTGTCTAAAATATGTAGGATTTTGAATTTTCCAACAAATCACAGGTGTCTCTTCAATAACACAAGTTTTATCAGATATTAAGAGCAAAAAATGTGTAAAAATTAAAAGCATTTTGCATTTACCTATATGCCATAGAGATAATCACTAACATTTTTAAGACTCAGCTAGCTAGAAAATGAGAACAATATTTTCTCTTTCAGAAAATCAGAAGATTATTATAAATATCAAATGATCAAATGCACATGCAAACCCTTTGGAAAATAATAAATTGCTAAAGCATGGTATCATTTCGAAGACAAATACTCTTCTTCCATTTATAAATTTGTCTCTCTTTCCTAAATATACACATTTACTTTTTAATATTTATAAAATTTATAATAATTATTGAGACTAAAAATAAGTCAAAACAATGAGGAAAAGACTGCTTTGTTTTTAAATAACTATGCGTGCCATTTTTAGCCCTCCACCTGAGTCATGTCATCTCCTCCTTGAAGAATCTTCGGAATAGTTGAGGAGATTGACATGTTGAAGACTGATTAGAATGTATTATGACAAGGGAAGTAAGATAAGCACATGCAAATTACATCTGTAGAGGTAGGTGATGCAATAAAGCCCTCACAGAGTCCCTGACACTTAATCTGGGTTTTGATGGATTAATAGAGTTTGCCATTTGGACAAGTGGAAGAAAGCATATGGAACGGGGATCTGCATGCACAAAGCTATGGAGGTATGAAAGGGCACAGCATGTGTCATAACTACGGGAAATTAAGTACGGCATAAATGAAGAGTGAATGATAGAGAATCATGGGAGATGAGACAAAAGTATTAGGACTAGACTTAAAGGTATTTCTAAAACCTGCTAAACAGATTGTCCTTAATAGACAATGGAGGGTTCCTACAATTACCACTTAGCCATGGCTGCTTGACTGATTTTTTGATGTGTGTCCACAGGGTCAGAGTAAGACCTTTGCAGATCTTACTCCCTGAATGGCCTCCTTTATTTCCCCATATGCAATTAAAAATAAAAATGAGAGTGTGGAATTAGTATAAGGAATTTCAGTGAAGTTCTGCCTCCCCGTATCCATGATATCTGCTTTGATTTAATTCTTTCAGAAAAATTAAAAATGCAAATTTTTAAACTTTTTTATTTTAAAATTTTTATTGTGTTGATACCTCTAGTTTCCTAGGGTTCTAAGCTCATGCTTTATCTCAGGTAATGCTGCACTAAATTCTTAGTCTTTCATGTAATGGCTTGTGGATGGATTCACATCTTAGTCTGCCTACTTAGAAGGAAAACTGGTATAATTTTGTATCCCAAACTGAGCAATAAGAAATCCCTAGAAAAGAGGGGGAAAAGGGAATATTTTGAACATATGGACTTACATTGATTTGAAAGTTTTCCTTCTATTCTCCAGGCACAGAAAACACAATTTAATTGGCACACTATATCAGATTGCAAACTTATAAACGTTTGCATTAAGTTTCTTTGAAATAACATTTTTTTCTTTAAAATTCATATGCCTTTTGAGTTCTGTTCTGGTCCAAATGACAAACACTACTGATCCATCAAAACCCAGATTAAGTATCATAAATCAATCACTGTTTCAATTTAAAAATAATATTTCAAATACCTACTCCTTGGAGAATGAACGTGTTGGGAGTTTAGAAAGAAACCACTACTTTTCCAGTGACAACGAGCATCCTACAGAGTGTCACCCAATACATGGACTTTCGTCTGCTGAGCACAGTGTCAATCAAAGCTAATTTGACTTTCTCCTTATTGAAACTAAATTGCTGATGAACTTCAGGTTTCAATTGTGGCTGTAACAGTTGTTTTACAGCAAAGGAGAGAGAATAATCTGAATCTAACACTTCTTTTCTTCTGCTGTTTTTGATATGTTAAAATGTCAAAGGAGAAATTTAGCTGCTAGTGATTCATATGCAGAATACAAATGAATATTAACTACTGTATATAATTCTTGAAAATTGTAATGTATAGGCTGTTGTATTTAGTGTTTCAAGCTTTTAATACATCTTCCTACTAGGATACTGTTTTAGATTCTTACTACTTGTAACTGCTATAGGAAAAGAAAGTTTCCTGGCAAAATAGCAATAAAATAAGTACTATTCATTTTAATAGGCAAAGTTATGCTTAATTTATATAAATATTTTATCATATTTTCAAGAAGATCTAAATTGAGTGTCATTTGACTTACAAGCACATAGTAGTAAATATATTTTTCTGTTTCCAAAAATGTGCTTAGTTCAAAAGGTATAAGAAGAAAAAAGAAAAAAAATGCATAAATTGCAGGTGAATTTGGGAAATAAAGTTCAGAATTTAAGATATTTGCCCAAAGTAACTTACCTGGTAAGACTCAGAGGTCACCTGTTTGACTCTGAAGCCCAAGATCTTAGTCACTGTTTTCTACTGACTTCCTGAATTAGGTTGAATTTCCTGAAAAGTAAATGACTTGAGTCTCTAACCATTGGAACGAAATAATAGCTCCAAAATAAAACACCTACACTTCCTATTATTCCTGCTCATAGAAAAGAACAGCTATAAATATAACTGCAAACTACAAATAATTGAAAAGAAATGTTACCTTTGTTGCTATAACATTTTAATTCAGTTATCGTTCAGTAAATATCTATGAAATTGCCCTTCACCATTTTTTTTCCTACTGTGTTAAGCAATGGTGATTCAAAGACAAATGTTTAAGGGCTCTGCCTTCCTTCTTTTTGGTCTATATATGTCTCATTGTGGAGGTTCCTGTGGTGTATTAGGGAATAAGAATGTGTTTATCTGGTGCTTAGGGAGTGAAGTGTGGGGTAGCATTTAAGTTAGAGGGACCAGTGAGTAAGAGCATTAAGAACTCCAGGAAAGTTCAGAAGGTCATTTATAAATCAGGCCCCCTAGGCTTCCTGTTAAGATGTGCTTGCATTCCTTCATCATAAATTAAATGAAGGCTCATGACTCAAATTTTACTGGTCAAGAGAGGCAATCTGGAACTTAATTTTTATTATGTAGTTCAAAATATGAGTGACCCTAAACGGATTAATGTATATTAATTTACCGAAATAGATTTACATTTATATTAGCCATGTTCAAAAATGTCTAAAACGCTTCACAATATTTAAAATGACATATTAAAATAAATATTTTTAATTGGCCTATAGTAGGTTTGTGGGTGATAACTGAGTAATTTTACTCATCATTGATTTTACATTATGCTCCTCACTGATTAAAGTATTTAAAGGCTCATATAAAAAAAACAACATGTAACCAAATACCTGCCATATAGTGTAATAATTGCAAGATAATTATTATTGTTATTTTCTTACATTAGTTTATAGCTTTCTTTATTAGAAAGCAAACTAATAGTGTATTAATGTATACTTTATTGCATTAATATCCTTCTAAAATACATTCATAACACTATCACTCCAAAAGTGCTAGTACTTAAAAATTCATTTACTTCTATGATCAGGTCTTGATTTCTTTTGTCAAAGTAATAGTACCAGTTTGCTCTCAGAGATCATAAGCAAATAATAGTATATATCTAAATAATAAGTCAAATAAATCAAGATTATTGGCTATGTATTGTCACATAATTTTATTTCAGAAAATAAAAAATATCTGAAGACAAAATCCGTGGAGTAGTTTTGAATTGATAGCTGACCCCTTGGTTATTTTATTTTGATAATTTTCAGCCATACAACTTGCTGATTAGAGTAAAAACCTGCCAAGAAGTCAAGCACAGATATTGTAACTTAAAAAAGAAAAGAAAGTTGTTAATATAAATGTTTGAGTTTTAAAATTGAGTTATGTTGAATTGATGCAATATTCCTTCTAATCAAATAAGATCTCACATTTCCCTTGAAATATATTTGTTTATTTACTTTTTTTTTTTTTTTTAAGAGAGAGAGAGAAAACACATGGCAGGGGGAAGGCAGAGGGAGAGAGAGGGAGAGAATCTTAAGCAGGCTCCACACCCAGCACAGAACCCAACTTGGTACTCAATCTAATGACCCTGAGATGATGACCTGAGCAGAAATCAAGAGTTGAATGCTTAATTGACTGAGACACACAGGCACTCCTTCCTTGAAATATTTATTTTTCCTCAAGTCTTATTAGTTACCAAAGCAAACATCTACTTTTGTTGAAGAAAGTGACATGTTTCATTCCCCTTGATGAACTTTCTGAACACTATCAGTTTTATCTTTTTATGTTATGTTTATATATTTTAAATCAACTGTTAGCTGGTAGAAATAATTTATGAAATTTTGTTGCAGAAACAAGTACCTTTTTTTCTGAGTAAGTATTCAACTTGTATATGGAACATATATAAACATACTTATTTTAAAATACTTTCTAGAATTATAGGTACATAATGTAAACTTCCGACAAGCAGGAAGCTTAAATACATTGAAAAATAAAAACTTTAAGTATTTGAACTAACTGAAGCAGAAAAAAAAGTGCCATTTTTTTCTTGCTTTTTTGTCTGTTTAGGAACTGTTTTCATTAGTATCTAGGCTAAACTGCAATTAAAAAAAATAATAAGACACCCAGGGGTACCTGGGTGGCACAGTCAATTAAGTGACCAACTCTCGTCAGCGCAGGTCAGCGGATCGAGCCCCACGTAGGGCTCCCATGCAGAGTCGGCTTGAGATTCTCTCTCTCCCTTTCCCTTCTTCCCTCCTTCTGCATGCTCTCTGTCTCTCTCTCTCAAAATAAATATATCTTTAAAAAAAAGACATCCAGGAGAACAGTGATTTTAAACAGTTAGGAGATTATTTCTCTCACATGGTCAACCAAGGACAATCATGGTGCCTGTACACCAGAGAACAAACTCTTCTTTCCTTCTTCCTTCTTTTCTCAGGTAGGAAAACCTTTTTATAATTTCCCAAGCAGATTTCCCTTAGGTTTCAGTCACCAATATTGGGTCACAAATTTTTGCCTTGGTTGCAGGGTCTGTTAGTTTTGTCACTTTTCTAACTAATGTTTAATAAGTATTTCACCTTTATTGTGAAATGTGCTCTAACAGAAAAGAAGATATTTGGAAAAGTCTGCTTGGATGACATCCAAGAGCATTTTTCACAATTAGGTTACACAATTAAATAAAATTAAATGTAGATAAGGCGTTTACTTATTTATTTTAAAAACATTTCTCTAGAAAGCTCATCTGGCAGTTAATTAAAAAATGGAAGTGTTTTGCTTCTTTGATGTTGGATTTCTAATAAATACAAATTCTTTGTGGCTTTATATTATTGTAGTAGTGTTTTCCTAAATGTTATTAATAACTAACCTTATATAGTTTCCACATATAATAGTAAAAACAAAATGTGAATAATCTGTAATACCCGAAAAATGTCTCTCTTATGAAATCACTATTTAATTTGATCAAATATTCTATAACTTATTCACATTAAAATAATAATATTTTTTTTGCTATTTACATTCAAGAATGTAATTTTAATTTTTTTCTTTGTGTGTTTTCCTACAATTTCTAAATTTTCTATAATACACTATCTCTAAATATATATGATTTGCATTTTGTGTAAAAATACATATTGTTTAACTTGTAAAAGAATTTAAAAAACAGGTAGGAAAAATATTAGTCGTTATTCTTTGGGTGATGATGTTATGAATAATTTGTTTTTTACTTTCCCGCCTTTAAAAATTATCTTTATTAAAATTAGATTACAATGATTTTTGAAAATAATGCAAATCAATTTAAAATGGTGCTGGAACAATTGGACATCCATATACGAAAATACGAACTCAGGCTTCTCATCATACTTCATACAAAAATTAGCTCAAAATGGGTCACAAACCTGAATGTAAACATAGAACTAGAAAACTTTTAAAAGAAGACATAAGAGGAAGTTTTTCTCACCCATATTTTTTTGTTTAATTATATGTGCATTGATAGTCATTATGATATAACAAAATTATTAGTTTGCCTATTTTATAGAGAAAAAGAGCAAATATAAGGAACTTAAAAATCTCATATGGAATGTTAAAGGGAGAGAAAAAAATCATAACATTAAAAAAAATCTTCAAATACAGGCCAACTAACTTGATATTTCTCTTCAGCTGTACCTTAGTATTGCTGACCTCTGGTTTTGAACTAAAAATGTTTGAACGGAAAACAGACCAAAAAAAAAAAAAAAAAAAAGGCTGTCTCCCTAGTTTTATTCATTAAATACTTGTAAGACCATTTCAGGAATAGTTCTTGCATCGAAACTATAAAAAGACATTATTTCATAGGCAGGAGGGAAACATGCATATCCCTACCTATCACATTTGATATTGAAGGTATGCTCCCCTCCACCCCCATGGGGGCTTGAGTTTTTTTGAAAGAAAAAAAGTCATACACATAAAATGATTTTTTCATTTCTTAGAATCTCACACTCTGAATTTTTGGAAGAGTAACAGTGATGTTTCACCAAGTCTTACTCAAGGTTTATTAATTCCAACTATTAATCTTTCTGTGCACAGTGCTTCTGAACCTTTGCTACATAATGAAATCACCTAGAGAGCCTACAAAACACTGTAGTCTGTGTCACATCCCCAGAGATTGCAATTAATTATTCTAGTAAATGACGTAGGAGTTATAATTTTTAGAAACTCCCCCAGTTATTCTAACGTGAAGCCAAGGCCAAGATTTATTGTTGCACCTGTTTTTAGACAGTATGCTTTTTAAGACAAATGTAAAAAATAGAAGAGAGCCTTACAAAAATGGATACCATTGCAAATAATGACATCTAGCCTATTTGAACTGGTTTATGGCATAAATGCTAGGATTTATGCGATATTTCCGAATGCCCAATCCATTGGTGGAAAAAAAAACCTCAGGTATATAAAGTGTGCTTGTGTGTGTGTGTGTGTGTGTGTGTGTGTGTGTGTGTGATAGAAAATGTCATGTTTATTTAAAATACGAAGCATAACTATGACCGCCAACATCAATAACAAAAATTCCTTGTTAAAACGAAGTGAACTAAAAACCTTGGAAAATCGCATTTGATTCTTAAAAATCTATGTTTAGTGAATACCATCATGGCACTTCATTCGCATCAAATAAAAGTCAGATAACATTTCTAACTGCCCACAAAACATGGACCCTTCCCTCAGGGATTCAATCTTATCACTACATGTTTCAAAGAGTTCACTGGGAAGATTTATTTTATTTTATTTTATTTTATTTTATTTTATTTTATTTTAATTTTATTTTTTTTCAGTATAGTCAACACACAATGGTACATTAGTTTCAGGTGCACAACTTAGTGATTTGACCATTTTATTCACTGAACTATGTTCACAAGTGTGGCTACCATCTGTGCCTCTGTCCTGTCACATCGGTATTACAATGTCATTGACGGTATTCCTTACGCTATGCTTTTCATCGCTGTGAATAACTCCTTCCATAATTGGAAGCTGCATCTCCTTTTCCCCTTCACTCATTTTGCCAAACCCCCCACTCTCCTTCCCTCTGGCAACCATCAGTTTGTTCTCTGTATTTCTAGGTCTGATTCTGCTTTTCATTTGTTTGTTTATTTGTTTGTTTAGATTCCATTTATGAGTGGAATTGTATGCTATTTGTCTTTCTCTGACTGACTTATTTCACTTAGCACAACACTCTCTAGGTCCATCCATATTGTCTCAAATGGCACAATCATACTTTTTTATGGCTGCATAATACTTCCTTATCCTTAGCCATTCATCTATTGATGGACATTTAGGTTGTTTCCATATCTTGGCTAGTTGCTGTTTTATAACTGCAATTGGAGCACAATTTGATGAAAATTACTTGTCTCAAGTGCACAGGCAGGACATGGCATCTAAGAGGAAAGTTTAAGACTTAATGCAATAATATATTGATTTTTTGGATGAGGGCAACAAGTGAGTTCTAATAATGGTTATGAAATTATAACATTTACTCCCCTGTGATTTAATCATTTGTATTTATTTTTTGAAGGCAAAATATATTGAAATGACCAAAAGATCAATAAATTCTGACGTATACATTAAATAAAGTTCACACAGTTGAACAAAGGTGAAGAAAAGTAATTATACTCTCATGAGTCTATGATAATGATATAGGGAACTGAGAAATTGCCCTAGAGAAGTCATATTTAAATCATATCATTAATTGCATTTGTTCTGTCTGGAAATGTCTGCAAGTACAACTCTAAACTCTTTTAGTCGGGATCATTAAAAGATACTCTCATTTAAATGTCATTTTACCATATTGCTAACTTGGAGTACGTCACATAACTACCAGGTGAAATGTTTGGTTTTAGTTTCCAAAATGGGTGAAATAACCCTGCATTGGTCGTCATTGTCGGAGAAAAAAACAACTGAATTCTTCTTCTGTTATAATTCAGAAAATGTGCTTTTAATATGAACATTTTACAATTTTCATTTCCATATTCCATTCATTACATACATATACAAATATGTCTACTAATTAGATAGTATTACTCTTGCAAAACCAGGCAGGCATTCATTTGGGCTGTTCATTTCCAGTAAGAGTTTTGGATTTCAATTTAAGAAGTACGTCCGATACATTAAAAAAAATATGAGAGGTTCTGTAATCAGTTTTCATGTTTATTTTTTTCTCAACTCTCATATATTTTGTAGACTTTTGCGATGCAGATTGTATTATTAGAAAAGTTTTTTTTTTTTTTAAAGATTTTATTTATTTATTCGACAGAGATAGAGACAGCCAGCGAGAGAGGGAACACAAGCAGGGGGAGGGGGAGAGGAAGAAGCAGGCTTCCAGCAGAGGAGCCTGATGTGGGGCTCGATCCCATAACGCCGGGATCACGCCCTGAGCCGAAGGCAGACGCTTAACCGCTGTGCCACCCAGGCGCCCCTAGAAAAGAGTTTTGATTTTCAAATCTTTTATGTTCTTACTTAATTCTTAAAAGAATGCATTTTTATTTTCCCTCTCTTGGGCTTCTTTTTATACGTTTCTCTTCCAAGAACTTGCCTTCTCTCTCCTTTTCCTCTTTCTCCTTGCTTTTCTCTCCTTAGTACCACTAAGGAGAAATTGCCAGTATCCCAAGGAGGAAGTTTTATTCAGCTCAATTGTCTCAAAGTTTGATAAGAAGCTTTAATAAACTGTGCACCGAAGTTAAAATTAAGTTGTTTAATTATAGCTGGTGTGTCTCTTTGCAGAGCCGCAGTAGGGTGGCTTTTGCAGAAGGGCTGTGTTTTGGATGAAGTACTTATACAGGGTAATCTGAAAATAGGAGCCATTTGATTTCTTGTCAATTAAAAGTTCCAGCTACTTTTGCTCTTAATAAAATCAATATTTTTTAAATCTGTTATGTTTCATATGAAGTGACTTATAACTCAACAGAAGTTCCAACTTTTTTCTCTGCTTCCAACGTTAGAAATTCAAAGTTGCTGTTATGGGATCCTGGGTGGTGGTGAAATCAGCAACTCTAGCAGGCAGCTTGCATCACTTGACCTTCTCTGCTCTAGTATCTGCTCATTACCTGTTGACTTTACTATTCATAGCTGTTATCGGTTGTAATAATATATGTGTGTTATTACAGTAAAAATGCTTAAGTATAAAATCTATGAAGAAGATATTCGTTGAGAATACTCTGTGGTGTATCTAGTGACTGATGGACTCCATTGCCTTTTCAGTTGAGCATACCCTGCTGTATTTTGTGGTTTGTAATTTCAGCCTGTGGGTTTAGTTGTTAATGAGATTGAATACGGCATCCTTAAACAACATAAAGAGCATATTTCATAGTTGCATTGTACCTGTTTCAGTGAATTGACTAGATTCATTCTTTGTACTATTCCTATGTGTTTAGGCAAGGAGGAGATAACATTGTATTTCTTTGAATACATAGAAATTTCTAAGCTGATCATCCATTTTAAGCAGGATTTCAATCCATCAAGTAGATGAATCCCCTTTATACTTCCTCCTTTGCCTCCTGAATTTTCAGACAGGCAGTGATTATTGGAAAAGCTTCATTGTATTTAACTAATGTACAAATGAACAAATTCCATGTGTTGGTACTGATTTTGCCTTCTGAAGAATTATAGAAATATACTTCCTTGGCTGTATAATAACCGCACAAATATATGAAGGCATTTATTATATCTTCTGTTTTCCAAGACAAACATTTACTCTTAAACATATACCTCTCATACATTGTATATTATGCATGGGCTTATTTTTTTTTGTTATTTTTAGTAATTACGCAGTCATTGCTATCCTTCTTTGTAAAATTTCTTTATAGAGAGAATATTTCTCTTTAAAACAAAGCTATATAAATACTCAGGGTTTAGAATAGAAGATATAGTAAGTACGGAAAAGCACAGAGAAGAAAAAATATTGCCTATGATTTCATCATCCTGTGATAACCATGATTATTTGTATTGACACTTAAAGTTGTTATTTTTAAAAATTTCATACAGGGGCATCTGGGTAGCTCAGTCAGTTAAGTGTCTGCTTTTGGCTCAGGTCATGATCCCAGGATCTTGGGATCGAGCCCCACATTGGGCTCTCTGCTCAGTGGGGAGCCTGCTTCTCCCTCTGCCTCTGCTGCTCTCCCTGCTTGTGCCCTCTCTCTCTCTGTGTGTCAAATAAATAAATAAAATCTAAAAAAAAAAAAATCATACATAGTATAATTAGTTGGGTTCCCAGGAAGCAGATTCAGAGATTTGAGAGTGGGAAGTATATTGGGAAGAATTCTTAGTAACATCACCTGTCAGGGGTGAAGAAAGGAGGGCTGGGCAGAAAGGGAAGCTGACCTGGAATGAACTTGCAACAGAAGCCTCGGTCAATAGTTTGAGGAACTGTGGAGCTGTAATGGCCCATAAGGATTAAACCGCGTGAGGCAAGGGGGCCAAGCCTTTGCTCTGGTGCATTGATTGGTTTTTGAATATGGACTGGCCCTAGGGATGGGATGTAACCGCCAGTTAGGCAGCTGCCTTTCATGGAAAGCAGCGTCTGCAGAGAGACTGACCTGTGACCGTCTTCAGCTAACACCTCACAGCTGGGTAATCAGTGCCTTTGTCCTGAAGAGACACCTTGCAGCCACACCAACAACACATGTGCACAACAATATTTAGCATTTTGAGGACCATAATTCATGCTCTTTGAAATTTGGTAAACCTAAAAATGATTTCTGTGATCTCATGTCTTTAGAATTTCAGGCCACAATAGATCTCATGTTGCTCTCGTGTAACCTGAATGCATTTTGAGCTATTATGATCTGTTTTTCTGAAGATTCTGTACGAATAATCTACCTATGGGCAACCCAATACGAATTATGAGATCTTTTCCATAGAAAGTGAAGGATGTTTTTAAGTACTACTTAATATGTTTTTTTAGGGCCTTCTTAAATTAAGAGGCGAGTTTTAGGGCTATATTTTATAGTCCTGATTAAATAGGATTGAAATTTATTACTTTTGATCCAACTTATTACATTAGAGTCATTAATTGAGTTCAATTTTGTAACCTAAGTATGTGGCTGTGCAAAGTCTGTACTTGAGTGGGCTGCAATCTTGGCTGAGACTTAGAGTATGGTCTTGGAGCTTGAGCTGGGCAAAGGTAGGGTCACTCAGTGAGATGCAGGGCGTGGACCCGTAAGAGATCTAAAAGAGGGCACAATAGTACAAGAGAAGAGAAAAATACAAATAAAAACAATCACAAAAAATAACGTCTTCCTTAATTATTGGCTTTATTATGTAAATATTATATGCAAGGTCCTAATAGTAGATATATTCTGTCATTGTATCAACTAAATGCCGATTTTGGCACTTCTGCATCTATTTGGAAATTTGGTCATCTTAGGGATGGGTGTGAACTGATTTGCATAGAAACATCCATGAATGCTCATTTTTAAAAGAAGCTGTAAGATTCAACGAGGTGTGGGTTCATTGTTTTCTCCAGAAACTTTAAGATATCTTCTATAACCAAATTACCAGACAGGGCTATCACTTAGCGGAGTCACAAGCCATTTCAGGGACTCTAGTTTGGTTTTGGGGATTTTGACAGGGATTACCACAGAAATATGCTCTTTTGTTATTGTTTTTTTAATGCAAAGTAACAAGTTCAAATTGCATTACTAAAGACCCAATGTATCTCATCTTAGCCCCATTTTGATATTCCTATTTTCAAGAACAAAATATATTTTTCTAGATCCATATTTCGTGATCAGATTCCAGTTATATTGGAGGGAATTAGGAAAAGCCATCCACATAGATTTTCAAAAATGTATGATGTAAAACAAAAGAAGCCAAACATAAATGACTATAAGCCATATTCTTTATCGAGACAAGCTGTATCAGCAACTTAGTGAAAGAGTTGCCAAGAGCCCTGCAAAGCCACTCACAGATCTTCCTGCTGGCTGAAGAGAGCCAGGTGCTAGCATTAGACTCTGGACCTCTGCCGTTTGCATCAGCCTCTTGTGGATGGTAATGGGAGAGCAATGTTTGTTTTAAGGATCAGGATCCTTCTTTGCAAAGGCCCTAAATGGGAGCCCAAAAGGCTCACTTCATTTAGCATGCTTATATTTCAAGCATATCCTTGAAACATAACATATAATTAGGTGAACTTTGGAATGGAAATAGTCAATTTGTGAATGAAAACTTATGTTCATCCTTTTTCTTAATTATTTTACCTTTATATAAGTGACTTATAAAAATTTATTGCCACTTTGGTTTGATGCTTCTTTTTCTGATTACAAGCAATTAAGACATGAGAGTACAACCTTCAAATAATTTTAAGGAGATTTAACTTTCAAGTGTTTATGTAGGAATATAAAATTAATGAACTATAGATTTCTCACACTTGAATTCCCAATAGTTTATTTTCACTTTCTTTTTAAGTTCGCTTACCTTATAAGTAGTAGTGGAAGATTTTGCGTATCATAAAGTATATAAATTCAAATTACATTCTAAATTTTATACAGAGATAAGTTATGTCTGTTTTGCCTTTAGTATCATTTTTAATAACCCTGAGTACATTCCTGGATCTGTGATATTGAAATCAGTGCATTTATATAGTTGGACACAATGCTGCCCTTCAGGTAGTTTTGTTAACTTAATTCTACCCTTACCCTTCTTAATTCTCCCCTCTTAAAAGACATTGGCAGTATGCAGGAAAGCCTTAAAAAAATGCATCTAACATTTCATCCTAAATTCAAGGTTTCCCATGGGGTAAATTATCATGGTTACACAGTGAGCTTACCCAACTGTACAGACATACTTTAAGCTGACCTCTAATGAATCACACCCTTGCATGACCCCCTCCCCCTGAGTACAGGTGGAAACTGATGTGCTCTGGCTAATGATATTTGGAAAAGGTGGTGGAATGTCACTCCTGTGATCCCCTCCCCCTGACTACAGGTAGAAATTCCTATGAGTAGGGTACATTTTGTGGCAACAGAGATCAGTCATTCCCGTGATTACCTTACCTCATGTGAGACTCCATCCCAGCTGACGGTAAGGGGAATTTTACCGCCTTGAAGAAGGCTGTGGGCTTCTGAGCTTCACTGCACATCACGCTGACAGCCAGTGAATAAGCAAAGACTTCAGTCCTACAATAGCAAGGACCTGAATTCTGCCAGCCACCATTTAAGCTTGGGAGAGGACCCTGAACACCAGAAAGGATGCAGCTGGCCGGCACCATGATCAGAGCCTTTTGAAACCCTGACTTGAGGACCCAACTAAGCTGTGCCCAGACTTCTAACACGTGGATACTGTAGGATTAGTAAATGCTTGTTGTTTCAACCTGCTAATCTTGTGCGTGATGTATTATACAGCAATAGATAACTAATACACCAAGGATGATAATTATAGCATTTTTGTACAGTTCAAAAAGAAAAGAAACAAAACACAAGCAACTGAAAAGTAAAGTAATAGCATATACTCTAGTATCTATCCATATATCAGAGCGCTCAGAAATGATGTTATACTTTGGTATGTTTTTAAGTGATTAAAAAGAGGCTGCAAACATGACAATTTTTTTTCTAAGGCAAAAATTGTAGATATAGGTACGTTAAAAATGATAGAATGTACACTAATGTGAAGAATAGGCTTATAGTCATTTAAAATTCCTTTTAGCTCATGAATATTTTTATTTTTTTAAGATTTATTTATTTATTTGATATGTAGAGAGAGCACAAGCAGGAGGAGCAGCAGGCAGAGGCAGAGAGAGAAGGAGGCTTCCTGCTGAGCAGGGAGCCCAGTGCGGGCTCCATCCCAGGACTCTGGGATCATGACCAGAGCTAAAGGCAGACGCTTAACCCACTGAGCCACCCAGGTGCCCCTAGCTTATGAATATTTTAAACATTTGTATAATAATAAGCTTGCCATTTAGGTAAATACTTGGGAATGGGATTGCTGTATCATGTGGTAAGTATATGATTAACTATGTAAGAAACTGGCTAACCATTTCCAGAGCAGTTTTGATATGTTGTGTTTTAATTTTCACCTAGTTCAATTTTTTCTCTAAAATTTCTCTTATGATTTTCTTTTTGAATCATGTGTAAATGGAACATGCACAATTAGATAGGCATTATTCACCTTTGAATATTTGGGGATATTTCTGTGTCTTTCTGTTACTGATTTCTAATTTAATCTGTTTATGTTCAGAAAAAAATATTTTGTATGATTTCAATTCTCTTAAAATTATTGAAACCCATTTTATGGTCTAGGATATGGTATATCTTGGTAAATCTTCTCTTTGCACTGAAAAACTAAATATGTCTTGCTATTTGGGGGTTGAATTTTCCAATAATATAAAAGTGATTGATAGTGTTTCAGCCCAGGGTGGTCTTTTTTCTGTGCCTCACTCTTGCATGGCAACCCACATCTACCTTATATTTGTATGGTATCTAAGGTAAAATAAAGTGTTTTGTATGGTCTTGCCTGGTAAGAGTCATTGCATCATCTCCATGCAGGAACCAAGATGCAAGTAGGTTTCTTGCCCCCATATCAATGGCAAATGGGTTTTGCCTACTATCAGTTTAAGGTGGGTAGGCTGGTTTCTTTCTCTTCCCAAAGACGTCAGTCCTCAGTCTGATGTCGGGTCAGGGACTGGCTGGAGGGAGTGGAATTCCCAGCCTTTCTTCAGTAGGGGTCATCTCATGTCCTTGTTCAGGAAGAATATTCTCTGACACAGAACCATGTTTCATAGTCCCTTCCAACAGCAGACAGGTCTTTCCTTGTATGGGAACAGGCTATGGAGCGTGGGCAATCATTATGGCAGTCCTCTAGTGGGAGTCAGTCAACACCCTGTATTCATGCAGAATCTGGAGCTCACCTATGCTTCCCCGGTAGTGTTCTTCCTTCATCATCAAATTTTGTTAGGCCTTTCGTGAGGCATCAGCCAAGGGCTCTCTCAGGACTCCCTCTGCTCCCTCAGTCTCTTGTGTGCAGCCAGGGGGGTCCTGGGGAAAGAGCTGGTGACTGGATACGGAATCATCTTGTTTCTGGGGCTCTATTGGTTCGAAAACAATCATGCTAATCTACATTCAACCTTTCGAAGTTTGTTAAAATTTATGTTGTCTTCCTTTTACCCACGTTTATGCTAGCTTTCTTCTTCCCGTGCTGTCGAAGGTAGAACCGACAAGGTATCTTATCTTTCCTTGAAGAGGCTTGTTATTATGGAATGCAGTTCTCCTGGTTGCCTTACAATCTCAGAACTCTCTGATGGATTAAAATGTTTGATTTTATAGATTATGTGTCTTATTATTACAGCAGTGACAGTGTTCCCCTGTGGCTTTCTACATCCTAAGCAGTAGTGGAAATTCATCTCATTTGTCAAAGATTGTTTGATATAAGGAAAAATGGATTTGCCTTCTTTATAAGGGCTGCAAAGTACTCCATCATTTCGATATACCATCAGTTCTTTAATCAGTGAAATGTTAATAGACATTATAGGTGTTTTTTGGATCTTTCTTTTTTGTTGTAAACAATGCTATGATTAATTGTTTTATGTATTCTTTAATACTTTATTGAACAGTAAGATACTATATACTATGGTATTAATTTTTTATTTAAAAATCTCTTGATTATGAACTTCCATCTTTATATATATTATTCTGATCAATAATTTCAGAAAAGTACATCTCTTTTTTTATCAAATTATCAATCAAATTAAATGGGCAAGGGTTTTATATAATGCTTCTTTGTGAACATTACCATTAGTCACTCTGATATATTACTTACATGAATATCACAATACCATAATCAGAACATTACATTTAATTCCATTATATATTTCTGACCAGTTTTTTATAGGATTACTTGAGGGAAAATCAAAAACATAACTAAATGATTATTTTATAAAACAGAAGTCACTCTTTTTTTTGTGCAAATTCTTTTATTTTTTTAAGATTTTACTTATGTATTCATTTGAGAGAGAGTGGGAGAGAGCACAAGCAGAGGGGAGGGGCAGAGAGAGAGGGAGAAGCAGGCTCCCTGTTCAGCAGGGAGACCGAGTCAGGGCTTTATCCCACGACCCTGGGATCATGAGCTGAGCCAAAGACAGATGCTTAACTGACTAAGCCACCCAGGCACCCCCAAAAATTCTTGATTTAGTTTCATATCAGCTAAATTTCCTACCTAGGATCACCAGGAGATACAGACAAAGCCTTATATTAGAATTTAGGGATATTCAACTACCAGTCCAGTGCCATTTCCTCACCTTTTCTAAGACAGCTTCTTTTGAACCAAGAATCCTGTTTTTCTTAAGTAAAAATGAAAATTATCTGTAATTCTTGGAGAATTGTTGAATATTCTGAAAATCCTACATGGATAAATATTTTCATCCCTGTGGGAAGAGCTGAGAAAACATTCCTTCCTTGGAAACTTTTTTTTTAAAAGATTTATTTATTTATTTGAGAGAGAGTAAGAGAAAGAGAGAGAGCACAAGTGAGGGGAGGGGCAGAGGGAGAGGGAAAGAGAAAATCTCAAGCAGATGCCCCGCTGAGCACGGAGCCTGAGCCTGATTCAAAGCTTGATCTCAAGACCCTGAGTTCATGACCTGAGCTGAAATCAAGAGTCAGAAACTGAGCCATCCAGGTGCCCCTTCTTTGGAAACTTTTAACAACATGTTCAAGAAACCCCCAGCACTCATGTATGGAACATAAGAAGTAGGAAGATTGGTAGAAGAAAGGGAAGAAGGAAGGGGGAGTAAACAGAAGGGGGAATGAACCATGAGAGGTTATGGACTCTGGGAAACAAACTGAGGGCTTTAGAGGGGAGGGGGGTGGGGGATTGGGATCAGCCGGTGATGGGTATTAAGGAGGGCACGTATTGCATGGTGCACTGGGTGTTATACACAAGTAATGAATCATGGAACTTTACATCAAAAACTTGGGATGTACTGTATGGTGACTAACATAACATAATATAATAAAAAATTATTATTAAAAAAATAAAATAAAATAAAACAAAAAACAAAAACAAAAAACAAAAAAACCCTCCAGCATCATAGATAGCCAAGTACACATGCTCAACACTTAGGGGATACCCACTTGGCCAAATAGACCAGCCAACTCAAATGTTATGAACAGTGGGGTGGAGGAGCAAGTGACTATATAGAACCTTTACTGAACTGTTTATTTACATGATGAATATTCATTTTTATTATTCTAAAATGTGAATAGAATGTATGGAAATCCTGGAAGACCTTGGAATTACCTCATCAAATACGCATAAATGTTTGATTTATCTATATCTTGCTTAACTCTGTGCTGGGTTCCAGGTTTTAGTACAACTTGGAAATAAAACCTAATACACTTGAAACACTAATATGAAAATAATTTCAAGGGAGATATATATATATATATATATATATTTGGGTCACGGAGACTAAGTTTAGGCTGGAATGGAAAGTAGACTGTGAACAAGTGTGAGTGAAAAAATGGAATATTTAAGGTGTTAGATCTTGGAAAAAGTGGAGAACACATTAGTTTCATGATTAGAAAAGTGATATCATGAGAAAAGCATTTAAGAAAGAGCAGTCTGAAAACCAATACTTGCTGATAAAAAAGGAGCAAGAATAAAATGAGGGAGGCCATCTGGCAAATTTTTGTTGGGTAGAAAAAAATCTTGGAAACTTAAAGTTTCTTTCTAGAAAGAAATGGCAAAGCTTTTTGCCATTGAGTGTAGAAAGTGAAACAAGTTGGAGCATGGTGTCCTGGATGAATGGTAAGGTCATCATCATAACTGAGGTGGCATTTCATGGATGTTATAGGGGAATGAGATAATCTCTGCAACTCTATGAACTGTATTTTTAAAAATCAATATAAAGTTATAGAGTTATAATTTTGTAGCCTATTTTATAATGGTACATTTATATCCTACAACTGGAGTCCTGTCTTGAATGTAGATTTGTTTTAAATATGAACAACTATTGATGAAACATGAAAAATATAAAGCTGGAATATGTATTTTTAAACCTAAAATAAACATTTGAAATTTTGTATTTATATCTTATTTTTGTTTTACATTTATGTTTTCATATGAACGTAAGTTGAGTTGTAATAGCCAGGTCTAAAATTTATAATTGTCTCATGAGGTTTTTATTTTACCGATGGATGCTTATTTTAAAGAGAAGTTCTACATGCTGTGGGAGTCTTCTAAATTATTCTTCCATATTTTTCCTTTTTCCAATATCAATATCATATATTTTTATATTTTTAAAACACTGTTGTAAAATAAATTTGAGCAAATGGGGGGAGGACGGGTGTTATTTTTGCGGATGTACATATGTAATTTGGAAATAATAAAAAGCATTTAGCTGTCCCCTTTCTTTAATTAATACAGTAGGTGTTGGTCAGTGTATAGGTATCCAAATCTGGGAGAAAGGTGAGGGAAAGAAAAGATAGAACATTTTCATTTTTTAAAAAAATATTTAAATATTTTTTAAAAAATTTACTTATTTGAGAGAGAGAGTGAGTGAGCAAGTGAGAGAGCAGGAGGGGTGGGGGAGGAAGAGGGAGAAGGAGAAGCAGATTCCTGGATGAGCAGGGAGCCTGATGGATGCACGGCTTGATCCCAGGACTCTGGGATCATGACCTCAGCTGAAGGCAGATGCTTACCTGATTGAGCCACCCAGGGACCCCAACATTTTCATTTTTATTTGAAAAGGCATTTTATTTAAAAATGAGTTAATGGATAAAAACACTATTCAAAAATAATTGATTTTCCAAATGCTGAACTGAGTATTAGTTGAATGTATTTAGATTTACCCTCAATCAGCACTTAAAGTTTTTCCTACACTAAGTATTGTCAGGATCTAAATTTCAGTTTGTGTGAAGGGGCAGCTATTACTGCGGAGGACTGCTCCTTCCACACTACTGGTTTAAACTGAAATATGGAGGGCCTCAATTTATGCTGGTTTTCCATGTTTTCTGTTATAGGTGCGACTTCACCGAATACTGTATTTTTCTAATCAGCCCAATTATTTGTAAGAGCAGAACCCCACAACAGATGGCATTTACACAGGGAATCTTGACTCATGGCCGTGGCAGAACTCTGGATAATTTAGAGTTGGTTCAGCGGTGGAGAAAGAGATAGGGGAGGGAGGAAGGGCAGAGAAAGGGAACATGAATTAAGGGAGAGGGCTGAAGAGAAAGAGCCACTGTTGTCCAAGTTCTGGGTCTAGGTAAGGCACCTGCTTCCAGGAGTAAGAGTGCTCTTGGAAGCCTCGATAAGGTGGCTGATTCATTTGTCAAGTGTTGAGGATGTTACTGAAAGAAATGAATATGTGGTATACTTGTCAGCTGAGTTTAGCCAGTCTATTAATATTTAATTAAAAGTGTTTTCCACTCCTCCTCCAGCATTTCATGTCCTGATGAAAGTCCAATGCCTTAAGAAAGTTCTTAAAATTGCTGTGCATTTCCAAGAACCTAACATTGTTGCTACCACTGCCACATTTTAGTCTCTGCTTTCTGCTGAATTCATTGAACATATTCACCTAGAAGTAGAACCCAGACCTTTGATTTCTAAGGCACCACAATGCATAAAGCAAACAAAATACCACTCACCCACAGTTGGTGAAATGTAGCAAACTTGTTGAAAATACGGAGGGTTTGTATAACACAGGTTCAAACGACTTAAAATTGTGTCAGACATCCCCATTTTTAAAAATAATTTCTATTTCCTTTTCTGCCAAACAAGTGTCCAGACTCAACTCTGTCCCTTCAACACCAGATTGCCATGTATTCCATATATAAAGGATGTTAATGATAGGTTTTATTTTTTTCCCTAGAAAAACTAAAATAACTAATTCTCTCAGCTTCCAAATGAAGAAAATTTTCAGGATATATATTTTTTTTTTTTCAAATCAGACTGTTCTCTTCCTAAGATGAAATCTGGTGACATCTGTTTTATTTTCCTTTTTTTTTATATATATATATATATAGAATTGTGAATTGTGATAAAATGGCTAAAAGAGTCAGCCTGGTGTATTATTCTGGTCTTGGTTTGGCAAAGCTAATACTCCTTTGTCTAATCTGTAAAATGGAGATGATAGTAAAATCTGTTTTATAGGGTGGTTATGAGGCTTAAATGAGTTAATTCTGGTAAAGTACCTACAGTGATGTGTGGTTTGGTATGAATACTCAGTAAAAATGACCTGTCCCTAAATCTTGCATGAATATAGTTTTTGCTGGATACTGAGGAATGTCAGTTATGATAGCAGGGAATGCTACACAGTGAGTTAGGAACATTTGAAACACAGATAACTGATGTTTAGGCTGTTGGCCTTCTGACTTCTGTGTGTTGAAATATGCCACCTAAAACCGAATTGGCTATTTCCAAATTAAGTTTAGTTATATATTCTCTTGTCAGACTAAGGGAATAGCTAATGTCCAGATATATGTATGATGATTCTTTCAAGAAAATAGGCATACGAGTGAAAGGGGATTAATTTCCAAGTCTCTCCAAATTGAAGTCTCTCTTTAAGAGATATGTTCAATGTGCACATAAAAAGGCTAATATTTAAATATTAAATATTTCAGTGTATGTATATTTAACAAGAACAAATGGGAATTTAAGCAAATTACCTTCACAACCCTTTTGATTTATATCTAGATCTTGGTAACTCATGAACCATTTGGGCTGCAAATAAATGATCTTGGTATGATATTCAAAGAGGTTTTTCAATCAGTGTTTTATGACAAACTCTAATAAAAGTTTCTGTGTCTAGATATTTCTTCTGTATCTTTTTTTTTAATGGGCCTTGAGGGTAATGTTAGGTTGGTTCTGGTTAGCTCTTTTGGCTGAAGACTATTTGCTGGCACTATTCTCATAGGTTTTTAGATAATCTCTTATTTACAGTCTGGTAAATTGTATGCTTCTCTTCATTACGTTTTTCAAAGGATAACTCTTATTATTCTGAGAATTCATTTCTTTTAGGCAAACTATAGTCTTACATGGCTATTATATGCTAAAATTCTTTGTGGAACAATAAAATCCTTACATGGATGAATATTATAAGTCTTCTATTCTCTTTCTTCCTGCTTTGTTTTGTTCAGACTCCTGTACCATGAAAGCACTTCAATATTCCATTTTATTCATATTTTTATAAGAAGATAATTCATTAGAAATTCTTGCTATGCATTATGTTTTTTAAAAAAGTATCATTTTTTTCATGTGCTGAGTATTGTGACCTAAATTTTGCCCAGAAGTCATTTCATATTTTTATAGTTGGTTGAACTTTTTTTCTGATTTATCAGGAAGAAATCTCTTTTTAGAAGTTTAAAGGAATATTTTGGAAAGAATATTATACTGGCTTGCTCTTGATGCATCACAAACTACCTCAAAACTCAGTGGCTTAAAACAATGATCATTCTTCAGATGTCTGTGGCTTAGCTGGGCTGGGCTCAGCTCAACTGAGCACTTTCTTCAGGCTGTTGTGGTTGGGAGACTCTGCTTGTCATGTAATTCTGTGGGCTGGTTGGAGTTGCTCTGTTCCATATACTTTCTTTTTTCTTGGACTGCAAGAGTAGCCAAGGCCAGCTTTAATCATTGGGATGACCAAGGAACAAAAGGACAATCAGAAACCTGAGCAACCTTATCGATTCTATGCTCAGAACAGGCAAACTATCACTTCCACTTGATGCTGTTTGTCAAATCAAGTCACATGACAGAGCCTGAAGTTAAGGGATAGCCATCTCCTTTTGTCAATAATAAAGCCACAGTTAAGATGTGGATACAAGAACATGTGGACAATTGAGATCAATGACACACTCTACCAAAAAATAAGTAAGAAAGGAAACAAGAACTTCGTTTTATGAGTATGTAGGTGTATTTTTCATATTTGTAGCTTTTCACCGATCACTTCCGACTCCTTTCAAATATCCTTGAACCTGAGCATGAAGAGTGGATCTTTTTTTTTTTTTTTTTCTTATTTTGGCTGCAGAGAATTCTTCCTGACATTCCTTTGCTCATATATAAATGTGAGAGGATTGGGTGTGGCTAGGTGGGGATAGTATTAGTTCTGGCTTCACGTTATTATGCTTAAATATGCATACTTCCTATTCTGCTGGAAGAGTGGCAGATATTATAGTCTGTGGTTGTATTTTGAGGGTTAGAAAACTAAGCATGGATTCAAACTAGATAACTAAGGAAAATATAACTAAGGAAGACATGTGCAATGTATTCTCTAATAATTTGTTAAAAACAAAATTTTCTAGAACTTTATGGATTATAACTCTGCAGAGTAAGTTATTTAGGAGGTCATGAAAGGATAGGATAAGTCAAGTAGATTAAAAAATTATGAAGTTCTAATGTTTTTCCATTTTAAAATTTATCCAGTAGATCTTTTTTTGAGCATCTGATACACATGTCCTGAGGATACCATGGTGGACATATAAACAGTATCAGGATCTCACATTCTAGTGGGCGAAGACAAATATGAGCAAAAATGAATTTAACTTGGGTGATTATTACAATGAAGAAAAATAAAAGATGAAGTTAACTAGAGGAAGAAGGCATGCAGTACTGTATTGTAGCTTCTCAGCATAGTTTAGAAAAAAGGGAGCAAAGGAGCCATATGTATATTTCATTGAATAGCTTTTTAGTTAGAAGACAAAAGCAAGTGCAAAAATACTCAGTTGGGAGTATGGGAATTTGAATTACTCCAAGGGGGTCTTGTGGCTGGAATGAAGGAAGCAGAAGAAGAAATTGCAGGAGATAAAGTCAGAGAGATATTAAAGAGTTAGATCATAATATAACCTTATAGCCAAGGCAAGCATTTTGGATCACATTATCTTGGAGAGATGGGAAGCTCTTGGAAGATTTTAAACAGAGGAATCATTTGATCCAATTGTTTGCAGAACAGACTGAAGCGTAGAAACTTGGAATCAAGCTAGAAAATTCTACCAGTGGTCTTATAGATGGTGTCTTTGTAGCAACAGAGATCGTGAGAAATGGTCAGACTTGGAATATATTTTGGCGGAGGAGTCACAGGATTTGCTGACGGATTTGATGTAAGCCTGGGAAGAAAGGAGCCAGAATGACCCACAGTTTTTTTTGTCCCACGCATTTTAAAAAATGGAAGTTGCCTTTTAAAAAAGATGGGGACGTTGCTGCAGGAGCAGGCATCCAGGGAAGGTCAAGTTTTATATTGTGCATGTTAAGTCTAAGATTTCTTGTAGACATCCAAATGTGTCAGCAGGCATTTAGATACACATACTCATCTGGAGTAAACGGGACAAATATATAAATTTATATAGTTCATAGTTCATATTTAAAGAAATACATCTATTTGAGGCCACTTTTAGTGAATGAAAATATTATGCATCAGTTCATGATGGATTGGTCCTCTTCAACACGATCCAAATTATAGTAAAAATTTAAATGACAGCAGAATAATTTTAATTTAAGTTACACAATTTGTACAGATGGTTGAAAATGTATCTGTAGCACATGCTTTTAAAACCAAAATATCATCTCTTATATGGATGTTCTTCTCAAAAATGTTAAGCCATGTCTTCCTGAATTCCGTTTGACATGTATTACATACCTGGATTGTTGGACTCATAGTCATATTCTTAACTATTTTTCCTGCAGCTATAGACAATAAAAAAATCACTCACCAGGTTATTGATCTTTAAAATATACATGCTGAGATGTCATGATGCCTTATTATTCTGTGCATAATAATGAGACCTTGATACAGAAGCAGCAATATTTCTTGCTTAACAGAACTTACTTACATATTATAGGAACACAGTCTAAGATGGCCTTTATTTTATGCTTTCTCCTCATGATAATAATTCGTGAGCCCCTGATTGTGGCTTGATACTAACTCTAGGCTGCTGCTCATACACATATCCCACAGGCCTGTCTGGCCACTGCAGCTTCTGCTTCTGTGGGCTTTCCTCAATGTTAGCGTCGCCTGCTGTCAGCAGGTACAACCCGGAGCAGGAACATCCTCAGTTCTGCTCCTCAGTCTTAATCGCAGATGCTTCGTTTACTTTGCAAGGTTGAAGGACAGTCCTTTCTCCTCTGAATGCTTTCCACTCAGAAGCATTCCAGCTCGGTGTATTTTAGACCCTGAGTGGTTACTATTTTTTGTGTCTTTTCTTGGCTCTTTTCTCTCTATGCTGCCCCTAAGGAAGGCTATGTTGAGGTGAAACAACCATGTGGCGGTTTTACTCAGAAGCCCTGTTCTACAGTAATTGGGTCCCACTGGTCGACTAAATCTCTCTGTGTGGGGCGGAGTCACTCCCAGGAAATCTGTGTTCCCTTCTTGTAATATGTCTTCCTTTGGGGCATTAATTCCTCTCCCCTCTCTACACCCCATGCCAATGTTATTAGCCATTGTGTGAGTTATTTAATTCTCACCATAATATTCTGCATGTCCTTCCAAGAAATCTTACCAGCTTCCATGTAAATCAGTAGATGCAAATAAATTTTAAATGAAGGTAAAATATGTCTCCTAAGTTCTCCTCACAGACATATTGAAAATTTGGTTCTGGTATAGCGAGGACACCCGCCTCTTGCATATTTTGAATGAGAAGATCTCGGCTACTATAGTGTACTATCATCCTGATATGTTCATAACAAAATACGCAATGTCCATTTCTTTCTAAGGTTAAAAGTACATTAAGTGAAATCAATATAGATTGTCATGGCTGTTCATTAAATTTTTATATTAAGATTATAAGAAATCCATGTATAATAAATTAAATAAAGAAAATAGAACAGTCATAAATGAAAAAAAAGTTATTTGATTATAAAAAATATTTCCTCTGGGAAATCATTTTAGCAACCCAAAGAGGTTTCTGAGACCAAAATTGCCCAGGGACAGAATGGAAAGTAGATTTATACTTGTGTGCCTGCTCTGATAAATTTTTAGAGCCTGTCTCTGATGTTATTTTGAGCGTTGCAAACTGGGTACAGGCTCTGCAGCAGAGTCGAGGCACACCAGCTGTGGCTAGCATGAGCATGGGACAGGGGAGGCTCTATTCTATGCTCTGCATTTTCCATCTTGGCCTTTAGGGAAGAAACGAAGGAAAATGAATTTCAGTAACAATGACTGGACTCAGAATGTCTAATCAGGGCCTATCATCAACATAAGTGCTGGGAGCCTAGGTTCCTTTTTTCAGAATCTCAGGGAGTTTAATAAGCTGTCTTGTACAAATAGCAGCAGTATAAATCAGTCATTTAAAAACATCTAACTCATGTAATCCCCAAAATAAGTAACTGAATGATAAGTAACTAGTCATGAAAATTTTGGATTGTCATTGAAATTTTAAAAATCAAGTATAATTAGGACATAATTTAACACATAAAGATTAATACTTAAAAAAAACTCAACTTTATAGAAAATTTGAACATTTGGAGAATTTTTTATTCACTGAGTAATGTAACAACTGGTAAAATAACAACTATATCAACCATTCTGTGTTGATTCAAAGAGGGACATATATTACTGACCTGTTCCAATAGCTATTAATATTTAAAGTAAGAAAGGATTTGGAATGGAGACTGTCAATGAGATGGATGGGAGTGTTTGGTTACTTGATTAATAGTAATTTCAGGGACACCTGGGTGGCTCAGTCAGTTAAGCCTCTGACTCTTGATTTCAGCTCAGGTCATGATCTCAGGGTCATGAGATCAAGCCCCAGGTGGGGCTCTGTTCTCAGCAGGGTGTCTGTTTGGAATTCTTTCTCTCCCTCTCCCTCTGCTCCTCTCCCAACTTGTTCTCGCTCTCTTTCTCTCTAAAAATAAATACATAAATCTTTAAAAAAGAATAATTTCATTGATGACAATATTTTGAATTGTCCTTTTGATTTCCGCTTAGGTTTTCTCTATCTTGAGGCGATGCTCAATCCATAGTAAGACTCTAGATAAATGAAAATTGTTGTTTAAATAGAAGAATATTATTGTTTAAATGGCCGGATGGTCAATGTGAATGTTGTGGTGTGAACGCCTCATCACAGATACCAGCTCAGGTAGAATCGCCTTGAGATAAGAAGTTTAAAGATGTGAAAATTGATTTCCATAAAAACACCCATGGCATCAGACCTCTTGGTAAATTTTTGTGCTGAGCTCTGGGCTGGGACATTAGCAGGAGGGCCTCCACCACAGGTGTGGGAGGCTGCTAATCACAGCACAGTGGCTCAGGGCTTGGAACCTGGATCCCAGTTGCCTGAGTTCAAACCCCTGCCTTGTTCTTTGTCTGTAATACGAAGATTAAGCAATAGAAAAGCGGCCTTGATATTTGGGATCCTAATTTTATGCCTTGGTGTTTTCCTATTGAAAATAAAGAAAAAAATCTTACAGAACACCCATACTAGACATAGGCATTCTGTGACCATACTGAGGTAAGGCAAAGCAAGAGGTTGATCATTTTACCCAAGGGCATACAAAAGACGACGTCACCTTGTAAAACGTGGAACACCTGCTGAGACGAGTGACTGCTACTTCATTAGCCTCATTGTAGTCTGCTCTCCTTCTAAAACATCTTAATGTACCCAATAATAAATGACCCCTGCTTGCTGACAGCACCCAAAACAGAGTGAAATTCCTGCCTCTAGAACCCTCTTGTAAAATCCCCTCACCAAAGCCCAAATCCTAACATCGGTCTTTCTGTCACTCTCTGAGGTATGCCATGGATCTCTGTGGGTCTCACTTGCCGCAAGAAGAGTTAAACCCAACTTGAATAACTACAGGTGTTCCCCCTTCTAGTCTTTGACAAGAGAATGAGGGTTGGTTCTGTCTGAGGGCTGTGAGGGAAGAATTTGTTTCAATTTTTTCTCCTGACTTGTAGATGCCTATCTCTTCTGCTGGTCTTCACATGGTGTTCCCTCTGTGTGTGTTTCTGTGTCCAAATTTCCCCTTTTTATGAAGATACCAATCAGATTGTGTTGAGGTCCACCTTCATGACCTCGATTTAACCTGATTATTCCTGTAAAAATGTTAACTTCAAATAAGGTCATGCTATGTGGTACTGAGGGTTAGGATTTCAACATATGAACTTGGGAAGGGGCACAAACAATTCATCACAATTATTATGTGCATTTATTGTATTTTTTAAAGTTTTTCTTTTTTTTTTTTTTCTTTTTTTAGTAATCTCTACACCCATCGTGGGGCTCGAACTCATGGCCCTGAGATCAAGATTCCCATACTCTTCTGACTGAGCCAGCCAGCCACCCCTTATTATGTGCATTAAAAAAATATTCTACAATGTAAAGGCTATGACTATACTCTCAGAAATAGAAAAAAAAAATCAAAGAATTATTTTAACCGTAACTTTCATTTAACTAAGGTGGTTCTTTTAAAGGGCAGCCTGCTTGGGAGTTTGCCATGTTGTAAAGGTACTGTGACTTATTGGTTTAATAAGAAGTGGTACCATTGATACTACAACTGGGATACAGTCTCAATTATGGGAAATGACAATTTCATAGTTCTGAAAACAACTCCCTTTTATAATTATAGAGAATTTCCTTTGTGGTTTTGAAAGCTCTTTAAGTCATTCATGTTACCTCATGAGGTCTGCTTAAGTATGTGGTTACCACTTCATTTTGAGCATCCCCAGTAATTCTGCAGGTGGTAGACAAAAAAGCATGTTTAATACACATAGCGAGTGGCAGCTGCATTCTACTACAGAACAAGCAAACCATATCATATTTACCACTAGAATCTGACTTTCATTAGATTTGTCCTGGATCAATGGGGCTTAAAACTTCAAGGAGTCCTTTGAGAATATATATTACGAGAAAGATTGGTTTCTCACCAGGAAAGTGCTTTGTGTGTGTGTGTGTGTGTGTGTGTGCGTGTGTAAACACAAATTTTGCATAAATGTCAAACCAGCTGAAGGTGCTTCAAAGCTTATTTAGGAGCCCCCCAGGGCCCTACTGTAAAACTTTTTTTTTTTTTTTTTTTGAGGCAGTTTCTGCTGAAGGTGTCTTGTTTGCTTTAGCCTCATCTCCAAATGTGGCATCTTTATTGGCTTCTAGAGCCTCAGTTCAACCCCACAGGCTCTAGGCTCATCTCCTTCGTCTTGGTTCCGTGTCAGTGCTCATTGCCTTGTGTCTGACCTTACTGGTCCTTGGGAACTTCTCTGAATGCCACACTTCCTAAGCTGCCCTCCTCCTTCCTTCGCTGTGGAATATAAGAAATTAGTTATTGTAAATCCCTGTGCATTTTGGGAAACTATCGCCTAAATTATCTGTTTTCTTTAAGGATCTTACTTGATTTTTTTCAAAATTCTACACTTGATCTTAGCCAAAAGGCCGAGAAGTGATTGATTTTTTTCAAAATTCTAGAGTACAATCTGTAGTACATTTTTAAAAGTATGTTTGTTCATACCTTGGTTCCCTGAAACATAGACCGTGTCTTCAAAATGCATTTTTTCCTCATATTTAGGATCATATGGACCACTCTTTTAAGCCCTACACTTTTTTCTCTTTTTTTTTGATATCTTATTTAAATTCAAGTTAGTTCACATATAGTGTTAAGTCCTACGCTTTTTATTAACCTTTGAAACACACGCAAAATTTGCTATTTGTTGTCT
The DNA here is from genome assembly GCF_023065955.2 of Ursus arctos. NCBI lineage: Eukaryota > Metazoa > Chordata > Mammalia > Carnivora > Ursidae > Ursus > Ursus arctos. Next base: position 53,490,577 of record NW_026622775.1, on the reverse strand, counting down.
GAATAAAACAATTCTTGAGTAATCGGAATACCATATTGGACAAATCATTTAAAAATACATCATATACACATATAGGATCTTATGACTACTTTGAAAATCAGTATCATATAATTGTATGTTTTATTTGGATTGGCTGTTTCATTATGTTCTTTCCTGAAGAACTGACAGGTAAAATCCCATTGTATTATTTCCAAAGCCATTAGAAGTGCATCTATGTACTTAAGTGTTGAAAATTGCAAAATATGCAATATTGCCTTTGCTGCAGCATGAAGTATTTCCTGAACCACTCAATCCAATATGGTTCCCTGAATCTGAGTACTTCTGTTTCTGCAATTATCTCATTACATTATAATCACTAATTTTTTTTCTTTCTGTTTTATCAGCTCACTGTATTCAGATTTTTGAAATCAGAGATGGTTATTGTTTGTTACCCCAGCACGGAGCACAGTGCCCTTTACTCAGCAGGCACTCAAGAAATACCTGTTGAGTTAACAAAAGGAAGCTTAAGTCAGTAGAGAAATAATTGGAGCAGGGGTTAGAACCCTCTTCATATTATGACAGATGTTTCTTTTTGTCATTGCCACTATAGAATAATTTTAGAAGGTCATATGAAGAAATTCAGTAACAGTATCTAATAAACATCCTTTAGATTGGGAGCATTGGCTACAAACACTTCTTTCAAGAAATTTACAAGGTAGTTGGAAATACAGGCTTAAAGTAACAAAGAAAAGTTACAAAATGCAAAAGAACTTAAAAATATGTGAGGCAATATTGTGCAAGCTATTTACATATATATTGAGAAGTTGTAATAACAGTGATTGGAGCCACTCTAATAGAAAGAGCAGAAAATAATGAAAAGTAAAAATACAGAGATATTTCAGTTTTTGTACTGCCACTTCAAATCATCAAATGGAATGCCACTTATGCATAGATAAACAAAGTGCTTATGGGCATCCATTCACCATCTTTCATCCTCATGAGTGAAAGCAGGAAGTCACAAAAATATAACTAAGGCAAATGAAACATAACCATGGATTATAGCCCTGGATTGCAGTTACCTGGTGCTAATGAATGATACAGATGAAAAGAAAGTATGGGATTTGCATACAGTTCTGTAAATTTGCAGCCTAATTAATGTAAAGAATAAGAAAAAAAAAAGTAAGAGACAAGGATTCATTCCTGTGATCAATTTTGTCAGATTTTTCATATTTAGTATATGAAAAAAAATTTTTTTTAAAGATTTTATTTATTTATTCGACAGAGATAGAGACAGCAAGCGAGAGAGGGAACAAAAGCAGGGGGAGTGGGAGAGGAAGAAGCAGGCTCCTAACGGAAGAGCCTGATGTGGGGCTCGATCCCATAACGCCGGGATCACGCCCTGAGCCGAAGATAGACGCTTAACCGCTGTGCCACGCAGGCACAGTATATGAAAAAATTTTTAAACAACTTACTCTTGAGAAAGTAGGAGCTCTGAAATCTTGCCACATTTCCTGAAACCTTTGATGAAATGTCAACCGGACTTCTTTCCCAAATGAAATGCTTGCATGAATACACACACACACACACACACACACACACATGTGCATACAGGGATATGTGTGTCTATATCTATATATGTCATATATATTATTTTTAAAACCTCTATTCTAAATCACAACCAATTTATTAAAAAATATGTGCCTAGCTATAACTTGGGCAAAATATAATTTAACCCATTTAACTAATTTGAACAAACTGGGGGAAACTAGGTTGAAATTATCTGGGAAGTACGGTTTCTTTATGTTTGTATATAGTGATTTGAGCTACAACAAAGGAAAAAATAATATTAGGGATACTCTTTCAATAGATATGAATGGTTAGTTGTCAGCTGACGTAAACATCAGGTTGAGTAGCTTCTGCTTTTACTGAAGATGTACCATTTTAGGAAGTGGATGTCTCTTAATTGGGTAAATATTACCCTAAAAATGATACTTGCTAATCACTTGCAAATTGACAAACTAAAATTCATTGAAGTTCCTGGTCGAATAATGACAGATATTAAATCAATGAAGTCTGTAATAATTGCCCAATGCGAAAATTCTGATTATAAACTTTGGTTACAACTCAGGGTAAGGAGTATTGCATTTGCAAACACCATGCATGTTGTACACCTGTTTTACTCTCACCATCAGTCTCCGAGTGCCTTTCTCCACTGACCACTGTTTTAGGGACTCCAGACTGGCCTGCACAGAGGGTCCTGCCTGGAAACTTGCCACAGGCAGCAGACTTTTGCTGTACTTCCCATTAGCTTTTCTCCTTTCTTGCCTAAGTCCAGTTAAATTCATGCTGCTCCATACCTTCTTAGGTCTATCCAGGATCCCCTGTAGTGCCCTTACTGTTCTCTCATTTTCTTCTGTTGCTTTTTAAGTTATTAATTTTTTAATTCACATTAATTTTTTTCTTTTGAATCAGTTTATCCCTTTCTTGTACCATATATGTGAGAATAGAAATAAGTGAGCTCAGGGCACCTGGGTGGCTCAGTCGGTTAAGCGTCTGCCTTCGGCTCAGGTCATGATCCCAGGGTCCTGGGATGGAACCCTGTGTCCAGGCTCCCTGCTTAGTGGGGAGTCTATTTCTCCCTCTCCTTCTGCCCCTCCCAACTGCTTGTGCTCTCTCTCTATCAAATAAATTAAAAAAAAATCTTTTAAAAAAAGAAGTGAGCACATGAAGATACCTAATAAGATATACTTTCATATTAAAGAAAAATAATGCCATAGATTGAATGCAGAAGTATATAAAACCTAAAAATAGTGTCATGAATTTTCAAAGCATTCTTAAATTCTTAGGATCTGCTTTTGGGTGGTCTCCCTGCCTCTTCACTTTCCTCTAATTACATCTATGTTGTTTTCTCAAGCACTCAAAACATTTCATAGAAAATATGAACTTTTGTCATTTGGATAATGATCACATTATATTATTATCTATTGTATTGTAAATGTTAATATTTCAGCTAAATTAAAGGCCTGATTAAGCCATTGATAATCAGCTCAAATAAAGACTTGATTAAACCATTGATGATGGACCTAAGCACATTCTATACATTTTTTTCCCCATTGGAAAAGCTTCAGACAAGTACTTCAGAAACTCTTTTGGAAGCCAACCTCTTTTTTATTTGGAGACTTCTGTATTATCTTAAGCTGTTATTGATGAATAGCATACTTCATGTTGTTTAATAGATGTAGTCTTAAAAAATGTTATAATTTCAGTTTTTATCAACCTATGCATATTGTGCACACTTCTAAATTTATAACTGGGTATTAAGAAGAATCAAAATAAGTCATTTGTCAAACAGATGAACTCTCCCTTCCCAACTTGTCTACTTAATAAGTCAGATTTTTTTTTTTTTATAGAAAAGTATTTTAATGGGGAAACATAGAGAATTGGATGCCTTGGTCTGTCAAATCATCTGTTCCCAATATAGTTAAAAAAATGCTTGGAGTTAATCTACAGTGGATAATTTCTGTTTCTTTGTCCCTTATTGCTTGCAAGTTTCTCTTTTTTGTCCTCTTCCTCCTATCCCACTTGCCTTTCTTTGGAAATCATGAACCCTTAGAGATGACTTGATTTCTTGCCAGCTATCAGTCAGACCTCCTGTACTCTCTTGTGATTTTCTTTCTTTTTTTTTTTTTTTTAAAGATTTTACTTATTTATGTGACAGAGAGACAGCCAGAGAGAGAGGGAACACAGCAGGGGGAGTGGGAGAGGAAGAAGCAGGCTCACAGCGGAGGAGCCCGATGTGGGACTCGATCCCGGTACGCCGGGATCACGCCCTGAGCCGAAGGCAGACGCTTTAACGACTGCGCTACCCAGGCGCCCCTCTCTTGTGATTTTCTAACACAGGAAATAGCATAATCCAAAGCTTGAACTTGGCAAATGGAAATTTGACTCGTCTTCACTTTGGGGCTCTTGATAACTCCATATTCTGAAATGTGATGTTCCTTCTGGGGTATTTTCAGGTCAGATGATTGATTATTTTGTTTATCAAGTTTTCTTCTAAAATGATAAACATAAATTTGATACAGAAGAGTAGCATAAAGCTATGTTGGTAGCTCTGTTGTCAGAATTCAAAGATAAGCTGTAGCACTTCCTAGTTGTGTGATGTTAGCAAAATATTATTAGCTGTGTGTGCCTCAGTTTTCTCATCAGTAAAACTGGGATAATTAAGGGACTCATAGTGAAGATTTAATGAGTTTATAGAAGTAAAGTGCTTAGATCAGTGTCTTTCCATTGAAATTAATCAATACATGTTTGCTCTCATCATGATCTCATCTTGAAAAAGTATGTAACATATCATGGGCAATATATAGCAAATACTTGTTGAATGAATGAATGAATGAATGAATCAATAGTTTCAACTCAGTATTCCCATAAACACCTGTGAATTTTTAGAGCTTTCTCTTTGACTTACTTAAAGATATTAGATGTACAAAAACTGTCTTAGAGTTTGTAAAGTTCAGGTTGATTTATTCTGGCACTTCATGTAGGTCAAATCAATTAGACAATATTCTTTATTTCTATTTAAAATAGTGAAACAGTAGCTTTCACAAATGATGACCCTGGGTATAAACATGAGAAATGACTAGTCTTTTCAATTGAATTTCAGCAATTTTAGCACTATTTTATTGCTATTATATATACTACTATTTAACATTATTTACAGGTGTGTTAAAGGAGCAATATGGGCAGTACCTTGAACTCCCAATGCCCATGATATTATATTTATGGATATATACACAAAACTAAAACCGTTTATTGATGAAATAAATTTGTTATTCTCAATCACTTGATACTGGAATACATGTTCCCTGTCTACATCCTTTCCTTCAGTGAATTATTCAAATTAAGTCAAATGATCTTGTTTTTCATTAGACTCAATTTAATCCTATTGTACCTTCTCAATATACAGATTCTCTGTCATAGAAAATGGGGTTTCATATTTCTTATCCTGGACTCTTACACAAAAAATATACTATTATTTCTTACTCTCCTCCTCATAATAGTGGGAAATACCTTACCCTCTAGGTTGATGATTTATTACAATTTTTCAAAACTATTTTAACAAATAGATGAAGTTTGACTTAAGGTAGTTATATTGAATTGCAACACACTTGCAGAAATAAGTCCCTGCTTTCGAATCATATATAATAATTAAGAATTGCCCATGGCAGCTGGTGAAGGAGGAATATTGCTAAAAATCACTTCCTATTCTCACTACAAAACTCAGTCAGCTTTCATAATGGCAAAGTGGCTACTCCCTGGATCCCACTCAATTCAAAATCATTTATAACAAGTTCAAGTTCAATACTGTGAATATTGCTTTTTGTATACCGATTTCTTGATTTATTGATGATCCATGATATTTCTTTATAATCTAAATGTATCGTTTTTAATCAGGAAAAATACAGAAAATGGGTACTGAATACCAAGATGGAATTTGCCCAGAAAAGATAAGTGAAAGGTTACTTAAGGATTTTAGGCTGGCTCAGAAAGAATTAAATAAAATGAGATGTCATGTGAGTGCATTTGCTTTGGGAGTATTCTGTAAACTCATGCAAATATACAGGAATTTAATTTTTTCTTGCTTCTTCAAACATATGTAGGACATGGTACACTCCATTTTAAGTATAATTCATTATGAAAAAAGTCTATTTTTATGATTGAAATCTTTGGGAAATACTCAGGATAGACCTGCTTTATACTTTATTCCACTATGGAACCATGGTACAAAAAGAATTGAGTATTTTAAAACCACTGCCATTTTCAAAATCCCATGTATACATTTTTAACAGTTTTCAAAAGATATATGTAAACTGCTATTCTCCTACTGAGGAGTGAAATTAATGATTGGTGGGCTCCATTTCAACAGACCATTTACCTTCCATTGTCATAAATATTAGCTATCTGACAGGACACTATTAACTAGTCCCCAGGAAACTAATTGCTGAAAAGGCTTGCAGGTGATTTTATAACTAGAGTTATGAAAATGCAAACATTCTTGCAGTAAGAGCATGTGAACTCTTGAGAGCTTAGTAAGAAAATCAACATTTTCCTGCTCCTGAGAGATGGATCATAGTACCAGCGTCATTGACAGATCAGTTTACCTTTTAGTGCAGTACAAAGAGAAAGGGTTGTAGGCTGTCAAACATTTCAACAAGTAAGAAAAATGGTAGAGCCTTGAGGTAAAGTTGAAAAGAATTGTGCCTGTTGGATTCTGTGGAACATTCAGTTATGTTTTAATTTCTTAGAATTTAGTAGGTATTGCTTTCTTAATTCAAAAGACAGTTCATCTGAAATGTTCTATTTTTGTGGAGAATATTGAAATAGTGCAAATATTTTCAGTTCTCTACAATATTAAAGAAAATAGTCATTTTGGGTTCAGTAAAATACAAAGTTTTATAACAGTAACATTGTTCCCCTTCTCCACAGAATGCCCATTTGAGTTATGAGTTATTTTGTTTTTTCGGTTGTCTGTGTTAAATAAGTAATTTGCCTTTTCTCTTAGAATGTGTTGCCTTCTCAGTAAGATGGCATGTAAACCGTATAAATTTTCATAAATCAGTTTTCGGAATTCATTGTTTTTACTCTTTCATTGCTTTTGTTAATGATGCCAATTATTGGATAAAAATAACTACAGAAAATTTAGCCCTCCTCCAGGCCCCTCAATCTTGAATCTCTATGAATGGCAATTTTCCTGACTGTTCTCAAATAGATCCTTTCCTAAAGCAATGCAAAGCATCTTCTCAATTATATCTCTATCCACTGACATTTGGATTTTTCTTGATCTTTGATAGCTCCCACTTGTGTGCATGCAATATTTTTGGTTCTATAATATTTTGCTGTGCTTAACATGTGTTTATGTTATTACATTTTCTCATATTTAACATGATGAGGAGTACCTAAAATTTATGTTTATAAAAAATCCAGTTTTTAATTATAAGATTCAGATTGACTAGTACAAAAACAGTGTTTAAGTGAAAAATATAATTTGGGTGTGTGGGTGGCTCAGTTGGTTAAGAATCTGACTCTTGAGGGGCGCCTGGGTGGCGCAGTCGTTAAGTGTCTGCCTTCGGCTCAGGGCGTGATCCCAGCTTTCTGGGATCGAACCCCACATCAGGCTCCTAGGCTGTGAGCCTGCTTCTTCATCTCCCACTCCCCCTGCTTGTGTTCTCTCTCTCACTGGCTGTCTCTCTCTGTCAAATAAATAAATAAAATCTTAAAAAAAAAAAAAAAGAATCTGACTCGATTTCAGCTCTGGTCAGGATCTCAGGGTCTTGAGATCAAGCCCTGTATGGGGCTCTGTGCTGAGTGTGGAGCCTGCTTATGATTCTATCTGCCCCTTGCCCCAGCTCTCTCTCTCTCTAAAAAATAAAATGAAATAATAAATGAAAAATATAATAAATAAAAAACAAGAAAAAAAATGTAATTATTTAATATAATTTAATTAAAAAGATTTTAACATTTACTATGAAATATAACAAAATACAGAAAAATATAAATCAGGTATTTATATTTTAATAATCATAAAGCAAAAACCATTTCATTTAGCCTTACAAAAATATTTGAGGGTAAATATAGTTATCATTTATTGACCATTTGCCGTGATGTCATGGAATCAGCATGCCATGGTATTATCCTAGCTCTAGCCCTGCTTACTAGCATGTGGGTTTGGGTATATTTCTTTATCTTTCTCTAACTTACTTTTCTCTATTATTAAATGGAGATATGTAATAATAAATAAATATATACTTTAGAGCAGTGCTGTCCAGTCGACCTCTCTGTGTTGATGGAAATGTTCAATATTCTGTGCCGTTTGATATGGGAGTTACTAGAGGAATATGGCTCTTGGGGACTTGAAATATGACCAGTGTGATCAAGAAATTAATTTTTTAATTTTAATAATTTAAGATTAAATACATGAGGCTAGTGGCTACCTTATTGGAAAGCCCAGACTTGGGGAGTTGTTGTTTAGTTGTTAAATGAGATAATACATGGGTAGTGCTTAAAAAGCTGCCCAGCATATGCTATTATAATACTAATTATCGTGGCTCACACATGGTTAAACATATGTTTAACAGACAATATTCCTTTAAATATAGCAATTATGTGAGATAGCCATTACTCTTCAGATGAGAAACCCAGTCTCTTTGGATTAAGTAACTTGCCTCAGTCTATAAAGGATCTAGGGTCCTTACCAAGGATTAATGGCTAATGTGACCTCTAGTCATACTAGTTCCCATATTTTTTCTAACAAATACCATCTTAAAGTATGCTTAATATTCAAGCTTAACTAACATATTTACTTTTTAAAAGTCTCTCTTTAACCATGTATAATTAACATTTTTCTAGTTGACTAGCTTTTTCTTCCAATATGCATGAATGGATATTTTATCCTTACTGAGATCCTTTCAGGGAAAAAATAAACATACAATAAACAAAAATATTTTGATGACCTTTACCTCAGTTATATTTTTTAAAACATCTTAAGTGATATGTACTTTTATTAAATATTTGGAAAATAAATTCAGGCACAAAGAGTTGATAATATTTATAGATATAATTCTACTATCCATTTTGTTTCTCCTATACTTTTTCAAGGAAAGAGTTTATTTGAATTGAACTGTGTAAAAAGTAGAATATTCTTTGACTATTGTTAATAACTATTACACATCACATTCTGAAAGAAAATCACCTGGGAGTTGGTTCATATCCTAGAAGCTCTCAGAGGTTATTTACTTGGTTCAAATAGAATAGTAGCCTGGTAAGGAGAACGATCTCCTGTGTGTAATAACACATCCTGACAAAACTCCACTATACATCAGAATGAAAACAAGAAGGGTGATAGATTGTTGCTGACAAGTTGGTGATGACACCCACTGTATGTCTTACAAATGTGTATGTGCAATCTCATTTGTTGACGTGCTTGGTATTTTGTTTTAACATATTTTTAGTATTGGAAAGTATTTTTAAATGATTGTGTTTAAAAGCACAGCAAAGCCCATTCTTGGAGGTGTTGACGTGAGGAGGGCTATCTCTGAGATCTGTTGCCAATGACTATAGTGTATCCCTATTTCCATACTTATAAAAGCAAAACCAAAAAACCCCATTTTATGGCAGTGTTAAAAAATATGATAAGCTACTACTGGGTAATCTTAGAATTATTTTCTGTGTTCCTATAGCCCTTCTTTTCTATATTCTCCTCTATCTATAACCAATCATGTTAGCCTCGAATCGCTGTGTTAGGATTAGGATGTAAAATGCTGTCAGGATATAGTGATTTTATACTTAATTATACAGTACCCCAAAGCATTTGCTATTTCTAAGTAAACATTGTAAAACATTGAAAAGAGGATTTGGTTTCTTAAGAATAAAAAAACATACAATGACTTGCACATGTGGCTTATTATAAAATCTGCTATTTCCACGAGAGCGTCTCAGTTATTGGAATTGTGTGACACAGAAAAATATAGGCAGAATGAATTGTAGATGTTCAAGATTTGGTGAAATACCAGAAAAAAAAAAAAAACCCTAAACTTTTGTATGTATATAATCAAGATAGTTATTCTAGGGAAACATTTCTAGAATTGTTCTTTCCAGAACTTCAGTAGCATAAAAAAAGGTTAAAAAAACTCAACCTATTAAACATTTATTATGCGATTCTTAAAAATCTTCACTGTGTGAAAGTGCCTGGCAAATTGTTCAGTAAGTAGGATATAGTATGTGTCTTTTCCCAAACATTAACACCAGAAACAGCACCCCCCCCCCTTTTTTTTTTTCTGCTGATCAATCAACGGAGTTATTAAAAGTTTAGAATTTTATGAGTGTATCATTGTTCAGGGACATTTCTAAATACTATTTGCAAATTTTATTTTATTCCTTTGCATGGGTACAATTTAAACACTAATGTCTGAAGTTGCTTTAGATCTTTATTTGCTTCATATTTTTAACTCTCCATCTCCCCAGGTCATGATATTATATGGTACTTAATGTTTATCAAACCCAGGAAATCTCACCTACCACTCTTCGTAAAGTTGGGTTGTTCTCAGAGGTATAACAGCTAACTAAACTTGGGGATTTTGTATTTTCCCCTCTTTTTATCTCTATCTTTCTTTAGTCCATATTTTATTTCATAGGTTATTAAAGCAGAATTTGAAAAGAAAAAAAAAATTACAAACAGGGGCGCCTGGGTGGCGCAGTTGGTTAAGCACCTTCCTTCAGCTCAGGCTCAGATCCTGTTCCCAGGGTCATGGGATCAAGTCCTGCATCAGGCTCTTTGCTCAGCAGGGAGTCTGCTTCTTCCTCTGCCTGCTGCTTTCCCTGCTTGTATGCTCTCTCTCTCGCTCCCTCTCTGACAAATAAATAAATAAAATCTTAAAAAAAAAAAAAGAATTTATGTTAAAAAAAAAGTACAAACAGATTTTGAAGGCGTGGTTCTGGAAATTTCATTCTCTGCACCACCACCACTCTCCCAGAATAATGCAGTGACAAATGTTTGTGAATAATTTCTTTTGCTGGAGATCCTGCATTTTACTCTCAGAATCTCAATTAACATACAGCCCTGTAATGTTTGTTTAAAAACTACAAAACATTTTCAATGAGTGCTTTGAATAGAAAACCAGTGTTTGGCCAAATTCCAGTTCAAGTAATTATATTCTCCTTCCCTAAATCTTACCCTATAATTTTCATTCTTGAATCGTGGAAGAGTATTAACAATTGGGATCATTTATGTCTGTGCTTTGGTTTTAAGCTCTTTAGATACTTTGGATGGGAAGCTCTGGGTACTATCAATGCTTAAAATGGTATCAGGTTAGTTGGTCATACCTTAGGGCATATTTCTAAGACATTCCTTTAAATGGCCTAGAGAAATTATGCAGACCTCAGTGAGTTACGTTATCTTATTTTCCTTATGTTTTTACTTTGAACTAAATCCCATATTTTACATTCTTTAAAATGGAAAAAAAAAAAACCTTCTCCCGTACATCATAGCTTTTCCCTAGGAAGTTGCTGTTCCATATCTTCTCACATGCCGGAACTACAAAAAGGGGGCTGATGCACCGTGGGATGAATACCACCCACCGGGCAAGCAACTGTTCATGGTGCAGAGGAAGTAAAGTTGCACGAGTGTATTTATAAGTGCAGATATTTAAGTTAGTATAATATAAACAGGAAGTGATTTAGAGGAAAAGAGTTACTAACTTTGTGTGTTTTTATAAATTGAAGTTGGAAAAGTGAGGGGACAGAGCCACCATGATTGCACTCTGACTTCTCATTAACGAGCACTAGCTGCCCTGTACAGTGTGGTGGTTAACGAGAACCCGAAATGTGGCAGAGTAAGTTGAGATTATGCTGTCAATATGTAACAGTTAAAGACTTAGTGTTAACAATAATGTAAAATATATCAATTCTTACATTGATTAGATATTACCTATTTTAAATGTATTGGATTAAGTAGAATATATTATTAAAATTCATTTCACCTGTTTTGTTTTTTTTTTACTTTTTATATGCAGCTACTAGAAAATTTAAAATTGTGTATGGGGTTCACGTAATATTTCTATGAGACGGGGTTGCTCTATATCTTCCAAATATTGCAGTCATATTTTCTCTGCCATTTTAATTTAATTTTTTTGACCTTTTCAAGTCTTTCGTATTTGCTTGTTAACAATTCCCTATTTAATACCTCCTGCCCAGTGATTTAAAATTTATTCTGTGGAAGTGGTAAAACTCAAGTGAATTAACAGCATGTTCTAGGAGCTTTAGACTTTTATGAATTGAAAAGGGGTAGATTTTGAATTGCTTTACACAGCAGTTTTTATTGCATCTCATGTGTTCTGTTTTCTTCCAAGCTTTTGTTGTAACTTCAATTAGAACACTTGGGAATATTGCTTTGTTTTATTTTCTGCATTTTAAGGGACTAGACACGTGACGAAATCCTGGAATAAATTATATGATATTACGAGACACACCATATAATTTCCTATTCTGAGGGTGATAACCACTTACTTGGATGGACAATTTAACACAGGTAGTGCGGTAAAATAATTTCAAGGCAAAACATTAGAATAATTGAACACTGCTCTTCCTCCCATCACCACAACTACCAAGCACAAAGAGAGCAGGAGAGATCAGATAGCACATTATGTCTTTGGTTTGCTAGATGCTAGTAATTTCACCTAGGGTTCATGCGATCAGATTTCGGAGCTGCTGTTCTGCAGGGCTTGTTTCTCAATCATTGACTCCAATAAAAATGGTATCCTATAGAGATGTCCTCAAAATCTGTAGCAGTTTTAGAACATGGAGAAGATTGGTTTATTGAAAAGACACAGGAATGATAGAAATTTTCAATTTTTTGTTGAATCCCATGTAATCATAGGTAGGGAGGATTTTGGAAGAGGTCATGGCAGGATTATAGTACTAAAAATGAATGTTGAACAGACTTCTTTATTCCTCCCTTCTATTGAGGTAATTTGTTTCTTTTGCTCAGTTGCTTAATTCCATGAGAGCTGCATATAAACTGAGAGCTCAAATACTCTTTTAGCATGGTAGATAGCTATTTTTTTTTTCTTTCCTCTAACTCTCATGTTATAACAAAACCCCCACTTCTCTTGTTGCTACACCAGATTCATTTCACATATATGATTTCTGGTGGAGCGTTTGTGTGTTCATAGGACCTGACCCTGATCCCAAGATAGGCACCTGACCCATTTGGGCTGTTCAAACTTTTTGGGGGAAATTATAGAGCCGAAGCCAGAGAGAATATAGTCTATCCCTAGATGCATTGGTTCTTTTTTTTTTTTTTTTTTTGGGGTCACAATGATCACTTTGGTGAAATGCGTACAGTAAAATACCTGGGATTATAAAGAAAACAAATTGTATTGAAATAACAGTTTTCAAAGTATAAAAGGAAACCTCAAATTTGATATACCATTATGTGTGATTCTTACCAGATAAAATAGCACTGGCATCAGGGGATTGGGACAAAAAATGAGAATGAAAGCAAAGATGAGAAATGAAGAGACAGAGTTCTGACAATGATTAAAACACTGGTTCTAGTTTTTCCCCCAAAACCCAGACATATTGCTGTCAAGTTCTCTAACACCCACACATGTAAATTCTATTTGTTAGTTGATGACTTTGAAAAAAAACTGCTTTGTGCCTTGATACTGTGTTGTTTGAATTTAATGCTATAGCAACTGTGTTCTATTACAGACATTAAATATGTTAGGAAAATTGTTGCTAAAATTTAGAGTCATAAAGTCAAAGATCACACTATACTTCTTGACTTAAAGATTTTTAAGATAACAGTATATAATATGGTCCACCAGAACTTTCTGCGATGATGAGAATATTTTATATCTGCCTTCTCCAATACTGTAGCAGCTAGCAATGTGTGTTTATTGAGCACTGGAGTGTGGCTGAGGAGCTTAATTTTTAAAATTTTTATTTTATTTTAATTAATTTGAATTTGACCTCAAATAGTTACATATGTAACAGCAGAGGCTATAAAGCAATTCTCTTTAATTTATATAATCTAACAGTTGCCTAAGCGGAAATATCTCAAATTGATGCCAAAAGTTGCTCCAGTTACTATCCCATGGACACTCCATTTATTTTGTATTTTTTAGAGGGTTTCTAAGTGCATTGTAGAAAGATAGTCTCATGTAATGGACAGACCCTTGGTTTAGAAGTCAGATAGATGATCTGTGAGTGAGTCTAAGCCTAGTCACATACTGTGTGTTAGTAACCTTAGAGAAATTATCAGACCTAACTGAATATCAGTTTCATCATCTGTAGAATGGGATTATAATATCCTCTCATGGTGTGATGTGAGAATAAAATCAAATATATTGAGAATGTAGTTTTAGAAGGAGTTTAGCATAGTGCCTATCACTATTGTTAATCAGGAAATATTTGATATTATTATAATGTTTTTTACTTTCGATAATTGCTATAATATCCAGATAGATGAGTTTACTTTAGTTTATGCTAGAGAAATGATAAACAATAAAACCTGTCTTTACTAGAAGATTGAATTTTTGTCTCAATATACTTGGAGTGTATTTTGAAAAGCACACCCTGGTCAATATGTTTAGGTACAAGATACCCTGAAACTCTGGTCACTGTAGTATTTTGGAAGTATGTGATGCTTCGTTTAATTGTTATGTTGGAATGTTTCTACATTTGAAAACATAATTTATTTTCTCAAAGTGGAAATTCTGTTCTCAAATTTCAACAACTGCTCATAATTATATTCTATTTGAATCAAAGTGTACAGTGATTATTAAAGAAGTTCGAGTTTCAGTTTAGTCCAAGTTTAGATGATTTTAAAGTGTTCAAGTGATGCTTTTATCACACAGACGTGTCCAATGTCTGTTACCGAACTGTCAGGGAAATGAGCCTTTAATGACTCTATTCAACAGTCCTGATTATTATACTCTCCATATCCAATAAGTTGAGAAGAAGTTACTCCATGATTCATTGTTATATATATAAAATATTAGCATTGGCCATATTCTCCTATAATGTTACTAACCTTTATCACTTTGGTAGTCTCTATTTATGGGTGATATGACTTATATACACTGAAATTTCTATTTATCTAGCAAATGTCCCACAAGCAGTTTCCTGGAACATTTATATTAATAGCATACTTTAGCTTGATATTTCAAGTTGTGAAATTATTTATGGATGTCCCATAACTAATGGATACTTTCGGATATATAGCTCTATATTTTACAGTGATGTAAAATATTTGGGTTCTTATCTCAAAATACCTTATCTCACATTCTTTAAATTGCATTGCTCCTCTCTGTTGATTTGTGCTTTGGACTCCATTATGTATTATATTTTAAATTTTAAGTAAAAATGAGAGAAACCAATTATTGTGTTTTCTGTGAAAAAAAAAAAAAAGAATTGTTGGTAGGGCCCCTCTCTGCTATCAAAGTTGAAAGCCACCCTGCTACTAATTTTAATTGAAGTTATTATCTGTGGATGGTTTACTAGCATAGCATAGCACCGGATCTATACCACTGTTGAATATGACAATATTTTCAGCTTCAGAGGAAAGATATTTAAGGACTGGTTTCATGCTCTTTAATTCCCTCCTGTATTTTTTTCTTTATCCCTCTATGACATAAAAACTAAGAATGTGGAAGAGCGATTGCTCTCTAAACAAAAAGCTAGCCCAGGCAACCTCAGGCATGGCAGGATTGTGCTCTTTTGGCCGAGGCTCTCTCTAGCCTGTTTAGTCCTGTCCAAAGTCAGAAGGCTACACAAAACCTCGGCCTCTGACTTTTTCAATATGGCAGAAAGCACTGAGTCTCAAACTTGGCAATATCTTGTAATCACCTGGAAAGCTCTACCAAAAATTAATGCCTAGAACCCACCGCAGAGATTCTGATTTAACTCACCGTGGGTGTGGCCTGGGCATTGAGAATCTTTTTTTTTTTTTAATGTCTCCAGATGATTCTAATATGCAGCATGATTTGAGAACAACCACAGTAAGCATCCTAGTCTAATAGATCATGCTTTATCAGACGATGGGCTCAGTGTTACCTTCCCCTGTTTCCGATGAAAAGATAACACAAGTTCCTTTGAATTTTTTACTCTCAGCATGGTACTCTTAAAATGAATGGCATACTTATCACCCTTAGTTAGTAATTTGGACATCCATGCTGATAACTCTGGATTCCTTAAATTCATTGTTTCTCATTTTCTTTTCTTGACATAATGAGTGCACCAGCATTGGCCATGGTACTAACTACCCATCATAAAGACCACACCTGGGAAATCCCACCTCTAGGAGCGCTAAGACATATTTGCATTGTAACAAAACCAGATGGGCCCCTGAACAGTCTTACTCTCTCACTTTGTGGACCAAACGTAATATCTTGACATCTTCAGCCATATAAAATATTTACTTCTTGTTATGCATGCAAGGCTATATTCATTTGTCGCCACCCCAAGAATCTGTGTTCTTCTCTTTTCCTACTATCTCTGTTTGTCCTTTTCGGTACCATCAAAGCCAGTTTTCTCCTGTCAGACAGATCAGCCTTTTGCTCTGTGTCCCACCCATTCCACCTTCTTCGGAATATCTCTTACTCCAATCACTTTTTAATTTCAGCTTCTCCTCTCTCCATCATTCCTGGTGGTGCATAAAATTTCTTTTGAAAATCTGTGTCTATTTCTTTGTCACCTAAATGCCACAATTCCCTCAATAATTTTTCTGCCAAGATCTTCTAAAATTTGAATTGTGCTCATCTGTATATTTTAAAAATCATTTGTCAATAGGATTATCATTGCCTAAAAATTGTTATTTAAACTAATCACTGTTCTAATACTTCTCTCTAAAAACTTTTAATAAATTTCTCATTCCCAAATTCAAGGATGTGATTTCAGGGCTTAAATGGTCTGGGAAAACAGAACAAAAGCCTTTATTCCATTCATGCATTACTTTGAAGGGTTATAGAATATCTACTTCATAGATGTCTCTTGAGAGAGAAAATTGGTAATAATTAAGAGAACAATTGAGCTAATGTTTATTGAGCTGTTATTGTCCATGAGTCGCTTTGCCCGGATCATCCCATTTAATCCTCATTACAGCCATTTATTTATTTTTATTTTTTTTAAATAATTTTTTATTATGTTAGTCACCATATAGTATATCCTTCGTTTCTGATGTAGTGTTCCATGATTCATTATTTGCATGTAACACCCAGGGCCCCATGCAATATGTGCCCTCCTTATCATTACAGCCATTTAAATGAAACACCTGAAACCTAGAGAAGGTAAGGAACCTGCCCTAAGTCACAAAACAAGAAAATGGCCAAGCTCAAATTCAAATCCAGGTCTTTCTGATTGCAGAACTCAAGTTTTTGGCATATCTGTATCTATACCTACAGCTATAGCTAAATGTGGAATGTTCACTACAATCAAGGAGCTCATACTTTAATAATATTTAATATTTGGTTAGCAATTTACAATAATGCTATCTTTACACATGTAGTTTTATTTGACTTCCCCACTCAAAAAAACCAATATGTGTCCCACAATAGTAACAGCCATGTGTTCATGAATAAAAACTAATACATCTAATAAACATTTAGCATTTCCACTTGACTTGAAAACATTAGTGTATAAATTAGCTATTGAAAATTATGCCTTAATGTGCATTGCCATTGAATAGAAGAATCTATATTTTTTCTTCAAAACATAATAATTAATCATCGTCCGTTAACATGCTTCCTTTGACAGTCCCCTTGAGAAGATGTCACGGGAATCTTTAATTGTGTGCAACTGAACAGTTTTTAACAAGAAGGATGGTTCTCTATAGCAAATAGGGATTGCTGAGAAAAATAATAATAAAAAAGTGAGTAAATATATTCAGCATGAGGGCAAAGATCATGCCTAACTTATTTTCTGATGTGTTCTCAGTACTCAGGAAAAAATTTGATCTTAGATGATAAATATTTGCTGTAGAGAAGAAAGAATGACTAGAGAATTAATGCAAGAACAGGATGATATGCAATTGTAATTGCTTTCCAGTATCCTGTAGACCAAAAGCAGTCATTGCTCTCACAGTCATACGGCCTAGAGTTCTTTTTGATTTAATTTTCAATATGCATTTTTAATGCTTAGTGAATTGAAAAAAGACATATCCAGATATTCCTTCTTATAAAATAGATATTCAAAAGAAGTATTCAAATTAAATTAATCCTGTCTTCAAAGTGAATTAAATGTTTATTTGGAAATGTTACATAGCGTATTTTAATAATTTTTAGGTGTCCTTTGTTTCTTAAATGCTGTTTTACATTTTTTTAACTTTTCAGAACAAATATATTTGTCTTACTCGCTTTGTCTTGCAAATTGTTTTTAATGTGCATGAACAGCTTTATGAAATTAATTTATTCAGTTTGGTTTTGAAGAAGGAAATATTCTGAGAAAAATACAATTTACTAAGTGATTTCAAAATCTGAAATAAAAAAATACACATATCCCGAGAGGCTCTTGCTTTGTGTCTACAGGGATACAGGTGTGTATGGGACTGCATGCCAGCGCTGTATTTACAAGGGACTTAGAGAGACATCAGCGTAACAGGCCTCTAGTCAGAGAATCATTTACTTCTATGGAGAAGATTATCTTGTCTATAGTCCTCATTTTAATGGTAAAACAGGCAGGAGGTAGTAGAGTAATACCTTAAGGTGACCGGTTACAGTCAATTAGGTTTATTGTTTCATAATCCTTACATTGATAATACCTCATTTGTAAACCCTGAGAGTTATTCTGTCTCTGAAGGACCAGGTAGTGATAGAAGATTCCTTTAGAAAAGGGTTTTTCTGTGTCGTCACTGTTGACATATTTGGTCAAATGTTTCTTTGTTGTGAGGAGCTTTTTCAGTGCATTTTAGGACATTTAGCAGTGGTGCCTCTGGCCTGTAGCCACTAGATGCTAGCAGCAACGCCCCCGCCCAAGCTGTGACAATCCAAACTGTCTCCAGATATTGCCAAATATCCTCTTGAGGCCAAAATCACTGTTTTGGAAGCATCAAAGCACTGCCGAGAGTGATGACATAGGGAAATGAGGCTTTTGCATCCAAATTGCACTGCAGTTGCTATTTTCAAGATCGCTGGGACCTGCAGGCTACAGTGCTCACTGTTTGCACCTCGCTATATTGATCCGTCTGCTGCATTTATCAGTTGATCTTGCCTTCTGCTTAAAAACACCTTTGTTCACCTGGCTTCTAGGAAAGCACCCTCTTGATTGTCCTCAACCCTCACTGGCATCTCCACTGGGTTCCCTTTCCTGATACCTTCTTTTTCTTGGCCTTTAAACATCAGAGTAACACACAGACTCCCTCCTCACAACTCTTCTCTTTTCACACATTTCCTTGGTGATCTTATTGAGTCTCATGACTTTTCAAAAACATTCATATGCTTCCCACATTCATGTTTTCAGATCTTACTACTAACTCATGTATCTAATAGCTTAATGATTCCTCCACCTGATCACATAATGGGCATCTCAAAATTAATATGCCCGAAGCAGAAATCCTCGTCTTCCCATCCTACCAATCCTCTTCTTCCAGGCTTCCCTATGTCAGTAAATGACAGCACTGTTCTTTGATTCACTCAGATAAAACAAGGAAACAAGCTTGGACTCATCTTTGACTCCTCCTTTCTTTCTTTAATATTGTGCATTCAATCTATCAGGAAATCATGTTGGCTGTACCGCCAAATAAAGGCAGAATTCATCAGTTTCGCTACGGCTCTACCACTACCACCCTGGCTATGTTATTATCATCTACCACTTGGGTTAATTCAATATCTCACAGTTTGTTGCCATGCAATTTTTTCTCAATAGCAATTTGATGTTTTTAGCATTTAAATGATCCTGTTATCAAAACCCTTCAATGATTCCCTGCTTCGTTGAGAGTCTTTAGTATGCTTGATAACTTTGCCATCTGTGGCTGCTGGTTAACTCTGACCTCTTCTCTTTTCAATTTCACCTTCCACTTTCTGCTGCAGGGTCCCGTTCTCAAGCATGTCAACATTGCTGCCCTATCAGGTTCTTGTACCTGTTTTTCCCTTTCCCCTAAGATTCTTTTTCTTTCTTTCCTTCTTTCTTTCTTTCTTTCTTTCTTTCTTTCTTTCTTTCTTTCTTTCTTTCCTTCTTTCTTTCTTTTCTTTTCTTTTCTTTTCTTTTCTTTTCTTTTCTTTTCTTTCTCTCTCTTTTTTTAAAGATTTTATTTATTTATTTGAGAGAACGAGAGAGCGCACACATGAATGGGGGGAGGTGCAGATGGAGAGGGAGAAACAGACTCTTTGCTGAGCGTGGCTCCCAACCGGGCACTGGAGGAAGGGCTCCATGAGGGGCTCCACCTGGAGATTCCACCCTGGGATCCACAAGGGGCTCAATGAGAGGCTCCACCAGGGGAGCTATCTAGATGCCCCCCTCCAAGATTCTTTTGCTCTGGATATCTGCATGGCTATCTTCCTTATATTTCTTTCAAGGAGACTTTCTCTGACCACCATGTTTAATATTATAACCTTTCACTTTTTCCTTATCTCTGTTCCCTTCTTTCTTTTCTTTTCTTTTTTTTTAAAGATTTATTTATTTATTTATTTATTTATTAGACAGAGACAGCCAGCGAGAGAGGGAACACAAGCAGGGGGAGTGGGAGAGGAAGAAGCAGGCTCCTAGTGAAGGAGCCTGATGTGGGGCTCGATCCCGGAACGCCAGGATCATGCCCTGAGCCGAAGGCAGACGCTTAATGACTGCGCCACCCAGGCGCCCCCTGTTCCCTTCTTTCTTTTTCATATTGTTTATCACCTATCATCACTGACACTATGTACTAATATTCTCTTTCCCCTATGCTGTCTTGTTATACCCAAGACCTAGAACATTTGGCCAATTGTAGACTTTTAAATATTTGTGGAATGAGCAAATGAATGTATGAAATGTAAGCACTATTGAGCAGTTATATATATACATACATATATATATATGTATATATATATATATATATATATTTCAGTAGACATTAAGCATTTGGGATTATTTGAAGATGTTAGTGCATAATTTCACAGAACGTGTTTCCTGTGTTTGGGTAATTGTGCATTATAACGTAAAGGATATTTTTAGTCTAGTTGAGTAGCTATTTCTATTAAAGTACAGAGGTAATTGCTAGGGTGCTCTTTAGCAGCTTATTAATAGGAAAAGGTAGAGAAAGTAGACTGTTCACAGCAGGCCACAGTTTTCTCAATTGAGAGAAGAGGAAGAGCGACAAACAGGAGGAAGGGAAGGCTCAGAACAAAAATGTGAAGCAAGTGAGTAGCAAGTAGTGTTCTGAGGGGCAAATACTCTGACTCAGTTGTATTCCAGTGCCTCCCACAGTACCTGGAGTGGGACATGTGCTCAATATTATTAAATGAGTGATTTGTTGGATAAATATCTTCAGTGACTTCGAACCATCATGAACTGCCTTACCCATCTGGGTGGCCTCATATTAACTCTCACGTACCAATTCCCTACCCTTGCCAGATCTGTCATTTTGTTGGTTAAACACCTAATTATTTTGTAGAAAGGAATTATGCACATAAACTAAGGGTTTATTTATACTATTTGGCCTATTTTACATTGAAAAAGTTTTGCTCTTTTGGGCACTGGGGTTATGGTACCTGTGCTAGGGGTATGTTCCAGTATGAAAACTGATGTTTTGGATTTTTTTTTTTTAATAACCATGTTTCATGGTATCCAAGATGTCAACTATCATAAACCAGCGCAATTTCAGAAATGATAAAATGTAAATGATGGTAGCTGGCAATTGTAGGACACAATTATTTCAGACATCCTCAACTCAGTGAAGCTAAAGTTATATTTCAAACAATAAAATATTGTAGTGGCTTCTTACCTACTGCCTGCCTTGTGTTGTTGAGGATGGGAGGGAACTCAAAATAATGATGATTACTGTGTGCCAGATATGTGTTGAGGGGTTAACTTTTCTATCACTTGATTCCTAACAAGTAATATAATCACACTAGGAGACAGATAAAATATCAGAAATTCAGAAACTGAGATCCGAACCCCTGTTTCTCTGAATTCACAGTCTACAATCTTTCCACTTCACAAGTTACATGGAGATGTCTGAAGGATAAAAGTATATTTGGCACCTTGCTCAGTTTGCCTGTGATTCTGCAGAAAACTGGGAGAGATGCTTGGTGTCTTGGACACAACTAATTTAGTGTTTTATTTGTATGCGTTATTTGTTAACTTACCAAAATAACACAAAAACAGAGTTTTAAAGACTCAAATATGCTGAAGGTACATAACAAAATATATGTTTCTGTTCCCCTTGCTTCTCCCTAATGCAACCATTATCTACTTTTTAAGCCATTATTCTGGTGTTTACATATATCTGTATTTCTAAATGTCAAAACAGGCAACTCTTGATTCACCAGTTTGTGATATTATGTATTGACTTCCTGTTGTCATAAATGAGGATTTGATTGTTTCGCATTGTCTACACCTTTGCTGCCATCTCTATCCTCCAAGATAGTCAGTCAAAATTTGTATTAAAATAGGTTTATATTATTATTCCTGTGCTCCTAACTGTTCATATCTGAGTACTGTTGTATTCTGTGATCATTTTTCATTTTTACTTTTCTCCTAAAATTAATAATTAAGCAATTCATTTTTATTTGCTTGGTTTTCTTTGTATCTGTTGCTAACGTCCCCCACACCTTCCAATAAACCCTTTGTACAATTTTCATCAAGGTCAATCACGTAAGATGATCTGTTGATTCCATTCTTTTCTTCAAAACATCTCTCCTAAAAATAATTATATTTCTTTCTTTCTGAGTCCTGCTGCATGACAGGCATTCTGGGATATTTTTTATTAGCATATTAGAATTCTTTCACTTCTTTCTGTTGCTGATTTTTTTTTCCCTCATGTCTTTCATAATTTACTCACTTGTTATGGGAAAGAATGCCTTCCAGTACTTTTATTATGTTAAACACATGGTGATGGCGTGCCCCTTGAGTAAGTCTTACTGGATTAACCTATTATGCCTGATAAATAGTTGGCACCCTGGGATCTCATTTTATTACCATTTTAGAGATTGTCTTGACTTCCCTCTTGGTGAATCTCTAGTTTTCTTTATCTTGTGGCTGCTTTCTTTCTTTCTTTCTTTTATTTATTTATTTATTTTTTGCTTGTATTGCTTAGAGGCCTCTTCCAGTAGCTTCCTGTGAAAGAATGTATTAAAAACAAAATTTGAGACTTTGTATGTCTGAAAATACATTATATTCTTCTCACATACTTGGTTGATAGTTTGGCTGAGTAAAAAAACTTTAGATTGGAAATAATTTCCACTCAGAAAATTGGAGGTATTGTTTCCTTGACATCTTCCTTCCAGTGTTGCTGTTTGAGAAAGCCAAAGTTATTTCAAGTTGTCCTTTGCAAGTAGGCTAATTTTTTTTTTCTCTAAGATTGTTAGATCTTTTCCAATACACTTACAAGCATTCTGTATCCATACAACCATTCCGTTTTCACTTTCAGTGCAGTATTCAATAAATTACATGAGATATTCAACACTTTATTATAAAATGGGTTTTGTTTTAGATGACTGCCCAACTGTTGGCTAAGGGAAGTCTTCTGAGCATGTTTAAAGTAGGCTAGCTAAGCTGTGAGGTTTGGTACGTTATGCGCATAGCACTTTCAACTTACAATGCTTTCAATTTATGATGGGTACATTGGGAACTAATCCCATCATAAGTCAAAGAAGATCTGTATTCATATAAAATAACTTGGCTGTAGTTTTGTTATGATACAAACTCTCTCATCTGTGCCTGATATCTCTTCTCACTCCCCAAGCACAGATCCTCTGTTTAACCCTCTTCAGTATCTAAAACTTCATACCTTTCCAAAGTTGGGAGAGTAGCAGTAATCTGGAGATTGAATTGTTCTCAGACACATTTAACTCAATCATCTTTATTTCAACAACTCCCTTTATCCCAAGTTCCAAATGTGCTTAGTGCTGTTGATTACTGACCTTTTGTAGATTCTGTAGTCTATGTCCGTTTGGTATTAGCTTTCCTGCCATGGATTTCAATATGCCCTCCATCCGTCTGCTTCCTAGCTCACAGGTTTTGTCACTATGTTTCCTCCTCTGGTTTTCCCAGCTTTGGGACTTACAACTTAAAAACATTCTATCTACTGTATTGTTTGTGGGGTTTGGGGAGCAAAATTACATATATCCCAGAACTAAAAACTGATTTTCTATCTTAAAAACTCTGAGGTTTATAAGAAGTTGAATCTTAAGGCTTAAAAACATAAAAATAAAGGCATAAATTGACTTATGTATTAATACTAATGAAAGCAAAAACAGCTAACACTTAAGAATATGTATTTCGGATCAAGTGCACTTTACATGCTTTATCTCATTTCAACCTCAGAACATCTATTAGAGATAAATGCTATTAATAGCCCATTTGCAAAAGAGGAAGCTGAAACATAGAGTGTTCAGCTAATTTGCCCTACTTCACAGATCTAGTATAAGGCAGAGGTCAAATTCAAACTCAGAAATCTGGTTCCAGACTTAAAGCTATTTACTGCTTTGTCATATGTCCTCACCAAATTATTATACCGAAAGAAAAGAGTTGATTCACTTGGGGCATTCGAGCCCTAAACATTTAGATTCTGTAATTGCTATGATAGAAGAAGCTAAAATGATTTCGATTCTGATTAAAAATGGAGGCAATATAATTTATTACTTACTGACGTGGAAGAGGAACAGATAGTGCATATTAGTAAGATCAACCTATATAGTAGATGTAGTTACTTAATGTTTCTTAATTTTACATTTTAGTTTAGTGTAGCAAACTGTACCTATGTATTATCAGTAAATCGAAGTATTATCAGTTCTCTGTCAGTTACCTCTTATAGCTATACATTATCAGGTTCAAAAAAAGGATCTATTTGAAGAAGAAGAATAAATGATTTGCTATGCATTTCTTTTAAAGATTTTATTTATTTATTAGATAGAGAGCGAGAGAGCACAAACACGGAGAGCAGCAGGCAGAGGCAGAGGGAGAAGCAGGCTGTCTGCTGAGCAGGGAGCCTGATGTGGGGCTTGATCCCAGGACCCTGGGATCATGACCTGAGCCAAAGGCAGATGCTTCACCAACTGAGCCACCCAGGTGCCCTTGCTATGCATTATTTTAAGTGCAGCCAAGCTATATGCATCATAAGACTAGTTAGATATAAACTGCATTTATTAAGATAAATGTGTATAACATTTTTTAATAAAATTAATCTTCCAGAATATTGACACTTGTCACCAACAATGTTCTGGAAGATTTAGTGTCTTTAATGCATTTGTTGGAGAATATACACTCAGTATTATTCAGGGTGCTTTGTGCTACAAGCAACTGAAAACCAAACTCAGATTCGAAGTAAATTGATTCATAATCTCATAAAGAAATCAAAGGAAATATGGCTCCTTCTGGTTAATTGAGCTCAGTATATGTCTGAGGACCCAGGTTCTATCTACTATATTCTGCTATTCTGTGTGGTAACTTTGCAGTCTTGTGTATTGATTGCAGACAAGTCCAGGTATCACACTAAGATATGAAGATGCCTAGGGGAGTATGAAGGGCTCTCTATTTCTGTTCCTCTTGGTAAGAATGAGGAAATTGTCCCAGAAAACCCTAGCACAAAATTGGTTCACATGGCCACAACTGGAGCACATGGCCTTTCCTAACATACAGATTGGTTAGGGTAATGTAATTTACCATGACTAACTTGGAATAACAATCTGAAATATGATGGCTATAAGGAATAATGAATATATTATTTGAATTGCCTCTTCTATTGAAGTATAATTAACATACAGTGTTATATTCGTTTCAGGTATACAGCATATTGATTCTACAATTCTATTACTTAGGGCTCACCACGATAAGAGTAGTCACCCTCTGTCCTGTGCAATGTTATTACAATATTATTGACTATATTCCTTATGCTGTACTTTCCATCTCTGCAACTTATTTATTTTATAACTGGAAGTTTTTACCTCTTAATCTTCTTTATCTATTTCACCTATCCCCCACCAGCCTCCCCTCTAGCAGCCACCACAGTTTGTTCTTTGTATTTAAGAGTTTGTTTTTTTCTTCTCTCTTTGCTTCTTTATTTGTTCATTTGTTTTGTTTTTCAGAATCCACATATAAGTGAAATCGTATGGTATTTGTCCTTTTCCAACTCATTTCACTTAGCATAATACCTTCTAAGTCCATCCATGTTGTTGCAAATGGCAAAATCTCATCCTTTTTATGACTGAAATAATATTATATATATTATGTAATATATGTGTATGTAATTATTATATAATATATACATGTCATATCTTCTTTATCCATGACACTTGGGTTGCATCCATATATTCGTTATTGTAAATAATATTGCAATAGACATAGGGATCTATTATTTTTTTCAAATTAGTGTCTTTATTTGTTTGGGTAAATACCTAGAAGTGGGATTGCTGGAATATATGGTATTTCCATTTTTAATTTTTTTAGGAGACTTCATACTGTTTTTCACAATGGATGCACCAATTTACACCAACAATGTATGAGGGTTCTTTTTTCTCCACATCTTCACCAACATTTGTCATTTCTTGTCTTTTTGATTCTGACCATTCTGACAGGTGTAAGGTGATATCTTATTGTGATTTTGATTTGCATTTCCTTGATGGTTAGTGATGTAGTGCCCTTTTTCAGGTGTCTGTTGGTGAACTGCCTCTTAAACATTTACTTGAAATAAATTAGTACGTGAAATTTTTTTAGAATTACTTAAAGTTTCACGAAATTAATGTTTGTGAAAATATGAGTCATTGCTGATTGCATTAAGATGACTTTTAATTTGATCGTGTTATTTTGAAAATCCTTATGATCATAGTCTCCATTTTCACATTTAAAGAGAAACAAAAGCTATTTTATACATTAGAAATATATCAAGAAACTGAGGATCAACTATTATGTAACATGTCTTCTTTCTTGACTCAAATGTCTCTATTCTATACAAATGTAACCTGCAGAGTGGCAGTAATTTTAAATTCATAGTTTTTCTGGAGTTACCTTCTGTTCTTTCCACCAGAAATATTTAGTTTCTTACAGAAACTTAAGCCATATTTAGGAACAAATTTATACGTGTATCCTTTTTCATTCCTTTCTTCTTTCAGTGTATCTCACTCATACTTATGTATCAGTTGAGTGAATAACATTCAATGATGGACAAATAAATTATTTTGTAAGCACTTTCTGAAAAATTGCTTAATATAATAATGTCTTTAGATTTACACACTCAGCTTTTTATCTGATTTCTTATGTGGTTCTAAATGGATCATTAGATGAATGTAGCTATTATATGGGCTTACAAAGGAAGCATGGATTTAGAATTTAAGGACTTCTGCTAGAATCCCTCATATTATAGAAAAGTAACTTAGTAGTAAGGTCTTTTTAAAAGTGATCCTATTAAGTGAAATTTTCCACCACTCTTATCTTCTAACAGAATTTTTTGTGCTGTAGTGTTGACCATTTTTGTTGTTGAAAATTTAATGAAGTAATTAAAGCATAATTCATATTAATTGAATATCATAGATCTATATTAATTTACTCCACTCCTGTGATTTTGCTTTTACTTGTTTCTCTTTGAATGACTGACTACTGTAAATATTTGGAAGAGAAAATATCTGGGATAAAAATTTCCTTCCAGTATGTCTCTTCTTCATTTTTTCATTTGTTCTTTTTTGAAAAAGCAATAACATTTCCAGGAGTATCTTACCAATGCGAATATACTTTTTCCTAAGGTGACTTTTTTTTAAATTAATTTATTTATTTGAGAGAGGAAAAAAATGCAAGTGGGGGAGGGGAAGAGAGAGAGAGAGAGAGAAAGGGAGAGAGAGACAGAGAAAATCCCCAAGCAGACTTCCCACGGAGCACAGAGTCCCACCTGGGGCTTGATTCCAGGACCTGAGCGGAAAACCAGAAGTTGGAAGCGTAACTGATGAAACCACCCAGACACCCCTGAAGGTAACTCTTTGTGGGTGGGGATTTAGCAGAAAGCAAACACTTATTTCTTCCAACATTATGCTTTTGTGATATGATCCTCTTTATATTTTTATTTATCATGTGCACAATGCTGTTTTTCTCACTGGACTCTTACAGAGTAATCCTGGATTATGGCAATGTAAGCAGTCTTTCCTTCCACTGAAATAATGTCATTAAACACCTGGTCTGAAAGAAGAGATGAATGAAATCCCCAATCTAAGTTCTGCTCTTCAGTTACCTCCCAAAGGCTCTGTCTGTGTCTCTTCAAAGACAAAATCTTCAACAAAATTTTGCTCTTTGTAGAAACAATTACTAAAGTAATACGAATATTAAAGAATCTCCTTCACACATAGAAATTCAGTAAATAGGGCTACCCATTAAAGGAAACATTACTAGATATGAGAGAACCTCAGATTAACACTTGAAAGTTTTCATTGTTTCCTCACTAACCTTCTCCACAACTTCCCTCTTAGTCATTCCTGATTCTGTTAGGTCTGCAGACACTGCAGAATGGTGAAGAAAACAGGAATGGCTTTCAAGGAGCTTGTGTTCTAATTGTTGAAAAAAGTCATTTGAGAATGTGATTTCTCAATGAAAAGGTCCAGGGAAAATTGGTCACTTATTGAAAGATACATTTAGAATACGTTTAGTGTCAAAACTAATATTAAAATAAATTTCAGATTTTTTAAAATGTTAAATACTAAAGTGTGATATAAATATCTTAGAAAAAAAATGGATATTTGAATTTTGGATCTCATAATAAAGAAGAATCGTTAGCTTAAAACTAGTAGAAGATTCACATCAGAACAGATGGATAAATTTGAATATATAAATATGTATTAAAACTACTTTGTATCAAAATATGCATATTTTAATATACACTAGTGTAAAAAGTTGAACATACTTAAATCAAAATATTTTAGTAGATATTTTTATTGTTTATATATATATTTGAAATTGCATCCCTATCCCTTTCTGTATTTTACATATTAACTACAGTGGCCATGTCTTGCTGTATAATCAAAAATAAAAAAATTTGAGTCCTTTTTGAAAGTGTTGATGATGGCTAGGAATGAGTTCAGGCTACAGTATTTGATAATTAAGGTAGCTAAATTAAAATTCCATTTCAGATTTTAAATAGCATGTACACAAGAATCAAATTCAGTCTAAAAGTTGAATCAATAAAAGGTAATATTAATTTTTAATTTTTAAGGAAAGTAATGGGTTTTAAAACCTATTTTATCCTCCTTCATATTAAAGTTTTAAAAAGATGCAAAGCTAAAAGTAAGATTATCAAATTTATCATATTCTATTAATTCATGTCCTTTTCTTCACTCGATGCCATGGATGAGAAACATTCAGGAAAGAAATCACTAAGTATTTCACGATTCCTATTTTCGCTAAGCTTATTTATGTATGTATATCTTTATGTCCATATGTATGTATGTTTTTGTCTCAAGATGTTTTAGAGGTTATAACAAGTTTCCTCCCTGACCTGTCTAGGTTACCTGCAGAGAAATACACACCTAACAAAGAGGAAGGAGGATGAGGGCCTCATTTATGGACAGTTCCGTATTATACATAAAAATTACTTATATTAAGTATTTGGCAAAGTTGCCTACCTGTGAGTCCAGAATAATAATTCTGGATTGTTATATAATCAAAAATATTAATTTTATGGATGAGAGATTTGAGATGCCAAGGTGTTAAATGACTTGATCAAGGCTATTCATTCAGCAATTACTGAGTACATACCCCGGGGCAGCCACCTTCCTCAGTAATAGAAACCTAACATTAATAGAACATGAAACTTTCTACTCTCCTGGAACTCACATTCTAATGGAAATGGCCCAACTTTCCTTAATGTTATTCCTGTAAACATACCATTGTGTGGTACTCCCTTAGCAATTGAAAATTTTATAAATATGAGTGAGCACTCATGTTTGGAATTTTTTAAAAAATCATAAATGAAATATTTCTCAGCTTTTTTGCTGTTCAGATCATCTCCATCAATTCTAAATATGCCAGAAGTACTGGAGATTCAGCAAAAATAGCTTCACAATACTAATCATAAAAAAAATTTGAAAATGTTTTAATTGATAGATATTTGTCATTGCAATCAATATTGGTGATTAAAATGAATGTTAGGACATATGATTTAAATATATAAAATCTTTGATATGATAATAAATTTCACTTTCTGTCTTGACTACCTACCTTGAGTGCTTTTATTGTCACATTTATTTTATAATTTTATAGAAATATATGTTATTGTTGTACAAGGTCCACAGAAAAGCCTTAAGAAGAAATTTAAAAGTACTCATATTCTCAGAACTAGGACAAAGTGGGAAGTTACTCTGTGTGTCGTACCTTCATTTTTCTAGGATATATTTATGATCTATAGATTATGTTTTCTGCATATTGAGTATTTTTATATGATGATACAGTGTTCAATTTTCTTGTTAATTACCAACATTATAATGATTTATGTATTTAAAAAAATTTATTAATTTATTTGATAGATAGGAGAGCACAAGTAGGCAGAGTGACAGGCAGAGGGAAAAGGAGAAGCAGGCTCTCTGCTGAGCAGGGAGCCCGATGTGGGGCTTGATCCCAGGACCCCGGGATCATGACTTGAGAGGAAGGCAGACGCTTAACCAAGTGAGCCACCCAGATGCCCCTAATGATTTATGTATAATGTTTGTTTTAACTTTAAAAATATTTCTAATATTAACATACACTGATCAATTGAACATAGCCCCATTTATGCAAAATTAAAATATAACTAAAAAATTTATATATAGAAATAGAAAATTTATAATAGAAAACTTATAAAATACATACTTTCTAATTTTAATATATTAAAATTTCCATTTTTTGGCATTGTTGTCTAGTTAAAGTTTCCAATGAGCAAGTATTATAGAATAGCAAGGTTTAATCCATATTAACTTAATTTCATGTGTAGCTTTTGGCAAATATATCACTGGATAACATCAGGAAAGTATTAAAGTTTTATGCTTTTGTTCTCAAAAGTTAGCAAAAGAGTAAAAAAAAATCTATAAAAGTTGAATATTCTCATCACTCAACACCTACTCACATGGAAATGTGACTGTAGAATAAGGAGAGAATTTGAAAAATTAGCTGCCTCTAAATTACTTAGGTATAAAAGAAATTAGTATTACTCAGTGCATTCATATACATATCCCCAAATATAGGCACCTCAGAAAAGTTTAGAGGCCTGTGATACAACATCATTGAATCTTTCTAACTGAAAAATAGATCTACTGTAAAATGTAAAAAATATATAAAATATGACTTCCATTCTATTGACAATTTACTATTGTTTAAAGTGTTTACTTTTGGGGAGCCTGGGTGGTGTTGTCAGTTGAGCATTCAACTCTTGGTTTTGGCTCAGGTTATGATCTCATGGTCATGAGATCCAGCCCCTGGTTGGCTCTGAGCCAGGGTGGAGTGTACTTGAAATTCTCTCTCCCTCTGCCCCTCCCACTCATGCTCCTGCTCTCTCTAAAAAAAAAAATAAATAAAAAATTATTTTTTTAAAGATTTTTTTAATTTATTTACCTGAGAGAGAGAGAGAGATGTCATGAGCAGAGGAGGAAGAGTAGAGGGAAAAGCAGACTCCCCGCTGAGCAGGGAGCCTGCTGCAGGACTCGATCCCAGGACCCCGGGATCATGATCTGAGCCGAAGGAAGATGCCCAAACAACTGAGCCACCCAGGTACCCAAAAATAAATACATAAATCCTTTAAAAAAAAGTTTACTTCTATTAAGACTTGAAATTATTGGATGTCTCCCTCCCTGACAACTTCCCAGCCCAATTCTGCCAAATGTGAAGATGAGGTTGTTTAATCATAACACGAGCACTTCCACAGTGCATAGTTCCTTGTTCGCTTGATATTTTTATGTTGCTGATTTTATAGTAGTATTTCCATTATTAAATGGTAGTTTGGAAACGATGCAGCAAAATGAGTGTGTACTGTTTGCAAGAATGCAATTCCGAGTGTGAGAATACACACACATATACACACACACACATTCAGATATCTTCTGTTCATAGGGGGTCATAGAACACTGGTTCTGAAACTTTAGGTTACATGAGCCTCTCATGGGGACTTTGAAAATCCTTGGGCCCTACCACCAGTTTCTCAACTTCCCCATTTGGGGTGTGGTTAAGATTTGCTCATCTAGCAATATTCCAGGTGATGCTGATGCTGTTAGTTTTGTAGTCCACTTTTTGAGAACCAGTGCTTTAGAGGGAAAAATATTGGGCATAAATACATTTGGACAGTAGCTGGAGGGTGGCATAGTCCTTTTGTTCCTTGTGTATTTGTTGTTTTAAATGTAAATTTATATTTTTAAAAATTGAGTATTCCTATAAGACACTGAAAAAATATGGTTGCTCTTTTTTGCTTATTGATGGATCAAATCAGAGGTAAGATGACACCTAGACTAGCATTACGCACACTGGAGAATGATTTTTTTTTCATACAGTCATTCCCTTGACAAGTATTTATTCACCAGTAAATCATTAAAATTGGTGTTGGAGTCTCTGGTGGATTAAAACAGCCTAATTTAATTTCACACACATGCATACATATTTTTTACAAGAAAAGAAACATATTGATGTGTCTAGGTTGGAAAAAAAAGTTGTGAAATATTGCCTGTGAGGCTGACTTTTGAATTGCTGTGAATTTCTGGTCAATTCTCAATGACATGACTCACAGAGTACCTTGGTAGAATATTATTAGTGGCTAAGACAAGCGATCTCTCTCCAGTGAGGCTGCTGAAAGATGAGGAAGATTACAACTACTTGTGATTGAAACTGATTGAAAATTATTATCTTCCACTGAGAAAAATCCCAAGCTATTTTTTATGATCTGTGTACTTTCTATGAAAAAAAATGGCAAGAACAGAGACTATTTTTTTTCCTTCAGTGTGCACCAAATTTTGAAATCGAACATTTTCATATTTTTAAAATTTCTAAATCTTTAGTATATTTTGAATATTAATGGATATTAAGCCTTGAAACAAGATTTTTTCAATATATGCACTGTTAACCTTTGTAGATTAAGTGATTGAATGGCCTTTTCACCTCTCTTCTAGACTAATATTTATTATATTGAGAAAAAAATCCATATCGGTATCTAAGAATTAAATGTTATGCATTTATAGAATTATATTTAAGGCAACAAAGGCCCTTAAAAATATTCCCTATGTTCTATTCACAAGCAGAAAGTCAAAACAGTGTTGGGGTCAATCTTTTTCACTGTATGGATCTGTAAACTCTAAATAGAACTAGGCATAAGGTATTAAATAATGCTGACCAAAGCACTAGGGAAAGTCAGTGAAATGAAATGAAGAAATAATCCAAGTTACTAAGGTAGACTTGCTTCGTAGGTATATTCTTTCATATTACTTTTAAGGAAGTCTAATATAATGAGGACAAGTGAACAATATAATAACAACTGAAAGAATATATACAACAACATTGAATGTTCTAATTAATGGCAAATATAATTTTCGAGTACCTTTGAATACTTTGATAACCTTTGAGATAGATTTCTAAGTTTAAAATGGAAATTAAAGTTTGTGATACTTGGAAATAAAAATTTTAAATGGAAATTAAAGTTTGTGAAATCAGAAATTTTTAATGTGACAAAAATTTATAAAAGCTATAATATGAATAACTACTCAGATTTAATTTTCATGCTATTAAAATAACATAGGAATAGAAAAATGACAGTGAACAAAAAATTAAATGGAGAGACCAGGTCATTAAGATCTGCGCTTCTTACCACCTCTTCTCTTGACCAAATATTGTAGTTTCTTTCTCCAAGAAAATTTAAATACAAAGTCTATAAGCCATCAAAACTATAAGGCAAGGTATATCAAAAGTAGCATACACTGGAATCTTGATTTTTTTATGTTCATTGATCTTACTTTGAAGTAGAAAATAGGTTATTTTTAAATTTAGTTATTAATGCTTTCAGATGATTTTAAATAAGTAAGTGTACCTATTTATCTCATAGTTTTAAACAGAGATTAGAATTTTGAACACTGGCTTACTGAGAGGGCCTGGACTCACAAGCGTGACCCCATAAAATCCTGTATCCATCTGTTACATATCCTCTTGCAGGATCAACCAACGTATTATCTAGAAACCAAGGAAAAACAAAACAAAACAAAATTCAAATTCTTGATTATGTTAGCATTGAACCCAACTAATGTAAAATAATTCCTGTGAGTAAAAATAGAACAGAATTTACTTCACTTTTCTCAAATCAGGCAGCCCTAGCAGTAAATTAAAACCGTGGTAACTCAGGCTCTGTTCTTAAAGTCAAACTTTAATATGCCTTAAAAAAAAAAAAAAAAAAAAGAAGAAGTTGCATAGTGGATTATTTCCAATGCTCTGTAACAAATTGCCTCAAACTTAGTGGTATAAGGCAACACTTCTGGAAGTAGAGTCTGACATGGTTTTATAAGGTTAAAATTGAGGGCTGTGTTTTGTCTGGGTGCTGTAGGGAGGAATCCATTCCTTGCTTTCTCCACCTGCTAGGGGCTGCCTTCATTCCTTGGTTTGTGGACCTATCACTCTGACCTCTGCCTGTGCAGCCATGTCTTCTTTTACTCTGACCTTCCTGCTTCCCTCTTACAGTGATTCTTCTGATTATATTGGATTTATCTGTGTAATCCAGGACAATGTTCCCATCTCAAAATCCTTAACATAATCACATCTGCAAAAGCCTGTTTGCATTGTAATGTAACATATTTCAAGGTTTAGAATGTGGACATCTTTGTGGGGCCAATGTTTTTATTACCACAGTAATAAAATGCTTAGTTTCTGTAGTAAGTCAAATGGTGTTCTGCCAAAAGGTATACCCATGTCAAATCTCTGGAAACTGAGGATGTCACCATTTTTTGGAAGAAAGTATCTTTCTTAATATCTTTGCAGATGTTAAGTCAAAAATCTTGAGAAAATCTCCTTATGTCCTCCCCTGCCCTTGAAATGTACCTTTGAACTACTATTCCCATACAAACAGCCCTTTTAAGGATGCAGTCTTGTGAGAGTAAGGGGCTCTTGAGACTATTGACCAAGGTGTTGTTGAGAGTGAGATTTTGGGGGTTCCTGGGTGGCTCAGTCAGTTAAGTGTCTGCCTTTGGCTCAGGTCATGATCTCAGGTCCTGAGATCGAGTCCCACTTGGGGCTCCCTACTCAGTGGTGAGGCTGCTTCTCTCTCTCTCTCCCTGTGCTCCTTCCCAATGCTCATTATCTCTCTCTCTCTCTCTCTCTTAAATAAATTAATAAAATCTTTAAAAAGAGAGAGAGAGAGCACGCAAGATTTTGTTGAGAATAAATAACTAAACCCAGTTAAGTTCTGTATATAAGCTTTTAAATTTTTTTTAATATATGCACAGAGCTTCATGAGGGGCTCCATCTCCCAACCCTGAGATCATGACCTGAGGGGAAATCAAGTGTCTGATGCTTAACTGACTGACCACCCAGGCACCCCTAAACTTTTAAGATTCTAGTGGGTGGGTGTGGAAATCTTGTCTTGGGGCCACCCAAGACAAGTCTCATATGTAAGTTCCCTTGTTTATTAAAACTGCCACCTATCAATCTGGAATCATCTGCTTCTTTTGTTGGTCTCTCCCAGCCCTCTGTGTATGGGGGCCAGTTTCAGATTTTACCGGGGGAACCCCCAAGGTTGCAAACCAACATTATAGCAGTGATAGGAAAATAACAAAGATAAACTTTTAAATAAATTCACAATATGATGAGTCTTTTAAGAGGATAGTTGGCAGAGTGAGTCATTCTTTATTGGTGCCATTATTTATGTTTCTCATTTTCTACAAATTTTCTTGGAAAGATGCTAGATGGAAAGTAAATTTCAAATGTTACAACACCTGGGGTTCATTAAAATTTTCTAATGAGAAACCTTATACTTACAGATGTAACTATATATTATAAGAATACAAATTGCAGATGATTTTTCTTTGAGATTTTGAGACTAATAGTACTTATACTTTGTGGGCTCTTTTTGGTTATGTTTTTTATTATTTCCTTTGAATGCATATCTTATTTTTTACCCAAGCCTGAATAATGTCTAAATTGTTTCCAACCCAGAATGGTCATATGGTATAAAGGAGTGCAAAAACCATACACAAAATGTTTAAAGCAGAATGGCCTGCAGTTATCATTGGAGTTAATGTCATAGAACTGTTATCTGAACCACTTCTGATTTTTATGCCATGGCTTAGAGTATTTTTGTATTTGGTTGGTTCATTTGTCTTTATTTTTTAATAATTTAATTTTCAATGTACTGGGGAAAAAACAAAACTTTACCCACAAATAATGAAGATAAATGGCTCTATCACCCACCATAAGGTCTGGTGCAACTTTCTCTGTGTGTGTGTGCGTGCTTGTAATTGATTTATAGCATTTGCAAATATTCTGGGTCTTAGAATTATTCAAATAATATAAATTTAGGATAGACACTCCATTTGGGGTTTGTTGATTTTTGTCCATTATTAGTTCCAGAGTCTCAAAACTATGCATGGCAGCAGTATATTTGCTTTGGTGAACATAGGTATCAATGACAACTAAGACCTGCTTAATAGTAATATTTCTACCAATAGTTAAAACATCTTTTAAATAAAGATTAAATTTTATTATTTTAAACTGTATTAGGATCTAAAATTTCCTAATGACATGTTTATAATACAGTATTATAAATTCATTTTCTTATAAAGCATATTTTTATTGACTGCAAGACACACTGATTTAAAGTAGCTTATATACATATATAAAAGAATAGTGATTTTACACAGATTAATGTAACATTTAATTGCAAATTTCTGGTGGAAAGATATTTAAAGTATAAACGCATCCAAATTACATTCCCCTTTTATTTGGAGCTCATGAAATTTGCCTTAGGTTAAAATATTGATGATTAGTGTGAACCATCAGAAATTTGTGGTATTATATCTAGGTTTGACATCTTTGTTTTCTCTATACTGACTTTGCCTCTTATTTCTCATTTTCTGATGTTGTTTAGTAGCAGTATATTAGATACTTTACCCTAGGAAATAAAATAAGTTCCCACATTTTGATGTCTAATTAAAATAAATACAACTTTGCTAGTTAAAAACTAGAACAATCTAATATTAACTTTATTTTTGGAAATCATATTTGGAAATATGCTTTATCCTTAGATTAACTCCAGACATCACTGAAACAACCCATCGTGACTAGATGACTTCCAAATTTTCAATATGGAAGCCCAAGTGATAATGAAACCAAAACCTCACAATTTGAGGTTAAGAAATCTCAGCACAAATTTTAAATATCTATTCTAAACGTCTGTGCATTTAAAAATCAACAGTCTCCCTTTTTTCGTTATGGCAAATTTATATTTTATTTTTTATTTAGATTCTTTGGGAGTGAAATATAGACTTCTAAAATTGCAAATTCTCAAGTCCATATTTTAAGGGGACAAGCTCGAAGATCTGAATACTTTTTGCAATTTATAGATAGAAAAGAAGCTTGAGCATTTTTATCTGCTGAGAGTAAAGATCTAGCAAAGTGAGAGTCTGAGGACACAGGAGGAAAGGGGTAATTAATTCCAGAAGAGGAAGGGGATAATTGATTTTGTAAGTTTCTTTAGGAAGTTGGTGGGGTTCCGTGTTCAGAGCATCAAGGAGCTATTAAATGTCACATTGCTGTTTTTAGGGTCTTTCTTGGGATTATTGTTATAGGTATGTGGTAATTTATTTTGATATTTTCATTTTGTCTCAGCTATAATGAGAAATTACAGTTTGGAGGAGTTTAGGGCAAATTTTTATTTTCTTCTCAACTTACTCAAGGCAGTGCTGTTTATCATCACTCTCTTTTTGTATACTTCCATTAGGTGAATAATTAGTCACCAACTAAGAAATTTCCCAATGCAGACTTTTTTTTGTTGCTTGCTTTTGTTCTAGTTGCCTTTTAGGTGGCTTACTTGATTTATTTTTTCCTATGATATAAAAAGCAGTCTTGGAAGTACCTCAAAGTAAAACAATCCGTTTGATTCAGTTAAGTGTGTGTGTTTTGCTTGTATGTTTGTTTTTGCTTTTGTCTTTTGTTTTGGTATCCTCTATTTAAGTTAGGATACTAAACTTTAAAAAGATAGTATCTGCTTGCATATTTCATGTAAAAGAAAGTGCTAATTCATGATTGTGGATCAAATCTTAGTTCTACCCATCAGGAACATTTTTTTGGAAACCTTTATATCTATCTCCTTTTAAGCTGAGTTTTCTTCCCCTAGAACATAAATAATAAATAAATTCTCTTCAACCACTTGACCATTCTGTAAATGGTTCATAGAAATCTGAACAATCTATCAGCTGGGCATGTCCTGGGTGTACCTTGCACGACAAGGGTAGAGTTGCCAGAAAAAGAGAGAGGGGGATTTCTGGGCCCGACGCAGGGCAAGAGTTTTGTTTTGTTTTGTTTTTCCCACCCAAAGCAGTGTGAGACTCTGTAAGGAGGAAAAAGTCAGGGGTGAAAGAGAAGCCGGGGGCTGAAAATGGAAGTTGAAGTAGGAACAGTTTCCAATGCGTGGAACAGGTAAAACCCAAGAGATTTTGCTGATATTATTGCATATGTGGCTTTTTGCATAAGTCGTATGCTAACTAAGACTTGGAAGGATGTGAGCTAGGCACGCTTAGGCTAGCTGAGGCATAGGGGACTTGAGAAGGAGATTGCCAGCCATTTGAAGACTGTGTTTTTGAGTATTACAAGAATTGCAAACTCATGGAAACATCAAGCTTGTCAGTGTGTCAGCAATAAGGTTTCTTTGCAGGCTCTCCATGAGACTGGATTGATTGGATTTGCTTTAGGTGCCAATCATTGTGCTTAAATGGGGTCGGGAGATAAAAGCATGGGCAAAACTTTTGCCTGTGTTATCTACTAACATTTTTACCTTTTTTGTTTGTTTGCTTGTTTTTTAGCTAAGTATTTAGTAACTAAGGATAAGTCTGCATTTCCAATCTTCTTCTATGGTTAGATTTATTTTGACGAGGTTACTGCCAATGATATATAAATAGAAATAAGGTGTACAACTTCAGGGTTGAGCTCTGAGAGGGAAAGAGGATCACGCCCTCCACTTCTCTTTTCCTTTCTTCCCTCTAATTGAAAATCAGAAGTAATAATTGTGAGAGCATCTTAGACCATGAAATGAAGCCAATATGGTAAAGATGACAAGGCCGTATGTTAGAAGCAGCATAAGTCATCAATGCTGCCCCCACTGACATTCCTGTCCTGTATTGCCTGCTCAGTCATACACATGAAAGAGATAAGGTGGTTTTGTTTGTTTGTTTTTTGTTTCAAAGTACTACATTTTGTCTTTTTGTTACAGCAGTGTATATCCTAATCAGTGCATTTCTCAAGATCTGTCATCAATACATCCAACAGGTACTTATTCCGTGCTGCATGCCTGGCCCTTTTCTAGCAACAGTAAATAAGAGCACAAAGAAAATCCCTGTGAAGAAACTAGCCAGTAAAAGAATAAACTTAGTGAAATATATAATTTTTAATTTCATACTATGGATAAATGTAGTAGGAGTAAGAGAATATTATGAAAAAACTATATGCTAACAAATTGGAAAATATAGAAGAAATGCATAAATTCCTGGAAACATATAAAGTACCAAAACTGAAACAGGAAGAAATAGAAAATTTGAACAGACCAATTACCAGCATTAAAATTGAATCGGTAATCAAAAAACTCCCAAGAAACAAAAGTCCAGGACCAGACGGCTTCACAGGCTCTTCCCACCAAACATTTAAAGAAGAGTTAATGGCTATTCTTCTCAAACTATTTCAAAAAAATAGAAAAGGAAGGAAAAGGGGCGCCTGGGTGGCTCAGTCAGTTAAGCATCTGCCTCTGGCTCAGGTCATGATCCCAGGATCCTGGGATTTAGCCCCAGTGGGCTCCCTGATCAGTGGAGCCTGCTTCTCCCTCTCCTTCTACCACTCCTCACTGCTTGCTTGCTCTCTCTTGCTCTCTCTCTCTCTCAAATGAATAAATAAAATCTTTGAA
This sequence comes from Ursus arctos, assembly GCF_023065955.2. Taxonomy (NCBI): domain Eukaryota; kingdom Metazoa; phylum Chordata; class Mammalia; order Carnivora; family Ursidae; genus Ursus; species Ursus arctos. Next base: position 53,450,838 of record NW_026622775.1, on the reverse strand, counting down.
AAAAAAAAAAAAGAAAAGGAAAACTTCGATTCATTCTATGCAGGCAGCATTATCTTGATACCACCCAGATGAAGACACCAGTAAAAAGAGAACTATAGGCCAATATCCTTGATGAATAGAGACTCAAAAATCCTCAATTAAACATTAGCAAACTGAATTTAACAATAAATTAAAAAAGCATTCACCTTGATCAAGTGGGATTTATTTCCAGTTTGCAAGGTGGTTCAGCTTTCACAAATCAATCGACATGATACACTACACTGATAAAGAAAGGATAAGAACCATAGGATCCTCACAGTCAATGCAGAGAAAGCATTTGACAAAGTAAAACATCCATTGATAATAAAAACTCTCAGCAAAGTAGGTTCAGAGGGAACATACCTCAATATAAAAAAGGCCATATATGAAAAACCGACAGTTAACATCATCCTCAATGGGGAAAAAATGAGAGCTTTTCTCCTAAGGTCAGGAAAAAGACCAGGATGTCTACTTCCACCACTTTTATTCAAAATGGTACTGGAAGTCCTAGCCACAACAATCAGACAACAAAAAGAAGGAAAAGGCATCCCAATCAGTACGGAAGAAAAAAGGCTTTCACTATTTGTAAATAACCTGATACTATATATAGAAAACCCAAAAGACTCCACCAAAAAACTACTAAACTGATAAAATGAATTCAGTAAGGTCACAGGAAACGAAATCAATGTACAGACATCTGTTGCATTTCCATATACCAATAATAAAGGAGCAGGAAGAGAAATTAAGAAAACAATACCATTTACAATAATAAGATGGGAACATTAATCGCACACATGATGGAATATTATTCATAAAAAGAATGAAATCTTGCCATTTGCAGTGACGTGGTTGGGGCTAGAGAGTATTATGCTAAGCAAAATAAGTCAGAGAAAGACAAATACCATATGACTTCACTCATATGTGGAATTTAAGAAACAAAACAAACAAGCAAATGGAAAAAAGAAAGAAAAGCCAAGAAACAGGTTCTTAAATATAGAGAAGAAATTGATAATTACCAGTGGGGGTTGGATTAAGTAGGTGATGGGGATGAAGGAGTGCACTTGTCACGATGAGCACGGCTGATGTATGGAAGTGTTGAATCACTATATCGTACACCTGAAACTAAAATAACACTGTGTGTTAGCTAACTGGAATTAAAGTAAAAACTTAAAAGAACAAAACAAAACAAAACAAAACAAAAAACACCAAACACATAAACAAAAACAGTAGGAAAAGGGGAGGGATAAATGTGAAATGAGAATTGAACTTTAAGATCACATTGACAGAAAAGACCTCACTGAAAAAAGATATTTGAGAGTTAAATCCCGAAGTAAGTAAGAAAGCAGCCATGCAGACATGGGATAAGGAGGGAACATTCTAGGCAGAGGCCGGTGAGTGGAAAGACTATGAGATCATATCGTGCCTGGTGTCGTAAAGGGTGAGTGAAGGAGGGAGAGTCATGAGAGATGGGATTAGTGTGATAGGGGGGCCGGGTATTGTAAATCATGTTAGGGACTACGTATGAAATGTGAAAACAATGGAGGGCTCCTATCTGATGACATAATTCAATTTATATTTTAAGAGGATTACTCTGACAGATTTGCAGACAATAGAATGAAAGTTTCAAGAAAAAAGCAGGCAAACCATTTAGGAATTACTATAATAACACAGGTAAGAGGTGATTCTAAATAGGATGTCTTTTAGAGGTAGAGCCGGCCAAATGGGGGACATGAGAGAAACGGTTCATGAAGATGTTTTCGAAGACTGTGTTATGACTAACTAGAAGAACAGAGTTGCCATTAACTGAGATGATATTAAAAAAAAGAAAATGATGGCAAGAAAATCTTGAGGGTGGGAGCCAGGCAATAGTGAAGTTCTGGACGTGTTGACTTTGGGATGCCTGTTAGATAATTGAGTGAAGAGGCTGAGTGCAGAATGGTATATATGTCCGGAGTGTAGGGGAATCTGAGATGGAGAACTGTTTTAAGAAGTCTTCAGCATATAGACTATATTTTAATCATAAGTCTGAATAAAGTTCCTGGAGATTGAAAGGTAGGAAGGGAAAGACATTCAAGGACTAATCCTGAGGCTTTGGGCTATTCCAACATTCAGAGATCAGGGAGATGAGCTGCAAGCGACAGAAGAGAATGAAGAAAGTAGGTAGAAAGGTAAGGGGAAAACCAGGTGAGTGTGGTATCCAGTCTCTGAGGGGAAAATGTAATATAAGACATGTCTTTCTGGAGCTCTTCTTCCCAGGCTCTGCTTATAGCAAAAGGCATAATTGCCATGGATAGAAAGTTCTACCAGACATGCCACAAGTTAATGGGACCATCAACCCAGTTTAGAATGTCAGAGGTGGATGAAATAGTATATAACTAAGCCTAGAATCATAAAACAACTTGATTTAGGCAGAGAGTTGACAATTTTGAAGCATGACCAAGTCCAGCCTAGAGTGTACAATACCAATATTCCTGCAGATCTGTATGTTTTAACCTTTCATTCAACTACCAGTGCATTTGACACCCTGCTTAGAAACGTGAAAAGCCTAACCTGGATAGCGCATCAGATGGAAAGCCACAACACCAGCTTCAAGAGATTAGTTGTGAGAGTATATTTAAGCCATGGTGCCTTCCCTTACAAAATGACGCTGGGCCTTTAACAGCGTTCTTACTGACTATGGGTCATTAGCCTGTGAATTCCTATGTCACTCGTGTAAAATTCATAATAAGTTATTTTCCTGTTTTTATATTGAAGTGTAATTTACCACTTTACATGCTATTTACCTGTTCTATATTACTGTGTTTTGCCTCCTTCATTTGAAGCTGTGTGTTTTAAAGACCGGAATAATGTTTTTAAACTTTTTCTACTGCCCTCTTCACCACTTCTCCTTCTTTTTGCTTTCACAATACTAGTCTGAATGAGAACATTTTCTAAAAACTTTGTTGTTGTTGTTGTTTTTATCATCCCTTTGCTTCTTAAAACTCTAAACATATTTTTATTAATTATTTGGTAACATAGTCTCTAGTTATGTCTACTATTATTCTAAGGCTGGTACTGTTATTATTTTGACTACAAGATAAAGATGTTTAAAAAAAACACTGCAATAGTGGGTAAGTTTTAATGAGCTGATTATTGTTCTTTAGCACTACTGATGTGACGATATTGATAATGTATTCTTTTTTTAATGTTCTCCAGAAATTCTAAATGAGTTTTGCAATAATTATGAATCTCATCCAAATAGCTCATCACTGTATTTACTTCATCCTTCAAATGCCAGCTAAAAGAATGATTGATATGTATGAATATTATGTCGGTGGTGCATTTCATTTGTCTGAATCAGTGATAATCTCACCAATACAACATGACAATGTTTTATGCTACACTGTAGTTTTATAATGTTCATGAGATATTCAATTTCTAAAGGAAGCAATAGTGACCCCCCACCAATGTATAGGGAGGAAAAGGTTAATGAACAGCCCTTTGAATTCATTTAATAGGCAATGTATTAGCTAAACAAATGTACTCTTGAAAACTATTAATGGGGAACCTGGAATAACAGTTTTCCATGGTTAAGTTCACAGGTTTCCTTTTGTATTATTTGGTATTTATTTGTGCTTATGTGAGCAATTTTGCATTTTATTCATACTATTTATTCGTAATAGTGATAATATTTTTGTTAAGGATATATGAATTAATATGCTAAAATTGCCCATATTAATATTTCATAGGGTGTGACTTCTTTGTTCCCTCAATTTGTGAGAAATTTCAAATTAACTGAAACAGGTTTGCTGTTTCAAATCATTCTTATGGCTCCCCATAGTCAAATGAAATGGTCCCCTTGGAACAGCAGATTATCACTGCTATGTCTGTGCTCTTTAAGGAGGAGAAATTGTGGAGTGAGTAGGTGAACACGTATCCTACTGCTAACATTTAGCCAAGACTAGAAATAAGTAGTATAAAATTTTGTGACTCAATCACAGAATACAAGGAATCCTGTCAGATAGAATTTTACCCTCTATCTCTTTCAATATTCTCTTCTTACCTCTTACTATTGCTTCTTATCATTTTATTTATTTTTTAAATTTTATTTATTTGAAACAGAGAGAGAGAGAGCACAAGTGAGGAGGAGGCTCAGGGAGAGAGGGAGAAGCAGACTCTCCACTGAGCAGGGAGCCCAATGCAGGGTTCGATCCTAGGACCCTGAGATCATGACCTGAGCCGAAGACAGATGCTTAACCGACTGAGCCACCCAGGTGCCCCTCTTATCATTTGATTTAGCTCTAATGTACAAAAATTAATTTCATCCACATCCTTTCTATCTTTTCTTTCTTTCTTTCTTTCTTTCTTTCTTTCTTTCTTTCTTTCTTTCTTTCTTTCTTTCTTTTAATTTAAACCTGAAAAGAAATCTTTATGAGGCACTAATAGATTCTGGCATCTCTAACCCAGCACTATAACATAAAACTCAAAGGAAAATACACTGGAGTGCTGACAGAAAGCAGGGTGAGAATTGGCTAAAAGAAATTTCTATGAGGAAGTAATTATTATTACCCATCCTGTGATCTGATGGGAGAAATATAAGCTATTTACATGAAAAGAATGAGCTTAAAGAAGCTAGAGAGGTCTTGTGCACTAAATGTCAATATGCCAAAAACCACTTTAGGTATTTGTATATTTAAACAAATTGTGTATTACTTAAATATATTCTTAGATTTAGATATGAGGTTCTTTGATTCATTAGTAAATTTATTTAAATTTTAAAAACCCAACTTTGGGGTGCCTGGGTGGCTCACTCGGTTAAGCCCCTGCCTTCAGCTCAGGTCATGATCCCAGGGTCCTGGGATTGAGCCCTGCATCAGGCTCCCCACTTGGTGGAAAGCCTGCTTCTCCCTCTCCTGCTCCCTGCCACTCCCCCTGCTTGTGCTCTCTCTCTGTCAAGTAAATAAATAAAATCTTTAAAAAAAATCCAACTTTGTTGAACTACTCAATATAATACTATGGATTTTGGACCTGCATGAGGAATACCATTAACCCTATGGAAAGGAGTTAATATTTTGAAAAAAAAAACCAAGATTAATTACAGAATTACGTATTTATTATAGAAGTAATCCTCATGTAAACTAAGACATTATACAATGTTGAAATTAATTCAAATGATAACATTAAAGTTAATAATTCTATACTCTGTAAGGCATGGCTTAAAATAACAAAAATGAACCCTTTCATTCATGTGAAGATAATAATTTTTGACATTAATTTTTTTAAAAATGCATTCATGTTAAAATGAATGTAATTATGACCCTTTAAAACCTTGTTCTCTATTAAATCATAGGAAAATACCCATTAAAATGTATAGCTAATACTAAATTTAGTCACAAATTCTAAATACAGGGCAAAAAGAAATCTTTTTTTTTTTTTTTAAAGATTTATTTATTTATTTGAGAGAGAGAGACAGACAGCAATTAGGGGAGGGGGCAGAGGGAGAGGGAGAGAAGCAGACTACCCACGGAGCAGGGAGCCCAACACGGGGCTCTATCCCAGGACCCTGAGAGCATGACCTGAGCCCAAATCAAGAGTCGGATGCTTAACCAACTGAGTCATTCAGGCATCCCCCCAAAAATCTTCTGCATTATTCCTTGACTAGGTGTACTAACAGAAATTACTGTGTACAATAATAAGTATAAGCCTTGAGAATGATTGAATTACTTATTTTCAAAAATCATTTTTAACAATCAGTGTCTGATTGTCAATTCATTATTACTTTAATATGATAGTCAGAAACATCAATGTAGGGGCGCCTGGGTGGCTCAGTAATTAAGCATCTGCGTTCGGCTCGGGGCGTGATCCTAGTGTTCTGGGATCGAGCCCCACGTCAGGCTCTTCCACTGGGAGCCTGCTTCTTCCTCTCCCACTCCCCCTGCTTGTGTTCCCTCTCTCGCTGGCTGTCTCTCTCTGTCAAATAAATAAAATAAAATCTTTAAAAAAAAAAGAAACATCAATGTAGTTCTCCTTGTTTTTACAAATGCTCTTTGGACATAGGTATTAATAATAACTATAAAATCTAAAATTTGCATAACTATGTATCAGATACTGTGCTATGCTCCTTCCAAATATTAACTAATTTGATCCCCCACAACCAACTTCTAAGAAAAAATATCATCACCATTTTGTGCTTAAGAAAATTGAAGCACAGTTGCAAATTACTTTTCCAAAGTCACTCACAGCTATAAAGTGATAGAACAGGAATCTAAACTGAGGTAGCTTGGCTCCAGAGTCATTCTTGTTAATCACAATGCTATTGTGCCTTTAAAATTAGGTGTAATTTTGAAACTTGCATTTTAAAGTGCACAGAAATCTATACACCCATTCTCCTGACCCTCGTTTATAGAAACACAAAGCCTACCATGTAAAAAATTGAAGTGTCTACTTTTTAAACATATTTCAGTGGAAATCATTTAACATTTTATTTTTATGTATTTTCATCAGCAAGTAATTTTTCTTTAGTTTTCTTTTCTCTTCTTTCTTTCTTTGTTTCCAACACCACCTTTGGGGCATTGGTAAAAAGAGCAAGGTTATTGACAGCAGTGGTGATCATGCAAGATCACAATCCACATGCCTTCAGGGCTCAGGCAGGTAATGAAATGACTACATACATACGGCAATAGGAAATAATGGATCCACTGGTAAATTACAGACATGACAGTCCCTTTCTACGCACTCTAAATGCACTGTTTTTATGGTATGCACCAAACAAGTCTATGACTGATGTCAGCCTCAGGCCTTTACTTTTGTTGCATATTTCTGCTATAGAGTTATGTAAGTATTCCTCATGACGGTTTAAATGACTTCAATAGAAATTATTTTAGAGATGACTATTTGCTTAGATCTCAAGGCATAACATCAACAGGCATTTCCTTTGTTATTCTTTCTGACAAATTTCAGTAGCCTTTTATTTTCAGGTGGCAAAAGTAATTTTTAAGGAATATTAGAAGGAAAAACTTCCAAAAGACTTCTTTCTAGGCCCAGAAATGTTCCACCCTAAAACATCTGCTATAGCATGCATTTATTAGGAATTATTTCGTAAGCTCATGCTGTCTTTTCACCAAAGTCCTCTTCTGTATATATAATCATTCTTGGGTCATGTCTTCTGTGTGTGAGTGTTGGTTAAAACACTGTTTTCCACCAATCTTGGAGCCTACAGTCCCACGAAACCAATAGAAATGTTACTTCTATTTCACTCCAGGATTGCCATTACAAATCATTCTTGTGACCCTCCATAGTAGAGATGAAATGGGGCATTTCCCCCCTCTTCTCGTTCAGAACATAAAATTGCCGCGAGCTAGCTATGTGTATTATGGTTATTTGTGCACTGCTCATTTACTCTGGAACTGTGGTGAAGTCAGTCCTGACTGCTAGGCGTGTGGATTAATCCACAGGACTGAGATTGATGGCAGAGACACCAGTTAGAGCCTGTAATAATCTAAGTATAGGTAAGAAGGACTGGGACTGAGGAGATAATAGAAAAGGAGTGATAAAAATTGGAAAGTTGGTGTGGATTATTTTAAATCCCTTCTCATAGATTTGCTGTTGACGTTTGAGTATTTAGGAAGGAAGGAAGAAAACAGCCCAAAGAAACCAGCATTTCTGTTTCCAGTGTTTCTGTTCCTTGAGCAATGCATGCCAAGTTGTCCTTTTTTTTTTTTTCCTAAAGGAAAAAGAACTTAACATGCTTGTAAAACAGGGCATAATGCCCCTTTGATGAAGCTTTTTCAAGAATAACTAGTACATGAAACGTGAGCAATTTGTCCATTTAAGATTTAACTAGAATGGCACCTGGTGTTCAGAAGAATTCATTGACATGAATTTTAAAGTTGAAAATGCTACATGAGCAATCACAAAATACAGACAGTCAAAATAAATAAGACAGTCTCTTAAGGTGTAAACTATTCACAGCAACATTTCAACCCTAAAAACTACGCAGCCTTTTAGAGTGAGTAATATGGGTATTTCTAGGTCTCCTTAGAATGAATTTATTTAATTGAGAACAAACTTTAGTGATAGGTGTTCTTTGAAACCTAATAGCGCAGCAACCAAAAGAAAAGCAAGGAAATAATTATGTTGGATCTATAGGTGATTATGGAGATCCCCTGATAAGGATGCTTTTAAATAAGATATGTGATTTTCATTATGTTATATAGGCTTTAAATCCCCTTTAGCAGCTGGATCTAGCCAGTTGGTATTTTGGATTAATTATAATCATATACACGCAAAAACGATACATCACATCCTAATATATTATTGGTCGGCAGACTTCAGAAAGGCTGGCAAATAGGAGATGGTGCATTTTAGAAAGACTTGATTCTCCAGTAGTTTCAAATGCTTATTCACTGAGACCAGGAATTGCTCTGAAATTTCTATATTGACAGCTCCAGAAATCCCTCTGTGCTTTACAACCCAGTTCTTCAGGTGATGATGGGATTGTACTTTGATCTCCAGCACGTCCTTGGGATTTCCACTTTCTGAAAGCCCTCCCACCCTCTGTTCTGCACCCAGGCTTCAGTTAGTTGGGGCTCAGCCTTTGATGGAAGCCTTGGGCACTCTGGTGGGACTCTGTCCACTTTCCTGTTGTGACCCAAGCTTTTGGCCAGCTCTGGACTCCTAACACACTGTGGGGGTCCTGTGTACCCCAGGGTGTTTCTCTGAGCTTGGTGCTCTGGTGCAGGCTTTTGCAACCTTCTCTGCTTTGCACACTTGAAGCAGATCTTTCAGCTTTCTGGCCCCGCTCTCAGCCTTCCCCATGACCACGCTGTGGATTCAGTAAAGGGCCTGTGGGAAAGAACTGGCCGTCTGATGAGGACGCACATTGTGACCGGGGCTTTTCAGAATTCTACTCCCTAATTCCCAGCCCCACAAGTGGCAGTTTAAATCGCTGCAGGTTCTGCCATCTGTCTTCTTTTTTATGGCGGGTTTTGCTCTTGCATTTACATGGCCCTAGAGTTCAGGGTAGCTGTGGGTCACTTCTGCCTTAGGAAACATTTGTTCCCATGTGGAATTTGGTACCTTGAGCTTTCTTTAAATCCTTAACTCCGTGAACGGGCTTAAACACACATACGTTTTTATAGGTTATCTGACTTGTTCTCATTAACTATAATTAGAAGTAGTTCTGTGAAGGCACATTTACATTGTTTCCAATTATTAGAAAATTAGAATTAATATTATAATTTTATTATTCACATCTTTTGATATATTTGTGTGTGTGTGTGTGTGTGTGTGTGTGTGTTGCGTGTGTGGGCATGCGTGTAAATACCTCTTGGGTATGTATCTTTAGGAATGAAATTCTGGATCATAGACTATATGTAGGTCATACATTTTAATTTGACATGCGTTTTGTAATCCGTGAGATATTGTTATTGCTCTTACGGTTATGATTTACTTATATTTGCCCACATATTTTTTTCTTTCCTTTACTCTATTTCTTAATGATTTTAGGGTTTTTCTCTGTTATCATATCTTAGTACTGAAAGAACTACTTTTAGTAAATCTTTCAAATGAGAGTCTACTGCTGATGAAGTCACGCAGTTTTACTTTGGTTCCAGATATTTATTTTTATTCTTCAGTCCAAAAGATATGGATATAGAATTCTATTTGGCAGCCATGTTCTTCCTGGAATTTAAAGGTTATTCCATTGTCTTCTGGCTTTCATCATTTCAGGTTGATAACAGTTAACTGTCAATTTTATTGTTGCTCCATGAAGGCTAAACTTCTCCTAATGCCACCTCCCCAGCTGCTTTTCAGTTTTTAATCTCTTTTTACCTTATATTTTAATATGCTCAGGTATCTTATGCTTCTTTGCTTGTGTTTCGCTGCCTGGTATCTATAATAATTCTTGAATCTATAGATGATACATTTTACCATTTTTGGAAAATCTCAGCCCTTATTTCTATAGGTGTTATGGTAGCATCACCTTCTCCTGTTTTTCTTCAGTTATAGTTACACAAATTAGACCTTATTCCCTGTACACACGTTTTATCTTATTCTTCCTTCTTTTTTTTCAGTTAAAAAATTCTTCTAGTGCTTTATTCTGGATATTTTCTCCTAAACTTTATTCTAATCATCTATTCTTCTTTACCTAATCTGTGAATGAGTGATCTTTTTTTGGAAAAGGCTAGATAGTAAATATCTTATGCTTTGTAGGCCATATAGGTTAGAAAAATCTGCATTATAATACACAAAGAGTCATAGACATTATGTAACCAGGTGGATATGACCATGTTCTAATAAAATATTAGTTATCAGGTATGCCATATTTGGACCATAGTCCATAATTTGCCAATCCCATGTCTAATATAACCTATAGAGTCCATAAATTCAATTACTATATATATATTTTTTTTTTATCTAGAGTTTATATTTGACCATTTTTATAGTCTCTAGTTCTCTGGTGAAATTTAACATAATGCCAACTATTTTATGAGCACATTTAATTGTTATTTTAGCAATTGTGTTTGATAATTCTAACATCTGAATCAACTCTGATTCTAATGCTATTGCTTGCTTTTGTTTTGTTTTGTTTTTTTCTCTTAGCCATATCTCTGGCTGTGTCTGCTAACTTTTTAGGAAGCTGAAGTCTTAGTATGAAAAACTGTGAAGGCTCTAGATGAGACATTATCTTCAGCATGTAGTTAGCATATGGACATGTCACCTTAATACAAGCCAGGTTAAGCTAGATCAAGGCTGAGTTTTAGTGCTTTTAAGACCTGGTGTATTTCTGCTTCTCCCTTATTTCCACAGTTATTTATTTTCAGAAGTCCCAAGTGAACGTGTTGGGAATTTATTAGGGACCCTATTCAGTGGCAAGCCCTGCATGCCACATTTTTACTCCCCTGTACTCTATGACTGCTGAAAACTACATTTAAGTCTTCACTTCCTTACTACTGGATTCTCCATGGCTTTTCTGCACCTGCACTGCATATGAATCGGTGAGTACCTAGAGGAGACATACAGTGCTCACTTACTTGATCTTTCTTTTCCAGAGAGATCTTGTTACTCAATCCTGGCTGTCTTAGCAGCCTTGGACTTCTGGATTTCACCCAGCAGTCTTAAGAAATGGGGAGAAACTGTTTAGGTTTTCCGCCTCTTAGCAACCATTCTGCTCAGCTTCTCAGCTTCTCTTTCTCATCTTAGAAGTGGATATGTGCCTTGTAGTGAAGCGTGGCATATGGTATCAGGTTCTCCTCAGTGAGTTTCTCTTCTCCTGGGATCATGACTTTTCAAATACTGATTTACTTGCTAGTTTTTGAATGCTTTTAAATAGATGTTTGATTTTTGTTGTTTGTGTGCTTGTTTCATTGATTTCCAGCTTTCCTAGTTTTTTGTTTTGAGAGAACATTTCAGTCTGCTATAAGCTAGTCCACCATTACACGGGAATGAAAATTTACCTATTTTTAATCTCTTGAAAACAATTCAACATGATATTTTCCCCTCTTTTTATCACTGTGCAGTTTATTTTCAGTTTGCTATATCAAAATCATGCTCTGAATTTTTCTTCTCTGCTCCGTGCCTGAGCAGGTCCTTCAAACTGTATTACCCACACTCCCTTGCTGTCTGGCTTCCTATTGGGTTTGGAGAGTGGGGAGCACCAACAGGGAGGGCTGAAGCACTCATTCCCTTTCTTCATGGAAAGCATTCTCAACCTTTGGCCACAGGTTCTCTGGGGAGGCTGCTCTTACATAGGTCTAGCTTCCATTGGGTTAGAGTGTTATCTGCCCCTTTCATGTACTTTAGGTCTAAGGGTAGGTGATGGGGTTTCTTGCTATTGCCTAAAACTTGGTGTTTAGCTTGACCTTGGTTATTCCCTTAATCCTACCAATTACCCTTTTAATAGCCCCTTAGTTAAGGTTTTATCAGTTAATCTTTTGAATGTGCCATCTGCTCAGACCCTGCCTGATACACATTCACATTCTTCATTGGGGTAATTAGAGGGTCTTTTGAGGATATGTAGCTAGGATGGTTAAGTTTTTGCCCCAAACTCTGGACTTTTAACTAATGCAGTCTTGTATTCAACAGAGTAAAACCTAAAAGATAATAAATAGTAATAATTTCATAAAAAGAACTCCCAAAATGCAAGTGTACATTAATGAAAATTGTACAGCTACAAGACACAGGATTAAAAAACACAATGTTCGTTATTAAGTAGAACAAGATACATAGATTTGTTAAATAAGATTTCAAGTGGCAATGTACTACAAATAAGTCAGTAATTAAAATGCATTGGACTGAACTAAAATGGGGTGGAAAAAGCTCAACTGGCTTTAGTTTGTCAGTGTCATTGACTTTGAGTATTTTTCATTACTGCAACAATTAGTCTAAGATTTGCAGTTCTTCCCTTGACATGCTGACCTTTTCACATTGATTCTTTTTACCTGCTGCTAAGATACCAAATCAATATAATCAAGCAGGCAAATCACTTGATACTGAAATTGCCTGATAATAGAGGAGAAAATCTAGTTACCCAGTGTCCTTGGATGTGCTTATACATGTATAAAGACAGGCACATAGGCCTACTTTTAAAGTAGGCCTGATTTACACTCACATATCTAACATAGGACCTTTGTTTTAAAAGAGTGCTACTGAACAGAAGCCAGTGAGCAGACATGTCAGGTTCATTTTTGATACCATCTGTCCTTGATGACATCATATGGTATTTCTTTTTCTTTTACTTGTATAGTAATTTTGTTAGATTTCCTCCAATCCCCATTTCTCTATTTCTACATTTCATCTGACATAGAGCTAGTTGAAACCAGGTCTATAATGGAAAAGTTTAAAGGGGTAATGCAAAGGGATGGTGGACCCTGATCATTTTTCTTCCCTTTCCATCTTTTTGTTCCTGTGGAAGATATGTTGGTCATTTGACGTATTAATAGCAGCCCCCTCAAGCCCTGTGTTTTTCCTGCCAGAGTCCTGAATCTTGTTCACAAAAATCCAGAGCAAATCGCTTCCTTGGTAGGGGTACCCTGACAGAATTCCTTAAATCATAGTACATTAACTGTCATAGCCATCAATTTATCAGTTAGCTTTAATATAGTACTAAACAATCTGTATAAAAAAACTGACTGGAGTACTTGTAAAATTTGTGAAAAATCTTATTTATTTATTTAATTTTTTTATTATTATGTTCAGTTAGCCAGCATATAATACAACGTAAGTTTTTGTTGTAGTGTTCAATGATTCATTAGTTGTGTATAACACCCAGTGCTCATCCCAACACTTGCCCTCCTTAATACCCATCATCCGGTTACCCCTCCCCCAACCCCTCCCTTCTGTAACCCTCAGTTTGCTTCTCCGGAGTTCGAAGTCCCTGAAAGTTTTTTCCTCTTCTGATTTCTTCCCCTTCAGTTTTCCTTCCCTTCCCCTGTGGTCCTTAGCTCTACTCCTTATGTTCCACATAAAACTCATTTTTAGAACACTATGTTCTATTTGGAAAGTCTTTACTATTAACATTTTACCTCCTGAGAAAGAAAATCCTTAGGGATTCCTATGATTTAGGAATTTGCTGGAAATTATATCTTATTTAGGTATGTTATGGGTTAATCATTTTCAAGAGTGATAAAACATACATGCTGATTTAAGATGATAGTGCATTTCCTTTTGAACATTTCATCAAAGTAAAGTTTTTAAAGTTACTTTTTAAAATAGTGTGATATATTTTGTAATCCATTATTATGAGCCCCGGAATCAACCCAGTAAGAGGATAATTTAAAAAAATTTACAAGACATTTTTCCCTTTGAAAGCAATCTTCACATAACTCATCTATGATAATGATATTACATATTTTCAAAATGTAATGCATTAACGTTAACTGGTGATAAGTTGAGATATTCATTCTTAACGTCTGGTTGGAAACTAGTCCCAGACTTTAAAAATGCCTGTTTAACGAATTAAACAAGTCTTACATAGAATAATGTATTTTTATAGCTTATTTGTAATTCATTACATGAATAGGGCAGATGGGGCTAGTTGGAATCATCATCTCAACTAGCGCCTTATATTTACTGAGATTGGGTCTCATGACTGTAATATAAAAATGCATTCTGACTAAAGACCAGTTATTTATCTCAACTTTTAGTGGAAAAAAGTTATCAGTGTTGTTTAAATTATGAAAATATTTCAGAATTGAACTGCAATTGAAAAATATATTCTTTTTTAACTTTATTTTTTAGAGTAGTTGAAGCTTCAGAGCAGAATTGGAAGATAGAGATTTCGCATGCATCGCCCACTGCCACACGTGCATGGCCTCCCACATTACCAGCATCACTCACTAGAGTAGTGCATTTGTTACCAAGGATGAACCTACATTGAACTTCAAAATCACCCACGGTCCAAGCTAACCTTAGGGTTCACGCTTATTGTTGTGCATTTGTGGGTTTAGACAAGTGTATAATGACACATACCCATCTTTCTAATATCATATAGAGTAGTTTCACTGCCCTAAACATTCTCTGTGCTCTGCATATTTATCCTTCCTTCTGCCTCCAAACCCATGACAACCACTGATGTTTTTATTATCTCCATATCCTTTTTCTTTTTCCAGAAGCATAGAGTTGTAATCATCCATATATGGCCTTTTCAGACTAGCTTTTTTCACTTAGTAAAATGTACTTAAGGTTCCTCCATGTCTTTTCATGGCTTGATAACTGATTTCTTTTTAGCACTGAATAAAATTCCCTTGTCTGGATGTACCATAGTTATTTTTCCATTTACCTACTGAAGATGAATAGATAAAAAACTGATGGACATCTTGGTTGTTACCAAGTTTTGGCAATTATGAATAAAATTGCTTTAAAGATCCATGTGTACGTTTATGTGTGGACACATTTACAGCTTTTTTTGAGTAAATGCCAGGAAGAGTGATTGCTGGATCAAATGGTATGTTTAGTTTTGTAAGAACCTGTCAAACTGTCTTCCAACATGGCTGGACTATTTTGCATTCTCATCAGCACTGTATGAGAATTCCTATTGCTTCCCATCCTAACCAGCAATTGGTACTGTCAGTGATCCAGATTTCAGTAATTCTATTAGGTGTGTTGTGGTATCATATGCATTTTCCTGATGGCATATGATGTGGAATATTTTTTCATATGTTTATTTGATATCTGTATATATTTTTAAAGTTTTTGGCCCATTATGCAATTGGGTTGTTTTCTGATAATTTTATGGTTTTATGAGTTCTTGGCATATTTGGATAGCAGTCTTTTTATCAGATGTATTTTTTGCAAATATTTTCTTTTAGTCCATGGCTTGTCTTCTAATTCTCTTGACATTGTCTTTCACTGAACAGAAGCTTTTAATTTTAATGAAGTTCAGCTTATCAATTATTTCTTTCATGGGTTGTATCTGGTGTTGTACCAAAAAGGCATCACCATACCCAAGATTATCTAGGTGTTCTCCTATGTTGTCTTCTAGGAGTTCTATAAACCCATTTTTTTCTTTGTTTAAGAATTATTCTAAGTACATGTTCTGCATAACCACTTTTTAAAATATATCATTTGTATGACACAAATGAATGACACATTTTTACATTAGATTATATTTAGATTTTTTTTTACTGTATAAGTGACCAGTGTCTTGTGAAATAAAATATATTTGCATGCCATTCTGAAACATGGTTATTATAACTATTTAGCATAGATACTATTGATAATTAAAAATTTTAAATGAAAAATGTTATCTCACTTAATACAGTAAGTTATGTAGTACCATTGATAACACTGATAGATTCATCTTCAGATGGGGGAATAATTATTAATAATTCATAATCCTATATTGGAACAGCTCTTTAAAGGATTGTTTAACTATTTTATTTTAAGTTTCCTGAACTGTTGTGCTATATTTTAGAAGTTCCTCCTTCACTCTCCCTATCAATGCATTCATTCATTCATCCAGCAAAGATTTACTAAGTAATTTCATAAACACAATAGAAGGTCAATGGATATTTGTATTATGGATAAATGATTAAATAGAATGCAAATGAGAGTGACATGCATTCTTTCTTTGATGAGTACTTACCTTTCACCTTTTATTTTTTGGCTCACTGATCCTCCATTTATGAAGAGTCTTTCGTGTATTAGCCCTTATACTGCCTTAAATTTTAGATACTGGATTCATATAAATAAGAGATGAGTGTTCTTTCTGTATATGGGTATTTTTTAAACAAAGTAAAATTTTAAAAGACATTTTTGTGCCCAGATCCCATTCTATCCTAAAAGGGAGGGCAAATATGGTGGCAGGAGTTTGTGGCACATCTCTTATTTCTTTTTGTTTGTTTGTTTGTTTTCTCTGAGAAATAGGGAAAACTAAGAAGGCATAAACTCAGTAAGGATAGAAGAGGATATATTGTTAATTTGAGGAGAAGAGGTCTGGCCTAGTCTTCCAGGAATATAGAAGAGTGAATAGAATAGGGAAAAGATACTGGGTACTGTTGAAGTCCCTCTTGTGGTGAGATGGTGAGATTCAAACTGTGACAGAACTCACGTGGTATGTGTTTTTCTCTAGCTGCTTGAAGCTTTGTGAGTTCAGACCCCAAGGAGGAGGAAATTTGGCTTAAACTAGATTGTGACTTATCGTAGCAGATAGTTTGAAGGGTGCATAGCATAATGGAGTTATGGGTACATGCCTGAAAGAAATTAAAACTTATCATGTATTTTAAGCTAGTAATACTAGAAAGGAAGGCATAAGAATGGGGTCATAAAGGACATTGAAAATGCAGTAGAAATGAGGGATTGAAGGTACAAGTGGGTCTGAGGCATTTTTGGATTTAGAGTACTAGAGGAAACAAGCTGGAAAGATAGGAGATAGTGGTTGGTGAGTGGGATATTTCAGCTGAGTTCTGAAAGCAGTGACAATTATCGGTAATTAAAAACATAGGCATGATTATGTGAATAGCTGAAGTATGTGGAGGGCAAACGCACTGGAGAAAAGGACATTGAAGAGCTGAGTAAGGCACCAAGATCAAAAGTCCTCAATGTAGATAATAAAATTATCAAGGATTTTGACAGGAGTTGTTGTGGTTATAAGTTTCCAAGGAATAAAAGGAAACACAAAAGAGTAAGAAAAAAGATTATAATTATGGAGGAAGATAGTGAGTATAACAAGGATGGATAATTCCTAAAGATTATTATCAAAACCATGAAATTTTAGGAAGGAGGAGGGAGAGAGCATGGTCTTAGCATGACCTTAGCAACAGGTCTTGTGACAATACCTGAGACTCCAGAGGAACAACTACCCTCCCCATTCACCTCTGCTGACCTTTCCCCCTGCCATCCAGGCTTTTGTGGGAAGAGTTCAATGGAGGAAATAGCCACCACTTGAGAAGACTTTAGTGGAAGCAATATCCTCAGTGAAAAGACAGCTTCAAGTAGGGAAAAATATTGATAAGAATGTTGAGCTAGGGGCTAACGATATAGGCAGTTTTACCAGAGCCTGATCGTGAATTTTGAACATCACTACGTAACAGTTTCAGGAGATATATTTAGGGCCATTACATAACAGAATGGGAATTTGAGACTGATGTCAACATATTTAGGGGTTAAATCCTAGAAAGTCATTATGCAAATATAAGAAACTGGGAAGATTTGCTTAATGTTGCAACATGCTCTGTTTCTCAGAAATAAGTTTTAGAAATATATTCCATTGGTTACTTGTTTGGAAATAATTTGGTTTGGAAATAAAATGATCTGATTGATGAATATTTTGCTTAACTGAGATCGTCTGTTCATAAATTAACAAACATTTAAATAATTAGTATAAATAAAGTAGAAACATGAAAGCTGTTTTGAGAATATTTTCATCTTTCTTTATTAGAGTACATCTAATGCTTTTGAGTTGACATTTATATCTTTTTTATATATTCTAATTATTACTGCAGACTTTTGATGCAGAAGAATTGGGATGGATGGGTGGAGTGATAAGGTTGAATTGACATTAACTCTCTATTAAATCCAAGAAATAATTTTCTGAGAGAGAATGAGGTAGTGTTTGTGTGTATGTGTGTGTGTGTGTGTGTGTGAGAGAGAGAGAGACAGAGGGACAGAAGGGAGAAAAGTGAAGGGATATTTAGCGCAGGTATCTTTCATGATATCTTTTCACTGAGCTAAGCTGGCAGTGAGAAAATCACTTTTAGCAATAGAGAAGAGAAAGTTGGCAGCTACTGAATAGAAGAAGCTGGTTAGAAGGGATCAGTAGTCAGAGAAAGAGAGAGAGAACATCTAACAATAGCTACCTAAGTTAAATGGCATTTGAAATTACTGAGATAAGAGACCTTGGTAAAAGTACACCTTGGGTCACATTATTTATTGATGGAAATAAAATATTTTATAAGAAGTAAGTTGATAGTGGGAATATGGGATTCACTACTTTGAAGAGGATAGGCTTATGTTTCAGTAGAACAAGCATAAATTGATACAAAATGTGAGAATAAATGAACTTCTGAACACGTTATGAGACAAAAAGTAAGGATTGGGTGATATTAGTTTAATCTTATTTTGAGAGCTCAGACCAAACTACGTAACTGAGTGCCGTGTAGAAAGAAATTAATATGTCAAATTGTTCTTCAATTTTGATAAGATCTTCAACTATTTTCCAAAGTGATTTTGAATATACTATCTAATACCATTTTCTCTGTGAAGTAATATGCGAATTATTCAAAAAGGAAAAAAAATTAAACCAAGAGAAGAAAAAATTGCAGGCACTGTCAGACGTGATTTGAAGACCATTAAATGCTATTCAATGCTTTTCTACATTTAAAGAAAAAAGTAGAAAGATATAACAATTTTTAATGACCCATCCTTTTTTGCAACACTCTTTGTTGGTTTCAGGGGTCAAGGAAAAGGACAAACTCTGATCAAGAAAAGCTTTAAACTCATTGCGTAAATGCATAAGATAAACATAAAGTAATTTTGTGTGTGTGCTACCAATTCCTGAGCCTTTACAAGGTCCTGTCGGTCAAATATGCTTGCTTTACATTCACTCCAACTCTGCAGGATTAAGGTTCCATATACGTCTATCTGCTTAGTCATATCACATATGCATCTAATTTCAACAACAGAAATTCTGTCGATAGGTCTTTTTTGTTTTGATCTGCATTATATGTGTCCTCGGATGCTTATATTTTTGTGCCTTTTCAATCACTTTAGTAGGAAATCTGGAAACATATGCTATGTTAAGTTTGCAATATTTAATTCCAAGTACTTTTTAAATATATAAGTAAAAATGAATTAAAAATCATAAACCTATTTACTGGCAATTGAAGGAACTGCTGAAATGTTCCAATTTGTCTTGGTTTCAATACATTAACAAAGATTCACATTTTTATTGCTTATATTAATTATGGCAGGCAGAATGAAAATAAATGGGGAAAATTCTCTAAAAAGAATCAAAACCAATTATTATATTTTTACTCTTTCAGAACATAATTATTATAGATATTCTATGTGAAGAACTTCACTTGGTGTTTTGGAGGTTATAAAGATGGATTAGATGGTGATCCCTGACTTCTGGGGACATACAACCTAGTAAAAGAATGAATTCATGAGATAATAACCGTAAGATTTGATAGACGAGGCCCCATGCATCAGAGATTTATGGGTAAAATGTCCTGGGTTTTGGGTTTTGGTCACTCTAATGTGTGTAGTGGTATCTTGTTTTAACTTGCAATTCTCTGACTACATATGATGTGGAACGGTTTTTCATATGCTTATTTTCCAACTATATACCTTCTTTAGTGATGTGTCTATTCAGAACTTTTGCCCATTTTTAAATTAGGTTGTTTCTTATTGGGTTTTAAGAGGCTTTCTTTCTTTCTTTCTTTCTTTCTTTCTTTCTTCTTTCCTTTTTCTTTTTTTGGTATGTTTTGGATATAGTCCTTTTCAGATATGTATTTTGCAAGTATTTTCTCCCAGGCTCTGGCTCGCTTTCTCATTTTCCTAAGAAAACTATTTTTTACTATATAGAAAAACTGATTCTAAACTTCTAAACTTTGTATAGAAAGGTAAAACACTTCAAAGCGTTAACATAATGCTGAAGAAGGAAAACAAACGTGGAAGCCTTACACTACCATATTAAAGGAATTACTATATAGCCACTGTAATGAAGACAGCATGATATTGGCAAAAGCAATACATATATAGGTGTCTTCATCCACTTAGGTTGCTATAGCAAAATATCACAGACTGGGTAGATTACAACAACAGAAATTTATTTCTGCCAGTTCTGGAGGCTGGAGGTCCAAGATCAAAGTACCGTCCTGGTGAGCACCCTCTTCCAGGTTCACAGCTGGTGACTTCTCACCATGTCCTCGAATAATGGAAGAAGGCAAAGGATCTTTTGGCAGCCTCTTTTATGAGGCACTAGTCCTCCTCATGAGGGCTCCACTTTTATGACCTAAGCAACTCCCAGTCTTCTACCTACTAATACCATAATTTCAGGGGGTTAGGATTTCAACATACCAATTTTGGGGATAACAAACATTCAGACCATTGCAATAGGTCAAGGAAACCGAATTAAGAGTCCAGAAATAGACCAACACAAATATATCAACTGATGTATGACAAAGGAGCAGAGTCATTTAATGGAGAAAATAATAGTATTTTCAACAAATAGTGCTGGAATGATTGGAAGTCTAATTGAAAAAAAAAAAAGATTTAAATACAGACTTTTCACAAAATTTACTTGAAATAGATCATAGGCCTAAATGCAAAAGCACAACTATAAAGCTTCTTAAAGGAAGCATGGGAAAACATACATTCCCTTGGTCTTTGTGATCAGGTTTAAGATACAACACTGAAGGGGGCGCCTGGGTGGCACAGCGGTTAAGCATCTGCCTTCGGCTCAGGGCGTGATCCCGGCGTTCTGGGATCGAGCCCCACATCAGGCTCCTCCGCTGTGAGCCTGCTTCTTCCTCTCCCACTCCCCCTGCTTGTGTTCCCTCTCTCGCTGGCTGTCTCTCTCTCTCTCTGTCGAATAAATAAATAAAATCTTTAAAAAAAAAAAAAAAGATACAACACTGAAAACATAATCAATGAAAGAAAAAAAATGACAAAGTGGACTTCATTAAAGTTAAAAAACCTTTGCCCTGTCAAACTCACTGCTAAGAAAGAAAGATAAGCCACAAATTACTAAAAAATATTTGCAAAACATATATCTACTAAAGGACTTGTAACCAGAATTAACAAAGGACTGTTAAAACTCGACAATAAGAAAACAGATCCATTTAAAAATGGACAAAAAGTATGAACAGACAAGACACTTCACCAAAAATGATGAAGAGATGCCAATTAATCATATGAAAAGAAGTTTAACATCATTTGTCAATAGGTAACTTAAAATTAAATGAACAATTAAATACCATCTATATACCTGTTAGAATGGGTAAAATTTGAAAAAAAAAAACTGACTTCAACTGTTGGTAAGGGTGCAAAGCAATAGTAATTCTCATTCATTTGCTGTTGGGAATGCAAAGTGTTAGAGCCACTTTGAAAAGACAGTTGGTCACTTCTTACTAAGTGAACCATATCACGGGATCCAACAATTACATCCCCAGGTCTTTACTCAGCTTATTTGAAAACTTACACGAAAACATCGTACATGAATGTTTATGGCAACTTTATTCATAATCATCAAAAGCCAGAAGTAACCAAGATGTCCTTCAGTAGATGAATGCATAAACAGTGTACATGTATATAGTGGAATATTATTTAGCAATAAAAGGAAATGAACAATCAAACCAAGACAAGACATAGGTGATTTGAAATGCGTAGTGCTAAGGCTCTGTAAGATGTTATTAATAGGGGAAACTGGATGTGGAATATACAGCAACAATCTGTACTATATTTTCAATTTTCTACAAATCAAATACTGTTTTATAATAGAAATTTCATTTTAAAAATTAAACATATTAGAGGCTATCTCAGTATACTTTGGAATCATGAGTTAGGGCTAACTGTAGAAATTTCTTGATGTATTGTCCTTTGTTTCTCTCAAAATTAAAAGAAGAAAGTAAAAACAAATTAAAGTAATATCCATATCCTTGGAATCATCATGTTATTGAAATCCCCGTGTTTCTCAGGCTTATCTGGTGAATTAAGTGGAGAAAACTCATATAGTTATTAAAGTCTAAGTTTTTCAAAATTGTCAACTTTTCATGGTGTCTTGATAGCTAATCCTTTTAAGCAGAATTCTCAGAAGGAGATCTATCTTAACTGTTGAGAGGCTTTTTTTTCCCCCCACATTTGGTGAGATCAACAAAAATTCCCCAGTTTCAAATATGGTAAATTGAATTACCTGATAATTATACATATATAAATATTACACAGAAACAATTTAAATAGGTACCTCTTATGTCTTCATTATGTACAATATGGTAATATAATAGTTGAATGGATTGATAGATTTTGGGGAAAAGAGTTGAGGAGATGTTGAAAAAGTGATAACATCTTGGTTAGTCTGTTTATAATTACATTTGCATATACTTTATAGCATAAGAAATTTATCACAATTGTTCTTTTTCACAGAAGCCATAGACCAAACTCTTACTTATTTTAAGACTATGGTAAATAAATATACATCATTTTGCTTATGTAAATAATCACTTTCATTTATAATTTACTATGAGAAAAGTAGAAGTAAAGAGTTCCCTTTTTATGAAAACTGTAATCTCTAATCTTAAGGGGTTTCCTCCTTAGTATCATAAGTAGATCCTCTTTGATGTGCCTTCTGGATCATTTCCTTCTAATTTCCCTGTGTAATAGTCCCAGCCTCCTCCCTGAATCTCACATACTCCTGGAGCATTCTCTTTTTATTTTAATGACTTCCAATGAATTATCTCTCCTCAAAATTACTGCATTGATTTGACTTGATAAAATGCATTTGAAACTTGCAGTGATTTGGTTTTGATCTTCCTTTTAATTTAGGTAGCTCTTAATTCTTTATGGAAATTGGGAACAGTGATAGCTTGGAGAATAAATTACCAGAATATTCTAAAGACTAACTTTAGCCAGATCTTTCAATGTCTTTGTCACTATTTTTGTAAACTTCCTGTTCTGTTCTGTGCAGTTGGTAAAGTTCTGCTTCCTTTTTTACTTCATTTCTCTATACACCGAGGGAGATGCTGATAAGCAGTAAAATGTCCAAAGTGAAGAATAATGGAAAGAATTTTTCATTCAAAAGCTTGAGTAATCCATAAATTTAATAGCCAACTCCTAAAATTTTTACCTTTACTAATCCTGAAGATTTCTCCAATCCACAACGTGGTCTCTTTTTCAATTTTCGTAGTCCTCATAATGTCAAGTAAACAAAAAGGAGTTTTTCTTGTTTGTCTGTGCGTTCCATTTTTTACCTTGCCAAATCATTTGTAAGTTTTATAAAATCTTACATATAAATGATAGAGCTATTCCAAAAAATTATTGATTAGGTGGTTATGATTCTCAATTATTTCAGTATTTTTCTACTATCAACATCATCCATCTTAAGTTATTAAATCCTAAAACTTTGGGATGTTGCCTATCACAATGGAAAAATGTATTATTTACTTTGTTTTATTGCAGTTGCCATACCATATCATAGTCATATTAAAAATCTTAGAAGAGATATTTTCTCTTTATTTTGATGGTTGAGTCCAATTTGTATTGTGAATAATCAGTGAATATTATAAGCAATTAATATATTCCTCATTTTTATGACTTTTATTTTATTACATCCTAAAGCCCAAATAAATAAATATGTAATATAATTTCAGGCATAAATGCTATCTGGATAATGATATCAGTCTAGATGGATAGAGAGTGCTGGGACAATTTCAGCAATGGTGAGAGAAAGCACATTCTGAGATGACATTTTAGTGAGGTCTGATAAATGAGTGGAAAGTTCTGGAATAGGAACAATTATGATTTGTTCACAAGTGTCACTAGTGTGGATGAAGAAGAGAATGAATAGAGATGAGCTCCAAAAGCAGGCAAGGGCAGACTTGTACAGACTTCAGGACCTTGTACAACAAATGTGGACCATTCATAGAAACCATTGGATAATAAAGTGGAAATGAAAACTCCTTGAGCCCAGCTCCCAGTTCTCACATAACATAAAGGACAGTTTCTGGTGAATAGAAATAATTTATAAATGAAATGTTTAGGACTTAAATAAATTAGTAAAACTAAATAAAAGGGGGGGGATAATCCTTGAGAATCATTTCAAGCACACCTCCTTTCCCCCCTGCTACAGCTGCTGTTGCTGCCCCTTCTTCTCCTTCTTCCCCTCCTCCTCCTTTTTCTTCTTCTTTAAGTAAGGAGACGAAAGCTCTTGAGGTTATTTTCACTTGTAGGTCCCCAAATTCAGTGCACTTCCCAATTTACAACTGCAAACTCAAATGGAAATTTATTGTTGGAAAATTCTTTTTAAGACCTAACTCCCATATGATCCCACTCAATATCTCAAAACCCCTCAGATAATCAAGTCTTCCAATGAACAATTTTTATTTTCATTTATATTGCTTTTCTAATGTAGCGTACATATCTTCAGTTTTTTCTCTTATCCAGGACCTGAGGCACTGAGTATTAATTATTCATTTTAAATATTTTTTGTAGAGGTTTCGGGTGGTTAGAATATAAGAAGAAGCTTGAAACTTAGATACTTATACCTTTTTTTAAATATTTTGGATGTCTGAGGACATTGTCTTAATCTATAACAGTGCAGTCCAAGAACATAAAGCATTTGACTGCATGTTGAAGATGTGTCAATCCCATACCTTTGAGTGCACAGGGAAGGCTATTGCCATTGTACAAACCAAAGTCGGCCCAGCGTTCCCAATCTCATAACCTAATGGGGTCATGAAGACATAAACTCCATTGTTAGTTTTGAATTATGTTTTCTTTGTCTTAGCCTAGTTTGGCTTATTTGGGCTTGTTTCTTCATGTTTGGTTCTATAATTATGAATTTGTTAAACTTAGTCTCAGGAATACTGAGGAACTTGCCTTGGTCATGCTTTTATCTTAAAGGTTTGCTGCAGATTCACTATCTGAGTCTACTTTAATTGGCTATCTCAATTTAGGGGTTCCTAGAAAGTATTAGTAGCGTGTATTAATGCATGGAATGCATAGGGCCCATGTAAGAGAAAGTCTATGGTTACAAATTACAGCAGAGAGTATTATTACTGCTGTTTTTATTTTTAAGAGGATTGCTTATTGGTTCTTTCTTGCCTGTAACTGGGGTTTTTATAGCTCAACCTTTTATTATACGTAATTACTCATTTTAAGTATCTTGACTCTTTTTTTTAGAGCCTCTAACTCAACTGCTCTAAATAATGCAAACACAGAGTTTAGACTACTATATTCCTTATGTGGCTAAAAAAAATTCTGAGATTCTAGGTTCCCAATACTTGTCAATACTTCCAAAGTAGCCTAAATTTTGTGTTTCTTTCAGTGTATTGATTTAACATCGTGTGTGCGTGTGTGTGTGTGTGTGTGTGTGTATTTGCCTTTGGAGATTTCTTGCAAGCTCAGTAATAAATTCAACAGTAGGTTTCTTACAGTTTATCCATCAACTGGATATTGTATGGAAGCAAGCTCTCTCAGACCATCTAGTCTTCTCATGAATATATGCAGGTTTTATGATGTTAATTTTTACCTATAAATTTGATGGCTCGTAATTGGTATTTGATGAATGTTTACTATAACAGGCTAAGTTAAAATTTTTAAACATTTTCACTAACTTTTTGTAGAAAAATGTTTTAATTCCTCCTTTTCTCTCTTGCCCTATTATTTTATTCTTATTCATCCTTCCTCTGTCTTACTATTCTCATTAGAGGGAAAACTTTCTATAAGTTCATTCTGTAATTATTCAGCAAAATATGAGGTTAAAAATTGTTTCTCGTAGAACATAAGCAATTAGAAAATGGGTAGGGAGAAATGGGTAGTTGGAAGATTCTCACTATCTATATTATTTAGAATTTCATTATTATTTGCCCATAGTATCACAAAAATTTTATTTTATGTCTTTTATGTTATTTTCCATGATTCATAAGACTGTTCGTGTGTTTCTGATGGAAACATTTTGTAAAACCCACAAAACTTTGTGCCCACTATTCCATTAAACAAAACTACATCCTAGTGAGGGATGTGAATTTCATACTTTTAATAACATGTGAATAGAAATAGTATTAATATTTAAGTATCGATATTTAGTCTAGAGAGTGATTTTACATTTTACATAACCCTGTGAGGTAGATATTGATATCAATATTTGGCAAATGAAGAAATCAAGTCCTGAAAGTCAATATAAGCTTATCACATAATTAATAATTTATAAGGGCATAATTCCATGCTAACTTTCAATATCTCTGATCCTACAGACATTGAATATTTAATTATCAAATAATAACTTAGTATCTGATTGGTGCTTATAATCAGTTCTTTGCCTATAATATACTATTTGTTTGTGATATTACATAGGCATTTAAACATTTCAGTAATTTAATATGAGTGGAATACATTTTTTGTTTGTTTTTGTTTGAGGCAAAAGAAAGTGAGAGAGGCTTTCCAGGTCAGTCCCTTAGGGGACAGTTGTAGCAGTTTAGTGTGAAATGCTTGAAACACATGATGTTTTTAACTGTCATATTTAATTCTTGGAAGTGTTTGGCCAAGTATGAAGTAATAGGAATCAGAGGCATTTTTGTGTGGTTGAAAACTGGCTGATTTTTATTAGTTGTTAAAGTTTTAAAGGTAGTGACTCTTGATCTCTGAGATATATCCTCATTTCTATTTTAACCTTTTTTTATTAGTTAGATCTGAATTATTTGTTGTAACAATGTAATGTTAATTATGAGGTTATTACTTTTGGATTTTAAACACTCAAGTTTACTTATCCTTGGTTAGTAAAATTCTTTTAAAAATATCCATATCTCCTTATAATTCCTCAGAAATTAAAAATATTATGTGACAGAATGTATTTACAGAGTTCATCAAAGAGAAGACATGGCTAGCAAATAAGCATATGAAAAGTTGATTGGCTTTATTAGTCATTATGGAAATGCAAATTAAAACTAATGAAATACCATTATATACCAATGAATACCATTAAATACCCTTAAATATCATTATTATTAGAGTAGCAAGGAAAAAAAAGTAATCCCAAGTGCTGATGAAGATGCAAAACAATTGTAACTCTTACGCATTGCTAGTGGGAATACAAAATTGTTCAACCGATACAGAAAACAATTTGTCAGTTTCTAACGAAGTTAAACCTATACTTACATGGCTCAGCAATCCTACTCTCAAGTATTTACAGAAATGAAGACAATTATCTACACAAAAACCTGTCAAAAATATGCATAGCAGTTTTATTCATAATTATCCCAGATTGAAAACTACTCAAATGTCCCTCAGCTGATGAATGGATATATAAATTGTGGTACACACATATAATTGAATATTAGTCATATCAATGAAAAAGATAAAAGAGTGACTAGTGACACATACAATAATATGGATGAAGCCTAAAAGTATATGCTAAGAGAGGGGCACCTGGGTGGCGCAGTTGTTAAGCCTCTGCCTTCGGCTCAGGGCGTGATCCCAGCGTTCTGCGATCGAGCCCCACACCAGGCTCCTCTGCTGGGAGCCTGCTTCTTCCTCTCCCACTCCCCCTGCTTGTGTTCCCTCTCTCGCTGGCTGTCTCTCCTTGTCAAATAAATAAATAAAATCTTTAAAAAAAAATAAAATAAAAGTATATGCTAAGAGAAAGATGCCTAAATTGAAAGTTTACATACTCTATGATTCCATTTTAATAACATTTTCGAAAAGACAAAACACAAGTCAAGAGTCACCTAGACCTAGGGAAAGGAGATGACTACAAAGGGCTATGAGAACATTTTCAGGTAACAGACTGCTCTGTATCTTGATAGTGGTAGTATTTACATATCTGCATATACTTGATAAAACTCATTGATCTATAAACTTAAAAGAGTGAACATTATGCATGTAAATTATGCTTCGATAAACCTGACAAAATAAAACATTCATGATTTTATTTTTTTAATGTGGATTTAAAAATTCCCAAATATACTGAATGAGTAGAATCAAGTATCATGGGCAGAAGCTGCCAAAACCTCAACTTTAGACTTTGTTTAAAAGCCATGTAAAAAATAATAATAATAAAAAACAAAAGGCATGTAAAATTTCCAAGAAAAAATAAACAGGGGTGGGGTGCCTGGATGGCTCAGTTGGTTAAGCATTGGATTCTTGATTTCATCTCAGGTCATGATCTCAGTATCCTGAGATCCAGCCCCAGCCCTGAGTAGGCCCCCGTGGGGAGTCTGCTTGAAGATTCTATCTTGCCCCTCTCCCATGTGCACACGCACGCTCTCTCTCCCTCTCTCAAATAAATACATAAATCCTTTAAAAAAAAGGCATGCAAATTTTCAGAAATAACCAATCAAAAAATAACTTCTGTATCATGTGAGGGTTAAAGGAATTAGAAAACAAACAAAACAAAACAAATTTGATTGTTTTTTCATTCAGTAAACATTTATGGAGGATTTACAATGTGCCAGACACTGCTCTAGGCACTGTGGATACAGACAAAAGGAACACTGACTGCCTTTAAGGAATTCATTATTTAGTTGGGGGCACAACTAAATAAACATTTAAAATACAATGTGATTAAAACCATTCACCATAGAGGAGCCCCTTTACTTCTGTCATGGAAATGGAAGATGTTACTTTTTGAATTTTTTTGAAGATTTTGATTTTATTTTATTATTTTATTTATTTTTTTAATGTTTTTTATTATATTATGTTAGTCACCATACAGTACATCCCTGGTTTTTGATGTAAAGTTCGATGATTCATTAGTTGAGTATAACACCCAGTGCACCATGCAATACGTGCCCTCCTTAATACCCATCACCAGCTTATCCCATTCCCCCACCCGCCCTCTGAAGCCCGCAGATTTTGATTTTAAAGAACTCTTTAGTCAAATACATCTGAGTTCAAATCTCAGCTCTATCACTTGTCTAACATTGTTTCTTTAGGCAAATTACTCATCACTCTAAGCCTCAGTTCCCTTGTCTATCATTAAAATGGGAAGAATAGCAATTAGCAGTTCACTAATGCATACTCTGTTTTATTTTTATTGAAGCATAATTGACATACAATAGTATATGCTTCATGTGTACAGCACACTGATTAGACATTGCAAGATGCTTACCACAAGTCTAGTTACCATCTGTCACCATATGAAATTAGTACAATAATATCAACTGTGTTCCATGCCGTACTTTATATCCCCATGACTTACTTATTTTATAAATGGAAGTTTGTACCTCTTGATCCGCTTCACCCATCCCAACTCCCTTTCCATCTGACAATCACCACTCTGCTCCTGTATCTGTGAGTCTGGATTTTTTCTTTTGTTTGTTGTTGTTGTTTTTTGATATGTGTATATATTACACATATAAGTGAAATCACATGATATTTTTCCCTATCTGACATATTTTTAAAAGTCCATCCATGTTGTTACGAGTGGCAAGATTTTGTTTATTTTTTTATGCCTGAGTAGTGTGTGTGTGTGTATATATATATATATACGTATATATATATATACATATATATATACACATATATACATATATACGTATATATATATGTATATATATATATACGTATATATATATATATATACGTATATATATATATATATATCACATTTTCTTTGTCCATTCATCTGTCAGTGGACACTTAGGTTGGTTCCATATCTTGGCTATTTTGAATAATGCTGCGATGAACATAGGGATTCTTATATCTTTTTGAATTAATGTTTGTTTTCTTCAAGTAGATATACAGAAGTGTAATTGCTGCATCGTATGGTAGTTCTAAATTGATGTTTTTAAAAATCAGAAAAAAATAACTATTGGCAAACTAAAATTCAAAAGTAAGATGAAACTCATGAGGCCTTAACTCGTCACTTTCTGTGGAAAGCCTTCCCTAGACATCTTATCTGAAATTGTAACATCCCAGACATTTTTTATTTCCTTTCTGTTTTTTTGTCTGCTTTATCAAATATGCTACCTCAAATATTATATTGTTATATTATATCAATCATATTATATTATATATATTTTTATAAGATTTTATTTATTTATGAGAGAGGAAGCTTGCACACGTGAGTCCACACACACACACAAGAGTGGGGGTGGGGGGATGGGGTGCAGAGGGCGAAGCAGGCTCCCGGCTGAGCAGGAGCCCAAAACAGAGTTCTATCCCAGGACTCGGAGGTCATGACCTGAACCAAAGACAGATGCTTAACTGAGCCACCCAGGTGCCCTTCAAATATTATATTTTAAAGTTATTTTTAATCTTTATTGTAAATTACATATGAGAAGGTTTTATTTATTATTATTTTATTTATATAACACCAGCACCTAATAACTAAGTACACGTTTAATATGTATTTATTGAACGAATTAAATTATTGAAAAAAATTAATAAGCTTGGTTTTTGACATACAAACAATAACTACAAAAGAAACAGTTCATCCTTTAGTGCATAGCAACATATTTAAAAGACCAAAACTAAATGACATATTTATAACCTGCTTAATACAACTGCAAGAGCTGTGAAGGTATGAATCATTATCAAATGTAGTTAACAGCTACTATAAAACGAATTTTTTAAAAAATGCAAAAAGTTGTAATGCCTGAATTGACCTTAAAAATGCAAATAATTCATTCAGGTAATATAAATATTTCAAAGGTCTTATTTGCAAGACAGCCTACATGGTTTCCTTCATGGTTAGAAAAATTTTTTAAAGTTTGATGGCTTTTCCTCAGCAGAGTTCCAAGATAAGATGAAACTCCAAAATCGTAAAGCAGTGACTCTCAAAGCGAGGTCACAGACAGCAGAATCAGTATCACCTGGAAACTTAGAAGAAATATAAATCCTCAAGCCCTGCCCAAGACCAGTTTATTATTTTATTTTGGCTTAGTTTGGTTTGTTTTATATTTTTATTTGACAAAGAGAGGGCACAAGCAGGGTAAGGGGCAGAGGGAGAGGGAGGAGCAGACTCCCCTGCTGAGCAAGGAGCCTAATGTGGGGCTCGATCTCGGGGATCATGACCCCAGCCGAAGGCAGACACGTAACCAACTGAGCCACCCAGGTGCCCCCAAGACCAGTTTAATCTGAACCACTGAAGGTTGGTTCCAGAAATGTGTTTTAAAACCCTCCAGGTGATTTCATTTGAACTAAACTTTGTGAATGTCTTAAGGGATCCATTACATGTTAATTTTTCTGCAACACATTTCAAGTGGTACTAGTTATATGTCATCCTTAGGGGAAATTAAGAAAATAGCCATTTTTCTTTTTTGCTTCTGAAATATTTCTTCTGGAATAATTTGTCTTCCTCTTGAATGACATCATTCAAAAATTCCCTTAGTGTCTATGTGTTGGTAGTGTATACTATTAGCTTTTGATTCCATAAAAATCCAACAGAAAAAAGACAATAAAAAAGAAAGAAAAGAAAAACAAACAATCTATACTTACATCACTGATTTTATTAAGTGCAGTTGTGATAGCTAAAAGCATAAAGCTTTTATTTGGATTATAAATAAGCAATATTCTGAAGCAGTGTGTTCCAGGATTGTATCATGAAACGCCATTTTAGCTCCCTAGTATGTGGAAAGTAAATGAAACATGAGAAAATGAAGTATCTTCCATGTCAATAATGGTGTTTACTTTATATATGATAACTTGAAATAAAGTCAATAACCTGGGGCGATTTACGGCAGGAACAGTCTCAGATGGCATGTACTCACCATTGAGCAGTTCTAAATGAGACTGAAAGGTTCCCAACATTTATTTTGTGAGAAATGTTGTAAGATTTGTTTAAGCACCTAAGGGAAAAGGAACAGAGATGTTCTTGGAATAAGATCTGTGGATAAAGGATGTTCTGTTGCCACTAATAGTAGAAAAAGTAAATTTCCTATCCGTGGTTCTTCCAGTAACCTTAATATATTTATTGCAAAAGTCAGAAGAATCACACTCTGTATTTTGAGAGGGTAGTGATGCTACATTTTTTTTTTTTTTGAAATATTACATCATAGTATAATGGTTAGGAAAGCAGAAACTGAAGATCCTCTGCCTAAATTCAGATTCTGGCTCTGAAATCAAGCTCTGTGATCTTGGGCATGTTATCTGTTCAATCTCTATGTTGCAATTTTCTCATCCATAGAACAGAAATAATAGTAACACTATACCTTCTAGGTTTGTTATGATTATTAAATGAGTTAAAATATTAATTTACATAAATATCCTTGGATCAGAGTATCCATTAGGTAAGTAATAAGCAAAATGATGTGCAACAAGTTACCTGGATAAATTTGTTTAAGAAAGTGTTTCTTAACTATATACCTATACATGTAGGTAGGTCAAATAAATTCTGTTCTTTTTGCATCATTATTGTAATCTGGGTAGTTTATTCTAACAATGTACGTTTATTAGTAACACCCACAGTATGTATCAATTTCTGAATTCGTTATAAGTCTTATCTGAAAGAGTTTCTGCTTGTTATATCATTCCCTGATTCAGTGATCAAATATTTCTTAATCAACTGTGTATGACATTGCGCTAGGGAATATAGAGGATATGAAGAGAATGAAACTTGTTAGTCTCTAGGAGTTTTTCAGTTCAGTAAATTAGATGTAGATGCAATGTGGCAGATGACTAACACATGTGGAAGGTGAATCCTTCCATCCTAAACAGGAAAAATGGTGACAATTTTAATGACATTTCCTCAGTACTTGGGATGATAAAGGACAATTGATTCTCACAAAAATCCTGTGAAATAAAAAAAAAAGATTGTTATTCCCATTTAATCGTTGTGAGAACGACAAATCAGAAATTATAAGGTAACTTTCCAAGTTACAGAGCCTGTCAGAGTTGACAAAACTCAGAACTGTATTCGGAATGATTTGATTCCAAAGCAGATGTCTACTTCATATATAAAAGGATGACAAATAAAATCCATTTCAACTTTCACTATAGCATCCTTTTGTTTTAACCTCTGTTATGTCTTATTGGTTGCTCTTTCGTGACTGGAGAGTACTGAGTACTTAGGTCTCACTTCAGTAAATGAGCGTATTATATGAAACTATGATGTAATTAATGTTGCTCATTTTACAATAACAAAACAAGAACTGAAATTAAATTCTTCTGATGTACTATTATGGTAGAGTCTCATTTCCTATAGTCCTTGAGAAAATATTAAAACCAATGACCTTAGCATTAACTTTACCATTTTATTATATTTATTAAATAATAGATAAAAGAATCACTTAAATATATTGGTAAAGAAATGTAAAGATAGAGTTTCCAATGAGAATTTAAATACTTTCTAATATCCAGGTAGGTCA
Organism: Ursus arctos; assembly: GCF_023065955.2. Classification (NCBI taxonomy): domain Eukaryota; kingdom Metazoa; phylum Chordata; class Mammalia; order Carnivora; family Ursidae; genus Ursus; species Ursus arctos. The sequence goes on along the minus strand of NW_026622775.1, from coordinate 53,417,380 downwards.
CATATCCTATTCTGTCCTTCCTTTCTGCATTATCATTGTAATCTGAATAGTTTATTTAAAGGAAGAGTGAGAGAGAGCACAAGCAGGGGAAGGGGCAGAGGGAGAGGTGAAGCAGATTCCCTACCCAGCATGGAGCCCGACAGGGGGCTCGATCCCAAGACTCTTAGATCATGACCTGAGCCAAAGGCAGATGCTTAACCAACTGAGCCATGCAGGCACCCCTTGCGTCAAACCACTTTTAAGTTAGGATGTACATATTTCAGTTTAGGATTGCTTGATTTTAAAACCATCATACATCTTGGAAATGGCCATGGAAAGAACATTGAAACTGAACGTGGAAATCTTGGTCTAAATTTAACTCTTGACTTTTAACAGCTGATACAACTTTCTGTGTACTTGCCACAGTTCTGTACAGTTTGATAAACAATTTAATAATGAATGAAACTGTCTTTTGTGTTTTTTTTCTCTATCTCCCCTCATTTTTTTTCCTTCTTTCTGTCTTTAAGATTTATTTATTTATTTGAGAGAGAAAGAGAGTACAGGAGTGGGGGAAGGAGCAGATGGAGAGGGAGAGAGAAACTTAGACTCCACGCTGACCCCGGAGCCCAACGTGGGGCTAGATCTCAGGACCCTGAGATCAGACCAGAGCCAAAACCGAGTCAGTCCCTTTAATAGACTGTGCCACCTAGGTGCCCTTCCTTCTCTTCCGGGTTCTTTTTTTCTTCCAAGATGAGCATCCAAATTCATATAGTCATTCTTCATAGGACAGCTTTCCTGGATTCTACAATGAGACCAGGGAAGAAGGAACTGTGGCTATTACTTCCTTTAATCCTGACATTTTGCTTCCTTGCATTAGATGGAATTAGAGTTTTTATTGAGGTCCTTGTTAACCATGTCACATGATTGTCTTATATAAGCTTGCAGTCACGTAAACTAATCACCCTGAATCCCCCTGGACAAAAGCAGTGAGAGAGAGGCAAAAAAAAAAAAAAAAAGATTCTTTAATTTATAAGGCCCTCACTGCCAAGCCAAACTCCCAAGGGCTGTTTGTACCTACGAGTTATTTGTCATGTAATAGGCCCCTATTTATGATTATCCTCATTGTTGATGTATTTATAACTCCACTGCCACAGTTTAACATCTTAGTATGGGGTTTTAAAATTATAATTTCTTGCTGATTACTCCTAATAAATGTGTAATTTATATTTGTTTTTATTCTAACTTTCCCCAAAGATACCAAGACGTAGAGAGAATTATCATGAGGGTAGGCACTTCAAGGCACTTCCTATGCTCCTTTAATATGGGTCACAGTAAGACTTCCTGCTTCCTATGGAAGGGAATTTAGGACAACTTCAAGACCAAAAGCCATACTAGTAATTATTATGACATTTTTGGCCACAAAGTCCACATAGGTAAGGCTGATTATAAAAGCAGCTGTCAAGATAATCCTTCCGCACTATGCAAGTTCTATGCAGATTTTCGTTGACATCAGTGTACTAACCTCAGGGCTATGCAGTGACACAGAGTACCAGTGGTGGGCTTATTCTCAGAGGGGAAAGAAATATAAATGAGAGATATATAAAAAAGGAAAATATTACAGAAAAAAAATTAAAAGGGAGAAAAAATGATAGAGGAAGAAAAATATGCAGTCATTTCTTTGGTAGAACCAATGTTACCTGTCTCTCCTATTGCAGGCTGATAGATATTGTAATTTCCAGAATATTCAAATATCTTTTAACAACTTTTAACTAAACTGAAAATTTAGAAACCTGATATTGGGTTCTTGTGCAGGTACATTTAGCAGCACATGAAACTTGAACCTAATGATACCATAATAATCTTTTTAAGTTCTAAATTTCACAAATAGATTTGTTCTCCATACTTGAAGTGACCTTGGAAAACATCTGACTCCCCTGTTAGCCACCCAAGTTACAGACATTTCATATCAATAGAAAACAGCCTAGCTCACGTGATGCATTATTTAATATTTAATGATTTTAGCTGAAAAAAAAATAATGTAGCAATTTAGGTTTAAATGCCCTGCAGTGAAAGAAATTAACTTCTGGGACCCTCATGTTATAACTGATATTCAGAAAAATACGAACAAAGAAAACCAAGAATTTGTGAATTTCTATTACTCTTTTTGATTATTGCTATCTTTCTGAAATTAATCTTAAGATACATTTTGATAATGGCTTTTCACATCATTCATGCAGACCCATTAAGACTCTGCTGAATTATATACCCCAGTGTGACTGGAGGGTTTCAAGTAGACAATTTTACTAGCAAAAGTCCTAAGCTTGGCCTGCCCTGAATACAAGTATACAGTGAATCTGAAATGGAGGGCTTGTCTTGTACAAACAAAATGGTGATACAGTACTTCCCAAAGTTTAACAGCTTCTGCATACAGAGACCAGGTTGTATACTTGGCTATTACGCAGATGGGTGTACTGAGAAGGAAACTGCCAGTGTGCGTCATCCAAGCACCATCAGGAACACCGAGAGTTGAACAGGTTGGGTTTATTACTCATTATGGCAAGGGAGAATACACCCCGTGGGAAACTGTTGGGTATTTTCGTAAGAGGGTGTCATGAAGATACTGATCAGGATTTGGCCTTGACTGGGTACTCTTAGAAAGGGTCTAAGGAAGTAGAGATTGATTTTGGATTGTGTGTTGTCTCGAAGTGGGGGCAACTCTATGGTTGTGTATTTCAACAGATCTTACCTACAGGGAGAATAGTCTAGAGGGAGGATACAGCTGTAATTAGTAAGGAAGTAGCAGTCATTCATTTAGCAAGACAGGAAGATATTTTGCATTTTGTAGTTGGTACAGTGACTTTGAAGCAAATGTTTTATGAGATTGTTAATATCCTATAGAACAATATGCCTTAACTGTAAGTTAGAGAAGTATGCAATGATATTGAGACGAAGACCAAGTCAGGTAAATTCTGGATGTTAGTACTGTCTTGTGTTTTCTTTTTTTCTGTCCCTTCCTTCCTCCCCTCCTTCCTTCCACCCCAACTCCGTCCCTCCTTTCCCCTTCCTTCCTTCCTTCCTTCCTTCCTTCCTTCCTTTCTTTCTTTCTTTCTTTCTTTCTTTCTTCTTTTTTTTTTAAATTTACTTATTTATTTGAGAGAGAGAGAGAGGGAGGGAGAATGAGTGGGGGGAGGGGCAAAGGGAGAGGGAAAGGAGAATCCCAAACAGACTGTGCTGAGTGCAGAGCTGGATTAAGGGTTCCATCACAGGACACTGAGATCCCCAGACCATGACCTGAGCTGAAACCAAGAGTGGGCCCTTCAGTCGACCTGACCTGTACCACCCAGGCACCCCAGGGCTCATGCACTTTCTATCTGGCATATGAATAACTTATGGTAATTAATGAACTATCTTATGTATATTTTCTTTTTTTTTACTAATTTTTCATTATGTTATGTTAGTCACCATACAGTACATCCCAAGTTTTTGATGTAAAGTTCCATGATTCATTACTTGCGTATAACACCCAGTGCACCATGCAATATGTGCCCTCCTTACTACCCATCACCAGCCTATCCCATTTCCCCACCCCCTCCCCTCTGAAACCCTCAGTTTGTTTCTCAGAGTGTGTAGATTTTCATCTCAAAATCTGCAGTGAGTCCGCAGCTGCCCCTCCATTGTTGATTCTTGTTTAGGATAATTCAAATTCTAACTAATCAGCCCCAGGGCTTATACGAAAGTTAAGTTATCTGTGATTCAGACTATTCTTACCAAAGTACTTTAAATTACATTCAGATGATTTATCTATAAGACTTTTGTTTGTTATGATAGAAAATCCTCTGGTATCTTAAGTATTAGATATTGAATGTGGAGATGCATGTATTGATAAGAAAGACACACAGGGAGTTCTTGGGAGGAGGAAGAACCATACTACATTTTGTTTTAGGAAGGTTGGTTGGAAAGGAATGTCATTCAGGATGAGACAGGAGCTCCTCAGTTTGTTTTTGTTTTGTTTTGTTTTTCCCCTACTTTTAATATGACTCAGTTCTGTTCTTTCTCTGATCCCACTGCTTTATGTATTCAGTACATATCCTTTTGCCTTCAAAACTTTATATTAGCCATAGGACTTTATATTAGTCATAGGTTTTGCTTATGCATCCTTTTGGCTTTCTCCTAACTTTGGCTTGTCATTGCCTCTCTCTTTCAGGTTTTCCCACTGGTGTTACTGCTTTCAAATGTTTAGTTCTCCATACAGTTCCCATTCAAATTCTCCAGAGAGAGAGTTAATTGACAGAGCATGCAATTGCGGTGAAAGAACTTTTCTGCTCTTGTTTGTTTTTTAAAGAAAAGTTTTTTGGAGAGTAGGGGCTCTATATAGTATAATGTTGTCTTTTTTTTCCATATTAACTGACATTAACATCTTACATATTAATATACCAACAATTCTATGGATGAGTGAGTGAGTGAGCGAGTGAGTGAATGAATGAACTGTGAGTTGGAGCTATGAAAGTATTAACTTTCATTGTCAGGCGAGTGCTGACAATATTTAATTTAAAATTATTTGGGAGTCCAAAAGAAAGAGCAAGGCTTTATTCATTTGAGAGCTCATTAAATGCCAGAAACTGAGCTTGGTATATTTTCATGTTCTCTTACTTAATACCCACAAAGCCCTGTAAAAGTGATACTATCCAGAGTTTTTCACTTGAAGAAATTGAAGCTAAAGGTGTGTAGCTTTTTTAGTGTACTTCACTAGTTAATTGTGGAACTAGACATTTTATCCGTGGCTATATCATTCCTAAACTTCCTGCTGTACCATGTTGCCCCAAAAGCCAGAGCAGTAGCAGGAACAGACACTTATGGGGTGAGCTTCCAAGAATTGCCTAGAATACAGGGTATCATCATCAAGACAAGACAAGAAGTGGCATAGAGTACAGAAATCACAATGACTCCTTTCTATTTTCCACGTGGGTGCCTCCACCTATCCTTACTGACAGGAAGTAATCACAGCTTGCTTTTCAGTGTCAGATAGGTGGAGGTAAATGGTATGATTTTATTCCCAAAACTGGGGACAAAATTGCATGGCAGATGATAGATTTTTGCCATTTCACTTACACTTCTGTATCTCACACTTAACCCAATCCCCTCAAACTGCCCTATGGATTTCCACACACTCTACTTAGACTTCTTTCCAGGGCTCTGCTCTCCTAAGAATGACTTATGAAATTCCCTTGCCCTTTCTATTTCCCTTTGGTGCAGGCATGGGAGGAAAGGTCATTCCCATTACTGAGAATCTAGTACTGCTAACATTACTGTAATTGCTTTTTAGGAATGACTGATCGCATGCACTCAGGGGACATTTGCAATATAAAAGGAGAGTTTATCAATCCAACTAACAAATTACTGGGAGTGTTAGAAACTTGTTTGCAGGTGGCATTCCCAGGGTCATTTGACCTCCTTAAACTATCTCACTTCCATAGCTCCTAGTACAACAGAACATAGGTAACTAGATTGGAACTACACTGGTGGGAAACTGCCCTTTTCCACTTGAGAATGTGGAATATCTTACCATAAGAAATTAACTTTTAGGGACATATATGGTTATATCTAAGGGTGGAAACATGAAAAATAGGCTGAGGAAATTGTAGGAGAGGAAAACATTTGTAAAAGGAGAATTTGCCATCGACGCACTTTGCAAGAGCCCTTCTAAGTGAGGGATTACCTGGTCCCCCAGAGAGATTCTCTTACCTTCTTCATTACAGTGATTTTTAACTATTCAGTTTTTCAACTGTCTGAATTGTTTTATCTTTAGAGCGCATATGTCCTCCCACCCTGAAACTGACAAACACAGTTCTGATCTAATTTAATACCTACATTAGAGTACGTTTCAGGTATCATATCACTAAGTCCAAGAACAGCTATGCTAATATATGAAGTAGCTCAACACTGCTCAAAACATATCGCTGTTACCAACACCATAAAATCCTATTTACTTTTGCTTAAAAGTGTTTGATATTGACTTTGCTTTCCCCTGGACTGTAATTAACAACATTCTCAACTGCTTACAAGATTCAATTGACTGGCAATATTAATCACACAACACAGAGAAACTGGCTATAATAGCATTTGATTTTTTTTTTTCTTATGTGTTCTTGGCATCTAATCACTGATTAAAACTAAGGAAATGGCTCTTTTCACCATGCTCCATGGACATTTATTTTCTTGGTTTGTTTAGTCTATAAAGATCCCCCCCCCTTCTTTCCATGTTGGATCTTACTTCTAAATTTCTATAGACATGGAATAAAACCAAGAAACAGTATTTCTTGTCAAGAGGAACAGTTTATTCCAGATAATTAAATCCAAGAATGTTCAAAGAAAACACTGCAAGGAGCATAAATTAGGTTCCTTCAAGGGATATAGGTCGTTCCTCATGAATGAATACTGACAAAACAATTTTGTGGGAAGCTTTGAAAAGTCATTAATAGTTTTGAAACTTTTGAAAACTAGCACATTTCGTAGAAGAAAGCAACCAGGTTTAATTTTGTGTTTTTAAAATGTACTCCAGACATTCACAAGTGTTTCCTCTTCATATTTGACAGTATTTTTGAGCTCGCATCTAAGATTTCTGCACATATACTCTTACGAAAGCTAAGGTAGATTTTTCTTTTTTCCTCACATTTGCCCAAATGCCATTTGGGGAAACAAATAATACAGTGTAAATATCAAAATAGAATAAATTTAGAAAAACAAAAGGTATCTTTCCAATGATTATGGAACCTCTCTGTTATTTATAGATATTATATAGAACTGTACTATGTAATAGCACCAGAGTCAGATTCTAAACTCCAGGAAGGCAATGACACTTTAATTTATTCACTGATTTTACCTTCTCCCTTAGAACTGGAAAATAATAAATAATCAGAGAGCAAAAATAATATGGCAATTCCAACCTAAATTATTTTGCTCCCTGATTTATTTATTACTAGGTTGGAATTCCTAAATTATTTTGCATAGCAGATTGCTACTTGCGTTTGGAAATTAACTAACAAAATTAAAGCTTAGGAAATTGAACCGTAATAAAAATGATTAAGAGAATGGACTCCAGCAGCAGGTGGTTTGGGTTTGAGTCTGGCGTCTGACAGTTCCCGGCTGGGAGACTAGTCTCATAGCCTTTCTTCATCTGTACATTGAGGTAAAGAATTATACCTATATCACAGGATAATTACAATGTTTGAATAGTGACTGGCACAGAGTAATTACTTTATTAGAGATCATGGTGAATATTATTGTTATTATTCTATGATTCTGGACTCTGTGTAGGTATTAAGGACTCATGCAAATATACCAATGTCATAATGTTTTAGAATCCATGGGACAAAGACATTCAGACTGGCATTGAACCTGCAAGTGAAGGAAAAAAATATCTTGCAGCAGCAAATCTGGTTATGAGTTTGCTTATCTGCCTGGCTACCTTATCTATCACTGTCCCACCCCCCTCCATCACCCTTCCTTTCTAACATACCCGATCCTCCTACACACACACACACACACACACACACACACACACACACACACACAATTATAACTGAGTCTGGCCCACATCGATACACACTTACATTATGATCCCATATTCTGAACTACTAGTTTTCAAACTTTTCTGTGCTTTCCTGTGTCTACCTACATCTCTTTTAATTTGCTGGTGCTTCTGCATGACACATCTCTGCCATTTTTCAAGCTGCAGTTCTTAGGCTACGTACTCTGACCCCGATTATATCAGGATGACACAGATTTAACACATTGTATGTAGCTACATTATGTTCCTACCGTGACTGTGTCTTTATAGATTGTCAGTTACATGAAAAGAGAGACTGTGTCTATTTTCATCTTCCAGTGGCCAAACTACCATGTACCATCGTACCATTTACCATGATACCTGGTACGTAAAAAGTGTTACATAACATTTGCCTAAAAACACCCTTCCTCTCCTCTCTCTCTCCATCCCGTCTCTTCTTACTTCCTTATTTCCTCCCATCTTTTTTTCCTCGCTTCCTTCTATAAATGGACTCGATACAATAATTAAGTACAATAAAAAATGAAACTAAATATATGAAATATATTACAGTAGTTATGAATAATCTTTTCTTCCATAATATTTAAAAGTTACTTAAATTTGGGGCTTATTAAAGAACAAATGAGGAGCACAGAGTACCAATAAAACTAGACATTATATATTAAACATTACCATTGAGCCATATTAAAAAATTGTTCATTTTGTGTACGTTCAGAAGAAGGAAAAAGAAGCAGAATTATATGTTCTATATCTCAGATGTGTGAAACTTTCTCTTTTTATCAACTTAAAACAATGTAACATAGTATTTCTTGCTTTATATCAGATTATTCTAGATGGAATCTTGTTCTCTTAAAAATGTTCTGGTGATTTGAGCTACAAGGTGCAATTAGGTGAGAACATCTTGTGCATTTCCTTATGAGTTTCATTCCTGTAGTCCTCACTTGAGCAATAGCTTTTTGTGTTTTTTAAAGAATAAGATAGCTGTAGTGCAAAATAGTAGGCAATGTAGGGCTATTGGGAAGCTGAAGAATTGTGAAACTGTATGTGTTTGTACATACGTGCATGCATACTTCTTGAGAATTATTCTCCTTTCAAATTGATTTTTGTTAAATCATAAAATAAATTAAATACAGAGGATTACCATATTTTATTACTTAAAGTGCCTATATTATTTAGTGGCTTGCTTAATATATAATGAAGATGAATTTCAACCATACAACTTTTTGTTTTTTCTTTTGATTTTGATGGATATATTTTAATGCAATTTCCTGAATATCAACTCAATTCTCTTCATACTTTTACATGCAAGTGTCTTATTTTACCTCATTTTTTTTATGTGTGGACTTGATACAACTAATTTGATCTTTGCTGGTAGGGTGCTAAAACGGTGTCAAATAGCATTCTAAGTTATTGAAAAGACCATAAATTTGAAGTTTTTAATTTTTGGCTGCTGAAATCTGAAGTCACCCTTTTCTGACTTCCTATTTATATATTTTATCTATTATATTGCCTAGTGGAAAAAAAGTCTCACAGTGAGGCATGAGCTTACTTAATTAGCGGACACCTCATAAAAGCAGTTTGCCCCTTTTTAAAAACTTGTTTATTCTGTAGATTGCTTATTGTAGAAGAGTGTATTAGCAGTCATGCAGATTATAATTTTTGTATTGGTTTCTATTGTATAGCTTAAGGGTGATTTAAAATTTTCTATTTTGTGTCGTTTATTATAATTAGAGCTATAAAATGCACAACTCTTTATAAGATTACCTTTGTCATGAAATTTTATTGTGATTTATTTTAATGTAAGTTTTAATGTGCCAACACATTTTCCCATGGTTGCATTTATGATAGTTCTTGCTTTTTGACAACTGTAGTCTAAGGGAAGAGAGAATGAACTGATGTGTGTCCTAAATCACATGCAAATTAGAAGCAAAACATTGTTGTTGACTTTATTTCTCTTCTTTGTCATAAGGAAAAATATTATTGCAATGTAATTTTTTTCCAACTACCAAATTAGCTAAAAACTTTCAGACATTTGAAGTTGTGACATTTTATTATTCATTGGATTCACACCATTTTATCAGAAAAAAATTGCACACATAGATGCATGAAGTTTGGGAGACGTGTGTCTAACTGCATCTCCCATATTACATCAATCAGTGCTGTGCAAGGTATAGGCCATGGCTGGATGCTGGTTGGCAGCCTGTGTGGAAGAGGTACAAAAATTGGGAATAAGGATTGAAAAAAATGCCATAGCAATTGGAGAGAAAAAAAATTACATTAACTCTAATAGTAATGAATTTGGGATTGTATTTTATGTGTCTGTTTTTATTTCAGCTTTCAAGCAATTCGTCTTATTGTCTTTTACAAAAGGTTTGTTCTGCAGTAGATTTGGAAAAATAAAACTGATTCTTCACCACAGATAGTTTTTGAAGCACTTCTCTGTAGTACAGGCATACACTGCGAGGTTTACTGAATCCTGAAATTAAAGAATGGATGAGATTTGAAAGTCCTTTCCTTGAAAATGTTTACAATAGAATAATGAAGTGTCAAATGAGGAAAAGAGTTTCCAGCACCCCACTGTGGTATAGAACCTCCAGAGGGCCCCCAGTGACCCCCATATGTGGTAAATTTGGGCTGGACTTAGGGACTCACTTCCAAGAAATAAAATAGTACAACAGTGACGCCGTTCTGAAATTAACTGTAAAAAGGCCACCTTCTCTATTAGACATCTTCTCTCACTGAAGCTCTCAGTCCAAAGGTTAGGAAAGCAAGAAAACTTAGGGGGAACCTGGGTGGCTCAGTTGTTAAGCGTCTGCCTTCCTCTCAGGGTGTGATCCCAGAGTCCTGGGATCGAGCCCCACATCAGGCTCCTCCGCCGGGACCCTGCTTCTTCCTCTCCCACTACCCCTGCTTGTGTTCCCCCTCTCGCTGGCTGTCTCTCTCTGTCGAATGAATAAATAAAATCTTTAAGAAACAAAAGAAAAAGGAAGAAAGGAAGAAAGGAAAGAAAGAAAGAAAGAAAGAAAGAAAGAAAGAAAGAAAGAAAGAAAGAAAGGAAACTTGGCAAAAACTACGTGAAAGACCAGATGGTCCTCCCTTGGTCACGAATGTAGCCCTGGTTGGCACCTTGACTACAGCCTTGTGAGAGATTCTTGACCTTTGGAAACTGTCGGAATAAACAGCCACTAAATTGTGGCATAATTTAATATGCAGCCATAGACAACTAATATGTCCTTGTTTAAAAAGAGGACAAAAGGTATCTCCTCTGCTACCAGTGCATAGGGAATCAAGTGGATTCCTGAGGACTGTTTTTTAGCCACTATCTTCCATATAATCTTTGACTAGGGACTGTAACTCTCTGGTATACTGGGCTATTTTTTAAAAACTACTGTGTTGACGTTTTTGATGGTATTATTGTTACATCTGAAATCTAAAGCTTAAATATTGGGACAAACCCCAAGATACATATATTACACTAATTTTTTTAATTGAGCAAATGTTCGTTTTTTTTTTTTTTTTTTTACAAAGTTGTCTTTCTCTGTAATGCTGAAAAGGAAAGAGAAGATACTAGTCACAAAGCAAAGCTGGTAGGGCCAGAATAAACCATACGTTAGGTCCAAGATTTTGCCAACCAGTGAGCTAGGAATGTAAACACTCTTACTGTGGATAATAGCAGCTATGCATTAGAATCTCCATGTATATGTGATGAAATCAAATGATAATAATAATAGTAGAAGCTAATTAAAAAAATTGTCTTCAAAACAAAAATGAAAATTCAAAATGAGCAAAACAGCTTCCAGTTCGGTTTAAAAATAGATATTTTCAAAAAGGTAGTCACAGGTATTAACCATGATAAAGGACCCAGTTGAAGTTACTGGAGTTAATTTATAAATATATTCTCCCTACTACTTAATCTGAAGAGCTTATTTTTGCTGTGAGAGAGAAAAAAAGCACAGAAATAGATTCTTTACTCAATAACGAAATAACTAACACATTTTGTTTAAGATAGCACATTCTAAAAATAATAGTTTATTTTCATTTATGATTAACTTTTCTTTATTTTACACAGTATTTAGCTTATATTTTGAATAGTACTACATTTTCATTGACTATAAATGCTAAGGATTTATATCACACTGATAATATGTGTTTAACATTTTCATATTATATAAATTTATTTTTATTTATATTTGATATGATGAACAATTCTCATATTTGTACTATATTCAATATTTAGTTAAGTCTATTTATTTATTTATTAAGATTTTATTTATTACTTATTTGACAGAGAGAGACAGCGAGAGAGGGAACACAAGCAGGGGGAGTAGAAGAGGGAAAAGCAGACTTCCCGCCTAGCAGGGAGCCCGATGCAGGGCTCGATCCCAGGACCCTGAGATCATGACCTGAGCTGAAGGCAGAGGCTTCAGGACTGAGCCACCCAGGCGCCCCAAGTCGTTTTTTTAAATTACAAATTTGAAAACTCAGAAAATGCTGTTATAAATACCAAAAGGATATGAAATAAATAGGGAAACATGAATATTTTATTATGTATATTATTGGCTACTATTTTACTATTAATATTTTACTGTTTTGCTCCAATGAGTACAATAACTATAGTTTTGGTTTACGAAGCTGAGAAGTGTTCTAGAATTACAGGCACTTTTACGATACCTACAGGCATTTTACCTTAATTTATCCCTTGGCTTCCACTTGAAATTGAGGATCATGATGTCATATAGAAACACATGTGCAACCTTCTTCTAAAGCACTTTTTTAATATAACATATCCTAAAGATTTTGAGAATCATATTCTTACTTGGTTCCAAATTATATATTTTGATTTCTCGTGCTGAAAATATGGATTACTCACCTGTAGATTATATCCAAAGGTAGATGATATATTTATGGTCAGAAGGAGGAAGTGAAGTACTTGGAAAATTTATCAGCTTTAAGATTTGAGGATCAAATCACATAGATCCAGAACATTAAACACTGTAAACACTTTTTCTTCCTTCAAAAAATTGTGTTTCCCTAAGCGGAAATAGGTATTCCATTGAATATGGTTTTCTCGCTTTTAAATAAATGTTCTTTTATGGGGCAGCACAGTATAGGATAGTCATGCAGGGGTCTTTCTCAGTATAAGACCAGCTTGGCAGGACTTCCAACTTTTTGGCCTCTGGTCTCAGTCATGACTACTCCACTCTGCTGTGGTAAGCATCTGAGCAGACATAGACAATATGTAAAAAGATGGTGGTGGCTGTGTTCCAGTAACATTTCAGTCATAAAACAGGTGGGGCATGGCCCATGGGCCATAGTTGCTGATCTGTGGTATGGTGAAATGTTTAAGCATACAGACTCGGGGCCATAGTTCTGGGGTTCAAATCCCACCTCTATTTCTTTTTTTTTTTTTAATTCATATTTTTTACTTTATTTCAATTTATTTAGTTTTATTTTTTTTAATTTTTTATTATAATATGTTAGTTACCATGCAGCACATCCCTGGCTTCTGATGTAAAGTTCGATGATTCATTAGTTGCGTATAACACCCAGTGCACCATTTCTAACTTGCTGTGTAAGCTTGAGTAGATAACTGAGTCTCTCTCTGCTTCATTTTCCTCCTCTATAAAGTAGGAGTGATATTAGAAACACCTACCTCTTACAGATGCTGAGAGTAAAGTGCTTAGAACCACTCCCGGTACAGGGTAAGAGAGCAGTGACTTCAAGCCCCTGTTTTACTCAATTAATGTCCTTATAGTTGAGACTATATAAATAGAGTCCCAATATTTAAAAGTCCTTATTTTATTTATTAAGACAAAGTATTGTTTGTCTTTCCCTGATATTAATAAATTACAAGTTTTGTATATCAATGTAAAAGTGACCATATATATTCTGAGGGAGTTTAACTTCAATCTGCAGAGATTTTCAGAGACAATTGAGGAATTCGCTCAATGGCACTGCCCTTTTGCACAATTCATTTTATTTATGTGTTTAATCTGTGGTGAGTCAGGGAGCATAAAGTGCTTTCTAAAAAATAAAGGGCTCACCAAAGTGTTATAAATGAATTCTTTCAGGGTCCTACGACATCACTTGGAAAAATGAGTGGTACTTGGGTAATAAATATGACATTTGGGGGCCTGAAGCAGATAGTTTGTCTCAAATAGATAATTCCTTTTTATCTAGACAAAGCTTACTTACTCTATCTTGTGATCTAATCATGTGTTAAGTATTTCTGCACAGGGAGGCTTCCCCTTTTGTGAAATGCATTGGCTTACCTATTAGACAAGGCATTCTTCCTACCATACGGTGAAATGTGTAAATGAGTTTGTCATAATATATAACATATTTCAAAAAGAAAAAGGAGATTTCCATTGCTATTTTTTAGCTTATAGACCTAGCAGTGCCTAATGATTTGGCTTAGCTATTGAAACACAGTAAGCAATGAGTTCCTGTTAGTAGGGAAATTCTGAGGTTCTGTACAAGAGGGTTTGGGGAACATAATCACAAAATACAGAAATCCGAGGAAATTTATCTTCTACTCCTCAGAATAGGTCCACATGATTGCCATCATTGTGTCTTTACTTCTGTGGACATATAAAAAGGCTAACCCAGTTTCTGTCAATAAGTGGAGCAGTAGCTTATTATACTTACCTTTGCTATGATTCTAGAGATTTGAATCAAAAAAACAACATTGTCGAAAGGGTAAAAGTTAGGGATCTCCCTGTCTTTTATATTTCCCCTAAATATAAACCTTTTGCTGATTTACTTGCTCCTTGGGAATAAATGGAATCCCTCAGTGTGGGACTTTTGGCCCAGGCTCTCCTCCCATGAAGAGGACCAGGGGCCAGAAACACTCTCCTTAATTCCCAATGTGTTTGGATCCTCTGAGCCCACAATCCTCTGTGGGCATTTCTTGCAGTTGTTTTCTAAATCCCAGGTTGGCTTATTTTTTTTATCTAAATTGAAGCTTGAGAACAACCAATAGTCACACAAAGCTTTTTGAGACAAAAGAAATTGTGCCTGAATGAACACTTAATGTGAAAATACTTTTATCTCTTATTCTGGCAAAATTCCTAAGATTTAATGAGGTGAAACCATTTTTGGAAAAAAAAAAGTCTAGTGATGTGAGAACACAAAGAAAAATATCTAAAAATAGTTGATAGACTAACTACTTTGCTTTTCTATACTATGTCAGATCCCCACAATGGCCATACATTGACATTGCTCTTGACTTACCCAAAAGAACTAGGTTCATGGTTTATATTATGATTGAAATTTTTAGATAGCTATGGCCCCAAACTAACTCAACATGAGAGTGTTATTCTTTTTTCCCCCCAAGATTTGGAATTCTGATTTGTAAAGCAATCATAGAAAATGCATACTTCAAATAAGATAAAACTGGTTACTTTTTTTTATTGAGTTTTTAATTTTAATTCCAGTATAGTTAACGTCCAGTGTTACATTACTCTCCGATGTACAATATAGTGATTCAACAATTCTATACATTACTCAATGCCCATCATGATGTGCACTCTAAATCCCCTTCACCTATTTCCCCCATCTACCTCCCCTCTGATGACCATCAGTTTGTTCTCTGTGGTTAAGAGTCTGTTCTTTGGTTTGTCTTTCTCTCTCTTTTTTTCCCTTTGTTCATGTGTTTTGAATCTTAAATTCTACATATGAGTGAAATTGTATGATGTCTTTCTCTTACTGACTTATTTTGCTTCACATTATACTCCCTAACTCCATCCATGTTGCTGCAAATGGCAAGATTTCATTCTTTTTTTATGACTGACTAGTATTCCATTGTATATATATATATACCACATCTTCTTTGTCCATTCATCTATCAATGGACACTGGGTTGCTTCCATAATTTGACTATTGTAGATAATACTGCAATAAACATAGGGGTGCATATATCTTTTCAAATTAGTGGTTTTGTATTATTTGGGTAAATAATCAGTAGTGCAATTACTGGGTTGTAGTGTAGTTCTACTTTTAAATCTTTCCACAGAGGCTGCACCAGTTTGCATTCCACCAACAGTACATTAGGGTGCCTTTTCTTCACATCTTCGCCAACACTTGTTGTTTTTTGTGTTTTTGATTTTAACCATTCTGACCGATGTGATGATTGTGTTATTCTGAAGGAAGTTATTTAAATATGGTTGAGGTTATATTTTACCATAATATCCATCTATCTGTCTATCTATCTATCTATCTATCTATCTATCTATCTATCTATGTATATCAATCCATCTATCTCTTAATTCCTTCTCATCTGTACAAATGCTGTACAAACACTGTGTGTTGCATCAAGCATGTTGCTTTCACATTGTTGAGCTTCAGTGCTAAAGATATCAGTCCCACATCTATTCCTTCTTCTACTTCAATTTGATATTTATATGGATGGAGTCACTACGGTGGTGAAAACTTACCCACATCTTCTTAGAGGATGTCAATGATAGCTGTACCACTTCAGAAGAGTCCGAGGTGGTAGCAGAAAACTTGCCTTCTTGTATTAACTACAATCATAAATGGAAGCCTTTAAAAAAGTTCAAAACTGCATCTAATGTTTGGTTTTGAAGGGCTTTCACTTTCAAAAATGTTATGAGAAGTTCATAGTTCTTTTTAAGCAACCAGAAAAACTAAAGGACTTTGATAGCAGTAATGCAAGGTTGTCCAGTGGTGATGTTGCTTGGAGATACTAAAGAGGTGAACCTGGTGCTTCTGATTAGCAAGTCTGCTTTAGCACCTCCTTTATGTCAGATATTGTGCAGATATTTATATTTTTTATAACTAATCCCCACAGCACCTTTATCAGATAGGCAGGTATTTTTTTTCCCAACCTTAGTCACAGGATCTGAAGTTTACATCTTTTTTCTTTCTTTCTCTTTCTTTCTTTCTTTCTTTCTTTCTTTCTTTCTTTCTTTCTTTCTTTCTTTCTTTCTTTCTCTCTCTCTCTCTCTCTCTCTCTTTCTTTCTTTCTTTCTTTCTTTCAATATTTTATTTATTTATTTGAGAGAGAACACGAGCAGGGGTAGGGGCAGAGGGAGAGGGAGAAGCAGACTTCCTGCGTGGCAGGGAGCCAGATGCAGGACTCGATCCCAGGACCCTGAATCATGACCTGAGCCGAAGGCAGATGCTTGATTGACTGAGCCACCCAGGTGCCCCAGTTTACATCATTTTGTAAAGTGATACAGCTAATAAGTGGTAAAGTCAGACTTAAATTTAAGTTCTTCTGTCTCTAAATCCACCACTCATTCTCATAATCTAGTTTTGTTTTGTGTTTTATCTTGTTTTGATTTGTTATCCTTCGAGGAGAAACTCCAACTCCTCTTCATGCGTGGAATAGGTACTGGTCATCATCCCCACACAGTTGAGATGTAATTTAAGAAAATAAAAGTTATTAAACGAGTGTACTGTGATCCTCAGCCAAAGTTTTGAGACTTGAGTGGAGGAATTTAATTTGAAAGCTTAATTTTCCACGAATTCTCTCATCCCATAAATATTTTACAAAGATATTTTAAAGAGAGCCCAAGCAATCAGTATTTATTTAATTATCCAGTGGTGTTATCTTCCCTTCATCTGATCTTAGGTCATTTATTGCATAACCTATCAGTGTAGACTGCCATAACATGCCACTGTCTTAACATAACCCTATCTCAACCTAAATATAAGATTGACAGAGATGATTTCTGAAGTTTTTCTTTTTTTTCTTTTTCTTTCATTTGAAATTGGTAAGGTGGGAATGCAGAAGGTGGTGATGAGTGTTTAGTCACAATAAGGAAAAATTTTTCAAAAATTTAAAATTTTTGAATAAGTTAATTTGGAAGTGTATTTATTTCCATAATTAAAAGGGGCTACATTTTCCTCTTTGTACAGAAGGGGATTTTAGCAAAGAGGTTAGAAAGAAGATTCAAAGAATCTTTACTTGACCTTTTTAGATTCCCTGGGTTCCTTAATTTCCAACACATTGACTTCAGTGGGTTTACGAGTGTGGAGTTAGGAGATGTTTAGTCAAGGAGCCTCACCATGATGTACCACTCTTTCTTACTATAGTGAAAACAGCTTATTAATTTCAATAGTCAAATGTGTTTTATTGACTGTAAAATATGATATAGCTTATTACTTTGAACAGTTAAATCTGTTTTATCTACCATAAAATATGATATGTATGTGGTTCATCTACAAAGTTTTTAGGGTGGTGAAACAGTAAATACAGTAAAGCTAGTCAATGCGTTTTGCTTTTTAAAAAATCTTTTCAGGATCCATTGCCCCACCTTAGTGTTGTATAGTCATATTTACTAAATGTATATAATAAATATATTGTAATGATTCTTTTCCATATTAAAGATTTAAACTTTAGGCAAGATTTAATTAGGTGTGCATTTTTTTTCAAGCTTCCAATTGCATTTTGATGAACTCCTTAGATATTCAATTATCATGTGACAGATTTGCATAAAGTCTATTTCTACTATATGGGCTACAACAGACTTGATATTTTTGTTGCTGTGTTGGTGGTTCCATTTGCTATTGTACTAGTGGAAAATGAAGTTGTGTAACTAGAAACTGGTAAGATACTTTTATAGCTTATTAGCTTAGTGTAATTACCTGCATGTTCTATTGCACATTGAATTGCAATTGAAAGTATTGCATTATAATATTTAGGTGAAGCGGCAACCAAATATAATTAAATTATTATAGTAAACATTGACTTGCAATGAAAATGAACACATTTATTGAAAAACATTTCTGTAACATGTAAACAATGTGTTCCCTTTTGATAACTATTGTTTTTCTCTTGTTCCTTTTTTTATTTTTTATTTATTTATTTATTTTTATAATTTGCTGCTTGCCATTACAGGAAGTAGAGGTTTGTATTCAGCTTCTGTATTTTATATTTTATTCTAGATTTTATATGAATCTTTACAATTTAATTAGTCACATACACTCAATTCACATTATTTTCCTCCTCAGGATGATTATTTCCACACCTGGAGTCCAGGAAAGGCCTTCGATCAGGGTAAGAATCTAATTATTTTAAAAGAAAAATCTTTACATGTTTATAATCACTCCACTTT
The DNA here is from genome assembly GCF_023065955.2 of Ursus arctos. Lineage (NCBI taxonomy): Eukaryota > Metazoa > Chordata > Mammalia > Carnivora > Ursidae > Ursus > Ursus arctos. The sequence continues at coordinate 53,398,756 of NW_026622775.1, read as the reverse complement.
CAACATGATATTTATTGTTTATTAGATTCTTAAAATACTAAATAAGAGAGCTTAGGTAATGGAAAAATTCATATAATAATTAATTTCATTACAGAATAGTGTAGTCAGTAATAAGTGAATTAGAGATCATGATTATGTCAGAACACCTTTTATTTTTAGATACATATCTTAGATTACTGATTTGGCTTTCTGAACTTTATTGTACACATTTCTTCAGTTGATACAAGTCACTTCATCCAGTTTTCAAATATACTCAAGTGCATTCAGTAGGACATAGATTTATTTGTGCAAAATTTAAAAACAAATGACTTTGCAGTCAGTGTTTCAGTTAATAAAAGTTTTCATTTAAAACAGCACCGGCTGATAATTAGACTCAGCTGGGGTCTTAGTAAGACCCAAAAGGGAAAGTCATATATAAACTGGTTATGGACTTGAGAAGGAAAAGCAGGAAAGATGCATGGGAAAGGAAGATGTGGAAGAGAAACATAAAGTGCAATGCAATCATAATGATATTAAAGAGATTTGTTTGCTAAATTCAACAATATTAGAACCAGAGATTCTTCCTTTCTAAGTCTGGTACAAAAGAAATTTCTACTTTACATTGACTATAATAACCTTACAAAAGATACTACTTCCTGAAGTAGGGCCATTTAAAAATAGAAATCATTTTAAAGAATGAGTTGTGATATGTTAATAAAGGAATCTTAGGGAATTTTGCTATGTCTCCACATTTTTGACTTCTTATGTGCAGCAAAAGCTACAACAGCCAAACTCTCTGGTGAGAACCTACCTGGGTGGACCTAGCTGGGGACTGTCATCAATGCTGGTATTAGCCTGCCGTCTGAAACAGTCATTCACATCCAATCCCCCCTTTAATATTATTTCTTTCTGCTGTACTTCATGTGATTTCACTATTATTATCTAGAGCGGTTATTTGTGGAATCTGCATTTTATAATTCTACAAAATATATTTTTTATTTCACTAATAACGTAAGTCAAGACAAATATACTAAAAGACAGGCAATAAAAAACAATGACATACAAGCTGAGATATATTTGCAAACTTTCTTGGGAAATGAATTTTTATGATGGAATCATAAACCTTGAAAAAATCAGAATTATCTATGAAATGGATGTTAACACTTAAATTTGTCATACTCAGTGCATCCAGTTACAATAAAGGTGGTTTGGATCGTGTGTGTGTGTGTGTGTGTGTGTGTGTGCGTGTGTGTGTGTGAGAGAGAGATAACTTGTTGAATTACAATTTATCTCCCGTTAAAAAAAAAGAAGAAAAAAAGATTGCTATAAGGAGGCTTCCAAGCCCTGGTAAGACTGACTTAGTTTAATTTTCAAAGAGGATTTTAACATACTCATTTGTCAAAAATATCATATTTATCGGACAGAGAGAAGCTCATGACATAATAATAGCTAGTAGTTAGAGTGCCCTCTATCCAGTCACTATTCTAAGTATTCAGTTATGAGTTCATTTAATCTTTGCAATAACCCTGTCAAGTAGATGGGGAAGGGGAGGCACTTAAGAAGCTTAAGCTCCTACTCAAGGTCATATTCTTGCAAAGTGGCAGAGTCAGGATTTGGATCCAGGCAATCTGACCCCTGAACCCCATTTCCTAACTACTATGTGACACTGTCACTCATATGATAGCATTAAAATGAAATAATGACATACTGGTGGTATTTTGAAGCTTGTGTTTTAAAAATAAACATTTGCTTGAGTGAACATTAGAAATAGAGCTAGTAGCTGTGTTTTTATATTTTAAATAATATTTTGTAGATTATCAGACCCAGGGTTTTGGTTGATTGAACATACGTAGTTGATAAACATATATGGGGAAGTTTAGTATCAAAAAAAAAAAAAAAAAGGAAAGTGGAAAAAAATAGGTTGAGATACATGTATTTTTGTTTTGTATTTGTTTTGGCTTTGAATCATATTAACTAACCCATTTGTAGACCATACTGAGGAGTGAGAGAAATTATCCTGTTCTCATCTAGCTCTGAGTAAGATAGCTTGCATCACTTGGATAGAAGAGACTTGATACTGTATGGTGACTAACATAATATAATAAAAAATCATTATAAAAAAAAAAGAAGAGACTTGAGATATGCTGATTTCTACTGCTTATTTGTATATGATGAAAGAATCTTCTGTTAAGTAGATTTTCAAAATCTGATTAAACTTTTGAACATAATTTATAACTTTTTAGAAGTATTTATAATTTTTAATATATTTTCATGGTATATGGACATCCATATCACATATCAATATAAATTGATTTTCTGCAGTTTCTTTTTTGAGGGTGTTTGCATATTTCTTGAAAGGAATGAAGAAAACGTTACCTTAGCATTACACTTTTTTAGCATTACATTTTTTATGCTGATATTTACATCATTTTTACCATACACATTTTAAATTATATCTTACTTTTCTACAGACTGGTCCACAAAATATGCAGAAATTAAAGTACTATTTATGAAAATATTAATATTTCATGTCAGAAATGGTGCAATTTCTCATCACCAAACCCTTTCTACATGTATGCATGAATAGGCACATGCATACATACATACATAAGCATATACATAATTTGCACATGCCTAGACATGCATACATATTTGCATGTGTAAGCTTTCTTCTAGGTACAACTCAACTGATTGTTCATATATAGCTTATCTACCTTGTAGTTTAACTGTGACAAATTTTTCATATAGTGAGTTTCTTTTCATAAATCTGATGTTTCTACGTTGTTTTTGTTTTACCAGTAAAATCGACAGAGTTTTGGGAAAATATAATAGTTTCAAATAAACTTCAGTAAAACTGTTTTAGTGATGGTAAAATCTGCTTTTTAATAAAGGAAAGCATACTGACGCCAAAAATTAATTTCTTTGTATTTCTCCACGTAGGATTTTCTGTGCCATTACTTCTATTCATTAGTGTGGCTAATCGTGAGTTGACACAACAGAAATTGACTGAAAACGAATTTTAATGAGGACATGCATCTTCTTGAATATGACATGAAAATTTAATGTTTACTAGGACAACCTTAAAGGGGAAATGCATGGATGAACCTAGAGTGGTAGCATGATAAAGATCTTAAACAACTTAGTAGACTTTAAATAGATGGGCTGTAGCTTAAAAAAAAAAAACAAAACTTAAAACACTTCTTTTTTTTCCTTTTCATTTCATTAACCTTGCCTTGTTTTTGGTCATGGATTAATTTGGGTTTTTAATAGATAAGTCACTGAAATTTTTAGCAGGAATTCCTGTCAGTTGTTTAGACAATCTACAGGTTTTAAAGTGCTATCTGTTTTAAGGAGGGCACGTATTGCATGGAGCAATTATTATAATTGTTTTTATAATTTTATATTTTATATTATATATATAATATATATTTATATGCATAATTTATAATTTTATAATTATAATTATTATAAAAAAATAAAGTGCTATCTGTACAAGGAATGCCTTTTATTCAAAAATTATTTTTCTCCAGGATATGGTATTCAGGGACCCTGAGATGAAATAGTTGAAAGCCAAATGTGTTTTGTATATATTCCCCTAATTTTACTATCCAGTCCGGCTTGGAGTTGTTCCAGTTGGTATCCCCCAGGGCAGTGAATTACAACCAATAGATTAATAATAAAGAAGCTGAATTTATTTTTTTATTTTTTAAATATTTATTTATTTCTTAATAATAATTTTTTATTATGTTATGTTAGTCACCATACAGTACATCCTTAGTTTTTGATGTAATGTTCCATGATTCATTGTTTGCGTCTAACACCCAGTGCTCCATGCAATATGTGCCCTCCTTAATACCCATCACAGGCCTATCCCAATCCCCCACCCCCCTCCCCTCTGAAGCCCTCAGTTGAATTTAAATAGATGCAGAGATTTCAAGACAAATCAGTTTCACATTATTGATGTGTTTCTTCTGCTCAGGCAGATTTCTGAGGTATGGAAAGAGGAGCGAGGATTGTGCCTGTGGCTTAGACCAGGATCCTTCAGCCACTTCACAGCAAACCAGTCAGGGGCTCTCTTCTTAAATTGGGACCTCTGTGTGAAGGGCAGCCTGAATTCTTCTGGCTCATTGTTGGCGTTAATTCAACAAAAGTTCCTCAAGAAGTGGTGCGTTAGGAGACCATTGCTAAACTCAGATTGCTGAGTCTAGGCAGGAGAGACACACATGTGCACAGCTAACCTTATATCAACATGAACCATTCTCGCAAGGATTGGTGGGGAGTGAGCTCTTTGAAAGGACAGTGGGATGTTAAGCCATATACTTATACATTGTTTCTCTCTTTTCAGGATCAGTTCGTAGAGCTTCATTTGATTCCCATAAATTTTCCCATCCTTTGCAAAACATCTCACATACACCAACAGTCACATCCTGACTTGTTCCTTTGCAATCAGTCTCTGGCTACAAAGGAAAAGCTGTCGAGATTTCCTCTGACGCTTTTATTTCCTTCAATGAACAGAGCTGTTCATTGTATTATGGCTATAATTATTTTTGAAACTGAAAAAGACAAGTGTTTGAGAAAGAACACCCCCAGCTTATCTTTCCCTTAGTTAACTACACTACCATACTTTTTAAGGCATAGTGTATGTGTATTGCGAAATGGAGGTAGTGCCTCTCTCCCAGATGACTTTAATTTTCACTTGTTTACATGAGGATCTTTTTTTTTTTTTTTTCATGTTCTTGGATGGTATTTATTGATAGTAGTCTGAAACAATAGATAGATCTGATCCATGCTTCACAATAGAGGCATGGTACTAGCATAGTGCTGCTTTGTGTCAGCGCTTGGGGCCTTTTGGCATTTTTCTAGTGGAGAAATTGGTGTTCTCAGAATTGAAATTCAGCGGGGACAATACGCAAAGATAATTATATGATCATAATATTTTCCAAAAATTCTTTCAATCATTTAAAATGTAAATTCTGAACCGTGATTTGATCTGAATCATTATTAGATCAACTCACAAGAATTGATTTAGTATTTTTGCATCGTTTTGGACAAATTGCTTGTTAGGTATTCAAGTGCTAATAGCCATGTCGATTTGCATCATACATTAGCTATATCACCCATGGTGGCAACCTTGGCTCAAAGAAGCCCTCTAGAAAACCTGCAAAAAAATAATATTCAACCTAGAAATGAACAGTGTATGTTCATTTATTCTATGTCAGGTTTAGTACATAAGAACTACATAGGGCTTATAAGTGAGAAATTTATTTTCTCTTCCTTTCCAACTCTGATTTTTTTATACAAGAATGGTATTTAACTTGTTTTACCCCCACATTCTAGGAAAATAAATAGAGGAATATTCCATAAAATGTAGGAATCAGGAATCTTACATTTGCTCTATTCTATGTCAGTGCTGTTTTCTCCATTGAATAATAAATATTGCATAAAGGTTTGCATTTTTAATTTACAAGATAAAATCAAGATTAATAATGCTTCATATCACAGTAGCCTACATACATGTGTAAGAAGGCAAATTATATTTATTTCTTTTCAATGACCTTAAGTTACTAAATTGTGAATCAAATTTATAGAGCAAGAGATTAATTACATATACCTCAAAGTTGTTCAGATTTTAAGAAATAAGATTCTTATATCACACTTTGTTAACCTAACATAATAATAAGTATTGTGAAGATCGAAAAAAACAGTAGATATGTAGGAAGTCATATTTTTTAATAGGAAATCTGCTGGTTAGGGAGGTGATGTGCAGTCCTGCCTAAACATGAAATTTACTAAGCATTCATGTAAAAAGCACAGTTGCAAATCTGAGGTAGATTCTGGGCACTTCGTGAGTGTCTTTGTGTGTGTGTGTGTGTGTATGTGTGTGTGTGTGTTTTAATTTTTAAGAGTTATAATAAAATATACGTAACACAAAATTTACTATTTTGACCATTTTTGTGTGTACAGTTCAGTGGTATTAATTCACATTGTTGTGAAATTACCACCACTGTCTCTCTCCAGAACTCTTTTTATTGCCCCAAACTAAAGTGCTATACCCATTAAACCCAGGGTGTTATATGCAACTAATGAATCATTGAACTTTACATCAGAAACCAGGGATGTACTGTATGGTGACTAACATAATATAATAAAAAAATGTGATTATAAAAAAAAAAACAAACAAAACCAGTTTCCCCTCTTCCCAGTTCTTGGCACACAGCATTCTACCTCCCATCTCTATGAATGTGACTATTCTAAGTATGTCATATAAGGGGAATCATACAGAATTTGTCCTTTTGTGACTGACTTATTTCACTTAGCATTATGACCCCGGGGCTCATCTACATTGTAGAATGTGTCAGAATTCCCTTCTTTTTAAAGGCTAAGTCATATTCTATTGTATGTATACACTATGTTTTTTTTTTTTTTCATTCATACATTAATGGTTGCTTGGGTTGCTTCCACATTTTGGTTATTGTAAAAATGTAACTATGAATAGATATCTATTTGAATCTCTGCTTTCAATTCTTTTAAATATATACTCATAAATGGAATTGTTGGATCCTTTAGTAATTCTATGTTTAATTATTTGAGGAACTACCATATCTTTCTCCATAGTGGCTGCACCATTTTATATTCCCCCTAGTAATACAAAAGAGTTCCAATTTCTCCACATCCTCACAACACTTGTCATTTTAGTGTGTGTGTGCATGTGTTTTTTAATAATATCCATCCTGATGAGTGTGAATGTGTTTGTCTTTTAAACTCTACAGTTTATTATTTTTTGCAGATACAGTTGAAAATCACAGGGTACAAGCAATGACTTATCAAAGTAATTCTCCTCAGCGATGCTGTTTTGCAGTACAAATAGACTTTTTTGTCCAGATGGCTGTCTTTTTGAAGGCAACTACAAATGCCAGGGATTTTTAAATAACCTAGTCACCTTTTCAGATCTGATGCAGAAGCAGGTGCCAAAAGGGTTTGAGAATGGATTGGGGGTGTCAAGGAAATCCCCAAAAGATAAAATCATCATTTCCATTGAACAAGTACTTCCCATGTGTCAGGTGTCATAAATAAGACAATCACTGTACTAATCTTAAAAGGTAAATATGTTCCTTAATTTGCAGAAGAAACTGAAATTGAGAGGTGTTGATAAAGGTGACAAAGCTAGTTAAGTGTTGTAGCTGGGTTTGAAATCTTGTTATTAGTGGATTAGAAGTCTTGTGATGAGCACTGGGTGTTATGCATAACTAATGAATCATTGAACACTACATCAGAAACTAATGATGTATTATACAGTGGCTAACTGAACATAATAAAAAAAAGGAAGTCCATTTGCTCTTTCAAATGCAATATGGCTTTAGATTTAGCTCATCTGTATGCACATTTTTGGTCTGTGTCTCCACTTAGAGACACATCTTTTTCATGAAAAAACATGGTAGGAATGACACAGGGGAACATATGTAGCTAAAAGGTCAACCATCAGGTACACATTGGATCACATTTAGAATTGCTCCACTACCGAGGAAAGGAGGTGTTTGTAACTTGTATTCTAATTTTCAGAATGGAAGAATATAGATTTTTAAACCCAGTTATACAACTGTTATCTAATAAGAACAAGGATCACTGCATTGAGGTGTATTTCCATCAGTTGGGAATAACTTATAGCATATCTGTGAGACAAGAATGTGTTTCAAAGATGTACAAAAGCTTCTGAGGAATACCTTCTTGGAAGTTACTTTTCATTGAAGTATCCTGGCCACATTCTCACCCCACTTCTTTATATGAAAAGTGGAAAAGAAATATACATATTTTTGGTATACTAAAGTACTGGCATTTAAACTTAGAGGTGATTTTGGCCCAGTGACATATACAATTAAGGAACTTTTCTCTCTTGACTGTCTCTGTTGTCCAGGTTTGACTTTCTACTTGGATATGTTATTCCATCTTCACATAGCACTTATTACTGAAAACTGCTTTTTAAATTGAAGTAAAATCTATTTTCTTGTGTCCAATTCTTGCTCTTATATCCTTGATAAAGAGTGAGTAAATTCATCCTTCTACAAGAAAATTATGTGAATATTTGAAAGTAGCTAGTATGGTACTCTTTTTAGAAGATTTTTAATTAATTAATTAATTTTAAAATTAATGAAGGATTTTGATTAGAATGCTCTGCTGCTCATCACATAGACACTGGAATGTCTCATCACAGTCTCTTCTAGTTCTAACATTTCACACGTTTTTTTTTTTTAAATAGATTGATAATTTTGCTCTTTAGTTCTAGATTTTTTTTCTCTCCTCTTAGTGTACTTCTTGATAATTCTCCCAGGTTCTCCTCTTCTGTGCTTTAATATTGCATTGAGATAGCTAAAATATATGGTAGATAGGCAAGATAGTTGAATGGGCATTTGACTAGATCATCTAGACATGAGTTTAAATCACAATTATGGCAATACAAGCTATATTACCGTATGCAAGTAATTTAATCATTCTAGAGTTGTTTTCTCTTCAATAAAATGAGTAGATTACTAATTTACAAAGTTGTGAAACTGAATAAAAAAGTGTGTATAGGGGCGCCTGGGTGGCACAGCGGTTAAACGTCTGCCTTCGGCTCAGGGCGTGATCCCGGCGTTCTGGGATAGAGCCCCACATCAGGCTCCTCCACTATGAGCCTGCTTCTTCCTCTCCCACTCCCCCTGCTTGTGTTCCCTCTCTCACTGGCTGTCTCTATCTCTGTCGAATAAATAAATAAAATCTTTAAAAAAAAAAAGTGTGTATAACCTATGCATACAATAATATGTGAAATGTTCAGTAAGTATTTTTCCTTCTCTCTCATATTTCTCCTAAGACAATTAGTAAACTTGCACTCCTTTTATGTGTCTGAAAACAATGTTTTTGCCCTGACAAAACAATTTGTTCCTTCTATACAATATTTCAATAAGCAGAGTGGCCATGTAAATTATTGGACTTAATACTGTTAAACAAGAGTTATTTTGAGAGTTTTAATGAAAAATTATCTTCCTTGACACTTTGAAGAAATTTGGAATTTTCAAGACTTCGGGTTACACAACTGTTACTTTATTATATTAAGTAACATACATCACAATTTTGTAATTAATACAATGAAATGTCTTAGGTTTATAAGTAGCACATATGGTATGGTAAAAAAGAGTACCAGTTTTAGAGTCAATAAGTCAGGTTTTGTTTTTCTAGCTTTTCTAGTTGTTAACATAAAACCCAATTTTATGCAATTTAAAAAATAGACTTTTTAAAAGAGGATTTTTAATATCAGAAAGTCTCCCCTGCTTTATTACTTTTCTTTTTTTAACTTAAATAATAAGGATATTACTAAGGTTCTTTTTAATAGACTTTCTTTCTCACAACCATTTTAAATTGATAACAAAATTGAGCACAAGGTACAGAGATTCCCACACACACACACACACACACACACACACACACACACGCACGGCCTCCCCCATTGTCAACATCTCCCACTAGAATGATGAACTTACACAGACACATCATTACCCAGTTTCTCTCGTTTATACTGTGGTTCACTCTTGGTGTTATACATTCTGTAGGTTTGGTCAAATGTATAAAGACACAAATCCATCATTATGGGATCATACAAGGTACATTTACTGCCTTGCCTCTTTATCCCTCCCTTCCCCTAACCCTTAACTCCTGGTAATCACTGATATTTTTACTGTCTCTATAGTTTTGTCTGATCCAGGATGTTATATAGTTGGAATCAAGCAAGGCATAGCCTTTTCAGAGTGATTTCATTCACTTCCAGTATGCCTTTAAGTTTCCTCCATGTATTTCCATGGATCGATAACTCATTTCGTTTTAGTGTTGAATAATATTCCATTATCTGGATGTACCACAGTTTATTTATTCATGCACCTACTGAAGGGCTTCTTGGCTTTTCCTAAGTTTTGGCAATGATGAATAAAGCCGCTATAAGCAACCGTGTGCAGGTTTTTTGTTTGTTTGGTTGGGTTTTTTTGTTTTTGTTTGTTTGTTTGTTTGTTTTGTGAACATAAGTTTTCAACTCAATCGGATAAATACCAAGAACTGTGATTGCTGAAACATATGGTAAGAGTATGTTTATTTATGTAAGAAACCGCCAAAGTGTCTTCCAAAGTGGCTGTACCATTTTGCATTCCTAGCTCTAGCAGTAAATGAGAATTTCTGTTGCTCCACATCCTCATGCCATTTATTTGCATAATTTATTTGCCTCTTAGGCATTTCAGTCTGTAACCCTTTCAAAGCATCTGAAAATAAAAGATGAATAATTTTTCTGTTTTATCAAGAAAATCTGTGTACATGTTCAGAGTCATTTGATTATTTTTGATTATATGATAGCCTACATCTTTTTAATCTTAAGAATTTATTATTTTACTTTTTGGAAGGGGCTTTAAGTATGGAAAGCTCTTCAGTATGGATAATTTTTCTTCCTACATATTGATTTTTGATATGTTGGTAGATCAGGGATACTACAATCAAGCCACACCTCAAACTCAGGTGGGCAGTATTTTGTATACATAGCCCCATACACTACCCACTGCATCATTAGCTCAGGGCATGGACCCCCTGCACTTTCTACTCTTCACAAACTCTCCAACAAATGCATCTGTCCTAGACCTTAAGTTAAAAAAAAAAGTTACATAACTCCTCATTCTATTGTTTTTGTTCTTTTAACTCAATGCTCTACAAGCAGCAAATCCATGTTATTTTGGCATATTTATTACTACATTTGATATATCTAATTGAAGGACTGAATAAAAGGCTAGAGTGGAAGAATGGAATTTTGAGTATGATTTTGTTTCATTCAAATACAAGCAGATGAATTTATTTGATATAATGCTTATTTTGGGGGAAGCTGTGCTTTATTGCATTTAAGTTATAATTTGCATTTACTCTTTTGTTTATTGACAGTAATTTGACTTCTTTATGGAGGAGCATTTTCCTAGCATTGTTTCTTTCGACCTTCACACACACAAAATCTTTCGAAGTTTGTAAGGGGAATAAGATTGTTGCTAAATGCAACATGAGGAAACTGGGTATAATTTGGGTTTCGATTTGCTCAGATTCCACAAATATTGATAAATGCAATTGAAATTGTGTTCAGATCTCCCAGATACTAATCTTGTTTTCTAAGATATCATGCAGTTTCTGTTAATTTATTAATGGTTTATTGCAAAACTATTTATTCAGCTCATTTTGCTAAAGCATAATTTTCAAGAGTCCAAAAAAAAGCTGTCATTTGTTGAGTACTTACTATATACCATAAGCATTTAGCTTTTATCTCACTCAATTCTCAGTACCAACTTTCATTTTTATTGCATTTATTTTGCTCCCATTTTTATTCCTTTCATTGCTCTCATTACAATGAGAAGGAAAATTGATGTTCAATGAATGCATATAGTTTGCCTATGATCATGCAGCTATTTGGAGTAAGAACCAGAATTCATATCTATCTCATTTGATTCCAAATTCTGACGCTTCTCCAGATCATGACCTGGGTCAACATTTATGCTGGGGATCTGGCTATTTCCATGATCATTCATTGCAGCTTCAAGTTAGACTTCTTAAGGAAGTTGCTGTTGCAACTAGAAAAAGGACAGAATTCTTTCCATTTACTGTAACTTTGTATAAAATTTAATCAAAAGCATTTGGCTTCTAAATTCTTTTTTTTAATTTTTTTATTATGTTATGTTAGTCACCATACAGTACATCCTTAGTTTTTGATGTAGTGTTTCATGATTCATTGTTTGCGTATAACACCCAGTTCTCTATGCAATATGGGGCTTCTAATTTCTGATCTTTAAATTGAGAAGGTTGCAGAGAATGATTTCTAAGCTTCCTTTTATCCCCTAAGTTTTATCTTTCTGGTGTTCTGTAAGCCCTGTGAATAATGGCATGCTAATGAATAAATCTTTGAATATGAATGTTGACATGTTATAACACTTAAATTCTGTCAATAATTCATAGTATTTTTAAAAAGAGCAGTGGTTTGTCATTAGAAAGATGAATTTAATTTTCAAGAGAACTTTGTTGAAGTAACATTTAAAGATAATATTTGGAGAAAACTTTGTTAGCAACTTAATTTATCAAATTGATTTTAAAATACTCTATCATCATACATATAGCTGGCTAATTATCAGTTAGTATGTATTAGGTTTATAATATTCTACAATGTTCTCATATGTTTCATATGATTTAATTTCATATGATTGGAAGAATGGAGCTTGCTATAGCTAAATTTGCGGTTACTCAATCAGTTAACGGACTGGCCCAAAGTTACATTAAAGAACTATAATGCTATTTATATTAAGTGGCACATCTAGAACTAGACTTTATGTCATTTATCAGCTACTCCTGTGCCATCTCACTATACTATGTACGCCACAATTATTACCTAGTACTTTTAACCATCATCATAAAGACAAGCTAGTTACGGCTGTATTGCAGTGGAGTTGGTTGTATATCCAGTTAAGAACAGAACATTTAAAAATTAAAATAAATTTTAGTGCAAGATGGGCAACAACGTGTTTAAAATTCCAAACTTTAATGCAGGACAAGAGGTAGCATTACTTCAGGAAAATTTTGTGGGCTCGGGAATCAGATAGTACTAGGTTTCAGTCTGGGCTCTCCTGTTTATTAGCCCTTCAAACTTGGAAAAATTAATTAACCCAAGACCAAAGGTAATATTTGCAGATTAACATTTAACTTAAGCCCTGAAGGCTTTCAAGAGATAGTTAATAAAGAGACAGGGGAAGAGGAGATTTAGGAAAACTCAAATCATCTTAATTATTTACACAACTTTGCCATATACTTCTTTTCGCACATTTTAAAAATGTTTCCCAAGAACACTTAACCATTCACAAAAGCTTTTATCCTAAAATGTTAAGGATTCCTATCAAAAAAGAGACAAACCAAAAACCAGACGCTTAACTATAGAGAACAAACTGATGGTTACCAGAGGGGAGGTGTGTTTGGGGGGGGGGGGGATGGGTGAAATAGGTGAAGGGGATTAAGAGTACACTTATCATAATGAGCCCTGAGTAATGTATAGAATTGTTGAATCACTATATTATACACTTGAAGCTAATATAACACTTAGTTAACTATCCCGGAATTAAAAAAACAAAAAAAGAATTCCTATAAAAAAAGGAACGAATGTACTTATAGATTTCCACTTAATTTTGACACTCTATACTGTAAATTGTGTGTAAATCTTGAGCACTATTTTGTAGTAAATGGAGGTAGGAACTGCACCTATGCACAAATTCCTATTCCCTACCCATTTTAAATTGAAAACATAAGGAATAAAATAGAGATTAATTATATATATGTATATATTTTTATATTTTATATATATATATATATATATAGTCTGCTAAGTGTTAGTCCTGAAATTAAACTGTTCCTATTAATTAGGCTCTAACTTTTAGATTTTAATTACTGTTGTCTCTTATAAGGTGAGAGTCAGTTTTATGGGTTGAATTGTGTCCCCCAAAAAGATATATTTTGAAGTCCTAGCCCCTCACACATGTATTTGTGATCTTATTTGAAAATAGAGTCTGGCGCTGGGGTGGCTCAGATGGTTGGGCATCTGCCTTCGGCTCAGGTCATGATCCCAGGGTCCTGGATGGAGTACTGCATCAGGCTCCCTGCTCGGTGGGGAGGTCTGCTTCTCCCTCTCCCTCTGCTGCTCCCCCAGCTCACGCTCTCTTTCTCTCTCTCTCAAACAAATAAAAAAAAAAACTTAAAAAATAATTCCTATAATTACTTAATTCATTTTATTTCATAAGCATAAGAGCTAATATACAAATAGAGACTAATGTCTTCTTTTGATCTAAATATTAAAAATAGTATATTAATTATAATTTTTAACTCATGAATTTTTGAGCATATATCATTTTATGCAAAACGTGTGTGCACATGTGTGTGAATGTGTGTTGGATGAATGTTCTTGCTTAAGCAGCATCTGTTTTCCTGGCTTCCACAACCTGATTTTCTCTTGGAAAAACATACCTCACTCCACAGGTTTTTATAGGTTCATGTCACCCAAAACCTCGAAGTGCTTATGTGACCTACATCTGACTAAATAGGGTCTCCCTGGTCCCTGTTCTCAGCAGATAGTTTAGGGATGAGAACATGACCCAAATCAGGCCACTTAGATTAGGGAGATGTGCAGAGGAATTATAGGAAAGAGAACTTCTTTTTTTGCAGGTGTAGCTATATAATATGACACAAGCCTGGAAATATCCAGAGTGACCTTGACAAGAGCCCAAAGTTCAGTGTTACAAAATGAAGCAAGCAGAAACTCATCCTGAATACGGTTTGGGCATGTTTGAAATGGGCTGTAAGCACAGGTTCCTTTAACTTTTCTTTCTTTGGTTAAGCCAATTTTCATCAATTTCTCTTATGTCCAGCTAAAGTATCCACACTGTATAGAAACTTACATCTGGACCTGAATTGTAAGAAATTCTAAATGTTTGTAATTGGTTGAGCTGAGGTAGGGACCAAGGCAGAGAGGCTACCCAATCCTCTATAAGAAGTAGTCACACCATCCTTTATTATAGGGATACTGTGGCTATTCTGTGGTCTGTTGAATCTGGAGTCTCATGACATGTACCTATTGAAGCTTGTCGTTTCCTGGACCTGTGAATTACTTGTGCTTTTTCCTGGAATTTCTATATGTTGATAACATATATGATTGCATGTTTCCCAAAGCTTTACTTCATTTCTATGGCTGCTGTCGTCATTGCATCAGCAGCTTAAAATAAAATTAAAAAAAAAAAAAAAAAAGAACATGAAAAGCTTTTGGCCTTCTTAAAACCTAAAAGTTCACTTCATGGTATTATATTTGGATGGGCGTTCAGGAAAACATTTAATTTAAGTTCTGTCAGATTAAATAGTTGGTGTGAACCAGATTTTCTTCAAAGGTCAGAACCACTTCTTCTCATTAGTTGTTCTAGGTGACACATTAGTCCATACCAGCTTCCTGGTTTCTCTTCCATTGGGCCCTTGTGATGGAGAGTTTGAGGGCCTCCTGGGAGCTTGCGCTGGAACAGTGTGCATATGGAGCCTGACTTCTGAAAGTAGTGAACTCATCTGGGCTATCATACTGAAAATACCTTGGGATATTTCAAGAAGTCCTTGAAGTTTTGACAGTGTTACTGCAAAATCTTTGATCTGGGTAATGTAGATGAACCATAAGCAAATATCCTTGCTTTCTCCTCTGTTTTGAGAATGACAATGAATTGCCTCAGTGGAGAGAGAGCTAAGCAGCAACAGTATCCAATTCCCAATCCAAAGATCTCTTCTCTAAGAAATGCCTAATTTATGAACATAAGTCATCAGCCTGTATTACCACTTGATAAGTCAAGCTCTTTCAGGCAGTAAGAATAGAACAAGGAACTAGAACCAAAATCTCACCCAGGGAGAAACAAACATTTAATGTGATCTCTGAGACTGAAATCACGAAATACGGAGGCAATATGGACCTCTCAAAATGCCCTGGTTGTTGGCATAACAGGATAACTGGGCATCTATTCCTCTGATCCACCTTTTTTTTTTTTTTAAATTTAAAACCATAAAAATCTGGGAAGTCATACTGATTTTTATTAGACTCCAGAATGATATAAACAATGTATGACTATAACTGTGCTTAGCCATCAGGTGTATATTTTCATTTTAATGGATTATACTTGGTAGAAAAAGGTAAAAAAGCAAATGCAATTTGAATAGAAGTTTTATATTTCAAAGGACTTGTTTGGAAGGCATTACCACACGTCTTTTATTTGAGAGCCCAGTGAGTAACCATCTGAAACCATCCCAAATAACTGTATCAGCAAGAATATTTTAAAGTCATTTTTTGTATTTTCTTCTGCACCTGGCTTACAGTAGGACTGAAAATTATTTCTGTATGAAGCTGGGACTCGGCACAAGACTGCGATAGGGATAAAAATAAAGAAATGAGGTCAAGGAAGACGAGTGGCATGCTTGAAGGAGAAACTCTCAAACTTTGGGTGCTTTCCACTTAATTTAGAACACAGAAGAAAAGCAGATAAAGTCAACTGTGAAGCTGGACAATCAGTCCTGAATATCCGGGGAAATTTGATATTTTGGCATATCATAAGGTTTCCTAAGCAGAACTCAAAAAGTTGATGCAGTTTGTCTATCTTATTAGGAATGTCATCGTCTATCAGCGGGTATCAGGAGGGTGATTCTGATTGACACATTTTTGACAAGATATGCTAAATGGTCTTTCATAAATATTTAAAATATGAAGGTGAAAAACAGGATTATCTTTTTTGGGAGTTTCATTCAACAGAAGGTCAAATATAATCCTATCTTTAATAATTTTATTTAAACTGTGGTGAGGAATTTAATTCAGTTCTAATCTGTAAGAGTTGGGGGAAGGGGAGGTTTTTAAGGTAGATGCCTTCAAAAGAATTACCTGTACAGAATGATGTGGGGTTGCAGAAATCTGGAAAAAAAAAGAAGTTGTATTTGCAGAACTCCTGATAGTATGCCCGTGTTTAAAGACAGGATATCTCATCCATGAGGAAGAGAATGAAGGTTTGGCTAAACTAGAACAGGTTCAGTTCTAGAGCCAGGAAACTAGGAAGAGTCTCATAATAAAGATTCTGGCAGGAAAAAAAGATGGAGAATTAATTACCAGGCCAAAGGAAATTACAGACTAGGTCTCAGGGTCAGCGAGCGGGGTGATATCACATGAGAGACACAAGATCCGAGGTGGGTTTGCAGAAGTAGTTGTATATGGTTACCCATCTGAGAATGCTAAACTGAACCTCTAGGGAAGCAGCTCCTGTAGGGACTTCTGTTGAGCTAAATGGCAGGTGACATTTCTATTTCATACCCTAGGATATATTTTTCATCATCTCTTACATAATTTCATCTGCTAATCATAAGACTTAAACATCCTTGTTTCAGTCCAAATATGGAGCCACACTTAAGTGTCGTGATTACCATGTAGAAATAATGAAAGGTGTAAGACAAAAAATCAAACCCCGAACAAACAAAAATGTACTGATACATCAGGTCTTGGAGGGGTTTACAATCTATGGGGGGAAAATGGCTTTTTTTTTTTTTTTGTCCTTTTGACCTTAACCCCCAAGATTTTACTCATATTTGTATTTTTTTTTCTCTATTTGGAGATGACCTGGGCTGAAGTTGACACTCAACCCTCTCTCACTAATCACTAGTTTATTTTTTAACCTACACTGAATGGGTTCCTACAGAGTTTTAAACTAATTTATGGAAACAGTATATTTTATCAATGAGTAGATGTTAATTTGGAAATTAATACATTACTCAAAGTATGCTTAAGTACAAATGTATTTGTTGACAAAATAATTGCTTAATATATGAAGCTTCAAGATTTAAAAATTCTGTATGGAGATAAATTACCTTTTTATTCAAGTACCCTGACATTTTTTTTCACCTTGAAAACTACATTACTGTTGATTAGTTTAAAATATCTATGCCTTTTCAAATAAATTTAGCATTGCTTTATATGCAGTGTATTTAATTCCAATATTTTTTCTAGCTAAAGCTTTATTAGTTTAAGTTAAATTGAAATACTCAACAGATTTAGATCTCACAGGCCATATTTTATCTTTATTAAAAAGTTTCCTATTGACAGTGCACATGCGAGAGCTATAGTTTTAATCACAGAACATGACTTAAGTCTTGCTGAGCTGATAAAAACTGAATCACCATGCTGCCAAGTTAGGTACCATATTGCAGTCGTGTTTTTAATTAGATGGTTAAATTGCTGTCAGACGGTGCTTTTAAACCTTATCTTCATCTTTCCATTAAGCAAAAGACATTCAGTATCTCATACTGAGAAATGATCTTTTTTTTTTTTTTTTAGTTGGTTATTCTTTTTCCTTACCTACTTTCTTTGGTTTTTAGTAGTTTCTTTTTTTCATGGGTTTTTGTTTGTTTGTTTGTTTTTTGGGTAAAGCATGAGTATCTGGATTCAAATTTCAGTCCTAATTTCTTAGTTTATTTTCTTTTTCAAGAATGACTTTTGGGGGATGAAAAATCAATAAATATTATTTTACATATGGATTATTTTGCCTCTTAATACTTGGTTGACTACACTTAAAAAACTTTCTAGAATTCAAGAGAATTCAGAGGGTTTCAGAATCATCTAGTTCCTGTATTCAGATTCTTTCTTAAAATTATCTCTTATTAGAAGACATTTCAGAAACAAGATAGTGGCTACTTCTATTACTATTTATTTTCTTAGGTTACATGTAACTTCTGGCGGATCGAAGGGAATTCTGAAGTCCAGTAGTATATAGTTCAGTAGCATATGATAAAATTAATAATTAAGAATATATATGACATTTTATTGAGCTAAAATAGTTGATGAATTTGAAATGCAATTATTGGAAGAAAACAAAGAATTGATTGTAATTTTATAGAGGACAGATTTCAGTTAAGTAAACTTGAATGGAGAATTAAAATAGTTTAAGGATAGCAGCAACCTTAAATTCATATAAATTTTTTTGGTAACATGGACAAAGGCAGGCAAGGAATATTCCTTTAGCATCCTTGGTAATATTGTGCTGTTGTGTTGAGAATTACTGTGAGATTCCCCATGGATGGGGTGAAGACCGACATGCCATGTGTTTACTGATCCAGCATAATTTTTTCAGTTGTTAAGGGTTTGTTTCTTCCCACTCAATTTCACTTTCACTTTCCTATCTGAAAATGAGCAGTAATTCTTCCCTCATAAGTCTTGTGTGAGGATTAAATCATATGTATGAAGGTTTGAGGACTGTAGTTAGTCCATATAAACACTTTAATAATAATAATATAATTACAATATTATGGCTAGTTATATAATTATAATGGCTAATAACATATATTAGTAGGTAATTATAGCTCTTGACTTATATTTCAAAGTACAAATATACCTTTTTTTTTCTAAACATGATGCTTCCCTGAGCATTTATTTAAAAATATAAATCCTTAAAAATGCCCAAAGGTAAATTACTTTAGCACTAGGCAAAGATTCTTTTCAGTTTTAAAAAGTCATGTATTAATGCGTGGCACTCCAGATTTCCTGCTGCTAAATTAGTAGTAATGTTTATTATGATGATGATGTCATGATACCATGATATTATGACTAACATATCCTGCCAATGACTCTGAACTAAATTAAATCACAGTGGTAATAATGGGCAATCCTGCTGAGTATCTCTGCTGAGCATGGACAATTAAGAAAGAAAATCATTAGTTGTAATTTAAGAATTCATGTTTGTATGTAGTAGTTTTTCACAGGAAACTAAAGAAGATGAATCCAAATAAATCCAAAATAATACAATAATCAGTCCTCATTGCCTCATTAGCATCTTAAGAAATAATGACAATTGAGCCCTTTAGTGTGTTTTCCAAAACCTAATTAAAAATGCAATTTATAATTTTTAGAATTGAATGCGGAACAAGTATTTGTCGAAATGTCATTTAAGTTGAGCTCTTTTCTTCTAAGCTTTTTTTTGGGTTTCTTTTCTATGATAATAAAATTCAGATGAAATAAACTCATGTCTCTTACACTATTTTCCTTCTTTATAAAGCCTGGATGTTTTAGCTGTAAACACACAAGTATGTTTTTTATATGTAAAGGTCTCAATGATCAGCAAGCATTAACTTAGCATATAGTATTTGCTAAGGGTGATATAAAATACTTTGTATGATCTCAGAAATTGCACAAATCAACTATATGGCTTTACTGATGAAGAAGCCAAAATTCACTGGTATTGTAACATATGAGCTGGTTATCTTCTAGCTCTGTATACCACCTTTTCCAGTGGCTGGGCAGCTTCCAAGCTTCGTTCCCCAGTTTCTTATTTTTCTTCCCAGTAGTAGCCTAATTGCTATGCCTGGAAGTATTGTCACCTGCACTTTTGCCTCTAAAATTCCAACCAGTAGTTGAACATCTTTATGTTATATAATTAAATCACGTACAAAAATTAGACTGTTTATGTTTGCCTCACATACCCCACCAAAATGCCCTAAAATCTTGATTATTAAATGGTATTTACATTATTGATTTCTCAGACTTACAAATTTGGACTGTTTTTCAGGCCTTTCCTCTTCACTCAAATTCACTATTAATTTGTTGAAGTAATTTAGCAGTTTCTCGCTCTATATTAAATTTATATAAATTTTGATCTTTTATTTTTTTTTATTTTTAGAGAGGGAGCGTGAGAAAGCAGGGGAGGAGGGGCAGAGGGAGAGAGAATCTTAAACAGTCTCCACGCAGAGACCAAGGTGGGGTCAATCTCACAACCTGGACACCTGAGCCAAAATCAAGAGTCCTACGCTTAACCAACTGAGCCACCCAGTCGTCCCAATTTTGATCTTTTAGTGTCAAGTAAGATAAACCAGCCCTGGCTAAGTTAATCAAAAAGGTAATGGCTATACTCTGAATAATCAAAGTAAGAACTAAGATCGCTGACCTTAGACGTGGTCCAGATTCAAAATACTGAGAAAGTAGAGCTCATTGGCAGAAGTTAGGTCAGATATTCATTTTATGACCCAGGTAGTTTCAGTTCCCCCTTTGAAATAGAAGCCACACTTTTGCAGAGGGGCAGATCCTCCAAAAAAGAGAAAGGTGGTACAAAAAGGAGAGAGAATGATTGCTGGCAGTTGAATAAAATCAATGTCTCCCCCCCCCTTTCTTTTTCCATTCCTAGGTAATAATACTCTACATAAGGTCTAATCTTTTTGTCTCTAGCTTTTTTTTCCCCCTCAAATCTATAATCCACAGGAAGGGAGCGAACATTTCAGACTAAAATCACAGTGCTGTGAACTAACTGCCTCTTACTCTTCTCTGTCACACTTTCTCTAACTGTATGTGATTTTCTATTGTCACTTATCACTTATAATATTAATATCATAAAGTGTTCTTAAATACTTTGATCACAGAAACTGTGATTTTCATGACCTTATATTGTTGTTGGTAAAATACTTTAGTAAAGTGAAAGTATATTTATATTTTCTGAAGATAATAATAAAGCAGATTTATTCCCTTCATCCTCAGTAAATGTGAATATCCCTTTACTAAAATAGATTGTCTTAGAATAAAATAATTAATATTCAGAATACAATAAATGTGTTTATTCTACTCATCTTTGTCTTATTTTAGACTTCTAATAAAGGCAATATCTCTTGACAGAGTAGGACTCAATAAATATGAAAATATTATTAGACCAGATTTTTATCAAATGGATCCTATTAATATGAAAATTAAAATATAATGGATAAATTTGTAGAGGTATGAATATATGAATTCGTAAGGATAAACAGATAAAAGTGAGAATTAAACTCAAATTAACTTTTTATGATGTTTACTTTTAAAATTTATTTTGTTAATCATGCTTCAAAAATATTATAAATAAAATATGGAAAAAGAAAAATAAAAAAGACATGCGTTTATTGAACACAAGATAAACATCTTATTGATGAAAATGGAGCCATGAGCCTGGTTGAAGCTGTAGGCTCCCAGACTTTAGGTTTGACATTGTGCAGAGGAGGTCAGGAGTTCACCTTATTAGGTTAATGGATTAAAGGTGCCCTTGCACAGAACTTTATTTAAAAATTAGAATTACTATTTGAAAACAGGTTTAAGAGTAGGGCTCCTTCTTACAAGTCAGGCATTAGATGGAGGAATTCAGCATATATTTGTAATCATTTCATGCTTGCATTTCAGGATGACATAAAGCTGTATATTTAAGCAAGAAAAAGACTTGTGCCCAGAATTGGAACAAATCTTTTAAGGCCATAAGCTTAGTCACTAGATTGGTTATATCATTAATAGTGTCATTGCATGGAGGTTGGATCACCAGTTTTAACTGTAGTTCTTGTTTGGGAGTCTTAGAAGCCCAAACGTAAGCAAGTGCTCAGAGAATAAAGGAAACCAGGGAAGGAGATGGACAGAAGGAGAGAGAGAGATTGTCTCCTGGCCAAGATGAACCTCAGAGTTCTAAAAAACATGTGGAAAAAAGTAAAGCAGAGAAACATTAACAAAGTTAACTAGCAAAATTATAATAATTAACAAAATCATGTACTGAAATATATGCCTCAAAAAAATAATAAAATAAAATCTGGGAATAAAATAGAATGCAAAAAGGAAAATATATGTGAATTTGGAGGGATTACCAGAAATTGATAAACTGTGTTGGTAAATTTGACTCTAAAAATAAAAGGTCAGAGACTAATTTTATATTGCTCAAATTTTTGAACAAAATGTTAGAAAACAATAATTAGTTTAAATGTAGGTGGTGGCTGGTAAGTGATTACAGATTGCTAAGATCCTAGTGTTGTTTGGGAGAATAGTTAATAAAAATTTAAGTTTTTGTTAATGAAAACATAGCGTTAAGTCAGTTTGTGAAATGTGAAGTATTGCTCCTTCAAGACTCTACCTATGACTCAGGCTTCCATGGCAGGGACTGTATATGCCCCCATTTGCTTCTATCGTCTGTTCATAGTAATAGAACCTCAAGTGTCTGCTGGGCACATTGCAACTCAAACTGAAGATTGTATTTCTGAATCTCCTTGGAAGCTAAATATGGCCATATGACTAAGCCCTGGCCAAATGGAGAACTATTAAAAATGTCATATGTGACATTTGGCAATTATATGTAAACTCAAGAGGTCATCATGGACTAAGAACAGAAAGCCAGCCTCCAGGGATGGCAGAACAACAAGATAAGACTTGCTCACATCTGTGTCACTGTGTAGCACCATAATTGTCCCAGACAGCCTGGTTTGGTTTTGTTTTGTTTTTTAATGTGAGGGAAGAGTAAGCTCATTTGTTTAAGTCATTATTATTTTTTGTTTCAACCATACAAAGGCAGAATTTTTCTTAAGTGATACAAATTATTCTTATTTTTAAAGATTTTATTTATTTATTTGACAGAGAGAGAGAGACAGCCAGTGAGAGAGGGAGAACAAGCAGGGGGAGTGGGAGAGGGAGAAGCAGGCTCCCAGTGGAGCAGGGAGCCTGATGCAGGGCTTGATCCCAGGACCCTGGGATCATGCCCTGAGCTGAAGGCAGACGCTTAACGACTGAGCCACCCAGACACCCCTTAAGTGATACAAATTATTAGTCAGAAAAATTAAAAGAGGAGGAGGAACAAAAAGAACATAACCAGTCCCACAGAAAATAAAGAGAAAAATAGAGGCATGGTAAATCAACATAGAATAAGAAGATAAAGAGTTCAAACATGTCTGTGATCACAATAAACGTAAATGTATCTAACTTCACTGTCACACTGAAGAGAACAGAAAACAAAATCTGAATCTGTAAAAACAAAGATGATGCTACATTTTAAAGCAACACAGTACTTTTTTGTAACAGGGATGAAGTGTACATCAGGCAAAAAAAAAAAAGGCATAAGAGAGGACATTGTCTAATGATAAAAGGAATTTTGCTCTAAGAAACATCAAGCATCAGGGTGTTGCATGCGCAGAATCACGTAGTCTTTACTTGAACATGCACACGTTGACAGGACTAATGGGAAAATGGATGAAAGCTACAACTATGGAAGAGAAATTTAACACATTTCTTTGAGAAATACCATAGCGCAAGTGGGTAACATGTCAAACTGTTAAAAGTATTATAAAAACATTTTCAGGGTGTGAAGGGGTCATATAAGAAGAAAATCTGATCTATTTTATCTGACAGAGCTGTCAAAGACTTCTCTGAAGAATGACATTTCAAAAAACACGTCAAGAAAAATTAAGAATTAATCATGTGAGAGGATGGCCAAGTTTCAGGCAAAGGAAACATGAAAGAAAAGGTGTGGTGACTTCATGATTCAATTAGAGACTGAGGGAGAAAATGATGTAATAGGGGGTGGGAAATTCTGCACAAACCATGTTATATAAGGTCTTCTCTGATTCTCTCCACATCACCTCATAATGTCATGTTGTAGAAAGGAAGATACCCTTCAGTTTAAAAATAAAGGCCAGAAAATTTGAAGAAGAAAAAAAAAAAACCCTCAAATGCAAGAATTTATTTTTATTACTTCTGTGCATTTAAAATAAAAATAACAAATTTTAATTTAGTAAACAGCATGAATTATATTCGTAATGCATACAACATCTAAATGTAAAAATAATGTATTGTCATGAGGTATTTTCGCCTTAACCATTTATAGAAAATCTTACAGTTTAGTTTCTATAAAGAAAATCTTTACAGAAAATCTTACAGAAATCTTATCTTCAATGGTAGCAAGCAGCTGATTTCAGAATTTAATGGTTCATTTGCTACTAAATATTGATATTTGCAGTGTGTTTAGAGCAATTATCAGAATTGTTCAGAGGTCTAGTCCAAATGCTTTTATTTGGCAAAAGGCACCACTCCAATGACCATCCTTCTCTGTCTCAGGCAGAATTTCCAGTAGTGAAAAAAATTGCAGATCTTTTTTGCTTCTTTGTGTTGCTATTTTATTTTATTTTTTTAAAGAGAGAGAGAGGGAGCATGTGCAAGTGTGGAGGAGGGGCGGAGGGAGAGAGAGAGGTAGGATCTTAAGCAGGGTTCATGTGCAGGGCAGAGCCCAACTCAGGACTCTATCTCCCTTGGTTTATAGTCTTGCCTTTATCTTGCCCTTTTCCCCAAATGGGAAAAATACATAGCCCTGGTAACCCTGCCACATGACTGTGGGGAATGTTAATTTTTTTTCACTCGTTACAGAGCCAAAATTGAAACATTAACCACTACTAGTGCTCTTTATATAATGTAGCAGAGAAAACAGAAGAAATTATTAAAGAAGTATAGCTAGTTAAGTCATCACCTCTGTCATGAAGTCCAGATTAATAATTAATCATAGCTTCTTACTTTGCCATTCCATGTCCTCCCAACCTCCTCACCCCCCTACTCTTTGCCAACAGCTTTCAGCTGGTTGGTTATTCCTTTTCTCCTTCTTCTTTCTCCTTCCCACCCCTCCCTTCGGCCTCCTTCTCCTCCTTCTCTTCCTCCTTCTCCTCCTTCTTCCTCTTCCTCGCCCCCTTCTCCTTCTTCTTTTTCATCCCCTTCTTCTCCTTCTTTTCCTTTTCCCTGGTGGAATGACCACCTAAATCTTAATTCCCACAGGATCTAAATTCTTATACCATCCTTTATTTGGTACTTGCAATATACATCTGACCAGTACTGTTAGACATAGCAGTACTAAGAACCACCCGATTGGATTTTCTGGTTTTCAAACACTGTCCTCCTGGCCCTAAATAAGGTCCTTTTTCTAAGTTTATGAAACATAGTCAAGCAGAAGCATTTTGGGTTCCAAGGGATCAAATAGTCCCCCTAAAGAATGGTGCCATATTGAGGCCTCAACAATGATTTCTACTTCAGGCAGTTTCTTCAAAGAGCAGTGATAGTAACCAAGTAAACCTTGTGAGAGAAAGGCTGTTAGTCAACATGGACCAAACAGAAACCCATTTAGTCAACAAAACTTCCCTGTGCATAGTTCCTATGCATGTTACCATGGTCATTTTGTATACATGGGATTCTTGAACGAAAAGTGGGAATGATGGAGGAAAAATCTTGAAGGTCTAGAGAAATGGCTGACTGACATCAAAGGATTGAGAGCTTCCTCAGGGTGGCATTTATATGGAACATAAGTATCTATTCCTCTGTGTCTGTTCCTAGGACTATTTATAAGTCTCTTCTACTGACCTCTTGTCCCCATTCATTCAGTCTTGTTCTTTCCATATCCATAATCACCCAGCCAACGTATTAGCCACAGCCCATGATTCAGGATCTAATTGTAACTCAAATTATCCCTCCTCCCACATGAAGTAGGTAATGTGATGTACTGCTCTACACTGCCTAATGGAACTTACCTTTATCACTATATTTCAAGATTATCCCTGAATAGACCATAATGCACTGGAATTCATTTCTGACCTATCCATAAACCTGGGCCATACTTTGATCCTATTTTTATCACCACATGAGGCTATAGCTGTGGGTTGAAAGACATTTGGTACAACAAAAAGACCAAGTACCATTGGTATCTGAGTCACTCACTCACTTAGCTTATTTTGTTGTCCTACTCAGACCTACTCTATTTAATAATAGAATGTGGTTACCCATTAGAAATTATCCATTTTATAATGGGCCAATTGGGCTACCTAGTTGTTTGGTTTCTTTTGGTCAGGCCTTGGAGATAAGCTACAGAATATTTTTCAAGTGGAGAATAGTTGACCACAAAAGATTTGCCTCCTGTGAAAATCCTGGGGTTTTGTAGTTTGGTTCTCCTATCTGATCTTATAATGCTCAAGTAGCAATACTGCTTGCATTTTACCCTGGATCTGTTCCAGGTCCTACCCAGACAAGCAGCTTTATGGGTTATTCAGTACATGGATAGGGGCAGCACATTCAAATGATGTGGGGACATCAATCACACTGTGCTCCAAACTAATTGAACTATAAACTTTACCAGTGTGACAAGTCCCAGAACTTCTGCAGCATTTATTTCCTATTCTCTGGCAACTAAATGAATAACTAAGATCTAAAGGTAAGTGCTAGAGTAGTCCAGGTATTATTTCTGATTTTATATGGTAAAGCCCCTCCATATATAAGTGGGGTCCAAAAAACATAAGCAGTTAAAATGTCCTTTTTGTATTATTTTGGGATTAAGGAACTATCCAGGCATGTCTGCATGTCTAGTTGTCTGGCAACTCCATGGATTCAGGGGTGCCATCCAAAATTATCTTTATTTGGGTTGCTGTTTGATGCCACCTGGTGGTGGCCATTGAGCCTATCTCCACAGAGTTAATGGATCATTCTGGATCATGTGGCTTGCTGATGCACTGGTACAGTGGCTGTAATTCTAGGAATCTCCCAGTTAGTTGTTACCAATTTTGTCATCCTGATCTGGAGAAATCGAGCTGGAGAGGAGTGGGGATATGAGAGCTCACTGCTTCCTGACATTTCTCTGATCCGGCTTTCTTGACTAAGTTACCTTCCCTAGGTAAGGACTTTAGGCATCCACTTTTAAAAACTTGACAGGGGAAAAATAAGAGTATATTGCCTGTCACTGTTTATATCTACATTCAAAGGATGGATAGGTAGGCTAACAAAGATTTTAATACAATTGTTTTTCCTAATATTTTTCTCCCATTAGGACCAACTGGCAAGAAATGGCAGAATGAAATTTGGGTGACTTTCTTTAAAAGTAAATTATTTAAGATGACTTAACTAAAAATTCAATAAGTGTATTTTTTAAATGTTTTTGGAATAGCATTTGCCCTAAAAAATGTGGCTTATTATTTCAAAAACTCATTTTTCCCTGAATATTCATTTCAAGTTGAATTTTTTTCAAGCTCCAACATTCTTACCACTTATACTTCATGATTTGCATTGGGTTATAATATTTTATTAATATGGTTTCTATGCAAGCCAATTTAACAAATATTTCTTCAATTACATGTTCACGAGTAGTCATCTAGTTTAATGAATCTAACAAATTGTAAGATATTTTCAATTAGGATTTGAAACTTACTTTTTCTCTCTTTTGATTCTGGCTCAACGAACTGATGCATCTCAACTTACTCCATTTCTTTTCTCCATACCACCAGAACCAATTTTGCTTTGATTGTTGTTTTGCTTGTATTAGTGTTTATTAGAGGTGAAATTGTTTTTTTCTAACAGGAAGTAGGGAGGTGATTATTTTTATGGAAAAAAAAAGTTAAACAATATCATTGAAAACAATGTATCTTAAAGTTACTTTTCACATTCTTGCAAACTTTGAGACTGAAATATGGTAGAGAAACTTTAAAACTACATTGTTATTCTTTTTGGAAACCTACAAGTACTATTCCAAAACCTTCCCATGACATCGGTCTCCATTTTTCAAATGGCTGTATTTCCAAACTGCCTGCTAACTGACCAGTAAGGTGATGCCACACATTTTAGGTTTTTGTTAGGTTGGCACCCCAGTTTGCTATATCAAGATCGATGTCAAGGAGGTTATTCTAAGCTGTACTAGCAAAGGGTCAGAGAGTTAATATCTCCATTCAATTAAAGTTCCACTCATGTAACATCCGAAAGTGTTTCCAGGTTATAGGGCCTTGTGCTCCAATCAGTGATATGGGACTTACACAAATGCAATTTTGCCCTTTTTGGTATCTGATTTTTTAAAACCTTGGGAAACAACCATCTCAGTTGAAATAGAAATATACCATGGAGGACTGAGAATGAGAGATATTTATGGAAGAAGTTCGAAATTGGTGCACATTTCTTCCCTTTACATTTTTATGGGAGAAGCCTGAAATTGTTACACATGTCTTTCCTTTATATTCTACTGATTAAATTCGGGTCACATGGTTACAATTATTGAGTAGAGAAAATAAAAGAATGTGGTTGAATGATGTGTTCAGGAGAGGAAGAAATGGAATTTCTAGAGAATACCTAGTATTCCCTAACATGTGTATTTTAATATTGTTTAAAAAAATAACTTTTCTGTCTATAAGTACAAAGAACTGAAGAATGCATTTTTTTTTGTTTAATGCTTTTCTATTTAAAACATTAGGATAAAAACTAAATGAAAATTATTTAAAATAGAAAACTGTGCCCATTAGAACATATATAAAACATGCAATAAAATTATATACTATATATATATATTTATATGTTATATAATTGCATATATTTAAGACTATATAAATGATACATGGTTATAAATGCCGACATATGATTTATACATATTAAATATATATATAATAAGTTGAAAAATCACAGAAACCATAAATTTGCATCATTTTACCATAACCCTGAAACTTTTCTGAAAACTTAAGCTTTTTATTGTTAAGTATACAACAGGAGTTATTTTTGTCTCTTCTTGTTGTTTAGGGGTTTCATTGGAGGCCTCAAAGGCCATCCACAATAGAATGGGTAATAAAGACTCAGAAAATTTAAAGTCTAATCCAAGTGTGAGACTACTTATTTGGGAGGTGCAAAGAAATTATGAAACAGCTTTTGTCAACCACAGTTTGAAGTTTTAAACAGAAATGGAAGGTGATCAGAGATGAGTTGCATTCCCCTATAAAGAGCTGTTAGTGTGCTTCATTCACCCCCTCCACTGTCCCCTGATGGAGGGAAGGAGAGCTGATTCTTGTCAGTTGAAGTGGCTTCATGGTAACAACATGGAAAGCCTTATGTCTATAGTTTATCCTGAGGGACTTGAGGACTGCTATTAATTTGAACCTGAATATTTTAATGGTGAAAATCACTAGAAGTCGCTGGTCCTGTTCATCAAAGGGTCAAATTGGGGTGGCTCTAGCGAGAAAGAGGAGCTCTTCCACCAAGGTTAGGGCTAATGCTTATATTTGTGGGGCACTCTGCTGACAGGGTCCATCATAAAGATATTTCAAAAGCACTAACTTGAACCACCTAAGGAGCAGTGAGATTGAAACTGGGAGACAAATGATAAGTTTCTGGATTCCCAGGGGTGGATGGGAGAGTCATAAGTGGCTAGACAAGGTGAAGAAATGTCCCCTTCTAGGCCATCTGCAGTCAGAGGTGCCCTGCAGGAGAAATCTCCACGGAGACCACAATAGCATACCATGAGAGGAGGAATCATCAATTGAACATTTCTCACACATGCCAGGAGGACTGTGTCCTTTTCCACTGTTGTTTTATTAGGCCAAGGACTATAGGTGTCAGAAACACTTGGGTATTAAGGAGGGCACATTTTGCATGAAGCACTGGGTGTTATATGCAAACAATGAATCATGGAACACTACATCAAAAACTAATGATGTACTGTATGATGACTAACAGCATAATAAAAGAAAGAAAAAAAGAAAGGAAGGAAGGAAGGAAGGAAGGAAGGAAGGAAGGAAGGAAGGAAGGAAGAAAGGAAGACTTATTAGTGAATCTGCAGGTGGGGTGGGGAAAACAAGAACTTCCTTCTGCAGTAGGACCCCAGCTGGAGAATGAATGGAACATGGAGACATTCTAAACTGTATGGTAGTTAAACTGTTAAGCATTTCATTATATAAAAAAACAACTGAAAACACTGCCTGAGGTTTTTTTTTTTTTTTAACTTCTATAGTTGTGTGAAACATTTCCTTATAATAAATCTCTTTATATATGTACATATATCTCCTATTGGTTGTGTTTCCTGGAGAATCCTGACTAATACAGACTCTTTTGCATCAGAGCGCTACTTTGGACCTCAGGTGACAAAATTGGGAAGTGATCAATTCTCTTACATTGGTACAAAACCTACCAGCACCTTCGTATTCATACTCCTGGTGGTCCTAGGGAAACTGAAAGACTTCCTTTTTGGCATTCTAACACAGGGCATTGAAAGGAGCACCAGAAATCTGACAGCTTAAAGAGGAGGCCTGGTCTGAAGAATTTAAGTGGATTTGTTACTGAGATTTAAATTCACGGACTCTCAATATTAATTAGAAGTCATTTAGAAGGCTACCTAAATCTATATGTAATTGTAGTAACGTTCTATAATCTGAGCATAAATATAAATGAGACTTAAGTGTACCATCTTCAGACATAACAGTTACATACAATATACTCTTTTTGTTGAGATATAAATGACATACAATGTTACATTAGTTTTAGGTATACAACATGATTCAACATTTGTATATGTTGTGAAATGATCACAGTAAGTCTAGTTAACATCCATTCCTGTATATAGTTAAATTTGTTTTCTTGTGATGAGAACTTTCAAAAAGATTTACTTTCTTAGCAAATTTCATATATGCAATATTGTATTATTAACTATAGTCACCATGCTGTACATTACATCCTCATGACTTATTTATTTTAACACTGAAATTTTGTACCTTGACCCCCTTCACCCATTTCCCTCCACTTCACCCTCATCCCAGCTTCTGGTAACCACTAATCTATTCTCTGTATCTATGAGCTTATTTTTGCTTGTTTTTAAGATTCCACATGTAAGTGAACTCATGTGATATTTATCTTTATCTGTCTGATTTTATTTCACTTGGCATAATGCCGTCAAGTTGCATCCGTGTTATCACAAATGTTAAGATTTCATTTTTTTATGGTTGAAGAGCATTCTATTGC
Source organism: Ursus arctos (assembly GCF_023065955.2). Lineage (NCBI taxonomy): Eukaryota > Metazoa > Chordata > Mammalia > Carnivora > Ursidae > Ursus > Ursus arctos. The sequence continues at coordinate 53,367,657 of NW_026622775.1, read as the reverse complement.
ATAGCTATCTATCCTTATATTTATATATGTATATATGTGTATTTATATATGTATCTATATAAAGAGAGAGATATAGATATCTATGTGTATATCTCATGTTTTCTTTATCCATTCATCCATCAGTGGACACTTAAGCTTGTTTCCATATCTTGACTACTATAAATGATATTACAGTGAACATGGGGATGAATGTATCTTTTTGAATTAATGTCTTTGTTTTCTTTAAATACCCAGAAGTAGAATTGCTAGATCATATGGTAGTCCTATTTTTAATTTTTTAAGAAATCTCCATATTGTTTTCCATAGCGGCTGCACCAATTACATTCTTACCAACAGTGCACAAGAGTTCTCTTTTCTCCATACCCTTGTCAAAGCTTTTTTCTTATCTCTTTGATAATGACCTTCTAAAAGGTGTGAGATGATATCTCATTGTGATTTTGACTTGATTTCCCTGAAGAACAGTAATGTTGAGCATCTTTTTATGTACCTGTGGGTCATCTGTATATGTTCTTTGGGAAAATGTCTATTCATATCCTCTGTCCATTTTTAAATTGGATTGTTTGGGGTTTTTTGCTATTGACTTGTATGAGTTCTTCATATATTTTGGATATTAACCCCTCAGATACATAATTTGCAAATATTGTTTCCCATCCAGTAGGTTGCCTTTTCATTCTATTGATGGTTTCTTTTGTTATGCAGAAACTTTTTAGTTTGATGTAGTCCCACTTCTTCATTTTTGCTTTTGGAATCAGATCCAAAAAATCATCACCAAGACCAATATTAACGAGCTTACCACCTATGTTTTCTTGTAACAGTTTTATGGTCTCAGGTCTTGTATTCAAGTTTTTAATCCATTTTTATGATAAGATAGTAGTCCAGTTTCATTCTTTTGCATTTGGCTGTCCAGTTTTCTCCGCACCATTTACTGAAAACACTGTTCTTTCCCCATTATATATTCTTGGCTTCTTTGTTATAAATTAGTTGGCCATACATGTGTGGGCTTTTTTCTGAGCTCTCTATTCTGTTCCATAGATCTATGTGTCTGTAGTTGTTTTATTTTATTTTATTTTATTTAGATTTTTTTTTTTTTAAGTAATCTCTACGCCCTACATGGGGCTCAAATTTGCAACTCCAAAATCAAGAGTTGCATGCTCCACTGACTGAGCCAGCCAGGCTCCCCTTTGTGTCTTTTTATGCTAAAACTGTATTATTTGATTACTATAGCTTTGTAGTATAGTTTGTAGTATAGTTTGAAATTAGGGAGCATGATATCTCCAGTTTCGTTCTTCTTTCCCAAGATTGCTTTGGCTATTTGGGATATTTTTCTAGATCCATGAAAATTTTAGGATTTTTTTATGTGAAAAATTCCATTGGAATTTTGATAGGGATTACATTGAATCTATAGATTGACTTGAGTATTAGTATGGGAATTAACAATATCTGTTTTTCTAGTTCATGAGCATGGAATATCTTCCATGTATTTGTGTATTTAATTTCTTTCATCAGTGTCTATTACTTTGAGTGCATAGATCTTTTACCTCCAATAGGAGGTCTTTTTACCCCCTATTTCTAGGTCTTTTTCGGTACAATTGTAAATGAGATTGTTTACTTAATTTCTTTTTTTGATGGTTTATTATTAGTGTATAGAAATGCAATTGATTTCTGTATATTGATTTTGTATCTTGCAATTCATTTAGTAGTTCTAATCATTTTTTGGTAGCATTTTTAGGGCTTTCCATATATAATAACATGCTGTCTAAATTCCAAAAATGAAGTAGGACCATGGCTGGAAAATGAATGAGATATGGAGACATTCTGAATTTTATGATAATTAAACTGTGTTGGACATTTCATTATATAAAAATTACTAAAATTACTTCTTGAATTTGTATTCAAAAAGAGTGAAATATTAGCTGAATTTGAAATTAATTGTAAAATATTAGCTTGAATTTGTATTTGAAAAGAGTGAAATATTAGCTGCAAGGAGCTGATTTAACACTTTTTGAGAATTGGATAAAGAATATGTTTGCTTCTTGCACTCTTTAATCAAGATCAATGTACAAGTTATAACTGTATATCAGCATGATAAGCTGAACTGAAATATATATTTTATATATATTTTATATTAAATATATTAAATATATATTTAACATATTTTGTGTATATTTTATATATGTATATTTTATATTTTATATATATGTATATATGTGTATATTTTATATATGTGTGTATATATAAATATATATATTTATATATATGTATATTTATATATATGTATATATGTGTATATTTTATATATGTGTGTATATATAAATATATATATATATATATATATATATATATATATATATATATATATATATATAAAATCTCTTGGTCTATATTATCTGCCATGTTCTAAATGAGAAAAATCCCTTAATGTGTCCTTTAATTAGAAAAACAACAAAATACAATCTAATTCAATAATTAGATAACTGTTTATAACACTTCCTTTTTCTCTTTCTAAGATAATGCCTACCTGGGAATATGGTGGGAAGGACATTGTGAAGGATAGATTTGACTTCATCTTAGCCCTCTTGGGTATAGACTGCTACCTATCTAAGTCTACTACCATCCTGCTGGCCCCACTCTATAATTTACATGGCAGAATTACCTTGGCAAGCCCTAGTAGACCCCAGGTTAGTGACCATGATGCATAAGAACTGAAGGTGCCCTTAGAACTTAAAAGCCCTGTGGACTTTTGATTGAGCAAGTCTCTCAACAATAGTTACTTAAACATACCGGTGCCCCAGAATGTTATAGGACAGTCTCTGAGGTGGTGTTAGTGTTCAAAGGATGGGGCACAGATTGTCAAATGATCCCACCTGCCTTCTGTTTTACCCTCATTCATCTGAGCATTGCCCAAGAGTTAGTTGACTTGAAGGAAATCTAAGAAAAGGGAAATAGAGACTCAGATTCTCCCCCCGCCTTTTTTTTTTTCTATCTGTCATTGTCCCTCTGCCTTTTTTCCCCCTCATTCACACCCAGAAAGAGAAAGAAAAATGGTCTCTTAATCAGTGTGGTGGGCTGCTGTAACAAACCATAGGGATGGGCAGCTTATAAACAACAGATATTCTGACAGTTCTGGAGGCTACAAGTCTAAGATCACGTACCAGCATGGTTGGGTTCTGGGGAGATCTTCATCCGGGTTGCAGACTGTTGTCTTCTCATTGTATCTTCATTGCATTTTCATGTGAGAAAGAGAGGCAGAACTCCCTGGGGTCTCTTTGATGAGGCTCTAATCCCGCTTATGAGTGCTCCACCATCATGATTTAATTATCTCCAAAGTCCTCACCCCGTAATACAGGGGTCCTCCCTTATCCTTGGGGGGGTTATGTTCCAAGACCCCAGTGAATGCCTGAAACCATGATAGTACCGAACCCTTTATATACTACGTTTTTTTCCCTATACATACATACTTATGATAAAGTTTAATTTGTATATTAGACACAGGACTAGATTAACAACAAGAACTACTTATAAGGTAGAACAATTATAATAATATGCTGTAATTAAAGTTATGTGGATATGGTCCTTTCCTTCCCTCCCTTTTTCAAAATATCTTATTCTACGGCGCTCTCCTTCTTGTGATGGTATAAGATGAAGTGAGGTGAATGAACGATATAGCATTGTGATGTAGCTTTAGGCTACTATTGGCCTTCTGATACATGAAGGAAGATCATTGCTTCCAAATTGTGGTTGACTGTGATTAGTAGTTAACTAAAACTGTAGAAAGTGAAACCATGGCTAAGAAGGGACTACTGTACCATCATATTGCAGGTGAGGATTTCAACTAGTGAATTTTAGGGGGACACAAACATTTAGTCCACAACAAATGAGAAAGCTCTTCTTTCCTTCCTCGTTTTAGAACTTTTCTCTATTACATGGTTAGTCTAAAAGAGATTTATTCCAGAGTACAGAATAATCCTATGATCTTAGTCTTTCAGATTCATTGTTAATATGCTTAAGTAGGGACAGCAATGGTGTAATTAGATTGTGGAAAACACTTTTCCCAAACCATTTTCTCACAAAATAATTAAATTTTCAAGTTTAAACAGTATTTTCTAGATTCTTCTTACATCTCACAGTGACATATCCCAGTTTCTTCATGGGAATATTAATATACAATAGAGTGGAGGTTTTATATACAAAAAAAGCAATATTAACAGTTTTCAAATTATTTTAGCCATCATGTAAGTTTCAAAGTTGAATAATAATATATGGCAACATTGTTTCCCTTTTACTTTGACCTTGTTTCCCCACTGATCAATCATGGAGTCCCTTAGAATTTTCCATGTTTCAGTTTCATTGGCACTGTTACATATGGTATTATTCTAGTCATGTTCTTTTTATTTTTAATAGCTTAGTAAGAAAAATATATTTCTAATATTTAATATCAAAAAGTTCTTACAGAGTTAACATCATAGCCATTTGTATCCACTGGTCCCATCGTGTTTGATATGGGGCCCCATTTTGTAATTCTATAGTCATTTATGTCACTCACTAGAATTGGATTCTGCTCTAATGATTTGAGTCAGGCCCTCTTGGATCCTACTGCATTATCAATTTACAATCCCAAGAATATGACTAAAAATACTTTTTGAATATTTTGAATATTTGGACAAATACCTTAAGCAACAAAAATTTCCAGTGTTTTTAGATGTATAAATTAGACATTTTGTGATATTAAATTGCCAGATATGGCAAACTATTGATTTGATAGATCAATGCTAAAGATGCAGTCCTTTAGTAAATAGTAATTAGAAATTTTCATTTGCACCAGAGCAAAGTACAGGTTAAACTGTCTAACAAAATAAGCTGACTGAAAGGGCTGTATCAGAAAATGCGCCCTCATTTGATTTACTCATCTGAGCAACCTAGAGGTTTTAATCTAATCGCACCTAAGTAGGTGGCAGTCAGTGAAAGCTTCATTTAACAATCGTCAGATCAGTACTTTGCAAAGGATGATTTTTTTGTGTGTGAGCCATGATATTAATTAGAAACGACAGACTGAAGGCTATGAAAGACCCATAAGGCTTACTCACCTGCCAGGGTAATCATCGCCGTTGCTTTACTAAGAAAGTCTGCTATTGTTGAAACTGTGGTTCTGTAAGCAGCATCAATCTGCTGAGATAAGGAATATTTGAAAAAGATTTTAAAAACTTTAATTCATAGGGGCACCTAAGTGGCTCAGTCAGGTAAGTGGCCACCTTCGGCTCAGATCATGATCTCAGGGTCCTGGGATTGAGCCACACGTTGAGCTCCCTGTTCTGCAGGGAGTCTGCTTCTCCCTCCCCTTTTGTCCCTCCCCGCTGCTTATGCTCTCTCTCACTCAAATAAATAAAATCTTAAAAATAATGTAATTCATAAAATATGTTCTGAATATTACTATGTATATTGAAATGTATTCTTAGTTTGGGGCATCTGGGAGGCTCAGTCAGTTGAGCATCGCCCAGCTCTTGGTTTCAGCTCAGGTTATGATCTCACGGGCACTGAGATCCAGCCCCAGCTCAGGCTCCTCATTCAGCATAGAGTCTGCTTGGGATTCTTTCCCTCTGCCTTTCCCTCTGACCCTCCCACCTCCTCGCCTCGCATGCACTCTCTCTCAAAAACAAAATAAATCTTTAAAAAAGGATAAGTATTCTAGTTATAAATTCTATTGACTTGTTGCTTCAGCCAGTATTACCACTGGTTCTATAAAATAGTCTTAGTTTTAAAGACTTTTGGGTATATGTAAAAGCTCTTTCTGTTTTTAATAGTTAAATTCTGGCAGTTATATCTGAAGTCTTTTATAGACATTATAGTGTCTGAATGCAGATTTGAGAAAATGAAATCCAGTTCTGCATTCTCTTTCCAATTATGACTTGTTTTTCAATAATTTAACCTATCTGCATTGTGCAGTATTTATTCCAAAAAAAAAAAAACACGTTCCATTGATGGGGAATTGATTTTTAGTATCTAAATTTCGATGGTGAAATTTGTCACCTTTGATTTTTGGTTGTATGCTCTGTTGCCTTGAGATAGTTGATTGAGAAGACCTTAAATATTCTCATGGAGAAGGGAAATTTTTTAAAAAAATGCTTGAGGAGAAAAAAAAAAGGAAATTGTTTCTTTATAAATGCACAATTTACATACAATAAAATGCAGTAATTTAAAATGTACAGTTTGATACATTTTGGTGAATGCAGATAATTGAATTAACACTAGCCCAATTCAGATAAAGATCATTTCCATCACTCTAGACGTTCTTCAAAGTACTTACTCTACTGCACTTCTCCCAGTTTCCTACCCCCAATCCAGGCGATCACTGTTCTGAACTGTTCTGATTTCTATCACTTTTATTTAGTTTAGCTCATTCTATAACTTGATACAGATGGAACTACATTACTCGTATACTTTCATTTATGCCATTTTTGTTTGATATAATGTTTTTGAGATTTATCTAACATTATTGCGTGTTTCAGGAGTTTGTTTTGATTGCTGAGAAGAATTCTCTTTGTATGACAACAATCACCCATTGATGGATATTTGGGTTAGCTCTTATAACTAAATATGCCGTGAATATTTTTGTAATAGTCTCTTTGTGAATGTTCAAAATACTCTCTTGGATAAATTCAAAGATGTAGAATTATTTAATTATATAACAAACTGCCAAAATATTTTCCAAAGAGACTGTGCAAGGTATCAATATACTGCCTCTTCTCTCTCAATTCACTTTTCATTGCTTGTTCTACAGTAATGGGACTGGATCCCGTAAGCATGTCCTGTAACTAACAAAATGTTAAGCTTCATCAATGCAAGGAACTGCAAGGGTTCTGCAGAGGGAAGGCCTTCTCTTTCTGGCTCTGGACTACTTCTGTTTCTCCTCCTATTCCAGTGATGCTTGAAGGAGAGACATGCAGGCGTGCTCCACCAGAGATGCATGACTAGTGTGTACAACACCATGGCAAGCTTGCGTTTCTGGTCTTGGTGGGCACTGTGTACCCCTGGTACACACCCCACTTACAAATGGATTCCCAATGCCCCAACTCCCCCCATGCACCTGCCTGCTGGCTTCAACCCACTTGCATACTGGATGAGTGCTGCCTACTTGCCAGTCCCAGCTGTGGTTCCCTTCACTCCAGCCTCTGTGTACATATACCAGATAGAAGGGGGGGGGGGCGATATGTGTGGTGTCATCTACTTTGCCAGTGACTATGGACCAACTGGCTCTGGCCCCATCAACCAAGCAGGCTTCAGAGCCATCCTGTGCACTGCAACCTTCTCCAAAGAGAACCGAATCCCAAATCTGGGGAGGAAGCACACCTTTCTAGTTTGGCTCTTCTATTGATACTCTGTTTCATTATTAGTGTATGCTTTAGAGCTTTCTTTACTCCTTTACAGTTATTCTTCTACTATGAATAGAAATTCCTTATTTTAAACTTTCCCTATTTGAGTTACTATGTCTTTTGTCTCCTAATTGAACCTGGACTAATAACAGTGATTATACCATTCTATACTCCCACCAGCCACATGCTTGGGTTAGTTGATCTACGTTCTTGAAAACACTTTTGTGTTCAGTTTTTTAATTTTAACATTTCTTCTAGTGGTGAAGTGGTAACTTACTGTACTTTAAATTTTATATCAGATTGAATAGATGATTTCAGGGAACTATCTCCTGATTCACACCCAAGATTAAGTGGCCATTGATACAATTCCTTGTCTATACATGTGCATCTCTGTGTGTGTGTGCATGCAAATGTGTAAGCTGTCTAATGGTAGCAGTGCTTGACACAGCTTTCAGAGGAAACAAATCTGTGTTTGGAAGTCTCGTTTTGGTTTTTTAAGGATTAGCTTCATTGTTCTTTAAAAGGAGTTCATGTAGAAATTATTATTTTTACTTTTAAGTAGGCAAAAATAGAAGAGTAAACTTTATTTAGGAAAACAGCCAGTTTAGAGTCAGTGGCTTTTATTGGACAGAGGTAATTCTGTGCCCTAATAGAGAGCTGAGAAAAGCAGAGTGTCACTTAAAATGGTCCAGATATCCTCCCGTAGGGTGGTTAGAAAGGTTGTATAGCAAATTACAAGAGGTTTTGTGGGACCTTAATAGCTATCAATAAAAATACAAGTGATAACACCAAATGTGGTGCTTTCTTTATGTCTGGAAATATTTAAGGCACTTAACACACATTCATGCAGAGTCACATGAACATTTTTTCAACTCAGTGCTAATTTTTAAAAATATTTCTTCTTTTTGTATAACAGCTCACAGGTAAGTTAAAGCACACAATTATAGAATATGTTATTTTGTATTTTAGAATTAGCCCAATTTCTTTAATTTCTAGATGAAGACATTAATATATAAAATCATTAGGGGACATTATCAAGGAACTACAGATAAACATTATTTCAATAAGCCAAGACATTGCCCTATTAGTAGGGACATTTCTTTATGAGTCTATTTTAGGCACCCTTTTAGTAAGTGTTAACTGAATCATTGATATATTTATCTCAAATATTAGAAAGAAAATCCTAAATTTAAATCTTTATGATGGGAATTCAGTATCATCATTTTTATATATCAAATAATATTTTGAAAATGGAAACTAGTAAAAATAATAGGTTTTTATACATAATCAAGTATTCTGGAATACAGCTCTCTTATAAAAGAAACACTATTCACATTTATCATTTTAAGAAGTTTCAGAGATAATATAATATGATGACAAAGTAAAATAATGATAAAGAACAGAAAAGAATGACATTTTTAAATTGTCATCAATACTTTAATACAAGAGTAGAATGACTTTGGATGAAATTCTGTCTTGTAATAGTATCTAGAGTTTTTATTAATTTTGAGTTATCAATGTAGTAGTCAGTTGCATTTCATACAATTGTATGAGATAGGGTATTATTGAAATAAGCATTGTGATATTTTGATATATATTTATGACAAAATAAATTAATCCAGCAGTCACATCGAAATCTGCTAATGGTGTAGACCTCCACATTTAATGTTTGTCAAATGGGGAGACCGGAGTTAGAGTGGAAGGATTTTATATAACTAAAGTAATATTAAGGTTTAAAACTAAGAAAAGTCACTCCAAAGACTTGCAGCCACATTTAATCACATTTAGCACCACAAAATTGGCTGTCAAAAGTCTAATTAACTATCAGGCATTAGCTCTATTTTCCATGCTGCTCACTTGCACAGTCTTTCATTATAACATCTGGCAAGTTTAAAAAAATTCCCTAGAAAACTACTCCTTCCTCTAGTTTTACAGCACAGAGTTTTAGTGAAATGAACTGTTGTTAAAACAACCACAAAAGCATATTCAGTGCTTCATTGTTGAATCGTGAAGGTTTTTCAAACATGTTTGAGTTACCGGTCACTTCATTTTATGTGAAAACACACAATTAGGCTTAAAGAGACATTTCACCAAGTGAATGCTGATGCGTACTTTGATTTTGCTATTTAGTCATGTAATTTTTCCAACATTTTTCCGGAATTGAAACCCAGACTTCAATGGCACATGATAAATGTTTAATTTAGTTTTTGTTTTCTTGATTTTTTTCCAAATGGCCAAAGCGTTCTTTCATTACTTAAGTATACTCATGTTACCAGTTGAAATTCAAAGAGAAGAACATATTTGCTTATGTGTTGGCTGTAATAGTTGGAGATAAGCATTTCACAACACAAAGTTGTGATGATAAGAAAATATTATAAATCCAGGGATTAAAGGTTGATTGCTTATAGAGTACTACAGACTGAAAATAGACTTATTAATTAGTGGCAACAGAGGACAAAATAACATGAAATAATATTTTTTATTGTGGCTCGAAAAAAGTAATTATCAAATAAGAATTCCAGGCACAGTTAAATTATCCCTTAAAAATAATTAGAGGGGCACCTGGGTGGCTCAGTCGGTTAAACGTCCTGACCTTCAGCTCAGGTCATGATCCCAGAGTCCTGGGATGGAGCCCAGTGTCTGGCTCCAGACTCAGGGGCGTCTGCTTCTTCGTCTCCTTGCCCCTCCCCCCGCTTATGCTCTCTCTCTCTCTTTCTCTCTCTCTCTCCCTCTGAAATAAATAAATACAATCTTTAAAATTAAAAATGATTGGAAAATAAAGACACATTCAGAAAAATATATAAAAGGTATAGCACAAATAGCACATGCTGGAAGAATATGAAACGATATGCCTCCACACATAAAATTACACAAGAGAACCCAAAAGGAAGTGTGAATTGCAAGAAGCCATGATGGGCAAATAAGTTGGTAGATTTGATAATTCTAAATTAGCTATGTCAATAAAAATAATAATAAAAATAATGACTATTTGCAGTGGTTCGATGGTAAAGTGACATGTAACTCATGGAAAATGGTGTGGAAGTTGAATGGCAAAGATTTGGTGTTAACATGTTCTAAGACTTTGATACTCTTCAGAAGGAGGATGGTCTACTTATATGGTTATTCTCATCCAGTGATGCCAGCCGTGTGTGTAAACATCTCAAGGAAATCACTAAAAGAGATTTTATAACTTCCAAACTAACAGAAGGAAAAAGGTATTAAATAAAACATAATTGGGTGCCTGGATGGCTCAGTCAGTTGTACGTCAGCCTTGGGCTCAGGTTGTGATCCTGGGGTCCTGGGATCAAGTCCTGTATCGGGCTCCCTGCTCGACAGGGAGCTTGCTTCTCTCTCTCCCACTCCCTCTGCTGCTCCCCTTGCTTGTGCTCTCACTCTCTCTGTCAAATAAATAAATAAAATATCTTTAAAAAAAAAAAGCACAAAATAAAGGGAGGGGAAAGAGTACAATTACATAAAAAAATCACTTTTGAAACAGAAGAGATGGGTCACCTTAGATTGGGCTTATAAATCCATCTAAGAGTCCTTAAGAGCATTCTTGAAATATAAAAAATAAGAATTAAAAACAAAGGAATTCAGACAAAAGTTAACTGGGCAAATACTAATCAAAAGCAATATTAAGATGAGAAAAAGTCCACAAATGGTGGAAGTGAGGAGTTGGAGTTTATTCAATTGATTCAGATTTGGTTGTCTCAGCCTACCTATTCCAACAGACCAATGCTTGACCCTCTCAAATCCTTTTTTTTTCCTCCTCCATAGGCAGCATTGTTCCCATGCCCATCTTCACACTCCGTTCCCTTAGAGTGAATGCTTATCCTTTCTCTCCTGGACATTCGTTAGTTTCCTTGTCTTGATCAAATATTTATTCAAAGTATAACAACATTTTTGTGAGTGATCTCTTTACCATAAAACCTAATTATGTCACTCCCTAAATTAAAATCATTCAATGACATGGCCTTTCTAAAAGGTAGATCTCTAAAAGGTAATAAGCTTCCATCTGCCTCCCCAGAGTTTTTTCATAATACCTGCAGGCAGCATGCATATTTTATATTTCATCGATCCTGAACTATCTGTCATTCCAGGGATAGGGCATCCTTTTTATACTTTTATGCATTTCATACTTTCTCCTTATATGGAGTTTTCTTTCCTTTTGCTTGTTGTACATGTTTCAAAACCTACGTAAGTTTGCATTCATTCTAATTATCCCCCATTCACCACTATATGGCTCCTTCAACTGTGTGTGAATGTACTTTCACATAGCTAAATATATATACACAGTAAATGTGTATGCGTATAATTTCCACTTAACAACGTATTCTAGCTGTTTTTCTATAGATCTCTTTTCCAATTAGAATGTTGAGTCTGCCGAGGACAGGGCTCATTTCTTGTAGGATATCTGGTGCCCAAAATGTATGCTGAAATCCAATAACACATTTTGAAAGAAGAATGTGAATTTGGAGATCATTTAGTCCAAAAGTTTGATTTTTATATATGAACCTATCAGGCTATACATAGAGATTACTAATTTTTACTACATTTGTCTTTGAAAAATCTGAGTCAATATTGGGAATGTTAAGTTTTAATATATTTATCAAGTTTCTAAGAAATATTTTCTCTGGCATTGGCTTAAGTAAGGTAAATGGTTCATCATTAGCCTCACTAAGAATGAAATGCAGAATTATTTAAGAGTGCTTTAGCCTAGAATCGGTGGGATTTAATCTTCTAAAAATCTGGCTTTTTTTGTGGATAAACACTGTTAAATTCCAGAAGCGAGTTTGTGCAGATTAGGAGTTCTGATCTTCCCTTTTTAAAGTTTATTTTAGTTCTGGATACTAACAATAATAGCTATTTTTGCACCTTAATGGCACCACTTTTTGCTTTTCCTTCTTTTAAGACCACCTGCATGAAATATGAATACTAATGATTTCTCTGCTGCATTGAGAATTCAGTGCCTTTCAGTCATTGTCCATGTGTGTTTTCTTGACCTGGCACCTGCATTGCGTGTCCTTATTTTTCAGTTACCCTGATGTAAGGACTCCTCTTCAAGAATTAGATCTTTTTTAACGGACATACCCGTCCACACTCGCATTTGTTTCCTGCTCTCACCTAACCTTGCTGGCTCAGGTACTTCCACCATTAGCAGCTGGGTCAGGCTGGATATGTCCTAGCTTTCCCTGGTCTAGCAGTGAGTGGGGGATTCTGGACTAAAAAACAAATATTCTGGTGAAAGTGAGGGAAATCCTATATCGCAAATGAAATGCAACAACATCACAAGTAAAAGTATAAGGCAATTGTTTGGAATTCAGGCTGCCTTTTTTTTTTTTTTTTTTAAACAAAGCAAAACAAAAAGCAGTGTTGGTTAAGTCCCCAGGTTAGTTCACATCAAGCAAAAACATTACAAAAAATTAAGACGAAAAAGACATGGCCAAATGAATTCAAGTGTGCTAGCTGAAGTCTTTCTAGAGATCGTTGTACTGGATGTGAGAAAAACTGAAATACATTAATACAATAATACAGAATAGAATAGGAGATGTTAATTTGAAAAAGATAGAAAGAAGAAGATAGCAACAGAGGGAGGTGATGAATTTATGCCAGGCTTTTTTAAAATACAGGATTGATTCTAATCCATGGGCTTCAGCCAAGGGAAAGATGGTTGTGTTATTGTTGTGATTTCAAGAATAAAATCTCAAGCATCTGTATTTACAGTGTGTGATGTTTTATAATTTTTAAGCTGCCAACAATGTAAGTTCTACTCAAAAATACAGATGGTTAAAATCACATGCACAGAAAGTGATCTTTTCCTTATTGCAGATCCTATGTATCTGATTCATGTTCACTTTCTATTATATTTTCCATCTCTTGACAAATACTACTACTCTTTTATGTTCTCATTTATGTAGAATTTTATGTAAAATTATATAAATTAACTTTCATGTGCTATATTTGTTCTGATAATTTCCTTCTTATTATACACCAATTTTTGAGTTCTCACTACTTTTATTAAGTACAGATAATGTAAGAGGTGTAATGGAACTTTGGGAAATTATCTAATATAAGCAGTATAAGGTAAATAAAACTAGAAGAAATAAGTAAAGGTAACTATTAATGTTCTGGAGTCGGTGTGTAACTAGATTAGATTAATCATGATAGTTTCACATGTACCATACTATTTTTATTTCAAAACAAAAAGACTCCCTTTTCATAATATGTCTTAGGTTAAATATATTCACAATGAGTGTAGGATGTATCAATATAAGATACAATGGTAGGTATAATTACATTGATTTTTAGACAGAATTGTTTAATTGTAATCAATATTTAAAAGTGACATTAACAATTAAAAGTCAAAATAGGGGACACCTGAGAGGCGCAGTTGGATAAGCATCCAACTCTTAGTTTTAGCTCAGGTCGTGCTCTTGGTGTTCCTCAGATCGAGCCCTACGTAGGGCTCCATGCTCTGCATGGAGTCTACTTGAGATTCCCTCCCCCTCCCTCTCCCTCTCCCTCTCCCTCTCTCTCTCCCTCTCTCTCTCCCTCTCCCTCTCCGTCTTCCTCTCCCTCTCCCTCTCCCTCTCCCTCTCCCTCTGCCCTTCCTGCTCATGCTGTCTCTCTTTCTCTCTCACATAAATAAATAAAAATTTTTAAAAAATCAAAATAGACTAATGATTAGAAGTAGCACAGAACATTTAATGCCTTCTAAGTTATTGTATGTCTTTCTTTTATGTTGTCTAACAAGAAGTCACAGAGGTCTAAAGAACAATAGTTCAATGGACAGTTTTCTAGTTAGTGATAGTTCAAACTGTGATAATGAGAATGTTCTAGCAACTTGCATTTGCATGGGGAACAAAGTATATTCAAGATTTCATAGAGAATAAAATAACTACTATTGCTTATCTTAAAATTTGAAATTACTCAGAAATTAAGAGAAGCTATAATTGATCTAATCATTGACTGTCAAAATTTTTTTTCTTAGAGGAAACTTAAACATTTTTGTTCCAAATAGATACATTTGACCATTTTATATTGATATAATATGTCTACTAGTGAACATGTTTACAACTATATGTGTTAGTATTTTTAATTTTAAATCTCATAAGTATTTGAAATCTCAAATAAGAGTTTCATAGAAATATAAATTTTTGAAGAAAGAAAATGTATAGGTTTTCTACAAGATTTATTTATTTATTTTAGAGAGAGAGAGAGAGAGATAGCATGGACAGGGGTCAGGGAAGTGGAGAGAATCTCAAGCAGACTCCCATTGAGTGTGGAGCCTGACATGGGGCTCAATCACATGACCCCAAGATCATGACCTGAGCCGAAATCAAGAGTTGGATGCTCAACCAACTGAGCCACCCAGGCGCCCCAAAATATGTGATTTTTAATATATATATCTATATATGTAGCTTATATCTATATTAGATTGAAATTGGTTTTATTTATTATTTATGAAAACATTAACTTTAGTTAGGTTATTGACTTAACACATTCATAAAATTCTATTTGATTTGTACACCAGATGTTAGGTCCAGTTTACTCTAGGTTTAAGATTTAAAAAGATTGGCTCAAATCCAGATTTCATGTTCAGTGAAAAGCTCAGGGCTCTCCCAAATACTTCCTCATATTCTAAATACACATTTTTTTAGGTCACCTTGGCTCCATTTTTCTACACGCATTAGAATTTTATTTTCAGTTTCCATCTTGCATAGGTTCTTTTTTCTCTCAATTGTGACATGTATCCAAAGTGGACACTCAGTGCCTTTTTCTTATTTGTGCCAACTCCCTCCCTGGCTTTCCACCCACAACAATCACAACAAAATATCATCAAACATCACATTGGTATTAGTGATTACCAATAGCAGCATTATTCATAGTAAACAAAAGGTAGAAACAGCCAAAATGCCCCTCAACTAGTGAATGGGTAAATAAAATATGGCATATCTATACAATGGAATGATCTTTAGCAATATAAAGGAATGAAGTAGTGATGCATGCTGGGACATGGTTGGACCTTGAAAACATTGCCCCAAATGAAGGAAGCCAGTCACAGAAGACCACATATTGTATAATGCCATTTCCATAAAATGTTCGGAATGGGCAAATCTGTAGAGACAGAAATTATATTACGGGGTGCTCCTATTAGAGGTTCTGAAGGACCTGGGGGAGTGGGGGGTTGGAAGGTGATAACTAAAGGGTATCATTTCTTTGAGGTGGAAAAATGTCCTAAAATTGATTATAATAACAGTTTCACAGCTATGAATACACTGAAAACTACTGAATTTTAAACATGAAAAGAATGAGTCGTATGTAAGTTGTATCTTATTAAAACTGTTATTTAAATTATCCCCAACAAGAGAGAGGTTTCGTCTAGAGAAATGGTGGTTCAAGCATCAGGCACAATTTAAAAATGAAAATCTCAGTTATTACCATGGGGCATTCAGCCAGTTCCTAGTATAGCCGTAGACTTTTCTTGCATATCCAAAGACTTATTAATGCCCACTAACATCTTTTGGGTTTACTCCTTTATCTCTACCCACCTGCATCTATCTAGGGAAAGCAGAAGTAGAAATTATAATTCTCCACTGACAGAAGTATTACGGTAACACACCCCAACTTTGTTTCTGCACCTTTACTGCTTAGACGACAGTAACAACTATAGAAAATTTTGGTCTTAAAATTTCTGTTTTGTTTACACATTGTTTGATCATAGGGGTGTATTTTAGCTTCTGAATAGAATAAATAAGACTAAACTGCAGCCATCAATGAACTCTGATATAGGCAGGTAGAAATAGAAGCATCTCTTAGAAGAGGAAGAATGTCAAGAAAATTAGAAGTGAGGGGGCGCCTGGGTGGCACAGCGGTTAAGCGTCTGCCTTTGGCTCAGGGTGTGATCCCGGCATTCTGGGATCGAGCCCCACATCAGGCTCCTCCACTATGAGCCTGCTTCTTCCTCTCCCACTCCCCCTGCTTGTGTTCCCTCTCTCGCTGGCTGTCTCTATCTCTGTCGAATAAATAAATAAAATCTTAAAAAAAAAAAAAAGAAAATTAGAAGTGAACTGCTATGTAAATTCCTTGATCAAATTGTTTGATGAGATTAGATACCCATTGTGCAGAAACATATCTTAATATTTTCTGAACAATTTTTTTTTTTAGCTTTAGATCCAGCTAAAGATCCATGCCTAAAGATGAAATGTAGTCGCCATAAAGTATGCATTGCTCAAGATCCTCAGACTGCAGTCTGCATTAGTCACCGGAGGCTTACACACAGGTAAACATTATTAAATTAAATTCCACTGAATGAATTGTACTCCTTACTGTGAATAACTGCAGAGTGTAAATATTTGGCAATATCTGCTAAGCTTTTATCCAGAGTTTTATTGAAACAATTTTAGAAGCTTGGTTAATACAATTATGATTCACTTGAGTTAAACATTGTAATCAATCAGAATTACTATGGATTACAGAATTTAGGCATATATTATTAAATAAAGAGGATTTTGTGAAGATTGGATTAAAGTGTTATATTGGCATACTTACACATTTTCCATTTTAAGGAATAAATACAATTTTGGTACCCTCTAAATATTTATGCTTACGCCTTTTCAAATGTCATATTTTCCTCAGGGAAGAATTGGAAACAAAGTTAAAGGGGAAAAAATGAGAGATGTTCATAAAAAAAGATGAAAAGTCACAATATAGAAACATGGACCTAGAACCCTTGAGGACACCTTCCTTTAAGGAGCACTCCTACTGGTGGAGTCCTTGTAGTCTGGAAGATGACACAAAATTTCAAAAGAAGAACGGGTTTTAAATATATATATTTTTATAATGATATCACTGCTTCTGTCAGATAGGCTCTATTTCGAGAAGGATCAGTAATTTAGAAATAGCCTGTGTAGTTTCATGCTGAGTCCTAAGGACTGAAACATGCCACAACCAAAAGTGAAATCACTGGGTAACTGACTGAAGCAAGCAGGTATATTCATTCCCTTTATTACTTTTAAAAGAATTCTCTTTATGAGAACACTCTTTTTTTGTGATATTGGACCTGCATTGCTCTTACATCAAATGAGCAAGGGAATTTCACTATTTGGGTATGTTCAGAGATTAATTGCATTTTGACTTCCGTGTACTTACTCTAAAGTCTATTATTCAAACACACCAACAGAGGTTAAAAACATTAGAAAATAAAATGTAAGTAACATTTCTAGAAAATGGCAAAATTTAAATTTTGTTGACTTTTCTTATTGATATAAGAGCACATATACATAAAGCCCTTTAAAACGTCCTGAATGGAGTAGAGGAAGAGTTTATTCCATCATAGCACCACATCTACAGTGGCAGATTTCAAGTGCTAAGGCAAGATAATGCAACCAAGATAAAGAGTTTAGGAATGAGTTCACTTGGGACAAAAGGATCATGGCATACCAATAGTATACTTGCAGAAGTAAGAGAGAGAGAGGAAGAATGAGGGCAACAGTTTGGGAATGTGAAGTGTAAAAGACTTCTAGGAAATAGCGCTGTTATAAAGTCAATATACTGTGCGGGACACAGAATGGGAGAGCAGAATGATCAGCAATAAATTCCCCATTCAATCATGTCCTCTATGTTAATTTATCAAGGGATACCAAATCTTTGGGCCAGAATTTTATTTTTCTATTTATTTCCTTAGGATTTCAAAAAGCTTCTGAATTTCTTGGACTCATATTAATCAATCATCAAAAATTTAAGTATTAAAATGCAAATGTATGTATGGAGGGGATGAGGAAGAGTTGATTTTTACTTGAGGAATCAATAAGAGGGTGGTGTTGAAATAAATTCCTGTATAATCCCTCACCTAAATTGCAGAGACTTAGTCAATTCATTTCATATAAAAGCCAAAACTGTTTTATCAAAAGTTTCAGAGACTCTGGGAAAGATTTTCATCTACACACATTTAACACCTCATTGGCCATTTCACCCCTGACCCCCTGAACCAAGTCAAAGAACAACCGAAGACCTCACAGTTAATCTCATGCCTGGGGCAGAGACTCTTTCCTTTCCACAAGTGCTGAACACTGAAGCCAGGAGAGGTTAAAGTAACTGACTCAAGATCACAGAGCTGGGAATTTTCAGAGCATTAATTCCGATCTATGTATACTGACACCAAAGTCCATGCTTTTTACAACTGTGCTGTCTCACTGCTTCTCTAAATTATTAAAAAAAAAAACCAAAAACCCACATAACTACAGGCAAAAAGAAACTTCCTTAACATAAAAAGAACTCGAAACCAATAGCTAGACTATTTCTTAATATAAACAGGTGAAGTGTCTTCAATAGAGAACCATTGCCATTTCTGAATTTTGGTATAGTAGTGGGCAGGGGTAGTGGGGGAGACTACTGTGTTTTAAGTAGGTGGATTTCCAAGTGTTTTATGTAAATAGTATTTAGCCCTGTTCTATTTATGATAGACAGTATTTTAAAATTTGCACTCAATACACACTATATTCAATAAATAAATAACTAGTTTCCAAAGAATTGATTTTAAGATTAATATTTGATATGCTTTATTTGCTTTGAGGATGTCAGTACATAGTGAATGTTTATACAACACTCAGGGAAGGAGAGTTTTGCCAAGCAGTTTGATCAGTAAAGTGGCTAATGTAAATAAAGCAGGTCTTAAATCTGGGGATTGTGGGTGTGATATGGGGATGGGGTACAGAAAACAAGGAAAGCAGTTTTATTAATCAAGTCCAGCCACTTACATAGTTTAGGTTAGAAATTACTACTGTTTTTGTTTAAAGAACCAGCTTATTATTTTTTTTTTTCTTTTCTTGATCTTATAAAAGAGAAAATGGAATTTTCTCTTTGCTTCTGTAGGGAGAATCTTATTTTCAAAGAGGTTTTCCTAATTCCCCCACGTCTCCCAAACTGGATGACACATCAATTTTTCCATTACCTTAGAACCCTGAACTCATTTTGAAATACTCATTACATTTGTAATAAATTGTCTAACATAAATCTCCTTCAACTGACAGGAAGTTTCATGAAGGCAGTGTCTGTGTCTATTACTACTTTATACTCAACTTGACCTACTGGCTGTATATATATTTTTTGAAGAATGTATTAAAGTAGCTTTTATTTTTGAATGCTTAGAGAAGAAAATTGAGTAGTTTGATCAATTGAACCAGATAATCTAAGTCTGAAGTTTTTTTTCTGTGTGTCTTGTGCTTATTGGTTGAAGATAGACTGGAAAAGACATAGAAGTCAATCAACAAATATCTTTAAATAAATTTATTGAGAAAGAAGGGTTCAAGATGGCAGTGTAGGAAAATCCTGAACTTACCCCTTTCATGGACACAACAAATTTACTACTATATATGGAATAATTTCCTCTGAAAAAGACCTAAAAACTGAATGAACAGAGCCTCTACAACAAAGGAGAAAAGGGTACATTAGGAAAAAACAAACACACACACACACACACACACACACACACACACACACACCAGGAACAGCAATGCATAATCAGGATGGATCTCAAAAATATGGAACTTTTCCCTAAGAAGTGAAGGATCTATGCTCTATGTCAGGCATCCCAACCCCTAGATCCTTCATAGGACAGATAAGTGTCCCAAATGCCTTGCTTTGAAAACCAATGAGAATTAAATCCAGGGAAGCCATAGAACTGTAAAGAATAAAGAACATGCTCTTCGGGGGCTTGTGCACAGACTCACTTGCCCTGGGATCTATCACCAAATCAACAGTTTGCAAAGTACCTAGAACATATGTGAAGGAGATGTAATTACTTAAAACATCTGCTGGAAAGACAATAACTTGTTGGGACTCTCTCTGAGGACAAAGGCATTGTCCAGTGGCCATTTTTGCAATCTCATTGCAAATGCAGGCACTGGTGGATACCATCTTAGAACTCTCCCTCCAACCTGTTAGTGCCAGAGGGTATGCCCTCCTGAGGGCCCCACCAACTCTTATGCAGCAGCCACACATCACATATGGGCTTGAATGAGAGCCATGCCCACCCCTGTGCCACACAGCCACATGCTACAAGTGGGCCAGGTGAGATCCGTGCCCACTCCCATCCTGTAGCTACAGCCTCACAACAGCAGGTGGATGCACACAGCTTACACAGGGGATGCTTCTGGCTGCCGGGGAGGATAGCACTTCCGAGCCCTATATCATCTCCTACATTAGGATATCTCCTACATTAGGCCACTCCTTTAAGATGAGAAGAGGTAGCTGATTCGTCCAATACATAGAAACAAACACAGAAAGTCAGGCAAAAATGAGTAAAGAGAAGACTTTTCCAAACAGGCAGACAAGACAAAACCCCAGCAAAAGACCTTAATGAAACAGAAATAAGAATTTACCTGATAAAGAGTTTGAAGTAATGTCATAAAGATGCTCCCTGAATTCAGGAGAAAAATGATGAACACAGTGAGAACTTCAACAAAGAGAGAGAAAATATAGGAAAGTGCCAAATAAAAAAAATTATAAAGCTGAAGAATACAATAACTAAACTAAAAAATTACCCTTGAGGGGCTCAACCCTTGAGAATGGATGAATCTGAAGGATAGATCAATGAGCTGGAAAACAAATCAATAGCACTCACCCAGAGAGAGCAGCAAAAGAAAAAAAGAATTAAAAAAAAGTGAAGCTATTTTAAAAGACCTTTGAGAAAGAATTAAGCAAGATAACATTTGCATTATAGGGGTATAAAAAAGAGAAGAAAGAGAAAAGTCTAGAAAAATTATTTGAAGAAACGATGGCAGAAAACTTCCCTAATCCAGGAAAGAAAACAGACATACAGGTCCAAGAAACCCAGAGAGTTATAAACAAGATGAACACAAAGAGATCCACACTAAGACACATTATAGTTAAAATGTAAAAGTTAAAGAAAAAAAAATCTTAAAAGAGCAAGAGAAAAACAACTTGTTACATAAAAGGGAAACCTATAACACTATCAGAAAATTTTCAACACAAACTTTGCTTGCCAGAGGGAGTGGCGTGATATATTCAAAGTACTGAGAAGGAAAAAAAAAAAAAAAGGAACAACAACAACAAAAAACCTTTCAGCCAAGAATTCTTTACCCTGTAAGGTTATCATTCATAATAGAAGGGGAGAGTGAGAGTTTCCAGATGAGCAAAAAGTGAAGAAGTTCATCACAACTAAATCAGCCTTATAAGAAATGTTAAAGGGACTTCTGTGAGCAGAAAAGAAATGGCCCTAGTCAATCACAAGAAAACATATGAAAGTTAAGTATCTCACTGGAAAAGGTAAATAAATAGCAATGACAGTGAATCAATCAATTATAAGACAAGTATGAAAGTTAAAGACAAAAGTAGTAAAATTGACTAAAACTACATTAATTAGTTAAGGGACGTATAATATAAAAAGATCAACTTAGGGGCACCTGGGTGGCTCAGTTTGTTGGACATCTGACTTTGGCTCAGGTCATGATCTTGGAGTCCTGGGATCAAGCCCCACAGTGGGCTGTCTGCTCAGTAGGGAATCTGCTTCTCCCTCTTGCTTTCTCTTGCTCTCGCTCTCTCTCTCTCTCAAATAAATAAATAGATAAAATCTATAAAAACAGATCAATTTAACCACCTGTTACATACATAGGATGTTATATGTGAAACTCATAATAACCACAAAGCAAAAACTTACAGCAAAATACAAAATAAAATGATAGGGGAATCTGAACATAATCACCAAACCACAAAGGAAGAGACAAGAGAAAAAGAAACAGAAGCTAGAAAACAATTAGCAAAACGGCAATAAGTGCATACCTATCAATAATTGTTATAAATCTAAATGGACTAAACTCTCCAAAGACATAGAGTGGCTGAATGGATAAAACACATAATCCATCTATTATGCTGTCTACAAGAGACTCACTCAATTTTTTTAAGTTTATTTATTTATTTACTTGTTTATTTAGTTATTTAATCTCAATACCCAATGTGGGGCTCAAACTCATGATCCCAAGATCAAGAGTCACATGCTCTTCCAACTGAGCCAGGTGCTCCAAGACTCACTTTAGAAGTAGGGTCACACACAGACTGAAAGAGGAGGGATGGAAAAAGATATTGCATGCAAAAGGAAACGGAAAGTTGATGTAGTTATACTCATATCAGAGAAAATAGACTGAAATAAAGACTGTAATAATGAAAAGGGCAGTACATGATGATAAAGAAGACAATCCAACAAAAAGATATAACAATTTTAAATATCTATGCACTTAACATAGGAACTCCTAAATATATAAAGCAAATATTAATGTACCTAAAGGGGGAAATTGATGGCAACACAATAACAGTAGGAGATGTTAACATCAGAATTACTTCATTGTATATATTATTCAGACAAAATATCAGTAAGGAAACATCAGACCTAAATGACACATTAGACCAGATGGACTTAATATATACAGAACATCCCATCCAAAAGCAGCAGAATATACACTGTTCTCAAATGTACATGAAATATTCTCCAGGATAGATCGTATGTTGGAACACAAAATAATTCTCAATAAATTCAGGAAGGTTGAAATGATATCAAGTATCTTTTCCAATTACAGTGGTGTGAAACCTAAAATCAATTACAAATTGAAAACTGGAAAAAAAAACATAAAAATGTGGAGATTAAATAATGTGCTGTTGAACAACCAATGGGTCATTGAATAAATTGAAGGAGAAAAAAAAAAAAACCTAGAGACAAATGAAACAAAAATAAGACATACCAGAATCTATGGGATGCAGCAAATGTAGTTCTAAAAGGGAAGTTCATAGCAATAAAGGCTTACTTCAAAAAAAAAAAAAAAAAAAAGAAAGAAAGAAAAAGAAAAAATCTCAAGTAAAAAGACCTAACTTTACACTCAAAGGAACTAGAAAAAGAGCAAGTGAAGCCCAAAGTTAATAAAAGGGATGAAATAATAAGGTTCAGGGTAGAAATAAGTAAAATAGAGAGTAAAAAGACAATAGTGAAGATCGGTAAACTAAGAACTGACTCTTTGAAAAGATAAACAAAATTGATAAAACATTAACTAGACTAACCGAGAAAAAAAAAAGACAGATGGTTCAAATCAAATCAGAAGTAAAAGAATAAGTTACAGTTGATACTATAGGAATACAAAGGATCATAAAAAATATTACACATCTGTATCAACAAATTGGACAACCTAGATGAAATAGGCAAATTTCTAAAAACACACTATCCTCCACGACTGATTTATGAAGAAATAGGAAATCTGAACAAACTAAATTCTAGTGATATTGAATTAGTAATAAAAGATCTCCCAAGAAAAGAAAGTCCAGGACCAAATGGTTTCACTAGTGAATTCTGTCAAACATTCATAAATTTAATACCTTTTCTTCTCAAACTCTTCCAAACAATTGAAAAGGAAGAATACTCCCAAACTCATTTTAGGAGACTAGCCTTACCCTAATTTCAAAATCAGAGGACAGTGCATACACACACACAGACACACACACACACACACACACACGAAAGCTAATTTCTGTCATGAACATAGATGCAAAAATCCTCAACAAAATATTAGCAAACCAAATTCAACAATACCTTAATTCCCCACAATCAAGTGGGATTTATTCCTGGGTTGCAAGGATGGTTCAACATCCACAAATTAATCAACATAATACACCACATTAACAAAAAGGAGGATAAAAATCATCTGATCATCTGATGAAATGCAGAAAAAAAATCAGCAACAATCAACATTCATTTATTATAAAAACTTTCAATAGAATGGATATATAGAGGAAATGTACCTAAACTTAATAAAGGCTATATATGACAAACCCAAACTTACATGGTGAGTTACAATGGTGAAAAACTGAAAGTCTTTCCCTAAGATCAGTAATAAGACAAGGTTTCTCATTCATTCAACTACTTTCATTCAACATAGTACTGGAAGTCCTAGTCATAGCAATAAGGTAAGAAAAGAAGTAAAAACCATCCAAATTAGAAGGAAATAAATAAAACCATCACTATCTGCAAATGATATATAATACTATATACATAAAACTCTGAAGTTTTTACCAAGAAAATCTGTAAAGCTAATAAACAAATTCAGTAAAGTTGCAGGATACAAAATCAATATACAGAAATTTGTTGCATTTCTATACATTATAACAATCAGAAAGAGAAATTAAGAAAACAGTCCCATTTAAAATTGCATTGAAAAGAATAAAATACCTAGGTATGAATTAAATCAAGGAGGTGAAAGACCTCTACTCCGAAAACTGTAAGACGCTGATGAAAGAAAGTGACAAAGATACAAAAAAAAAAAAAAGGAAGATGTCTTGTGCTCATTGACTTGAAGAATTACATTTGTTAAATAGCTCATATTACATGAAGCAATCTACAGATTCAATGAAATCCTTATGAAAATGACACAGAAATATAAAAAATAATTCTAAAATTTACATGGCACCACCAAAACAATCTTGAGAAAGAAGAACAAAACTGGAGGCATTATGCTCCCTGATTTCAAAAATACTACAAAGCTATAGTAATCAAAACAGTATTATATGGACTCACAAATCAATGGAACAGAATTGGGAGCCCAGAAATAAACTCACACATGTATGAACAATTAATTTACAATGAAGGAGTCAAGAACCTAAAACAAAGAAAGGATAGTGTCTTTGATAAACGGTGCTGAGAAAACTGGACAGCCACATTCAAAAGAATGAAACTAGATGACTGTCTTATACCATAAACAAAAATCAACTCAAAATAGATGACGACTTGAATGTAAGAATGATATCATAAAATTCCCAGAAGAAAACATGGTAAGAAGGTCCTTGACATTGATCTTATCAGTTTGTGGATCTGACTCCAAGGGCAGGGGAAACAAAAGAAAAAATAAAGAAATGGGACTACATCAAACTAAAAAGCTTCTGCACAGCAAAGGAAATCATCATCAAAATGAAAAGGCAATCTACTGAATGGAAGAAGACATTTGCAAGTCATTTATCCAATAAGGGATTAATGTGCAAAATATATAAAAGACTCATATAAGTAAACAACAAAAAAAAACTTAAAAGTGGGCAGAGGAACTGAATAGACATTTTTCCGAAGAAGACATACAGATGGCCAATAGACACATGATGAAATTTTCATAATCACTAATTATTAGGGAAATGCAAGTTAAAATCGCAATATCACTTCATACCTGTCAGAAGGACTATTCTCAAAAACACAAGAAATAACAGGTGTTGGAGAGAATATGGAGAAAAGAGAACCCTTATACATTGATGGTGGGAATGTAAATGTTGCAGCCTCTAAGAAAACAGTATGGAAAATCTTCAAATAATTAAGAATATATGGAAATTCTTCAAATATTTAAGAATAGATCTACTATATGATCAATCCATCCCACTTTTGGGAATTTATCTGAAGAGCACTAATTTGGAAAGATGGTTGGATGTCCATTTTCACTGCAACATTATTACAATAGCCTAGATATGGAAACAATCTAAGTATCCTCTGATGGATAAATGGATAAAGAGGATGTGGCACACACACACACACACACACACACACACACACACAGGAATACTATTCAGCCATAAAGATGAATAAAATCTTGCCATTTGCAATAGCCTGGGTGGAACCTAAGGGTATTATGCTAAGTGAAATAAATCAGATGGTGAAAGACAAATATTGTATGAGTTACTCATATACGGAATCTAAAAAAATGAAACAAATGAATAAACAAAATAACACAAAAACAAACTCATAGATGCAGAGAACAGACTGATGATTACCTAATGGGTAAAGGGGGTGTATTGGTGATGGGTGGTAACTAGACTTTTGGGAGTGTTCACTTTATAGTGCATACAGATATCGAAGTATAATTTTTATACCTGGAAATTATATAATGTTATCTACCAATTTTACCTCAATAAAAATAAATGTATTGATTAAATGAATAAACGAATAATTGCCAGCAAAAAAAAAGAGAGGAGAATATACAGATATGAGGGAGAGATGAGTTCTTAACAATTGGTTTTAGGAAACTAGTAGACCCTCGCCTTAGATTTGTAAATGATTGAAACAACTGCTAGTGTTTTAATTAGCAATACCTGTCTTTGAAATCAGAGGAACAGACTGATCGGGAGGCTTGTGATGTGTTTTACACTAGCTTTGAACACTATTGCCAAAATGGAGACGGATGTAAACTCTCTGAATGACATGTTCAAAATCACACGTTTGGCTGTTTGTCTCCTAATGACTTTTTCTGTGAAGAATTGGCCTTGAGCAAGCGTGGTACCTGTGTGGTTGTGCTAGTTTTCCGTTAGCATTATCATCACCAATTAAGACAATATAGTTTTATGAGCAATGAGAAAAACTTAAACTGTATCATGTTTTCTAAAATTTAGATGTTTAATGCAAAATATATGATGGGCTTGCCAGGCTTTGAAAATGACCTACTTTATATTGTTATCGTGGGGAAGAGCTCTAGAGATGCTTACAGCTGAGGGTTTTTGTTTCATTGTTTTTGTACATTGTGAGCAAGAAGCCTAGTGTTTTATGCTCCCTTTGCTGCCTGTGCAGCTGCAGATAATTAACACTATTTCTAGATCCATGTTTCAGGCACCAATCAATGGATGCTGCTGATATTAAAAAAAAAAAAAAGTTTTGGCATAGCACAACAGAGTAAGGTTGAAGAAGTTATTGTAGGACAAAACTAGCTATGTTAATTTCTGCTTCATTTACACCAAAGGTTGAAAAAGAATCAATAAGGAAATGCTTTGGGCCTTGTAATAAAGCATTATGTAAAAGAATGATGAAACTAATTTAAAATGCTATTTATTAAAAATAGATATCAAAAGAATGTGAGTCCTGAAACTCCTCTATTTAAATAATGCACTTTTAGAATTCATTATTTTAATGGCCATTTTTTTAAAGAAGGTCTGAATTTCTTCATATAATTATTAAATGTATGATTGTGGTATTTGTATTTCCATTGCTGTAATGTTGAAATATTTATGATGGAAAGATTCAATCACAGGGCTTACTTTATAGTAGAGTCTCAAAAGTATTTGTTGAATGAAATTGAACTCGCAACTATTTTAAAATAATGCTCCTTGTACTTATGTTAAGATTTAGCCTGTATGGTGTATGAATGCACTGGTATTGTCCTTAAGGAGAATGAAATCCAGCATTTACTGCACACTTAATATGTGCAAAGTTTTTTACTAATGCCTTAAATTTATATATTTTTACAACACTCCAAAAGTTTTATACTAAAGACTATTATGCCCAATTTATAGAAATGAAAACTGAAGCTCAAAATTCTGGGTATTCTGCTTGAGATTAGTTATACAGAAAGATGGTAGCTGTATTAAAGGGGCAGATGTAGGTTTTGGGATCAAGTTTATGTTTTATATCTATCCATTCCTTTTTTACAATTATACATTAATTATGTTTATGAACAGATAATTGTTTATATGTTTATGAACTGATGTTTATATAACCTTTTTAGTTTCTAACTGTCCATAGATCTTTCAGTTAGTATATAGTATAGAGAGGTTTTGCAACACTTTTTTAAAAATAGACTTCATTTTTTAGATCATTTTTGGGTTTGCAGCAAAAGTTACAGAAAACTTCCATATACCCTCTGTCCCCACATATGCATAACCTCCTCCATTACCAACAAGTCCCACCAGGATGGTACATTTGTTATGTTTGATAATTCTGCATTTACACATCACTATCATCCAAAGTCCATAGTTTACATTATTTTAATTGCATTTAAATACAGGTCATAGTATTTTGGATAGTGAATTAGTTTAACTCTTTAAAACACAGATAATACCTGAAGTTAATCATGTTTCATTTATTTCTTGAACCTTTCTAACATATATATATATATGGTATACATACACATATACACAATGCTTACATACGTATGCTTAACTAAGTTAATCTCAAAACAATGTGAGGTGAAGTGGGTTAAAATTATTACCCCCATTTTACTGATGATAAAAGCTGAGGCACAGAATTTACATAATTTGCTCAAGTGAAAAACTTGGACATTTATCCTGGTTATTGAGGTTCCAGAATTTGTTCTTTTAATTATTATATTATATCTTTTGATATATAATATTTAACACTCATAAAAATATCATATAAATGAGACCCTCTTCTATATATTTTATAGGTGTTAAATGATTTTATCTTACAACAACCCTATATACCTTTAAAAAAATCACTGAGTAACTCTTGCCTAATGTACAATTTCTCAGCATATTTTAATCCATATTCTTTTTTGCTAAACACGCAATTCTTAGATTCTCTATTCTGATATCACCTTCAACAGGACATAATCCCTAGATACTTGAGAACTGCTCATAAGAAGAAAATTTAATTCATTAGACTGAACATTTAGATCAGTCATTATAATGTGGTCAACTTTTACTTCAGGTGCTGTGCATTGCAAAAACAAAAAGTGTGTTTCTCAAATATAAAAATAAAGCAACACTGACTATATTTTTAATGCACAGCACATCTTATCATTATTATCATACTGACTCCACTCTTGTTGAAAATCAGGGCTTGTTGATGAAAGTCCAAAGTGCCTGGTATAGTGCCTTATACCCAGACCCTGGTAGCTTTACAGCATTCTCTGCGGCCTTCTCCTGGTGCCACATTGCAGTCTTACCACAGTAGGCAATTCATTGTGTGGAGTGATGTAACAGAACACAGAAGCCAGGGCTGGACAGCCTGACTTCACAGTCTAGCCCCACTCTGCTAGCTGTGTGATCTTGAGCAAGTTAATTAAATTCTCTGTGCTTCAGTTCTCTGTAAAGTAGGGATGAGAAAAATGGTATTTTCTGATGATGTTAATTTAATGATAGCTGAGTTAATATACAAAAGCAATTTTAACAGTGCCTGATCCATAGTAGGCAATGTGTAAGGGTTAGTTACTACTGTTTTTTATAAATGAGTTATATATTTTATAATCATAGACTTTTGTTAGTGTCTGAGATTTTTTCCTAGGGAAATGTTCTGTCCATTTATTCCCTTGTTCTGGCAAATATTCCATTTCTGAAGAGGCTTTTAGCATGATGTTACTAGCATGTAATTTGAAATGACTGGCTGGCTTTGAAGTTTGTCTCCATCTCTTGGTAGCAAAATTATTTTGAGCATATTAAACTCCCCAAGACTCAGTTTTCTTGTTTATAAAATAGAGATGATAATTGTACTATCTCCCTTTGTTTTTGTGAAAATTAAAGACATAATTTGTGTAAAGCCCTTTGCACAATGTAAGCACTCAATAAACATTAATTATTGAGAAATTTCTATCCAGCTTTCTCCCACACATCTCCCAGCACAAGGTAGAATTAAATTCTCCTTTATCATTGTCCCCATAGCACATGAAAAAGACTCTTATCTACCCGTATTATATTAATTTGTTTATATACTTAATAGCTTAAGGTTGAGCTGCAGTTGACACAGTATTTAAAAAAAAAAGTGACATCTGACATGACTACTGGAGATGAAATTTCAGGTTACTCTGTTTTTCAGGTAAAAGAAATTATATGATTTTGCCAGCTGAGAATGGAGAGAATGGGAGCAATGTGTCATATTTGTGTTGGGGGAAAATGTGAGGGACAGATACTTCAGGATAATAGCAAGAAAGCAAACACCTTTGCTCTCCTGGAGGTTATTAAAGTGCTGTATTTTGAACAAATTTACTTCCTTTCATGATTTTCTAGTTAATATCATTTACCACTGCCCATATCCTTATGCCTAGAAAAGAGGGGCTTCAGACAAAATAGACCACAATATATGAGAAGTATTCATCTGTACTAAATGCCTCCTCTAATACTGTCATTTACAATTGACTATAGATAAGTCCTTTCCTGTCTTTTCAGATAGCTCTTATTTCCCGGTGTGCCCAAAGACTTGTACACTTCTTCTGCTTAGCTTAGCTCCTCCTTGTGTTTGGAGGAAGGAAATGCTGCATCTGAGTGGAGATTTTTTTAGGGCTCTTCCCATACATACTGGCTTTGAAGTTTCTAAACATTTTAATTAATATACTTCTGTGTATACTTCTCAGTCTCCTCATACCTAGATTTCAGCTGTGAGAACAGGGTTTGAATTATGCTGGTTAATAGAGAAGGGCAATATGAGCAGCCAACCACAAGAAGCCTACACTGTAATGACACGGGACAGATAAAACTCAGTTGATTGCATACTATGAACGTTCATTCACAAGTAAGCCATTTTCTCGGCCATCCAGTTCTTGCTTCATGAATGTCTGTTATGCAGGGAAGACAGTAAGAGAAAAAATGCAACAAAGAGGATTCAAATATTGCTTAATGAAACGTGGTTTCCAAAATAAACAAGAGGATAATGACCTTGGAAGAAAGGAAAACCTGGATAATTTATGAAGAAGGTAACTTTTAAAGAGGTAGTTTAGATAGAACTTAATGTCTCCTATGCCAGCGTCTTTAAATGATGAAGACTAAAGTCCTCAGGTTCAAAGTCCAATTACAATCCTTAGATTTCTGATTTATAGAAAGAGAACTAATTACATAGGTTAAATATACGCTTTTTATTTTAAAAGAATATCCCATCCTTTGTCTCTAAGGAGGTTAAAACTAATTGCCTATTAAGAGCAATGATTATTCTTGCTTTTCTAAATATAAATCTGTTTCTATAGTTATAATTTACTATTTTGAAGGAACTGAGAAAAACCATGATCATTTATTAGCTAGATGTGAAGAGGTAGGAAAATATTATATAAAGATGCTATAAATGATATCAATTTTTAGTATTTTCTTTATTTTTAAAATTTAAAATCTTACAAAAATAATATGTGTATAAGAGAACAACTTCATATGATAGAAAAGGGAGTGCATATTGTATTCCTTCCTTCATGGGCCACTCAGTTACACTCCCACTCTTGCCCAAATTTTCTACATGCACACATTCATACAAACATAATTATCTCCTAACGGGAGTATTTTATGCATGTTGTTATGCTTTGTTTTATTAACTTTAGTTTTCTTCATGTTTGCAATTCAGCATATGGCCTTTAAATGGCCATAAAGATACCCATTACATATATGTACCATAATTTATTTAAACAATGTCTCATTAATAAACATTAAGGTTATTTCTAGTTTTTCATCTTAAACTGTTATTTACAACACTCTTGAACATGCATCTTTGCATATGTTTGTGCGTATATTTTTGCCATAAATTCCTAGCTGTTGAGTTCCTAAGTAAAACATAAAATATGTTTAAATTTTGATAGATATTGTCAAATGTCCTAAAAGTAGAATGTACCAATTTCGCTGCTTCAAGCAATGTATCCTGATGCCTGTGTGATCACACCTTTGCCAGTAAAAAAAATAATATTTAGATATTAGTAATTTTGAATTATCAAGTGTTACAGCTTGTTTTTTTTTCAAGATTTTATTTGTTTATCTGAGAGATAGAGAGAGAGAGAGCAAGAGAGAGAGAGCATGAGCAGGGTGAAGAGCAGGGGAGAAGCAGGCTCTCCACTGAGCAGGAAGCCTGATGTGGGGCCTGATCCCAGGACCCCAGGATCATGACCTGAGCCGAAGGCAGACACTTAACTGACTGAGCCACCCAGGAGCCCCATTACAGCTTGTTCTTGACTTAAAATTGGTATATATAAAATCACATGATCATATCAATAGTTGCAGAAAAAGCATTTGGCAAAATCCAACACCCATTCATGATCAAATCTCTCAGTAAATTGGGAATGGGAAGAACTTCCTCTATTTGATAAAAATATCTACAAAAAATCTACAGCTAATATCATACTTATTGGTTAGAAACTTAAAGCTTGCCCTCTAAGATCAGGAACAAGGCAAGGATATCCTCTCTTAACAGTCTTTTCAACATCATATTATAAGTTCTAGCTAATGCAAGAAAACAAGAAAAGGAAATAAAAGTACACAGATCAGATAAAAAGAAAACTGTCTTTGTGCACAAATGATAATCACATCTATGAAGAAAATCTGAAAGAATGGGCAAACCAACTCCTGGAACTAATAAGCAATTACAACAGGGTTGCAGGATAAAAAGAAAATTTACAATGGTCAACTTAGTCCCAAAATACCAATGATGAACACATGGAATTTGAAATTCAAAACTACAATATCTTTCTAACAATATTAATTCTTCCAATCCATGGATAGGAAAAATTAATATTGTTAATATGACCCTACTATCCAAAGCCATCTAGAAATTCAATGCAATCCCTATCAAAATTCCAATGCATCTTTTACAAAAATAGAAAAAAAATCCTAGAATTTGTATGGAGCCACAAAAGACCTCACTTAGCCAAATCAATCCTGAGAAAGAAGAACAAAGTCAGAGTCATCACACTCCCTGATTTTGGAATATACTACAAATCTGCAATAATTAAACAGTATGATACTGACATAAAAATAGACACAGAAGCCAGTGGAATAGAATAGAAAACCAGAAATAAAACCCTGCATGTATGGTCAACTAATATTTGACAAAGGAGCCAAAAATACTCAGTGGAGTGAGGATAGTCTCTTGAATAAATGGTGCTAGGAAAACTGGATAACCATATGCAAAAAAATGAAATTGGACCCCTATCTTACACTACTCACAAAAATAAATTCAAAGTGGAAAAAAGACTTAAATATAAAATTTGATACCATAAAATTCCTAGAAGAAAACATAGGGAAGAAGTTCCTTGACAATTGTCTTGGCAATGATTTGTGGATATGACACTAAAGCACAGGGAACTAAAGGAGAAACTGACAAGTGGGACTACCTCAAACTAAAAATCCTCTGCACAGCAAATGCAACAATGAACAAAATGCAACCTCAGAAATGGGTGGAAATGTTTACAAACCATATATCAGAAAGGGGTTAATATCCAAATATATAAAGAACTCAGACAACTCAATAACAGCAATAACAAAAATCTGGTCAAAAAAATGGTCAGAAGAACCGAATAGACATTTTTTCTTCAAAGAAGGCATCCAAATGACCAATGTGTACTGAAAACATATTCAACATCACTTAAATCATCCAAGAAGTGCAAATCAAAGCCACAATGAGATATTGCCTCATTCCTGCTAGAATGGCTATCACCAAGAAGATAGATAGCAAGCGTAAGTGAAGGTATGGAGAAAAGGGAACCCTCATGCACCCATCATGTTGATGGGAATGTTAAAGAAGATGTAATGTATATATACATGGAATATTTTTCAGCCACGAAAAAGAAGGAAATTCTGCCATTCCTGACAACATGGATGGATCTTGAAGACACCATGCTTATTGAGATGAAACAGGCAGTGAAAAACAAATATTCTATGATATCACTGATATGTGGAATCTAAAACAGCCAAACTTGTAGAAACAGATAGTAGAACAGTGGTTACCAGGAGCTGGAGGTTGGGGAACTGGAGAGATATTGTTAAAGGGCATAAACTTGTAGTTAGAACATGAATACATTTTGAAGATTTAATGTATTGCAAAGTGGTTATAGTCAACGATACTGTGTCATGTACTTCAAAGTTGCTAAGAAACCAGATCCTAAGTGTTCTCACCACAAAAAAAAAAAAAAAAAAAAAAAAAAAAAAAAGGATAATAATTATGTGACATGGTAGAAGTGCTAGTTAAATCTAAGGTTATAATATCACAATATATAAACACATTAAATCAACATGATACATCTTAAACTTACACAATGTTATATGTAAATTATAAGTGAATGAAAGCAAAACAAAACATATTGCCATTAACATTAGCACCCCCAAAATGAAATACTAGGGATAAATCTAACAAAATATGTGCCACATTATATAAGGATAATTACAAAACTGATGAAAAAAATCAAAGAATAACTAAAAAACTAGGGAAATATTCCATGTTCATGGATGAAAAATCCAATGGTGTAAAGATGTCAGTTCTTATCAAATCCATCTATAGATTCAATGCAATCCAAAGCAAAATCCCAGGGAGTTACTCAGGGGGCATTGACAAACTAAATCTAAAGTTTATGTGAAAAAGTAAAAGACTCAGAATAACACAATTTTGAAGAAGAACAAAGTTGGAGAACTAATACTACCTGACATCAAGATTTAGAATAAAGCTATGGTAGTCAAGATAGCATGGTACTGGCAAAAGAATATGCAAATAGATAAAAGAAATAGAATAGATTGCCCAGAAAGAGACTCAGATAAATGTAGTCAACTAATCTTTGACAAAAAAGCAAAGGCAATGGAGCAATGGTAGTCTTTTCAACAGATGGTGTTGGAATAACTGGACATCCAAATGCAAACAAAACAAAACAAAACAAAACAAAACAAAAAAAACAGAATCTAAACACAGACCTTGCATCTGTCACAATAATTAACTCAAAATGGATCCCAGACCTAAATGTAGAGCACAAAACTATAAAATTCCTAGAAGACAACATAGGAAAAAACCTAGATGACCTTGGGCATTGCTGCCTTTTTATGTATAACACAAAAAGCACAATCTATGAAATAAATAATAAGCTGAACTTTATTAAGATTAAAAACTTCTGCTTTGTAAAAAACTATATGAAGAGAAGTAGAAGACAAGCCTCAGACCAGGAGAAAATATTTGCAGAAGACACATCTGATAAAGGAATATTATCCAAAATATACAAATACCTTTTAAAACTCAAGAGTAAATCAAACAACATGATTTAAAAATGTACTAGAGACCTTAACAGATACACCAAAGAAGATATATAGATGGCAAGTAAGCATATGAAAATGTGCTCTATATTGTATCATCAAGGGAATAAAAATTTAAATGACATGTGACCACTACATATCTATTAGAATGGCCAAAATTCAGAACACTGAAAACGTCAAGTACTGGTGAAGCAATGGGAACTCTTGTTCATTGCTAAGGGGGATTTAAAACAGTTTGATGGTTTCTTACATAAACAAACATAATCTAACCGTGTTCAGCAATCACACTCCTTGGTATTTATCCAACTGAGTTGAAATCCTATATCCACAAAACAACCTGCACACAGATGTTCATAGAAGCTTTATTCATAAATGCTAAAAGTTGGGAACAACCAAGAGGCCCTCCAGTAGGTGAATGGTAAGATAAACTGTGGTATATCCAGACAATGCAATAGTATGAAGCACTAAAAAAAAACCCAATGAGATATCAGCCATGAAGAGACATGGAGGAATATTAAATGCATATTATTAAGAAAAAAAGCCAGTCCAAAAAAGCCGCCTACTGTATGATTCCAACTGTATGACATTCTGAAAAAGGCGAAACTATGGATACCATAGATCAGTTAATACAAGAGACTGGGGTGAAAGCACAGAGTCAGATCAATAGGTGGGACACAGAGGATTTTTAGGGCAGTGAAACATACTTTGTATGTTGATATAATGATAGACACGTGTTATTATACATTTGTTTAAACCTAATGAATGCACAGCACCAAAAGTGAACCATAATGTAAACTATGGAGATTGGGAAATTCTGATGTATTAGTATAGGTACCTCAACTGTAACAAATATACCCCTCTGTTGAGGGATGTTAATAATGGTGGAAGCTATGCGTGTGTAGGGGCAGGGGTATATGGGAAATCTCTATACCTTCCCCTCAATTTTTCTGTGAACCTTACACTGCTCTAAGGAAATAAAGTTTTAATAAAAAAATTTGTATAGATAAGTCTTACCTCTCCCCAGTTTTAAGAACAAAGGTATGTGTGTGTCTTTAATAATGGATGCGTTGTGAAGATAGTGGTGGTGGTTTAATACCAGTCATTCTTTCCAAGTTGTTACATGGTATGATTTAAATATACTGGCAAATTAAAGAAATTTGACTGTACCAATAACATTTTTGGAGCTGCAGCTTTTTTTTCCCAGACAATCGGATAGCTTTATTGAAAGATAAGGAAGTTTAATTAAAGAGTCCTCATACTGGGAATGATGTGCTAGATATTTAAACTATAACAAAATGTGCCTAATTTACTTATTATTACTTAGACCTATTATTTTTAAAGTAGTTGATGTTTGATGGACAGGTGCTGTGATGAGCGTAATTAATGTTTTGCATGTTTTGTTTTTGGTAATCTCATCAAATGCATTTTTCTTGTTCTAGATAGTTCCCTCTCTAAGTAATCAATTTTATTTCTTAGCATTTTAGAAAATGTTCTATTATTCTTAAACTGATTTCTAATGATAAATTCTGCTATGAATTCATTTAACTTTAAACATGACATTTAAAATATTAAACCCAAACTTTCTATCACCAAATTTTTATTAAGGAATCCAACATTTTGGGTACATTGCAGCTGAACCGCCTGCTATAGCAAAATGTTGGCAGAAAGACAATAGTACTTCTGGGTAATGGATATTAAAGGCCAGAGCATGTAAATTTTTAAAGTTAGTTGAAAGCCTTTTTTCATACAGCTGACTAATGTGGATAAATAATTAGATAATTTAGAGTCGTGTGCTGCTCTATTTCAGTGAATTATTTGTCTTTTTCTAGATTCCTGCTTTATTTATTTCCTCTAAATTTCTTTAAAATATTTTTTAAAACACTTTTAATGTTGGGCTTGTCTAGTGTCAAAATATGGAACTCAGTACTTCCTATTTTATCTCTATTCACATGATTTTGCATATGTAATTTATATTCATTGACATCCACCTATTGGCAGGGCCAGCCAGCCCTACAACAAAGGATCATGCTCCCCTTATGTGGTAGATTTACTCCTGCGAAGTGGCTTCCAGGCTAGGTACTGCAGTCCTCAGCAGCTCTTTCCACGAGGCCTTGGTGGGAGGTCACGTGACTAGCTCCTGCATGTTGAACCAGAGTAGATGGAATGTTTGTCACTTCAGGGTCCAGATTATTAAGAAATGGGTGTGGTTTAAAGAACTTGTCTACTGCGGACCTCACCTGGCCATGATATAAACTTTTTGCCACATAGGTATCATTAACATCCCAGCACATGATATACCCTAGCAATTACACACTATTTATTAACAAATGTAGGCACTTTGTTTACTCTTACTATTAAAATTGTAGCATACAAGGAATGAGAGCCACCGATTGGAGCTTTCAGATGATTATAATAAATTACTTCAGACTGCGGGAGTCTACATTATAAAGGTTTTTGCCTATTTTATATTCAAATAGTATTAATTTCAGCCTTCAGTCCCAGTTGTACGTTCAAAACATAATTATTTAAAATGGTTACAATTTAATGACAAATATAAATAACCAACATCTGTAGGTGCTGAACATTGTTGATCACTTTCCTAGACCCCCTTCTTGTTTTAACCTTGAGATCCACTGATATCTATATAAGGTTTGTAACTAGAATGAAATAATTTTGCATAGAAACCTCTTCAGAGATAATTTAATTCCATCCTGCATCCTAAATATAAGGCAATGATTGTTATGATTAGGACAATGATGATGAGAATGAGGCTGAGAGTCACAGAAATAACAATGCCTAAATATTTATCGCTAACAAGATTCCTTGGAAATTTGTAGGCACTTCACATGTTACTTCTAATTTATTAGGTACTACTGTTATCCTCATTTTATAGATTAAGGCATTAAAACTCAAGATTGTTTATAGGAATTGCAAACAGCTACACAAGTTTTCAGTGATAGAGTCAAGAATTGAATTCAGGCCTGTTGGATGTCAAACCCTCCATTATTTGCTGCCGTAGTTTGTTGCTTAATAACTGACTTGCCCGGGTCACACAGCTCTCTTTGCATTAATATATTTAAAGCAAAAATCTAGGTCTTCCATGTACAGATATTATTACTGAGACTCGTGTGGTTATAAGAAGTGACGTCACTCTAGATGGTGTCTACTCCTACTTAGACCATTCACACTTTCTGGTAATCGCTCTGTGTGTCCTGAGTCAGATTTCATCTCTATTTCTATAAACTGCTGCTGTAAAAGTATCTACTCTTGCTAAGCTTCATATTTTACTATTTTTTTATGTTCTCATTGGGTTAACTCATTGTCTTAGTCACAGAGATAATAGCAGCCATCAGATTTTGTCCCCTGAGGCCTCCTCTGATATTCATTTTACTAATTTATAGAGTTACTAGTTTAATTAATAGTTGTGAAACACACTCAGAACAGTGTTGTTTTATTATTGCTTTTATTACTATTATTATTATTGGCAGCCTTCAACAGTTTTTCCTGTACAACCCAAATCCCTCAACTTGTGTTCGAGATTTTAGACCTATTATTTCTTGTCTCTATAATCCTTGTTCTAGTAATTATCCTTCCACATAATATCTTAAATATTTCTATATCTAATTTAGTTATTTGAACATACAAACAGATTCAAGTTCGGGATGCCTGGGTGGCTCAGTCGGTTGATCATCTGCGTTCAGCTCAGGTCATGATCCCAGGGTCCTGAAATCAAGTCCTGTGTCAGGCTCCTTGCTTAGCAGGGAGTCTGCTTCTCCCTTTGCCTGTTGCTCCTCTAGCTTGTGCTCTCTCTCTCTCTCGCAAATAAAAAAATAAAATCTTTAAACAGATTCAAGTTCTTATGAACTAAAAAGCAGTAAGCATGCAAAACTCCATGTCCTCTCTTTACCTTCAGTCCCCTTCTATTCATATTGTACATTTTTACTGCCATTTGCAACCAAATCTCTTAAAAGTATTTCATTCTTATTTCATTGTCTCTTGCTTGTTTCCTCATCTATTGCACATGATTATAGAAATTCCTGCAAATTATATAATTTTTCTGTAGAGACTTTTTCTTGCAATTATTTCACTTACTTAACTTACAATTTTTATGCAGCTAAAGCAATGAAACTACTTTTTCATAAGGCATTGGTAATTTGCATGTTCCCAAATTCATTTTGTTCTTATCTTATTAGAGCTTTCTACTATATTCATTTATTCATAATTCATTCATCATTGAACATACATATTGAGCATGTATCATGAGTCCATCATTTATATGAATACATTGTTTAGATTACAGTGTTAAAAGGACAGAGAAAACCTCTAGTTTTGTCACTTTCACATTTTGGAGTGAAAGACAAAAAATAAAGAAATAAAACAATATTCAATATACCTTAAGATGGTTATGAATGAGAAGGTGAAAATAGAACTGACAAGGGGGAGAGACAGGGTGGTGGAAGGAAGCCTTCTCAGAACAGATGGTGGAAAACTTATCCAAGTGAAATCTGTCATTTTCAGGTATAAGGGAAGAGTGATCCAGGCATAGGAAACAAACTTGGCATGTGACTGTAAAACAAAAAGGCCAGTGTGGCTTGACAAGAGCTAAGATACCAGTTTTGAAAAGTAGACAGATAACAGATCTCATAGGGCTTTGTAAGCCATGTAAATGTTTTGGATTTTATCTTAAGGGTAATAGGTGAACCATGGGAGGACTTTGGTCAAGAGAGGGATAAGAAATGATTTTCCTTTCTAAAGGATCACTACAGATGTCCCGAGAAACAAAAGTGTAAGTCTAGGTCCCGCAAGTTAGAAAGTGAGTCCAGTCACTCTTGGGGATAGATGGTGGTAATGTGGGGAAGTGAGAGGTGGTAGTTTACAGAGCATATTTGGAAAGCAAAACTAAACGGACTTGTGGATGGGCTGGATACCTTGTTTTGAAGTGTGTGTGGGGGGGGGTGGGAATGTTGTGTATTGTGAAAAAAAATTGTGAATTTGTGGTAAATAATTACAAATAGCCTTAGATTTGTTGCCATTACTATGTAAAATCATGGAAGAGAGCCATATAGCTTATTACATCACCCCAGATGTATTCTATTATTTCTCTTCTTGGAGATTAGAGTCCCTTTCACTTCTCTAGTTTCCCCAACTCAGTTGCTAGCAATGATCACAAATTGGGAGTCTGTTTTTGTGAGGATGTACAACACATGATTCATGTGCTGGAAAATTATGAATGAAAGCATTAGAACCTAATCCTGGTAAGGCACAGATTTCTATGCATTCATCATGGTTGGGCTCATGGGACACTGTGACTAGGTAATCTGTGCAATATTTGTTCCTTTGCGGCCAGGACGCCTGGTTTAATAGTTGGGAATCTCCCTGGAATCACATGGAACATGTAGAGAACAATTACAAGAAGTGTGTGTGTGTGTGTGTGTGTGTGTGTGTGCGCGCGCACAGGCGTGTCAGAGAACAGAAACATATTCTCTGTGAACAAAAATCACTGAGGGAAATTTGAAAAAAAAATTTTCCCCCAGAATTTTAAATTGTTTCCCAGAATTCTACTTTGGCTCTGAACCAGTGAGGATTTATAAGAATGATAGGTTTAAAAGTATGGGAAATTTGGAAAAACTAATTTTGAAATAAAATTATTACATTTGTAGATTTTCTCTGTGATTAAAAATCCCACACATTTTGACGCACTCTATAGAAAAAAAGAGGAAAGTCATGTTAAACTTTTAGAGCCTAGGGAAAGAAAATATAATATCAGCTTAACCTTTATCCATTCCTTTTAAATGAATGTACAAAACCAGGACAGAAATCTTGGTATTCTAGTCTTTGTGAGATTAAAATTTTCCATCGAGAGGTCAGAGGTGTCTCCTTTTCCCTTTTAGCTTCATTTAATAAATAACTCTCACTACAAGTCTTTATATATTTTAATGTGAAAATAGAATTGTCTATTTTTCACTTGACTATATTCTCATATTAATCTGAGTGCCAGAAAATGTGGTACATTATGATTATTTTATGCTTGCACACCATTCAGAGCTTTAAAGAATGGTTTCCAAGGATTATGATTATTTTAGGTGTTTTCCATTTAAAAAATTATAAAATTGAGCACAACATTAAGTTTTGAGTGCTTTCTAAAAGCAGAAAAATGAGTATAAATTGACCTGTGTTCTCTGAGCAGTTTTCATTAAAAGGGGTTGTGCAATACAATGGAAAGTACCATCCCATTTTTAATAAAATAGTTTAATGCAAGTACAAGTTTCTACTGAAACCTCCATGTGTTCAAACTAATGAGTCCTGAAGAAGATATGACTTGTTGCCACTTTGCCTGGTCAGAGTAGTCTAAATTATAGCAAGCTAATGATCTTTGCAAATATTTTCTTTTAAATTATAGTTGACATACAATGTTACATTAGTTTCAGGTATAAAACATAGTGATTCCACAAGTTTACACATTATGCAAAGCTCATAGCCAGTTCAGCTATCTGTCACCATACAATGCTATTATAGTATCACTGACTCCACTTTTATGCTGTGTCTTTTATCCCCACAACTTGCTCATTGCATAAAGAGCCTACATCTCTTGCTCCCCTTCATTCATTTGCCCAATCCTCTACTCACTTCTCTGCTGGCAATCATCAGTTTGTTCTCTGTATTTATAGGTCTGATTCTAATTCTTTCTTTCTTTCTTTCTTTCTTTCTTTCTTTCTTTCTTTCTTTCTTTCTTTCTTTTTTTTCTTTCTCCTTTTCTCTTTCTTTCTTTCAATTTTTTTTTTTTAGATTCTGTTTCCATATATGAATGAAGTCATATAGTATTTGTCTTTCTCAGTCTCATTTATTTCACTTAGCTTAATACCCTCTAGGTCTCTCTATGTTGTCACAAATGGCAAAAAATCTCATCCTTTTCTATGACTGAGTAATATTCCAGTATGTGTGTGTCTGTGTGTGTGTGTACCACATCTTCCTTATCCATTCATATATTAACGAACGCCTAAATTGTTTCCATATCTTGGCTATTGAAAATAATGCTGCGAAGGCACATGTGGTGATGAGTACTGGGTGTTATATGCAACTAATGAATTGTTGAACACTGCATCAAAAAAGAAGAAAAAAAAGAAGAGAAAAGAATGCCGCAATAAACATAGGGGTGCATATATCTTTCTTGATGCTGGTTTCAATGTTGAATTTTCGTTGTATAAGATTTATTAGGTCTTTATTAGGTCACAATCCAGAGCTACCCTGTGAGAAAACAGACTGGAGCATGTCTATTTCTTTCCCAGTCTCAGTAGTGATTCAAAAAACTAATAAATACAAATAATAATGAAATTTTCAATTATGAAGAATATTATGCCTGAGGCTTCTCCTCTGGAAGTTAAAGTATCTATTTTTTTTTTTAATGTAGATAATCTTCGGTCTGTATTCTGAAAAGCTCCTAGATAACAATTACCTATTTTCTTTCCTACATGTTTCTATCCTGCTTCATTTGTAAAAACAAGAAGTAGATGGATCCGTGCAATGAACTAAAAGCTTGGTCATAAAGACAAAAATTGAAGAATTCTTGTTATAAAACAAAGTTATTAGAAATGACATTATTTTTTTAAAATGAAACTTTAACCAAGATACTGTTATAGGGATTTCATAATCTATGGTTAATGGTATAGAAAAGATAAAATGGGGGTGCCTGG
Source organism: Ursus arctos (assembly GCF_023065955.2). Taxonomy (NCBI): domain Eukaryota; kingdom Metazoa; phylum Chordata; class Mammalia; order Carnivora; family Ursidae; genus Ursus; species Ursus arctos. The sequence goes on along the minus strand of NW_026622775.1, from coordinate 53,324,864 downwards.
GTGACTTAGTTAAGTGTCTGACTCTTGATTTCAGCTCAGGTCATGATCTCAGGGTTGTGAGATTGAGCCTGCATTGGGCTCTGCATTCAGTGGGGAATCTGAGATTCTCTCTCCCTCTTCTTCTTCCCCTCCCCCTCATTCTCTCTCTAAAATAAATAAATAAATCTTAAAAAGCATGATGGTTGGCAAAAAAAGAAAGAAACCATGAATTGTTTATGGTCTTAGACTAGAAAACGATCTTACAAATCACCTCCATCTTTGCACATTGGAAATGAACTCTTTTACCTTGTGCCTGTTCACCAAGTTTATGCTGTGTTTTTTTTTTTTTTAAAGATTTTATTTATTTATTCGACAGAGATAGAGACAGCCAGCAAGAGAGGGAACACAAGCAGGGGGAGTGGGAGAGGAAGAAGCAGGCTCATAGCGGAGGAGCCTGATGTGGGGCTCGATCCCATAACGCCAGGATCACGCCCTGAGCCGAAGGCAGATGCTTAACTGCTGTGCTACCCAGGCGCCCCAAGTTTATGCTGTTTTGATGATCAGAAATGTCTCCCTCACATTGAGCTAAATCTAGCTATACCATCTATCCTGTTGATCCTTATAACAAGACTTTTTTAAAAGGGGAGATAGCTACACTTGTGGTGAGCATAACATAATCTATAAACTTGTTGAATCACTATGTTGTACACCTGAAACTCATGTAGCATTATGTGTCAACTATATTCAGAAAAAAACATCAAAAAAATAAAAAGTAAAGAAGAGGATGTCAGCAAAATAAAAAGAACTTCTCACTATTTTATAATGAATTTAATACAAAGAGTTTTGCACTTAAAATTCGATAGTGACATTTGACCAATTTAGGGGTTGATGAAAATGCACAGCCCCAGGAGGGCCAGGGGGTTACTTATGTTGGAATTGAATTATATAGTTTATCAAATTATATACATGACTTTTTCTCATTTAGAATTATTTTCTATAACTTGTAGAACAGTTTATCAGAAGATGGTGAAAACAGTTAATTTTATTAAAAAGGATTTTAGTAACCCAGTTCTATAGTGTGCATTATATAGCAGAGTGGACATGCTGCTTTGGGGCAATCTTCCTTATCTGAATCTACTGAAAAGTTCTGTGTCTTCTTTGTTTTGCTTTCAGTGTTTTAGATCCCAGTGACCAATTCTTCTCAGATTTTAATGGATCCTGAAAAGCCATTTAACCTTATTGTTCAATCTAGTAAATTATCAAAAAAAAAGATGAATACATTGTTGAGAAAAAGATGAGCATAATAATTTAAAATGAATTTAAATGTATTTGTAGTATTAGATTTATAAGTATCATTTTCTAGGTAGAAGTACAGCTGCTTCAGTTAGCTTGAATTATTCTTTTTAAACATAATTGTCTGAAGACTGATTAACATATTGCTGAAAAGAGATACTATTTCTTAGGTTTTCTGAAATTTTCCTAAGAGAAATCATCACTGCCTTACAAATATCTCTGTGATGCATGGCCTTTTCTTCCTGTTGCTTTATTATATCCAAGTAAATGGGGAAATATATTTCCAAATCAGTGCATATTTATTAAGCACCTATAAATGTGTAAGGCATGGTGCTAGCCACTGTTAGAAATCCAAATTAATAATAAAATATACTACAGTCATGGCTTCAAATAGCATTAATTTAATAGAGATATAACTGCATAATTCCACAAAGAGACATGTATGTTTAAATATATGTTTAAATATAAATGTAAAGCATTTGTGAAAGAATAAGTGATATATATTTTAGTTTCATACAATCCTGTGCTATGCTATGTATGTAGAACCAAATAATGATAATAACAAAAGCAGAAACTGGCAGAGATGGAATTAATGGTCATTAAAGTAATCTTTCTTCTACTATACCACTGTTATATTTTACTTTGTTGAGTATAGACTCATTTCATATGGAAAAGAATCCTAAAAGCTAATGATTGTATTATTAAAATGGAAATCTATTTTATGTATTTGTACAACTGTACCTTATCATTTATATTTACTGAACAATTACCCCAGGAAAAGACTTGGAAAAGAGGGGTCAATAAATCGTAAATATTGCCAGTTATCTTTATCAGTAATTGACTACTATCCTGTTCCTAAGAATGCATTATTTGAGTGCAGATATGGGATCCCTAAATATAGGGATACCACATTCTTAATAAAATGTCTAAAAGTAAATATGGCTTAAGTTTTACCTTACATCTCTACTTGTTTTAAGTTTATATTCCAGTAACTCAAATTTGTAGTTCTTCTAGATTGTGAATGGAAATGTAATTATAATAATTCCAAACTCCATTTTCTCCAACTAGTATAATTCAGAGTTGATGTCAAGTATTTATTTGGATGAAACTAAAAGTTGATATTTTCATCTATAAGGGTGATTATTTAATGTGTTTCTATTATGTGGGATTACAAAGAAAGTGTTTTGATTTTTCCACATAAATGAAAGAAGAAAAATAAATATCAAATCATGGAAAGACAGCTTTATATTAGCAGTAAAATGTGTATTAAGGACATGGAACATCTTCCACTGCAGTGAGGTCTCAGTTGACCTGATGAAACAAATTCTTGGTGATGATAATGGAGGAAGGCTAAAGAAGATATTACTGCATTTGTTTGTTTGTTTATTCATTCATTCACTCATTCATTCTTTTATTCATCCAGCCATATTTATTATCTGTAATATGCCAGTACTTCTTGGCATGACATATACCCTAAAAGCAATATATATTTTGTCCTTGTGAAAGCAAAAATTTAATATGATATTTCTAGAATAAAGAATGTGTATGTAAATACAGTATGAGATCACTGCTGTGATCAAGATGGAATTGGTATGATACCCTAATTGATAGAGATGTCAGACTTCTTGAAGGTATGACATCAAGGCATGGACATGGAGGATTAAATGGAGGCCATCAGGCAAAGTGCAGGAAAAAGAGTGAGGCAGACAGAGGAAACAGTGTATACAAAGGCCCTGGGGGAAGGACAGAGTGTCCATGTTTGAAAAATTAAAGGGAGGGCAGTGGAACTCTTGTGGACTAGCATAGTAACCAGACATAGCTGGAGAGAGAGGAAGATACATCAGTGATATATTTTGAAGACAGAAACAATAGGGCTCACTGATTAATTGCATATGAAGAGTGAAGGCAATGTAATGATCAACAGTGATTTCCATTTTATTGTGTTAATTATCTGGGCAGATTATGACATCATTGTAAGCCTCAGATAAACCTAGAAAGGGAGAAGGAACAATAATCTGGAGCTCCATTTTGAACATGTTAAATTTAAAAGGCCAATGAGATATCCAGTAGAGACACACAATAAGCAGTGAGTTTTACAAAGTCAGAGAAGTTTGGTGTAGAGTTAGACTTCAACATATGAATGATATTGTAACTCAGAGAAATGCATAAGAGAGAGCCTGAAGACAAAGAAGAAAAGAGAATAGATCCCTGGGAAATTCCAGTATTTAGAGGCAGGCATTGAGGAAGAGCCTACCAAGGAGAACTGAGGAGAAGCAACTAATGAAGTAGGAAGAAGCAGGAAGGAATCCAGAGTGAAACAGAAGCCAAGACAGACCTTTTTAGAGGGAGGAAACTGTTGACTATGTCCCTTCTGCGGAAAGGATGAATAAGATATCTATAGAAAAGTAACTGTTGAATTTGACAATTTGGGGTTGGAATTCATAGAAAAATAGATATGAGCATGCAGGAAAATAAGGAAATTGAAAATATGTTCAGGGGAGAAAATAATGGAAAAGTCCCATTAAAGACCAAAGGGTTTTCGTACTGTTTTGTTTTGATTCATTTTTAGGGTAGGAGCTTACCATCAGAAGACTGTTTGGTATCAGTGGGGAGTTCAGTAGACCAGGAGAGATTCTGGGCTTAGGAGAAAGAGAATCAGAGTCTTTGAGAGAGTGAGAAGTGAGGGATTCTGTCTACATGTGGGTGGGTAGAGGTTATTCTGTGTTAGAAAAAGGGACACTTCTTTAGTCTTAGCAGAAACTAAAAAGAGAATGTGTGAATTGTGAAAGTATTTTCCCCAACACCTTCCCTATTCTAAAAGAAAATAAGTAGGTCATTACAATTCTTAGTATACAGTGAGTATTATTAGGTTTCTTGTTGCTATTTGAATAAGGATACATTACCATGTTTCAAGATAAAATATACTAAAGTATATACAGGGGAAAGTCTCCTTCCCAATCTAGTTCCCTTTCCTGGACTCAAATGATGTTTTCAAAATTTTCAGAATATTCCCAGAAAGAGTTTATTTGCGCATAAATGGATGCATTTTTAAAAAAAATTTTCCCTTTAATTTCCCATTATCTTCACTGTATGTGTGCATGTGTGTGAATTTACTTAATAAAGTATTTCAAGATCATTTTGAGCAAATGGAGCTTCTTTCTTTTTTTTTTTTTATACCTACATTGTGTACATTATTACTGTTTTTAAACTGCTTTTACATGTGATGATTTGTATACAGTGTATAACTCTAAGTTTGGCACCTGGTGGGTATACAATAAATGTCAGTCTCCTTCCTTTTCCCTATATTTTGGAGACATTATGAGACTGCAACCCAAAACCAGAGGCATGTGATAAATTAATTTATCTTGTTTTTTCTGCTCTGCCCTTAATACTTTGTCCTAATAACTGAGCACATATGCTGTTCTCAACACCAAGTCTTGTCCCATTACTTCTAAACCTGTCCTTACTTGACTCGTGATGACTTGTTCTGCTTTTTAGTGTCCTTTTCCCCCACTGGAACTGAACCTCTGTTTGTCCTTGCCCAGTCCTGTCTTTGACAGGAATTCTTGGTTGAGATGGATCCCAGAGATTTTTCCAGATATATATACTGTGTCCCTTCTGCAGAAAGAATGAGTGAGATATTTAGATATTTATAGGAATGTAACTATAGACTTTGACAATTTGGGGTTGGAATTCATAGCAGAATAGATATGGGCATGCAGGAAAATAAGGAAATTGATAATATGTTCTGGGGTGGAAATAATGGGAAATTCTCATCAGAGACCAAGGGGTTTTGTATGTTTTGTTTTGGTTCATTTATAGCGTAGGAGCTTACCATCAGAAGACTGGTATCGATTGGAGTTCGGTAAATCAGGAGAGATTTAATAATAATATATATTACTAATAATATATGTAAGTTTAATTATATATATATATATATATATATATAATTTTTTAAAAGGTAGTGGAAAAAAGAAGTAAGACTTTTGGAGAATAAGTTTCAACTGTCTTAACTTGAGAAACTGCTACTCCTAATATTATAATGTGGTTCTTGGTCCAGCATTAGTGAAAACATTCTTATTATATACTTGATGATAGACAAAATAAAAAACCCTGGATCAATATCTGCTTCCTGTATAATGGAACACTTGTCCTTTGTTTCAAAAGAGTCAATGGAGACTTTGAAGCAGATTTGTAGCAATAACTTTGAATCACAGCTAGACATGAGTCAAAAGCTTGTGTTACTAATAGGAATCTAAAATCTTTGAGTATATGCATTTGCAGTTTTGCCAAGAGAGAAAAAATTGATGTAATGCTGTACTGATTCAAATCTATTTTACATCCTTCTTCTTAAAAGAGAAGAGCTTTGGCAGCCTTCCCAACTAATGGAAGATTTCCAGAGCAAAAGTTAGTAACTATCAGGTTCTGGCTTCACTATCAATGGAACAATCACTTGAGAAGCATTCAGTTTAAATGACTTACTCCAGAATTTTCATTCAGACTTATCTGATACCAAAGCCCTCCAAGTATCCTTGAAAGTATGTATTATGAAATTGAAAAAAGGAACATTCAGAATCAGTCCATTGTATATAACTATGGAAGTAATAGGGAAAAAAAAACAATAACACTGGAATTTCTGTAATTTAAAATGGTAGTTATTTTAAAGATTGGCAAAGAAAAATTATAATCTTTTTGGGAGATGCTATGCTAATAAACTTTGACAAGTCCTCCTTGCTTCCCTATTTAATAATTATCATAATGAATGTTTTAAAGTATTCATGAGATTTACAAGCCTTCATATATTTTTGGTCTTCATCATTCCATCTTAATTTTCATAACTGAGATTACATATGAATAACTATGAGTTAGTTTAACTGACTCCACAAAAATAAGACTTTTTAAAACGAATGAATCGACCTCTAACTTGTATACTTCTACTAAATATGTGATTATAAAGAGGTTAAACACCTGTAATGTAAAAAAAAAAAAAAAAACCCTCAGACTTAATAGAAGGTATGTATTGAGTAAAATGTCTGAAAATAAGAGCAGCAACAATCCATATTTGAGTGCATTTAAAAAATAGAGAAGCATCATCAGATACCTTGTATTATTATGAAAATAAATTAAGTTGTCAAAACAACTCATAGGAAGGCTTTGGCCTGAATTTCTGCTTTGCGTCTTATTAACTCTGTGAACTTGGACATACTCTTCAATCTTTCTGAATCTTAATTTCCTGACATAGAAAAATTGGCTAATTTTTAATACTAGTTTAAAATTAACTTTATAAGACAAATGCTATAATAAGAGAATTAGGTAACATATTTACAATATGTGGGACATCTTCAGTGATTATTAGCTTTCCAAAAATGGCAAGTTTAGAGATAGTAGAACAAGTGGCTAAAATATTTAGTGTTTAATGGCTAGAGTGAGTTCTCAAAACTAGAAATAATAGTACCAGTCTGTCCCTTCAGTAAATATGTATTAAGCAATTCTTTGTTTTTTGTTCCTTACCAGGCAGCACTGGTATACAGACTAGTTTTATGGATAAAAAGAAAGTAAAGAAGGAGGACAGAGTGTGTTTGTGAGGTGGAGAGAGAGGCTGTCAGGTTTAAATAAGGTAACAAGGAATGACTGCATTAAGAAGATAATAATCTAAAGGCAATGAGAGGTTGAGTCATGTTGTGTAGCTAAATCTTAATCTGAATATCAAATCTTAAGGTAGGAGTGAGTGTTCCAGCAGCCACAAAATTCATGGTCATAATTAGATTAAACTTTGCTTAAGCTTTTCAACTATGCTGAGACCAGAGTGAAATGGCAAGGGCAGGAGCACGGAGACAGACTGCAATGATTCAGGTGGCAAATGATAATGGTTTAGGCTGAGATTATAGCCGCGTAGGGTGTAAAAAGGGATTAAACTCTGGAAATATTTCTATTATAAAGCCAATGGGGTTTACATGGGGTGTGAGAGAAAGATTGAATGTGGGGTATGAGAGAACGAGAGGACGCAGTGATGCTTACAACAGTTTGGCTTGGGCTACTGGAAAAATGAAATTGCTTTTGAGTGAGAGAGGAAGAAAATAGTAGGAACAGTTTTTTGTTGTTGTCTATTGGTTAGCTTTTTTTTTGGGGGGGGGGGTCAGAGAGCCAGGTGTTGTATGTGAGGGATGAACAGCTCACTTTAGGACATATTAAGACTGAGATATCTAAGCAATTGGACACATAAATCTGGCATTTAGGGTAAAGGTTTACAAGTAAATTATTTATAAAAGCATGTAATTGAAAAATAACAATGTAGATAAGAGTTCCAAGTTTAGAGCAATGAGAAGGTCCAATATTGATAGGTGGAAACAAAGTTGAAGATACTGGGATACTGGGAAGAAGAAGCCATTAAGGTCATATGAAAACCAAGGAGCATGGTGTGGTAGAATCTAAGTAAGTGTTTACTGAATTGTATCAAATGTTACTGAGCCATCAGGTCAAGGACGAGAATTTACCATTTGGGTTTTAGTAATGTGAAAATCATTTGTAATCTCGACAAGAGTAGTTTTGGAGTGGTGAAGGTTCAAGAAAGCTTGGTGAGAGAGAAATTAGAACGTAGGGGCGCCTGGGTGGCACAGCGGTTGAGTGTCTGCCTTCGGCTCAGGGCGTGATCCTGGCGTTATGGGATCGAGCCCCACATCAGGCACCTCAGCTAGGAGCCTGCTTCTTCCTCTCCCACTCCCCCTGCTTGTGTTCCCTCTCTCGCTGGCTGTCTCTATCTCTGTCGAATAAATAAATAAAATCTTTAAAAAAAAAAGAAATTAGAATGTAACCAGTTTGAGGAATTTTGCTGTAAAGAGAAAGAGAAATGGTACACATATTATGATTTATTATTAGCTTTTAAAACATTAGTTATAAAGATTAGTTTGTAAATATGTTTTAATTAACCTAAATAAATAATATTCGAATAGATACAGATGATTTGATGTAAATGAATTTTGCATGTTTTTGCAAATTATCTGAAGTATTTTGATGTTGCTTTAACATTAATAATTTAAAAGCGAGAAATACAGCCCCACCACCTGCACCGAACTCCAAATTCCATAATCTTAGTATGCTTGAAAGCATTTCATAACTAAAAAGTAGACATTGGTGGATATTTGATTATTGTTTTTAGTGGAGTTGGCATGACCCGTGTAAAAATTAATATTTATTCATAATAATCTTACTAATTTTAAAATTATATTAAAGAATTGGTAAGGCTTTGTTGGGTTTCTTCAAAATGACTTTTCAAATCTGTCTCCTACAGAGGATAAGCTGGTATGCTCTGACTTTGATAATACTTTTCAGTTTGCTATTTACCCCATGAATACTTCCTAGGCGGTAGCTTCATATTTTAAAGAACTGTTAAATGTATATATATAAATAAGCAATATTTGTTCATCAGGTATATTTCTAGCTATAGCTAAAGTATTTTTATAATTAGAATATTTAAAAATATATTTATGTATTTTATATATTCCAAAGACTTGTGGTATAATTTTCCGTGGTAAAAGTTGTTTTGTTTACTCTCAAAATTTAAAAATAACTTGCATTTCCATTGAATTTATCCCTTTTCACTCTTAAATCCATATTTTTCAGTGGTAATTAAATAAACTGGTGATCAAATGATTTTTATTCAGTCTTATTGTCCCATGATGATAATTTTAAGACAAATATATATTTTGCATGAAATTTAATCCAGAAATAATGGACAAGTATTTTCCCTTACATTGCACATAGTCATATTTTTATTAAGTTATTTGATAATGTTTAGGAATTTAATTTAGATAACTCAACTTCTTCCTGTGACAACAACCTGTAATGAAGTAAATTACTGCTTTCTACATAGCAAAGAGGTGCCCCTTCCACCACTACCATTTACAAGTTCTTTACGCTGTGGAAATCTTGAGTGTATTTTAGAGACACTTCTTAAATCGCAACTATTGTGTCATGGAAATAAAAACATGTATATCTGGAGATGCCTACTCCATTGTTTGTTTTAAAATAGGGAAAACAGGGACACCTGGCTGGTTCAGTCAGAAGAGCATGTGGCTCTTGGTCTCGGGGTCATGAGTTTGAGCCCTATGCTGGGTAGAGATTACTTAAATGAATAAATCATCAAAACTTAAAAGAAAAATAAAATAGGGAAAACAAACTCTTTTCAGGCAGAGTTTACTCAAGCAACTGAATTACTTTTAGTGTGATTGAAATCAAGTGTAATGTGATTCATTTATGAATACATCACATATTTAGCATTTAGTTATTTTATATATTATTAAAATTATTCTCCATATTTTCACATATTTTGAAGTATTTCATATAGTTTAATATATTGCTAAGACTTTAGTGTAATTGGATCCATTGTTGATCAACAGTTAAAGAAATAATAAAAGTCCATGTGTGCTTACTTCAAAACAAACAACTTCAAAACAATGTTGAGGCTTAACTGGGCAAAATTTAGTATGTATCAAATAGGTTATACATTTTTTAAAATAGGATTACAGAGCCTGTTTTATTAAGTATAATTGATATATAATATCTTATTAGTTTCAGGTGTATACCATAGTGATGCAATATTTTTATACATTATAAAATGATCCCCACAATAAGTCTAGTTACCATCTGTCACCATACAAAATTATTACAGTATTATTGACTGTGTTCCCTGTGCTGTGTTCCCATGACTTATTTATATTATAGCTGGAAGTTTGTAACTCTTAATCCTTTTTATTTTAATACTGTTTTAGAATTTTAAAAGCTATCAATATGGAAAAATCATCATTTATGCTTTTGTTTTTCCCTCTCAAAGTGTTAAAAAATGGTTGATGTTCTTTTGATTTGTCAGTTTTTCTTTATGATGTGCTTGTCAAAACAGGGAGCTAACTTGAGACGGAGTAATCTGAAGCTGCCAACACTGCTATTTAGAATGTCATCATTTTACATTGTAATGTAGCTGTGCGATGAAGGCCAGCTGGTGCATTTAAGTTGCATATTGGAAAATTTCATCTGATTCGTTATTGTGATTTGTGGTTTTGTACAGAAACACTTAATCTTTCTTATGTAGCAAGCACTTCTGAAGCTGCTGAAGGCTTTCTCTTTAGCTGAGTAATGTGTGCTATCAATCTGCTAGTTTGGAAGAGTTTCCAACTTGTATTATCAATGTTTGTTTGCACAGGATGTGATGTACCGCAGAGGCTGAATTTATAGTAATGGTTTGCAATGGACTAATGAGCAGTACTGCGTACTTTGTGATGATATTATTATATAACTTAGATTAGCATAATTATTGTGTACCTATTCAGTCATAATTCTTTCTTGCACCATCTCAAGATCCAACAGGAATCACTTGTTTTCTTGCAAAGTTGTATTCCCTTATTCTAAAGATATTGAACCTTCATAATTTGGCATGCTTCTTTAGAGGTATTAACTTACCATTAGTAATTAGTAATCACGTATATTAATTCTGCGTTTGCTATATTCAAAAATTGCTCTAACATTTGTGTTCAGTTGTAAGCTGGAACTACTGATATTTAGTATGTTTTGGGAAAATACATGTAAAATACATTGCTTTTATTGTATTTATAAAGTGTTAGATTAACTACAGGGGTTATATTCTCAACCATTTCATGTTTTGGGTTTTATCTTTTTTCAGACTCAGTTCTGGCAGTTTGGGGCAAATGAAAAAAATTCAGAGAAAGTCAAGAATGAACAAAAAATTCACAGAAAATCAAGAATTAAGAAAAAAGCATTCATTGAATGCTTTAAAATATCTTTCATTGAGTTGAGTGTCTGACTCTTGGTTTCAGCTCGGGTCATGTGGTCCCTCTGCCCCTCCCTCTGCTCTCTCTCTCTCTCTAATAAATAAATAAATCTTTAAAAAATATATCTTTTGCTTTTAGTTAAGAGAAACTGTTCTTGTGAAAAGAGAAACATATGACTACATTCTTTTTTACTGATGGAGAGAAATAGGGACACATTAAACACATGAATGAAAATATGAAATGTTAGGTAATCCCCAAGTACCTGTTAAAGACATTTTTTCCCTCTTTTTTCCTCGCATCTGCCTCCTAAAATTATCAAGCACTTTAAGAAACAAAATCTTCTTATTACTCTGCTAAACATTACCAAAATGTTACTAAGGCAAAAGGACACAGAAGACAAAATAAAAATCCACATTAGTGAAATTCTTGACCCATTTATGAAAACTCTAGGGAAACTACCCGTAGAAATATTGATGTATCAAAAAACCTTTGGATCTTTTACTCTTCTCTGTGTCACATCTTATAGACACCTCTAGATCTTTCTTCTGAATTGTGTGAATTGCACACTGAAATCCAATGCTAGAAAATGTCTATCCATACCCATGATCTATTTCAACTTTTCTTTCTTAATTTAAGAAGTCACATGACTGGAGCTGGGACTGTAGCAAATGACTTTGGTGTATTTTATAGGATTAAGATTTTGTAATTTTTATGACGTACTAGAAATTCTCAAGTTCTATACTACTCTATTTTCTGATATCTTATCTCTGGAATCTATAGTTATCTGTAGACTTTTGCGAGCATTGCAAGAATTTAAGAGACTATGATAGTACATTGATATTGCAGTCTCACAGGGATTCAAAAAAAGTGTAGGCAGTCTATGATTAAGTCCAAACCCTAAATATTAAAGGGAAGGGCCTAATGAATGTCAGGCTGAAAGCGTATGTAACTAAAAACTGATCAGAAAAGGAAAATATCCATGAAAAAAGTCAATGAACTCAAACCAGAATCCAGCAAGATTATGAAGATATATTAGACAACTGTTTTCACATACTGGACCAAGGCTGTATGCGATTCTAGTCCCTCAGAGATTGGTATCACATTTGCTGGGCATCAGACAACTATACAGATAGAACCCAGAGCAGATTGGTCTGGCCAAGCTGGGGAAGCAGAGCTCAGATTTTGGGGGTAATGGGGTGGCTAAAGTTTTGAAGACTGGGTGAGGAGAGAGAAGGGAACTGCATGGAGGAAGAGCTTCATAAATCTTCATAGGAATTTCTTTTCGTCTTTAGCTAAATACACAAAATTAACAAGTTTAGAGCAAGATGTGGCTCATAAGGAGCTGTGAGCTGAGTGGGGATTCTAGAGGTTGTACCATGCTGGTAGGTATCCCTAAGTCAGAATGCAAAGATCTTTCTGTGGAATCTGTGGTAGTTCAATTGACACTGTAGATGAGTCAGGTTTTGGAATCAGGGCTAATTTAACAATTGGTGCACTCTCCAAGTATTATTCATGAGCTCCTGGGGATCTCTCAGAAGCTTCTAGGGTTCAGCGAGGTCAAACTATTCAATAGTAATAATAATAATGCTGTTGCTGATGTCAATAAGTTATTTGCCCCCCTACCTTTTTTCCCCCACTTTGTTAACATCTGCAGTTATATTGTCAGAGTATGGTGAGTAAAACTTCAGGTATTTTAACATGAATAAAGACAGTAGTGACAAAATATGGTACTAGTTATCTTATTCTTCACTGCCTTGAAATTGCAGTAGAAAATGACAGTTTCACTTAGGAGTATCCTTGATGAAGTAGTAAAATATGTTATTTTTATTAGCCTCAAACTGGGGATTTTTAGGAAATAATCTGTATGATGAAACTGGAAGTATGCATAAAAAAAACTTTCTGCTGCAAAATGAAGCAAAATGTCTGTCTCAAAGGAAAGCACTTACATGATCAGTGGCAAAAGAACAAAAACAAGAAACAAAAAACTAACTACTTTTTTTCACAGAATAACAATTTTATATGAAATAATGACTAACAGAAAACTATGGTTATTCTGACTTGGGTATTTGAAAGAGGTTTCTTAATAATGAATGAAATGTACTTGTTAATTTGAAGGAGGCACCTGACAGAAACAGCTGACAGAAAAAAAATTTTTGATTTAATAGTGGCAAACATTTTCCAAAATTGGTGAAATACAAAACTTACAGATTGAAGAAGTCCAGAAAATGTCCAGCAAGAGAATAATACATTCCATAAGGGGGAACAATATCAAAAATGACTAACTTGTCATCAGAAACAATGGAGGCATGAAGACAATGGAATGACATATTTCAAGTGCTCAAAAGAAAAAAAAATGTCAAACTGGAAATATCCTACAAAATTATCCTTTAAAATTAAAGATTATTGAAATAAAGACATTTTCAGAAAAACAAGAACAGAAAATTCTTTGCCAACTGAACTTTCCCTATAAAAAAATCCCTAAAGGACCTTCAAGTTGAAAGGAATTCAACTACATTAAATCAGATCTGCAGGAAGGAACGGAACACACTTGTATATTCCCTTCACAGGTAGATTCATATATGTAAATGTATGTTTTTTTAATGTGTTTTAAAAGACATATAAGTTGGGGCACCTGGGTGGCTCAGCCAGTTAAACGTCTGCATTAGGCTCAGGTCATGATCCTGGGGTGCTGGGATGAAGTCCCACCTTGAGCCCCATGTGGGGCTCCCTGTTCAGAGGGGAGTCTGCTTCTCTCTCTCTCTCTGCCCCTCCTCTGCTTGTGCTCACTGTCTCTCTCTCTGAAATAAATAGGTAAAATCTTAAAAAAAAAAAAAAGACATATGAGTTTAAAATACAAATTACAATGTTCATTGTGGGTTTTAGGCATGTGTGTGTATGTGTGTAAAATCTTGGTATGTATTATTCCCTATACCCATTTACATATATATTTATTTAGTTTTAGGTATTTTGGGGTTTAAAGTCTGCCTATTGAATACTATGTGATGGCATAGAATAAAAATATATGATGACATTAGCTGAAATTGTGTGTTCCCAAATTATTTTGAAGTATTTTGATTTTGTGTTCATTCTGAGTTGCCATTTTTCTAGGGGTTCATCAAAGACCTGATATATAGAAGCAACTATATAGCTGAGACTTCAGAGATCTGATGTTTAAATACCTTTAAATGCCTTAGTAGTATTATAGGTTGATCTGTTGTGCTTTAACTTTGCATTCCTATTTTAAGTTAGTTTTTTTTCTTCCTCTGAAAATATTGAATAATGAATACTGATAGGAAGAAAGGAAATGTTTATGTGCATGCAAGTTCTTAGGGTAAATTTAAATTATTTGGGAAATAGTATGTTTAAAAAGGCAAGCTTATGTTTATTTTTAATTCATTTATTCATTCAAAATTTACTGACAACCTAGTACATATTAACTATAATACAACATAGTGTATTGCTCTCAAAGAGTATACAATCTAATTTAGGCATAGAAAATAAGGGTATAATGGGTTCTTTATTATATAAAGGTGAGTTCAGGTGCTGTGGAAACAGAGAGGAACATTAACGCATGGACATAATTTTCCATCCTGAGAGTCTTATGACCAGAACATTCATTTATAATTTAAATCATATTGTTAATCAAGATGTTTTGTCTGATGACTCATGATATCCAACATTTAATATAATCATGATCTATCTCTCATTTATGTTTTTGAAAGTCAGGAGAAACAATCTGATATTGGGATAAAAAGCAAGTTTCAAAGCGTGCCACCGTTGTATTCATATTCATGTCTTCCCACAGAAAAATGGAAAATGTTTGCCAAGGGCCTTGTATCAAAAGAAAATCATCATTTTGTGTCCAGAATATTTAGTAGCACATTTTAATTCGTTTTTTAAAAACTGACTTTAGAAAGTGTCAGTTTTATATGAATCTTAATTGTTCAGTATTATCTCTTAGGGTTTAAGTTAATGAATTTGAATACCAGAATTTTTTGGCTGTTTAAAAATCTTAGTGTTATGGTGCTAACACTAAATCTGTTTAATATATTTTATCACAAACAATGATGATTCATGTATAAAATTACGATAAGATATAATGTTAACTTCTTATAATGAGTACAAAAGACACATTTGTGTCATCCTGGTGATGTTGACATCTCAATTTCCAAATAACAAGAAGGCAAAATAAATATCATTGTTTACTCACATTTCTATTTATCTCTCCAAATCATCTTTATTTTTAGCCACCTTTCAAAAATATCAACAAGATGGTCCTGCCTAACTATTTTTAGTAATAATAGTAAAGGTACAGGACAAAAAAAAGTATAATTGGGGAGAGGTCTGGGAGGTCTTATTTCAAGGGGACACAGAAGTAGTAGAGTCGAGATTTGGAAGAATCAGTAATTAAGATTTGATAATGGACAAGAGTCAGGGTCATATTGGAGAGATTTAACCTACAACAAAGTGGAGGCATATTGTACCTGTCATGAAGTAAGTATGAATGACTGAATGACCAAAGGAATGATATCTATTCAATTATGGGCCTAAATAGACTATACTAATTAACATATAGAAAATTTTGAAGCTAGCCACACTGAGATGCTTATGCAGAATTATCATGCTGTAATGAACTGGTGTTTTCTATTTTAAAATGAGACTATAGTCATTGGAGTCCTGTGGAGTTTCATCTGGTGATTCAACATGACATTTCCCAAAGTTAGATTTTGACAATGATTTGTTTTTTGATTGGAAATAGAGTATGTCATTTTTTTAAAAGATTTTATTTATTTATTCAACAGAGATAGAGACAGCCAGCGAGAGAGGGAACACAGCAGGGGAGTGGGAGAGGAAGAAGCAGGCTCCTAGCAGAGGAGCCTGATGTGGGGCTCGATCCCAGAATGCTGGGATCACGCCCTGAGCCGAAGGCAGACGCTTAACCGCTGTGCCACCCAGGCGCCCCATGAAATAGAGTATGTCATTTTCAACAGCTACCTAGGGCTGTCCCTCTGTTTCTGTGAAATTCCAGGATCTATGAAAGTCCTAAAAATATCGTCTTACATAATTATCTAAACTTAGAGCATTTTAATGCAGTCCCAGATAGTATCTTTTCATTTATATACAAATTCAAAGAAAATAGGTTTCCATCATAACATTTTTCTTCTTACCTACTCTTTCCTACATCAGCCCTCCCTAAGGCATTTCTAGGAGGAAGTGACATTTGTATTGCCTGTAGAAGATTCTCTAATGCTGCTGGACATCATGATACAAACACTAACCTGAAAAAAGTCATAGTCTAGCAAGTAGTAGATGATGGCAAGAACGATGAAATGCCTAAGAACTAACATTAATTGCAAGCTGACAAGTTAGCCTGCCACATTCTCATAGATGCTAGAAGAAGACACAAGACTACTGGGTCAGAGACAGCAGATGGTTTATTACTCACAATGATAGCAGTAGCTAGAGTAGTACCATTTGTGCAAGATCTCCGAGCCTTAATTTCCACAGGGTGACATAACAAGGGCCATGTGACACCTTTATACACAGTAGTTTCTATTACAGGAGAGGAAACCTCAGTATCTAAGGAGTGAGGTAGACAGAGCAATGGCTTTCTAAAGGTATCTATAGTCTTAACCCATGAACATGTGAATATTTTACATTACATATGAAAGAGGAATTAAGGTAAGAGATGAAATTAAAGTTGTTAATCAGCTGACCTTATGATAGGGTGAATTTCCTAGATTATTCATATGGGCCCAGTGTAATCATAAGTGTCCTTAAATGAGGGAGAAAGAGGCAGGAAAGTAAAATTTAGAAGTGATAAGATGTCAGAAAGACTGCCGGCTATTGCTGGCTTTGAAGAGGGAGGGGCCACAAACCAATGAATGTGCACAGCCTCCGGAAGCTGGAAGGACGAGGAAACAAATTTTCTCCTAGAGCCTCCAGAAGAAAAGTTATGTCGACTGTTGATTTCAGCTCAGTGAGACCCATTTCAGATTTCTGACATCCAGAAATGTAGCATAATAAATTCATGTTGTTTTATGCCACTTAAGTTTCTGGTAATTTGTTATAGGAGTAACAGAAAACTCTATGTGAAAATGTGAAGATTGTCACGAAATCTGCACATTTTCCCCAGAGTGGAAGAATTTTAGGAAGTATTTAATTTCTTTATTTCTTTCAAGCTCCCTTTCAAACTCCTCTTGGAATACCTTATTTTCTTAACATCTCTGACAAATCCATATAGGGATTCCATCCTGTTAATATGTTCTGGGACACGTGCAATGAGGGATATATAATTGAGTTAGGAGCCAGTTAATTTTGCTTAGATCAGTGGTAGTTCTGATCTTTGAGCCCAATAATAAAATAAATAGATAAGATTTTATTTGATAGTTGAATTGATGAAGCAGACCCTATTGATAATATTAGCAAGACACACATAAAATTCTTTCTATAGAACAGAAAATCTGCAGGGAAATTTATTGAAAACATTTTATTACAGAATAGAGATCAACATAAAACTACAGAAAATGTCAAATGTCTGAAGAAAGAATGATATCCTAAACAAACTAAAGAGCTCAAAATAACCCGCTACTTATCACCATCATATGCTGAGGAATACTGGTCTACCTTAACATATTCAAATGCATGCTGCCGGATTAAGAGCTGTTTTGGTATTATCTACCAGATTGTATGTTGATAGAGTGCAATACAATGTAAGTTTCATTGTAGTTTGTGTTGTTTATTATATAGAAAGCTCCATCTAGGTCAAACCAGGAGTGATCTCATGTTCATCAAAACAGGTAATGACATTAATTTATGAGTATATACTGAACATGGGACAGCAAACAGTTCTCAAATGGTAATGTAGTGGTCAAGAGCAATCATACAATTGAGATATAAACTGTGAGACATTTTATAATGAAAGACCTATATTGTTTACTGGCAATTATTTTGTAATAATAACCACAAGATGCTATTTACATACACAAATGAACTCTCTTCATGCACAAAGAAACTGTATGACATAGGAATCATCACAACTTCCACTTTCCTGGTGAAGATACTCAGGGTCAGAGGAGCTGGCAAGGGAGGAAGATGATTCTGAATATCATCGCTCTTACCCAAGGATTTCTTTTCTTAATTATTTTATACTAGTTCAAATGATGGTTGTTGATTTTTTCTTCTTTGGTTTTTTTGTCATTGTTTTTGTTAATTGCAAGTATAGGAACTCTCTGAAACTGTCTTTTGAAAGTTTGAGGGAAATTACCTTTTGTAAGGACTAAGGAATAACTCCCAAAACTCCAAAAGAAAAGCTGATCTAGGCTTCAAGGATAAACTTAAGCCAGGTATTTGAATGGCATCAGAACCACCATTGTTTTTGCACATCTGTTTCGATTTGCTTTCTCAAAAGAGAATGGCATTCCTCTTTCTCTGCCTGTGACTACAAGGTTTATATAGGATGTCAGGAGACTAGCTGAATGGATCAAATAGAGTACATGCATTTTATTCATTCATTCATTCATTCATTCATTCATTCATTCATTGCTGTTCAGTTTTTATTTCATAACAATAAACTTAACTTCGCAATCCAGTTAGATTTGAAGGGGGTAAGGAAAAATGGAACTCACAGAATTGCAGCAAGAGCACAAAGATTATTTGGTATTTCAAGTAGATGGGGTGAAAGGGTCCTCTCCAGAGCTACAGAAGGAATGGTCTGGTGGTTAAGATAAAACACAAGTCAAATTTATTAGATTTGTCAGCAATGGTGATCTTCCTGCTGATCTTGCCATTCCTGGACCCAAAGCATTCAATGGCTTTCACAGTATTCATGCCCTCTTTCACTTTGCCAAAGACCTCATGCTTGCCATCCAACCATTCGATCTTGTCAGTGCAGATGAAAAAGTGGGAACCATTTGTGTTGGGTTCAGCATTTGCTTCAGGATGAAATTCTCATCACTAAATTTCATTTCTCACCATAGATGAACTTAGAGTGTGAAATCACCACTCTGGCACATAAATCTCAGAATAATCTTGTAAAGCTGGAAACTTTATAACCAAATTATTTCTTCCCACTGCTCAGTGTGTGAAAGTCTGCTGCTATCTTTGACACTTTGTCTGCAAACAGCTTGAAAGAGACACAGCCCAAGGTCTCCTCCTCTACACAATGTCCAAGAGCACATGGTTGACCATTGCTAGGCAGTGCCATTGGCTCTGGGGTAGCAATGTCGGAAAAGCCTCCTGTATTTGTATTTTATTTTCAATGACTCCTGCTAAGTTATTCTCCAAAAGTTTTCTTCAATTAATACCTCAGTTATAAAACTGTGAGAAAATCCAATTCTGTACATCTTCATTTATTTTTATTTTATTTATTTAAGTTTTTTGGAGAGAGAGTGGGAAGGAGGGGCAGGGGGAGAGAGAGAGAATCTTAAGCAGGCTTCATGCACAGCGTGGAGCACAATGTGGGCTGGATCTCACAACCCTGAGATCATGACCTGAGCCGAAATTAGGAGTCAGACACTTAACTGACTGAGTCAACCAGGAGCTCCTGTACATCTTCATTTAGATTGCATGTTTACATTTACAATTTGGGTACATTTCTATGGGTGAAATATTTATGCATCCATGTTTAAATATTTTGTGTCTATTTGTTTATTTTTATTTCATGGTTGCTATTCACATGTTTAAATTTTTTAATTTTAAAATATTTATATTTAAAATGTGAATTTCACAGGTGCAAATGTTATCAGTTTAATTTGTGCTTCACTGAGGTTGAATTTATTTTCTTTTGATCTTTTTTTTGTTGTTTCTATTTTTCCTTTATTGCTGTATAATTTGCCTATCTTTGTATTTTTGTTAATTTTTAAAATGTATACTGGATACTCTTCATTATTTCAGTATATGCAAAACTCTATATCCACAACTGCCAGATTAATCATTCTTTGGAACAAGATTGGACATTTCTATCCCAGTTTTACAACCTTTGTTGAATCCAATTTCCTTATATGCAAAGAATTCCTCTTTCAGCCCTTCAGTCACTCTACCATATTGACTCCAGCCTCATTCCAATTATTCTGCCCTTAGATCACTACAGAACTGACCAGACTAGATTTCTTAAAACCTGATCATTCCTGTGCCTGCCCATTGCTATTGTTTTCCTCCTGCTGTTACTTGCACATAAATATTCACACATAACTCTCCAGTTACCAGTGTTTATCCTATTCTGGATGCAAGCACAATTTGTCACCCTCTGATCCAAGCATTGATTTAGCTGACCTAGCTAACTGGATAGGACCTCTTTTGTCTTTACAATTCCAAATGCAATTGTCATACTCAGTGAAGAAGTTGACCTGACAGAGAAGTTCTTTTATTTCTATGGCATTGTTTGAGTAGCTGTCCTCCCCTATCAAAGTGTCTGCCAAAGCTCTTAAGATAGATTATTTTATACTCTGGGGTAATGAATATTCTAAGATAACAGACTCATATATCCATCCTTCCGAGTAAATTCCAAGTGCTTTATATTCAGTGAATTTTTTATGATGTTTCCCACCTCTTTATTTCTCCCTATACTATATCTCATAGAAATTTATATGCCTCATTGTGGCTTTTTACTATTATATGAGTTGTACCTGCCATCTGCTAGGGTCTGCAACTCTCCTTGTCTTTTTTTATTTTTGTATTCTTCATACCCAGCTTACACAAAGCCTTGCTTTGATGTTAACATGTAAAAAAAAAAAAGAATTAATATAAACTGTTAAAAGAGTGATCCTTGAGTTATCAAGGCATTTCACTTTTCAAATCAAACATTTTAATTGCTTGATAATTTTACAATGAGTATATACTACTTTCATAATCAGAAAAATAAATGAATTTCATGTGAATTTTTAGATTTGTTCCCTAGGAGTAGCTTTATGAGAGTGTTCCAAAATCAATAAATCTAATTAGACTAAAATGTTTCAATTATTATTCTAATATGTTTTTATTGTGCTTCATTTTGAAGACAACCACAAAGGGGAAATAGAATTTTCAAAGTCTTTTTGTGCCTGCTCCTTAATTAAAGTCTGTGTTTACTTCTTACCATGAGCGTTTCTTCCATTTTATCATACATTTTATATGGCATACTTGTAAAATAGACTTAATCTAATTGTGATAGTACTACTAGTAATTAATAAATAATATCTCTAGACCTATCCCTGTAAGGTCTAAAAACCACATTATATTATTAAATAAAGATGGTGTTTCATATTTTTATCTAATTATGTTTCTCTCTTATTTTTCCTCATTCTCTGATAATTCAGTCTGCTTACTTCCCCAGTTAACCTATTTTTATAATTTCTCTCATAAGCATTAATTACTTGGAAAAAGTCATAGACTCTATTTTCTAACTTACTCATATCTTCCTTGATCACTCCTTATTTCCTTTTCTATTTTTTGCTTCATTAATTTAACAAGAACCAGGTAAACAGTGTCAAATGAGCAAACTATATTTGCGATGAGCACAACATTTCACACATTCTAAAATCATTAAAAAGTAATTAATGCTGTGCTTAAAGCATCAGTTGAATGCTTGTCAAATTTTCTAAATGAAAATTAATCTCTTTGTAACTAGTTATGATTGAATATAAGATATTGTCAAAGATTTAAGTAACATTACTTAAGCTTGTAATTCTCCTCCCTTTCCCCAACTTATTTAATGACTTTAAGTTCAAAATTGGAAAGAGGACATTTTTCTCTTGGTCATTCCTTTCATGTGCCTGTGTGAGTGTCCATCATAAACATTTGTTGAAGGAATGAATTTCTCAGTTCTAGGGATAGAGCAGTAAATGAAACAGTGATGTATCCCAGCCTTCATGGACTTTACCTTCTAGCAGGAGAAAGAAAATAAGCAAAATAAATAAATCTTCTTTCTCAATTTGGACTTCCATAATTACTTTATTTCAATTGCAGCCTTCCTTCATGTCCCCTGTACCCCTTCTCACCATCCCTGATTATTCTCCATAACACTCTATACCTTCTCTATATTGTATTATGCAATTAAGATAATTGAGGAAAATAATGACAGCAGTTGCTTGTTTGAAAAAGAATCATGGGCTCAGGGACAAGAATTGAGGCAGAGACACTTGTTAGGAAAGCTACAACAATAATCCAGATGAGAGATGATGATAGCTTGGTCCAGTTTAGTGCCAAGGGAGGTTATGATAAGTGGCTGAGTTGGGAAGATATTTTGAAGAAAGAGCCAAACATGTTTGCTTCAGGTGGTGAGAAGTACAAAGAAGTCAATGATGACTCCAGGGTTTTTGCTTAAGGGATTAGAATGATAGAGTTGCAATTAATTGGGGTGGGAAGACTGAATGAGAAACACATTTAGGGGTGATGAAATCAAGAGTTCAGGTTAGGCCATGTATTTCTGTCTTTTAAGAGAGAGCAAAGGGTAATGTTCTAGGAAAATACTGTATGATTTCAGGACACACTTGCTTTATTTATTTATTTATTTATTTATTTATTTATTTATTTTTAAAAGATTTATTTATTTGAGAGAGAGAGAGAGAGAGCACTGGGGGAAGGGCAGAGGGAGAGAGAAACTCAAGCAGACTCTGTGTGGGGTGTGGAGCCCAACATGGGGCTCCATCTCAGGACCCTGAGATCATGACCTGAGCCAAAACCAAGTCAGCCACTTACCCAGCTGCCTCCACTGTTGCATTTAATAGACTGTTAGTTTAAATTGAGATTAAATATTCAGACTGTGTGTTTTCTTTCAAACGCATACATCTGCATGGGTACAAGGGCAGAACTGGGGCTTTGCTAACTGTATATGATGAAGTGAAGGAGTGATTGTAGTAATCGCTCATGGACTCTAAACTGGGTGAGTAGAGAAGGGAAGACATAAGCGGGATGAGGAAGACTGAGAAGATGGTGGGGTCAAAATTGCTGGATTGGTATACAAGAGAGAGGGGACTTGGATTTGAAATTATTGGTGATGGGTAGTAACAGTTGTAATAACATAAACTATTGCATAACTAAAGAAGTGGATGGCTGAGGTTGGGTGGAGGAAAGGATCATTGTCATCAAGGGTATTGAAAGTGCCATCTATATGGATATTAAAATCACCAAGAATACTGTTGGCTTGAGTGACAATGTACCAGGAGAACAGGCCATTGAGAAATAATTAGGATACAAGGTCCACAGATGACTGTACAAAGCAAGGATGGTAAAATCTGATGATGTGGGATTCAAAACTTGGTGTTTTTAGGGGCAAGTGACAAAGAATGAGGAGCAAGGAAGACATCTATACTGATTATGGTAGGATTCTGTTTCTCTCTCTGTCCCCACCTGCCTCCCCCTCCCCCTGCTCATGCTCTCTCTCTCTCTCTCAAATAAATATATAAAATCTTCTTAAAAATTGTGCAATTAAATTAATGAATTTTTAGGTATGTATTTAATACCTCAATAAAACTTTTTCTTAAAAGAAGCCATACAGAGAATATTTTAAAATAACATATAAGTAACAAAACCAGACCAAAAATAAATATAGTGCTGGTGAGTTTTAGTAGGAAAGGTCACCACGGTTATTTTCTCTTTGTCAGTGATTTTGTAATTGAAATAGTAATACATTATATCCTTTGATTCAATAATCTCATTTCTTAGAATATTTTCTAAGTTAGTATTATAATGGATGAACATGCAGTAGATTATGCAATATTTGTAGTGTGAATGTTTGCAACACAATCACACTAAGAATTTAGAAAACATACATGCAGTAGTGGAAAATGTGGCATGCCCAGTATGTTTAACTGTGAAAGTATGTTCATGGGCACAACAACTCAAAAGTTAAAAGCTCAGAAAATTACTGGGGAATTGGGAGGCTATTGGTTGATTAATTTGTAGAATTGAAAAATCATAATTTCTATTTAAAAATGGTACAAAGTAATAGGAGATGAAAATATTCATGTTATATAAATAATAGCTTATTTTGAAAGTGCAAATAAGTTAATATTAGGAGGTAAAAGAGGGAGTACTTCTAATTTCTTTAAAAATTTGGTCTTCATGGTAGACTATCAGATACGATATTCAATGGTATTTAAAATACATTTTAAGTACACTTGGTATATTTATATAACCTTATTGATCACAGATTAAAAAATTATTGTGCACTTTAAAGCAAAATATTTGGGGATTTTTC
This sequence comes from Ursus arctos, assembly GCF_023065955.2. Lineage (NCBI taxonomy): Eukaryota > Metazoa > Chordata > Mammalia > Carnivora > Ursidae > Ursus > Ursus arctos. The sequence goes on along the minus strand of NW_026622775.1, from coordinate 53,300,633 downwards.
AAAGGTGATATTGACTGGTTTGTATTAAACTTTCGCTCATTTCTTCAGCAGCTGTTTATCACCATCTACTACGTGCCACGGACTGTTGCATGTGCTTAGGAAATGTCTATGAACACAACAGACACACAGACTCCTGACCATGTGGCACTTACATGACTGTGTAGAGGGAAAAAACTAATCATTTATAAGTTAATAAATAGTGAGAATATTTTTTAAAGGGCTAAGTGCTATAAAAAATGAGGAGTAAGGTAAAAGGGATCTGGCATGGCAAGGGGAAGGGGAAGTATCAGATTGAAGCCGTAAGAGCGATGTTCGAAGAAGCTTCATTGTGAAGGTGGTAACTGAGCAACGACTTGAAGTAGTGAGAAACTATCGGTTGGATATCTGTTGAAGAGTATTTCAGGAAGAGAGAAAAGCTAGAGCAAAGGACTTATGGCAGCAGATGTTGACTGGAACATGCCAGCTGGCTCTGGAACAACAAGGAAGCCAGTGTGCCTGGAACAGAGTGAGCCTGGGGCATCAAAGTGGATCAGCTCAGAGACGTAAGAGAGGGTCTGATTATGTAAGACCTCGTATGCTCTGTTAAGAATGTTGGCTTTCACTCTGAATGAGATGGGGAGGCATCACAGGGTTCTGAGCAGGGTATACAGCCTGGGCTAGTTTTGAGATTACTCTGGCAGTTGTGTAAAGAATATACTGACATGTTCGGGAAGGAGAGGAATGGGGGTAGGAGAATGGTGGAAGTGGAAGCAGGGTCCTGTTAAGAAATTCTGCAGTAATACATACATGGCTCGGGTGAAGGTGATGCCATGAAAATGGGAGGAACGGGTTAAATTTAGATGTGCTAAAGCACATGCCACAGGATTTACAAACTGGTGGAACGCACGGTGTGAGAAGACGCTGCTGAGGTTTTTGCTAAGGATCTTGAGTTGTCCTCACCTGGGAGGAGAAAGCTGAAAGAGGAGCAAGACCAGAAGAAAGGACAGAATTCAGTTGTTAACAGGCTGAGTTTGAGATTCCTATTCATTATCTGGGTGAAATGGCCTACTAGGCATTGAGATATATGAATCTGAAGTGCAGGGTAGAGATCTAGGCTAAAAGATATACATTGGACAGGTCTCAGCAGATAAATGGCTCTTTGAGTCCACAGAACTGAATGAGATCACCTAGGAGTGAGAGAAATAGAGAAGAAAAGAGTTCTGAGGTGAGGGCCTTGGGGCCAGCTCAGCAGTTAAATATATGAGGGAGAAGAGGAGAAACAATTAAATGAGGCAGGGGTGGAGAACTAGCAAGGTGGATGGAGAAACTAGGGAGTCTAGCTTTCTGGAAGCCAAGAGAAGTGGTCGCACCAGGGATAGGCACTGATTATCTTTGTTAACACTGCTGAAAAATCAGCTTAAGATGAGTGAGAATTGACCACTGGATTTAGCAATCTGGAGATCAGGACTTGGTAAGGTACCTATAAACAAACCTCTAAACTGGAACACATTTACAAGTGAAACCAAATCAAGTAGGTGTGCCCTGGGTAAACAGGGCATATGGTTATCATGGCTATTGGTGGGCCTGACCACCAAAATAAAAGAAGCTTTGATGGAGTGGTAAGGGCTAAAGCCCTTTAGAAAGGCATTTCAAAGAGAATAGAGGGCTCTTCCTCCTGGATTACTTCAGAGCAATTCAGTCCTAAAGCCTTTGGGAAACTCAGTATGTGATAGGTGTTTGCATCAGGTAGGCAACCTGTGGAGGTCCAGAAAGAGGTATCAGTTCCATGCAGGATGAGGAGGGCATTCACATGGGATCATGACTTTGTGGGAGATTCAGAAGCCTGAGCAGGAGGAATAGGGTATATTTACCCAGGGACATGTCCTGTAGGTGTCAGCTACTCCTATGGAGTGGTGACCTGCAGGGTATCAAAGCCCAACCAGGGTGAAGATGTGAAGATGGCATTAAAACATATTAGTGGTCTGCCGGAGTGAGAAGAGGATCCACAAGGGACACAGGGTGGTTAGAGAAGGGTGGGGAAGCGTGGATAGCCATGCATTTATGGGGGGATGGAGCAAGGAGCATATCTGTGTGAGGTTGGATGCAGAGTCTGCAATGAAAAAAAAAATTATTACATTCAGGGGCATTTGTCTTATAGATAATATGGAGTGAGGTTTTTTGTTTGTTTGTTCTTTTTTTTTTTTTTTCCTGTTGGAAAGTTACGATCTGTTAGAGAGTTACAAATATGGAAAGGGAGAAAATCAGAATAAATCCTGAAGTGCTGGATTAGAATCGAGTATCATTGTAATTCATAATTTTGAATACCTATAGATACTAATAAAAATAAATACAGATTTAAATGTGGACATAGATAGATAGATAGATAGATAGATAGATAGATATAGATATATGTTATATGGTGTCAGAGATATATATTTCCTAGCTCTGTTCACTGAGAGGGCCTGGGAGCAGTGCCACCGTAATTGTAATGAGCAAACCTTGCACCTAGGTATTGGTTTCTGAGTATTATCCGCTGCTAAGTATCAAGCCTCCTTGCAGTAATGGTTGATTCCAAGCAGGAACAAAGAACAAGAGGAGCCTGAAACATTTTATTGTGCCAGAAAGCAAGAACGGGATCAAAGAGTGGTGAGGATGTGTCAAAAGGAGACAGAGAACCCAGTTTGTGACAGGCCCAGTCTTTGACAATTCGAGCATGCTCATAGTACTAAATTATAACCTGCAGAATAAAATCAGAAATCATGGGAACACAATAATATAAATGAATTGAATAAAATGCAATTTTGATGAAGAATAGGCTATTTACATAATCTCAAAGCGTTTTCACCATAAACACTTACATAGAAAGATTCAAGTGAACACGTTAAAATCGCTATTAATGGAACCAATTGAAATCATGGGCTGTATAATATGATTTTGCAATACCTCTGCCAAAGTTGCATAAGTTACATCTAATCGTGAGGAAACATCAGATAAACCCAAACTGAAAACATTCTACAACATACTTGGCCTATAATGTTCAAAGGTGTAAAAGTTACGAAAGCCCAGAAAAGATTGAAGAACTGTTCCAGATTGAAGAAGACATTTTTTTTTAAGTGTCAGGTACATGCAAGAAAATATAATTCTGGATTGCATTCATTTGCTGAAAAGGATACTGTTAGGACAATTACCAAAACTTGAATGAGTTTTGTGAGTGGATAGAAGTAATGTGCCAATATTAATTTTCTCATTCAGATGCTTGCATTATTGTTAGGTAGAAGATAGGTCTTTGTAGGAAATACACAAGTGTTGGCAGAGTTACGGGTTATCATGTCAGCAACTGATATTTACACCTTTGTACAATCTCCCCTATTTGATATAGGAAAAAGGCTCTTTGACTTTAGAATACTTTCTAGAAGAGCATAGTGAATTGAATTGTCTTTGTGACAACTCTAATATCATAGTTATTTATACCAATATACAATAATTCCATACATTTTTGGTGTTAAAAAAATAAAAGTTCCATGCCTTTTATCTCATACCATTTTTATTTTATCTATACATAAGTTAGATTTAAGTGGTAAAACACTTGTGAAGTATAAGGATTAGTGCACTACCATTATTTAGTGCTAAGACAACCCTTCCTCATTAATCTGAAGATTAATGACTTAACCTTTTTTTAATTGATAATTTAAAAATAAGAAAGTGCAATTTATATGCACAATATATGACCACTTTTAGTAATTGTCAAAGCAAGACACAGGAAATAAGGATGTACTATTGATTAACACTGAAATAGTTCAAAATATCTAACATAAGCAAAAAAAGAAATACCTGTTATACATTTCAAATTAACTTTGATAAGTGCTTTTTCCCCAATTTTGTTCTTTTTACCTAATTATCAAAAATTGAGAAACTGAGGTTGATTTTAGCCTAATATTTCTGTGATTTCATGATGTCTTCTTTTTGTAAAATTTTAATACAGTTTTTCACTAAATATTATTGAGATTCTATACACTCTGACCTTTAATTATTATAACTCTCTTTCTAACTGGTTCTATGCTTGGAGATCAGCCCCCACTGATCAAAATAGGTCTCTATTACTAGTAGATATGACTGGCTGGCACTTGATTCTTCATTTCAGGTGTTAATGTCATGCCCTTGAATGGCAAACTTGAAAGAAAATCAAGTAGCATTTTTTTAGTTTTTTTTTCCTTTTTTTAAAAAAAGGTAATCTCTACACCCAATGTGGGCCTTCATTTTTTAAAAAGTTTTGTTAAAATCACACCCGTATGGGGCGCCTGGGTGGCTCAGTCAGTTAAGCATCTGCCTTCAACTCAGGTCATGATCCCAGGGTCCTGGGATGGAGCCCCATGTCAGGCTCCCTGCTCACCAAGGCTGGTCTGCTTCTCCCTCTGCCCCTCCCACTGCCCCCACCTGTGCTTGTGTTCTCTCCTTGTCTCTCTCTCAAATAAAATCTTTAAAAAAATTTTACCCCCCCCACACACAGACACAGACACAGACACACACACACAGACACACACACACACACACACACACACACACACGTGCGCTCATAAACTATTTAAATGGAATGCAATCAATGTTTTCTTCTTCCTCTATATGGAAAAAAAAAAGGAAAATGTGCACATATTTTTCTCCCAAACTAACTGATATAAACAGCTTCCACATGTCAAAGTTTTACATAATGATGATTCTAAAATGGCTTAAAATTGCAACAAGTCACTTTCATTAAGCCATGAATATTGAATAGCAATTATTGCTTAATAGGCTTTTTATAAGACACTATTTACAGTACAGCTGCTAAGTTGCTATAAATTCTGCTTGAATGTCTCATGCAAATATCAACACCTGTGAAACCTTCAAAGTATTAAGTCAGATTCCATAGGGTATTCTTAGTCTAATCTTTTCTGCATCATAGATTTTGAGTTTTTGCTTATTTACACTCTTTTTTTTTTTTACATTTTTCCCCAATAGAAAAGCATTCATTTGTTGCATAAAAATAATATAGTTTTCCATGAATATTGGGGGTTGTTTTGAGGGAAAAGATTTCTCAATATTTCAGAGATCATTATCCCCTTTATCTTAACAGGACAATTCATTAATAAAAAATGTATTTCAAGAAATAACAAAATGAATCTAAATTCAAACTATGGATTTGTTAGCTACATTTTAATATGTGGGAATTTTGTTAGAAAGACTAAAGAAGATAACATTTAAATATTTTATAAAATATCTTAAACATATCAAATGATTGTATTAGTTACCTGTTTCTGTACGGCAAATTATTTGAAAATTGAGTGGCAGAAAACCACAAACATCCCCTGATTTAAGATCTCATTAGGTTGCATTCAAGCTGCTGCCCTGAGTTGGAATCATTTCAAGACTTGTTGGTGCTGAAAGAGCTACTTCCAAGCTCACCCATGTATTTCTTGGCAGGCTTCAGCAACTCATTGGCTGGTAGACCAAAGGCCTCAGTTCTTATTATGCCATATGAGCCTCACCATGGGACCGACTACTTACAACATGGCAGCTTGCTCCACTGCACAAGTGGCCCAAGAGAGAGCAAGAGAAAGGGAGCACCTAAGATGGAGGGCAACCATGCTCTTCTTGTAACCTAATCTCTTCACTTTTATTATGACCTCTGTATTAGACAAAAGTCAATGAGTTTAGCCCACACTGAAGGGGAGGCATTACAGGAGGGTATGAACCAGGAAACCAGGAGGCAGAGGTCATTGAGGAATATCTTAGAGGCCACTTACCCACAAATAGTGAGATGTTAAAAGGATTATAGGTATTACAGTTCTTCCCCCTTTTGGTGGTGGTTCATCTTTCAGCCTATGGAAAGAGTAATGCTACAACTGGGAAAGAGTGAAAAAGTTACAACATACGTGGAACCAACCCCCTTTAAATGTTTCTGTGTTTTGTGCTGGACTTAGTAAATGACTTTTCTCTTAACTTCACTTTTGCTAATTCCAGGACAAAATCACAATAAAAAAGAGGAGATTTTTCTGTTTCTGTCATTCACAGATTATAATTTTATATTCTCCCCATGGAGACTGATCAGGTGTCTCTACATTTTTTGGAGGCATAAATTTGTCTAGCTTCTGCCGGTTGTCCATCTTGAATCCATTTTAACTGTGACCAAGCATGACTGCAAGGACCGCATCTATTTGCGTAGGACCACCAGGTGGCTGTTTTGGGGGTGGGTAAGGGAGGCTATAATGGCTGAATCTAGCCCAGGTCATCTGACTGTTTGGAAAGAAAAATAAATTGAGGGCACACATTGTCAAAATATAAAGGCTTCTGGAATCTAATTAAATCTGTGCTAGGGGGGAATATATAGCCTTAAAAAATGGATTTATTAGAAAATAAGAAAGGTTGAAAGTCAAAAGTCTATGTATCCACCCCAAGTATTTAGAACAACAATCAAAAATTAAAACCAAGAAAGTAGTAGTAAAGAAAAAACAAATATAAGGAAGGTTATTTATTGTATAAATCAAGTATACAATAGAGAAAATCAGCTCAACTAGTTTTTATTAAAAAAACCCTTTAAGAAAAGGTATTCACCTCTAGCATGAATGATCAAGAAACGAGAGAAGATACATCTTCAAGCTATCAAGCATGAAGAAAAAGTACAGTATCAGAGATCTCATAGACATTAAAAAGACCATAACAGCATATCAGTAACTATTGTATGTTAGTTAATGAACATGGCACTTTTGGTCAAATGTACAAATTTTTAGAAAAAACAACTTATCTAAACTAATTCAGAACAAAATAGAAAATCTGAAATATTTGGTTTTTAAAGAAATCAAAAACATATTTTAGAAACTTCTCATAAAATAATCTCTAGGCTGAGGTGTTTTTATCATGAATTATTTCAGATATTTAAAAAGAAAACCACAAATATCGTACAAATACTTCTGGATACTAGAATTTGAATTTATTCAAACTAATTGTGATTGATTGCACAATATCAGAAGCTGACAAGAATTAAAAAAAAAAACTAACACTGCGGGCTAATATTGCTCATGAATATACATGCAAAAATTTTAACTCAATATTAACATATTCAATCCTATATAAAAATGTAATACATCACAGGTCAGTGTTGTTTATTCTAGGAAAGCAAGCAAGATCCAATAATCAATGTTATTATTAGAACAAAAGAAATAAACATCAGGATCTTCTCATTAGATAAAGCATTTGTTGAAATTCAATACCCATCAATACTTATTCATGATTAAAAACTCTAACCAAACTGCAAATGGAGGGAAACTCCTTTAACCTAAACTTTCCAATCATAATTTTCTTGTATAAATTCAGTTAATTCCTTTTCCATCCTTTTAGTAAGTTATCATGACCTCTTTTCTTACACACCGTATGTAACATATCAGAAAATCCTGTTAGGTCTACCTTCAAAATATATTGGAATGCAACTACTTCTCACCATCTTTGTTGCTAGGACTTGTGTCCAAGCCACCATCACGTCTTGCCTGCATTAATGGAATTGCTTTCTAACTATGTGTCTTCCTGTTTTACCCTTGGCTTATTTCAGTATATTCTTTGCACAGCTGAAAGAGTGACCCTTTTTAACTCCTCATATTGATTCTTGTGTTCAAACTCGTTAATGAAACTCCTTATCACTCAGGGTAAAAGCCAGAATGGTTGGTATGACCTGGTGAAGAGTTATGCAGAGTCTGGGGTTTAGCCTATTTGGATGTTATAGTTATCGGCCACTGTGTCATGGATGCTGGCAGAAGACATGCGACTCATCTGTTGATGACATAAGACTTTATTATAGCAAAAACAGTAGCAAATGAGATTTGCTGAGACAGAGAGGGAGGGAAGGAGAGAGAAAGAAACAGAGAGAGAGAGAAAGATTCTGAGAGGAATCTAACTTCAGTCAGGGAGTGATTCTTGGTGGAAGTGACACTAAATCTGGATGATTCAGAGGAGACTTATAAAAATAGATTAATACATTTTTTATGGCTGAGTAATGTAATATTCCATATACACGTATATGGTATATACATATATATATGTATATATACACATACACACACATACATATATAACATTGTTTATAAGTCAGACAGAAAAAGACAAATACCATATAATTTTACTTCTACATGGGATCTAAAATACAAAACAAATGAACAAACAAACAATGAGAACAAATTGGTGGTTGCCAGAAGGGAGAGGTGTGGGAAAATGGGTGAAATAGGTGAAAGGGATTAAGAGGCACAAACTTCCATTTATAAAATAAATAAATCATGGAGATAAAAAGCACAGCATGGGAAATATAGTCAATAATATTGTAATAATTTTGTATGGTGACTGATGGTAGTTACACTTATTGAGAGCATTTCATAATGTATATAATTGTCGAATCACTATGTTGTACACTTGAAACTAATATAATATTGTAAGTCAACTATACTTCATTGAAAACAAAGATTTATACAAACATGCCACTCAGAAGACAAACTCACATGTGGCCCCTCAGTGTAGAAAGCACACGGCAGAACTGAACGAAGAATGGACTGGCTGGGGCACCAAGAGCAGGGGCAGAGCTGGGTGAATGGGGGCTGCAGAGATGGGAGGGGCAGACATGCTGTATCTTCCAGGTGGGGCAAAGGCCTTTGCTGTTTATCCTAAAGGAAAACATTGAAAGTTATGCTTTTTGTTTTTGGTGTTTGGTTGTTTTGTTCTTTTTTTTTTTTTTTTTTTTAAGTAGACCCCACAGCCAATGTGGGCCTTGAGCTAATGACCCTGAGATGAAGAGTCACATGCTCTACCAACTGAGCCAACCAGGCGCCCCTGTTTTGCTATTTTTTTACCAAGAGAGTGACACAGTTGGATTTCATTTTGAAGATCTCTTCTGAATTCAGTGTAAAAGAGGAGCCAGAAGAGATTGAGAACTTGTTAACGTTGTTTGCAATATCATAACTGTAATGTTATATTCATGAAGTTTATTCATATCTGAAGTTTGAGTAAAATTTGGCAGTCACATTTATGTTTTGTTTTTTAGCAAGTTTGTCAATGCATAGCCTTGTCAGTGCTTTTGTACTTTTTGTACTTGTCAGTGCTTTTACTAACAAGTATAAGTGGCTTCTTATTTTGATCACAATATCAATGCCAACTCCTTTGCGTGAAGAGTGGAGGGGCACTAGGCACCCCATGTTTGCAGTAAGACAGTTCTTAATATATTGGGTAAAAGCCCTGTAATTTTTAATATACACAGATAAAAAAGCAGAGTGAATAAATTCAAAATGACTGAAAAAAAACCATCTCTTTACTGCTATTTATCTATATCTATCATCTATCTATCTATCTATCATCTATCTATCTATCATCATCATCATCTATCTATCATCTATCTATCTATCTATCTATCTATCTATCTATCTATCATTATCTATCCAACCATCCAATCATCCATCTCTCTATAGATCAAATTGACTGTATTATGAGGAAGTTAAATTAATTTTAAAAATTTAACCTACTTCATATTTCAGTGAGAAACCAATCAGTTAATGTTCCACTGAAATTGACATTTTAGTAACAAAAGTCTTCCAACATTATCTGTTACTTATAAAATAACTTCAGAGGAGATCATTTGTGGCTGGTTTTTCTGAAACTATATTTAAAAACAACACTCGTTTAAGAGATAAAATAAACATTTCAATAGATATTGACTTACTCATATTGTTGTTTATAGTTTTGCTGTTACCAGTAATAGTCTGAATTTGACTGAAATTATGTGAGGAATATCTGAACCCTTTGTAAGAAAAGCTCTCTTCAGAATATGACCAAAGATTAATATTCAAAAGTTTGCACTTCAGGAATTTTCTTTTTTTTTTTTTTAAAGACTTTATTTATTTATTCGACAGAGATAGAGACAGCCAGCGAGAGAGGGAACACAAGCAGGGGGAGTGGAAGAGGAAGAAGCAGGCTCATAACAGAGGAGCCTGATGTGGGGCTCGATCCCATAACGCCGGGATCACGCCCTGAGATGAAGGCAGACGCTTAACCGCTGTGCCACCCAGGCACCCCAGGAATTTTCTTGAAAAAAGAAAAGTGATGTCTTGTTATTATCAAAATAGTATAATATTAATTAGTAACTCATAGACCATCTTTAACTGTGTCTTATTGCATAAATTGTGGATTTATAAAGCATTGATAAGTTAAACAATGCAATGAGTTAACATATTTCCAAGTTTATGTCTGTGGCTCAGGGTTATGGGTGAACCCCTAAAAAATGCATGTCATATGCTATTTTCCAAAGCAAGAATGGCAATGAATGTGAAATGAGTTTTTGCCACTACTTAGGAAATACCATAATTCATTATCCTGCTTTTTACACTTTAAATGTGTAAAATGTGTACGAGAAGTGCCAAAAAAAAAAAAAAAGGAAGAGAATAAAAGACGTAAGAGACCAACAGAAATCCAGAAGACCCTGTAGTAATGGAGTTGGATCAAATTCCTGAAGAATTTACTGAGTAAGGTCTATTGAGGACCCAATAACTAGCTCCTTCTGCTCTTTTAAAGAATTTAGAACATTTAACTGTATCACCTATAACAAATTCAGCATCAGAAAATACACCACAAGTGGTTAATATAAAGAAAAGAAGTTTACAGTGACAATAAACACAAAGCATAAATGTAATGCTCTAAATGAAACAAGTAGTTTATAGAGAAAAAATACTAATTACTGCCAATTATTCACTTTAAAATAAATATTTCTTGAGTACTTATACATTAGGGAGTATTGTAGTCACAGGGAATATAGAACTGAATAAAATATGTAGAAATCTCTGCTCTGAGAGAGCTTATATTCTAGTGGGGATAGACTGAGGATAAACAAAATTAAAATTTGTGGATGTATATTAAATATCAGGTAAGCTAATGCCATATAAATTGTTTTTTATGTACACCAATGGATTGTTTTAAAATAATACTACAATTGCAGGGCAAGGGAATGCAAAAGTACTCCATATATGTGACCATAGAAAGTCGTGTGTGTGTGTGTGTGTGTGTGTGTGTGTGTGTGTGTGTGTGTGATATCTGCAAGAAAGGTAGATAGAGTAAGACATTAATGGAATCCCTAAAACAGCCCATTTACTCTCTTTGGCAAGTGACAAGTTGACATATTTATATTTTTTAGTGCAAATCTAATTAGAGACTTTAAAAAGTGATCTTAACAAAATCTTACCAAATATATGATGTTTGGGGGCAAAAATAAATCTCATAGAAGCATGTCTTATAGGATAATGCATGTTAACTTTCTTGTCTCTACTTCATCTTATGATCACTTGACAGGAAATGCAAATGTTTTCCATAAGTGCCTTCTATGTTAATCTAAGTGTCTGACCTTTTCATAATGCAGTAATTTTTTTAGAGTCTTTTTTCTTTGATTTATCTTCTCTCATGAAAGTCTGCTTTTCTTTTTTTCATTTTGTTGGTGCCAGAAGAATTATTAAAGAGCTGTCAATCGAACTATGGCTGTCATTGTCCCTTTTTACAAGGAGAGAATGTTAAACAGGACCATGTCAATTTTGTGAGAATAGCTCCTTTCTACATACAATAAATACACTTGTTTCTTATAATAATAAATACTAGAATTAATGTTATTTTAAAAAAACCTACAGGGGCACCTGGGTGACTCAGTGGTTAAGCATCTGACTCCTGATTTCGGCTCAGCTCGTGATCTCAGGATTCTGAGATAGAGTCCCCGCATCAGGCTCTCCTCTGGGCGTGCAACGTGCTTGAGATTTTTCTCTCTCCTTCTCCTTCTGCCCCTCCCCCCCAAACAAATAAAAATTTTAAAACCTATACAAATATAGCATTAATAGTAAATGAGGTATGTTGACAGTTTTTATATATGTAAGCATTTATTACTTTCTGTTTAGGACTCAATGTTTACTGTCCTCCCTCCCCTCCATTCCAACTGTTTTGAGAAAAAGAAATCACACATTTCCTCCATAATTATATCACAAGCTACTTTACCTTTGAAAGGGCAGTCATGTTCTAGCAAAAAAAAAAAAAAAAAAAAAAAGTTCTAATGAAATTCACTCAAATTTATCTAGCAGTAAACAGATTCAGTTTTTAAAAAGTGTGTAGAATTAAGGAATAAGAGAGCTAGAAACTAGGAAATGTCCCCCAAAAAGTGTAATTATAACTGAGCATCATGGTCCATATTCCTTGCTGAAATCTTTTAGTTTGCTGTTTTTTAAATGAAAAGTTCTTAACATATTATTGATGTTGATCAGCAATCCCTGTGCATCTGCAATGTGGACATAGTTAGGAAAGATTATTTTTCTCACTCAACTGATGTACACCTTATACATTAAACAACTTCAAATATTATATTGAAATCTTTTGAGACTTAGTTCTTATATAGACTTAGACTAGTAATTCAACCGGGGTGTGGTTTGGGGATCAGCTTGAAAGAAAAAACATATTCCTATGGAGACCCTTATTTTCCGGTTGAGCAAGGGACGTGGTATAAATCTTGCTGTTGTATTTAAATGAAGCAACACATCCTAAGAGCTCTCTGGAACTAAACAGATATTTGGAAAGAAAGAGTTCTTGCTTTTATGAAGAAACTACATAGAAATAGCAGATTTTTAAAGGAAAAATTGACCAAGAGATAGAGATTGTCTATCACAATCTCACTATAAGGATTTTCAAACTATTGAAATATCTTTGTTCCTTCAGTTTATCTTATTAAGATCTTCTAAGGAAGATTCTAGCTCAGAAAGAGAACAAAAAACAAGTTAAGAGTGATTTAATTATATTGGTTGGCAATCACTGTGCATCTACAATGTGGACACAATTAGGAAAGGAAAGATTCAATTCCACACTTTGACATTTCCAGGAATAAAGTGAAGATTTAGAAAATGCACAAAAATCTATCAAATTGCTATTGAATCTATCCTTCCTGCATTGGGAAGGATTAGAAAATCACTTCTAAGCCAGTGCTCTCAGGGCCCCATCCCAACCATTCAAACCAGAACAACCACAGAAATATGTTTTAAACATAAAACTAACATTAAAAACAATTAGTAACAGATTCGTCAGTATAAAGAAAAATAAAACATTATTGAGATAAGTGAATCTTTAACAGAAGTTTGTAGATTCTACTCTTCCATTGTGTATAAATCTTAAATAGAAGGTAACTTAATTGTTCCTTAGCACTTTTTCCTTTATATCTAATCCCTTGCTCATCCCTCTCTAAATTTTGATTTTGGAATTATTTTTTTAAAGATGTATTCAACACAAATAGAGAAATGCTAAGGGGAAAATAGAAATTAACAATAGAAGGAAATGAAACCAAAATTATAAAGAAAATTATATTTATTTTCAGCAACTTATAACACAGCAATCCTGTACCATTTTCATCAAGAATCTTTAAACCAATTATATAAGGTCATTTATCATTCAAGTGATACAGGCAAAAATTTTCATTGGAACTTAACTTGCAATAGTGAAATATTTATTGTATATAAATGTGACCCTGTCTACACAAAGAACTCGGCTCACCAACATCAATTTATTTCATAATATAAGAATCTCTTCCTTCAGAATTTTTTAACTTGATGGCGCTGAATGCCTTGGAGGCTATGGAGTTACTACAAGGCTTATACATATTACATATACAACACAAAATATTGGCATCGTTTCCCCCAAAACATCATGACTAACAAAATAAAAAATTGCCTTATGTCATTATATAATTTCTCAATGGACCAAAGTATGACCTCTATCAAATGGTAGTCCAAGGAGGTTTTTTGTTTGCTTGTTTTTGTTTTAACCTTATGGGCTATTTTTACTGGTCAAGGTTACAAAGCACTCTTATAAAAAATTACCTCTTTGGTACCTTCCTATACTATTTCTGCACATAATGAATCCCACAGTGTCTATCTGAATCTCTTATTAGGCATTCTTTTCATGACTTGCAGCTATGAAATACATATTGGATCCTTCTTTGGGGAACTTACCACCCACTGCCACAGGCCACCTTACACCTATTTTAAGGGATTTAAGCACTATAAAGCTTGAAATGAAATCATTCTAAATTTTTCTCCTTTCGCATCTGATCAAATGTTCAATCTAAAGACAGACTAGAAACTTCAAAGCAATATGAATGGTGAGGACAAAAAGATTTTTGACAAGTATAATGAAATCATCAACCAGACAGCAGAGGAGGAAGAATTTGAACATCAGAAGAAAGCACTGAAGAAGTCTGCAGCTCCATCATTACCACGCTATACCAGAGTTCAGGAGGCATGCCAGGAGGAATGCCTAGGGGCTCCTGTGTTGTAGCTCCCCCAACCGTTGGTGCCTCCTCTGGGCTCACCATTGAAGAGGTTGGTTAATTAACCTTGGGCACAGAGTTGACATTGCTCCACACAAAACATTGAAGGACCCATATTTTTAGCAAATTCCATGGCATTATTAACATTGAGTTGCTATAGTAAATAACTGCTTGCTCTTGATACTTGAATATAGATATAAGTAGGGAAAGGAAAGAACATTGCATTTTATAAGCAAGGTATTGTAAGTGAAAAATGTAATGTCTTAATTGAACTGTATTTGAAACTGGATAAAAAATTGTACGTGTAGGTTCAATAGGGTTATTGCCCCTCTAAATATAATCCAAGAGGGTATTTTTACAAAATTTGAGGGAACAGTTCATTATTAAATTTATTATTATTATTTTAAAGATTTATTAATTTATTTGAGAGAGAGAGAACATGGGTTGTGGGGATCAGAGGGAGAGGGAGAGAGAAACTTAAGCAGACTCGGGTGAGCATGGAGCCTGACTCGGGGCTTGACCTTACGACCCTGAGATCAGGACGTGTGTCCGGCACTAAACAGACTGTGCCACCCAGGCACAGTCCCTATTAGTTACTAAATTATTAAAATAGAAGTTGAGAATTTTTTTTATAAGTCTGAAAATAATTGTGACATAAATGCCTGTTGTTAGTTTCTTCTGATGCCACTTAGAGGGAGAGGTCAGAGATCACAGGGACACGGCAGAAGTTAAAATATCTCTTACCAGCTGTTGGGCTGCATGGAAATGAAGGCAGCATTTTAAAATTCCGTCAAGGACAGAAGTCTGAAAACTAAGTTCAAATAGTTCATTAGAGGAAACAGATCTCAAAACCTTTCCATAAAGTTATTTCAAATGATATCTGGAGAATGTAGCCTGAAGCAAATGCCAAAGGTCACAATTTTCTGTTAAAAGATGTGTAATTTTCCTCATATCCTCGGGAAATCTGAAGTTCTGCAGATGTGACCATGCATGCTGTGTGGCTCGTATGCCGACAGGATCCGAAGAACCCACAGGGTTCTCGTGGTTATTGAATACAAAACTCAATGAATAATTCATAAACCACATTTTAATTTCTTCTCATGTTCTATATTTAGTAAAGCTTCACCAATTACTCAACATCTGCATTTCATTCCAATCTAAGGGTTTGTAAAATTTAGCTTCACCAAAGGGATTATTATATCATAATTTATTTTCTCTTGATGACAATGATAGAGATGCTATTTGAACAATAATCTTCCCATAAAAAAAAACCCTAAACTTTGAAAGGAAATCTGTCTCCTAATCGTTCACTCATGTGATTGTGTAAATTGATGTGTGGAACTTTGAGAAGAAAAATGTTATATGATTTATCAGTAGGATTGAGACATACTTGCACACGTGCTTAAAATGAATTGTAAAAAATAACTTAAATGCTTTAATGTGATTTATATTACTTATCCTAAAATAGAATGGATTTTCAAACTCTCCTCTTGCATATTAGGAAATTCACAAGCATGATATTGACTTCAACATATATTTTGCTGAGAATGACATTTCTGTTTTCTTTATTTCTTCACACTTTTAAGTCCAAGATAGCAGATCTATACTTGAGGAACTTAGAGAAGTTAACAACTGTTTTTTTAAAATAAATTGTACTTAGAGCGACACCTGAGTGGCTCAGTCGGTTAAGTGTCTGCCTTCAGCTCACATCATGATCCCACGATCCTGGGATAGATTCCTGAGTCGGGCTCCTTGCTCAGTGAGGAGCCTGCTTCTCCCTCTGCCTGCCACTCCTCTTGCTTGTGTGCTTGCTCTCCCTCTGAAAAATAGATGTATGAAATCTTTAATAAAAAATAAATAAATAAATAAAAGTAAATTCTACTTAGAATAGTGGAATTGACGTCAGATTTGAAACAAAGACTAGGAGTTACTTTCTACCCTATTCTTTTTTACTATGTTAAAATGAGATGTGTTTTAGATATTAACATGTCTATGTTTTTTAAATATCTGTTATTTATGGCTGTATTATGTTTAGCAGCTTTACCCTCAAATTCCAGTGGTATGACACAATAAAAATTAATTTATTATACACATATTAAACCAAGAGTAGTATTCCTTGGTGAGAGGAGACGATCTTCCTTCTCTTGATGTATGGACAAGACTCTTAACTGTAAGCATATTTAAAGAGTTCCTTTTTCTACAAAAGCCATAGTAATACATAAAAATAGATCTATATTTATATCCACTGAAGTTTGTGGGAAAGGATTACTATAAGGGTATATTTGGTCTGTCATTGGGAAGTGATTAAAGGAATTCAGGAATACTGAAAATTTTCACCAAAGGACATATATGCAAAGAACAAAATATAAATAAATTAATACTTATCCCATGTTGGATCTTCAGCATAAAACCCCAATGCTTGCCAATCTGCTACGCTACAACCCATGGCATGCTTCTTTACCTAAACTTGGATCCCTGGACAATATACCAATAGGATTAAAATAAGCCAAAGACTTCTTTGCCTATTTACACCTAAATCCTAAGTAATTCAAGATTGATTTTTATCAAACCAATGTAAACAAAATAAGCAAACACAAACCCAAGAAAACAAACTTCCAACAAGAACACAGAGTACACATATATTATTTGATCTAGTCTACAGCTATGAGGCACCTGGGTGACTCAGTCAGTTGAGCATCCGACTCTTGGTTTTGGTTCAGGTCTTGATCTCTGGGTGTTGAGATGGAGCTCTGTGCAGTGGCAGGCTCTGAACTCAGCAGGGAGTCTGCTTGGGATTCTCTCTTTCCATTGCCCTCTGACCCTCCCCTTGCTCTCTCTCTCTCGCTGTCTCTCACTCTCCATCGCTCTCAAATAAATAAAATTTTAACAAAATAAAGAAAAAAGTCTACAGCTGTGTTGCAGTGGATTAGCTTTAAACATTTAAACATCTCTCCAACATAGAAAGAGTGGCCAACTTTCAGGAGAGCTTAATTTAGCATTGTGATCTCACAGCTAAGGATTCACCAACCTTTTATTCAGCCCAGTAATTCCACTTCCCAGCCCTTGGTCCCTATTGTAACAGTAAACGTGATAAACCATTAACCAGCATTCTACTTCTTGAAGGCAGTGCTAATGGGGGACTTAGGAAATGTAGAGTGCTCTTTGTCTACTGTATGTTTTATTGCCTTTAAATGGTCAAAGAGAAAAAAAAAGTTGTCAGAAGGGGAAGAGAGACTGTGGCAAAGTATTTTTGAAAGAAAATTAACAAGAGATTATAGATTAAATAGATTTTATTATTCTAAAAAGTGAGAAGCAAAAAAATGCAGTAAATTTGCAATGTTTTTGAGTTAAAGTATTGTTGAAAAGAAGGCTCCTATATAAATCACTTCTCCATACAGTTGTGAAGAGCCAAGTTGTTCATTTCTTGATGCTTACTTCCTACATGAGTAATGGAGAGCAGGTTAAAAAAAGAGTCCTTGATAGACTGAAGTTGCTGAGGGAAATAATATAAAATGCCCTTGTCATGGTTCTTTATGCTACAGCACAAAATAATTGTTAGGAAAAATAAGACTCTTGTTTGAATTCAGAGCCAATTCTATTATTGTATCCTATTCAAATTCACTGGCTTTTAATGTGGCAAGCAATAATGACTTTCAACAAGGACTTACTTTACAAATTACATATAACAAGTTTATCTAGTAAGAAAATAAAGCTATATAATTTCTGCTTCTTAAGGAGACATTGAACTAAGATAAGAAAATAGGAACCATCCGTTGTGGTCAACCAGGGAACCCTCTCCTCCCTCTCCTCCTCCCTCCCCTTCTCTCTCCCTCCTCCTGCTTTTTTTCTTGCTTTCTTTTTGTTTGCTTTCCTTTACTTACCCATTCAATGATACTTATGGAGTACTTAGTTTGTGCCAGTCTCAGGGAAGCATACTGGAGGAAGAATGAGGAGTTGTGCTTAAAAGGTGAAAAGATTAGTGGAGAGGGAAGAGAGTTTGTGTAAAGTTCTGGAAAAAAATGAGCAGAACACAAAAACAGAAAGTCATCTGGAACATAGAACAAAGCCTATGGACCACACTTTCTGAAATAAATTCCAGTATAATGCAATGGCTTCTGTCCTGTAAACCGTGGATGCCATGGAGACTATATTTTTCCCTATCACATGACACTTAGTCCATCTACCTACTATTATCTTTCAACTTGCCCCCAGTGACCACTACTCCTAAATGCCAAAGGACTAAAAGAAGTCCCCACTGCTTTTATCACTTGTTCTACCAATCAAATTGAGGGTCTGATGAGGCACATTATTTGATTGTTGTCTTTATTGTTCATCCATAAAAATGGCAACTTTATCATTTTCCACTCTCCATGACTCTAGCACTTAGTTTCCCTAAAATTGGTCAAGTAAGAAATAAAAATGGTGGCATAATTCACTGAGACATAAGGTGAGTTTAAAGTATATGGATTGGGAAGCTGAGAACTATTCTCTCCTGACAGAAGAATAAGTGAGATATGGCTGTGTTTCTGTGGTTGGGACTAAGCATATATTTGCAGAATACCACAGCCTTGTGAGAGCTGAGGGAACAACACGTAAGTCCCAATATATCGCCGTGGACCATATATTCCTCTTTTAGATGTAAAGGGGCTCATTAGAGTGATTATAGGAAAAAATACATTCTCACTGTGAATTTCTACATACCAGAGACTTCATTACTATAGCTCCTTTCTTGTGAGAAAGATAAAATCTCTCTTCCTCCAAGTATCCTTTCAGTAATAGGCTGAAGAGTTGTCCCAAAGATATGTCTATATCCTAATTTCCAGAATCTGTGAGTATTATCTTACATGACAAGAGTGAATATTATCTTACATGGCAAAATTGTGATTAAGTTGAAGATCTTGAGAGGAGGAGGCCATCCTGGGTTTTTGGAGTGGATCTTAAATGCAATCACATTGTGTCCTTTTGTGTGTGGGGGGGAGTTTTGACAGACACAAAGGGGTGCGAGACAGTGTGAAGATGGAGCAGAGAGAGATGGGTCACAAGCCAAGGAATGACAGCCAACACCTAGAGCTCCCCAAGAGAGGGTAGTTCTGCCAATGCCTTGATTTTTAGTCCAGGGAAACTGATTTTGAACTTTTGACCTCCATAACTATGAGAGATTAAACTTCTGTTGTTTTAAACCGGAAAGTTTGTGGTGATGTGTTACAGCAAACATAGGAAACAAATACATTCTCAAATTTTGGAAACTCTATTTCTGGAAGCATGATCCAACCAAAGGAAAATCAGGAATGTGAGTAAGCAAATAGCACATAGGTTGAATGTGATTGCTTGGTATGGTGACTCCAGAGGATGCTGTGCTTAAATTCGATTTATATACAATCCCATGCTGTGATTTAGATGACCTCTGTTGCTGCTCAGCTGCTTGCTTGTAAATGGTGTGACTCAACAGAAGTTAAAAGTATGTTTAAGCCACAAAAGGTAGGCGTTTGCTAAAAGTGGCTCTTTGTCTCCCAAACTCAGAGCTAGAAGAAATAGCAGAAATAGGATAGAAATAGATATCAGGCATTACTATGTCTCCTGATGACTTAGCAGATGTCATGGGGGCAAAATAGAGACTCAGAACTAGGGAAGCATGAGTAATTCTGGGTTAAATGAGAAAGATAAGCATATGGATGGCTGTTAGAATATAACTGATAGGTAAATAAAAGGTATAAGTTACAAAGGGAATAGGTGGGATACCAAACAGGTGGCAAAAGTGTGCTTAGAGAGTCGTAAAATATTTTGTGGACCTCAAACATGAGTAGGAAGTTGGCCATATAAGTTCTAAATTGTCCTTATTACCTGTTGGACCATATGAAAACCTCATTGCAAGCTATGCTCATCTTTTTTGTCTCCAAACGAATTGTGAGCTCTATGAATTCAATGACTCTACCCACCTGGTACCTTCAGATTGTAAAATACTTTCTGGACACATTATCGGGTATATTCATGAATAAATCAATAAACAATATTTAGAAGGGTGCATGGCTACTATTTACAGCTTAGAAGATGACAAGTTATCAGGTGAGCTAGTGATAGGGTTGTAATAATGCCTAATTCAGTTCCTAGGACATGGTCAGTAGCTGTAACTATAAGTCATAATATTTTATAAATAAAAATAATAAAACTGTTTAAAAGGCCTTTCCCATAACCTTGTAGATATCGAACACATTACTTGGATGTTTCTTGAAAATGTCCTTGTCTGGCATATCTGATTCTATTCCTTATTACATCGGAAGGAGTCAACACTTACTTAGATGTATATGCTTTCAAAAAAAAGAAAAAGAAAAGGAGTATGTGTTTTCAGGACAGGAATTGAATAAAATCTGAAATAGAGAAAAATACTATGGAGTCAAAAACTCCATACTTTCTTTTTAATTTTATTAATTAGTTTACTTGAAAAATAAGAGCTAATGTAAGAGCTAATGCATAGTGAAAGCTTTGTGCTCTTACCCTTTCTCTCAGCCTATAAATCAGACTCAAGCACAACATGGTAGCTTCTTTCTCCTTTCCTATTTCTATGACTTTCCTTTTCCAATGAAGCAGTAAGCAAAGCAGAGGTCAATAACAATGACTTTCATAAAAACAACACATGAAGAAAAAGCTGTTTTCCTTCCCTGAACTTTGAATGAACTTTAGTGACTGTTTCCTTAAATAAAATGTGGTATTTAATTGTTGAAAGCTTCTGCAAAAGCTGTCAGGTCTTTTTGTTGAAGAGTAGCTAAAAATATTTCCTTCTGTTTAGAAAAACAAACAAAATCAAAAGAATATTTCATAATCAAGACACATTTTGGGTGTTGAGTTGTAGAAATTCTTCATGTATTTTGGATATTAACCCTTTTAATGGATATGTCATTTGCAAATATCTTCTGCCTTTTCATTTTGTTGATGGTTTCCTTTGCTGTAAAGAAGCTTTCTGTTTATTTTTGCTTTTGTTTCCCCTGACTCAGAAGATATATCTAGAAAAATGTGGTTATGACCAAAGTCAGGGAAATTACTGCCTCTGTTCTCTTCTAGGATTTTTATGGCTTCAAGTTCTTCTCAACTTCTTATATTTATGTCTCTCATCCATTTTGAGTTTATTTTTGTGTATGATGTCAGAAAGTGGCCCAGTTTCATTCTTTTGCATGTAGCTGTCCAGTTTTCCCAGCACTATTTATTGAAAAAATTGTATTTTCTGTATTGTATAGTCTAGCCTCCTTTGACATAGATTAACTGATCATATAAATGCAGGTTTATGCTTGGGCCCTCTATACTATTCCATTGACCTACGTGTCTGTTTTTGTGCCAGTACCATACTGTTTTGATTACTACACTTTTGTAGTATTTCTTGAAAGCTGGAATTGTGATACCTCCAGCCTGTTATTCTTTCTCAAGACTGCTTTGGCTATTTCAGGTGTTGAGTGGTTCCATCCAAATTTAGGATTATTTGATCTAATTCTGTAAAAAATGCTGTTGGTATTTTGATAATGATTGCATTGAATCTGTAGATTGCTTTGGGTAGTAAGGCCATTTTAACAATATTAATTCTTCCAGTTCATGGGCATGGAATCAAACAGACATAACAAATCTTGGTGAGAATGTGGTGAAGAAATAACAAATGTTGATGAGAATGTGGAGAAAAAGGAACCCTCATACATGGTTGGTAGAAATTCACATTGGTATACGTACTTTGGAAAACTATATGGAGGTTCCTCAAAATATTAAAAATAGAAATACCATATGATCCAGTAATTCCATGACTGATTATTTACCCAAAGAAAACAAAAACACTTATTTGAAAAGATGTATGCACAACCGTGTATATTGCAGCATTATTTACAATATCCAAGATACAGAAGCAATGTATCCATAGATGAATGGATAAGGAAAACTTGGCGTATATGTATAGGAATACTGGTCAGCCACAAAAAAGAATGAAATCTTGCCATATATAATGGAATATTGCACAGCTTAAAAAATGATGAAATCTTGCCTTTTGCAATAACATGGGTGGATCTAGAGGGTACTATACCAACTGAATTAAGTCAGACTGAGAAAGACAAATACCATATGGTTTCACTCACACATGGAATCTAAAAAGCAAAACAAATGGATATGCAAACAAAGAAAAAACGTCTGACCTATAAATACGAAGAACGAACTGATCATTGCTGGAAGGAAGGGAGGTGGGGAAATGAGCAAAATGCGTGAAGAGAAGTGGAAGTCATAGGCTTCCCGTTATAGAATGAATAAGTCACAGGAACAAAAGGCACAACATAGAGAATTCGGTCAATGATGCTGTAATAGTGTTGTGTGTTGACAGATGATAGCTCCATTTGTGGGGAACATAGCATAATGTATAAACATGTTCAACCACTATGTGGTACAACTCAAACTAATCTAATATTGTGTTTCAACTATACTCAAATTAAAAACAAATTAAAAAGAACAAAATAAGACATATTTGATCACACAGAATATTTTTTCATGTCTCTTGATAAATGTTATATTGTTAGTCATTTTCTTTTAGTAGATACTTTTCTTTTTAAGTTGCATATCTGTCATTGTTATTTTAAAAATGTGAATATGTTTTTTCCAAATATAGAATCTCTTTGATCTTTAAGAGTCACCCATTCTTGTGACCTCAAATCTTAGTTCAGACTTTGCTCAGTGCTGGCACTGTAGAACGACATCATGTTAAAGTAATAATGTAGTTAATGTTTAAAACCTTGCTTTTTGATGAACATTAATAATTGAAAAAACAAAGGAATTTATGAATTATTGTTTTAAATATTGGAAGCTAGACTTTGTAAACATTCTCATGTCTGGAATGAAATTACACCTGTCAATACAAATTAAATAGAACCAATTCATGTATTAGTAAATTAATATTTGTATTGATTCCCTAAATCAGAATCACATATATGGTGATATATTATTTATTGAACTGTATAAAAATTTCTGTTTTAATCAGCCAGATATGTTCTCTAGACAACATTTATTGGTGTAGATCCTTTTTAAAGTAAAATTTGAAGTAATTGTCATTTTTCACCCGTTAAGTAAAACAGACATAGAAATTTATGAAATAGGGAATGTGGTTTTCCATGACATTTAAAACTTCATATGCACATCATAGCAAGGAAAACATTAGTGATAAAGCAAAAAAAATTGAACACTGGAAGTCCATATCTGTAATTATAAGTGCTAGAAACTTAAGCAAGATAATTAAGCTCCCTCCAACTCTCTATTTCTAGCTTCAGAATTTGAAGACTAGGGGCGCCTGGGTGGCACAGCAGTTAAGCGTCTGCCTTCGGCTCAGGGCGTGATCCCGGAGTTCTGGGATCGAGCCCCACATCAGGCTCTTCCACTATGAGCCTGCTTCTTCCTCTCCCACTCCCCTTGCTTGTGTTCCCTCTCTCTCTGGTTGTCTCTATCTCTGTTGAATAAATAAATAAAAAATCTCAAAAAAAAAAAAGAATTTGAAGACTAACACATATTGTATATGATTGCTAAAATAATAGATATTACTGCAATATATGAGTCTAGCATGTAATAGACTATCAACACACATGAAAACCTAACCTTTAATTTGTGTGAGTACTTGACTCAGTTCTAAAATATTGTTTGATGAAATTTTATTGGCTTGAAAACGAAAAATAACTTTCCAGCTCTTCTTCCAATGAATACATTTATACATACTTGATAATTAGGTAATTGGTTTATCATACTCAAGATTGTGAATTCCCAATCTGTTGATCTGTATTTTGCTGGAAGTAGATTTATGGACATTTCTAATCCATAATAACTCCACCAATGACTAAATCTTACACAATCAAGATCCTTTGCAGTTGAATATACTTTTTGCGTAGCTAAATAAAGACAGCTTTAGTAATTAAAATGATGTTTGAAATTAATTATGTGGAAACAGTACGGACTACAATCTGGATTTGACGTCATCTACATTTTATACATTTTAAACCTTTATTACTCATTCAGTCCATTGGGGATCAGATTGAGAAAGAGATTATAAGTGTCATTTATAGTACTGTCTATATTGAAATTTGAAGTTGTTCATTGATGTCTTTAATAAATGTGAATATGCTCACTGCTTAATAAAAAATTACTTGATGGACTACATCACTCAATTATTGTAACTTGTCCATGATTCAAATCTCACAATGATAACATAGCTTTAAAGTAAAGTCAGGGAAACATTCTTTGACAGGAAATTAGCCTCACTAATTGGTTTATTGTGTTAACAAGATCTATGTTCAAATATACTGGTTGTTGAAATAAACCTCACTTAAATTGTATGCTACTTAAGTAGCAATATAACTCTACAATATTATTTTAAGATTTGTTCAAAGAAAGTTTGAAATATTATAAATTATCCACAGCTCTTTAAAGTCTAAATTCTGATGTTTAATTTTATTACTCTGTAAAAATTATGCTCTCTAAATCACTAATTACTTTGATTTTCTGGCAACACTACTGTATAAGTTGATTTGGTAAATACAGTTCATGATAAGAATTTATTACTATGATCAATTTTTAGAATGCATTCAATTTATGCTACGAATAGTTTTTAAAGATACATTTTATTAATTACTCCTAGTACTGAATTTTGAAATACATCTATAAGTGAGCTTTTTCTATGAATCTTAGTTCTTTGTAATATACAAGGAACAAGTAGAGTTTCTGCTCATATTGCAGAATAAACTATGCCAATTTATTTTTAATATGTATAGTTTAGCAGCTATAGTTAATAATGTTTTCTCATATAAATAAATGTTTGTTTTGTATTTGTAGAATATATCTTTTTACTTAAAATTAAAATTGATTGCTTATGCCTTGATTCATTGCTTAAATTACTATCACACACAGTACAAAAATCACGGGAAGCAAATAGTGGCCACTACAGTTTTAATGCATTCTGTATAGGACTTTTGAAATTTCACATAATTGTCTGCCCTAAAAGATAATTTCCTGCACTTGCTAATACCATCTGTCCTTTTCTAAGACGCATGGCAAAAAAAAAAAAAAAAAAAGTAATAAGGAAAGCCTTGATTCTTGAAGAGTTATGGCCAATAGGGAATGAATCATAAGTTGTTAGTTGTGTCTTAAGTAAGAATTCTTCCACAAGTCTGGCAGAACTTGAAAAACTGACTGCTCAAGGGAATTGAAGTGTTAGGTGTATTAACCAGACAAGAAATACATCACATCAGGCTGTCCTCAGCTGAGATATTCACAGAATATCTGTGTTCACTTGAATGTCATTTTATCAGATTAGAATAAAATTCTTTCATTGAAACAAAGTTAATTTAAGTGCATATAGAAAGAAGCAAATACACATAAGGAATTAAGACTTGAATACTGATGATTCCCCTCCTAAGGTAAATATATAATAAATAAATTGGCATTTTTTCCTGCTTGCATATTTATGGCCTAAAGAAATGAGGATTAATTATGTGTGATGTCAGATTTAGGAACTACAGAGTTGTAGACAAAATATATAATTATTTACCGTATAAATATGATACATTTTTTATTTTTATCATTTATTGATGATGCTTTTTGATATTATAATACGAGTATCCTTTAATTCTTAGGTTTACTTTCATAGAAATTACTGCCATGTTTTATCTTCCCTCTTTCATTAGTTATCACAAGACTGGGCTTCCTACTTTCATTTGCTACCTTGAGATAGCTGAAGTTTACACCTTCAGCATTCCAGCCTGTCTCTTGCTCCACTCAACATCATCCTTTACACCATAATGATATATTTGTTTCACTTGGTAACACTGTCAAGCTCTAAAATCATAACATATGGTGCTTATGCACTGTCTATGCTTCTAATTTTTGAGTGTCTTTGTATAAGTAATTTTATTAAAGATTTATAGGCTCATGGAATGCTCAAGATCAAATGACCCATACTGATGAAGCTTAGCATCATGTAAGGGAAGAAATTAAGACCCAGGGAGGTTACTGACTTGTCAAAACTGATTAATGACATGGTCATGTATAAAAATTAAATCAAGATTTTTTTTTTCCTGCTATAACCATTTTGGTAGCATCATTTGTGCTCTTTCCAAAATCAATGTAAATCCTAAAACGTGGACATTGTGTTCAAATTATCTTGTTAAAAGGCACAACATGATTAACTAAACAGAAAACCAAATAGACCATAATTGAATAAACAGATGTAGCAGTAATTAACATAGTAGTTATTAGAAAAATAAGAGACTGTTGAGCTTTCATGTGTGACTGCTGCTTTGAGTCTCAACACTGAAGACCAGAGTGAAAGGTAAATCAGGAGCACAGGAGACAGCTCAGGTAATAAGATGGTACAACTCAACTGCCTCAAAATAAGTCATGTAAAGGAGCACTAGCTATAGTATAAATTCTTTTGAGTAATTTAATTTTCCACCTACTAGAAGCATAAAAACAGGTATATTCTTATGAAGCTAACTTAGTGCCTGAATAAGATTTTGAGAAAAATCCTTGTTTTTATCTGTCATAGATTATCATTCAATTGCTTCAATTCTTTGGGTTCAAAAATACAATTTTTTGCTCTTTAAGGGAAAGGATCATGGCCACATATAGGATGCCATTGTAAAGTCAATAAATAAATTTTTAACTCAAGTCTTCAAAATTGAAGTATGTATTTTTGAAAAACAGTTCTTTTAAAGGTAGACCTTTAAGAAGTTTATTCTAGCAGAGTTGCCATTGAAAGAGTAGTTTCTAAATAATTCTAAATAATTGAATTTTGTACTTCATTAAGGGAGGAAATTTTATTGCCCCATTTGATAATAATTCAAAATAATTAACTGCTAATTGTTTTTGGTATATCAAAAAATTAGGCTTACTTTCAAAGGTTAACTATCTTTTACATTTGGAATACTCAAAATAATATGCCTAGTGATGCTTTTGCTTATGGTAGTTTCTTACATGTCATTCCTCCTGCTATGGATGCCAGACACTCATTCCGATAGCCTGAGCCAGCTGTGCCTTTTCCTAAGCCCTTCACTCTGCCCATCTTTGGCTGCCCATCTTGGACTTCCTTGACTGTCTCTCACTTAAAGCACAATTGTTCTTCCTTAAATAGGACCTTCAAAATGTAATTAAAAATCAAAAAAAAAAAAGATAATCTCCACTTATATGTAATTATATATTACATATATAATAATATAGATAGTAAATTACTATCTATAGATAATAAATACATAGATAATAAATTAAACCTGAGACATTTTCAGTTATAACATCTACCTCACTAATTTTCCTAAGAACAAGACAAATATTTTAATACCAAGATTGTGAGTAATGTTACTTCTGAGGAGCATTCCTGATACCAAATTAAACAAATTCTCAATCACATGACAACTTTGGTAAAGTAGACTCTGGGATGCAAAAATGTCTTCCATGCTGGGGATGTACTATATGGTAACTAATTTAACAAAATAAAAATTATTTAAAAAATTGTCTTCCATGGTGAATAGAGTGAGTAGAGATGCCATATTTGGCTAGCTGTCAGGTGAAGCACTAAGTGCTAAGGGGGAGCAAGATGTTTGCAAAGACTTGCCCAACTCCTGCCTTTAGAAGTGGTCAGCATTGCTCAGAATCCTAAAGCCTTTGTGAACGATAGCTTATTTGTCCTCTGGTGTCCACCATGTTATATTGTTTATTTTGTTTTCACATGTAAATCCTTTATTTTTTTCAATTATAGATGTTTTGATTTTTGAAAAAAAGAAAGTACATGCCTTATCTGTTTATACCTGGTGATTCCAGTTAGTACATTGCTAATTAATTTATGAATTTGTAGAAGTATTTTTTAGTCAAATAAGATTCCTAAAAATTCATTTGTATTTATACCTTAATTCTAACATGAATACATGGCTAGAAAAAGTATATTCTATATTGACCTTTATGTGCTTAAGTGTAATTTGTCTTTCAACAGAAAATGAAATAATTCATTTTCTTCATGTGTAAATTACATCAGTCTGAGATGATTTAAGAACACATAAAACTATATTTAGAATTTCAGATTTCAAATTTAGGCTCAAATTTTCTAGACTATTTTGTTAAATATAGAGTCTATTCTGTAAAGACTGTCTTACGATGACAAAATGCTAAGTGCTTTCTTTTGGATTTACTGAATATAATAAAATGTTCATGATTCACTGTTCATTCTCCAGGTGTTATGGTATGAATAGTATATATTAAAATATGAATTTTGGTTAGCTTACCCTCATCTACTGCATTTATTCAAAAATAAACATAAGTAAATTACTGGTTTTAGAAATGGCATAGTTTGGCATCAACTCCTATTCAAAATGCTGGTACAAATATATGTAACATTATAATGTTTATAGTGTTGATGATACTTCAGCAAATTCTAACTAGGATGAAGTTTAAATAAAAAATACCATTTTTATTGATGTACTTTAGGAATAAGAAAGCAATGCTGGCTTTGAAGGGAATAAGGATAACTAAAGACTGAACTTGGTAATAATTCTCTTAAGGTACCTGATTGCATAATTTTATGCTTTATTTTGATTATACAATGTGAAAGAATAATGCGAATAGAATGCATTTTTTATTTCCCTCTGCTCTATTTCTGTAATTTATAAGTTTGAAATGGCATAGAGTAATAATGTTCCAAGTTTTCCAGTTATTGTTTAATTCCCATTAGAATTCTGTGCCAATTATTTAATCAGTAATAGCCCCATGGTTATTTTTCCCATTTTTTTCTTATGACATGAACTCTATGGCCAGACATTTTAAATTTTAAGTAGTCTTTGGGCAAAATTTACAAAATTGAAATAAAGAGAAATGTTTAGAGCTATGATAGTTTCATGAAAAATTTTTGAGAGAAGCAGGGTTGGGGCGGGGGAGAAGATAAAAAACCTTTTCTCAATGTCCATCCAAATTTTATCAAAATTTGAAACACATAGTTTGAACTTCTTTCCCTATAATAAAAAGTAATACTATATTTCTTAATAGTATTTCAGGATTACTTTTTTGTAGGTTGACTTATTTATGACAAAAATGAAAAGGAAATAGAAGCAAATATTTCTCGTAAAACATCTTTTCTCATCACAATAGACACATGAAATTACTGTCTCTATAAACAATTTTAATGAATAAGAATGAGTACTGATTTACTAAAGAATTTCTGAATATTGAATGTTTTTGAATAGATTCCTTGTTGCTTTGCTTCTTAATTCTTAGCACTTTACCCGCTGTACGTAAATTGTTCACACAAGTAGGCAGAGCAATAAGCAGTTTAATCAAAGTGGAAAAACAAATAATTCTAAGTGTAGGTAACAGAAAAGAATGGGTTTTCCCAAGTTATTCTAGATCAAAGCCTCAAAATGGATCTATTTTGAAGTATTTCTATATAATAAAAAAGAGGATTGGCTATCACTAAACCTATTAATTTGGCTTTCTAAATTTTAGTCATTGCTGGAAAGTTCTTTATTGCTGTTTTCTCTCAAAATAAGCACCTCTTATTTCCAGGCACATTGGGTATACCTGAGGAATTTGGTGTTCTTTTCAGTTACTGTTCTTCATGAAATAGTTCTCTATTGCCAAGCAATTGTTGCTTCTGTTTCTGGGATTATCAAAAACACATCACAGCTACAGATTAAAACAAAAAAATCTGCATCATGACACATAACTATGTGACCAGCAGAATATTTCAAAGGAATATATTCTTATTTTTTATGGGAAAATCTTGATATATGAAATAAAAGATTATAATGAAGAATGCATACTGATTAATAAATTGAAAATGAGCATGGAGTTTACAGATTATAATTTATCTTCAGGAGTTGGAATGACATGAAGAAAAGTCATGACGTTAATATCAATTTATGTATTTTAAAAAATGCACTAAGTATGGTTATCGTTGTTGTTTGACAGCATGAAAGATGCAGGAGTCGGCCATAAGCAATGGAGGGGTCCCGTATCATCCACCTGTAAGCAGTGCCCGGTGGTCTATACCAACCCCGTGTGTGGTTCAGATGGCCATACCTACTCTTCTCAGGTAAAGACAATTACAGTCATTTTGTATGAAACACGTAATATGTATTTACTATTAAATGAATAAAATTATCAGTTCTCCCATGTAGTCATCCAAATAATTTATATAGCTCCTAAAACAATGCAAATAATCTCGTGGGTTTGGAATCTGACATAATGTGTATTTGTTTCTCCTATATCAGAATTTTTAAAATTTGAAATACTAAATTTGTGAACACTTTGAGCACTCCAGTATTAAAAGCAACATTTCCTTTGTTGCTACTATGAAAGAGGTCAGAAATGTAACCATGTCATACCATAATGTTAACAATTATTATCATTATAACAGCAATAGCAGCTACCATCTGTCATTATCATTACTTCTTTTATCTCATGTTATTTCCTATAGTATTACTAGAAAACCTCCAAAAATTCTTTTAACAAATGAGAAAACTAAATATCAGAAAGATATAGCAAAGTTCACATATTTACTGACATTGAAACCAAGATGTGTTGCCATCTCTGATTTTGTGTCTCTGTTCTCTCCTCTACATTATTCTGCCTCTTTATGTGGTGTCCCATATTATTCATATATATAGGAGATTTTATTAACTTTACCTAATAAGACATTGACAAGTTGTCTTTAATTATGTGACAGGATGGAGTGTAGGCTCACAAGCTCTTACATGAAACTTTGGGGCCAGATAAATTTATGAAATTAGATTTTTCAAAAATACATCTTTTTGGGGGCACCTGGGTGGCACAGCGATTAAGCGTCTGCCTTCGGCTCAGGGCGTGATCCCAGCGTTATGGGATTGAGCCCCACATCAGGCTCCTCTGCTATGAGCCTGCTTCTTCCTCTCCCACTCCCCCTGCTTGTGTTCCCTCTCTCGCTGGCTGTCTCTATCTCTGTCAAATAAATAAATAAAATCTTAAAAAAAAATACATCTTTTTTAGAAAAGATAATGTAGCATATTGTACCGTGTCTCCAGTGGGACCTTGCCCTTTTATTAAACATATTAATATCTTATTAAGGAACTAGATGAATATTCACATCAATACATGAAAACTACAAAGTAACTTTACCTCAGTTCATATCTGAGTTTGCTTACTGCAAGGGGAGTTCCAAAAATATTTAGCTACATGAACATTTTGTTTTGTAGATACCTCTTTATGAACCATCCCTTCTCCTAGCAAATATGTCCTCGCAAGTTTCACTTGCATTTATAATCATTAATTTTAACAATAGCACTGCAATAATAAGATAGACTCATTCAGTCAATAAATAGATGCATAGTACTTATTTGGTGCTAAGTACTGTGTTATCTTGGTGAAAATCAAAATATAAGTGTGGTCAAGGTTGTTTGAGAGGTAATCGTTCCTGAAATGTGCTAATTTGCTGAGGTTTTAAAGGTGTGTATTGCTAGGAGAGAATGGAGAATTTTACTGGTCATTTCAGTATGACCTTGATCTTGGTGCATTCATCATGGTCTAGAGTCTCAGCTTTGCAAGTTAAGAAAATTCATGTTTTTGGCACAAGGGAGAATGAATCTATCTCATATTATCAAATCCTACATGATAATGTGTAAATCATGATACTGATTTATTCAATGACAACGAAGGTTGCAGTTGTAATATTCAGATTGGTGGGTAGAGCTACATGGCAAGCAAGTTTTAATCTTAATTGTACTTGATGAACACTGATGACTGAACAGGTTGAATCAAGGGAGGGACTGTAATTTTTACTGGCATCTAGCTAGGATAAGCCTGTCTTTCTTCAAAATTAGAAGTAGATGTGGTGGAGGTACTAGTATGTTTATGTCCAGGGTGTCCCTGGAGTGTGCTAACATTAGTCTACCACCTGCTTAAGGGGATCTCTTAAGGATGCTCCTAGTGGATGATCAGTTTCTTGAATTTAGTTTCACAGAACACAAAGTTATAATCATGAATGATTTCTTCCTTTTGGAACCATACAGGAGGACTTGCTTGATGATTTTGGAGAAATACAATCATATTCCCATCCAAGATTAAATATACCTATTATAAGGAGATTGATTCACATGTATTTCCAATTCTGTGGGGTTTTCCCACTCTTCT
The DNA here is from genome assembly GCF_023065955.2 of Ursus arctos. Lineage (NCBI taxonomy): Eukaryota > Metazoa > Chordata > Mammalia > Carnivora > Ursidae > Ursus > Ursus arctos. The sequence continues at coordinate 53,268,169 of NW_026622775.1, read as the reverse complement.
TCTTTTTTACTAAGCACCCTTGAAGACCCCCCCAACTTACAAATCATATGATTTTATGAATATTGTTAATAAAACCATTCTAAGTAATCTATTGAATTGTAACCATTCTGAGTAATCCATTGAATAATAAATATTGCTTTATTATTTTAATATTTATTTGCATACATATCACTTTCAATACATGTCTTGTTGACAAAAAAAAAAAAAAAAAAAAAAGCGAAAAGAACGTGGTTCAAATGAATATGAGCTTTTAGTAAGTCCCAAATCACCATCCTCATTTCTGTTGATTCTAATTTAACGTGGTGATTTTTCCACTTTGGACCACCAATACTCAGAGCAGTGAGGCTGAGCTGTATAAAACAGTGCAAAGTAAATGGAGATCTTAGCCCAGTAAGAACTTCTATTAAATGATTCTTAATAATACTTTTTAGAAGTTTATAGAATTTGAAATTCAGAATAAGGCCCTTACCTTTTTTTTTTTTCTTCTTTTTTCTATAAGACAAAGTATTGCCCTAGGCTATTTAGATACTGGATCAAGAATAAAGACCACAGAGGCCTTCTTGAAATGGTAATTTTATTTTTTCTCCTGCATCTACTTACCACATGTAAGTAGAAGATTGGTGCAGGGGTCACTGATATATATTTTGGGTCTTATATTACTCAACTTTGTCAATAGGCTTAGCAAATTCTGACAGGGAGAGACTTAAACAGCTTTGGGGGACTCATGGGCATTTGCATTCATAGGAATGGTGAACTCCAAGTTCTAGGGTTAGTATGGTCCCTGAAACTCCTTACCTGAGGTTTCCAATCCCTCAACTAAGTATTCCCGAAATGTTCAATGTTGGCCAGAAGCCCGGTACTATCAGCCCAGAGCGTGGGACCTTACGTCCAGGGCGGAAGCCCAGTCCTGTTCTCTGGGTCTTCCTGTCATCTTTCCGTATTTTGGCTCCCTTGCATATACAGTTGTGTGTTTGTTTTACTACTACAAATAATTTTCTTTCAGATTCTATTTTAGATCCACAATGTTTCCTCATTACCTTCAGCTCACTTTATGGAGAGGAAGTTAGAAATCATGTTTCCACTGTACAACTTAATTGGAGATGAGGTCATTACAAAATACAATAGGTGCAGGAGTTGAGGTATGGGGTGAAAAAGAGGCTATCACAAGGTATCCAAAGGAAGACTTTAGTCAAATACCCTAACTAAGATATAATTTTGGAAAGTACATTTCATCACACAGTGTGACCAATTTGGAATATTTATTTTATTGGAGTTCAAGCTCTCGACTTATCAGCTTGTCTGCTAGAAATCCTCAGCAGAGTATTTTAAAAATGTACACAAAAAGACAAAGGAAGGATGAAAAATTATGAAAAAATTGATTTACTTGAAAAAAATATTGGAACTTTTGTGATTTTTCATAAGAACTATTTTTGTAACATCTGATTTTTTTCCTATGAAAAAAAAACGATTGACACTTTTTATAGAAGACTGGTCCATCTTTCTTTTTAAAAGAACAAATGTTTTCTGAATTCTTTTAAATGCAGCCATGCCAGAAAAATCAAAATATAAGTGTGTTCAAGGTTATTTGAGAGGTAATCATTCCTGAAATTGACACAAAAGATAAAGGTCTTTGTTTCTTTACTTCAGGCAAAGTCTATCTTGATTGTATTGCTTCAGTAAGAATTAGGAATTGTTCTCCAATACAGCATCCATATTAGACCATGGATATATTTGTCACTGAGTTGTGTAAAATGGATACTACATTTGCTGGGCAGAAGTCAATAAATAATATTAATGTTTTAGAACTCAGCATAGCATCGGTAATATAAACTCCCTGGGGACAACACACTGGATGATTTTGAACTTTTTTTTTTTTTTTCATACTTAGTTGTGCACTGCTTGGCAATTGGACTTAATAATGGTGAATTCTTTAGGAATTAACATTGTTTATAAGAAATTGTGTGTGTGTGTGTGTGTGTGTGTGTGTGTGTGTGTGTGTGTTCAGGGAAGGCAAGTAGAAAGCTTAACCATTTTATACTGAAGCTCCCAACTCTGGCTACAGACATGCTACTTAAATGGGTATGGGGTTGGATCCTGTGAATCTAAATTTGAAAAGCCTTTGGATAATTTTTTTTTTTTAAGATTGTATTTATTTAAGGGAGAGAGACAGATAGTGACAGAGATAGAGTGTGAAAGCACAAGTGGGGAGGAGAGGAAGAAACAGGCTCCTGCTGAGCAGGGAGCCCTATGTGGGGCTTGATCTCAGGACCCTGGGGTCATGACCTGAGCTGAGGATAGATGCTTAACTGACCGAGCCACCCAGACACCCCTCCTTGGGTGATTTTTATGTGTGGGCATACTCGAGAACCACTGTTGTATCCCTTCAGATTCTTGCATCCCTACAGATTACTTTTGAATTCTTATTGTTTAAATAAACTAGAACAACAATAACATTGATGGGGAAGCATTTACTTTTTGTTGCATCTTGAGAAAATTCCATTTTGTTTCAACATACTGTTATGTCTTATTTTTCTTTATTTTTTCCATATTTGAGGCATTCTATTACTTTCTCTTAATAATAGTTGCTAATTCTAGTAGCCCTCTGTACATTGTAAAAGATAAAAAGTTTCTTGACACCTCACCATTTTGATGTGTTGTATCTATTAATATTTAGTATTTAATGATCCGATGTACCTTCCTCTGAATACTTTGTCTAAGCTGAGATAATTTTATGCTGGGAGAAATAGATACTGTTCCTATTTGAACTGCTTTTCACTGTAGGCTAGGTTGTACTTTTGGCTTAGGTATGCCAACTTGATCAAAATTACCACTCCAGCATGTTAACAGAATCATTTACTGGGAGAAGCGCTTATAAAACCACTGAACATTAGAGGAAATAATATGACTGAACTTTATCATAAAATCTGAGATTTGAAAGGAACTCAATAGGACATCTAGTACAAACTTCTACACAACATGCTGGTGCCTGATAAGATATCATGTTCTGTGAGATAAATGTCTATATTTGTGGGGAGTTCTAATTGTCAGAAAAGCTTTCCTGCCCTTACATTGATTTGGCTTCCAACACTCCCAATTCCTACCCCCTCAGCATATATTGAAACACAAAATGCAACCTCTGTTGTTTTCAGTTGTTGGGAAATAAGTGAATTCCTAAATTTTTACTTAAAATGTAGCAAGAATCTAAAAGACAGCCTTATGGGTAGAATATTATTTAATTTTTACAAAACTCAATTCCCTGCCCTTTAGGATTTTTTTGCACATATTTATTTAGACATGAACTTTGTAAAGAATATTCACCTTCATTGGATCTGAGACATTCAACAGTGTTTTCAAGGAAACCCAACCCTGCATTATGCACTGATATTTAAGCATATTAAGTCATATTTAATTAAATTATACAATTATGATATTAACTTATTGGAACAGACTTTAGGAACAAAAAAAGTGAAGTTATGATAAGCATAAAACTCAGCTGACAGAAATGAGAAAGTTTGGAGTCATTTATTAGTGTTCGGTGTTTAGCATTCTATGGACAATAGTTATTTCCTGGGATGTCAACTGAAGGTGAACTTTGAATGTAATTTTCTTGTTAACCAAAAAAATATTCATTCAGGAGAAACTAACTAATATGTTCTTCTTCTGTAAATATTACATGTTTGGGTTAAATATCACTACCAAATAAAGGTGAAATATAATTTCTTAATCAGTTGAATATGAACAAGTAGATATAATCACTAAATTTTCATAAGGAAATTTCATAAGGATAATATCTAGTAAAAATAGATTCTAATTATTTTGCTCTTCAATCCTGAATTTATTTTTTTCTCAGACTAGTCTACATGTATGCAATATGAAGTGTTGAGTATTTAGTGTTTTATATATACTAATTCATATTATTAGTGTATTTAAATGTACACAAAAAGGTACGGGAAATAATTTATAGCAATGAATGATTTTTGTTTTCCAAAAAGAAAAAGGAAAATGAAGAAAATTAAGTTTAAACATGAAAAACATGTGACATGTCTATAAAAGGATTCTTAGAGCAAACTAACTGCTTCTATTGTTAAATATTCAGACAATTCTTCCACCTTCTCAGTTATAAATAATGCAATATGTTATTGCTGTGGCAGTGGACACTTTTGCCTTGCTTCTAAATTATTTCACTAAATCATTTTTCTGCAACTTGTATTATACTGAAGAAATTTAACCTCATTTTTATTTTCTAGTATAGTATACTTTAACACTATAATTATCTTTGGAAGGCAACTTGCTTGAAGTTAAGTGAGCACACTGTATTTTTGAGTGTTAGTGCTCTAATCTCTCTCCATACTCTAAATATCCGCCCCTTCGTCTTCAGGAGATTGCTTTATGGATTATGTTATACCTCTCTCTATAACTTCAACACAGATATACGCATACTTTCTTGGCTTATTGAAGACTCTTGAGTTGTATATGTTGGTAGCTGTGATTCAATGAGTCTGGGATAAAGTTTCAACTAACTCCTAAATTTATATTTTGATGTATTTTTGAGATTATAACATTTTTATTTTTGTGTTAGTGACTCTGCTGAAGTGGCCTTTCACAAAACTCAAGTGATATTATATGTTTTAATTATTTATTTATGTATTTATTTATTTTTAACTCTGGTAGGAAGATGAAAAGTTGGCAAATCTATGTTTCACACATTTGTCTTTGAAATATTGATAATCAGTAAAATCTAAAAGATTTTGATCCAGTCATATGTGGCTGCAATACCCTTTTCAGTGACTATGTGGCAGATTATATATTTTCCCACAATCTCTGTAGATATACTCTATGATCACTGTATGTTGTAATGTCTTTAATTTTGCTCCACCCTGCATGTGCTCTACCAAGGAAATTAGTTTTGGTATGTGAATTGGCAATGAATTAAATTTTTGAGATTAAATATGCTATTGCATTTGAAGCAAGCCAGTTAAACAAAAGCAAATTGAAACTGGGAGGCAAGAAATTATAATATAGAGGGGCGCCTGGGTGGCACAGCGGTTAAGCGTCTGCCTTCGGCTCAGGGCATGATCCTGGCGTTATGGGATCGAGCCCCACATCAGGCTCCTCTGCTGGGAGCCTGCTTCTCCCTCTCCCACTCCCCCTGCTTGTGTTCCCTCTCTCGCTGGCTGTCTCTCTCTCTGTCAAATAAATAAATAAAATCTTTTAAAAAAATTATAATATAGAAACTAGGAGAAATAAAAGACTATCAATAGCTAGAATCAGGAAATTTGAAGATGAACACCTTGCAAAAGAATGTTAGAGTAGGTTTTATATGAAAATATTGTGATGTAGATGAATTGGAAGATCGTCTAAACAGGTATACCACCAGTAAAAATAAAGTGGGAAGTATATGTCATTGAGAACTAAGAATATGAAAAGTAACCTATTTCTCTCTGAAGTAGCGTTGGGTAATAGGCTATTATTATGGTATAATATTTATACCTTTGAACTTGCTCTATTATGCATTGGGGTTTTGGGACTACACTACCTCCAAGCAGAGGTTAGGAAAGCTCCAGTATAAGAAATAAAAGTTAAGGGATTTTACGTAGGCAGTATTCCTGATACTTGGAGCCCCAACATAAATTCTTTCTGTAGAAAAGTATTGGTAATTCAACCTCCTAAGGATTCTCCAGATTTTATTCTGCCAACTCTTTGCTTACACATAAGTAAATAAATATTACAAATGGAAGTGAAATGCTTATATAACACAAATAAACCAATAAACAAAATGAGAAAAGACAACATGAGCAAGAATGAACAATGCCAAAAACAATATTAGCACAACCATGTTTAAGTTTCAGATATCTAAAATACTAAAATCGTTAGACAAATAATTAGGTATATTGAAACATACAGATACTATATAAAATATTTTTAATGTTGAATGTTTAAAGACAAAGTGGTATTGAAATATACAAACAAAACCAATATAATTTCAAAAATATTAAATTTGTAAAAGAACAAAATATAATTTATTCAATTAAAATAAAACTTTTTAATTAAAATTAAATGGCTAGATTAAATATCAGATTAGATGAAGAAAATTAATGACCTACAATATATGTGTGTATGTGAATATAGGTGTATATGTATAAAACAGAAAATATACTTAACAAGAATAAGCTGTTATATATGTAATTATATATGTTTGTGTGTATTTCAGAAAAACAGCTCACATATTTCAGAAAATACTTCAGAAAAATTATGCAAAAAGGGAAATAAAGAATAGGAAATATAATTAAAATGTATAAAACATTATTCTGAAAACTAAAGGAGAAACCAGAAACAATAAAATGGAGCAAAATAATAAAAGAAAAATTGAACATTTTCCAGAAATGTTGGAAGGCATGAATCCACAATATAGGAAGTACAATGTGTACCAAGTAAGATAAATAAGAAGAAATTCAAATCTAGATACATTTTAATAAAATGACAGATTATTAAATAAAATCTAACCAGAAAACAAAAGTTTAAAATATTATATCATTACACCAACAAAAATTATCTCAACAGGATTAATGGGATTTTAAAAACAGTGGAAAAATGCACTTAAAGTATTGAAAGAAAATTTTTAAAAATTCAAAATAAGTACTTCAGAGGAAACTGTCATCTGAATTTTCTACACAAAAGTGCTTGAAAAGATTGTACAGAACAAAATAGCCAAGGCCTCTGATTGCAAGATATGCAGAAATATGAGTGACCCATGAAGACTTACCTCCAAACAATATCCCATTTCTCATTTCCACATCTTTTTGGCTTTCAGAGAATTTACCTATAAGTTCACTCCATCAAACATTTCAACTCATATGATCAACAGATGCTGGGACCACATTTACTTATTTTGTCTCATGCGGTATTTATATAAGGCTAACAGCAAGGAAGCTCCAAGCAGAAGAATGAAACGAACCTACAGACAATATTGACCTCAACAATGTCTCCCTTCCCACTCTGGGGTCCTGGCCCAATCACCTGAACAAATTCCACGAACCATCAAGGTTTACTTTAGAAATCTAGGTGGCTTTTGCCTCAATTTTCTGTCTTAGTCTTTGTGCTTGGCTTGAGGATTTAAGCCAGGTGTAGCAGGATGCGTTAGTGATTGCACAGACTCCCACTTGGCCTGCAAGGAGGAACCTAGGACAGTTGCCAAAAAAAACCCCTGGTCAATGAATTGAGGGTGACCTGAATGCCTTCTAGGAACAATGTGGTAACATTGATCACTTCACTTAAGATCAGTGACAAATTTATATCAACTTTTCTAATTGGATACCTTGTGTTATAGAGAGAAATTCCTGCAAGGTGCTCATAAAAAATGAGTCCGGTATGCCACCTGGAACTGAATAACTAAGTGTAGATTCGTTTAGGAGAGATCTAGGTTTTCTGAGAACTACCTGATCTGGTGCTGCTTCCTAAACAGGTCAAGTTCTCTTAGACCACTGCTGAGGTGCAAATCACCGTGTTTTTTGTACGGAGGCATATTCATGCCTGGATTCCATTCAAGAGAACAGTCCCAGCAGTGCACATGGTGTCCTGCAAACAAAATATTATTAAAACTGGTGTGACCTGCAAGTAAGAACTACATTTTTCTGGGACACAGATTGACAGTACATCAAATGTGACCTTCAAGCCCACTCGAAGATGCTTGATTTTCCAATTGAATTAGAATAATTGATTCTACTCCTTGTTTTTGGACTGATGCTTGAAAGCAGTCTGTTCAGCCTGTCCTATTTTTTGAAGCAACCAACTGATGGCATTGAGCCATCTCACTGAATGACTGAGAATGAAGGTGGGAAAAACTTCGGGAGGTATTGGCAGGTGCTTTGTGTGGGAGGTTCAGGAGCTGGTGCCATCCCTTCCTCTTTCTGATAGATTTCTCAGGTTAAGCAGAATAGAGAAGGAAATGTCTAGGGAAAGGAAAATCCAGCAGTTAAGTTTAAGGCACTTGCAACGCCTTGGGAAAACCATACAAGGGCACATTCCTAGAGGAGGAAAGAAATAAGGATGGCTCTGAAAGACAAAAGATCATTAATGTCTCTCCCTTGGCCATTTCTCTCAGGGTCTCATGTGTTCCCTCCCTTTGTGCTGAGGTTGTTGTTCTCCCTCCATAAACACAAAATTAGTGCGCCCCATTACAGAAATTAAAATTCCCCATTTCTTCCTCTCAACTTCTAAACTCTATACATAAATATCACACCTATAGGAGTCCAGTCCAGCAGGGACAAGGGAAGTAAAAGTTAGAGAGACACATTGTGTTCCCAACTTTGAGCTGCATGGACTACTGTCAGGGGACTTAGTGAACAGTGCGATCCAGGACCATGTCAATCCAACAAGACAATCCAGGTGGCTGAGTCAGAATTAAGCTTAAACTCCCAAGGTCCCCTTCGGACAGCCTGTCACCTGCAGGGTACAACAACCAGGCCAGCCTGAGGTTGCTATCAGAAGAAGGAAGGCAAACACCTGAATATTTAAAATAGGTATCTATAAACTTTTTTAGGTGCTGGGACTGCTTTTTGGTGGTGATGACCAAAGAGATAACAGTTTTCCTTCACTACTGGTGAGACTGAGCATTGTGAATCCACCCAAATAGTCTTAAAAAAACAAAAACAAAAACAAAAACTTCACCTAGCAAACAGCCTTCTGAATTTTGTCAGGAGTTCATTCAGCCATTCTTGCTGACAGAAGCTTAATATTGCAGTTGGAGTTATTGAGACTGAAGCCTCTGACTCCAACAACAGGGCATCAACGCTATAGGGGAACATTAGAGTTTATAAGTACCTGCTAGTGACAAATGGCAAGAAGTTTCTCCCACTAGAAAATTCTTGGCTCTTGGATCCTTCTTGATGCTTATCAGACAGCAAAGTGTAAGCATAGCACATCAATACCTAGTACATGTTCAGATGGAGAAGCGACAGCAACATGCACTGAATTGGTCCAAAGATCCCCACAAGAAAGGTCATGTTGGCTTACCTTCCATATGTAAGTGTGCCCAAACCCCATCTGTTGAATCTAGGGTCACCTTCCCCAAAAGAACCAGGAGTGATGGATGGCGCTTGCATCCAACATAGCCACACTTTTTTAAATCTCTCACCTACCCCAGAGTTCTTCAGTACATTTGGATGAGTGTACATGACATCTGTCACATTTGGAAATAGAGAAACCTTGACACTAATATCAAGATAACACTACATCCCTCCTTCTGCCTGGAGGCTAGTGAGAAATAACCAAAGCACTATTTGAACCGTTTCAGCCAATCTTACTTCTTGCTGCTCAGGCTCAGAATTTTCAATAGCAGAACAGCGGGTGATCCTTTTTTCCACTTTTGGCTGATGACTCAGGTGAGAGCATCCAGAACATTGTCTCCTGGATCATGGATAATCTTCTCGTATCTTCTGATCTGGTCCATGCGGCTTAGTGTCCTTTCACTTCCAGAAAGCCGTATCTTTGTAAGCATCCCATCCTCATTGCCAAAAGAACTATGAAAAATCTGAGATTTTTACCCTACGTGCAAATACATGCCACAGTTTATGAATACTGGCAGAAGACCTAAGACTTCCAGGTCAGAGACAAAGCAACTTATTACTTACAACACAAGAAGAATAATGTTTATGTTTGCATCAATTCTCCTTCCCCACAAGTCCCACAGGACAATGCAGAGTAACCCAGTTGGATGTTCCACACACATTGAGTTTGTACCCAGCTAAGGAAAGCTGGATTATTTCATAATGGGCTGCAGACAAGCCTGCTCAAACTTTGCACTATAGGGAGACATTATTTTTATTTTACTGGGAAGCAAACAAATCTGCCATTTCTTCCAGATAGAAGGCAGAATTATCTCTACCTTGCAAGGATATTACCATACAAACAAAGTTGAAGATACAATATCAAACAAAAGGCTACCAAATGCTTCTGCTCCTAAGATGTACAGAAACACAGGAGATCTAATGGGACTTGTCTTCCAATAGCACAAAATAGTAGGGTAGCTCTACAGTGTCAGAAAAACTAGATTTCCCAATGAAAGTCATAGAAGATAAAGAAGATTACTACGAAATAATTATCATGTTAATTCACCTAGAAAATCTAATAGAATAAATCTAATCTTGTATGTAGAAATAAAATGGTTTCAAGCTCTGTAGAGCAATTTCTACAGGGAGACATTATCAAATCTCACTCACACATCCTAAGATTCCAGCACTCTTCTCTTAGTAATTAGTGAAGCTATAGGGAAAGAAAAAAAAAAAAAAAAAGTTGGGCTCCTTTCTTCCCCTCCCTGGCCCAAAGTTAATGGATCCAATGCATAGTGGTGAATAGAGAAGGGGTGAACTTTGTAATATAGCATGGAGGTGTGGGGTATTTAGTGGGGAATGTTGCTGGAATTTCTATGCTAAAGAGCTGGCCAGGAAGCTGTGAGATTGTTCTCTTGGGCAATTAAGAAAATAGACTGATCATATAAGTAAATTTATGTTTCTTATTGTTGGAGAAAATACTTACAAACATGGAAAATGGAAGGCTGGAAAGAATCCTGAGATGTTGGATTGGAATTGGACGTATCAGTATGAACTCATGTTGGGTTTTTTTTCCTTAGTTTTAAAAAATGTATATATTTCATTGATTATATATTTTATATATTTTAATATATATTCATATATATTAATATATTTTAAATATATAGAGAGACACACTTAGAATTAGTTATAGATATATTTGTATGCCTGTGTATCCTAGAAGGATACTTGTTTATTTATAATATTTAATAAATTATTGCTTCCACTGTCTATGTCTCACTTTATCCTTGTTTTCCTTTTTATATTCACCTTTTCTATATAAACTCATCCTTCACAATGTTTTGATCACCCCAGTTAGCAGATCCATGCTCTTTTCCACAGTCGACGTTGCCAGGATTCTTCCTTTCCAAAGGTGTATGATGACCTGTGGTCTTAGATGAGCATGTATTCCTGTAGTGAGTCAACAGACGGTACTCTGGAAGTAATGTCTTCCCAGGTTTACTCAAGAGGAAAGCTTTACACAGTGGAAAAACTAAGTTTTATGTGATTGTATCTTTTTGTCAAAACTAAATGTACCACTCTTTCCCTATCTTTCCCTTCCAGCATATTCCAAAGTTTATCACTGCTACCAGTGCCTAAAACTGTTTAGGGGCTATAGACCATTAAGCATATATCTTAGCTATAAGAATAGTACATAATTTTAATTAGGTTCTTGGTATTTCTTAAGCTTAATTAACAAGAAATTTCCTCAAGCTTTGTGTTCATTGAAATAGTTAATATAAAAATTTAAATGTGTAAACCCCAAAGACATTGAAATCTATGCCCAAGGTACCACACCTTAGTATTTTTATGTTTACATAATTGTTAAAGTCATTGAAAACTTTGGTCTCCAGAATCTTTTTTCTTGTTAGCTAAATTTCACTTTCTGTCCTGAGTCTTTCATCTGCTTGTGTGTTCTTTTAAAATACATCACTTGTTACTTATTACCATTCTTCCAATTTTTTTTTTTTAAGATTTATTTGAGAGAGGGAGAAAGGGAGAGAGAGGGCTTGCTCAAATGGGACGGACAGAGGGAGAGAATCTTCAAGCAGATTCCCTGCAGACAGCAGAGCCCCACACTGGGCTCAATCCCATAACCCATGAGATCCTAACCTGAGCTGAAACCGAATCAAATGCTTAACTGACTGAGCTGCCCAAGTGCCCCTTATCGCCATTCGTTTTAAAAAAATTTACTCCTGTTGGTATATGTAAAAATAATTTCTTCTCATATATAACTGTAATTTTTTGGAGTACTTGGTATCATGACCTTCTATTTTCATCCATTTCTTAATTATTTTTAACCACTCTGCACCCTTCTGGAAAGTTTGAGTTGTTATCTGTCAATGCCCATATTTTATACTAATATAAATAATGAAAATAAAAATCAAAGTAAGTTAAAATGACTTCATTAATGTTATGTATATATTATATCAATCATCAAACAATGTGTTTCTGTAGGCTTTATTTTAATTGAAACTATTACTCATAATTGAAAGCAACATTTGTCTGAAATAATTTAAACAAGAATTTTGGTTTGATGACAAAATTTAGTACAACCTATGAGAAGGAATAATTATAAAATAAACACACTGTATTTTTTATTCTTAAAATTTTTAAATTTGTTACCAGATTTTGCAGTCTAGGATACCTGTTTACAACAACAGCCTACCAAGGAGGAAAATGCATATAGGAACACTGCATTGTGCACATAGATCACAAAATCAGAGACGCTTGATAGCATGTGATCTTATAACTCAACTAAATAAATCAATTAGTCATATAAACAACAGTAAGGTTTCTTTATATGCATGTATTTCACAGTCTCAGCTGAGATGAGGGAATATACAATCCTGACGTTCTAGGACTATGCTGGAGTAAACTGAGTTTAAGGCGGAATGTGATATAGCCATGCCATGTACATACTCAGGTGCTCTTCAGAGAGAAACCATTCAAAACACAGTACTGGGTCAGTTCTGAGTCCATAATCCATGTGTCAAGTTGCTTTCTCCTTGGTATGTACTCATGGTGCACTGTAAGATATTGTAAGGTCTGCGCCAAATGAGAAATTTCTTTTTGATATTTTGAGATGCATTTAATTTGGGGAGAAAAATAAAATATATGCAATAATAATTCCTGCTTGGAAAGTCAGGGATATACTGATTCAAAAAATAATATACATCTGTTGCCTTATTTTTTCCTGGCTGTTCTCCCTAGTCAGATAGTCTAGTTGCCAACTGGTGCAATATTTTAACTGGTTCATGACTACATGACAGGGATTATAAATTTAGTAACCTGGGTTAAAGGGTCCATACTGTCCTCATGTCATCTCATCCCAGCTTAAATTCAACTAGTCTTTATAATACCCAATTTCTAAATGTCTGATAGAAACATTTTGAGGTATAAGGGAGAATTGACTTGCATATCAGCCTTAAAGCTTGCTTAAATTAAGGACTTCAACGTTCTCAGGACTCTGTTGGTTTTTTCCTCATTTTGATTTTGCTTAATAGCATCTGTGCTCACATCTCCAATGTTGTCCCTATAAAGGATCTACCTCTCTCTCCTCAGATCTGAATAAAAATGCCTTATGTCACAGGACTTTGAAACCCTGTGGTAAGAGGTATGCTATAACATTGGTATGTAAAATTCAGTTTCCCAAAATAAAGTTTCTGGTGAGAAAAGGAGACATTTGCCCAAAATAAATAGGGTGCCATTTCTTAATGAAAAGTAGAATGACAAACAGAGACAACAGTGGGGTAGTGTCCACTTGAGTACATAAGGTGCCAAAGGTTTTTGCTATGCTTAACTCCCTGCTTGTTATTTATGCTACAATAACATGTGTATGTAATTGGTAAATCCCAATGAATGGAAGGATTCAAGTCTAAATCAAGTCTTTTTTTTTCCTCCTCTGGTTGTCTTTGCATGGGAAACACCAGAGTGGGGATCAGAAAAACTCAAGTGGAGGATATGTACTTGCAGAAGGGTTAGCTACATCAGACTACTAGGAATTCTATTCATGAGAGTTCAGATCATGTCTAAGATATTGGTTGTCTAAGGTATTAGAGGTATGTAATGTAATTTATTAGTCCAATGTAGATTAAAACAAACAGTAAAAAAAAAAAAGTAATTCATAATATTCCAAATTCCCAATTTATTTTTTCATTTGAATCAAAATTTTTATCACTATAATAAGCAGAACATTGTTGCCATTTTTGCTACTGCTAATTATATACTTGTTCTACATGAAAAGCACTATAAAATATTGCTCAAATCCCATTTTAGCCATGCATTTTTGATCAGTTGCATAAAGTTTTCTAAGCTTCACTTGAAAGACTTAATTTTAAAAAATACACCTGTCTTAGCTCATTGATCAACATTTAATGCATCAAACTGCTTAACACAGTGTTTGACACATAGGGATACCTCAGTGAAAGTCATCATTTATGAGCTGTGTATTTGGTTGTGTTAGCTGATTTGTCTTTTCTGATTTTTTTCTAGATAATTTAAGTACTTGTAGCTGGTAGTTTATTTATACCGTTGTTGTTTTTGTTTGTTTGTTTGTTTGTTTTTAATCTTATTGCATTACTTTAATGAATGACCAAGAAAAAATTCCTAAGGGAGTATGGATGGGATCTTGAGAGTTTAGTTAATTATTCATTGTCAGAGCTAAATCAGGATACTATTGACATTTGAGGTCAGATCATGCTTTATTTTGGGGGGCTGACCTGTGCCTTGAAGGATGTTTAGCAGCACTTCTGGCTTCTAGAAAATGCCAGCAGCAATCCCTCCCTCACAGTGGTAACAACCAAAAATGTTTCCAGATGTCCCCTGGGGGCAAATTACCCCAGCCGAGAATTTCTAATGTAAACCCCCTGACAAGGCCATGGTGATTGCATCATCTTAAAAAAAATCTGTAATAATAGCCTGACTCGGCATTTATTACCCTGATGGTTGGGGTCTTTTCTATGGGCCAACCAGATCTCTCCTATAGTAAGATCATATTTTCTTCTCTGATCCTGTGATTAAACAAATGACTTTAACTTACTTTCCCTGACAAGTGTCAACTTTGACCATTGAAAAATCATTTTGCAGGCTTGTTTTTCACAGTAACTCCTAACAAGTATTCTCAGTGCTCAGGGTCTTAGATAATCAGGAATACATTAATCATGTCTTTCTGTACAGCATTTCCATTTTTTGGTAATTATAAACTAATGAGCATGCCCTTTATGTGATATTTTAGTTCACTTATACCTTTATAAATATTTCAGCTTTGTGATAATTAAGTAAATTGAATGTCATTAATTAGAAATCCAATCAGTGGGTGTCGCTAAAAAAATATTTTAAAATAGTACTTTTCATGTCCTAATATTCTTTGAATAAAATTCTTCAGGATGATGTTTTTTGAAAATCAATCCATAAGTAAATAAAACTAAATGGTTTTCTGATTACAGGAAGTAGAGTCTTTTAACTATAAACATGGGGTAGATTTGCTATCCTTCTGATTCTGTTGGTCTTTACAGAAATGTATACAGAAAAAAAAAGTGTTTGGTAGAACCATTCTGAAAAATAAATTGTTTTATTTATAAAGTAATTCTTTTTCAAAACTATAATTTCATCACGTGCAAATTTTAGACTGCTTAGAAAATTTTTGTTATGTCAAAGAAAGTTATTTAAGAGGTGAAACTTAAATTTAACTCACAACTCATGTATTTTTGTTGTTCATTCAATTATTTTCAGGCTTTCACTTTCTTTGAATAAAAAAATCACTTTTAAAATAAACCACATTTAGAATGTAAATGAGTGTGGCATAACACATCTTTGAAGGAAGCTAACATATTTTCAAATTTAAAATTTAATAGTAGCTGTAATTAATATTGACTTTTGGCTTTGTTCACATACCATTTACAATTGTTCTTAAACTTTTCTTAAATTATGTCATGAGTCAGAATTTTCATATGACCAGATACAGGATTCTGAAATATTAAGTTAAAAGAAGTTAGAGTAAAAAATATTGCATTTGAGGCCTCAAAGTTTTATACAACTTATCTGGCTTTCATTAAAGTGCTCGTAATTTCTCATCTATTTCTACTTTTGATTAGCCATTGGGCATTTTAATTACATTTAAAATTCATTGTAATTTTACAAGTCAAAATCATTTCCTTCAATTACTGAAACATTGAATAGTAATAAAAAAATGATTTCTTTGAAAGAGTTTATTCCTCCAAAAAGGCCCATCAAGCCCCTACATATATATTCCAAGTGTAATAATTTTAACTCATTTGTTGAAGGCTAGTTATGAATTTTGCCTGTCCATTAGAGAGTTATTTGACAAAGAAAAAATGCTGTACAGATATGAGTAATCTGATTAGTCATTGGGTGTATTCAGTGCTTCTTGGTATCAGCTGAAGCTGAATTAAATTAGTCACTGGTGCATTTGTCGATTGGAGCCAGAAAGTCTGCCCTATTTAATTTTAAAATAATTTGCACTGAGGAAATTTATGGATGTAGCCACTAAAGAAATCACATTACTTCAGAATTAGCAAGATCTATTTCTTTTAGAGTAGGAAGGTAATTATTGCCTCTTAAAAGATGGAGTAGGTTTATAATTTTTAAATCATGTAAAATTGTGCAGTTCTGAAATATTAACAATGAGTTAAGGATATTCAGGCTTAAAATGCTACAAAGAGTAATGTTTACAAAGAAAACCAAAACACAATTAAGCCAAACTAAAGAAAACAAAACAAAACAAAACTTCATGTGTCATAATAATTTTGACTGACTAATTTCATTCAGACTTTGTTAACATCTGAGAGCCCAGTTCATGGTAGCTACTGCTCTAGGAAAACCGCTTGTTTAAGTCTTAAAACTCTGTAGATTCAGTGTTATTATCCCAATGATCCATATGAGAAAGTCAAGGCTGAGAACATTTAGGAAACTACCTCCAAATGCCACATTTAGGAATTAGTACTCATAGAGTTGAAATCGGGTGTAATGTTCTTCCCTCCATACTATTCGTCTTTTTTTCTGTAGCATGTATGATAGAATCACCAGTATGCTATTGTCCCCTTCTTGACTTTCTATTGATATAACTAAATGTACCTAAATAATTATTTTTTTTTTCTCTTTGTATACAGTGCAAACTAGAGTATCAGGCATGTGTCTTAGGAAAACAGATCTCAGTCAAATGTGAAGGACGTTGCCCATGTCCTTCAGATAAGTCCACAAGTACAAGCAGAAATGTTAAGAGAGGTAAGTGATGAAAATTTATTTACAGTTTTGCATTCGTTTTCGCTATTAAAATGTTTTGCAATATATGTTGTCATTAAATATAAAATGAAGTTTACTGCCTAACAGTAATTACATTGTTGATGAAGTTTTGTTTGTTTGTTTTTTTAGTTTCAAGTATTATAGTATGTAATATTTTTCTATAGATTTCTATTTATCTTGATAGTAACAGTGGGATGTTCCTTTTCTACATGTTCACCATATATAGGAAATCTAAAGCGATCCCTCCTATAAATTATTGTGTCTAAAATGTGTTTGGCATTCCTTTTTTTTCTTTTGGAGCAAATCAGTGGTAAAGTAGTAAGTGATAATGTAGTTTGATCAGATGTGAAACTAGTTACTTAGTACGATCCTTTTAAATTAAAAATGTCTACCCCATATATTGTTTGGGTGTGTGTGTGTTTGTAAAATTTCACACTGGAATGATTTCGTAAATTAAACTTTTTTTTTATTAGGTCTGGAGTCCTTATATCTTTCTTTTTATTGTTTTGATGTCTAATATAAAATAAAATAATGAGATGCATCTAAACTCCCTATGTGTTATTGTATGTGATTTGACCTTTGTGGATTATTTATTGTAGTTTATACAGTATTAATTACATGTTTGAGATGCTGCTAATGCCTTTAAAAATATCTCTTTGGCTGTTTCAGTTCTTCACAGCTATAGATAAGGAAGGAAATGTAGGGAACAGATGTTCCTTTAAGTCAAAGACTATTTTATAGAGCATTACCATCAACACTTATCCTATATTTTGCAACCATATGAATCTTGTAATTTAATAGTTATTTTTGTGGGTCCTTAACACAGAGAATTGAGTTTTGTTGCCCTTTCTTATGAAAAATACAAATAATCGATTTGAAGATAGGAAAAATCTTAGTGAATATGAAGTTCATATGATATAAAGTAGGTATTTTGTTAAGCATGGTATACTTGATATTGTGTGTGATAGTACTATGATAAATATTTAGTACAGATATAGGGGTTTTTTTAAGTTTTCATTTAAATTCCAGTTAGTAAACATACAGTGGAATATTAGTTTCTGGTGTACAATATAGTGATTAGAAAACTTTTGAACTTTAATTTTTAAATATTTATAATATAATATAATAATAATATTAATATTATTATATAATGTCTTTACTCATTAGGCAATATTTAAGATAATTTAAAAATGGAAACCTATGTTATCATATCACCTTAATAAGACAACTAAGTCAATTTTAATACTCAAAAGTAAATTGACTTGCAAATCCATGGTGAGCTAGTGCTCAAACATTAGGCAATGTGCACAAAGACAACATGTGGTGGAAGAAAAGGTCTAAGATGCCTTCCAAGAGCCCTGTTCTTTAAGCCTCACCTTGGTTCCTTACACCAGCCTATGGCCAGCTTCAGAGCTTGCCTCCTTCTGGATTCCCCACGCCCCTATTTCCCCAATCCACTCTTTCTAGCATAGTCCAAATTAGGATATTCAGCATGACGTTGAATATATTAATCAACCCCCACACAATTAAGAGCTAATTACACTTTTCCTTCAACTGAACTACTTTAATATCTCTGCCTTCCTCATACCCACTCCCTATTTATATAATCTAATACATTTTCCTCTGAAAATCACTTCAGGTACAAAGTGAATCCTACCTTGGTATTCAATATCCATTTCTCATTCTTTTCATTGGAGGCTATTAAGAACATTTGAAAAAGAGTGTCATAATTAGCATATCCCTCTAGTACATCACACTCTTCGACAAGGTTTCCCTTTAATAAGATTCACTGCTTTTGAACTTACTTTTGAATGAGAAGATAGGTTTGATGTTTGATGTTGATCAATTTATCCTATCCTCCCACAAACTGCAAAAGGAACTTAATATGGTTTAAATATGGAAGGTAACACATTTGAGAAGAGGATCCCTTCTGAGTAAATAATGATTATGTTTCATGTTGCTTAGATTCTCTGTACCATGTTTGTATTAATATGTCCAGAAGGAAACTTTTCTTAAAGTCATATCGTCAGGGGATAAAGATCATTTGTGTTCAATTATGTGTGGAAAAAGAGGCAAGAAGAATTTAAAATAATCCTGTTCTGATGGATTGTCAGGGCAAAGAGAGTACAGGATTTTGCTAGCTGCTGTGGAAAAGCAGTACAGAAAATTGTGAATATCATTTCTACACAGTGCCAAAGGCCAGGAGACATGGGAAATGTAAAACTTAGTTCAGTATCATTTCTAATCTTTCAACTGTCATTTACATTAGAAGCATGCCTTCGGTAGACTGACTTTGGCCGTGCAGGAAATTCTGTTTAATAACATCTCTGTTTTAGAAAAATGAGGCAGAGACTACCCACAATGAAACAGTTTTAAATCTTTCTGACTTCCTACATTTGAGGTCGAATTGACACCATGTTATGTTTTCACTATAATAAAGCAGAATAAATTCTTCAGAGCTACTTATAATCTATAAAAGCTAATAAAAATGTATTTCCTTTGTGGAGTAGAAAAGATTAATTTCTCCTCTGTTCTTCTAATGTATTCAATAATGGATATCCACAAATTGGTCAAAGTGTATACAGTCAAGTAACAAAATTTTTTAAAACTAGCTTACATTTTTGGGGTGCCTGGGTGGCGCAGTCGTTGGGCATCTGCCTTCGGCTCAGGGCATGATCCCAGTGATCTGGGATTGAGCCCCACATCAGGCTTCTCCACTAGGAGCCTTCTTCTTCCTCTCCCACTACCCCTGCTCTGTTCCCTCTCTCCCTGGCTGTCTCTCTCTGTCAAATAAAGAAATAAAATCTTAAAAAAAAATAGCTTACATTTTTGAAATTCCAGATTCTGAGTTTACATAGGTAAATAAGCACACTGTACCCTCTTCAATCGGTAACTTAACTATACATTTTTCTGTTTCGTGAACCCATGAAATCAAGATTACAAAGGCCATAGGCTTCTAGGTTCCTATCGTGTATTGCTTTCTTGCCCCTAGTCACAATTTTCTTTTTTTAAGTTTATCACTTGGTCACAAACACAGAATGATTGTTTGGAAGGTTAATCAACTTCATTCAAAGACTTTAGACTTTCAGATGATAAAGCTAATATATATATTTTTAATTTTTTTATTATATTACGTTAGTCACCATACAGTACATCCCTGGTTTCTGATGTGAAGTTTAATGATTCATTAGTTGCTTATAACACCCAGTGCACCATGCAATACGTGCCTTCCTTACTACCCATCACCGGTCTATCCCATTCCCCCATCCCCCTCCCCTCTGAAGCCCTCAGTTTGTTTCTCAGAGTCCATAGTCTCCCATGCTTCATTCCCCCTTCTGATTACCCCCCCTTTCTTTATTCCTTTCTTCCCCTACCAATCTTCCTAGTTCTTATGTTCCATAGATGAGAGAAATCATATGATAATTGTCTTTTTCTGCTTGACTTATTTCACTTAGCATTATCTCCTCCAGTGCCGTCCATGTTGCTGCAAATTTTGAGAACTTGTTCTTTCTGATAGCTGAGTAATATTCCATTGTATATATGGACCACAACTTCTTAATTCAGTCATCTGTTGAAGGGCATCTCAGTTCCTTCCACGATTTAGCTATTGTGGACATTGCTGCTATGAACATTGGGATGCATATGGCCCTTCTCTTCACTACGTCTGTATCTTTGGGGTAAATACCCAGTAGTGCAATGGCTGGGTCACAGGGTAGCTCAATTTTTAACTTTTTAGGGGACCTCCACACTGTTTTCCAGAGTGGCTGTACCCACTTGCATTCCCACCAACAATGTAGGAGGGATCCCCTTTCTCCACATCCTCTCCAACAATTGTTGTTTCTTGCCTTGTCAATTTTTGCCATTCTAACTGGCGTAAGGTGGTATCTCAAGGTGGTTTTGATTTGAATTTCCTTGATGGCTAATGATTTTGAACATTTTTTCATGTGTCTGTTAGCCATTTGTATGTCTTCATTGGAAAAGTGTCTGTTCATATCTTCTGCCCATTTTATGATTTGTTTATTTGTTTTTCGCATATTGAGTTTGAGAAGTTCTTTGTAGATCTTGGATACCAGTCTTTTATCTGTAGCATCATTTGCAAATATATTCTCCCATTCTGTGGGCTGCCTCTTAGTTTTTTTGACTGTTTTCTTGGCTGTGCAGAAGCTTTTCATCTTGATGAAGTCCCACAAGTTCATTTTATCTTTTGTTTCTCTTGCCTTTGGAGATGTTTCATGAAAAATGTTGCCTTGGCCGATGTCGTAGAGGTTGCTGCCTATGTTCTCCTCTAGGATTTTGATGGATTCCTGTCTCACATCGAGGTCTTTCATCCATTTGGAGTTTATTTTTGTGTGTGGTGTGAGAGAGTGGTCAAGTTTCATTCTTTTGCATATAGCTGTCCAATTTTCCCAGCAACATTTTTTGAAGAGACTCTTTCTTCCACCGGATGTTTTTTCCTGCTTTATCAAAGATCAGTTGCCCAAAGAGCCAAGGGTCCATTTCTGGGTTCTCTATTCTGTTCCATTGGTCTATGTATCTGTTTTTGTGCCAGTACCATGCTGTCTTTGTGATCACAGCTTTGTAGTACAGCTCGAAATCCGGCATTGTGATGCCCCCAGCTTTGTTTTTTCCTTTTCAACAGTTCCTTGGAGATTCGGGGCCTTTTCTGTTTCCATACAAATTTAAGGACTATTTGTTCCAGTTCTTTGAAAAATGTCCTCGGTATTTTGATCGGGATAGCATTGAAAGTGTAGATTGCTCTGGGTAGCATGGACATTTTAACTATGTTAATTCTTCCGATCCATGAGCATGGAATATTTTTCCATCTTTTTGTGTCTTCCTCAATGTTTTTCAAGAGTGATTTATAGTTTCTAGAATATAGATCCTTTACATCTCTGGTTAAGTTAATTCCAAGGTAACATATGGTTTTTGGTGCTATTGTAAATGGGATGGATTCCCTAATTTCTATTTCTTCAGTCTCATTATTCGTGTATAGAAATGCAACTGATTTCTGAGCATTGATTTTGTATCACGCCACATTACTGAATTGCTGTATAACTTCTAATAGTTTGGGAGTGGATTCTTTTGGGTTTTCCATATACAGTATCATGTCTTCTGAGAAGAGAGACATTTTGACTTCATCTTTGCTGATTTCGATACCTTTTATCCCTTTTGTTGTCTGATTGCTGTTGCAAGGACTTCTAGTACTATGTTGAGTAATAGTGGTGAGAGTGGGCATCCTTGTTGTGTTCCTGATCTTAAGGGAAAGGCTTCCAGCTTTTCCCCATTGAGAATGATATTTGCTATAGGCTTTTCATAGATGGTTTTTATGAGATTGAGGAATGTACCCTCTATCCCTACACTCTGAAGGGTTTTAATCAGGAAAGGATGCTGTATTTTGTCAAATGCTTTTTCTGCATCTATTGAGAGAATCATATGATTTTCGAATTTTTCTTTCTGGATAAAATCTAAGACACTGATAGATTTGCAAATGTTGAACCATCCTTGCATCCCAGGGATGAATCCCACTTGTCATGATGGGTAACCCTTTTAATGTACTGTTGGATTCTATTAGCCAGGATCTTTTTGAGGATTTTGGTGTCATATTCATTAGGGAAATCGGTCTGTAATTCTCCTTTTTGATGGGGTCTTTGCCTGGTTTGGGGATCAAGGTAATATTGGCCTTATAGATGAGTTTGGTAGCTTTCCTTCTGTCTCTATTTTTTGAAATAGCTTTAGGAGAATAGGTATTATTTCTTCTTTGAATGGTTGGTAGAATTCCCCGGAAAAACCATCCAGGCCTGGAGTTTTGCTTTTTGGAAGGTTGTTTATCACTGACTCAATCTCTTCATAATTAATTGGCCTGTTTAAAAAATCAATTTCTTCCTGTTTCAGTCTTGGTAGTTTATAGGTTTCCAGGAAGGCCTCCATCTCTTCCAGATTACTTAATTTATTGGCATAAAGCTGTTGATAAAAGTTTCTAACAATCCTTCTAATTTCATTGGTGTTGGTTGTGACCTCTCCTTTTACATTCATAATTTTATTAATTTGGGTCCTTTCTCTATTCCTTTGGATAAGTCTTGCCAGTGGCCTGTCAATTTTATTAATTCTCTCAAAGAACCAGCTTCTAGTTCTGTTGATCTGCTCTACTGTACTCCTGGTTTCTAATTCATTGATTTCTGCTCTAATCTTGGTCAACTGCTTCCTCATGAGTGGATTAGGCCTGTCCCTCTGTTGCTGTTCCAGCTTCTTGAGGTGAGAATATAAAAACTGCATTTTAGATTTTTCTGTTCTTTTGAGTGAGGCTTGGATGGCTATGTATTTCCCCCTTAGGACTGCCTTTGCAGTATCCCATATGTTTTGGACTGTTGTGTTTTCATTCTCATTGGTCTCCATAAATTGTTTAAATTGATTTTTGATTTCTTGGTTTATCGAATCATTCCTGAGCAGGATGGTTCTTAGTCTCCAAGTGTTTGAGTTTCTTCCAAACTTTTCCTTGTGGTTGAGTTCTAATTTCAGAGCGTTGTGGTCTGAGAATATGCAGGGAATAATTTCAGTCTTTTGGTATCGGTTGAGACCTGTTTTGAGACCCAGAGCATGGTCTATTCTTGAGAATGTTCCATGGGCATTAGAATAGAATGAGTATTCTTTGGTTCTGGGGTGTAGTGTTCTCTATATATCTATGAGGTCCAACTCATCGAGTATGGCATTCAAAGCCCTTGTTTCTTTGTCGATTTTTTGCATGGGTGTTCTGTCTATTTCTGATAGTGGAGTGTTGAGGTCCCCTAGTATTAACGTGTTTTTATCTATATGTCTCTTTATTCTGGTTAAGAGTTGGCTTGTGCATCTTGTTGCTCCCCTGTTGGGGGCATAGATATTTATAATTGTCATATCCACTTGTTGGATACATCCTTTAAGAATAATATAGTGCCCTTCTGTGTCTCTAACTATACTCTTTAGTTTAAAATCCAATCTGTCTGATATGAGAATTGCTACCCCAGCTTTCTTTTGAGGTCCATTGGCATGAAAGATGGTATTCCATCCCTTTACTTTCAGTCTGAATGTATCTTTAGGATCAAAATGAGTCTCTTGTAGACAGCAAGTGGATGGGTCATGTCTTTTTATCCAATCTGCAACCCTGTGGTGATTTATGGGAGCATTTAGGCCATTTACATTGAGACTGATCATTGAGAGATATGATTTTAATGATGCCATGTTGCCTGTAAAGTCTTTCTTTCTATATATTGTGACTTTCTGTTCTGTATCACTCTTGGGGCCTTTTTATTTTTATAGAACCCCCCTTAATATCTCCTGTAGGGCTGGTTTCGTGGTTATGAAATTGGTCAATGACTGGTGATTCTGGAAGGTCTTTATGTCTCCATCAATTCTGAATGACAGCCTTACTGGATAAAGTATCCTTGGCTAATGCTTGTTTCCTTTGCTAGATTAGGGAAGTTTTCAGCTACAATTTGTTCAAATATCTCTTCTAGACCTCTGTTTTTCTCCACCCTCTCAGGGATGCTGATGATTCTGACACTGGAACGTTTCATTGAGTCAGTAATCTCCCATAACCTACATTCTTGAGATTGGATTTTTTTGAAGTCAGATTCTATTTTAGCTTTCTCTTCTACTAACCCATCCTCCAATTTGCTGATACGTTCTTCTGCCTCATTCACCCTGGCCATCAGAGCCTCTAGTTTTGACTGCATTTGGCTCATAGGATTTTTAATTTCTGCCAGATTCACTCTCATTTCCACCCTTAGAGATTCTATATTCTCATTAACATTTTCGTTAATACTTTTTCAAGTCTACACATCATCTTGACCATTGTTACTCTGAATTCCATTTCTGATAATTTGGTTATATCCATATCCATTAGTTCTGTGGCAGAGGCCACAGACTCATTGTCTTTTCTTTGCTGGGGGGGATTACTCCTTGTCATTCTGATGAGGAGAGGTTGTGGGGTTGTCCAGAGCCCAAATTATTGACCGGGACCCAGGCCGTGCGCCCTTGTTTTATAGGGACCTTAGGGATGTGGGCTTCTCGATTTTTCAGCCTGCCTTCTGGGGGAGGGGCCTGCCGCGCCGATACTCAGGCAACCCTGTTTGGGTAGAGTCTCCCTGTCCCCTGCGAGGGGGGATGGGGATGGGTACACTGTGAGCCGGTATTTCCAGGCTTTCATTCTGTGGCGGCTTTCCCTGGCAGTTTGCTGTGCCTCTTCTGAGAGTCAGAGCAGCAGTGGCCGAATCTCAGCCTCTGTCTCAGAACAGAGGGATTGCGGCACGTTCTCCACTGATGTTCTGGCCACTTTAACTCTGTTTCTGTTGGTGCAGCTCAACCCTGCAGCGTCCCTGGATGTGCGCCTCACACCCGGCGTCCCAGCCCTCACTTCCAGGGCCGAGGCGTCTCTGTGCTTTGTGTTTCTAACACCGCCAGCCTCCAGCTGCCTCCCGCGCACTCCCGGTCTCAGTCTGGTTCCAGTGAGCACACCGGAGCTCCATTTCCGTCTGGTGGCGTGTGTTCCCCGGCTCATGGTCTCAGTCTGCTCACTCGTGGGTGCCCTCTGCGAGTCCGCCTGCTCCCCGGTACAGGTGGCTACCACTTCCTGGCGCCCGAACGCAGTGGCTTCTTCCCCCTTCCATTTATCTTCCAATATCTGTGCGCAGTTTCACGGCTCCCTGCTTCGTACCTCAATACTCAGTGCTGGAGATGTTCATTTGTAGAGATCCAGATGTATCTTCCTGCGTCTCAGGCTGATTCTGTGGATGTTCAGGCTGGTCTGGTACCTATCCAGCTCGACTCAGGGGACCGGCTGAAAAAGGGGTCCCCTACTCCTCTGCCATCTTAACTCCCCTGGATAAAGCTAATATATTTTATATAGCCAGGTTAATATGAGATTCATAGTTGTGATCATGGTCCATGAAGAGATCATTTTCCATAGATTTTGCATATTATATGTAATCCTAAATCTTAGGAGGGACTTGCAGGACCAAAGATCAAGAGCAGTGGAAGGACCTCAGAAAGTGTTAATTTTGTAGTTGGTAGATCCAAATTCAAAGGAATATACCGTAGACATATCAAGATGGTCTACACAGCAGTGGTATGTAAACATAGTACACTTTAGACCTATGATACGCCCTAAGTGCTCCATTAGGTTATTCACTTAATTGGTTAGATTCAGAAGACCCTTTAAGTGGTATTTCCTTGTTTCCAATTTGAGTATTCTCATCCCCCAAATTCTTTTTTAAAATAATTGTGTGTTCTATGTAGCTATTATGGGTTTGTGTTTTCTAATCTCTTAAAAACCATATTAATTTTAAATAATATAAATTTAATGATTTTTACCCTCACCCCAGCATCTAAACACACACACACACCTTCATAATTTGAAATATTGAGTTGGAGGGGAGACAGCAAGAGAAATGGAAGAGAACCCATGAAAGATTTCAACATTATCAAAAAGATAAAAGAAAACAAGTGTTGATGAGGATGTGGAGGAAAGGCGACCCCTGTACACTGTTGGTGGGAATGTAAATTGGCACAGCCATTGTGAAAGGTAGTATGGAGCTTCCTCCAAACACTAAAAAAAGAACTACCATATGGTCAGCAATACCACTTCTGGGTATACACCCAAAGAGATGTCTGCATTCGGATGCTCACTACAGCATTATTTACAAGATATGGAAACAACCGAAGTATTCATGGATGGATAGAGAAATTATGATATGTAATATTCCATTCCATGTGTATACTAAAACAGAAGATTCTGCCAAATGCAGCAGCATGGATGAAGCTGCTCAGCACTATGCTAAGTGATGTAAGCTGGAAGAAGAAAGAGAAAAGCTGCATGATCTCTCTTATATGTAGAATCTTTTAAAAAAAGTTGAATACATAGGGGCACCTGGTGGCTCAGTTCATTGAACTACCGCCTTCAGCTTGGGTCATGATCCCACGGTCCTGGGATCAAGCCCCACATCAGGCTCCCTGCTCAGCAGGGGAGTCTGCTTCTCCCTCCCCCCCCCGCTCATGCTCTCTCTCTCACTCACTCACTCTCTCTCTTTCAAATAAATAAATAAAATCTTAAAAAAAAAAAAGTTGAATACATAGAACCAGAGAGTAGAAAAGTGGTTACCAAGGGTGAAGATATGGGGGAAGTAGGGGAGAGGTTGGTCAAAGGGTGTAAAACCACAGTTATGAAGGTGGAATAAGTCTAGGGATCCAAAGTACCGCATGATGACTTTGGTTGATAACAACACCATTTTGAATATTAGAGACTTACTAAGAGAATAGATGTCAGGTGTTATTACCACAAACAACACACACACAAAATGGTAACTATGTAAGGAGATGACATGTAAATTAGCCTGACCAGGTGATTTATAGAATATTAATATAAAAAATAAAACCAGCTTGGGTTTTTTTGGTCCTATGGTTCATAGTTTCCATTACATCCTCACCTGCATTTTTTTTGTACAACTCAAGTTTCCTTTTATCAGAAGTTGGGAATCTTGTGACTCAATTTATTTCTCTTTCTGCTTCATTCTCTAAGAGTATCAGAATTAAATAGATGCTCAATCACTGCAACTATTAGCCTGCATACTAGACTTACTTGCTTCTAATTTTGATTGTGAGTGTGTGTGTGTGTGTGTGTAAAACTCTTTTACAGAATTTCTTTCCGTTTTATGTGGTGTTATCCTGTGGTGTAGCATAATTTATTGGATAAAAGTATAGATTCTAGAATAGTTCTGCACTGGGTGTGTAACATTTAAATTTAAATTTATGAGTCTTAGTGTAAAATAGGATATATATATATATACATATGTGTATATATATATAAATTGTAAAGATTTATGGATGTATTTCCTTAAATTAAACCATCTTTGAATTTCTATTTCATTTTAATTGATGACACTTATTAAATGCAGTTGAGTTCTAGTAAAGCCTATAATTTTTCATACATTAAAAGTCATTTTAAGTTTTAATTTTTATACTTTTTTATCAGATTGGTACAAAATACTTGGAGAGTTTTCATTTCTTTAGTTAATAGTATTTATACACTGGAAATTAACCATGCATTGAAAGCTTGAAATAAGTCAGCAGTTGAATTCTGTGGACTAGGAGCTATTACTGGTTATTTTCTTTGATAAATCTTTCATGTTCTTTTCATAGCTACTGGTCTTCGCAGACTGTAGGTGTGTGTCTGTGTGTGTGCATTATCTTTTTCATACAATTATGCTAATTTATGCTTTCTCAAATGAATGTCTGCCTATTTCGATTTTAAATATATTAACCTAAGTTGTCCAGGATATTACTTTTGTTAACAAAGAACACCCTCTCTGGTCATTTAAGATCTTCAGGAAAGTTATATTTTTAACTACAACTCTAAACACATTTGTTAACACCTATACCATCATTCCTTCATTGTTTTAGCAAATGTAATTTTGTGGAGTTTATTTAAAGATTCTTGAATTCTGGGGCACCCGGGAGGCTCAGTCTGTTAAGCAGCTGCCTTCAGCCGAGGTCATGATCCCAGGGTCCTGGGATCAAGCCCAGCGTTGGGCTTCCTGCTGGGTGGGGAGTCTGCTTCTCTCTCTCCCTCTGCCTGTGGCTCTGCCTACTTGGGATCTCTAGCTCTCTGTCAGATAAACTCATCAAAAAAAAAAAAAAAAGATTCTTGAATTCTTTAGCACTTGCTTAAGAGTCTTGAATTTTTCAATACTTGCTTTTGCTACTTAGCTTATATCAGAATTTGTGTGTATTAGTGTTAAGTTGGCACTATAGGACTACAAAGTTAGAAGGAAGCAGTTTTGATTTATATGTTGTTGCCAAAGGCAATGTAAAGACATATTTTTCAAACATTGAGCCTTGATACCAGCCACACATTTTTAAGTACAATGGGCTTAACAACAAAGTACGAGAACATTGTGCTTGCTTTTGTTCTTGCTTGGGACCCGCATCAGGCACGAGATAAAGAAGACATTTTTCTGAGTCCCTCATGTCATTCAACAACAGAAACAAAAAGAGAGATATCTTTCTCTTGGATGAGAAAGATATCTCATCCAAGACTGACTGAAATGTTTTGAAATACATGTGGGGAGCTATAGTTTTGTAAAGTCTTCCGTTGTCTCTCGACATGCTAAACTAGAAAGCATGATAGGTTTTACTGACAAAAAGACAAAATATGGGGATGAGTTCCGTGTTCTGACACAGCCATTTTTTCTCTATTCACTTCATTACTCTGGATCCTGTGGAGCCCTATTAAGAAACATAATTCACTTAATTATTATTCTATGATTATAAATGAATTTAGTTAAAGAATATTGAGGAAGAACTTATTTATGCCTTCTTTCAACTGGCAAAAAAAATTAGTTTTAACATTTATTTCTCATATGGACTTTAAAAAATCTTTTTTATGATGGAATAAATTTTCAATAGAAAACAGTTTAACATCAGTGTATTAATATGCTCTTAGAACATGCATACTTCTCCATGAAAAATAATATTCATAAATTATAAGTTCTTCCATAATTTTACTTTTTAGATTCATAAAAATAAAATTAAATAAAATTATTGGGAAATGTTAAATGATAATTTATAATAAAAATGAAGCTTAATCTTTTGTAATATTTGAAAGACGTTTTTGGATTAAAATTAGTATTTCTTCCAAAACAGAACATAACCCAGAAAGAGACTTTTTAAAATCTATTTTTAATTGAAATATATGTGATACATAACACTATAAATTTAAGGTGTATACATGTTAATTTGATACATTTATATATTGTAACATGATTGATATTGTAGTGATAATTAGCACCTATAATGTTACATAATTATCATTTCTTGTTAGTGGTTAAAATAATTAAGTTTTAGTCTCTTAGCACATTTGATGATTATAATACAATATTGTTCTGTATTCACTATACTGTAAATTAGGTCTCTAGGGCTTATTTACTATTCATTGCAAGTTCGTAGCCCTGAACAACATATATGAACAACATATATCCTATAACTTCGCCCTTCATCACCTGGTAACCACCATTTTACTCTGTTTTACGGATTTGGCTTTTTTTGATTTCACAAATGACTGATATCATACAGTATTTGTCTTCCTCTGTCTGACTTACATCACTTAGCATAAAATGCACTCGTGGAACACTACATCAAAACTAATGATATACTGTATGGTGACTACCATAACATAATAAAAAATTTAAAAGAAAAAAATGCACTCAAAGGCCATCCATGTTGTCATATATGGCAGGATGCCCTTCTTTCTTATGGCTGGAAAATATTCCATTGTGTATAAATATACACCACTTCTTTTTTGCAGTATAGTTGACAATGCGACATTAGTTTCAGGTGTACAGCACAGTGTTTCAACATCTCTATAGGTTATGCTATGCTCAACAAAAAACGTAGGTACCTTCTGTCATCATGTAACACCATTACAATATCATTGACTGGTTTTGGAAATTTTAAATGTGGAGATAGCTGTAAGTCTTCCCTGAAGAAGTATTTTTTGTGTTGCTGTGTAGGTGATTGATTTTGAATTTTACACAAATACTCTATTTTCTGCATAATATTGTAGGATTAATCTTTATCTTTCTATAAATTCTAGTTAAAAATTTTGTATCTTGGGACGCCTGGGTGGCACAGCGGTTAAGCGTCTGCCTTCGGCTCAGGGCGTGATCCCGGCGTTATGGGATCGAGCCCCACATCAGGCTCCTCCGCTGGGAGCCTGCTTCTTCCTCTGCCACTCCCCCTGCTTGTGTTCCCTCTCTCGCTGGCTGTCTCTATCTCTGTCGAATAAATAAATAAAATCTTAAAAAAAAAAAATTTTGTATCTTAAGTTTATGCAGTTGTATGTTATCAGGTATAAAAGCAGGGATAGCCCTGTACTAGTTCTTATACCACCAAAGGGCTATTTATACATGGTCTTTGTCTAACTCCTTTCAAGGGTTTATCCTTTAATTCATTATTTGAAAATAATTCTTTATAACATATAATATAAGGACTCTTTTTAAAAGCAGGAGTGATAGTCACAATATTTAACAAGTATGGGAGGGGTCCCAACAAATCAGAACTGACACAAGTCCAGTCAGAATCAATGTCCACTGTGATATGGTCTGCCGTCACTTATAGTTGAACATTAGAGACAACCAAAAGATGAAGCCAGACACTGAACATTTCTGGATTCAAAATGGATATGTTGCGATTGTTAGGAGTTTGATATAAGCCAACCCTTTTCCGACATTTGCATGGTAAAATGTGTACATTTCTTGAAAGAACAAATAAAAATGCACCAAATAGAGGGAAACTGTTATCAAAACTGTCTCTGCACTTGAAACTTTATTATACTGGTCTCATCTTTCTTTGTACTTTAAAGATTTAAATCCTAACCCAGAAACCACATTCCATTCAAGCTTAGTGCAAGGAAGAAAATAAATAGTAATTGCATGATCACAAATAAAGATATAAAATAATACTATTTCCAGTAATACACATGCCCACTGTCCCCCATCCACACAATATGTATCTAAAAATGTATAATCTTCCCCATATTAAATGGTGTTGTTCTCCTCCAACCTTGAAGATAATGTAAGCTTATGAGATGTTTGCTATTCCACTTCTAATATAGAATTATAATTTTTCCAAATGTGGAAGTGAGGCCAATTGTTCTGTTTTTAGATCTCCTAAGAAATTCTTTTATAAGTAAAAGAACCACAAAATATATTTAAAATTAGCATCACATATTCTGAATAGTCTTTTGGAATAACATTTCAGAGTTTAAATTATAGTTTCTTTATGTAGCTTACTAGCTTTTTCCAAAACTTTCAATGAGTTCCCAGGATCCTGATGATAATTTTAAGCCTCAAAATAAGAAAGGAAAGCAAAGTCAATGAAGTATTTATATAGTCCCATAAAAAAACTGATGTGGTATTTTTGAAGATAGGAAAAAAATGGACCATCAGCTTTAAATATATAAATTTTAAAGAAGAAAGCATGAAGCCAGATGGGATTAAAAACAAAAAAATGAAAACATATTCTTTTTCTGTAGAATATATTTAGAATAAGTAATTTAGTTGAACTAAAGACACTGTATGTGTTACTCTATATTTCTTTATTTGCTAATACTACTTTTAATACTTTTAATAAATTACTATTCGTGAATTTACTGAATGAATTACTTTATCTTAGAAATAGAATAGGTTGTTAATTATGTATCAAATTACCTATTACTTTGCCAATGGCTAAATTGAGAAAAGAAAAAAAATAATGCAATTGTGTGGTGGATGTTTCTATTCACAAATTAAAGAATGTAAAATATGCCTATATATGTTTTCAATTTCAAAATGCTTACAAAATTAAAATTATATTTAATTGTATTCTATATACCTCCACAACTAATTTTAAAGGCATATTTTGAAGTTCTTCATGGTTTTTGTGGGTTTTTTTATTACAATGTATCTTTTCACTATTAGTTTGTTTAGTTTGTTTGGAGATTAAAGTTAAAAAATCATGAATAGTGAATAACAAAGAAATAATATTTTGATTAAATGTTTGGACAAACCAGTCTACAAAGATTTTCAGTGAATTCAACATGTAGAGAAGAGGTTATATTTGGGTTTTTAAACATTGAAATAAGGATGTGTGAAGGTTAAATATGAGAGTTCAACAATGGAAAAGCAAGAGCAATTGGGAAGTTTGCAATAATTGAGGCTTGAGAGGGTAGTGATTAAATTATTAAAATAAGAAGCAGGTGATGGATTCAAGAAATATTTTAGAAGCAAAATGGTCAGGGACTTGTTGATTGATGAATTTCGGGAAGGCAATGTGGCCAGCAGTCACTGACAACTCCTGAGAAGATTATGGTCATAAAACCAAGATGGAAATTTGTAAAAATATCTAGTTTAGAAGGGAAAATCAGTAAGTCCAGTAATAGACACAGTATGTTTAAAGAGTCTAGGGTCCATCCAAATGTAGACACATATATGTTTACACATCCGAGGGGAGAGATCTGGTTTGGAAGAAACACTGGAAACCTACTGAGGTGCAAAAAGTGAGAGGTCTGGAAAAGACTGATAAGCATAGGTCCATAAGAGAAAGAGGAATCTATGCAGGGTTTAATGAGGTGGAAATGAGAATCAGGAAAGAATGGTGTACCAGAAACTAAAGGATTCTGCCTTGGAATAGATAATGAACTTTACTCCCAAATTTAGGAGGAATGTTCTATGATACGAAGCTTAAGAAATGATCACAGACTTTGGCAATTATAATATCAGTAGTGGTTGTAGAAAGAGCAACTTCAGCATATGCCAGTTAAATGAAACAACACAGACAAATGACTTGGTATATACAATTGATGCTCAATAAATGTTTTGTTCCTTCTGCTATTGCTCATTTCCCATTCCCAACATATAATCCATTCCAGCTAACCTCGTGATATTGAGAGAACACAATAAATATGTAGACTGTGAAGCAACATGGCAAAAATAATATATATCTGCCATTTATTTTGTGCAAGATACTTTGCCTCTTTCATTTCATTTACGCCTCACAATATGTAGTGTTATTGGTATACAAGTTGGACACAAGAGGAAACTGAAGGTCATAAGGCTAATGGATACATCCAACGTAAAATACAGCAAACCTCATTTTATTGCAGTTTGCTTTATTGTGCTTTCCAGGTATTATGGTTTTCAGATTGAAAGTTTGTGGCAGCCCTGCATCGAGCAAGTCTATTGGTGCTATTTTTCTAAAATCATTTATTCACCTCAAGTCTGTATGTCACATTTTGGTCATTATCATAATATTCAAAGTTTTTCATTACTGTTATATTTGTTATGATGATTTGTGTTCAATGGTCTTTGATATTACTACTGTAATTATTTTGGGGTACTACAAACTGCACCCATATACAGTGGTGAACTTAATTGGTAAAAGTGTGTGTTCTGACTGCTCCACTGACTGCCTCCTCTCTCTCTCCTTGAGCTTCCCTCTCTTTGCCTAGACACAGCAATGTTGAAATTAGGCTAATTAATAACTCTATGATGGTTTCTAAGTGTTCAAGTAAAAGGAAGGGTCACATGTCTCTTACTTTAAATCAAAAGCTAGAAATGATTAAGCATCTTGAAGAAGGCACATTGAAAGCCAAGACACGCCAAAAGCTAGACCTTTTGCACCAGTTAGCCAAGTTGTGAAAGCAAAGGAAAAGTCCTTGAAGGGAATTAAGTGTGCTATTCCAGTGAATACATGAATGATTAAACAAACAAACAAACAAACAAACAAACAAACAAACAAAAAACCCCATATTGCTCATAGGAAGAAAGTTTGAGTGGTCTGGATAGAAGATCAGACTAGTCACAACATTCCCTTAAACCACAGCCTAATCCAGAGCAAGGCCCTAACTCTCTTCAATTCTATGAAGGCTGAAGGAAGTGAGGAAGTTGTGGAATAAATGTTGGATGCTCTTAGAGGCTGGTTCATGAGGTTTAAGGACAGAAGCCATCTCCATAACAGGAAAATACAAGGTAAAGCACTTGCTGACGTTGAAGCTGAGGGAAGTTATCCAGAAGAGCTAGCTCAGATAACTAATGAAGGTGGCTACACTAAGCAACAGATTTTCAGTGTAGATGAAACAGCCTGTCATCTAGGACTTTCATAGCTGGAGAGGAGAAGTCAATGCCTGGCTTCAAAGATTCAAAAGACAGGCTGACTCTCTTATTAGGGGCTAATGCATCTGGTGACTTTAAATTGAAGCCTATGCTAATTAACCATTCTGCAAATCCCAAGGCTCTTAAGAATTATGCTAATCTACTCTGTCTGTGCTCTATAAATGGAATAGCAAAGCCGGGATGAAAACATATCTGTTTACAACATGTTTACTGAATATTTTAAGCCCATTGCTGAAACCTACCACTCAGAAGAAAAGATTTCTTTCCAAATATGACCACTCATTGACAATGCACCTGATTACCCAAGAGTTCTAATGGAGACAATGAGATTAATGTTTTCATGCCTGCTAACACTAATTCTGCAGCCCATGGATCAATAAGTAATTTTGACTTTTAAGTCTTATTTTTTAAGAAATGCATTTCATAAGGCCACAGCTCCCATAGATGGTGATTTCTCTGATAGATCTGGGCAAAGTAAATTGAAAACCTTCTGGAGAGGACTCATCTTTCTGGATGCCATTAAGAACTTTTGTAATTCATAAGAAAAGGTCAAAATATCAACATGAACAGGAATTTGAAAGAAGTTGATTCCAATCCTCGTAGATGACTTCAATGGGGGAAGTACCTACAGAGAAATAGCAAGAGAACTAGAATCAGAAGTGGAGCCTGAAGATGTGACTGAATTGCTGAAATTTCATAATCATACTTGAATGGATGAGGAGTTGCTTCTTATGGATGAGTAAAGAAAGTGATTTCTTCAGATGGAATCTAATCCTGGTAATGATGCTATGAATATTGTTGAAATGACAACAAAGAATCTAGGATATTACATAAACTGAGTTGGTAAAGCAGCAGTAGGATTTTAGAGGATTGACTTCAAGTTTGAAAGAAGTTCTACTGTAACTAAAATGCTATCAAACAGCATTGCATCCTACAGAGAGATTGTTTGTGAAAGATAGAGTCAATTGATGTGGTAAACTTCAGTGTTGTCTTAAGGAATTGCCACAGCCACCCCAACCTTTGGCAATCATCAACCTCATCAATCAGCAGCCACCAAGATGGAGGCAAGACCCTCTACCAACAAAAAGATTATGATTCACTGAAAGCTCAGATGACGGTGAGCAATTTTTAACAATAAAGTACATTATTTTTAGACATACTATTACACACTTAATAGACAACAATATAGTATAAACATACTTTACATATGCATTAGGAAATGAGAAAATTCATTTGACTCACTTTATGACAATATTCACTTTATTGCAATGGTCTGGAACCAAACCTGCAATATCTCTGAGGTATGCCTGTAGTTACCAGGTGTGTTTGTTTTTTTTTTTTTTCTGTTTCCTAACCCCACACTCTGCATATTTCTTCCTAAGAATAAAGAGATTAATTTCAACCCAGGTTTGCCACCTTCTTAAACTTTGAATAAATCCCTTAAATTTCTTGGGCTTAACTTTTGTCAATTTAGATGTGAAAGGAATGGACTAATATCATTTAGCCCTCATTAATACACGCTTGACACTTCAAACGTTATTTCATTTAATCTTCACAAAATCCTACAAAGTGGATTATATTTGAATCCTCACTTTAAAGATGATTAATATGAATCACAGAGAAGTAACCAGTCTAAAATCACATAGCTACTAAGTGTCAGAGTGAGGAATTGAAGCTATGCTTGCTGCCCCTTAACTACACTATCATTAGTGGAGCCTATTAAGATCTCTTGTCTATTATGGTCATATGTCATATGCTTTATCAATAACAATATGTGTTTTGGAGTATATGTGTAAATAACATAGTATTTGTATTATGTTATAGTTACCAAGAAGAGTTAAAGAATGACCTTAGATTTTCATACTGAATTGAGTACAAGCAAATATTTCTCTATATGTTTAAAAAAAAGCAATGCTTAAGTCATTTTAGGTTGCTTGTTAAAAGTCTAAAATTTTATTGCCTGACTTTGCCTACAATCACAGCCATCTGCTGATAGTGTATATTTTCTGAAGCCAAATTTTCATAAAATATTACATAATAAACATTCTTAGATACCAACCAGGAAACATACATCATTTAGTTCTTTTTTTTTTTTTTTCCTTAGATGTTTTGTTTGTACTTTCTTTGGAAACATTTTTAATGCTTCCAGGGTGATGTGGGAAGATATATATTTTAGCAATACACAACTTACTTAATGTATTAGTAATAAGTCTCTTTTGTGCATTTTATTCTAAAGTATCATGCCAATTTCCTAGTTATTGGCAAAATGATTAGTGTTTCTATTATTTTTGCAGAATTACTAATATCAGTAAATATAAAATCACTGATCATAAAGATATTACCAGAAATAAAAATGTGTTCAAGAATTTTAATGTATGATTTTCTCTGAATCATTTTTAATAATGAAAGTATGCTTATCTCTGAACAAAAATGACTGGATGAAAACTTGTACATTATAATGTGCTATTAAATGGAGTATGGCAACACTTTATTTGATATTCACTGTCCTTTTCAGTTTTTCATTACTTTTTCCTCTGTTTATCCTCATGAAAAAGCTGATAGGAGATAGCACGTACTTGGGTTAAACTTATATTAAATTTTCCTTACAATGTATTTATATTTATTTGTTCGTAAACTTAGGTTTTCTGAAAGAAAGAGCTCTGATTTTTTTCATGAGAATCTTTACTGAGAATGTGACAGTTTTATCACTGTAAAAGAAATATTTTAACTCTAATAGAAGAAAGCATCCCAAACAGAATAAATTAGCAAAGAATGTTTAATAATACTGAAGAAAATAGCTACAAAAAAAAAAAAAGCGCTATTTTTTGAATCACAACAAATAAGCTTAAAATATTTATGGAAGATTTAGAATTTCTATTTCTATAAGATGATAGTTTCAACGCTTCAAAATAATTCATGCACATCATAAAATACTAATGAGTACAAATCAGGGTGTCATGAGAACAATTGTTCCCTGTCCCAGCCCTTAAAAATCCTGTTCTACAGATTAGAACCACCTTGGCATTTAGTTCTTTTAGTTGTTCCTATCATTATTCTGATATATGTGTCCTTCACTGATGCTATACCAGTTATAGACAATATCTAGTGTCTATTATGAAAGATAAAGTTTCAGCTTATTTCAATACCCCAACTGCCATGTCCCAATGATGACACTAAATTATTGTTACGGTTATTCTATTGGTGGTTTTGTAACTTTAACTAATGCACGTAAACTTGTTTTCTTGTCCCCCCAACTTCAGAAAAGTGTCACTGGATTCCCTTAATTCCACCTCTTCTCCTTCACCTCAGCCTCTTTCATCTGTATATATTTTGTTAATTACATTTAAATACTGTTTTTAAGAATGTCTTCTCTGCTTTGTCTACAGCTTGGTTCTAAATGTTGAAAATCAGCAAATACTGTTCATATTATTATGTCTGTAAATAATTCTCACCACAGTGAGATCTACTATGCTATGGATACTTGCCCACCACCACTACCTAATACTCTAATCCTCATGCCACTAAAATGAGAGTGTCAAGATCAAATGGATTATTCAACACTAAGAGTTGCTTAAAATAATCCCAAATTGTAGTTAACTTTAACACAACTCTCTTTCATGAAACTTCTGAATAACTTTCTTTTTCTTCCTGATAAAAGAAAAAAACTGCAAGAAAATGCCACTTGGGTTTCCAGTGATGTTGGAAAGCAATACTCCCTGGTATTTTCATAAGTCTTAAACAATCTTTTCAAGGTAACATCCCTGGACCCTAGATATAGGGTCCCTCCAGCTTAGTGGGCAAATTTATTTAATTACAGGATAGTAAAGCCCCCTGCTTCTGTGAGGAGATTTGTTTACATTCACAGATTCACTGTGGGCAATGTTCCACTGAGCCTCTATGGGACTTGTGGGAGGTGGTCAACGAGACGCACATGAAGAAGAAACTCAGGTGTCCTGCTGTTCCATGAGAAATAAACTGTCTAAATTGCTTAGAATTATTTCAGTCACTTACTGAATTTATGTAAATGTGCAAACAACCTTCCAGTTTCCTACAACTACTCACCCGCTACTTGGCACTTGTCTATTCTGAACGTTTCTGTCATTCTTCTCCAATCTAGACCTGCTGTTGTCTAAGCCTGCAGTAAAACCCCATCTGTAACTCTTAAAACATGTATGCCTATTCCATATCCATAATTGTTTGGATTCAGTATCTTCCTTTTACTCGTGTTGTCTCCTTTGGTTTTCTTGACTACATCATTTAATAGTTTTTTAAGTTTTTTATTTATTTAAGTAATCTCTACACCCCGTGTGGAGCTTGAACTCATAACCCCAAGAGCATGAGTCCCACAGTCTTCCAACTGAGACACCCAGATGCTCCTCTTTTAATATTTCCTTAAAAGGGGTGTGTGGATGCTAGACTTTTTGAGAACTTCAATATCAGAAAAGTCTTTATTTTGATTTTGGGATTGGTAAAGAAACTATACTAAGCTGAGAAAAAAAATACCAGATAAAATATCATATTCCCTCAGAAATTAAGGGCATTTTTTTGTTTTGTAATTTCTAGTGTTGGTAAGAATATTTTTACATTATTTCAAATGATATATTAATAACTGAAAGAATATTATAATTATTAAAGTGTTATACCAATAACATTAATGGTGTGCTGTAGACTAAAGAATTTGTACCTACCAGAAAATCCAGAGCTACATATTAAACTAAATAGGGGTCTAACTTCGTCCAAATGTAAATGTTTTGATCATACATAGTTTCTGTCCCTTTTTCTATTAAAGATGCAAGGGCATCACAGAAAAGTGACATTGATTACCAAAAGTTATGATCAATATATTATAAGTTAATGTTTTATATTGTTAATGATCCACATACTGTAAGTATGACAAATATCTCTGTATGTCCTTTAAAAAACTTTGTATAGCAGTCACTCCACTATCAGATAATTTTCTTATAGATTTTAGACACATTTAAATATAGCAATCAATGATTGAGTACACAATTAATTGTTTAAGAAAAAATGCTCTACCATTTGGACATATTAGCAAAAGCTTCTAAGATTCTAGTCTATTTAAAAAAGTGTTGAGACAATTACTTAATTAGGTCAGGCATAATAATTTTTCTTAAAATTCTACAACTTTGGGCATTACTTCTTTCAAGAAGATATTAAATTTGCATCTGGCCTAATTTCTGTCATTTTACATATATCTCATGTGCCAGATCAAGATCTATAATTTACATTTCTAAGAAATTATGATCATTATAAAGTCTTCTATTTGAAAATTAGGTGTCCAGGGAGTCAGTTAATCCTAATGCTTAAACTGTGAGGTGTTGTGGTCAGACATGTATATGCTTACATTAGTGATTTTGCCACTGACTTGAAGTTTGACCTTGAGAAAATTAGTGTGCCTATTGCTACTGGGATCTTATTGCTTCTAGGCCCTCTCAGTGGGTAAAGCTAGGACATACTTGCACATATACTAACCAAGTTATGTGCCAACTTGACTGGGCCACAAGGTGCCCAGACATTTGATTAGACTTCTCAGCATCCATAATTGTGTGAGCCAATCTTTATCATCTATCTATCTATCTATCTATCTATCTATCTATCTATCTATCTATCTATCATCTATCTATCTATCTATCTATCTATCATCTATCTATCTATCTATCTATCTATCTATCTATCTATCATCTATCTATCATCTATCTATCTATCTATCTATCTATCTATCTATCTATCTATCTATCATCTATCTATCTATCTATCATCTATCTATCATCTATCTATTTATCTATCTATCTACTTACCTACCATGTATAGATATCTATATCTATATATACATATTCAGATCATTGGGTAAATATCTAGAACCATGGCTGCTGCATTAGAGAGTAGGTCTGTACTTAGCTTTATAAGAAACTGTCATACTGGGGAACTGGGAGGCTCAGTCAGTTAAGTGTCTGCCTTTGGCTTGGGTCATGATCCCAGGGTCCTGGGTTTGAGTCCTACATTAGGCTCATTGCTCCATGGGAAGTCTGCTTCTCCCTCTGCCCCTCACCCTGCTTGTGCTGCCTCTCTCTCTCAAATGAATAAATAAAATCTTTAATGAAAAGAAGAAACTCTCATACCATCTTCCAAAGTGACTGCATCATTTTATTTTTATTTTTTTTAAAAAAGATTTTATTTATTTGACAGAGAGAGACACAGCGAGAGAGGGAACACAAGCAGGGGGAGTGGGAGAGGGAGAAGCAGGCTTCCCACTGAGCAGGGAGCCCAATGCAGGGCTCGATCCCAGAACCCTGGGATCATGACCTGAGCCGAAGGCAGACGCTTAATGACTGAGCCACCCAGGTGCCCCTTATTTTGTTTTTTTAATGTCAATCATTTTTTTCTTCCAAATTTTTATTTAAATTCTAGTTAGTTAACATATAGAGTAATATTGGTTTTAAGGGTAGAATTTAGGGATTCATCATATAACACCCAGTGCTCATCATAACAAGTGCCCTTCTTAATATCCAACACTCATTTAGCCTATCCCCACCTACCTCTCCCCATCAACCCTCAGTTTGTTCTCTATCGAGAGTCTATTCCCTCTCTTTTTTACCCTTCCCATATGTTCATATGTTTTTTTTTCCTAAATTCCACATGAGTAAAATCATATGGTATTTTTCTTTCTCTGACTGACTTGTTTCACTTAGTATAATATACTCTAGCTCCATCGACAGTATTGAAAATGGCAAGATTTCATTCTTTTTGATGGCTGAGTAATATTCCATTGTATATATATGCCACATCCTCTTTATCCATTCGTCAGTTGATGGATACGTGGGCTCTTCCCATAGTTTGGCTATTATTGATACTGCTGCTATAAACACCAGGGTGCATGTACCCCTCTGAATGAGTATTCTTATCCTTTGGGTAAATACCTAGTAGTTCAATAGCTGGGTCGTAGGGTCTTAACTTTTTGAGGACCCTCCATACTGTCTTCCAAAATGGCTACACCAGTTTGCATTCCCACAGGGTAAGAGGGTTCCCCTTTTTCTGCATCCTCGCCAACATCTGTTGTTTCTCAAATTGTTAATTTTAGCCATTTTGACAGGTGTGAGGTGGTATCCCATCACAGTTTTGATCTGTATTTCCCTGATGATGAGTGATGTTGAGCATCTTTTCATGTTGGCCATTTGTATGTCTTCTTTGGAGAAATGTCTGTTCATGTCTTCTGCCCATTTCTTAACTGGATGATTTGTTTTTTAGACGTTGAGTTTGAAAAGTTCTTTATAGATTTTGGTATTAACCCTTTATTGGGTATGTCATTTGCAAATATCTTCTCACATTCCATAGGCTGCCTTTTAGTTTTGCTAATTGTTTCCTTCAAGGTGCAGAAGATTTTATTTTGATGAAGTCTTAAGAGTTCACTTTTGCTTTTGGTCCCCTTGCATCTGGAGATATGTCTAGTAAGAAGTTGCTACAGCCAAGATCAAGGAGATTGCTGCCTATTCTCCTCTAGGATTTTGATGGATTCCTATCTCACGTTTAGGTCTTTCATCCATTTTGAATTTGTTTTTGTGTATGGTGTAAGGAAGTGTTCCAGTTCCATTCTGCTGTATCATTTTACATTCCTACCAGCAGTGAGTAAGAGTTCCTGTTGCTCTGTATTCTTGCAAGCACTTGCTATTAGTTGCTTTTGGATTTTAGCTATCTTAATAGGAGTGTGGTGGTATCTCACTATTGTTTTATTTTGTATTTCTGTAATGACAAATGACGTTGAGTACCTTTCTACATGTTTATTTGCCATCTATAGGTCTTTTGTGGTGAAGAATCTGTTCTTGTCTGTCGTCTGCTTTTTAATTGAGTTGGATTTTAAGAGTTCTTTGTATATTCTAGATACAAGTTCCTTGTCAGATATGTAATTTGAATATATGTTTCTCCTAGTCTGTGGCTTTTCTTTTCATTTCATTCTCTTAAAAGTGACTTTTGGAAGTCAAAAGTTTTAAAATTTAATAAAATCAAATTATCTGTTTCTTTTTTCTTTTACATGACATGCTTTTGGTGTTGTATATAAAAATTCAACCCAAGGTTACACAAGTTTTCTCTTATTTTTTTTACAGAATCTTTACAGTTTTACAATTTACATTTAGGATTCTGATATATTGTAAATTAATTTTGTGTATGGTTTGGAGTTCTGTGTTGTTTTTTTTTCTTTGAATATGGACATCCAATTGTTCCAGTAATTCTCCATTGAATTGCCTTTGCATTTCTGTCAAAAAGTTACATGACTATGTATGTAAGGGTCTATTTCTGAGTTCTCTATTATGTTTCCCTGATCAAAGCATCTATTTTTTTTTTTTTTTTTTGCGAATCCCATGTGGTCTCAATTACCATGGCTTTATAGTAAATTTTGAAATTCAGTAATATGAGTTCTCTCACTTTATTCCTTGTCACAATTGCATTGGATATTTTAGCACCTTCACCTTTTAATATACATTTTGGGTTCAGTTTGTCAATATCTACAAAAACGTTGCTGGAGATGTGATTGAGATTGTGATGAGTCTATAGATCAAATTGCAAAGAATTGCCATCTTAGCCAAATTGAGTCTTCCAGTCCATGAACATGTGACATATCTCCATTTCCTTAGATTTCCTTGGATTCTGCCATCAGTATTTTATAGTTTTCTACATATACAAATCCTGTACATGTTAAGTAAAATTGACACGTGACTACTAATTTGGGGACATGTCATTGTAAATGGTATGTGTGTATATGTATATATATATATATATATTTTTTTTTTCTTTTTGGCTTCTAATTGTTCATTGTTAGGATTTAAGAAGATGATTGGCTTTTGTATATTGACTGGCAAAGACATTATATTATCCTACTAGTTTCAGGAGAGGTTGTTTGTTTGTTTGTTTGTTTTTTGGTAGATGTTTTATTAGAATCTTTTATGTAGCTAGTCATTGTTGTCTGTGAATAAAGACAGTTTTATTTTTCTGTTTTCCGTACACATACTTTTTACTTATTATTCTTGTCTTACTGCACTAGCTAGGACTTCCAGTGTGCTGTGGAATACAGAGACTATCCTTCATTGTTTCTAATCCTGGGCAGAAATTGTTCTGTCTGGCATCATTACATGTGTTAGCTATAATTTATAATATAATGAATATATATATAGTATATGATATAATTAATATATGCTTTATTCAGAATGAAAAAGTTTCCTTATTTTTAGTTTTTATAAAAAATAGATTTTAGCTTTCCTCAATTATTTTTAGGCATCGATTGATATGATCACATTTGTCTTAAGTCTGACTGATTTATGAATATTTAACCAGCCTTACTTCTGGGAATAAATCCTATTTGTGATATCACCTCATTTTTATATATTGCTGAATTCGGCTTACCAGTTTTTTTCTTCAATAACATTTTCATTTTGTAACAGTTTTAATAGTGTAGAAATAAACATTTGAATTCTATCAATTCACCAATTTTTATTAGGATTTTTTGAATCTATATTCATGATAGGTTTCAGTTTGTAACTTTCTTCTAATGTCTTTATCTTCTTTTGGTATTAGGGTAATGATTGCCTTATGAAATGGATTGGAAAGTGTTTACTTCTCTTCAAATGTCTGGAAGAGATTATGTAAAATCAGTAATATTTTTTTTCCTTAAATGATAGAATTTACCAGTGAAAATATCTAGACCTGATATTCTAGTTTTTACAATGCCTTATTAATAATTCAACTTCCTTGACAGAAATAGGGCTATTGAGGTTATAGCTTTCTTTTTGGATGAGTTTCATTATTCTTTCAAGGAATTGGTCTGTTTTTTCCAAATTATCAAATTTATGAGCATGAAGTTGTTGATAGCATTCTCTTATTATCATTTTAATGTTTATGAAAGCAGTAAAGACCTTTCTTTTTTTACTAATATTGCTAAATTTTTGTCTTTTTTTCTTGATAGGCCCATCTAGATATTTATCAATTTTATTAATTTTCTGTATTGATTTACCGTTTTTAGTTCCAATGAGTTCTGCTTTTGTTGTTCTTGTTGTTTCTTTTGCTTGTCACAGTTTAATT
Source organism: Ursus arctos (assembly GCF_023065955.2). NCBI lineage: Eukaryota > Metazoa > Chordata > Mammalia > Carnivora > Ursidae > Ursus > Ursus arctos. The sequence goes on along the minus strand of NW_026622775.1, from coordinate 53,223,555 downwards.
TGCTCCTGTTACTACAATTTTGTTTTGTTTTAAGGTGGAAATTAGGTTATTATCTTTCCTAATATATGCATTTACTGTAATAAATTTTTCTCTAAGCACTTCTTTAGAAGCATTCCACAAAGTTCAATAAGTTATATTTTCATTTTCATTTTTTTCAAAGTAACTTTTAGCTGCTCTTGAGACTTCTTTGACTCATTGATTGTTTACAAGTATATTATTTAGTTATTGAGTATTTGGGAATTTCTAGCTACCTTTCTGTTTCTGATTTCTAGTTTAATTCTTTTGTATTCTGAAAATACACTTTGTAAGATTTATATTCTATTACATTTATTAAAATGTGTCTTATGGCTCAGAATATAATCTTTTATGGTGAATGTCCCATGCACATTTGAGAAGAATGTGAATTTTGGATAGAGTAGTCTTTAAATATCAGTTATATTGAGAGGATTATCAGACTAGTATTTAGGTCATCTAAATCCTTACTGATTTTTCCCCCACTTTATCTATCAATTACTGATAAAGGAGTGAAGTCTTCCAGGATAATAGTGGACTTGTCTTTCTTTTTCCAGTTCTATCAGTTTACCTAACATATTATTATATTCTCATGTTAGGTGCATGCATTATTAGGAATAATATGCCTTTTTTGAGAATTGATTCTTTTATTATGATTTCACATAACCTTTTAGTCTCTGATAACTTTAGTTGTTCTGAAACCTGATATGTCTTGAAACTAAGATTGCACTCTACCTTTCTTTTGATTAGTGTCAGCATGGCCTATCTTTCCTTGGCATATTTTTTTGAAGTGGTCTTCATATACAGAGCATATCGGTTGGTCTTGTTTTCTTTTTTATACAATCTGAGATTCCCTTTTCTTAAGTTCTGTATTTTAACTATTTATTTACTTATTTATTTTAGGGAGAGAGAGAGAGAGAAAGAACAGAGGGGAAGGGCAGAGGGAGAGAGAGAATCCCAAGCAGACTCTGTGTTGAGCATGGAGCCCAACTGGGGGCTTGATCCCACAACCCTGAGATCATGACCTGAGCTGAAATCAAGAGTCGGCCACTTACACAACTGAGACACTCAGGTGCCATTAACTATTTATTTTTAAAATGATTAGTCATCTAGTTGGATTAAAATCTACCATCTATAGGAGTACCTGGGTGGCTCAGTTGGTTAAGCAGCTGACTCTTGATTTTGGCTCAGGTCATGATCTCAGGGTCATGGGATCCAGCCCCTAGACCAGCTCCTTGCTCATCACAGAGTTGGCTTGGGATTCTCTCTCTCCCTCTGCCCCACACCCTACTCTCTCTCTCTCTCTCAAATAAATAAATAAATAAATCTCTAAAAAACTAGAATCTATTATCTTTAAATATATTTTTGGTTGCATTTATTTTTCACTTCTTTTTTTTTTAAATCTTTTTGTTTTATTTGTTTTTTAATTAGCATTAATATGATTCAATTTCATGTCTTCTTTTCACATATCACTTATACTTCTTTTATGGACCTTTTAAGACATTGACCTAAATATGTGTTTAAATAATTTGAGTCTACTTTTGAATAATATTGTGGTAATTCATGTGCATTGTTAAGTACTTAATAGCAGAGCATTCTCAATTCTTCCCTCCTATTTCTTGTGACATTAAATTCATTCATTTCACTTATCCATATGCTATGAATACCCAATACATTGTTACTTTTATTACTTTAAACAGACAACTAAATTCTGGAAATAAATTGCTTCCATGTTTATTTGTCTGAGAGAGTCTTTATTTCTTCTTTATTTTGAAGGATAATTTCCCTGGTTATTGAATTCAAGTTTGGCAATTTTTTTCTTTGAATATTTTAAAGTTTCTCTCCATTGTTTGCCTTGTTTCTTGTGAGAAATCAGCTATAATTCTTATCTTTATTTCTCTGTAGGTGAGCTCTCTTCACCCAGCTTTCTTTGACATTCTTTGATGTTTTAGTTTCAATGTGATATATGTTGGTTTTTTATTTTTGGTTTTGTGTTGTTTTGTGTGTTTGTTTTGCTTGATTTCCCTGAACTTCTTGATCTGTGGTTTGGTATCTGTCATTAGTTTTGAAAAGTCTTGACTACTATTTCTTTAAGTATTTTGCTTTCCTGTTCCCTCCTCTGGTTTTCTGTTTAAGCAAATGTTACATCTTTTGATATTACCCCATGGTTCTTGGATGTTCTGGGTGTTTTTTGCTTTTTATTTTTTGGCTTTTATTCTTTTTTTTCTGTTAGCATTTTACTTTGGGGATTTTCTTTTGACCGATCTTCAAACTCATTGATTTTTTATTTGACTGTCTTAAGTTTACTGATGAGACTGTTGAAGGCATTCTTTATTCCTGTTACTGTGATATATTTTTTTTTAATTTCTACTATTTCCTTTTAATTCTTTCTTATATTTTCTTTCTCTATGCTTATATTAACTACCTGCTTTTTCATATTTCCTCTTTTCCATTACAGACTTTAACATCTTTAATGATATATTAATAACAATTACGTGTCAATAAGGGTTATGTTTAATTCCCTATCTGATCATTTCAATATCTAATCAAATAATAGTAGTTCTAATGATGGGTTGCTTTGTCTTTTGAGATTGCTTCTTATTTTGCTTCAACTTTATCACATGTTGTAATTTTTTTGTTGAAAGCTAGAAAGGACATATAGTGTAGTAGACTCTGAGGTAAATAAGTCTATAGAGTGAAGATTATGTTAATATGGCTGGGATTTGAGCTTTGTTCCATGCTTATGGTAGCAATAGGCTTAAGAGCTTTCAAACTCTTGTGTCATTGTTTTGTACTTTCCTCTTGGTTTCAGGGCTTCTTTTTGTAGTACTCTCAGGGAGAGTCAGCATCTGGCATCTTTTTCACCTTTTGTTTACTTTTGGAGTATTGGAGTCATGCAAGATTGCTGATGGGATGTGGGAGAGTGAGGATGTTCAAAGTTTTGGACTGTCTTTGTCTTTTCATGGAACTGTTTCTTGGGGAAGTGATCTTCAAAGTGATTCTGTCCCTCCACTAAGTATAAAGATTTTTTCCCACCTTAACCCATAGTCCCTTCTGCAACTGCAGGGTTGTCATTCTCATTCCCTAAAACTCTATCCCCTGCCAATTACAGCATTTATTTATCTGTTGACTGATGGTTTGCTTCCTTATGTAAAATTGGAAGTTTGGAGGAGGCTGGGGTAGGGGGAATTCCCTTCCCCTATCTGCAGTAAGGCTCTGGCAAAATATTTTCCCTTGAAAAGTAGATTTCTATTATGGAGAAAGCTCTGGGATTATTTCAAAATGCTTGTTCTTTTCTTCTCAAACCAGAGCCACAAAGTGATATCCCCTTAGGGGATAAAGGAAAGTCCATGAAAGTGTGGGTGCTCCCTATGACTGCAGCCCCCAGGACTTTCTCATCTTCATGCTAGTCATCGCTCAGCCTTCAGCATTTTGTCAAAGTTTTCCATGTATGTGCCCTTGTCAGTTTATGCCTCCAGCAGCTTCTGCTCCAAGCGAGCACAATCCAGTTGTCTTTCTCTAGCTGGAATACAGCAGAGTTTCCTTTCTCAAGTTGAGATAGAGTGTCAGCCTTACCCTCTGCTGAAGTCCTTTTCCCTGGTCCCGGAAGACTGGAACTTTGTTAGGAAAAACGGTTAAGAAGACTTCATGATGGCTACTTTTCCCTTCCTACTATCAGAGCTATATGAAATGTTTTCTTACATCCTCTCCATGAAAACATTGTAAAGTTCCTGGAAGAAAAGTGTGCAAAAGTGTGAGCTGCTCCCCCTTTGGCCTTAGCCTCCAGTAGCTTCTCACTCTTAAGCTAGTCTACACTCACCCTCCAGTGATAAATCAAAATTAACTATTTAAGTACTTCTGCTTGTTTATGGCATCCATCAGCTTATCTGTAAAGCAAGTAAGTCTCAGGTGCTGTATCTCTAGACTTTCTTGACCCCTAGTTTTGAGCGCTGGTTTGCCCTGTAAATTCAATCCTCTGAAGAGTCCAAGAAAAGTAAGTAATGTTCAGTTTCTTCAGGCTTTTGTTTGTTTGGTTGGTTTTTGTATAAAGATAGTAATAATGACTTTCAACTCCTTTACATGTTGGATCTGAAATATGAAGTCTCTTTTAAAATATAAATCTCACAATTGTTAATGCACGATGAGTTATTACCATATAATTTGAGTATGATGCTCATAAGTTGTCTTTGGAATAAAAGAATAACACTGTGACTCAATAGTAAAAAAAAAAAATGTGGTGATGTTTCCTTCCTATAAATATTATATATATTTGAATGTATTCATCTTCTGACCCAGATTTTCTGGAAACCAATATCACAAGTGTGCAAAAATACAACTGCACTTGAGGGTTTAGCTTGTAGCTCCACAAGAGAGGAGAGAGATGAAGATCTTTATTTTGCTGGTTTATTAGATGGCCTTACACTTACTACTATAAGATTTTTGACTATATAATTTGGCATGTGTTCAACTCTAATTGCTTTAACGAAAAGACCAAACTATCAGCATTATTATACTTTGTAAAATGAGCAGTACTGTCCTTTTAACTATTCCTGCTGATCCTGCAAGATCAAGCACCAGCGAGGCCTCCCAGGCATTTGTCAGCAGTTGCTCAGTTGAGTCAAATTGAGAGCTCTGCTCCATTAGCGTGGGAGCAGCTTTGTAATTTTCTGAATAATTAATGGAAACACCAACTCACAGTTCTCTCCTCTAACTGAAAATTTTGTTTTAATTGATTTTCTTAGCACACTGTTACTAAAAACTTTATTTAAAAGCAAAACAACAACAACAAAGAAACTTAAGCTCAATTATCAAAACTATACATTTCACTAAAGCCAGTAATGAGTACACATAAAATCACACCAGGACATCATAGCATAGGAATGATAAGAGTGGAGGCATTTTGTATAGCATCTCTTTCGGCCAGAGACCATTTTATTTGGTTTAGATAGGTCTTGATTCCAAACAATGTGAGCAATTTATACTTAGAATACTGTGTTATTAGTTAGCTTTGCTTTGTAGGATTAAAGGCATAAAACTGCATTGATATAGTTTGACTTTATGAGCAAGGGTATGTGTTTTTTTTTTCTGATTTGTAAGTAGATAAAAGGATGAATAAGTTTATAACCTAGATTACTATTTCCCAGGCAGATTTGAGTTTTCTAAGACTTACTATATTTGAATGTGTTGATCATCCCCTTATACATATCTGGATATACTTTTTTTTTTTTTCATTTTCCAAGTTTTTATTTAAATTTCAGTTAACTTACAGTGTAATAGTAGTTTCAGGTATAGAATTTAGTGATTCATCACTTACATACAATACCCAGTGCTCATCACAAATGACTTCCTTAACCCCCACCACCCATTTAGCCCATCCCGCCACCCACCACCCCTCCAGCAGCCCAGTTTATTCTCTGTAGTTGAATCTCTTTTATGGTTTGCCTCTCTTTCTATTTTCCCCCTATCTCATCTGTTTTGTTTCTTAAATTCTGCATGACTGGATGTCATTTTAAGAAAATGTAACTTCAGGGGCACCTGGGTAGCGCAGTCGTTAAAGCGTCTGCCTTCGGCTCAGGGTATGATCCCGGCGTTCTGGGATGGAGTCCCACATCGGGCTCCTCCGCTGGGAGCCTGCTTCTTCCTCTCTCACTCGCCTGCTGTGTTCCCTCTCTCGCTGGCTGTCTCTCTGTCACATAAATAAATAAAAAATCTTTAAAAAAAAAAAAAGAAAATGTAACTTCAAAAACACAGGCTTTTTTATTTTTATTTTTTTAAAGAATTTTTTAAAAGATTTTATGTGTTTATTTGACAGAGAGACAGTCAACGGGGCTGGATCCTAGGACCCTGGGATCAGGCCCTGGGCCAAAGGCAGATGCTTAATGACTGAGCCACCCAGGCGCCCCATAAACACAGGTTATTCCAGATAATACTCAGTGTATGATTTAATTTAGAATTTTGCTTCCAGAATGGTTAATGTCAGGATTAAGAAACAATTTATGTAGTAGTTTGTAGTAACTAATTTTCTCAAAATTACAAGTAAAATGCAAATAAAACTGTTCAATTCCGCAAATAATATATTTTTAAATATAATGTCAGGTGTTTCTTAATCAAAGAAATTATACCATATACATATATCATATGCATATAAAATTTTAAAATGTAAAACACTTATTTTTACTGGTGTATCTATTTAGCAGTTATGAATATTTTTGCCTTAACATAAAGCTTTTCTCAATTTTAGTTTTTATCTTTTATAAATTAGTCTGTGGCACTTAGGATTATTGATATTATCTTTAAAAACATTATAAAACTTTTATGCTCTAATTTATATTTTTTATTATATGGCTATTAATATTATTAATGTCTAAATATAATTATTTTACTTTTGTTTACCTTTAATATCAGTGTATGCTATTCACTTGCTTAATCTTTAAAACCATAAAGCAGGTTTCTTTACCTTTAATTTTGTTGATTTCAGGTTATGAATTATAGTTCATTGATCAGTAATCACTTAACCATGAGCCAGTGCCTTTTTGAAAATCATAACATTTCATTTCCAATGTACAATACATATACATGATTTATCTTAAAATGTGGCTATTTAGTAAGCAATAAAATTACCTTTCTTGTAATAATTTTAGTAGCTCAGGGGCACCTGGGTGGCTCAGTCAGCTGAGCATCAGACTCTTCATTTTGGCTCAGGTGATGTTCTCAGGGTGGTGAGATTGAGCTCTGTGTTTGTCTCCATGCTCAGTGAGGAGACTGCTTGAAATTCTCTCTCTTCCTCTCTCTCTCCCCCCCTCTGCTCACACTTGCACACTCTCTCTCTCTCAAATAAATAAATAAATCTTTTAAAAAAATTATTATAGTAGCTTAAACATTGCCTCTCAGATGTCCTTTTGTACTATTTTGAAATCCATCCTTCTGTTATAACCTGTTAACTTAAACAATATTTTCTTTCCCTCATCAGCATTAAACTTTCTTCTTTTTTCAACCTCTTTTTCATGTATATTAAAGCCATATGGACTAGAGACAGGAAAATCCTTTGTAACAACATATCTGGGAAATTATTGCCATTATCATTATAGTTATTATTATTGTGATCTTCATCCAGAATGTCAGAAGGCAGGGTGATTTGAAACAGGAGTGTAGGCTAAGTTATTCCACAGAATCTCATTAAATAATTCCACTCCACATTCTCCAAATTTTGAGTCAAAATAATACCTTCAGCAACTGTCTCCTTTTTAGTTCTCAGAAGGGACTTTTTTTTTTTTTTAGATTTTTATTTATTTATTTGACAGAGAGAGAGCCAGCCGGTGAGAAAGGGAACACAAGCAGGGGGAGTGGGAAAGGAAGAAGCAAGCTCCCAGCGGAAGAGCCTGATATGGGGCTTGATCCCAGGACTGAGCCAAAGGCAGACACTTAAGGACTGAGCCACTCAGGCGCCCCTCAGAAGTGACTTTTAACTAATGTTAATGGCATAGAAAGTGGCGTTTAACTTTGTTCACTCTTTATAGTTCCATTGTCACGGTCCACACTATACAGAATTGAGATGTACATCATATTTATTCAGAAGCTCAGCATTGTGTGGGGTAAATACACTTGTTTTAATGTTTTATTTATATTTATTTTGAGGTACAATCAATCTAGAAATAATACACACATGAGATATGTAGTTGCTGATTTAATAATAAGGATTAAAGAACATTAGAAACTTTTTCATAGAGGAACTTATTTATATCTGTAAGTGTTTTATTAGCTAATTTCTGACTGTATATAAAACACATTTCAGAAATATATCCTAAAATTTATCAATTTTCATAGAGATTTTCAGCTGTACTCCTTGTTTGACCATAAGCTAATACTATTTTCCATCCTACTGGAGAAGGTGGAATACTAATTTTGTCAGGAAATTGACAAAGGATAACATCTGAATTAACCGATAACCAATATCTGTACAAAGCTCAGTTGGAAGAAAATAATGATAATAGTATTAATAACAGTAATAATAAAAAGAGAAAAAGTAAAATAAATAACTGTTCTGAAGTTGTTTACTTGGATTTTTAAAAATATTTTCCCGGATTATGTTAGAAGGGTTAAATCTATATCTGGTTTTCATACCAAAATCGTTGCAGTTAAAGGATTGTTTTTGATGGATGTTCTGGTTAATAGACCTGAGGAGAACATTTTTTGTGAACTTACTGACAACACTAATTATTTTATATGATAACCTCTTTATGAGTCCTCACTGGAAAGTTTTATTACTAGGGTTGTTTTTGAGTTCCTGAATTTACAAAAAAAAAATAAAATTAAATCTTACAACAAATAACATGCTTCACTTGAGTATATTCTAAGTTTAGGAAAAATGTAAGAATATCTTTTATTCTTTCAAAGTACTATTGGAAATACTCTCCAATTATTTAAGAAATGAGAATAAATATAAAGATTAGAGGGGAAGACAGACTCATCGCTCGTAGCAAATAATATAATTATATCTGTAAATTCCAACAAAATTTGAGAATTTGAGAAAAAAATGAAAATTCAGGAATATTTGGACAGAAGATTAACTTATGAAATACATAGTTTTCCTTCATACCAGAAACAATCAACTTTATAATATAAATAAAGTTTTAGTTTTTTAATACAAAGAAAACCTTTATGGAAATAAATGCACAAGAACTTTAAGTAGAAAGTAATATAAGAGGACAGGAAAAAATCTAAAAACTTGAAAAGATATGCCACATATATTAGTAAGAATATTTAACATTGTAAAGATATTTATTCTTCCCAAATTAATCTATAAGTGAAATGCAATTCTAATCAAAATTGTAATGTATTTTTGAAGTTATACAAAAGTATTTTTCTAAAATGTATACTTCAAATATATTTTAATTAATAATAACAGGAAAAAAAAAGAATAACATAGAGAAGGAAGCTTAACAGCTACTAACACAGAAAAAAAGTGTAGTCATAAAAATAGATCCCAAATAGATAAATAAATTAATAGAATAAAATGATAATTCAGAAACAAACAAATATGAATATGGAATCTTGACATATATGGAAAAATATAATGTTGGACATTTAGCTTATAATTTGTATCTCAAACTCCAGTTGCATTAAATACCTGAATTTGCAAAAACTATAAAGTTAATAGAAGCAAATATAGGAAAATATCTTTGTGATTCTAGAGTATGGAAGGATTTTTTAACAAGACCCTAAAAATGCAAACTGAAGGTGAAACATAGATGGATCTTATTATATAGTATATAAGGATTTCCATTCGAAAAAGACATTTAGTTAACATATGTGTGACACAGCAGGAGATTTTTGAAAATCTCCAGATTTGACAGGATGTTAACAATTATGTGGAATTGCTGTAAACCACCAAGAAAAAAACATTACAGCTACTAGACAATTGCCATATATATATATAAACTGAGATAAATGAGTACACTTAAAAAATTATCATTAAATAAGTAAGAACAGGATGATTTCTAAAACAATAACATTTATGTGAATTAAAATAAGCAAAATCAATAATCTATATTTCAGAAGTATATAAAATATTAAAATGCATTCTTATGGGGTAAAGGAAAGGATATAGTGATTTCTGCTGAAGGGGAACGATATAATGAGAAAAAGAAAAAAAAAGGATCTTTTCTATGGTCTGACGCAGATAGTGTTCCTTGAACTGAAGAATATAATTAACTCTGTTCTCTGCACCAGGAGGCACCAGAAAAGTGAATTGAATACCCATCACCGGCTAATAAAACAAAACCAGATTAATTAATTTTATGTGAATTTAAGTTATTTGCTTACATGAAAAGTTGTATGGTGAACAAAATACCCTAACAAAATGGGGAGGTGAATAATAAAGAAAATATACATAATGTGGGCTACACCATTAAACCTAAACACAAAATATATCAAAAATTACAATTAATGCCAGTGAACTAAATATTCCAGTTTAAAAAAAAAAAAGATTACCAGTGTGATTTAAGACAACTGCTTATTGAGATGCATTTTATATATTTACCTTTTTTCCATAAAATTCAAGTTTAAAGAATAGAAAAAATATAACAGGGAATTGCTAACCAAAATAAATCTGGTGTGTCTGTATAATTGCCGCTTAAAGAAAACAAAAAAAATTGGCTTGTGATGAAGAGAACTCAGATACTAAGTATAAAAGGTTAAAAGAATCGTAAAGAAGAATTTGTAAATTTCTGTTCCTTTAGCTAAATAGCATGAAAATATACAAAATGAGAGAATTTTGACAAGTATTATGAAAATGACTACATAGTGATTTTACACTTCCTAATAATCAGAGAAACAAAAAATTAGAATATACTGTTTGCTATCACTTAACAATGTTAATATCAATGATATATATGGAAAACCACATCCACAAGCCAATATCAACAAAATATGCATTTTTCTAGCATTCCTGGAACATTTATTAAAACTGACCCCATATTTATCCATAAAATAAGTCTCAAAAATTTCAAAATACAGTCTATTCTCATTATTTGTGGCAGTCATGTTCTGTAAATGTCTGCAGGTACTGAATTAGTGAGTACTGAACCATTGCTCTGAGGGAAACAGAGGTGGGCTCATGCTAATCGCTGGTTACAACATTTTTGTCAACTGATCAACATATAACCTTGTTTTATGTGTGTTTCTTTAGAAAGAAAAACTTATTTAACATATGTTATTGATTTATTGATGTTGAACTCACTTCCAACAGCCCTGTAATTCATGCATGATTGAAGGTTATCTAAAACATATATTCTCCATAAGGCATATCACAGTTTTCTTGTGCTCAGGGCCACTAGACAGAACTTCAGCACTGTGCTTGAGGACCATTTTAAAGAGTGAAATCACCAATAAAAGCAAAGAAATGTAAAAACATGGCACTAAACAGACCATGAAAAAGACATTTATTAACAGTATGAGAACTGAAACAGGAAGCCAGAGCATCTCCCTAGTTGATCGCAATTGGGAAAGTGCGTGCTAGGTGACTCAAAATTTTTTCCATTCAGCATACATCATGAGTGACCTTGAAAGAACCAGGAGTATTGATTTAGCAAGTAAACAAATTTGCAAATACAGAATCTGCTAATAAAGAATATTGTTATAATTTAGATAATGTCATCTGAACAAATGGACTTATTAATCAAACCATAAATAAACATATAGATAAATCATCACTTAAGTAATGAATATTAGAAAATCCTTAAAACCAAAAATAAGGAAAATAATAGTATATATCATTTAATTTGCGGGATGAATTTATAGCAGAATTCAGAGGGATATTTATAAATTTAAATACTTATTTTGGGAAAGAAAAAAGGCTAAAAGCAAAGGGGCTAAAGATGGAATTTTAATTAATTTTTTTAAAAATGGTAAAAACAATGAATATAAAAGGAAGGGAAACAAGAAAAATTAATGAATTAGAAAAAAGATAAAATAATATTGAAAAACAAAAAGTTAGATTTTTAGATTAATCACATAAAGTATTATTATCTTCAGTACGTTACAGTTGAAAATGTACCTGAAGTGGATAAATTCATAAGAAAATATAAGTACTGCCACAAAAAGGATTAACAAAAATGGGATAGAGCCATAATACTAAATAAACTGAATCAGTGGTAAAAATACTCATAAAGAAAATACCATTCACAAACTATTTTACCAAACACTCAAAATGTAAGAAACATCTAATTCCAATCTTACCCACAATATTCCAGAGATACCCCCTTAAAAGAGGAATCACTCCCCAATTCTTTGTGTGATGCAAGACTTTCAAAACTAGGCATAGTGTGAAAAAAAAAAAATCAGCTGTAAATGTCGATGCAAAATTTCCAAACAAAATATTAGCAAACTGCTTGAGATCATAACATATATGGTGCAGCAAGTGTATTTTGAATTTATCCCAGGAATTCAAGACAAATTTAGTATATTCATTTTTCTCTACCTGACAGAAACATGGTTAAGAAGACTCCCAAGTTTTATTCCTGCCTTTGGAAAGTGGTTTATCTATTTTTCTTTCTTTTTTTTTTTAAGATTCTATTTATTTATTTATTTGAGAGGGAAAGAGATCAAGAGAGAGCGAGAGACAAAGTGCAAGCCAAGGAGAAAGGCAGAGGGAGAAGCCGACTCCCCGCAGAGCAGGAAGCTGATGCAGGACTTAATCCTAGGACACTGGGATCATGCATGCACGACCTGAGCCAAAGGCAGAAGCTTAACACATTGAGCCACACAGGCACCCTGGAAAATGGTTTAAATAGCTAGGACTGTGTGGTGTTCTCGCAAGTCTTGATAGGTAGAAATAAATCTCTGTAGATGTGCATTTAGGAGGGGCAGGGAATGTTGCTCTGTGTAGACTCTCCCTTCATTAAGAACTGATTCCTTCCAGATTTTTGTAACTAAAATCAGAGCTATGTGTAGAATAAAGATACACTATCTCTGCTGACCTACATTTGTTCAATCACGTAACTCTAACAAATGAACCCAGAAGCATCTTTTGGAAACTAAACTCTCATAAGTAACAGAACTTTTGCATTGGGATTTAGTTTCTGATATATGAGACAGCATTACAGTTAATGGAAAAAGAAAGCTCACCAAACCAGAAAATATCCAGATCACCAATTATATTTTGAAAAAAAAATAGTAATTGTTATCTCCTATTAAACAAAATTAATGATGGATGAAATAAACATATACACAAACATTTTAAATAAGAAAATAGGGTAAATTTGATGCTGATAACTAAGTATAGACATTTTTAAAGATAAAAACAATTAAAGAAATGAAGACATGTTTACATTTCTTAGGTAATTGTACTGGATCAAATTACCTAAACAATTTCAATGGCAAATAAACTGTAAGGAATATCAACAACAAATATTGTAGACTAAGATTTAATATTTCCAGTATATTAAGGATCACATCTTAATAGAAAACTATCAAATTCTAATTAAAAATAAACAAAAGGATTTATCCAGAAATTTATCCAGAAATTTTGTCCAGAAACCTGTTCTACTTAATCAATAATCCAATAAATCAAGTAAGAATATGCTATGGTTTTTGGACTCTCAAATTAATGAAACCATAATTATAAAAAATTAATACCCAGGCTTGGAAAGGTGTTGGGAATGAGAACTGACAGAGAGAGGTTACTATAAAAGTAACAAAACTTTGGAAAACAAGTCACATCAGAAGGCTTAAAAAACTCTTAGTCTTTGACTTAGTATTACCACTTCTAAGCATATATTTAAAATGATGGTAAAATCACAAAATTATTATTGAACCAAAATGTTTATTGATGAAAAAAAATATGACATAGGAAATTGGAAAAAATCTAAATGTCCAATAACATGGGGATGGATAATTAAAGCATGTGTAGTTTTTTTTTTTTTTTAAAGATTTTATTTATTTATTCGACAGAGATAGAGACAGCCAGAGAGAGAGGGAACACAAGCAGGGGGAGTGGGAGAGGAAGAAGCAGGTTCATAGCGGAGGAGCCTGATGTGGGGCTCGATCCCATAACGCCAGGATCACGCCCTGAGCCGAAGGCAGACGCTTAACCGCTGTGCCACCCAGGCGCCCCAGCATGTGTAGTTTTTAATGAGGTCATTAAGTTAAGCTTTAGGAATATTATATGCTATATTTTTTTAAAGTACGTGGCATAAGACTCCAATTATGTTACTGCATCCATATCAATATTTATCTTTCCAGAAAAAAGTAATTTCCTAGAATATCATACATATTAATCAACAGATTTTCTTGTCTAAGACAACAGAGTATTTTTCTTCTTTATACATTTACCCTTTATCCAAATTTTCTGAATTACCATATATTTTTATTTGGAACAAAAGGATACAAATTAATGAGTTAAATTATTTTTAATGACCTAATAATTAAGTCAATAGTAAACTGCTAATACTGTGCTTACAGAGTAGACACATTTTCTGATCAAATGAAGAGGAATTTATTATAAATATTCCTGATTTTTTTAAGTAAAAGAAGAATTGAAATAAGATGTACTTCACTATAAATCATATAATTCTCCTTGACTGGTATAGTTCATTAAATTATTCTGGACACTTCTTAAACAACACTGTATACACAGCTATAATTTTTGAAGTTGTTTTCTTAATACACTCATTTTCCTAGGAATTTGTCTTATATTTATGAATATTCTACATTGGTCTTAGAAACTTAGCTACAATTATTCATCTGATTAGTTAATAAAGAAAAATTATAACAAGAATTTTAATAATTAAAAATATTTCACAGTTATCTAGAGATAAGACTTTATTACATTTTATAATTTGATATTTTGGAATCCTATGAGATAGGAGATAAAATATTACACCCAAAGTGTTTTTTTTTTAATTAAATGAACAAAAGTCCAAATAATGTATATAAATTGACTAATGCTATATGACTAAGTAGTTGTAAAATAAATTTAGCAGCATGTCCTATTCCTAACCATAGAAATATGCATTAAAATGGAATGTACTAATTACGCAAAATTGTACTATTTGTGGCCACCAATTGCAAATGATGATATAAATGGAATTACTGGGTGAACATAAGTCCTGTTGTAGATGAGAGATGGCTATTGAAAGCTCTTAAAAGGAAAGTAAAGAAATGATATAAAGATCTGATTCAACACTCATTTCACTTGCTTTTCCTGTTAGATACAGAGAAATCAACATCACCCACAATCAGGAAGGAAAGTTATTTAGGTACTATTTTTTTTTTTTTTAAAGAGAGAAAGACTGTGCGCTCTTGGGGGTGGGGGGAAGAGACAGAGAAGAGGGACAGAGAGAATCTTAAGTAGCACCACACCCAGTGCTGAGCCCCATGCAGGACTCAATTTCAGCACCCTGAGATCATGACCTGAGCTGAAATCAAGAGTTACCTCCCCAAGTACCCATTATATGTCTGTAAAATGCTTATATTAATGGTACCTAGGGGCACCTGGGTGGCTCAGTTTTTAATGTTTCAAGTTGATATTATTTTTTTATATAAGATATAGAGTTAATGACTCAACTGATTTGTAACCAAATTGGCTATTTTCTCTTAATTCTTATTTCTCTAAACTCTCCAAATATCATATCGTTTGTCCATGAACTTGACAGGTGTAGCCTCTTCATGATATTTTCCATTTAATTGTCTACATTCAAGTATTTTTCATAGTCTTACTGCCTTTTTTTTTTTTTTTTGCCTTTCTAAGACTCTTAACTTTGTTACCTTCAAACATCCCACTCCACAAAAGACATATCGTGTGCACAGAGTAGGAAATCTACCTCCTACCTGCTTTTTCTAAATTTAATCATTTGTACTCATTTTCTAAGCTTCTATTTCTGGCTTTTGAGGGAGACTGATCTGATTCCAACCTCTTTGCTGCATGAACTCCTGAAGTTACACACATGTGCAGTTTAAGTTGCTGTGCTTAAAACAGTGCTGCTGACGTATAGAAGGAAGGAGAAGATTTAATTTGATTAAGCACAATATGTTGCACAAATGCCATCATCCGGGCTACTTAGGGCATACAATGTAAAAGTCTCAGGGGGAGGATAAAGGGGACAGAATTTCATCTGGGAATTACTGACATGGAGTTAATGAATCCACAGATAAAGCAATTTCTTATAATTTGTAGAAACAAATGGCAGCGTGTCAAGGGGAATCCCACACCAGGTGAGTGTTGAAAAGGTTAGTAGCCACTGCCAAAACACTCATCTTTGTGCAGACTTTCCTGCAGTGTTTCTTGTAATGCATATTGCAAGGAAAATTTTCAATCAGGAAAGTCTGCACAAAGGAGAGTGGATTTTTATGCCACAGAAAGATAATTTTAACAGCCTCTCAGAAACTCCAATGCAGATGAAATGTGTGGTTCAGAGGTCAGTGCTGCAGAAAGTACCACATATCAGAGCGCCATGTTGGAGAAAAGCTACAACTTAAATTGCAGAGAAAAGGCAATGGAGATCCCACACTATAAAGAACATTTATTTTCTCCCATTCCATGGGCAGGAGATATGAACAGACACTTTTCCAATGAAGACATACAAATGGCTAAGAGACACATGAAAAAATGTTCAAAATCATTAGCCATCAGGGAAATTCAAATCAAAACCACCTTGAGATACCACCTTATGCCAGTTAGAATGGCAAAAATGGACAAGGCAGGAAACACCAAATGTTGGAGAGGATGTGGAGAAAGGGGATCCCTCTTACACTGTTGGTGGGAATGCAAGTTGGTACAGCCACTTTGGAAAACAGTGTGGAGGTCCCTTAAAAAGTTAAAAATTGAGCTACCCTATGACCCAGCCATTGCACTATTGGGTATTTACCCCAAAGATACAGATGTAGTGAACAGAAGGGCCATATGCACCCCAATGTTCATAGCAGCATTGTTCACGATAGCTAAATCATGGAAGGAGCCTAGATGCCCTTCAACAGATGACTGGATAAAGAAGATGTGGTCCATATATACAATGGAATATTACTCAGCCATTAGAAAGAATAATTACCCAACATTTGCAGCAACATGGATGGGACTGGAGGAGATTATGCTAAGTGAAATAAATCAAGCAGAGAAAGACAATTATCATATGGTTTCACTCATTTATGGAACATAAGAAATAGCAGGAAGATCAGTAGGAGAAGGAAGGGAAGAATGGAGGCGGGGGGGTAAAGAGAAGGCGGAATGAACCATGAGAGACTATGGACTCTGGGAAACAAACGGAGGGCTTCAGAGGAGAGGGGGGTAGGGGATTGGGCTAGGCCGGTGATGGGTATTAAGGAGGACACGTATTGCATGGTGCACTGGGTGTTATACGCAAGTAATGAATCATGGAACTTTACATCAAAAACTAAGGATATACTGTATGGTGACTAACATATCATAATAAAAAATTATTTAAAAAATAAAGAACGTTTATTTAACTTTAATCTTAGACTTATTGCTTAAGGCAATTTGGCATAATTTTTAAACATCTATTGAAGGAGGATTTTGCCATTTTTCAAGTGCTGACCTAGCATTTTAAAGTGAAATTCAATAAAGTAGGATTTGCTTTTCCTGAAGTATATCCAGGAGAAAATCTGTTTCATGTTGCTAGTAGAGGATGTTGAGAAAAATGTGGGGAACAGAAAGTTGGGAGAGGGAGAGAAGGAGAAGCTGGCTGTAACATTAATCTGAACTACCTGATGGAAAGACTATTCCTTTATTCCTTGATGGGTTACCTTTGGGACGTTGTCTTATCCAGGTTACTTTTATTTTTTTTATTTTTTTTTAAAGATTTTTTATTTATTTATTTGACAGAGATAGAGACAGCCAGCGAGAGAGGGAACACAAGCAGGGGGAGTGGGAGAGGAAGAAGCAGGCTCATAGCGGAGGAGCCTGACATGGGGCTTGATCCCATAACGCCAGGATCACGCCCTGAGCCGAAGGCAGGTGCTTAACCGCTGTGCCTCCCAGGCGCCCCTCAGGTTACTTTTATTATTCATGTTTCAGTGATCATTTCTGTGGGACTAATTCAAAGCAACCAAATTTATTGCCTAATGCATCTCCCAAATGCCTACCACAATTTCTCACAGTTTCCTAAGTGGATTTTGAATCTGTTATGACTTTTGGATGATCCCAATGGCTATTTCATTCTCACAGTAAGGAGAACTGATTGCTCCAGCTACTCGCCCAGGGAACCAAAACCTGTAATTGCCATTTGAGGCCGTTACCACTAAAATATTTATCTGTAATTATATCCAAAATAATCATTTTATTCCAGACTTTATATTATCCCTAGAAATGACTGAGAATCACCAAACTCATTTTACAGAAGAATTCTGATATTTGTAATGCAATTAATTTAAACATGGAGCTATATTTTCTATATTTATATAAATTGTGCATGTGTGCATTGAGAATGAGGGATGTAAGAGGGTCTTTGAAAACCTCAGGTGCTCCCCACCATGTACTTACTGAAACCCTTAGTCATATGTGGTAGAGAGTAGCATCTCTGAGCTGTGCCTTATCTTCTGTCTTCCTGATTCTGTATTATTGAGTGAGCTTCTTTTATATACACCAGGTTCTTGATAGATTGCTTGCACTCTTCTGCCAGAAACTTTATACAATTTAGGGAGACTTAGCTGTTTTTTGTTTGCAGTGCTTAGACTTCAATAGTAGTCTTATTAACTATTTAAGGTCTGCTTTTCTCACTCCTAGGAATTATTTCTACAACATGATGAATGCAGTTGCTCCCTAAATAACAGCCTCCCCCCCAGAGCATCCCCCTCCCTCCCTCTCTCTCTCCTTCCCTCCCTCTCTTTCTCCCCTTTCTTTATTTAAAACTGTGAGCTATGTTCCATGTTGCTCTCTGGTGGTAGTTTCAAAACAATTGTCAAATTTCTCCAGCCATAGAAATTTTGCCTGGCAGATTATACTTGAAAATGCCTCCACCATAGGGAAGAAGTGATTGGCATTAGGATAGCTAACAAAGAAAATATCTTAATGTGAGTAACACCATCATAGCCATGTGTGCCTCTGTGCTAGTACGCTATTCAAGGCATAATCTTCCTTAGAGGGTCCTAGAGATTCACTGCCAGTAGGTTGCTCTTTTTGACTCACCACTTCTTAAGATTATATACCTAATTTATGAGGACACAGAAAATCTGTCACACATTGATACCTAACTGAAGAGATTGCAGTTTTATTAGAATCTCTTCTATTCCATGGGTATTTTTCGTAAGGTAAATTCTAACCACCTTGTTTAGTCTAAATAGATCACACTTGCTCTTCTTGATAGGTACTGGTACTTACTTTGTTCGTGACACTAATGCATGTATAATGCTATTTCTTGGTAAGTTACCTTAAAAAAAATAGGCGCTTCTGCTATTGTTGGCTGTATAGGTTTTTACCAGACTAAGTGTCTTTGGAGAGTGACATTTGCAAATTTGGTGCTCTGTTTCTGAAGGTGTATCCTAGTTAGTACCAGGAAACTCCTGAGTACTAATTATACTTAAAACAGTCCCCTTCTGATCTTTCTTCATGAAGGAAACATAATAGTTTTATTGTATTCCTGAGGCACAATGGATAACTTACCCAATTCATAGCAACAATTATATTCCAGCTGGTTCTAAGAGGTGTGAATTTTTAACAAAAAAGCTCATATTACTAGCATATGTGTGTGATTAAAGATATTAAAAAGGTCAGAACTAAAAGTAGTCACTGTTTATCCTGTATTGTTTTATTGTTTGTCAAATATTGCATGGGCTTTCCCAGACCAGTCTATTTTCTTTGCAATTATTGACTAAAGAAAGGTAAATCCATTTGTGCAATCTTAAACTCAAGTTGATTTAATAGGAATTAATTGGTCCCACAGAGTAGATGTGGTTAAGATATAAATCTGTTAGAGATAATATTGGTGGCTATTTTTCATATCTGAATACCAACCCAGGCCATCTATATATGTATATGTGACATCATATATATATAGTGTGTGCACATACATAGATGTATATATACATTTATTAATGATCATAATTTTAAAAAGGGCACCAGAGAGCAGAGAGGAAATAATGTACTTGTAAATTTCGTACTTGTTTTATTTTAAATAAACTATTAATTTTTTGCTTGTGCAATATATCTGTTGGTAGTCTTCTGTCTTTTTATAGAATGTCTAAATTATGCTATTTTCCATTTAAGTAGATGCCCACTTATTTCACATATATTATACTTCATATTAATATAAAATATTTGCAGGGTGTTTAAGTCTACTTCTATTTTATAATCAGTAAAAAAAATCTCTTATTGAATGTTAGTGTTGGCAGATATAGTTTTGAGAATGATGTAGATTTTTTTTCTTCTCCAAGAATTCACAGGCTATGCAATCAGTACATAAATACTATAAGAAGTAAAGACAAATAAGTGTCATAAAAAAGACGCAGATTAAGTTCTATGTGGAAGTTCTGAAGAAATTAGGGTGGGATAAATAGAGCAGTTAGCATTTGACATAAACCAAATTTCTATCTATTGAGATAGAAGCATGAAGACCATAGACAGAGCAAGGAACCTGACCAAATTCATAGCAATTAGATTTCACAAGGAGTTTGGTATAATAGGGAGCCTCCCAAATTCTGAGGAGGTTGTTCATACTTGACCCTTTCAGACTTTGCCTTCCAGATGTCAACTACTATATATTTGGCATTAAATTGGTTCTGCAGTGGCCAGTGGATGTAATGGAAGAAATGGCATTCAATTAAAAGATATCTATCAGGTGTTTTGCATATACAGGTGTTATGCTAAGTGCGACAGGAATACACATAAGCATATAATTTCCATATGCTCCATAGTTATGTTATGAAATCAGCATTGTTGATTCCAGAATCAAAATATGCTGGCTAACAATGTTGTTACTCCTTGGTTAGTTCTATTTATGGACTGTAGGTTGAAGAGATATATTCTGTTGCAATAACATTCCCAGGGTACATATAAAAGGAGAATATAGTTGTAACAAAATGGGATGATACAGATCACTGTACTTGGTAAAATGGGCGAAAGCTTAGCCATATAACAAATCCCTGAAGGACTGCGGTTGACATATCTGGCAGACAGCTCCCACAGTACACTTCTTCCTCTGCATATGAATAGATTACTTGAAAGATTTTATGTGTGGAGCTACTAACCATAAAAGGAAAGATCGTAATTTTAGCTGTGACACTTCTCCAGAAAATTAATTTTTTCTTCGTCTATCAAACTACCCATGATAGGAAATTCAAATTCAACTTTTCAATTTTCTCCCAAGTTTTATCTCAGCTGCAGAAAAGAAGATGACACTGAGACTCCTGTTAGGGTTATTTCTTGGACAAGTTTAGGTCTGAGGTATTCTGGACCTCAGTAATGAATGGAGAGAAAACCTAGTTTCACTGCAGACACAGGAAATATTGAAGCTGGAGCAACAGGAGTTTCTAGCTGGCTCCTGTAGATGCTCGAAAACTCTGTATCCAAAAGCTTCCCTCTTCTTCCCAGCTGCACCACCTGTTTGCTATACGCCTGTACCCACCAGTGTGAACTCAGTGCAGGGGTGGGGCCTGAGCCCGGTGACAGTGATACGGAGGCCCTGTTTCCCAGGGAACTCAATGCAGTTCCTGCTGACCCATGAATAGAGGACCTGCCATCTGCATGACTAAGCTGAAAAACCAGAGGAGAGAAATTAAATTCTTAAAACTTTAAAAGACAGGCTTCTGTGTGATATAATTTACCCATTTTAGGGTCAGAACAAGAAATCAATGCATCTGATTGATTTATTTTACCCTTGAAACCTGCCCAGATGTGGCTTCCCGATGATTTAGTGCTTTTTATTTGTTTAGTAGAACAGGCATAGGAATCTAGCCCTGGACGTGTAGAATTGGAACATCAAGCTGCCCAAGAGAAATGGTGTTATACGGTGTATGTGAATTCAATTCAGTTCATTTCCATTGACATCATAATGGGCAACTTACTCTTTCTACTAATCTGTTCAAGTCTTTTCCCCTAGAAGATAAATTTGATGAGGAATGACACTACGTCCTCCTTGTCCCCATAACTCCTACCTCTAGAAGAGTGGTTCTCTAGACCTGAGGGATCAGTATCACCTTGGATATTGTTAGAAACTTGTTAGGATCAGAAGTCCAAATTTTCGTGCCCTTCCCCTTACCTACTATATCAGAAAGTCTGGAAGTGGGGACACAATAATTTGTGTTATAATAAGCCTTCCAGGTGATTCTGATGCAAGATATTCCTGGCACAGAGTAGACACATATCAAGATGTGTAGAGGGTGAAGCAATAATAGTAACATGAGAGAGTGGACAATTCTCTTTTGTAAAAACATATGCCAAACATTGACAAAAGGTAATTCTCTTACAACATGAATTTTTATAAGGTAAATAAGGAATAAATGAACTGGTTTACTAAAAGCACAGTTTGCACTACATGGGAAAATGCTGGTTAAAATTTCAGAGCAATCAGGAGTCGCCTCTAAGCCTGTGTTATCAGTGAAGATCTGTTGCTCGGGCAAGGATACAGTTGCTTTGTACCTGTAGGTGGCCATTTAGCTTTCGTTTTATTCTTTCATATATGAGTGGTTGTTGTCAGCTATAATTTATTTTGATTTTGCCTATGTGTGTTTTTAACTTTAAAAAATATTTTTCATTTCTTTTTTTTTTAAAGATTTTATTTATTTATTTGACAGAGATAGAGACAGCCGGCGAGAGAGGGAACACAAGCAGGGGGAGTGGGAGAGGAAGAAGCAGGCTCATAGCAGAGGAGCCTGATGTGGGGCTCGATCCCATAATGCCGGGATCACGCCCTGAGCCGAAGGCAGACGCCCAACCGCTGTGCCACCCAGGTGCCCCTAAAAAATATTTTTCATTTCTTAAACAAAAGCAAAGTTTATAAAGACTTGTGTGAGAAACACTGAACTGATGGTCCTGCTGGTGATTGAAGAGCGAACTGTCCTAGGTCTTGGTGATCAGTAGCAAGCTTCCCCATTCTTTAGACGCTGCTCAGCAATCACCCAGGTATTTTTGTCAGTCTGTCAAGGAACTTATTAACAATACTCAGTTTGTGGTATCCCCTTTATTATTGTAATTGCAATTGGAAAATGAATTTGCTGTATCTGACACTCTAGCCCTCTCTACCTTCATTTCTCCCCTTCCCATTGAATTAATGGGTTCAACAACATCATTTGATAACACAATTTTTTAGGAGTTCAATTCTTAAGTTATAACAAAGTAGCATGTAATATTCTAAACAGAATGGACAGTCTAAAAATATTATTGGCAGAAATTTTGAAATGAATTGTAGCTGAAGGCAAGGCCATGCGTCTTTTATAACTTTTTCTAATAGAGTCGAGAATCCAATTTGTTGAAACTATTAGGTATTTCTTAATTATTCTGCTCAGTGAACAGAGCTGAGCAAATAGTACCAAACATAATCTGTTAGTTAAATCAGGATTTAGACAATTGAAAATAGATTATATTTGTATTCCAAATCAAATCTCATATTTATTCAGAGCATACGGTGTACAGATTACCATGTTAAAGTGCTGGTAGGAAGTATAATGAGTATCAGAAACCTCTTCTGACCCCAAGAATTGGCACAAAACATGAACTCAAATACACTGAATTCTAAGATCCTATGCATTGCTAATGTAGGACAGTTCTGGTTTTTGTTTTTTTTTTTAAGTTTATTTATTTAAGCAATTAAGTTTATTTAACACCCAAGATGGGTGGCTTGAACTCATGACCCCAAGATTGAGAGTCACATGCTCTACAGGCTGAGCCAGCCAGGCGCTCCAGGACAGTTCTATTTTTCTTTGGAGAGGGAGGGTTTATTTACGTATAAGTTCAATGTGTCCATAATGGTTGGGATGCCAGTAAATACCAAATATATTGAATTGGGGTATATGAAATTGTCTTTTGTAGATCAAAATCATAGAATATTAGCAATTTCTTATGGCTCAACATAATATTGTTTCAAAAGATTGTTTTACATTTTTTGAAATTCTGTGCTTTATGTTTGGCTAATGTTGCTATGAATTCTCTTTCTGGATAACTTTGAAGAGTCTGCATAATTTCTGTTGAGTTGCAGTCCCCATCCCATAATGTACTTTGAAAACATAGGAGTGAACATTTGAGGGAGATTTTTAGTGCCTTGTGCATCACAAATTAATAGTATTGGGTGGTTTTGAAGAGTTGCTTAAGCTTCAAAAATATGTAGTCCTCTAAGAGAATAATTATCAAATAAGAGGAACCCAACACATAGGAGACATTTTATGCTGCTTAATATTTAAGTTTTACCTACATGCTATAAAATTGATGTAAACAATTTAGGAAATGGTCTTATGCTCATTTTTACAGTAAAATAATTATTCAATTACGTTACATTTGACTTTGAATTTCACATATTGCCAGCTTTATTTTAGTGCCTCTTTAATTACTGTTTTGTGAATTAAATAAATTAAAATATGCAATTTAATTTTCAGAAATATTAGCAACCTATTTTAATATTCAACTTGATAAAATAATCACTGCATGATGGGATTTGAGACTTTTGTTTTTGAGAATTTGTGACTTTAGAGGTTGTCTACATTTTTTATTTTGTAATAGAAAAGAAAAGGTATAAAAGTAAAAAGTAAATAGCCCAGAGATTTGAGCTTAGAATCCAAACCTCTTCACATGTAGTCCAAAGAAAATTCCACTAATTCAGATTTTAGAGGCGGACCATATACTTCTTTATAGTTACATTTTAAAATCTACCATAAAATTTAATGATGACAATTTTAACTAAATTTGAATGCTTTGTTTACTTTTTTCAGTTTCATACAATGCTTCTATATATTGCATACCTCTTTTCTTTACAATTTCTGCTAACTTCCTTTTCTCTAAAATAAGTTCCAAATTGTTTAGCTTCATATTCAAGGTCCTTCAAAATCCAGAACCCACCTATCTTGCAACATTATTACATAGAACTTTCGTTCCATTCAAATTTGTTTATCTTTATTAAAATAGCAAATAAACCACAGTGAGGTACCACCTTACACCCATTATGGTGACTACTGTCAGTAAAACAAAAGTAACTGGTCTTGATGAGGATGTGCAGAAATTGGAAATTGTTAGTGAGAATGCAAAGTGGTGCAGCTGCTGTGGATAACAGTATGGCAGTTCCTCAAAAAATTACAAATGGTATTACTGTATGAGCCAGCAATTTCACTACTGGACATATATCCAAAAGAATTGAAGCAGAGTCTCAAAGAGATATTTGTATCCCTGTGTTCATAGCATCATTTACAACGGCCAAAAGGTGGAAGCAACCTGTATCTATTCGCAGATGAATGAAGAAACAAAGTGTGGTTTTTATAAATAATCAAATGTTACTCATCCTTAAAAAAGGAGCTTATGACACATGCTACAACACAGGTGAACCTTAAAGATATTATGCTAAGTGAAATAGCCTATCACAAAAAGACAAATACTGTATCACTTCACTTACATGAGATACCTAGAGTAGTCCAACTCATGGAGACAGAAAGCAGAATAGTGGTTGCCAGGAATTGAAGGAAGGTGGGAATGGGGAGCTGTTCAATGGGTATAGAGTTTTAGTTTCACAAGGTGAAGAATTTTGAAGTTCTGTGTCACAATGTAAATGCACTCAACTCTACTTAACCGTATGCTTAGTTAAGATAGTTAATTTTATCTTATGTATATTTTACCATAATTTTAAAAAAAATGAATAGATAACTTTTTAATATTGTCCCCATATCTAAAGTAAGACCTCTTTAAATTTCCTGCTCTTTCATGAAGCTTTCCCTGAGAAAACAAATACTGAATGATTTTCCTCTAATTGTGTACATTATCAGTGGTCTCTCCGGTGGAATGCACGTAGCCCAGGTGCGTAAAACAATCCATTGTTTATTTTTGCTAAAGGAAGCAATTAATATATTTTAATATGTAATATACGGAAGTACATGCACATATGCATAACTTATAAACACATATGTAGAAATAGGCAGAATGGACGCAAAAACTTTACTGATGAGGATGCTAGATAAATAACAACCCTCTAAGACTGGTTGTCTCTACCATGTCTCTGGCTTACTTTGGAAAGTACATGTCACACTTCCACAGTTAAATTATAGTCTCCTCAATGACAAGGCTTGCGTTTTAGATACTTCTGCATTTCTAACTCTGTAATTGTGCTTATTATAAATTCAAGAAAAATGTTAATACACGTTGGGCTCTCATACCAGTTCTTGAGTCCTCAAAAAAAATGAAACCTAATCATGTCCATGCTATTGGCAAATATAGAAGATGAAACAATGATATACTTTACCTTCTAGAAGATACTGACTAACAAAAATGATAAGCATGTGATGATCCATGTCATGGTTATGGCTCAAATGATCCATATAATAGTACGGAAAGAATAAGATGTCGGGCTTGGAAGCAAGGGAGTGACAATAGAGGAGGTAAGCAGTAGGCTGCAGGGAAGGATTGCACGATGAACTGTGCATATGTCCTCCTCAAACACCGCCAGCATGCTGGCTCCTGGGATCCCAGCCGTGCTCACTAGCACAAGCGTCTCCTACTTAAAGCTCTCCACCAAGGAGCAGCAAGTGTAGCCACATTCAATGAGAACATAAGCATAGTTCAAATGTTGGGTTACTTTTGATCATCTGGCTGTTTTTGAAGTACCTGTTTCAGGGAGTCAGCCTGGAACACTCACAGCTCATGGCAGCTCACCAAGCAGTTCAAATCAAAGTGCTTTCCTAGTACATCCAGCCAAGGATTTTTATTGACCGTTTCTCTGTTGTATTTTATGTCTCAGAGCATTTCAAAACATCATTCTGTAACAAAAAGAATTCTGTCTGCCTTAGGGCCAACTAAGGACGCTGCAAACTGACAGAAGGAAATGGCGCACCAGAATTTTAACATTTTTTCCCCTTTTCCATAAGTGTTAATAACAAGTTCTCATGCTCCTTTCCCCAGTCAGTACCAGTACATCTATGCTGTAGTCATTCGAAGAGCTAATTGATAAAAAAACTCTACTCTCTATTCCAGCAGTTTGTAACTTGCAAATTTAAATTTTAATCCAAACAAATAACTGAAGTATGTTTAAATTAAATGCTGATTTCTTCTCTGTATTTATGGGTCCTTTTCTGTTTTTTGTTTGTTCGTTTGTTTTGTTTTTTAGATTCCAAATATAAATGAAATAATTGTATTTGTCTTTCTCTACCTTATTTCACTTAGCATAATACCCTGTAAATCCTTCCATGTTGTCACAAATGGCAAGATCTCAGGCTGTCAGTTATGGAATGAATAAGTCACAGGGATGAAAGGCACAGCATAGGGAGTATAGTGGATGGAAATGTAATAGCTTTGTGTGGTGACAGGTGGTAACTACGCTTGTGGTGAGCGTAGCATAATGTATAGAGTTTTCCAATCACTATGTTGTACACCTGAAATGAATGTAACATTGTATGTCAACTATACTCCAGTAAAATGAAATTTAAAAATTAAAAATTACATGCCAGTCAAAGGGATGGCTACTGAAATTAGAATGGCAGTTATAATGTACTGTTAGAGTATTGAAGTTTAGATTTCTATGTACAATATTTTTTTTTTCCTTTTTTTCTTTTGAGAGAGAGAGAGTACGTGCACATGCAAGTGGGAGGGGAAGGGGCAGAGGGAGAGGGAATGACGGAATCTTAAGCAGACTCCCCACCAAGCACAGAGCCTGGTGTAGGGCTCGATCTCACAACCCTGAGATCATGACCTGAGTGGAAATCAAGAGATGGACGCTTAATACACTGAGCCACCCAGATGTCCCTCTATGCACAATATTTTTGAACAATTCCATAAGAGCACTACCATCTAACAGTCTGAACTAATTGTAAGAACTATTGTGTGTTGGTTATAGGAAATTTGATTGTGATTTGATTCAGGTTATGAATCAGATGGCTCCTGGCTTTGATTTTAGTAGTTTCATGAAAATGTTCACAGAATTTAGATAATAAAATATTTCCCAAATTTGGCTGCATAACCAGAAATCACTGAATCATTATGTGATTGACATATGAATCATCAAAGCTTTATTGATGTTGTTTTTGTTTTTCTGTTTGTTTTCTTGCGTGTAGAGGAATTGCTGCTTATCAGTATTTTTTGAAGCTGAGCTATATAGTGATGACTGGTATTTAATTATTAAAATAATTCTGAGAATTATAATTTCAAACTGCAAAAAAATAAACATAAATCATAATTTAAAAATCTAGGATTCCCCTCTTATATTGTGGCTTAATTTCAATGCTCTGCTTTCTCAAAGTCCAAGACAATGTGAGGGTGGTTGATTCGTGGGTAATGAGCATAATCTCAAGTTGCCACTTACTTCTTCGAAGCACACTGTTTAAGGATAAATATCTGCATTTTCTTGAAGAGAATAGCAATGCTATTTTCCCTCAGAATTTCAAATTTAGTGTTCTTTAAGTTACTAGAGACCCTGAAATATTGAATCCCTCCAAAAACTTTAATCTGTATGTTACTGGTTTGAAGAAGGAAATTCAGTAAAATTTTCAACAAGCTTCCATATCCTAGATATCTGACTGAATAAAAATAAACAATCTCTATACTTGCCTCAGCTCCTGTATGGTCTATGAAATGGTAAATGAATAGTGCCTAGCTTGAAGAAGAACCACATTTTTCTTCCTCCATCATATTACCATGAATTTTGCATTATGAGATGCCATATCAGTTTTCCATTTTGATGTAAATGAATGCTTGATATTTTTTCTTCTTTCTGTTTTTTTTTTCCTATGTGATCATTTATGGCTACTGAGATTAGCTTTTTTATGTATAAATCAAACATCAAATTGCTTACTCATAAGTCAACTGATATGATCTAACATATTTTGTGATTTAACTAAGTTTTATGAGCACTTACCTGGGTTGATATGTTTTAGTACATATTTATTGGCAAATTCGGCTTAGAATCAATTTTCTCTTTAAATCATCCATTGTTGCGTTTTATAAATATGTATAGCGATTATGCATAATCAAGTCTATAATATTGTTAGATTGCTGATAATTTAAAATTGCCTTGCAAATTACCATGCAGATAAGAAATTACACCAAAGTGATTAAAATGTAAGTAAAAAATAGAAGTTGTATTCTACAGAATTAAACAACAATGACTTACCTACAGCATTACATTATACCAATTTCAGGTATGTGAAGGAAAATGAGCTAGTGAGGGGAAAAAAACAGGCTTTAAACTATTTTACCAATTATCTGAAAAAATATATTAATGATATTCTGTTCTGTGCCTAAAATATAAATCACAATATTTTTTTATGGAAATTGGGTGAATTATGTGTGTTTTCCCAATCTTTATTTTTTTCGATTCATTCTTAGGATGTTTGGATGATGATATTCATAATGGAAATCATGATGTACTATAATAATCTGTAATAATTCAAAATATATATAATAACATCACTTGCAATTATACCATGCATCTTTTATAGAATGAACCAACATGAACCTGGAATTCATAAGATGAGAAGTAAAAACACAGTAGACATCTTTGTTGTATCTCTATACATTTAGTACAGTAACAACATTCCCTATCTTCTACCCTAACTGTAGTTCCTGGCAAATATTCCAGGTCAGAATATACTATTATACAAAAAAAATTATTGTATCTAAGAGTTATGTTTTGGTCCTATTGTTTTTTTTTTGAATCACCTAGTTAATAACTTAATGGAAAAAATTTAGAATAGGGGCATTTTGGATTGAGTCTGAAGTGTTGAACAATGCATTACTTGGTAGCTGTGAAAGAAGTTGACTGGCCACTTGGAAATAGAGCTCACAATCCTCTTCCCAACCTCTGGTAAAGTTATTTACTTTGTCCTCCTAAAAAGTTATTAAAAAGAATAGAAGCCATTACAAAATCCCTTCAGTTCCATATACAGTACTCAGGAAGTTTTGTTTTATTTTTTTACATGAGAACATATGAGATTATAAGTTTTGGCATGAAGCAAAATATTAAATATAAATTATATCCAAGATTAGATTATGTTTTTTACAAGGCAGAAATTATCAAGGAACATATGGTTTCCTGCTGAAATTTCATATGTGCACTATCCATTTCTTATGTTAATAAACATTAAATGGTACGTTATTTTAAGACACTATATTTTTTAAACAATTCAGACATAAATTAGTAATTAGTGAATAATTTCAGCATTTTAGAATTATAATTTTCATACAGTTAATTTATTCTTTTTTTAAAAGATTTATTTATTTATTTTGGAGAGAAAGAGAGAAAGCATACAGGGGGAGGGCCTGAGGGAGAGAGAGAATCCTGAAGCAGGGAGCCTGATGAGGAGCGTGATCCTGAGATCATGACCGGAGCTGAAATCAAGAGCTGGGTGCTCAATCGACTAAGCCACCCAGGTGCTCCCAGTTAATTTATTCTTATCTATGATATTTGAAATATTAATTACTTAATGATGCTATTATATTACTGAATAAGGTAGGTTAGGAAATAAAATTTTATATTTAAGATAATTCTTTTGAATTATAGTAAATTCAATAATATTGTCTATGAATTTTTTCATGCTAAGCTACAGCTATCAAGAAATCTCTTACCCCAACAATAGCACACAAATTATATTTTGCCCCAACAATCCAGGGATCAAGGTAAAGAAGAAGGGTAAATAAGACTAAAAAGAGATGTCACTAGATGGATAGCAATTTCAGTGGTATTTTGAGCACATATAGCCAGAAAATATATTAATAATTGCCATTCTCTATATACTGTAAAAGTCAGGGTTCTCCAGAAAAATAGAAGTGAGAGAGAAAGAATGAGAGAGAGAGAGATTTTAATTATTTGGCTTAGACCATTGTGAAGAAGAGGCTTAGCAAGCCCCAAATCTGCAAGTTAGGCTGGCAAGCTGAAGACATGGGAAAGAATAGCAGCTTGATTTCAAAGGCAGTCTGTTAGCAGAATTCTCTTCTTCTTGGGAGATCAGTTTTTTCCTAGTAAAGTCTTCAACTGATCACATGAGGCCCACCTATAGTGTGGAGAGTAATCGGCTGTACTCAAAGTCTACTTATTTATTTTTTATTAAAGATTTATTTATTTTAAAGAAAGTGAGAGAGAGCATGTGCATGAATAGGGGGTGGGGCAGAGGGAGAGAATCTCAAACAGACTCCCCACTAAGTATAGAGCTCAGTGCAGGGCTGTTTCTCACAACCCATGAGATCATGACCTAAGCCCAAACCAAGAGTGGGGTGCTTAACCAACTGAGCCACCCAGGTTCCCCAAAGTCTACTGACTTAAATGTTACTCTTATCTAAAACAAACAAACAAACAAACAAACAAACAAACAAACCCTTCATGTCAATATCTAGAATAATGTTTGATCAAAATTCTGGGTATAGTGACCTAGCTGAGTTGATATATAAACTTAACCATCATATATACTTGTGGTATTTTCTAAAGTCACTACAAAAATACTACAAGATAGGCATATTATACACTATTTATATATGAGGAAAAAGTGGTGACTAGAAGTCAAACAACTAGTAGATGACAATGGTGGATTTTGAACTCGGGTTCTTAGTTTATTACTTTTTAATTCAGAGAAACAGAATATCAATAAGGTTTTGCTATTAAGTTAACCTCCCAAAATTTAGTGCCTTAAAGCCACTTCTGGTCTGGGCTGGATCAGCCACATTCTACTGGCCTACATTGTGTCTTTGTTCAGCTGGTTGCTCAGCTGAGGCTGAAGGGTCTAGAATGGCCACATTCACATACCTGGCCATTGGCTCGATGCCTCCTGGGTTGATGAGGATAACCAGGCCATGTGTCTTTCCTCATGGTGAAGAAAACTCAGCCTTACCTTGTTAGAATTATATGACAAATATTTTAATCCAGCCATGATAAAAATACTTCAATGATCAATTACAAACATACTTGAAACAAATAATAATAAAGTTTTAGCAAAGAAATGGAATGTCTCAGGAAAAGAGAAGATATAAAAAAATGGAAATTCTTAAATTAAAAAGTACAATCACCAAAATAAAAACTTCAAGAAATAGATTCAATGCATAATGTAGGGAACAGAGGGATGACTCTGTGAACTTGATGATATAACAATAAAAAATATACACTATATTGCTGCAAATATTGGGTAATCATTCTTTCTGATGGCTGAGTAATATTCCATTGTATATATGGACCACATCTTCTTAATCCATTCTTCTGTTGATGGGCATCTCAGCTCCTTCCACAATTTAGCTATTGCAGCAACATGGATGGGACTGGAGGAGATTATGCTAAGTGAAATAAGTCAAGCAGAGAAAGACAATTATCATATGGTTTCACTCATTTATGGCACATAAGAAATAGCAGAAAGATCGGTAGAGAAGGAAGGGAAGAATGAAGGGGGCAAACAGAAGGGGGAATGAACCATGAGAGACTATAGACTCTGGGAAACAAACTGAGGGCTTCAGAGGGGAGGGGCGTGGGGGACTGGGATAGGCTGGTGATGGGTAGTAAGGAGGGCACATATTGCATGGTGCACTGGGTGTTATACGCAAATAATGAATCATGGAACACTACATCAAAAACTAAGGATATACTTTATGGTGACTAACATAACATAATAAAAAATTATTATTAAAAAATATGCACTATAAACAGAAAATATACATAAAAATAAATAAAAGGAGAGAAGAGATTCCTAGGCACCTGCAAGATTATAACAAAAGATCTAATATTTGTGTCACTGAGTCTTAATGGGAAAGGAGAAATCAGATAGGGGCTGAAAAAGTGCTCAAGGAGATAACAATGGAAAATGTCTTAAATTTGGCAAAAGTCATCAACCAGCAGATTCAAGAAGCTGATCAAATCTCAAACAGGATAAACCTAAATAAATCCATACCAAGATACATCATAGTCAAACTTCTGCAAACTAGACAAATGAAAATCTTTAAAGCAACAAGAGGCAAGCAATATTTACCTAGAGGGAAAAAAACAATTTGAACGACAGTGGATTTCTCATAAGGAACAATGGGACCAGAATAAAGTGGCACAATGTATTTCATGTGCTGAAAGAAAAGAACTGTCAACCCAGAATCTTTTGTCAAATGAAAGTACTCTTTGGGAACAAAGGAGTAATTGAATTCTCAGATAAAACAAAACAAAACAAAACAAAACACCAGAGAATGTATACCCATCAGATCTTTCCTAAAAGAATGACTATTGGGAGATCTCAAAATAGAACAAAAATGATAGAAGGAGGAATGTTGGAGCTTTAGAAAGAAGAAAAAAGTACATGGTAAAGAAAAATATGAGTAAATACAAAAAACTTTTCTTCTCCTATTGATTTTTCTCAATTATGTTTGATGGTTGGAACAAATATAACTAATATGATTCTAAATGTTTATAGAAAACATATTCAGGACAATTATATTGTGAATGGCGTAGGATAAAGGGACAGAAAAGGAGATAAGATTTCTGCAGTTCACTCAAGCTAGCAAAATGACCACACCAGTAGATTGTGATGTTACACGTATATAATGTAGTATCTAGAGCGACCACTTAAAAGAAGCTATGCAGAGATACACTCAAGAATGCTATCGAAGGGGCGCCTGGGTGGCGCAGTCGTTAAGCGTCTGCCTTCGGCTCAGGGCGTGATCCCGGCGTTATGGCCCACATCAGGCTCCTCTGCTATTAGCCTGCTTCTTCCTCTCCCACTCCCCCTGCTTGTGTTCCCTCTCTCGCTGGCTGTCTCTATCTCTGTCAAATAAATAAATAAAATCTTAAAAAAAAAAAAAAAAGAATGCTATTGGAAAATGACCAAAGGGCATGAAGTGGCATTTTACCAAAGAGGATATACAGATGATAATAGGCACATGAAAAAATATTTAGTGTCACTAGGCATTAGGGAAATACAAATCAAAACCACAATGTGATATCATTATATATCACAATGCTAAAATAAAAAATAGTGACAACATTAAGTACAATTGAGGATGTGGAGAAACTTGATGACTCATGCATTGCTGATGGGAATGCAAATGATACAATTTGGCTATTTCTTAAAAGCTAAACACATAGTTACTATGAGACCCAACAATGATAAATTCCTGGGAGTTACCCAGAAACATGAAAATGTATGTTCATATAAAAACTAGTGCATGAATGTTTGTATAAGCTTTATTTGTAAGTCAAAAACTAGAAACAACCCAAATGCACTTCAAAGGATGAATGTTTAAATAAACCATGCTTCGTCCGTACCATGAATTAACACTCAGTAATAAAAAAGGAATAAACTGTTGAAACATGTAACAATCTGGATGAATCTCTAGAATACTAGGCCTGGTGAAAAAAGCCAGTCTCAAAAGATTACACACCATATGTTTCTGTTGATATGGAATTTTTAAATGACAAAATTATACAAATGAAGAAAAGATTAGTGGTTGCCAGGGATTAAAGAAGGGGTAAGGCTAAGAGGGAAGTGGCCATGACAATAAGAGAAAGTATGAAGGATCCTTATGGTCAATTCAGTGTTCTGTATCTTGATGATACAACCAGGATATTGAAATTGATATATTGTATTATAGTTTTTCAAGATGTTACCATTTGGGGAAATGGGGTAAAATGTACACAGACTTTATTATTTCTTACAATTGCATAAGAATCTAAAATTATCTCAAAGAGGTAAAAAAGAAATAATGAAGATGTTTAAATAAAACACCCTCTGAAGATCGTGGAAAATAGTGAAAGATAAAATTTCCATTCAGTATTTTGAAATTATCTGACAGGGAAAGAAATATATAAATATATATTTATAAATATGTAAGTTTAATATAAATGTAATTTATAATTATATAAATATATAATAAAGATATAACATATAATAAATATAAATTATGATATGTAAATATTATAAACATGATTTATAATTATAAATATATTAAGTTATAAATAAATAGATTTAGTCAAAATGTATGGGCAGGCTTAATCTGGAACTGGCACCATTAAAGTAGAATGATGAAGGCCTGTGGGTCTGATTTCACAAGATTCAGAAAGAAGAGCTGAAACTGAGCCACCTGTAGTGAACCAGGTAGCTGAGGGCTCAGAGTCTTTAAAGGGGGATAAGCAAAACTCCTCTCAACCTCTTAGAGAAACAGTAATAATGGACAAAGTCCTCACTGGGTATTGAGTAAATGAACAATTATCTGGAAGATACTAGATATTCTCTAACCCTGTAGGTTAGGTACTGGAGTGAAGCAAAATAGCATGAAAACTGAGAACTAGGGAACTCCACATGGCACTAAGCGAACACAAAAATCACCCCCGAGGATTTTCTTTTTCTTTTTCTTTTTCTTTTTCTTTTTCTTTTTCTTTTTCTTTTTCTTTTTCTTTTTCTTTTTCTTCTTTCCTTCTTTCTTTCTTTCTTTCTTTCTTTCTTTCTTTCTTTCTTTCTTTCTTCTTTCCTTTTTTATTTAAGATTTTATTTATTTATTTGACGGAAAGAGAGAGAGAGAGCATGAGCAGGGGGGAGGAACAAGGGGAGAGGGAGAAGCAGGCTCTCTGCTGAGCCGGGAGCCTGACATGGGGCTGGATCCCAAGACCCTGGGATCATGACCCTAGCTGAAGGTAGACGCTTAACTGACTGAGCCAACCAGGCGCCCCCCCAAGGATACTATCATCACCCAAGAACCATGGAATACAAAACCATGGAAAACAAAACCGGGGGAAACACATTTCACTGAAGCAGATTCACAGGGGGAAAAAATTCAAACCACTTAAGGAAAAGGATATGTTAATAGATCCAACTGAAATAGTAAATTTCTTCCCAAGATCTAGAAATAATAACATACGGAGGTTTTAATGTAAGTAATTGTAGCTGCATCTTTTTTTTTAAAGATTTATTTATTTATTTTAGAGAGTGGGTGCATGGGGGTGCTGTGGACAGAGGGAGAGGGAGAGACAGTCTTAAGCAGATTCCATCCTCATTGTGGAGCCCAACTGGGGTCTCAATCTCCCAACTCTGAGATAACAACCTGAGCCAAAACCAAGAGTCAGATGCTTAAGGAATGGTGCCACCCAGATGCCCTCACTGTAGTTGCATCTTATGTGAAGTTATAGAAAGATAATGAAAAAATGGGCAACCAAAAATATTTATAATATCATTTTTTAATCTTTTAAAGAACCCTCCATAAAATGATTAAATGCTGTTAATGTTGGGATCTGAATATATGAATGCTTGCTATGTTTTGCTTACACTAGTTTGTGCTTTAAACTTTTAGAAAAAAAAAAAAAAGCAAAACTCAAAAAATTGAGGAGTACTGGAATTAGCTGGAGTACCTGACCTAGGGCACAGTGGGTCCTTGATTCAGCTGTTTTTCTTTATTATATATAGACAACTTGAGAGCTGAAGAACCAAGAATACAACTTACAATAAAATGTTACCATGCTCTGGGTGATAGGCTTAACATAACGATATACTTTATTGAGGGCATCTCAAAGGTTTCAATAATGAAACAGAGCTTTCTTTGCAGGAATATTTATATTGTATCAACAAATTCCTCTGGCGATGAATAAAAAGGGCCTACAAAGGATAAACAATGTTAAAAATCCACAAAAGCATAGCTCACTAAAGCTGAAATCTAAAACACCATGCAAGATAACTAACAAATTATTTAAGAAACGGTTTGGCAGAAAGGGAACAGGGAAAGTTTCCATACAGAGAAATGGAAAATGAAGACCTAGTTTCACATTGGCTATTCCCTGTTTGGCCCTTTTTGAATAGTTTAAGACATAACATAAAAAATAACCACAGATGCTTAAACACATATATAAAGAATTTGTGTTGTTTCCTTAGATACTTTTTTTAAAGTTTTTATTCAAATTCCAATTAGTTAACATACAGTGTAATATTAGTTTCAGGTGTACTATATAGTGATTCAGCACTTACATAAGACATCCAGTAAGTGAACTCATTAATCTCCATCACCTATTTCACCCATCCCCCCACACAGCTCCTCTCTAGTAATCATCTGTTTGTTTCCTATACTTCAGATTCAGTTTCTTGGTTTGCCTCTTTTCTCCCCTAAGATCATTTGTTTTGTTTCTTAAATTCCACATCCTTAGATAACTTTTCTTTAAATATCCTTGATCTGCGGCGCCTGGGTGGCTCAGTCAGTGAAGTGTCTGCTTTCAGCTCAGCTTGTGATCCCTGAGTCCTGGGATCAAGCTCCTCATTGGGCTCCCTGCTCAGCAGGGAGTCTGCTTCTCCCTCTCTCTCTGCCTGTCCCTCCTCCTGCTCCTGTGTGTGCTGTGCAAGCGCTCTCTCTCTCTCTCTCTCTCACGTGCTCTCTCTTGCTCTCTCTCTCTCTCTCAAATAAATAAATTAAACTTAAATAAATAAATAAATAAATAAATAAATAAATAAATATCCTTGATCTTTCCAACAAAATGCTGATGCCATTGTTGACATTAGAAGTATTCTGGGCTTCATGAATTCAGAAAATGGAA
Organism: Ursus arctos; assembly: GCF_023065955.2. Taxonomy (NCBI): domain Eukaryota; kingdom Metazoa; phylum Chordata; class Mammalia; order Carnivora; family Ursidae; genus Ursus; species Ursus arctos. Next base: position 53,186,446 of record NW_026622775.1, on the reverse strand, counting down.
TATACAGAGGGTTCGGGGGGTATTATAAATAACATTTAACAGAAAGTCAAACTACAGCAAGAGAGAATCTCAATATCAGTGATGTTTAGTACCTTATGCCCTAAGATATAAATTAACATAGCCAATTAGTTCAGAAGCCTTTACTCTTCTATGGCTACCAACAATTTTATAGGTAAATGAATGACATTACAATTGTTGACCATACTTACATTAGTATAATAGCAAATTAACAGAAAAAAAAATTATTGTCAATCTGTACACTGAAAATTTCCATATTAATGGTAAATCTTCACAGGTCTAAATCAGAAAGAACAAAACTGTCCAAATCCTCCCAGAAAAAGGCTGGGATATTAAACAAAATAGAGGTGTGTTTATAGAACTATTCAGCTTAGTAGAGGTGCTGATTGATAGAAGCACAAATTTTCCTAATTAACAGAATGATAAAGAGGGAAGAGAGAGAAAGAATGAGAGAATACTTCGAATCCCTAATAAAAAATGTTCTCAAGCTAAATATAGAATTCTGTAGTCATATATATTTTTTGGAAACAAGGGATTCATTACCCAAACTATTTTTTTGTTTGATTATGTGTTTGTTTTTTTCTTGTCTAATTTCTAATACCTTCTAACAAAGCAGGTATTTTTAACATACACTTGGATAAAAGATGCTGAAGGGAAACTCTTAGATTTGTATAAGAAAATAGGACTTGGGCTTCTACTTAGGATGTAGAAATTCCCAAAAGAAAATTGAGTATTCCCACTTGAACATAGAGAAAAAAGCCTAGTAATCTAAAAATTTTAATTTTTTTATTTAGCTCATCAGAAAGCTACAGTAATTAGATCGTCAAATAAACTAAATTCCAAAGAGAGACAAGATCTCTCTACTGACAACAGGCCACGTGAATTGTTTCAGAACATTTGAGGATAAAGCTGCCTTCCAAGCAATAAAAAGGCCAGGAAATTTTCTGAGTTACTAAAGCCCGAGTTTAGAAATATGGCAGTGTGAGACACTTGGGAGCCCCAGACATAAGGGGAGTTCGCATTTGCTGCTAAATTCTTTTCCATGGGCTTTCATTGGTGCACAAGAGAGATTTGGGGCAGAGCAAAGATCTGAGACCCTGAGTAGTGCAGGTGGATAGAAGTGTTAAGCCTCTGGGAGAGGGGCAGGAGACCCTCTCACCCCTAATGAGATCCCTTGGTTTAAGGGGAGGGAGGAGTAAAAGCAAAACTCCTTTTGCTCTGGGGCATGATGGCAAACCATTTTGTCCCCTAGCCAGCTTCTTCTATAGCTGAAGTAGAAGTAAAATCTTTTTTGGGAAGGAAAGGCAGGACCCCTCCAGAGCAGAGGAACAAGGAGAACTGAATTACCTACAGAAGAGGGTGGGTAGCACTCACATACCCAGGACCAATCACAATCACAGAGAGAGGACAGAGTTTGGCCACAGCTGAGAAGAGAGACAGTGCTCAAAAGGACATACCCCAAAAGCCTAAGAGCTACAACTAATAAGCCATTGGTGGAGAGAGAATTATATCATAAAATGATTCAATTCAAAAGACAGGGGAAAAAGGAATGGGAAATGGATGGGGCAAATAGGATGCAGCTAGCAATATCTTAGGTTTAAATCCAATCATATCAATACTTACAATAAATGTGAATGTCATGCAAAATGTGTACATGTCTAACAATAGAACTTTTATACATATGAGGCAAAAATTGATAATATTGATAGGAAAAATAAACAAATCTACTCTTACGGTTGAAGAATCCAACATTTATCTCTCAGTAATCAACAGAACAAGAAGTCAGAAAATCAGTAAGGTTATATAAGACCTGAATGACACTATTAACCAACTTGAAGTAATTGACATTTTTCAAACATACCACCCAACAAGAGCACAGTGTACATTCTTCTCAAGTGAACATGGAACATTCACCCAGGTAACTTGTATTCTGGACCATGAAACAAATCTGAACAGAATTAAAATCAGATAATGTATATTATCTAACAGCAAAATAATTTAAACTAGAAACTGATAGAATGACATGTGGGCCATTTCACAAATATTCAGGAATAAACACACTTCTAAATAAGCCATGGGTCAAAGTGATAGTCCCAAGTGAAATTAAAACATTTCAAATTAAAAATTAAAGTATACTATGTCAAAACTTTTGGGATACCACTAAAGTAGTGGTAGAGTGGAATTCACAGAATCAAAGGTTTATATTTTAAAATAAGACAAGTCAAATCAATATTCTAAGCCTCTACTTTAAGAACCTAGAAGAAGAGCAAATTAAATACAAAATAAGCAGACAGAGAGGATGTTATAGATAAGAGCCGAAATAAATTAAAAACAACCAAAAAAGAGAGAACATTAAAAAACATCAAAAGATTTTTTTTTTAATTTTATTTATTTGGGAGAGAGAGAATGAGTAGTGGGGAGGAGCACAGGGAGAGAGAGAGAGAGAAAAGCAGACTGAGCAGGGAGCCCGACACAGGGCTCGATCCCAAGACCCTGGAGATCATGACCTGAGCTGAAGGCAGATGAGCCACCCAGGCACCCCCAAATGATGGTTTCTTAAAAAGGTCAAGATAATAGATAAAAATCTACCCAGAGTGGTCAAGAAAATAAGAGAGAAGAAATACACTATTTTAGACAATATTTAAGAGGATAATGAGCATGTTGTGAAGAACTCATGTCAATGAATTTGATAACTTAAGTGAAATACTTATTTCAAAAACACAGACTACCAAAACTTCATCTAGAAGAAATATATAGCCCCCCATCTATTTTTCCCTCCTGTATATTTAAAGGTAATTTAATTTATAATTAAAAACTTGAACCACAAAGTAAACTCCAGGCACAGATGATTTCACCAGCAAATTTTAACAAACATTTAAGGAAGAAATTTTATCCCAAATCATCCAGATCCTGGAAGAAGAAACACATTCCAACTCACTTTATGAGGTTAACATTATCTTGATAAAATTTAGTGCATTAAGTGGAAATGACAAAAACATCATGAGAAAGGTCGAAGATTTAAATAAATAGAGATATGTACCACGCTATTGGGTTTGAATATTGCTAAACTCCTATTCAGTAGATTCCACAGAATAACAAAACGCCCACAGGTTTTGTCTATCTGTTTTGGTTTATTTAGGTTTTGTTTTCATAGAAGGTTACAAACTGATTCTAAAACACATGAAAACACAAAGCAGAAGAGCCAAAACAACTTTGAAAACTTAAAAAAAAAAAACAGTTGAAGGACTCACATAATTGATTTCAAGATTTGAGCTAGCTTTTTTTTTTTTTTTTAAAGATTTTATTTATTTATTCGACAGAGATAGAGACAGCCAGCGAGAGAGGGAACACAAGCAGGGGGAGTGGGAGAGGAAGAAGCAGGCTCATAGCAGAAGAGCCTGATGTGGGGCTCGATCCCATAACGCCAGGATCACGCCCTGAGCCGAAGGCAGACGCTTAACCGCTGTGCCACCCAGGCGCCCCTTGAGCTAGCTTTTAATTCTATCTGTGCAAACTGATGAAGAAATTACAAAAGAAATACTTTCCTTCTTGAGGAAATTCCCTAGCTTTTTTCACATATTAGTCTGTTTCTGGTCCTAGCCTGTTTATCAGTTTCCCTATAACTTAGAAAATATGCCTTTCAAATCTGAATATCAAACAAGACTGAGAAGCATGGATCCTTCTATAATGGTACACTGAGACTTAGACTTGTTAAACTAAGCTATGGAGTAACTGAAGAAACAAGTTTTAAATGAATAGAAACATTTATAAAGACTTGCATTAAGATTCCTAAAAAAATAAATAAAAATGAAAATAAAAATTATTTCATAAATGACGGAACAAGAATGATCTAATTGGAAACAATTCATGTGAAAAAGTGAATTTATTTTAGTTTCCAACATGCTAGATAGAGACACCTGTGTGGGTTACTATTAATGTATTAATGCAAACTTGTATAATGGGAATATCCAGATAAAGAGATGCAAACCTTGGAACAGACAGGGTGGTGATAAATAATTATCTCATGTTAAAAAAAATAAAGAAAAATGATTTAAAGAGCTAAGATATTTAATCTGAAGAAAGTGAAATGTTTCTGGTTCAGAGACGTGAACACTTTACAATTTGAAGGGTTGCTACATGAAAGATAAATGAGATTTTTAAAGCTGTCATAATACAAATTTCCAAAAGACACAGGTGACATGACCAATAACACAATTCCTACTTGTTTAAAAAATTTGAATTTGCAGGAGTAACAGACTGTCCTGCCAAGCATGGGTCTTCTACAGGAGACTTTTTGTCCCCCTGTGTCAGACCAAAACAGAAACATTTTCTTATACATGTGTCAGACCTTGTATAAGAAAATGTTTCTGTTTTGAGAACAGTGATAGGTTAGGGGATCATTCCAGAGTGCCGGTACTTTGAAAATCGCTTTTCCTCTTCTTAGCAAATAACTAAATAAATAACAATGCAATCATACTCTTTACTCAATTTATTTTTTTTTACTTATTTTTTTCTTTACTCAATTTAAAATATTGATAAATCAAGAGAAAGGAGCCTCATGCACCATTGGTGGGAATGCAAACTAGTGGAAACCACTGTGGAAAACAGTATGGAAGCTCCTCAAAAAATTAAAAATAGAACTACCACATGATCCAGTTATCACATTGCGTATTTACCCAAAGAATACAAAAGAATACAAAAACACTATTTTGAAAGGATATATGTACCTATATGTTTATTGCAGCATTATTTACAATAACCAAATTATGGAAGGAGCCCAAGTGTTCACTGATAGATTAATGGATAAAGAAGACGAATGGAGGGGCACCTGGGTGACTGAGTCATTAAGCATCTGCCTTTGGTTCAGGTCATGATCTCGGAGTCCTGGAATTGAGCCCCAAGTCAGACTCCCTGCTCAGTGGGAACCCTGCTTCTCCTTCTCCCACTCCCCCTGCTTGTGTTCCCTCTCACTGTATCTCTCTCTGTCAAATAGAAAAAAAATCTTAAAAAAAAAAAAGATGAATGAATAATATCCCATCGTGTATTTTTATGACTGAATAATATTCCATTCTGTATATATATTCAGCCATAAAAATGAATGAAATCTTGCCATTTGAAACAGCATGGATGGAGTTAGAAAGTATAATGCTAAGCAAAATAAGTCAGAGAAAGATGAATACCATATAATTTCACAGGTATGTGGAATTTAAGACATAAAACAAGCAAATAAAGCCGGGGTGGGGGGAGGGGAGGAGAGACAAACCAAAAAATAGACTCTTAACCATAGAGTTAGTAACAAACTGATAGTTACCATGTGGGTGGGGGGGATGGGTGAAATAGGTGAAGGGAATTGACACTACACTTATCATGATGGACACTGAGTAATGCATCGAGTTGTTGAATCACTGTATTGCACACTCGAAACTAATGTAATACTCTATGTTAACTATCCTGGAATTAAAATTTTAAAAAATATAATATTGATAAATTAAAAATGAAATCCCAAAGTTAGAAGGAGATAAAGGGAGTTTAAAATAGTCCCCTTTCCCTAAACATATAACACATTGAGTCCTGTTTACAAAAAGAAACAAAATGTTAATGAGTACATGGCCTGCCATCTGAATAGTTATGAATGTTGTCATTCTTTACAAAGGTGGTCTTTAGAATTATCTGCTAAACTCTAAATAAGAAACTCAAAATTATAACTGTCTTGTTTATATTGAGCCATACTATTCTGATGCAAATTATATAATCTTTATCAAAAAGATCTAATCTACTTCATGTTTTGGGGTTTGTGTACATTTGCCTATGTGTGTGGTGAGAGTGTATCATTTCTTTCAAGTTCTTTGTTTGGAAACTGGCTACATTAAAAACAGTATTACTTAAGTAAATTGCTTACATTGTCTCATAATTTAATTAAGTAAACACCTTTACAACATTTTCGGTATTTCAGATAAAAACATTCTTTAATAGGAAAACATACTAGTTGTGACGTCAGTCTTCTCAGTGCAAGAATGACATCTCAGAACACTTCTCCCTATTATTTAAAGCAAGGTACATTTGTCTTGGGAGATTCTAGCCTTTTAGGAAAAGCTTGAGTAAAGTGAAAATCAATGGTCAAAAGAAATACTTGCTTCTTTGAAACCTGTTTCTTGTAAGTTCAGCAGTAAGAGCCACTATATTATCCCATAAGCTTTAGGCATTTTTGTTCTTAATGTGCACAAATGAAAATGAAAAGAGAATTTGCCCATATAAATGTTTATTTTGCACTGCCATGATGGGAAACAATCACTTTCCCACTACCACAATGTCAAGGAAGAAGCTTTTTACCCTAGAAATTTGATTAAACCTGATGATAAGAATAATCTGTTTGCCTTGGGAGATAATATTACAGAATCCCTGTTGTAAAGCAGTAACTGAGAAAAATTCTTGCCCTCATAATATGAAAAGTTATATAATATTATCTAATTCCTACATATTACTGATAATAAATATTTTTCTTCTCTGGAAATAGTCAAACAAAAAGTAGAAATCCTAGCTAAATTATGTTTTAAAATCGATACAACTTATTAATTAAATGCAAAGGGAATTTTGAAAAATTTTGTAAATCAAAATTATTTACATATCAATCTATCTTTAAAAATCATAAATTTTGGCACAAAATTCATAAACTGTGACTAATCACTCTCTGTATTTTTTAACTTGTGAAGAACCAAACAATATCCACTCAGTTCTACAGGATTTAGAATATATATAAGAAAAGACTTCAGGACATATCAATGAATAATCTTTAAAAAGCTGAAAACATTATACTGAAATGTATGCTAAAATTAATCAAGCTTATGACTATTTAAAAAAATAAGGAAAAATAATTAGACTGTGGAGAATTGTACTGTTTATGTATTTCTCTAAAGTACCATTTATTTTATTTTTTTTCAAAGATTTTATTTATTTATTTGACAGAGAGAGACAGCGTGAGAGGGAACACAAGAAAGGGGAATGCGAAAGGGAGAAGCAGGCTTCCCTCCGAGCAGGGAGCCCAACGCAGGCTCGATCCCAGGACCCAGGGATCAAGACCTGAGCCAAAGGCAGACACTTAACGGCTGAGCCACCCAGACACCCCTAAAGTGCCATTTATTTTAAATAACAATAATTTAGATTCAATTGGGAAATGTAAATCTTACATGTATAGACTAGTAAAATTTGTCTCTTTTCAAAAAGAGAGATGCTCTGTGATTGATGAAAAGTGTTTAGCAATGTATCTTTGAATTATTTGCATTTTGTCATAGAATTTCTTTTCTAGTAGAAGGGAAGTATATATAAGGGCCGTATTCTCATGCTCAGATTTGGAGTGCATGGCAGGCACGAAATGGTGTAACGTATGAGGAAGTAGTTGGCTTCAACAAGCGCTAGATTTACTGCTATTCAGAGCAGGTAACGGAGCCGGAGAACAAGCTAGCCACCATGGACACGTTTTTATGATTTCAAAATGATGTGGTTCTTGTTCTTTTTCCTGCTGTTTTCTCTGAATATTGACCTGAAACCCTGTATTTTTTATAGTAAAGCTGAGTGATAACTGAATGTAGGTCTATTTTGCAAAAAGCGACTGGAATACATAACTTTTTACCATACACAAAATACAACTTGCTACCAGAGAATCCAAGCACATGGCACAATGTAAGTGTGTATTAAATGCTGTTACATTTCGTTGAATTGAGTGAACGATTTTTATGGCTTGTCTTCATTCGGATGCTCATCTCCTGCCAGCAGTGTTCCCAGACACTTGACATACCTTATGTTATGTAAACACAAGCCTCTTAATTATGTCTCATTATCTCCCTTTCAAAGGAGAGAGGTGATCTGAGGGATTGGATATAGCGTAATTAAATTACTTTTCAAAGATTAAACATTTAAGGAAATCTCTGTTTAGAATTAATCTAATTTGCTAGTATTGCTTCTTTAACCACAGATAAATTAATTCCAATTTTCAGAATAACATGCTCCAGAAAAACTCCAATGTTGGTAAAATTAAAACTAAATAGAAAACACCATCAAGGGGTGCCTGAGTGGCTCAGTTGGTTAAGCGTCCACCTTTGGCTCATGATCTCAGGGTCCTGGGATCTAGCCCCCAAGTCAGGCTCCCTGCTAGGTGAGTAGTCTGCTTTTTGTCCTTCCTCTCCCTCTGCCCCTCTCTCCCTGCTCATGCTCTTGCCGTCTCTCTCAAAGTGAATGAATAAAAAAGAAAAGAAAAGATCAGGAAAGTAAAGCTTGATTGAATATATAGATTGTTGACTACTTCAGGTCTGCATTTTCCTTTAAGCTCCAGCTAGATAAACAAATAAAGCAAAATAATGTTGTACTTTATTTTTTAATAAGCCTAGAAAATTTTAGTTTTGATTTTAGCCTCATCCTTATTGAATTTCTGTAGGCAAGCAGGACTGGACATTTTGATTATCTGGTCAGGCCATTTTCCTGCCTCATGACCTAGGTCTCTCTAAAACACAGAGGTTGCTATGAAATGGAGGATAATATAAGACTTACAGAAAAGGAAGGAAAAAAAAAAGGAAAGTCACAAAGACAAAAATTATATTCCTATTAAGGTATGGTGCTTCCGGTGACAGGGACAATCTTATGTAATCCAGGTTCAGACATAAATTGAAAAACAATTTATTTAGTGAGTCTAAAATCGAATATACCTTTTGACCCACTATCTGTATTGCTTGAAAATTATCCTCATTGTATACTCAGAGAGTCCTCCACATAAATTTTAGGCAGAGACAAATGATGATAGCACAGAACAACTAGTTTGATCACTCTCTTTATTGACATGATGTCTCTTTCTTGGTATTTGAATGATTGAATGATTTTTTTTGACTTGGCAATCCATTACATTATCACATTTCAATGAATCGAAGATGCACAATTGATTCATCACTATTTTATGACACTAAGAAGTTACTCATTTTACTTTCAAAGCACCCTCAATAGTCAATTTTTAAAACCTATTTTTATGAAAGAAGAGGTATATTTTATAATTGAGGTCATACAATAACATAAATAGAGTACAAAATATAACTCAGTGTAAGTATCTGTTTCATAGACTATTCTTATAGGGAAACATGACTTTTTGCAAGTTGTGAAAGATTTTTATTTGACAAGTCTGTCTATTATAGACAAGTAGAGATAAACTTTGTAGTAAAGCAGCTTAACAATAATAGGGTCCTAATACCTTTACTTTTTATTTCAGAAAGCATAGTGGGAAACACTGGAATCCATGATAAAAGGACAAAGTCAAATATAATATTACTTGAGACTTTTGTCAAGTAGATGATTTGCTTAGGTCTCTCTTTAGTCATATACTAGTGACCATTTTTATTTCCATGGGTCATAAATATTTGAAATCTTGGCTTTCTTATGAGCATTAAAATGTAATGACCAGCACAATCTACAAATAAATGAAATATTTCAAGGCCAGAAATTGTATCTTCAATTTTGTCTGTATTGTATCTTCAATAATCTTCTCAAGATGATGTACAACAAAATATGGATCCCCCCAGGTCCAGGAATCATGAATAGAAATAGCAGTGACTAATAGAAGACCTGTTTCTTCCTTATGTCTCCCCCACCCCACCCCCCAGCAAAGAAACTTGTCACAGAAACTCCCCAGTAGACTTACTATCATGTCGTTGGTCTGAGCTGGGTCATATGCTCATTCAGAAACATGTCACCAGCAAATTACCTCAGACCAGTCCGATATGATCATATTGGAGAGAAAAGGTAAACTCTGGAATAAGATCTAGGCTCTGCAAGTAAGGAAGAAAGGAAAAGCAGCCATTGGGCTGCAGCTGTCAAAATTTATCTCAGCAACTCACTTACTATTCCAGGGCTCTGTTTTTCAGTTTCAAATGGAGATAATCTTTTTGATGTATAGTAGGGGTTTTGAGGAATTTGGGGTTCATCAAGGAAACAGATATGACAATGAGAGGTAGTAACAGACAAGCTTTGCTGGACAAGCAAACAAGCAGCATTTGCACGGTGTTATGTGAGAGGGAAACTCCCTCACAGCATGACTGTCAAGAGGCTTAAGGTCCAGAAGCCACGTCTAGAAGGGGAGAAGGGCAAGGGAACTTCAGAGGAGAGGGGTGTTGGAGAGGTGGCTTCTGTGTCTAGATGATATCACTCAGTAGCGTATTAGGGAATCTCAAGATCAGAGAACTCCGATGGGCAGCAGCAGATTAAGGCCTAATAACAGCAAGACCCTATTTTATCAATAGGTAAGAGCTATTGGGTGAGGTTTAATGGAGTATACAAAGAAAGCAGGCTCTAAGTGGCCAAAGTTGGCTTGTTTGGGCTATTTTTAAAATAATAGGATGTATAAAAATTTGAGTCTGGTGTCAATAGACTTTTGAGGTAACAGGTCTCAGCCTGCCGTGGAGATATCTAGACCCAAGGGGCTAATACAGAGGAGTCATCTTCGGCTTATCTATATAAGACTTTCTCATAAAGTCATTGTGTTGGGGTCAAATGAATGAAGGATGGAGATGCAATGAATATTCACAATGGCAGCAACGGATATTTGCATTTTTTTTTAAATTTATTTACTTATTTGAGAAAGAGAAAGAAAACATGAGTTGGGGGAGGGAGCGGCAGAAGGAGAAGGACAAGCAGACTTTCTGCTGAGCAGGGAGCCTGTTGTGGGGCCTGGATCCCAGGACCTGGAGATCATGACCTGAGCCACCAGATGCCCTAGATATTCACATTTTTAAACTGGTAAAAGTTAGTTCATCTCCTCATTGCATTTTATAACACTACTACCAATGTTTTCTGGCCCTTAAATCAAGTATTCATAAAGAATGGGCTAGACAATTTTCCTCAGTCAGGGTATGCTGAAAATAAAATGACGGGCCTCAGTGAGAGTATGCTAATCATTGCTAATCATCTCAGTGACTTCACACCATTAAAGTGTGATCTTGTTAACAGAAAAATCTAGTCAAATATATGTACATCACTCAAACCTTTCATGTGACTAAGGTACCCACTGTTTTTTCATCTGGTGTCTCTGCTTTGGAGTCCTCTATTAGAGCCTCTGGATTTGGTCAGAAGATGAGGGACGATGGTATAGAAAAGACAGAACTGCTCTCAATTATGTCAGCTTGGAGGTGTTCCTCACCTCAATTTATGTTCCACTGGTGAAAATGGAAGACTTAAACCCAGAAAACAAAAAACAAAACTTCAAATGTTTATATTATCCTCCCCCCAGTGTTCTTAAATACGTTATAAATGGAATCACCTTATCTAGAAAGTACAAGGGACGTTACAGTGCAAACTTTTGAAGGAGCAGTGAGTCAAATCCTGAATATCAACTCCAGTAGCATTTGCGTGGGGCTTCATAAGTATCTTTTTAGTTAGTTATTTGCCAATATAAAGTTTTTTACTTGTTTATTCTTATCGTTTTTGTTACATTAGTATAGAAAGAGAAAAATGTGAGCTCTTTCACTTTCTTAACAATATATTAACAAAGAATGAAAAATATATTAACAAACAATGAATAGATCAGATTTTTTTTAACGCATCTTAGGGTGCCTGGGAGGTGCAGTTTGTTAAGTGTTGGACTCTTCGTTTCAGCTCAGGTTGTGATCTCAGGGTCAGGAGATTGAGACCCACGTTGGGCTCCATGCTCAGCACAGAGTCTGCTTGAGATTCTCTGTCCTTCTCCCTTTGCCCCACCCACTTGTGCATGTGCGTGTGCTCTCTCAAATAAATAGATAAATAAATCTTAAAGAAAAAAAAGTATCTCTACTTTTATATTAGGGATGAAAGTTCCCAAAGTAGTTCACTCTTTTATTTGGACTGTAACAAGACATTTTTGTACTTCAGAAAAAAAAAAAAAAAAAGATTGTAATTTCAAGAAAAAAAGTTTTCAGTTGTTATCAGGATTTCTACCCAATCATGTCTGACAGAAACACTGAAGTATGTAGTGCTATTGAAGAGGATTGTTACGATATCCAAGAAACAATCAACCTAGCAGCTAGTTCTCAGCATGACAGAGCAGACATCTCATGAATGCCTAAAAAACAAACAAATAGAACAAAAACAAAACAAAACAAAAACACTTGAAGAAATTATGAAATTGCTTCTGAATCTATACAATTTAAGGCCTGAAAATCTCAGAGACATTTAATAGCTAAGCTGTATCGAGTGTTATGATGGCCAAATAGTGTCAAAGTGTTTTGTTTGTGATAATTTCTTTAATTCCCATAATGACTATGTGATAACTACTGATACACACTTTCAGATAAGAAAATTGAGAGACAGAAAGAAAGCAATTTGTTCAAGTTCATTCCATTGGTTGGTGGAAGAGCAAGAATAAGAAGTTAGACTATGTAATTTCAGAGCACATGCCATTCATGATTGTACCATAAAGGTTCTCATGAGGAAAATGCAATAACTTCTTGATGAGATAAATATTGATTGATTAGTTTGATCATTTAATTCAAAATCAAACTTCAATATTATGTGTATTGTCAGGATCAAATTGAATGAAGAAAGGGCAGAAATTCTCAGAACGTGCATTTTTAAAAACATTCTAATGCTATTCTAGTTTAACGCCTACTAGGTCACTTGTGGATTTTTTCAAATATTCAGTGCTATCAATTTATTTTAAATAAGCAACAGCAGATACAATTGCTGAATAGAATCCATTGTTTGGATATACAATATTTTTTTTTGCATTTACCAGGAAATGGATGTTTGCATTTGTTCCATTTTGGGGCTATTATCAATAATCCTGCTGTGAATATTTCTATATAAGTCCTTGGATTGACATATGTTTTCGTTTCTCTAGGAGTGGAATTACTTGATCATATGGCAAATTTACATAGCTTTTTAAGAAATTACTAAACTGTTTTCCAAAGCATCTTCACCATTTTATATTTCCATGAGCAATGTATGAGGGTTCCAGTTTCATTGACACTTGTCTGTTTTTTATAGACATCCTACTGTCTGTGACGTGGTATCTTTAATTTGCTTTTATGACTAATAATGTTGAGCATCTTTATATGTGCTTATTGGCCATTCTTATAGCTTCTTTAAGAAAATACATATTCCAACCCTTTGCTAATTTTTATTTGGATGATTTGTCATCTTATTATTGATTTGTAAAATTTCTTTATACTTTCTAGTTACCTGTATCAGAGATAAGGTTTGCAAACACTTTTTCTCAGTCTGTGACCTATCTTTTCATATTCTTGATGGTTTTTTATGAAGTTTAACAATTTTTAACTTTTATGACATCCAATTTATCAATTATTTCTTTTGTTGCTAATGTTTTGGATTTTGTAGCTAAGAAGTAATTACCTAACCCAAGGTCACAGATATTTATGCCTGTTTGTTTTTTCCCCCCGCCAAGTGCTTTATAGTTTTAGCTCCTAAATTTGGGTGCATGGTCCATTTTAAGTAAATGTGTTTGGTGTGAGATGGCATCTTTGTTAAAAATCAATTGATCACAGAAATACAAATCAAAACCACAATGAGATACACCTTACACTAATCAGAATGGCTAGAATCAAAAAGATAAGAACTAACAACTGTTGGCAAGAATGTGGAGGAAAAAGGAACTTTATTGGGGGAATATAAATTGGTATATCCACTGTGAAAAACAGTATGGAGGTTCCTCAAAAAATTAAAAAAAAAATTAAAAATAGAAATGCCATATGATCCAATAATTCCACTACTGGGTATTTACCCAAAGAAAACAAACACCCTAATTTGAAAAGATATATGCACCCCATTGTTCGTTGCAGCATTATTTACAATAGCCAAGATATGGAAGCAACCTAATTGTCCATTGATAGATGAAGGATAAAGAAGATGTAGTCTATATGGAATGGAATATTAGTCAACCATAAAAGAGGATGAGATATTATTGTTTGTGACAACATGGATAGACCTAGAGGGTATTATACTAAATGAAATAAGTCAGACAGAGAAAGTCAAATACCATATGATTTCACTTATATGTGAAATCTATAAAACAAAACAAATTAATAAAAAGGCGGAATCAGACCTATTAATAAAAGAAACCCAGGTTTCCCAGAGGGAAGGGGTGGTGGAGGATTGGCAAAATGCGTGAAGAGGAGTGGAAGATACAGGCTTCCAGTTATGGAATGAATAAGTCATGGGAATAAAAGGCAAAGTGTAATATGTATAGTCAATGATATTGAAATATCATTATATGGTGACAGATGACAGCTACATTTGTAGTGAGCATAGTATAATGTATTGAGTTGTTGAATCACTGTGTACACATGGAACTAATGTAACATTGTGTATCAACTATACTCAAAAGAAAAGCAATTGATTATAAATATATGGATTTATATAGTAGCATATATACATTCTTATATCTGGAGTCTCACTTTTGTTCCCTTGATCTAAAATGTCTGTATCAGCACTATACTGTTTTGATTGCTGTAGCTTTATAGTAAATTTTGAACGCAGAAAATGTAAGCCTTTTGACTTAGTTTTCTTTCAGCATTGTTTCGGCTATTCTAGGTCTTTTGCATTTGTATATAAGTTTTGGAGTCTGCTTGCCTGTTTCTGAAAAAGAGCCTATTGTTTTTTGATAGATATTTCATAGGATCTATACACGAATTTGTAGAGAATTGCAATCTTTATAGTGTTGAGTTCCAATCTGTGACATGGAATATCTCTTAATTTATCTAGAGCTTCAATTTCTTTTACCAGTATTTTGTAGTGTCAGTGTGTACTTGTTTTGTTAAATTTATTCATAAATATTTTGTTATTTTGATACGTGTGTAAATGGAATTGTCTTCTTGATTACATTTTTGGATCGTCCATCATTAGTAGTATAGAATTATCATGAATTTTTGTATATTGACTTTGTGTCCTTGTGACCTTGTAGTTGTGTGTCAGTGTGTATGTGTGTATATGTGTATGTGTGCTCCTTAGGACATTTTATAAACAGGATCACATTGTCTGCAAATAAAGACAGTTTTACTTTGTTCCTTTCCAATCCTGATACCTTTTTTTCTTTTTCTTCACTCATTTTTCTGGATAAAAGCTCTCACACAATGTTGTGTTAAGTGGTAAGAGCAGACATCCTCACATTGCTCTTTATCTTAGGGGCCAAGCATTCAAATTTTCCCCTTCAATTTTGGTGTTAGTTGCAAGTTTTTTGGAGAAGTTCTCTCTTACTCATTATTGAGATTTTATTATGAATGAATGTATATTGAATTTTTAATGTTGTCACATGATTATTTTGTATTTATTGAAATCATGTGGGTTTTTTTCTTAATGGATATAATTTTAAACTAATGACAAAGATAAATGAGGATTTGACTTTTATTTTTTTATTTTTTGCAAATGCTAGTAGTATCATGGTATGCTAAAGGTAAATGGGAAATTCACTATTAAGTATGCAATGACTGGGAAGGGACTCTTATATCTCAAATTATAATAAGGCCTAGAGACTTTTAAAAGCAATTCATGTCCTGGTTAAATAATTTTCTTCTATAAGTCTTTCTCAGTTATAAAAATAGGGAATTCACAGGGTTCTATTTTAAATCCTGTTGATTGAAAACCATTTTAAGAATCCTATCTATAGTTGCAATAAGATTTAAGCTAAGTTGGCATGTTTTTAAATTAATTTTAGTATAAGTTTATATATTTACAACAGAATCCTTAAAAGAAGTATAAATCTCAGGTGCAATTTTTAATAGCTTTTAACATTCGGTGTGATAAGTGAAGTGTCTATTTTAATTGGTAACAAGTGAGAGGGATAGAGGAATTTAATGAATATGATGATTCAAATTTATATTATGTACAAAATGGTACAACCAAGAAATTATAACCCAGATAAAGCTCTACATAAATTTTTTAAAAATGTAAGTCAAACATAATCCTGCCAAGAGAAAAAAAATGAAATTATTTCTTTTTAAAAATATAGTTAATTATTTCATAACTCTGATCAAAGTATCTTCACTACAGTTCTAGTTATGTTAAGGCACTAGTGTACTACACTAAACAATCCCATAATTAGGTCTAACATTTAATGAGTGCCTTTCTAATTATAGGCACTTTACTGAGAGATTTAAAAGGTTTGACTAGTTTTCAGAGCAGTTGTCTAGCAAATAATATTTATTAACTGTAATCTTGAACAGATTATTTAACTCTTTGCACTTTGTCTTTTTTTAGTAACCTACTTCATGGGATTATGAAATTATTAAAATTTTAAGGAGTTTATAGCAAGACCAGATATATTACATGCAATAACTAAATATTCTCATTTTCTATTTCATAGAAAATAGTGAGTAGGTCAATTACTTTTCTATTTTCTTAATCTGCTACTCTTAAAATTCCCCCTCTGACCTTTAAGCTGTTTTATTTCTTGTATTCCATTTTGTTTGACATTAATATTGTTACGCTGGTTGAATTTGATTCGAATTGCCTGTTTTTCTTTTTATATTCCTTAATTTTATATTCCTTAATATTTTTTAGAGCTTCTCTCTCCAGATATAATGGCTCCAACCTCAGTATGGATAGGGAGGTATTGACAAGGGACCAATCAGAAGTGGATAATGTGTTTATATTAATTATAATCTGCTTTTCTGCCATATTAGACTCTGTTTCCACCCTGATGTTACCCTATGACCCTGAACTTCTGCTACTACTATTCTGGGTACAAATCTGCATGAGTCATTCCTATTTATGACACTTTATGAGTGAGGAGACTCAGTGGCCCTGTTCTGGATTGCCTTTCCAAGGATATCTGTATGGTGAACAGCCTTTGAAGAGGGAGAGAGAGTCTTTCTTCAAAGCAAAAGCAGGTTTGCTTATAGTCTTGAAAGAGAAGAGTTAATGTTCCCACCCTGGGAAAGGGAGGGTTTACTTATAGTCCATTATAAAAGATGCAGGTGTTCTCAGCTCAGGGCTCCTATCCTGTAATGCAACACACTGTGTATGAAGATATCGCCTGCTCTGACTATGTCACTGAGCCCTTGCCATGTTGCCCTGTGTAAATCAGGGCTTGGGGAAATAGCAAGAAAATTATTATACTCCGGCTACTCCTATTGCTGTGTAATAGACTAACCTCTGTTTCTGGCCAAGAGTCTAGGTCTTCTGTCACTATCCATAAAATTGTGAGGAGTTACTGTGTAAGATGGGTAAAGACCCTTCTCAGCTCTTGACACTGTTCTTCTCTCATAAAGTGTTGAAAGGATAGGAAATTACCCAGCCAGTACAACACTGAGATATGGAAGCATTGGACTTCCCTGCCAGAACTGGAGCCCAGTCCTCCAAGCCAAAGTTTCTTCTTACCCCAAACACAGAGGCCTCTGTCTTCTAGAAGATCTCGGATAGTGTTTTCCTTCATGGTTTTCATCCATATGTATTTCTGACTTCTGTAGTTTCTCCAGGTTTGGTTTGGGGAAAGGAATAAGGATTATATGCTTTTTCAACATCTTGTCAGACCATGTAGAATTTCTATGATTTAAAATTAGTTATGCATTCATCTCAACATAAAGTGTTTGATTTGTATATAATTTCCTTTCTAATCAACACAGTGATATTATGTGGCTCCAGAGGAAGCCTGCCCTCTCAGAGTGAGAAAGAGAGGGGAAAAAAAAAAGAAAGAAAGAAAGAAAGAAAGAAAGAAAAAAAAAAAAGAAACACATTTGGCAGACTGGAAAATTGCAGCCTTACAAAGTATACAGGATGCTTTATAAAAATGCTACTTGATGGCAATGAAATTAATTAAAAATCTGCAGGGCCAAGATGTACACACACATAAGAATCATTTTGGCATGAATTAACAGAATGAATAATGAAGTTTATAGCACCAATTACCCAGGATATATAAAGAAATTTGAGACAGCCTCCAGGAAAAACACATATTAAAAATTGCACATGCATACACAGTTAAAAATCACATCTATGAACAAAGACAATGCATATTTCAAAGCTAGAAAAGAGATTGAAGGATAACAATTTTTAGAAAAATATAGGCTATTTATGTGAAAATGGCTTTAAATGATTTGAAATGAATTATTTTCATTTCTGAAGAGGAGAGAAAAGGACAATACGAGTTGCAATTAAAGCAGAAATTACTTGTTTATTTTCTAGATAATTATTTTATCTTCATGGAAGAATTATTAAATAGTTCCTGCCAGATTATGCAAGGATTTTTTAATCCTTTATAATTGTAGGGATGCTGCAGCATAATAGTAAGAAGACCATGATTTGTAAAGGCTTAAATAACTAGTTATGATGCATGGTTGTGTAATTTAGCTAACCGTGTGGATTTGGGTTAACTTTGTAAATATTCTGGCCTCATTTTTCTCATCCTTAGAATGGGGATAATGTCTCTCAATGCTGATTAGGTGAGATAATTACATTGAAGTCTTATTATAAGGTTCAGCATGTGTTAGAAACTTAAAGATGTGCACATCTCTTTATTAGGTCATATTCTATATATGTAAGTGTTTTATGGAAGAACAGCTAATTAATTCAGTTTTGAAGCCATACCAAATGCATAGTTTTTCATTACTAGTAAAGTCGGTACCTAAGCTACATTCAGTATCATGATATATTCACTTTTTTAAAGATTTATTTATTTAGTTGAGAGAGGGGGAGAGGATCTCCAGCAGACTCCCCACTGAGCCTGGAGCCCAGTGCAGGGCTCCATCTCAAGACCCTGAGATCACGCTTAACCGACTGAGCCACCCATTACATTAACTTTTTAAATTTGCTTTTTGTGATTAAGCAGTTCTGTGGTCATAGGTCATTTTGTCCTGATAGTTGGTAGGTACAGAATCTGTTTAATGATGCTGTGACAATATAGTGAAGAAAAATGCCATATACAGGAAATGCTTCCCCTTGTGTCAACTATACTGCAGGAGCTCTTAGGGGTAAAAAAAATTAATCACAAAGCTTTTAAAATAAAAAATTTTCCATACTCTTCCTAACAAAAATTTTTGTATCAATATGTATATGTGCAATTTAAAAATATATATTTTATTATTTCCCTTATAATATAGTTGATGTTTAATATATTCATGTTCTATAAGATGATTATATATTATATTATAATTATTCATATAAAATATAATATATTATATTATAAATTATATTATATATAAATATAATATGCATAAATAAAATATGATATATAATATATTATAAAACGTAATGCATATAATAACATATTGTAAATGTAATGCATATAATAACATATTATTCTAATTATCCCAATTTTATTTTTGGAGATGGTCTTTTCTGATAATAATTCTTCACTGGAAGAAATTATTATTTCAAAGAATGAATATTTGAAAGTAAACTTCGAATTGTTATGTAATATTATTTTTAGAGTTACTGTTCAGTTTGAAGTAAGCATTGATGTCATTTCATACACGTTCTTCAGGGCCTACCTTTTCGTTGAATCATTCATTTACTGACTGTGCCATTTCCATCTTCACATTACTTCAGATTAGAATCTCAGGGTGTGACTGATATTTTATGTAAGAATATATTACAGACATTTTCTAAACCTTCCGTGAGTATATATTGTTTATTCTGTCCATATAGCCATGTAGTCTTTGTCCTGTGGACTGAGTGTTAGTGGTCTTCCCAGTTGTGATAAGACACCAAGATTAGATTTACTTTATAAAAATATAATTTAAATCATTTGAAGGTTTATGATACATTAATCATGGACATAATGTGTGTATGGAACGTTAATTTGAAGCCATGAGAATAAACAGCTGTATTTCCTTGATTAATTATGTATTAATATTATCTAATGAAGTGGAATCATTGGAATAGAAAATTCATTATGTTTTATTAAAGAAAGAGGAAATAGAAATGCTTATATTTATTAATTTTAAACTATGCCACCTGCCCCCATAGCCCCCCAGCCAATAGTGCCTTTAACAGAAGTATATGATCAATAAATTGAAGAA
Organism: Ursus arctos; assembly: GCF_023065955.2. NCBI lineage: Eukaryota > Metazoa > Chordata > Mammalia > Carnivora > Ursidae > Ursus > Ursus arctos. The sequence goes on along the minus strand of NW_026622775.1, from coordinate 53,166,452 downwards.
TATATAATAGTGTTACTCTATGGGAACTTTTAAAATAGAAACACATTAATATTTTTAAATAAAAGCTTTAATTCATTCCAGTGAAAAATTATGATCCAATGGAGCATACCTCAAAATTAAGAAAAAATCATTTTAATATCATACTTTTGACATATTACTTTGAATATTTTAGTTAAACTAATACAAAGAGAAATACAAAGTAAATAGAATCACTATTTTTAGAAATAGAGCGTATCACCAAAATCCTTCAAGTTCATTCAGTTGTAATTTCTTCCTGCATTTAAAGTTAACATATTTATGTTGAATTTTGTAAGTGTGGCAATTTCTATCAAGTGAAATCTCTCATCATTGGCATACCTTTTCTTGAGAGAATACCACATGTGCCAATTTATTTTACTTTTCTCTGAATGAAATATAAATATTAACTTAATTTTCCTATAAGGCTGATGAACTTAAAATTAAATTTTATTTAAACAGATTTAATAGAATATTAAAGAACTCGTGGAAAGCGGGATATTAATATTAATAATATTGATATCAATATTAAGTGTTAAATATTAATATTAAGTATTTCTATGCACTGGGTCATAGAAAACTATTTTCATCATGGAAGAAACTCCTTGTTTCTTCATTTTGTGTATAATGATGATTTGGGTGAGGCACCGAGCTACTTAAGAATAGGAGTTCAGATGTACATAGGGGAAGAAAAAAAGGGAGAACCAAACCATAGAACAGATTTATTTATAGAGAACAAACTGAGGGTTACTGAAAGGAAGGTCAGTGGGGGAATGGGCTAGTTAGGTGATGGGTATTATGGAGGGCACTTGCTGTAATGAGCACTGGGTGTTGTATGTAAGTGATGAATCACTGAATTCTATACCTGATCCTAGCATTATACTGTATGTTAACTAACTGGAATTTAGATAAAAACTTGGGAAAAAAAATAGGAGTTCAATTTTCAGTGAACTTGTTAAACTATGGATGTTGCATAGAAATATTATTAATATGGGGAAACATTGATTGGAAACTTTAATTAATAATATGAAACAGTCATTTCTAGATCTTTTTAAATGTTCTAATTAAATATTTTTAAAAATGGCAAATAAAATAAACAAAACAGACCTTTTTTAAAAAAAAAAATTTAGAGAGATAGCTTACACACATGTGCTAGCGAGAGGGGTAGGGACAATGGGAGAGGGAGAGAGAATCCATGCTGAGTCTAGAGCCTGACATGGGGCGTGATCTCACAACCATAATATCATGACCTGAACTGAAATCAAGAGTCAGGTACTTAACTGACTGAATCACCCAGGCACCCCAAGACAGATCTTTAATTTAGAAAGTTAACTATGGCTTATTATCTTTGTGCAATTTGAATAAAATAAGTGTTAGATACTCCTATGATCCAATCTGGGACGTCTCAATCAAAATGATAAAATTAAAACATTTCTTCTAAATTTCTGTTTTCTCCAAGTGATGATCAGAAAAATGAAGAGATCCTTTGAACTGATATGTTTTTAAAGCTTAAGTCTAAATTCAATAATCATAGATCTTTTACCTTATTGACCTCTTGGTTGCATTTTACACACTAAGTTCACCAGTGTCCTACCTGACTCATCCCATGCTCTCTAATCATGGTACAAGTAAGCTAGAAATCAATACCTAAGATTATATTACAATCCACTATGTGTTTAAACACTAAAAAAAAATGTGTTTGCTGCTATATAATGTACAGGTCAGAGGAGAAATCACAATGGAAGTAAAAACATTATGAAACTACAAGATAATAAAAATCGTAAATATCATAGTTTATGGAATGGAGTGAAGTCAGTTCTTAGAAATCTTTAGCTTGATGGGATGCCTGGGTGGCTCAGTGGGTTAAGCATCTGCCTTCAGCTCAGGTCATGAACCCAGGGTCCTGGGATCAAGCTTTGCATCAGGCTCTCTGCTCCGTGGGAAGCCTGCTTCTCCCTCTTACTTAAATTGATTTAAAAAAAAGAAATAGAAAATTTAAACAATCCAATCAAAAGAAGATCTAGGCTCAGATATTTAAGGAAAAATAAAAATAATACTAACTGTATTTACACACTTTTGGGTAAGAAAAAAAAAAAGTAGCATTCCCCAGTTTATTTCATGGGTCCAGCATTAGCTTGATAAGAAAAAAAAAATATGACAAGGAATTAATGAGCTCTTCTCATTCATTACAGTAATTGGAAAATGCCTAATAAATAATAAAATTAGTCTAATATGTATGTTTTAGAAACTATAGTATATCAGAACGAAGTTGAATGAATTCCAGGAAATAAAAGGAGGGTTAACATTTAAAAAATTGGTTTTGTTTATAACACTAAAAAAAAAAGCACACATTAAAAATCACATTTGTAATTATGTAATCAATTTCAGTGTCCATTCCTGACAAAAAGTTTCAGAAATTAGTGCTCAAGTTAAAAAACAAACAAAAACAAACAAACAAAAAAACTAAAAAACTACCTTAATCTGATAAAATTCCTCTACAAAAATTTTGATAGCAAATATTGTTAATGATAAAATGTTGAACACACTGTTTTTGAGAATGGGTATACAACAAGGATTCCTGTTATAATGATGTACACTCAGTATTTCATCCAGCTGTCCTAGAAGTATAGTGAGTCCACAAAATTGAATAAAAGGAGTAATAAGAATGGAAGAAATTAAACTACTTTTATTCACAGAAAATATGAATGTATATTGAAAATCCAAAGGAAATGGGAAGTAAACTTTTAGAATGAAAAAGTGAATTTGAGAAAGACTGTTTATATAATTTCATTGTAAAGCGAATTTTATTTTTATTTATAAGAAATAAAGGGAAAATAAAAGTTTAAGTGCTATCACTTAAATGGTATCAAGAAATATCAGGGGGCGCCTGGGTGGCACAGAGGTTAAGCATCTGCCTTCGGCTCAGGGCGTGATCCCGGCGTTATGGGATCGAGCCCCACATCAGGCTCCTCCGCTATGGGCCTGCTTCTTCCTCTCCCACTCCCCCTGCTTGTGTTCCTCTCTTGTTGGCTGTCTCTATCTCTGTCAAATAAATTAATTAAAAAAATCTTTAAAAAAAAAATAAAAAAAAAAATCAAATACCTAGAAATGAATTTTATTAAAAATACACAAGACAAGAGGTCCCAGATGGCTCAGTCAGTTGGGCTTCTATCTCTTGATTTTGGCTCAGGTCCTGATCTTGAGGTGGTGAGATTGAGCCTTGCATTGCCCTCTGCGCTCAATGGGGTGTCTGCTTGAGCTCCTCTCCCTCTGCTCCTTACTCCCTCTCTAAAAGTAAATAAATAAATCTTTATTTTTTTTTAAGATTTTATTTATTTATTTGACAGAGACAGCCAGCAAGAGAGGGAACACAAACAGGGGGAGTGGGAGAGAAAGAAGCAGGCTCTCAGCGGAGGAGCCTGACATGGGGCTCGATCCCATAATGCCGGGATCACGCCCTGAGCCGAAGGCAGACGCTTAACTGCTGTGCCACCCAGGCGCCCCATAAATAAATCTTTAAAAATATATACATATACAAGACCACTACAAAGAAAACATAAAATACTGAAAGCAAGAAAAACTTAAATAAGTAAGAGTATATACTATATCTATGAATAGAAAGCATCAAAGTTGATCTTTGGGAACAAAACAAACAAACAAAGAAAAAAAGAGACAGACTTTGAACTACAGAACAAACTGATGGTTATCAGAGGCAAGGTGGGTGAGGGGATGGGTGAAATAGGTGGTGGGGATTACGAGTACACTTACCATGATGAGCACTGAGTAATGTATAGAATTGCTGAGTTACTATGCTGTACATCCAAACTAATATAACACTATGTTAAGTACACTGGAATTAAAATTTTAAAAATTGATCTTTTAAATAAATGATATCCTAATCAAAATCCTAGGTGAGCTTTTGTGGAATTGACGAACTATTTTTAAAATTTATATGAACTCTATTAGACCAAGAATAGCCAAATAACTGAAGCAAACAAGAATCACATATATGAAAATACTTCTAAAAAATTAGATACTATGAAGCTTTAAGCAATTATAAAAGCAATGGTAAGCATTTGATTATAAATTTGCTGTTGGATTTTTTAATTAGGAAAAATATATTGGAGGGTATTTCAGTGGTACTCCGATCAAATGAGAGATTTTATTTAAAAAGACAATGACACTGGGTAAGGTATGTGTTGTGGTGTGCGCTGTGTTGTGTAAGACTGATGAATCACAGACCTGGACCACTGAAACAAATAATACATTATATGTTAATAATAAAAAAGACAATGAAAATTCCAGAATTGGAAGCTAAATAAGAGGAGAAACCTCTCCACTCTCTCTTTCCTCTTTCCTCTTTTATGTAGTATATAATATCTGTATTTTGCCATGGACTTTTTTTTTTTAAGATTTTATTTATTTATTTGACAGAGAGAGACAGCCAGTGAGAGAGAGAACACAAGCAGGGGGAGTGGGAGAGGAAGAAGCAGGCTCGCAGCAGAGCAGGGAGCTGATGTGGGGCTCTATCCCAGGACCCTGGGATCACGACCTGAGCCAAAGGCAGACGCTTAACGACTGAGCCACCCAGGTGCCCCTGTTATGTACTTTTTTAAGATTTTATTTGAGAGAGAGACCGAGATAGCATGAGTGGGGGTGGGGAGTGGGGCAGAGGGAGGGAATCTTCAAGCAGACTTCTCACTGAGTACGGACCCCCATGTGTGGCTCGATCCCACCTCCGATGAGATCATGACCTAAGCTGAAATGAAGAGTTGGACGCTTAACCAATTGGACCACCCAGGTGCCCCTGTTTTGTTTTTAACAATACATTCCATGTGCCAGCTGGGCAAGCTAGTGATATACTGGAATTATATATTATTTTCATAGTTTGGATTGTAATATGAGGATCCCAATTTGCCACTTATATCTCTAAAATGTCTTAAATCTATTTCATGATGACAAGATGTACACAAACATACACACATACTCACAGGTTCTATTAATGTCGCCATGATATTGCTGGCAGAAGACTATATTTGTTTCGTATCTCAGCAAAAACCACACAGCAAATATGTTTCGTTGATTAAGTGATATGGGAAGAGAAGTTAAATGGAACTACTATTAGTGATGCATTGTCACATTTTGTATGCTTTATCCAGATGTCAATTTCCTCTAGTGAAGGACTACCCAGGCACACCTGAAGTCAAAAAAATAGGTTGGTTGGCCCATTGAAATAAAGGAGAACACACTCTTGGACTTGTGTTAAATGGTTTTAGAAACTATTTTGAAAAGCTGGGACTTGACTCCGGATTAAACATTGTGAAAAAAGAACATAACACCATGTTTGCTTTGCTTAAGAATTTTTATCGATAGGATGAGTGGAATAAAGTAGAACTAAAGTGGTAATTGATAAAATTGCAGTAATTACCATATTAGGAAAGGCCAGGGCTGGGGGTATTTGGCTAATTTTGTAGTATGGAGACATGTTTGTTTTGTCTGTGCTCAGATATGATTACAGAGTAGTCTCCGTTTTTATCTTGTTCCATCATGGTCACAGAGTGCCCTTGTCTGGTGGTGCTCTGTTCCGTGGAACAGCATAGCTTAGGTATGAGACCAGGCAGGACTCCAAGTAACACTAAGGCGTCAGTAAACATCAGTGCCCAGCCATCTCTGGCTCTCAGTGACTTGATTTTCTCTTTCTCACATATATCAACTGTTCACTGCATCAACATAGTGAGATAATGTTACTAGTTCTATTGTAAGATTAAGCACAAAACCTCAGAGATGGGTGCCTGGGTGGTTCGCTCAGTTAAGCATCAGGCTTTTCATTTAAGGTCAGGTCACAGTCTCGGGGTCCTGAGACCAAGCCCAGGGTGGAGCTCCACGCTCAGCAGGGAGTCTGCTTGAGATTCTCTCCCTCTGCCCCTCCCCACCCCCCAAAAGTAAAAATAAATAAAAATGAAACCTCAGAGAATAATTTGCCTAAAGCGAATACAGGATGTGAACCTTAACTCTCTGACTCAAAGCATATTCCCTTTCAATACCTCCACACTGGTCCATAGTGAATATAATAAACATAAATACCTCCTAAAGTGCTCTGTGAAATTCTTTATTATCTTTGTTCTCATATTAGCCAGAGTATAATGAGCATGGAACAGAGGAGATGACTAAAGATTAGGAGTAAGAACCCGGAAAGAAGATTAATGTAATTACTATTGCAACGGAACTAGCGTGAGTTAGCTCCTTGGCGAGTTACAGGTAGAGACTACACCAAGTGCAGTTGTCGCACAAAGGAAACTTTATTTACTGCAAGTGAGGAGATCATGGGAATGATTTCCAAAGCCATGACTCCCTGAGTGGGAGTGAGTGGGCTCCTTTAATTTAGAGTTAGGATGAACATTCAGAAACGGGTTTTGTTGTCACAGGTAAAGGGGACAAGAGGTTACGGCAGACAGGTGTACTAGACAATGTGCCAGACACACAGACTACCCTATGTTGGTAAAGCTCCTGCTCTTTCTTGGGTGGAGATTTTAACACTATAATGAAGCGGAGGGAACTGACACAAGGGGAGGGGCAATGGGCTTGCTTCCAGAGCCAGTATGAACTGGACTCGCCACCTCAGGTAAGGAATGAAGGGTCTTGATTATTTTTGAAACAACCCTGCAAGAGTTTTACCATTGATTTCTTGTCTCCGATATGGCTAGGCTATTTCTGCGCCCTGTAGACACTGTGAGGTTTTTTTGTTTTTGTTTTTAATGATCTGTTAGTCAGCATACAGTACATCATTAGCTTTTGATGTAGTGCTCCATGCTTCGTGTTTGCGTAGAACACCCAGCTTTTGCATTCCCTTTGTTTCCTTAGAATCCACAACTACTGAGGTTTTTGCATTTCTTTGTAGTTCTGACACCTCTTAGGAAGTTGTGCAAGAAGTGTGCTTGAGCAAGTGGGGAGCAGATCACAGAAGATAGCTGGGGGTCTAAAATGAATTCTGTGTTATGAGAGCTGCATCTTGTCTTTCTTTGGGGGGGGACCCCTACTCTTTTTGCTTACAGTATTGCTTAAGCAGTAAAAAGAAGTTGCACTACAGTATATAATCTATTTAACAAAAGATCTTCATGTTTTCTGATCAGTTGTCTATAATGACACCTTATCTTATTAGTTGGAGTAAGAGTCATGGAAGGATCGAAAGAAAAAGAAGGAAAGAAGGAAAGAAGGAAAGAAGGAAAGAAAGAAAGAAAGAAAGAAAGAAAGAAAGAAAGAAAGAGAAAGAAAGAAAGAAAAGAAGGGGAAGGTTAGGCAAGTGGGCAGACAAAGAATGGAAGGAAGAAAAAAGTACGTATTTTTCCCAGGCACAGCAGTCTGCTAACGTTCATCCATTTATCTTTCACTATTGAAGGTCATCGTAAATGAGGGATGTGTAACAAAATTCCTTTATGAACTTTCTTATTCTTCATTTAAATGCACTTCAATTGTCATATTTTCTTGTCACTCTAGCTTTTTAAACTCGCAAACTGTATCAAAGCAAATTTATATCTATTTACTAACAGCAGATATTTGTTAAAAAGGTCATTGAAATCAATAGTCTATTGTACTGATTGTTATGTTAAAGTGAGAACAAAATGACTTTCTTCTATTTGAGAAATAATGAGATTTTCATGTCGTCAAACAGAAATACTTTTAGTCCCGTTGGTACCCATTTTGCCCCTGTCTGTACATGAGGACTTTATAGACAAGGCTCAGTTAGAAATGCATGAGCCACTCTAGGTATTTCAAGGTAATTTAATATATTGCCATACCACTGAAAGTGTTGAAGAAGCAAAAGTCGAAGAAGGCAGATACTAGATTTCATGTGTTTGCTAGCCAGCAGGAAGTGAGATGATAGATATCAAAATAAACTAGAGGTGAGTGATTTTTAGGAAATGAAAATCCAGAGGGGCGGCTGTAAAATTTCACATGTAACAATGCTCTATAGCTGGCTTGCTCCTGCTAAAGAAATAAAAATACTGATACTGTTCCTTTTCTGAATTCGAAATACAGTGTGAGTCTTGGCTGGGTGGAATCTACTATGGAAACATGCTGGTAGGGATTCTGGAAATGTAGTTCAAAATCTTACCGCTCTGCAACACACTAGAAAACATAGAAGGGGGGGGAATAGTCCTGAATTGCCAGCAGTTACTATGGCATTGTGATTTTCTCAAGACTAAGATGTAAGAGAAAATCATAAGAAAATTCTGTCAACTTCCTGGGGCTCCTGGATGGCTCAGTCGGTTAAGCGTCTGCCTTCAGCTTAGGTCATGATCTTGGGGTTCTGGGATCATCACATCATCCGGCTCCCTGCTCAGCAGGGGGTCTGCTTCTCCCTCTGCCCTTCCCTCTCCCCGTGATCTCTCTCTCTCTCTTTCTCAGATAAATAAAATCTTAAAAAAAAAAAAAAAAAGAAAATTCTATCAACTTCCATGGAAAGAAAATTTTAGAGCAAGAGAAATATTGTAAAACTCAAATGCTATCTGGACCAAGAGTTGAAAAGGGAAGGGAAGAGAATAACAAGGAGGATTTTTTTTTTTCTTATTGGATGAATGAAAGTGTTGAAATAGATGATCATTAATTTTTCTTAATTTTTAATTTTTTTTCATGTAACGTGTCCTACTCAAACTGTAGGAATGGGAAAAGAAACTCACAGAAACACAAGTTTGATCAAAATACATGGTTAAGTACAGTGTTCACTCTGCTCATTAACATCAGTAGTCCTGTGTTCACAGTGAGGTTCAAAATAATGATACCAATAGGTTTTACCTATTACATGTTTACCTTACTGTAATAAAGGGCAAAGGGCAGGCAACAACACAACGTGCATAACAGCAGCATGATGGAGCTTTCTAGGCATGACCTCTGCTACACTCACTCTACCTGGAATGTGCAAGAAACCCAAACGATGAAGATGACAGAGCATGATCCAGCTTACCTCAAGAATCCATCTGCAATGATTTTTTAGTTTTTATGCATAATCACAGTCCCATAACTAGTGACAAATCCCCCTGAGAGTTTTGTGACTCCTTTCCATTCTCCAAGCCATTGGTGTCACCTCACTCTAGTTTGCTTATTGAAACACTCAACAAGGAACTACAGATGCTTGGTCTGGCACACGGTCCTTGGCTGGGTTCTCATTAATTTTTTAATCTGATATAGATATACCATTAAAACTTCCTTGAGTTAGTGTTGCAAGTACTTGAAACTTAATCATAGTAATGTACACTTTAAGACAAATAAATCATAATAAAAATGCTAATAATCCGAACAATCATATTTTTAAATTTTAATAAAATCTTTTCATACCTGATATAATATATGCACATATTTGATACATATAAGAGTAATGGTGTTCAGGGTTTTTAAAATAATATAAGAAATATTTTCATCAAAGTCATGCAAATAGCCTTTCAATTTCACCATTGTATAACTTAGCTCATTTACATGCAGAATAGAGGCATCATCCTCCATCTGGTGGAAACTCCTCTTAATTATAGGTAAATTGCCTAAGAAATAAACATCTCCAAGCGGATGACCTTGTTAAGACAAAATTATTTACTCTCTCTCTGAAAATTAAATAAAATCTTAAAAAAATTATTCATTTACGGCAAACTGCAAAAAAGAAGCTATAAAATGTGTAGCATTACATACTGCTGATAATCAAAAGACTTAAGTTATTTATTATTGAGGTCCCAATAAAGACTGGAGACTTATAAAGAACTTTAAGACACTAATATAAGGACATTTTCTAATTTGTGGATTCAAATTAAAATGTGACATGCATTTAACTGTTCTATATTGCTTATGGACATGGTATTTAAGTAGAAGTAAGGTAGTAATTAAGAAAAATATACCTACACTTTAACAATATTGCATAATTTAACTGTTTTTATCAACATTGTTTTTTAATAACACGGCTTTCTACAATTCCCAATTACCTTTGAATCCAGCATAGGCAGTATAAATTTATTAATCTTTTATTGTGCTTTTCTGTGAACAACAATTGCATTCTAATGCAGTATTAGCTTATATCTGTTAGTGTAGGTGAAAGAAAATAGGTTACACCATTTAAGTACTGTTTATTGTAGGGGATTTTCTGAAATAAGTAGTGTTTTATACACTTAAAAAAATTCTTCCATTTGTTTCAGATTTGTTTATGTTGCTCTTGAAAAGCCAGTCAGGTTTTATTATTTCAGATGATTGCCTAGTATACCAACCTTTGCGGCTATGACTTCATTTTTACCCTACAGTAATTCTCTTAATGGCTACTAGAATTGATTGCAATAGTAGGCATGCCTTCTATTAATATTATGCAAGAGTAAAAGCAATTCTTGGCAAGTTCCTGAATGGAATTCATCTGTTTAAATATGCATGTTTTGATTACTGTCTAACCTTCTACAACCTTTAATGTCTATCTTTGCCATTAAAGATTAATCCACCCGTCAATCAGATAAAATAATAATCCAAATGGATCTGCATTACTTCACCTCATCTATTAAATTAGATAAGACTCTTATTTTTACTGTTTGTAGATACATATGTCACCATAAATCACCATCCAGTAAGAAAGAAAACCTAGTATAATGTAATACTGTTTGCAAAATATATGGACTGTCAAATATATTTTATGAATATCCAAAATTTTCCAGACCTACAAAGGAGAATCTCAAAGAAAATTAACAAAAAAGAATAACACTAGAGTTTCCATTGGTTTATCCATTTATCCACTCATCTAACCAATAATTTTTGAAGTCCTATTTGCTATCCTATTTATTAATTATGCTGTGCAGAAGATTAGCCATTCATGAAAAAGATAAGTGTAGTTCTATTTACCTTTTGTTAGGTATCTATTTGTCTCTATTATGTATGTTTACATCTGTATCTATATAGATACTTATATCTCTATACCTTTATGTAGATAGAAATAGATACAGGTATGAATATCGACATACATCTCCATAGATCATTATTGCCCGGAAGAAAATATGGTTCTGGTAAAAGAAATAAATAAATATTTTTTTGATAATGCTGTATATTTTATCACTCTTAGAGATGTGTATTGGTTGAAAGCATTTAAAAAACTTTTCGTAAATTATGCAGAAAATAAATATGTTTAAAATTTTTGCAGCTCTGTGTTTATTAAACTCTTTTCACCGTGGAATCCTTTGTCATGAAACAGAATGTAACAGAAAACGTGATCTGTGAGGCCTGTGGAAAATGCTGTGGCAGAAGAGAATGTTTGATCAGTGTATTTTTCTCATGCTGGCAGTGATTAGAAACCAACTTGGAAACAAATGGGAAATGCATGCTCTCCTTTTCATCACTTTCTTCAATATACAATTATGAGTGATACTTAATGATATTTAACGTTTAAAATGCAGAGATGTAGAGAGATTTTAAATATACCTGAAATCATACATTTGAGAAGAGCTTTTTAACCTTCATCTTGTAAGTTTTAGGTGATTTGAATTACATTCTGATGACACCGTGATAATGTGACATCAGCTCAATGTATGTCTCCTGTTACTGAATTGTGTCCCTCAAAATTCATGAATTAGAAGTCCTAATTCCCAGTCCCTCAGAATATGACTGTATTTGGAGAGAGAAGTTTTCAAGAGGTGATGAAAGCAAAATAAGGTCATATTGGTGGGCCCTGATCCTATGTGACCAATGTCCTTAAAGAATTGTGTCCCTCAAAATTCATGAATTAGAAGTCCTAATTCCCAGTCCCTCAGAATATGACTGTATTTGGAGAGAGAAGTTTTCAAGAGGTGATGAAAGCAAAATAAGGTCATATTGGTGGGCCCTGATCCTATGTGACCAATGTCCTTAAAGAAGATGAGGATACAGTTGACACAGACTGGGGAATGACCATGGGGGACACAGTTCGAAGGGAGCCAAGGAGAGATGCCTTAGAAGGAATCAAACCTGTGAACACCTTGATTTGGACTTCTATCTTCCAAAACTGTGAGGAAATAAATTTCTGTTGTTTAAGCCACCCAGTCTATAGTATTTTGTGGTGACAGCCTTGGAAAACCAAGTGTTTTTTTAGGTCTTATGGTCCAGTGGGGTCCTCAAACCCAACAGAAGGTAACGACATGCTGCTGCACTAACCCCTCCCCCATGACAATAATCCTAAAGCCCCTTCTTTCCACAGAAGCTGCTAGTGAAACCCATCTTCCTTTCAGTTTTATAGAGTACTTCATGGTCTGTGGTTTACAAATTAATATGGGGTCGTTATCAAAATTAGTTAAGGATTTTTCTCTGATTAACTCTTCAGTTAATCTGCATTTAATAAAAGAATAGAAATAATCCTTTGCATATTTAGATGAGTTAGATAAATATCTCATTGTTCCTTCCAAAATACATATTAATAACTCTGGGCATGGAATAATAATAGCCTTTTGATTATAGGATTATTAAATGTCAAAGAAAAATTTAAGCTTCAGTGTAATGTTCCGTTAATAGAAAATATTCGCTAAAAAACAGAAAATATCAGCAGGTGTTTGAAGTCTCCAATACATCGCTTCAAATACTTTAGTTTAAAAAGTGTTGACACACCTCGATATTTATTCTCCTCCTCGCCTAACAGAAATGGATTTATCTCTGTTGTGTATGACATTAAATATTCCAACCAAGTTTGTCATCTTTAAGACGTTTGTCTAGAACGCTACTGTGTCGCTAGATGCTGTCCCTTGTTGCTCCTGCTATTCAGAGAGCCCTTTTTAAAACCCTAAATGCCACTGACTGTCAGCAGGTAATGAATCATGTATTGCTACGGCCCAAATGCCTGCTTAGAGACTCATCCATTCAGCCTGTGCCCTCTAATGTCTGAACAGAATGCCTTTCAGAATAAAACACCTCAATCCTTGGGCCGCTTCTCAAAAAGAAAATTATTTATGAATCAGAAAGTTTCACATACACTTGTGAACATCAATATTCTTTAATGGCTATAGAAATCGTAGCTCATGTTTTAATAAAACTGTGTGATTTATAACCATGCTGAAGACTCATGGTTTCACTTCCATAATTTATCACTTACAAATTTTAGTACAACTTTAATGCACCACACACAGACCGAAACAATCCTCGGTAAGGAATTATTCTCTAAGATGTATACGGGTGTGTGCTCGTGTGTGTGTTTATATTTGTCAGGGAGGATTTGGAGGGCAACTTACCTGAATTTTTACTTTCGTGTGGCAGAGACATGAGTACTGTATTATAATGGGATCTACCCCAAATCCTTCTGTCCCCCTGTGACAAGGCCTGTAGGAATTTTTAACTGAGGTGTTTTTGGTTTGTTGGTTTGTTTGTTTGTTTTAAGATTTTATTTATTTGTCAGAGAGAAAGAGAGAGGGAAGGAGATTGAGAGCACAAGCAGAGGGAGAAGCAGGCTCCTCGCTGAGCAGGAGCCCAATGCGGGATTGGATCCCAGGAGTCTGGGGTCACAACCTGAGCTGAAGGCAGGCGCTTAACCAACTGAGCCACACAGATGTCCCCTAACTGAGCTTTTTAAGAAAGGCATGGTTTAAAATTGAACCCTGCTTTGGAACGACACTCATCTGCATTTTATTCTATAATTATGTAAGTGTGTGTGTGTGTGTGTGTGTGTGTGTAGTTCCATTTACATACATGTTCTGCTTTAAGTTTCAGTTCCTCTTTATTTCAGGCAAAGCTTCTAGATTTTCTTTGATGAGGCATCCTCCTTTTTTTTCAAAATGTCAAAGACATGCTGATCTTTTCCTGGTCCATGCTATTCTTGTCCCTCCTATCTTTCTCTAACATCTTTAGTCTCTGCTTTTGAATTTTCTCATACAGTCTTGAACTATTGATTCTTAAAGGAAACATTCTGAAACACCCACAAAATTTCCGGCATCATTTACTTATTAGTCAGGAAATGTCCTCTTTTTCTCTAATTTATATTTTCTCTAATTTAGCTGTTCTTTGTGTTTCATGTATGTATTGTCTCCCTCAAGTCAGTGATGCATGTATTTTTACATTCTGCCTTGGGAATAACTTTCTCATCAGACTCCATGTTGAAAACAATTCACAATTAAGCAGAATGAAGAAACTGCCATTTAGTTTGAAACTTAATGACCATATTCCTGGGGGGTATTCAGGGATCTAACTTTCGCTGTGTGAGGTCTGTTCTTCTGTAGACTACACATGCTATATTCATTTTGAGTTAGATTATCCTAGACAAATATGTAACAAGCCATTTTTGTACTAGAGAACTTTTCCAACCTTCATTAAGTTTGTGTAAATCACTACATATCTATACTACTTAATTTCTCAAAAATTGAAATATAAATAAATAAAAACTAAAGCAGTGTACATTTTAAATATGTTTAAAATGGCTTGTGAGGTTAAAAGTTTCTACTTTACAGAGATCAGTTTCTATGTGCCCCAAGAGTCTGTAAATGTTCATATTCTATGGACCGAGTAACTCCATTTCTAAGATTTTTCAAAGAGACAGCAATAATTGTTGAATAAAGGTTTATCCTAGTTCTTTTATATACACAAAAACTGGAATATTGTATTCCTTATATACAATATTTATTTGTGGGAATTTTTAGCAAGTTATATATTCATACAATGGATTTTTTGCATCTACTATGTATTTTGCTGTCAGATGCTTTTATAATCTGAGAAAACTATAATTTTATAATGTAAAACAAAGGAGTAATATTAAAATTAAATATATGTTAAATATATATGTTAAATATATGGTTTTATGTTTATTCTTATTAATATACATTATAAAATGTATATGTTTACAAAGCTAGCATCTCTAACATTGGTAATCAGAAAAAAATGGATTTTTAATACTGCTGTAAAAATAACATTTTTAAAAAAGTAAAAAATAAAAAAATAAAGTAAAAAACATTCATCATCATGCAATGTGAACCGGAGTTTAAATTCTCTCACAACTAGATAGTTCATAAATGGCTTTTCAAATATAGCATGAAGCAGTCATTATGGGTGATTGGAGCCTAGAAAGTGATGACGGAGATTCTTAAAAGAATATAAGCTAAAAGTCTTACACACACAAAAACGCTGAAAGACTTTTTCAAGATTATGCAATTTCATTTTATTTACATATTTGAAGGCGTCTTGGTCTGAATGTGGATTGAAAAAGAGAAGATCAAATAAAGCAAATATACAAGGTTTTGTGGTAAAGCCATTTGGAAATGTGGAAAGCTGTGCCACTTATTCATCAAATATTTATTAATCACATCTTTATGAGCTGGCACAGCTAGATATAAAAAAATAAGGATAATTCTGGGGCCCCTGGGTGGCTCAGTCAGGTGTCTGCCTTCGGCTCAGGTCATGATCTCAGGGTCCTGGGATCGAGCCCCACGTGGGGCTCCCTGCTCAGTGGGGATTCTGCTTCTCCCTCTGCCCCTGTCCCTGCTTGTGCTCTCTCTCTCTGTCAGACAAATAAATTTTTAAAAAATCTAAAAAAAAAAAAAAGGATAATTCAAGAATAGATTATCTGTACTCAAATAATTAAAAGTGGAGTTCAATAAGAAGTAAACTCTCTATACTCCTCTTTAAGCTAAAGTAATCATTATGCTCTTCAGAGCCTTTTCTCTTAACATTGTCTTTTTCATGTCTCCGGGATATCATGGCCTATGGAATGGGAGTACAGGAGTTGACATTGAAAGGCAAGTTGGTTGGACTTTTCTTTGTGTAATAGACTTGTAAAGAAATATTTACATGAAGGCAAGCTTAAGCCCTTTTCCCTATAGTATAGTTGTTTTCTGCAGGTTTTCACTGTAGCACATTCACATATCAATTTAGTCCCATGGAGGATACGATCAGAATCTCTATACTTTAAAATGGTTAGAAGGGGTGATGGCAAATATATTTATTTACCAGCTGTGAGATGTGGTGGTGTTTCATTCTTCACTTCAGAGTAAATCAGAGACTCAGGAAAATCTATTTTCAACCAAAAGCACATAGTGAGGGGAGACACCAAATATGTTTGAATACTTTGTGTAATTACTTTTTAACATTTAGCAAAAATGAATGATGATTTGAGAAAGATTGTTTAAAACCTTATGAGTCAAACCTAATAGAGACAGACAATAGTTGGTTTGCTAGACCTACTATTGAAACAAAATTGGTAACATTCTCTTAAGTTAGAACACAATTACAGTCTGGACCTCACTACCTCAATCTGAACCTTCCCGAGCCTCCTCTCTGCCTGCAAGTATGTATTTAGATCTGAGCTTCTTATTACATAATATTGTTTCGATGAATAACTCAGAATGACAGACATTCTTTCTTTAATAAATGATCTTATTAATTACATAAGGATGTTACAGTATAAGCGATCAAGAGCATTTAGCATTTTTTTAAAAGGCAGAGTGTGGTACCTATTAAAATGTAAGAGCATATGAAAGTGTTTGAGACTTGAGAAAGTGTTTATTGTCCCTAAAATACAAAAGGAAAAGAAAAACGAATGATAAAAATTAAATGTTTAATAGTTATAAACATGTCAACTTCATTACTTTTTAAATTTTATATTTATAACATTAATTGAGGGGCGCCTGGGTGGCACAGTCAGTTAAGCATCTTTGGCTCAGATCATGATCTCAGGGTCCTGGGATCAAGCCCCTCCCACCACGTGGGGCTCCCTGCTCAGTTGGGAGTCTGCTTCTCCCTCTCCCTCCCACTACCCCCTCCCACTTGTGCTTGCTCTCTCTCTCTCAAATAAATAGATTAAATCTTTAAAATAAATAAATTAAATTAATTAAACTTCAGGAAGTGTGTGGTTTTTGATTTGGCAAGAATTCTCACTTTGCCCAATGCTTTCAGATAAATCATTGCCAATTTTAAATTAAATGAGTTAATTGTTGGCAAAAGAAAATTAACTTGAGCAATTATAAAAACATTTTCAAAGACTTTATACCTAAAATATTATTTTTAATGTACGCTGCTGGTTAAGGCCTCTAAAAGTAAAATATCTTGGACTTCTGGAAGGTACTGAAATGTTCCTAGTATTTTTTCATCAATTCTCACTTTGTTATTTTCTCTGACTAATGTCAAGAACCTGGAACGTTGAATACACAGTAGCCTTGTGTAGACCTATCACTGATATCTTATATTGTTTATTGGTAAGGAAGAGATCCTCGTTGAACATAATAGAAATTGTTCTGCACTAGGAATACCAGTTTTGCCACCAAATACTATGATTTGAAATGAGGTAACAAATTCTCTAAGCAAATAAATGTTATAAAGGAAACTAATACCTCAGTATCTGATTTAATGAGCATGATCGATAAATGTTAACTGTCCTCCCTCAGCTCTTATGCCCACAATGTGCATTTAGAATTGCCCAGCAGTGTCCACGAAGGAGAGAGACAGTGCAGGGAGGGGAGGGATCCTCTACTACTGATTTTCAAGCGTGGGGTTAAAAAGGCAAAAGGTATGGAAGGGGTTATAGTGAAAATCAACAAGCAACCTCCTGCCCCACTTCTTCTCATCCCATCCCTGGGTCACAGAGCTAATCATTTCTAAGCCTTGCTGGTTTTCCCCATCTGGTGATTAGCTCATTTGTGAAATAGCTATTTATCAACTTCAAACATTACCTTTAGATTCTCTGCTTTGACAAATGAGAATATATTTCACTTCCCTCCCACTTTCCAAAATAATTACATGGCTATTTTTAGTTTTCCACTGATTACAATTTAAAAAGCAAAAACATTAGTTAAAAACAAAAACATTTAACCATCTGTTTCCAATTCCATAGGTATCTTTTGCCTCCTCATTTTGTAAAACGAGAACATTAGCATTGCCATGGTTCCCTCTACGTGTCTTCACTTCTGTCTCCCTATTTCTGGTGGCTATCATGGAATTATTCACTGCCAAAGTTGGTAACACTTAAATTATATTCTATAACCATTGTTAGGTCTTCTGTAAATTCTTTATAAGGTGAGTCAATTTGTATATCAGAAGTTTTTACAGTATCATGATGATGTAAATATTGTTCACTGAAAGTGATAATTTATGCTAGAATTATGTCTGAAAAATAACATTTTTTCTATCTTAATGGAGAATATTACTAGCATGACTTTTAAATGTATTTTAACATTTTGCATCTCAGCTGCCTCTTTCATGACTCTGGTAACCTTTTACTAGTTGTCAATTAGAGACTATTTTGTCAAATCACACTCTCCCTCTAGCTGTCCGTCACCTTTGTTCCGTCTTTAAATGCACGATACAGGTAGTTTCAGTAGCGTGCTTCGACACTTTTCTTGAGTGGAGTACCTCTTTTGTGAATCTTATGTCTTTTTCTAAATTTCCTTTCTTTATGTTGCAGTTCATGGTGGCATGGAATGCAAAAATCTCTGAGTTTTTGCATGTCTGAAAATGCCTTTATTATGTCTTATTTTCTTAATAATAATGGATAAGAGATACTGAATTAAAATCCATTGTCCTTAGAATTTTGAAGGCTTTCTTCGAGTTCTTCTATAATCCATTATTGCTAGTGATTTTTGGGATACTGATTCTTTGCTTTTGATAATAACCTTTTATTTGTTTTTTGTTTGATTGTTTATTTTTGTTTTCTTCCTGAAAGCTCTTATAATCTTTTTATATCTCATATTCTAAATTTTAAAAGTGTCTTAGTGTGTGTATATGTGTATGGTCAATTCATTCAGTTAAGAGCTCAGTGGTTCTCCTTTCTCTGAAACCTCTCTTTCTGTTATAGGAAGTCTTTTCTATATTTTAAGATGATTTTATCAATTTCAAATTCTTCTTTCTCTCTTAATAATTTCTGTAAGTTGAATATTGAGCTAATCCTCCATGTCTCCTATTCTTTCTTTTATGTTCTTCCTCTCTCATCTCCCTCTATTGTTTTTATTTTACATTCTAGAATTTTTTTTGTTTTATCTCCACCCATTCTATTATATATTTTGTCTTGCCAAATATGTGATTGTGTGTGTGTGTGTGTACACAAGTATAAAATACATGTATAACTTTTCCAAGGTCTCTTTCCTTTTCACTTGTTTGCTTTATATAATACCATGCTTTAATTAATAATTTGGCAATTATTAATAATTAATAATTTGACACGACTGAAGAACCTTGCAATGAAACTTGGCTTTTTTAATTCAAATTTAGTTTAAAACCATATTTATTGCATTATGATTTATTATTCTGTTATTTCTGACTACAAATACAATGAGATCAATGAGTACCAAGCACTGTTTTAGTTCACTATTGACTATAAAATTTAGAGCAGTCATTTAACTTCTATGTCCCAGTTTCCATAGCTATAAAAATGCCATAATAATCCTTGACCTAATCTTCCAGGCTTGATATTAAAATCAAATGTAAAGCCTCATTAAAGGCATTTCATGCTTTATAAATGCAAGATATTATCTCCAGAGAAAGAATCCATGTAGTAGAACTGTTGGAAAATATGAAGAAAAGACATTAATTGACTTCTGGGAATGAACGGTAGTAAATCACTGATGACTTGTAGACACTTCAAGGGTGAGATCCGACTGCTCGTGCTGGTCTGCAGCGAAGAGTTGGTAGCCAGTGAAGTACAGAAATGGCATCCTATAAATACAGCTCTGCTCCTATATTGTTTAAGCTAGGCATTTCTTTTTTGTGGGTGTGACAAGGACAGTTTGACTCATGATTTATAAAAAATAATGGCACCATCGTAGCCTCCCTAAAACAAGAAAAAGAAGAAGAAAAGGCAAGTATTATTGAGTAACCTCCATTTGGGGCTCTTGTTAACTACCGCAGAATGTGTGGTAACATAAACCGTAGCTTATTGTTCAGTAAGATCTCTGTGATGTTTTTATTTGGCATTAAAAATTGGACTTGAGGGTACATGATTCCTTTAAAGTCGAGAGATACTTATCTAGGTTTTGTGTTATTATCTTCTAAACATGTGTTCAGCTAACATCGTGTATCTTTGCAATAATGATCATCTCACATCACTGGCATCATCACTTACCGAAATGGAAATGTTTATGTTTTGAGGGAAGCAGTTCTTGACTTGTCTGTCCTAGGTTGGAGCGCACTACTTTCCTGTTCTTGCTGTTTTTATTATTGGCTTGCTATAAGGATTAAAACCTTGGACTCTGAATTCCATGTTTTTGAATTCATAACTTGACTCTGCCACATACCTGTCTGATGTTAGGCACATTAGTTCTACAGCTCTCAATGCCTCAGTTTCTTAACACTTAAAATGATACAAGATGAGTATAATCTTCATAAAGTTTCTATGAGCATTAAACATGTTAATGTATGTATTTATAACAATAAGTATGCAGTGCTACCCGTTACTATCGCTGTTATTATAATTACTACTGCAGGATTCTTAATTCCTAAAATATTTAATTACAGTAAATGCATAACCTTATATTGAAACTTAAGCTAAGTTGTGTGTGACACACAATAAGTATATATAATGTTCATATTTGGGTAAATTTTTAAAAATCTGTACTAACACTATGTTAATGATATAATAAATGCTGTATTTACTAACACAAGAAAAGAAAATATGTGCCAATCTGTTCAACAGACTTAATCATTCTTCAGCAGATATTTTATTGGATAAAACTTTGCTTTTGGCTGGGTGTGGTTTTGGGGAAAAAACATAAGATGGATAAAGGAAATAAACTGAAATTCCTTTTAAGTGTTCCTTTGCTTAAAGTAGGCACTGCATTAACATGCGTTAACTCTTAAAAGAAAAAAGAAAAAACATGCTTAAACTCTTAAAAGTATATTGTACATATATTGATGTCTCTGGGTAATTTATATCCCCCCCAACCCAATTCTCATTACAGAGGTGAGTTTCAGTCTCTTATGTGTATTTTCCAGAGATTTTTAAGCTTTTATAAACAAATGTACTTTTCCTCCCTTTTTACCAATGCAAGCATACTAAACACATTCGTTCATCCCTTTTTTTTTTCACTGAAAGCTATATTGTGTGTTGAAGTCTATACCAGGACATAATAAGCTTCTAAACTTTGTTAATGACGTATACAGCTTCATTGGATGGCTGTACCTGACTGATCTCACCAGGCCACAGCTGATGGACAGTTTTGTTGTGGACACACTCGCTGTTATAAAAGTGCTGAATAAATAACATTGTACAATCTAAATTAGTTGGTATATGTGTGGTATACTGCATGATCATTTTTAAGAAAAGGAATTGCTAGGTTATGGGTTAATGCATGGCAATTAATTTTTTAAAGAAATTTTAATTTTAAATTTATTTTTGAATGTTAATACAGGTATATAGCGCACAACTCAAAAGAAAAAGAAATGAATGGTCAAAATAAGATTCTCATACCATGTTCCTATATTCATCCAGTTCCTCAAACTGGAGATAGTCTTATCCACTTATATATATATATATATATGCTTCCAGAGATATGTGATGCACCTATATGTGTATGTAGAAAACTCCTCTTTTTCAGGGCAGCTTTTGTTTTCTATAGCATAACAGTTAATAGCTTCAGTCAACTCTTGCCTAGACGTTTGCATAAACATAGACACCGGGTGAGAGTATAAATATTCCTATTTGGAGTGTGCTATGTATTGCCTTATCACGCAGTCTCAGCCATTGTAGATCTTTTCAGTAAAAGTGATGTGTTCTGGGACTTCCACTATAGCTCATTGTTTTCCCTGGATGAAAGAATAGTGATGAATTCTGTACATCGCTCTGTCCTCGACCAAGGATTTTCAAACTTACCACCATCTGCATTTACGCTTGGCACGCAGCATGCATCCTGGGATTCTTCTTTACCATCACCCTAAACATTACTTTCCTTCTCTCTTAAATCTTGTATATCCTGGGTCTCAGCGATCCTCTTTTTTAGTTCTCTCTTGGCTGTATCACATCCTCCAGTAGCTTCCTAAAGAAACGTGATGGGGTGTGGTTAGTTTTTTTTTTTTTTTTCAATCTTGTATATTAAAATAACCCTTTAGCTTATTCTCTCATTTGATTTCTCTGGATATAGAATTCTCAGTTTAAAATATGAAGCAATTTTTTTAGGTTTTTTTTTTTTTTCTGATTGCCAGTGTTGCTAATGAAAATATGAAGACGTCCTGATTCCTTATACTTTGTTTATGACAACTTTTGTTACTCTCCCCCGTGGTAACTTGTGGGATCTTCTTTTTTACCTCCACTGTTCTGAAATATCAGGATGCTTTGCTGGTATGGATCAGCCACCATACTGGGTACTTGGAAGGTCCTATTAATCGAATTTGATTCCCTTTAATACTAGGAAATGATCTTAAATTAGATTGCATTATATTATACTTTATTTGTTGTATTATACATGTTATGTATAACATATATAGTGATATAATGCATATAGTTTATATTAAATGTAATGTAACATTTATAAATCAGCATGGAAGTTTTTTTTTTAACAAAATGAACAAGAATACTATTAAAGAATACTTATCAGTTCAGGAAATTGCATATATGCTATGTGCAGAGGAGTTACCCCACAGTAATTTTATGTCCTCTAAACAATGGAAATAAGTATTTCTTATATTTTCAAAATATTTGGCAACAAATGACTAAATTTGACATACCACATTTTAGCATTAATCTCTCACACACATACACATAGATACATATATAAAATATAGTCTACTACTCTTTGTTGTAGAGACTATTCTAAAGAATATAATTATTGGTAGGTAACAATAATTTTTAAAGAAGAGGAATTAATTTAAGTTCCAAATGTCAAAGTTTGCTAACACTTTCTTAAAATAGAAATTTATACTATGTTCTTAAATATTTTACAATCATTCCTAATGTTCAATAAGATAGCTTTTCTTTTTCTATGCTTAAAAAGTGTATAGGGTTAAAACAAATAGAGACAGCATATATTTATAATTGATAATTCCTACGTGAATTTAATATACTAATGCAGATTTATAAAATCATAGCATATAATAGCTATGGCCAATAATAAATGTGTTTATGTATTCATTTTGGATTTTCAGCCCTTTATTTCCCCAGATCATCTTCCTTCTGACCATAACAAAATTGTTCAGCGCACAGATAGTATGACTGAATGTATGTGATATTAACGATAAGAACATTCCATCAAGTGCTATATTTCACTGAGGAGTGGAGGTAGAATTCCACTAATAATTTTCCTTTATTGAACAAAATGTTATCATTATATTACATCTTGTTGTATTTGAAACATATTTATTTTTTCATTTTTAAAAAGCTGAAACGCACTTCAAATTGTATTACATTTTTTTATTATTGTTACTTTTCAGTTATTGGAATAATTTGAGAACTAGCATTGGCAGTATGCAAAGTTATTATTATTCAAGATTTGTGTTGTTTCTCTTTGTTTTCAGCATGCAGTGACCTGGAGTTCAGGGAAGTGGCAAACAGATTGCGGGACTGGTTCAAGGCCCTTCATGAAAGCGGAAGCCAAAACAAGAAGACAAAAGCACTACTGAGGCCTGAGAGAAGCAGTAAGATTTCTAAATTTCCTATGTGCCCTTGTCTTTCACATGGGACTTTATTTCCAATGAATCACTTAAATCAAAGCACATATTTCAAAATGTGTTCTTTGCTTAGGTGCTGAACAAAAATCAGAACATTGTTACTACTTCCAAGCACACTCGTAGTATTTTGCAAGGAAATAAAACATTTGTGACAACTCTGATCGGTAAAAAAAGAAATATCCCCTCAGAGACAACATTAACTTGCAGTCGAAGTGCAAGTATAGGAATATTTTTCAGTGTTTTGATAGCAGTGGGAAAGAATAAAACAACATAGGAAATAGAGGTAAGATTAGTAGAGTACTTGAGATTTTTACAGATACAATTAGCCCCCCATTCCCCCCACAGGTTACCTTTGTCATGATGCCTTTGCAGATATTTCTACTTTGATCTGGCAAAGCCAGTAGACAAAAAGGATGCTTTCGATGACACAGTGCAAATCAAATTCATAAAAAAGGAAGAAAATAAGGATCATTTAAAGATTATATAATTCTTTTATCATCTGTATAATTTCCTCAGAGTGTTTTCTAATTCCTTAGAAGTAGCAAATGGCAATTGAAGTAAAACACTTGTCATGAAAATTTTATGAACTTTGCATTTTATGTTTTTTTCATTTATAAAAATATTTATTACACATTTAATACATGTAAAAGAAAGATATTGAAATATGAGCTTAATTTGAGGAGCTTTCAAAGATTGAAGTATTTGCTCTAAAATACAAGAAGAGGTGGTAGGGCAGTAATGAGAAGCAGCGTCTTATAGTTGACAAAGTCCTAAGTGTGTGCCCTTCTTTGCTCATTGTGACATGACCCATTCACTCCACCTTGCAATCTTCAATTATAACTTTTCAACAAAATCACCTCATAGATGGGCACGGTTATCCATAATCTATATTTCCCAAAATACCTCATTTTTTTTTCTTCTCATCAAGGGATTTTCTACAATCCCAACCTTTTATATTTATGAATCTTATATATGTTCTTAAATAATTTAATGATTCTTTTTAATTGAACTAATTCAGTTAACATCATAGACATAATAATTATCTTTGAATGTGTGATGACTGTGTATATAGGTTTCTTCTTATGAACTTCAGAAAGAAATTATAGTACTGTCCCTACCTTTTAGGAGTGTTTCTCAGGTTTGGATTTGGAATTATTGATTACATTTTTGGTAGATGTTAATTTTTTGGATGACTTGAGTGTAAGCAAAATGACTAATCTTACTTAATAGAAACAATAGAGTATATTTGTCCTTGTATTCATAAAGCAACCATATCTGAGGTGGGATAAAAGTTTGTTCCAGGTCTGACATATTGATCTTTTAAAACTCATGTCTACTCCTGTCCTACCAATTCCCATACTTTAATATTTTTATTTCTTTTTTTTTTTTTACTTTCTAAAAAATTTCTTGATCTCAAATTTCTCCTTTGAACTTGAGTTTAGACTAGTGATTTCTCCCATATTTGGAGATGGATAAAAGGAGAGCTTGTAGAGCATTCAGCACAGTGCTTGGTTAATTGTACACATTCATAAATATCGCTTCCCTTTCCAGCTTCTTCTTTCCAGAAATGAGGCATTCTCAATATAGTGGGTTATTTACAAGAAACTCTTAGGTAGTTGAATATCATTGGAAAGTAAATGAAAAACTGGGCATAGGATTACTTATACTGCTTGAAATGGTCAGAGACCAACTAGGAGTAAATTTCCAAAAGGAAGTAATCCATTAGAACAGGTTGGAAAAATCACTAGAAGAAAAATGGCTGACTCCCTCAATTCCTCAGATCTGTACATCATCTGAGTGAGTTCTTTCCTGACTTCATCATATTTAATTTGTGAACCAACCCACAATATTATATTCCGTTTCCTTTCTATTTTTATTTTTCCTTCATAACATTTTTCACTATCTACTGTAGTAATAATCTGCTTGTTTATTTGGTTTATTATCTTTTTCTCTCTCTCTCTCCCTCCCTCCTTCCCTCCCTCCCTTCCTCTCCCTGCACCCCACACACTAGATGATTGTGAACTCAGTGAAGTCAGAGATCTTTATTTACCACTATATTATCGGAGTACAGAATAGTTTGACACATAATACTCCTAAATAAAAATGCGTAGTATTAATGAATGGAAGAAGCAAAGAAGCAATCAAAATACTACATTATGTGGATATAGCACAATTTAATCAATCAGTTTTTTCCTAAGAATGATTGTTTATTGTTTCCATCATTTCCTTCATGGTAACCAATTCTGCAGTTGATTGTTATGCTTTTATTTCTAAGAAAGATTCCAGGAAGTGGAAGTGATGGGGTCAAAATGTGCATGCATTTCAAATGATATATGATAATAAATGTTCCAGGCTGCTTTGCAAATATCTTAAGGTATTTCTAATTTCTAACAGCAAAACATGAGAGTTACCTTTTGTCTTCATCCCTGGCAGCAAAAATATTACCATTCCTTTTAACTTTTCCATTCTGGTGAACATGCTATTATAATTCCTTGTTAATTTAATTTTCATTCCCTTAATTAGCAATGAATCTGAACACAAAATATTAGTGGGGGGAACTTATATGGCAAAACAAAATAAAATGACTCTTTCAACTCAGGCTACTCTAATAAAATACTATGGACTAGATGGATTAAACAATAGACATTTCTCAAATTCTGGAGGCTGGGAAGTCCTATGGCATGGTGCTGGCAGACTGGATTCCTGGCGAGGGCCATTTTCCTGTTTGTAGACAGACATCTTTTCCTATGGCAGAGTCAGAGAAAGATCTCTCTAGGGTCTCTTCCTATTAGGGAACTCACTTATTAGGGCACCAATCCCCTCATATAGGCTCTACCTTCATGACCTAACTACCCCCCAAAGGCCCCATTTCCAAATGCCATCAAATTGGGGGACAGGACTTCATCATATGAATTTGGGGAGGACACAATTCAGTACATAGCACAAAACAAAACAGCACACACACACACACACACACACACACACAGCACATGCAAAACCACTAGCTGTGTCAACTTACATGTTTAATTCTAAGAAAGGTATATTGATGGCTTCCGTTATAATTGTATTTAATAGTTCCTTCTAGTATTTTGGCGAGTTTTTGCTATATGTGTTTGCTACTCTATTTTTTACTTTTTAAAAAAATTTTTTAAAAGATTTTATTTACTTATTTGACAAAGAAAGAGACAGCGAGAGAGGGAACACAAGCAGGGGGAGTGAGAGAGGGAGAAGCAGGCTTCCTGCCAAGCAGGGAGTCCAATGAGGGGCTCGATCCTAGGACCCTGGGATCACACCCTGAGCTGAAGAGAGATGCTTAACGACTGAACCACCCAGGCGCCCTGGCTACTCTATTTTTTAGAGTGTATAGATTTATTTCTGTTCTAACCTTAATAAATTATGCTTATCACTTTATTTTATAACACTATATTCTACTTACTGCTTTTTTGCACAGATTTCACCTAATCTCATTGTAATATTATCACTCCTACATTTAATCTTATTACACTTGCCTGATATACTTGCTAACATTTCATTGTCAATTTTTCTTCATTACTTAGACCTAAATGTCTTTCTTGTAAGCATCCTTAGTTGAGCTTCGAGTTTTCAAGATATAATAATAAAGTCAACATAAAGCACAGAAAAATATTCTGATAAAACACAGAATGTTTGCCATTTAGGAGATTACCCAGAAGACAAAGAAGACCTTATTTTCACAATTTCTTATTAAGAACAGACAAATAATCCAAGTCAATTTTGTCATTTTAAAAGAGACAAAACAAATTTTAGTTTTGCATCTGTATAATATTTGATACTAATTTTAAAAATCTTATATAATAAACCTTTCAAATATTAGTGATCACTGACCATGACAATATTTTGGGGGATGCTTTTATATTTTTTTGTATTTATATGGATTTTGTTATGCATTTTTGGAATGATGAGTCATTTTATTTTAGGATAAAGCTATGTTTCTTAACAAAGTCATCTTCTATACCTTGCATATAAAGTTGCTCATATCATTTTTTCATAGAAGACTATTACTTATACAGATATTATAATTTTTAATTACAGTAATTTTTTATTTTATATAGAAAACTATGAGTTAGATATTTTTAAACTCGAACGCATTAGCATTTTGCAGTAGGTTAACAGAATTTGTAATATATATTTTATACCTTTTTATTGCCATACCAATTTTTTATATGTAGCTTTTTAAGTGGTAAAAATGAACACATTTATTAACAGGCCCAAATATATAAAACTTAAACTACAAAATTAGTTTGAATTGTAAAAATTAGAGGCAGAAAGTATGAAAATTTAAAAACATGCTTTATCTTTTTAATTTTTTTAGAAGTGATCTAGATATTTAATGAATATACATTAATTAATTTAGCATGAGTCAAAGATTTTAAGTTACCAAATGATCTTGAAAATATTTTAAAATTTTAAGTTGGCTTTTATAAAACAGAATTACTGTTGGCATAAAACTTATAATAATGATTTAACTTGTTAAAACAAATGTATATTTTTTATAATCTTAAACATCTAGTAGATATAATACTAATTTATTCAATCAGTATACATATATAAATTTAGGACAAACATGTCCAAATAGAATAAAAATGTGTGCTTGTATTTTATATATATTTTTTATATATATACCATTTATATATATATATACACCACATTTTCCTTATCCTTTCATCTATTGATGAACACTTAAGGTGCTCCCATGTCTTGGCTATTGTAAATAATGCTGCAATAAACATAGGGGTGCATATATCTCTTTGAACTGGTGTTTTGTTAACTTTGGGTAAATACTCTATAGTGAAATTATTGGATCATGTTGTATTTTTATTTTTAATTTTTTGAGGACTGTCCATACTGTTTTCCACAGTGATGGTAGCAATTTACATTCCTACCAGCAGTGTGCAAGAATTCTTTTTCTCTACAGCCTCACCAACACTTGTCTCTTGTCTTTTTTATTTTAGCCATACTTACAGGTGTGAGGTGATATCTCATTGTAGTGTTGATTTGCATTTCCTTGATAATGAGTGATGTTGAGCATCTTGCGTGTGTCTATGGACATCTGTATGTCTTCTTTGGGAAAAAAATATTCATGTCCTTTGCCCATTTGTTAACCAGGCTGCTTATTTTATTTGGTGTTGAATGTTTAAGTTCTTTATATATTTTGGATAATAGCCCCCTAACAGATACGTCATTTGCAAATATCTTCTCCTATTCAGTAGGTCACCTTTTTGTTGCTGGTTTCTTTTGCTGTGCGAAAGCTTTTTATTTTGATGTAGTCTCAATAGTTTATTTTTGCCTTTGTTTTCCATGCCTTAGGAGACATATCTACAAAATATTGCTATAGCCAATGTCAGAGAAATTGCTGCCTATGTTGTCTTCTAGGATTTTCACGTTTCATGGTTTCAGGCCTTTAATCCATTTTGAAGTTATTTTTTGTATATGATGTTAAAAGGTAGTCCAGATTCATTCTTTTACATGTAGTTTTACAGTTTTCCCAGCACCATTTATTGAAGAAATGGTCTTTTTAAAACATTAAGTTTATTAGGATGTTATTTTTTTATTTCTAGATATTTTAGTAGTATGTAATTTATATAAGCACTTATTATTCCTAAGCCAATCACAATAGAAATTTCTTAAGAGAAATTATACCCTAATTTGATAATACCATCTGAAGGTAGGGGAAAACACACACACACACACACACACATCCCTGCACATTCGTGCCTACACATGCACATACGTATACAAGTAGAGAGTTTAAAGCTTTGACATTTTAGTCTTGAGTTACGTACAAGCATAGAAATATAAAACTCACTGGTTTATACCAACGAACTGTCTCTCATCCTTGCCTCGCATTTACATTTTTATAAAGACTGTGTTTATGGAGGGTGGGATAAGTTGTGGTTATATAGTTAAATATGAGAACTGATGCTCTACCAATATTTAAAGAGGTGACATTTAACATTGTTTTCATTCCGACGTGCACTCTTATGGAAACTGTGGAAATTTTCCTTGAGGGACTGAGAAGAGTCCAGTTGTCCATTTGGGCATTTCAGGACTAAGAAGAGAAAAACCTTCATGAATACCAGGGTGAAGACTATAGGATCCAAGGGATGTTAGCACTCCAAGTCTCAGCACTATTAGAAAAAAAAAAAAAGTCAAATAAATACGAATCCGGACTAGGTTAAGAAAGACAAAAGAAAGAAAGAAAAAAGGGAGACGGATGTTGAGTGAGGACAGATGAAAAGATTTTAGGGAGCTGAAATGAAGGTTGAAACTGATAGAACAAAACAAAACAGAACAACAAAAGGTGGAGGAAGAACAAGAATTGATGGGAAGGCAGAGTTCTTAGATGTACCAGTGTAAGGAGATCCCAAGTTTTGCAAAACTTCATTGTAGTGTCAAATTATCCTTAAAGAAATTTTACCATTTGTAGAACTATTGGAAGGAAATAATCCCAATAAGAGTCCTACTCAACAGAAAGAGTCGGGGATTAAAACCCCACTGAAGAAAAGCCAAGAAGACTTGTCCAGGAAGATTCTCACTCAAACAGAAACAATAAGGAAAAGTACTGCTTAACAGAATCAAAGTAACTTCTTATAGTACTGTAACAGATAACTATCCCACTGCTCTGGGTTAGGAATGTGACTCACCATGGTTCCCTAGCCAGGAAGAACACAAAGTATATGAGGAGCCTCTATGAATACCTGAAGACAGTGGGGTCCAAGGGATATCCAGCACTTCAAGCCACAGCACCATAAAATGTCAATTAAATACAAATCCAGATTAAGTAAAGAAACTATTCAAAAAGACTATTACAGTATGGAAAATGCTTCAACCTCAAGATTTGCAAACATGTCAAATCAAATAGGAAAAGTCTTTTTTTTTTTTTTTTTTTTTAGGTTTTACTTAAATTCAAGTTAGTTAACATATAGTGTATTATTATTAGTTTCAGGGGTGGCATTTAGTGATTCATCACTTAATATAACACCCAGTGCTCATTACAAGTGCCCTCCCTAATGCCCATCACCCAACTTTCCCAACACCATCTGTTGAAGAGACTGTCTTTTTTCCATTGGATATTCTTTCCTGCTTTGTCAAAGATTAGTTGACCATGGAGTTGAGGATCCATTTCTGGGTTCTCTCCTCTGTTCCATTGATCTGTGTGTCTGTTTTTGTGCCAGTACCATATTGTCTTGATGATTACAGCTTAAAGTATAGAATTGTGATGCCCCCAGCTTTGGTTTTCTTTTTCAACATTCCTTTGGCTATTCAAGGTCTTTTCTGGCTCCACACGAATGTTAGAATTGTTTGTTTCAGCTCTGTGAAAAATGCTGGTATTATTTTGATATGATTGCATTGAATGTGTAGATTAAGTAGGATATACATTTTAACAATATTTGTTCTTCTAATCCATGAACATGAAATATTTTTCCATTTCTTTGTCTCTTTCTCAATTTTTTTCATAAGGATTTTATAGTTTTCAGAGTACACACATTTGGTTATGTTTATTCCTAGGTATCTTATAGTTTTTGGTGCAATTGTAAATGGGATTGATTCCTTGGTTTCTCTTTCTGCTGCTTCATTATTGGTGTACAGAAATGCAACAGACTTCTGTGCATTGATTTTATATCCTGAGACTTTGCTGAATTCTTGTATCAGTTCTAGCAAGTTTTTGGTGGAGTCTTTCAGTTTTTCTACATAGAGTATCATGTCATCAAGAGAAAGCTGGAGTAGCCATACTTATATCAAACAAATTAGATTTTAAACTCCTAGACTATAATAAGAGATGAAGAAGGACACTATATCATAATAAAGGGGTCTATCCAATAAGAAGATCCAACAATTGTAAATATTTTGCCCCTAACTTGGGAGCAGCCAAATATATAAATCAATTGATAACAAACTTAAAGAAATTCATTGATAATAATGCAATAATAGTAGGGGAATTTAATACCACACTCACAGCAATAAACAGATCATCTAAACAGAAGATCAATAAGGAAACAAGGGCTTTGAATGACACACTGGGTCAAACGGACTTAACAGATATATTCAGAGCATTTCATCCTAAAGCAGCAGAATACACATTCTTTTTGAGTGCACATGGAACATTCTCCAGAGTAGATCACGTAATGGGTTATAAATCAGACCTCTACTGGTACAAAAAGATTGATATCATACCATGCATATTTTCAGAACACAATGCTATGAAACTTGAATTCAACCACAAGAAAAAATTTGGAAAGATCACAAATACATGGAGGTTAACAAACATCCTACTAAAGAATAAATGGGTTAGCCAGGAAATTAAAGAAGAGTTTAAAAACATACATGGAAGCAAATGAAAATGAAAACACAGCAGTCCAAAACGTTTGGGATGCAGCAAAGGCAGTTCTAAGAGGGAAATATATAGCAACACAGGCCTTCCTCAAAAAGGAAGAAAAGTCTCAAATACACACCCTAATATTACCCCTAAAGGAACTGGAAAAAGAACAGCAAATAAATCCTAAATCCAGAAGGTAAGGGAAATAATAAAGATTAGAGCAGAAATAAATGATATAGGAAAAAAAAACTTAAAACACATCAATGAAACTAGAAACTTGTTCTTTGAAAGATTTAACAAAATTGATAAACCCCCTGCCAGACTAATCAAAAAGAAAAGAGAAGGGACCCAAATAAGTAAAATAATGAATGAAAGAGGAGAGGTCACAACCAACACCACAGAAATACAAACACTTAGAATATTATGAACAATTATATGCCAACAAATTAGGCAATCTGGAAGAAATGGATAAATTCCTAGAAACATATAAACTACCAGAAGTGAAGCAGGAAGAAATAGAATATCTGAACAGACCCATAACCAGGAAAGAAATAGAATCAGTAATCAAAAATCTCCCAACAAACAAGAGTCCAGGGCTGGATGGCTTCCTTGTGGAATTATACCCAACATTTA
Source organism: Ursus arctos (assembly GCF_023065955.2). Lineage (NCBI taxonomy): Eukaryota > Metazoa > Chordata > Mammalia > Carnivora > Ursidae > Ursus > Ursus arctos. Next base: position 53,133,904 of record NW_026622775.1, on the reverse strand, counting down.
AGAATTAATATCAGCCACTGTGGAAAACAATATGGAGGTTCCTCAAAAAGTTAAAAATAGAACTACCTTACAGCCCAGCAGTTGCACTACAAGATATTTATCCAGAGGATACAAAAATGGTGATTCAAAGGGGCACATGCACCCCAATGTTTACAGTAGCAATGATCGCAATAGCCAAACTATGGAAAGAGCCCAGATGTCCATCAACAGAGTAATAGATAAATAAGATGTGGCATATATATAATATATATATATATATTATATATATATATATATATATATATATTATATATATATATATATATATATATATATATATATATAATGGAATACTACTCAGCCATCAGAAATGAATTCTTGCCATTTCCAATGATGTGGATGGAACTAGAGGATATTATGCTAAATGAAATAGTCAGAGAAAGATAAATACTATATGATTTCACTCATATGTGGAATTTAAGAAACAAAACAGGGTACCTCAGTGTCTCAGTCGACCTTAGGCTCAGGTCATGATCCCAGAGTCCTGGGATCGAGCCCTGCATTGGGCTCTCTGTTCAATGAGGAGTCTGCTTCTCTCTCTTCCTCTCCCTCTATGTGTATGCCTTCTCTCTCTGTCTTTCTAGCTCTAATTCTCTCTCAAATAAATAAATAAATAAATCTAAAACAAACAAATGACTGTAAGGGAAGATGAGGACAAAAAAATAAGATAAAAATAGAGAAGGAGGCAAACCATAAGAGACTCTTAACTGTAGGAAACAAATCAAGGGTTGTTGGGAGTGGAGCTGGTTGGGGCATGGGGTAATTGGGTGATGGGCATTAAAGAGAGTGTTTGATGTAATAAGCACTGGATGTTACATGCACTACCTAATTTAGTGATTACATGCATTAAATTCTACCCCTGAAACTAATAATACACTATATATTAAATAAATTGAATTTAAATTAAAAATTAAAAATAAAGTAAAATAAAGAATTAATACCCATTCTTGTGAAACTGTTCTCAAAAAATAGAAATGGAAGGAACACTGCCAAGCTCATTCTATGAGGCTAGAGTTACTTTGATCCCAAAACTAGACAAAGACCAATATCACAAATGAGAATTACAGACCAATATCTCTGATGAACATGGATATAAAAATTCTCAATAAGATCTTATCTAATCAAATCCAACAGTATATTAAAAGGATTATTCACCATGACCAAGTGGGATTTATTCCTTGGCTGCAGGGGTGGTTTAATATCTGCAGATCAATAGATGTGATACACCACATTAATAAATGAAAGGATAAGAACCATATAATCCTCTCAATAGATGCAGGAAAAGCATTTGACAAAATACAGCATCCTTTCTTGATAAAAACCCTCAAGAAGGTAAGAATAGAAGAAACATACTTCAACATCATGAAGTCCATATATGAAAACCCACAGCTAATCATCCTCAATAGGGAAAAACTGAGAGCTTTTTCCTAAGGTCAGGAACATGACAGCGATGTCCACTCTTGGCACTGTTGTTTGACATAGTACTAGAAGTCCCAGCATCAACAACCAGACAACAAAAAGACATCCAAATTGTCAAGGAAGAAGTAAAACTTTCACTCTTTGCAGAAAAGTCTTTCTTTTGCAGGAAGAAGTAAGCAGGGCCAGCAATTCTTTTGTGGATGAGGAGGCCAAATGTGTGGGGTAAGCAGGTGGCAAAATTTGGGTACTTTAACAGGAAATAATATTTCTGTGCTCAGCAGATTCTCAGAACATCAATTAAGGAGGGATTTTCTGTATCTTAAGCTTTAGTCCTTGCTCAAACATGTGGAAAAGCCAAAGTTTAGGAGTCTGGAGGAGGAGAAAAGTATGGCTAAAGGTTGGTCAAGCCGAAGTTCGGTAGCTAAGTAATGGGGAATTGTGAGCACTTGGTCAAACTTTATTCCTAAATATAAATGACTCATTTATCTACCAAGCAAGAATATGAGACTCTTAGCCTTTTATTTCACTCATAATTTCCATCCTTTTATATCTTTGGTCTATGTTTTGATACATGCCTTGCACTTGATTGTCTAGACCACTAATTTGATGCTTCACAGTGACAATTCTCTCCACAATTCACCCATGGAATTACTTAGCTGGAAAATTATGTTTTTCAGTCTATGAGGTATTTTTGTACATTTTTTGTGTGTGTACTCTTAAGAGTGTGTGTGTGTGTGTGTGTGTGTGTGTGTGTGTATGTTAAATTTAGGTAGACGGTCTCTTCTCTTATTTATTGAACTCAACATGAAATTGATTTTTCTCTCCTTGGCTACTTGAGCCCTTTAGATATGTGGTGCTTTCCTTTTGTTTACTCACTGAGCCCCAGTCTATTTGGAGACATCCCTTTATTGGCAATAGTCCTACACGGGATAGAAAACAGTCTCATACTGGCTTTGCCTCACAGCATCAGGAAGGCCACTGGTTCTGAGCCATGGAGGAAGTTACCTTATTCTTGTGTCTCCTAGATTGTCCCAGCCTCCTTTATGAAAACTAGCTCCCAATGTAGTGAGTTGATATTGACCTTCTCCCCAGGAGTCTGTAGGTTTCTGTAAGTCGGGCTGTTTTTAGGGCCTCTCACTTCCTATTCTCCACCCTTGGTCCACATTCTGTTCTCCATCACCCACCTAGCCCATGGGAAGAGAGAGCTCTATAGCAATTTGCACCCATTTGTCTTTAGACTCCAACACTCATTGACTGAAGAGAGTGATAGTGGATTACGTTAATCATGGTGAAGGAGCTTGCTGCATTTGGGTGATCAGAACACCTTTCTTTCTTTTTTTTTTTAATGTTTTTTTATTATATTATGTTAGTCACCATACAGTACATCCCTGGTTTCTGATGTAAAGTTCAATGATTCATTAGTTGCGTATAACACTGAGTGCACCATGCAATACATGCCCTCCTTACTACCCATCACCGGCCTATCCCATTCCCCCACCCCCTCCCCTCCGAAGCCCTCAGTTTGTTTCCCAGAATCCATAGTCAGAACACCTTTCTTATGCTTAATCAACCAACTTCAAATTTAAAATAGAAAGAGTAACAAATCTGAAGAACAATTTAGAGAAGAATTCTTGCTTGTATTTAAATATCAAAATAATAATGCTAGGGGAAATACATAAGAAAGAACCACAATGTATGTATGTTTTTATGATTGTACAAAGATAATGTTTAAAAACCAATATTCATTATTTAATGTATTACCTTTGAGATACATTTTTGGCTTTTGATGGATCTGTATCTCTAGTGACTTTTAAATTTATATAATTTTCAAAAAAAGTGGTCAATTTGTACTTAAATATATGGAAATATCATAGTTTACTATGTTATTAGAATATTTTGAATAGAATATGTAGTTTCCTATAAAACAATTCTCAAAAATTCCATCTGTTTGATTAAACTTGTAGACCAACATACAGTAAAAAGTTAATAAATGAGTTCAAGAGACGAGGCTGAGTTGGCACAGAACTGGTTGGCATGCAGGAAGAGAGTGAAGAAGAGATGTTAGCCCATGTCTTCTTTGCCAGTACTTTCTATTCTTAAATAATCTGAAAAATTCAACACTCTACTCACTTCATACAAAGCCTTAGATATGTGCTACTTCCAACCAAGCACGTAGAACAATAAAGGCTCATAGGAACAATTTAGAAAAATCTAGCTGTAAATGTTGTCTAAAAGAAGAGCCGGTGCCAGGGCTCCTGGGTGGCTCAGACAGTTAAGCGTCTGCCTTCAGCTCAGGTGATAATTCCAGGGTGCTGGGGTCCAGCCCCCATATGGGGCTCCTTGGTCAACCAGGAGCCTGCTTCTCCCTCTCCCTCTGCCATCCCCCCTGCTTGTGCTCTCTTCTCTCTCTCTCAAATAAATAGATAAAATCTTGGAAAAAAAAAAAAAAGAAGAGCCAGTGCCATATCAAACATTTTTGAACATGAATGCATATGTTAGGTGGAACCAAATGAAATTACCAATTTTGGAACTACAAAACAATATTCTCAAAGGGTCGGCTTAATTAAAATCATCTGAAAATTCACTACTTTGCCCTATTTTTATTCATATTTAATCATCTCATTTATATATAGGTTAATCTGCCTACTTTAATAGTCTTAATTATTTTTCCCCAAGTAATGCAAAACTTTTATCTATTTCATTTTTCTGCAGTGATATAATGAGCAAAAATACAAATTAAACCACAATATCTTGTTTTCCTTTATATCATAGTCTCATAACCCAGCCTCATTATATATGAACTACAGAGCTGCTAATGATCCTGAAGCTGAATACAGAATATGTAATATGTTCTCTAGCTTCATTTTTTTTTTTTCCTCTTCAGAAGCCAGATTGCTAAAAGCAATTAGTACAAATTGCTCTTGTGGTCTAACCATTGCCTGCTGACCTCTCGGTGGGTTCTAGAAGGTATTATGGGATTTTTGATTAATGCAGTTCCTCATAATAGAGATACTTTCTTCATATTTGCTGTTTTTTTGAGAGTCCAAGAACACTTCACCCTGTTCTCTGTACTCTCTCACTTCATTCTGCTTGTTGCTTAAATATCTGGCATCAGAGATTCTCCCTTCTACCAGATATGAAATGACAGCACCAGCATGAGCATTTGCCGGAGTGTTATGCTGCTTTGCTTTTCTTCACAGCAAATACATTTATTCCAAAGAAAGCTTTAAGTTCTATGAGGCCAGGAATTTTCTGCTGTGGTATCTCCAGCTACTAGAAACATCCCTGGCACATAGTAGGGACTCAGTGATCAAGACTAACAAAGTAGCCTGTAGCTGCTTCCTCATTGCCGAAGGACACACAGGTTCCAGGAGGACATATCTTTGATAGCAGGAGGATTGAACTAAAAGAGTCAAGATCTGATGAAACTTAAATAGGAAGATACTCTACTTCTTTTTATAAGGCAATGAACCTTGAATGTGCACTATGGCTTCACAAAAAGGGGAAACTTGCTAGCCTCATACACTGGTCATCAAATTAATAGTGTATTTTTTACATTAAAAATCTTATTACACTGTCAGAAAAATTTTTACGGTATGATGAAAAATAGTTGTTTTTTTTTTTTTTCCTAGAGGTTATTTTAGTAGTTGCCCTCAATTCTCTAACATAATAGGATACTAACCTGAGTTTTTAACTGACCAAATTTTATTACAGCAATTACATGAAACATAGTATTGCCATTCCCTAAGAAGAATTGATTGTTTATCTGAATCTTGGATAGTGTAAATATTTCATAGTTAAATGTTTTCAGTTGACAGAAAAGATCAATAATGTTATAGCTTTTTAAGAAATTAAGCAAGCTGGTAAAGTTTGCCATTATTTTTTAACAACCTATGTCTACTTTACATACAAAATCAAGTTTCTTGGGGCATCTGGGTGGCTTAGTTGGTTAAGCATCAGAGTCTTGATCTCAGCTCAGGTCTCGATCTCAGAGTTGGGAGTTCAAGCCCCGCACTGGGCTCCACGATGGGCATGGAGACTACTTAAAAAAAAAAAAAAAAAGTCGAGTTTCTTGGGTATATTTTGTTTGGCTCTGTTTTAGAGCTATCACTGTGCAGAGAGCAATATAGAAAAGCAACTAAGATGGTAGAAACTTAAAATGTATTTTATGATGAGAAGGTGAAGGGAATCGAGCTATTTGGCCTCTGATTCTATTATCTTTATGCCATTAATATACTTGTTTGAGTCTTTTCTCAATATGTATATGTTGTACATAATGTAATCTGTATACTGGATATTTTGTTTTATTATTTAAATCTCCAAAAATTTAAGAACAGAAATACTATACACGTGTGTGTGTGTGTGTGTGTGTGTGTGTGTGTGTGTGTGTGTGTGTGTTTTAATATGGTTGCAGTTGGTGTGTGTTGGGGGGTATCCTTCTTTGAAAGAAACATTGTATTAATTTTATTTTTGTCAATTTGGAAAGCATCAGGACATCAGAATCATTTGCAAAAACCTCAGATTAACAGTCTAACTCAGATTAAGATAATGTCTCATTTTTTGCTTTCCTAGGAACCAAATGCTCTCCTCAGTCAGAGAAAATGACAGAATTCCTTAAACCCCCAGGGTAAATGAATACATTTTAATTTCTTACAGAGACATCGCTCACTTTATGGCATGCTGTCTTCACATTGAGAGGAAGATTGAATTTGAAATCAGATGACTTAAAAACAATGCCAATTTTAATGCAATTAGGAGATTTTAGGTATAGCCGGGACTTTATCTTTTGAAAACAAAGATTTGTAAAGTTGGTAGATAAATTTTCTTTCTTATTTCAGGTAATAAAATGAAAGATACAGAACATTGCTTATTTTGTTCTAATTATTGAGACATCTGGTATTTTCTTTTTTAATTTGCTAGAAACAATAACTCTTTCCACATAAAATTTAATTATACACTTTGGTCTTACTATGGTATTATTTTAATATTTAGATATTATAATTTTATAGAAATTTCATATTTAGCTAAATTAATATAATTCTATATAAATTAAAAATACAATTATAAAATAAAGTTGCTAAATGAATGAATATTATAATAAAATCATTTTGTTACAGTTGTGTCCTGGGAAATATTCCAGTTGGATTTGTTAGGCACCAAACTTTTGGTGAGTCTCTAGTCTTTCGTAACTGTGTATCCAAAGAAATTACAATTAGCATTGGAAATTTTGGAATCATTAACAGGTGGTTGTTTCTTACAGGGTGAGTGAAAAATTGTCAAGTTTATGACATTTTGTTTCAACAAAATGAATACCTTCATTTCAAAATATAATCGTGTCGGATGTTCAGAGCATATTTACCCGGTAATTTGAACTATTAGAACCACGTCAAAAATGAAACACCTTCTTCCCAAAAACACTACAACAAAGAGATCTAAAAACAATACTGTGCAGAAATATAAAACATAATATTAATACAAACATATCATATGCATACAGTTTCTTTTTTTATAACACAAGCATTATTTCTACTGAATTTTACTCCAATACCAGTTGAGGAACATTCGAATGCCTGGAATGTGTGCATAATACATATCTTAAAAGCATCAAGATGTGATAACTAAAACAAAGGGGTAAAGTATAAATAAAAAGGAAATAAAATTGTTCAAAAGTATTACTCTCTGGGGTTATTTAATGTGGAAATGAATGGTTCTACACACCACAGCAATCCTTGGACCATATGCTAACCAATAAAAAAAAAAGCAATTAATTTCATGATGATTCTTTTGAGACATTAATGAGTGTTAAATTATTTTAACATTTCACAGATATGGAGGAAACATATATTTGATGTTGATTTTTTCTATTTCTTTCATTTTTACATACTATATATTTTAATTACACATACAATACATGACTATTTTTAAAAATGACTTGTGAAGGTATATTTAAGAGAGTTAATATCCTCTTATCAATCCAATCCATTCCTTCCATCATGAGGTAAAAAATTGTTAGGAGCTTGGTATATTTGGTTTTCCAATCCTACTTTACTCTCATACAACATATATTCACATAAAATTTTTCATATAAATGAGATCATACTATATATGGTATACAACTGCATGATTATTATTACTACACACCCATTATTAACTTTTTAATCCTTTATTGTATTTCATGTATTTTCTCACTACATCTTCGCTATTTTGATTTAAAAGTTCTTAGTTTATGTTCCTTAAGAAAGTTCTCTCATAAAAAAAAAAAAGTGCCCTGGATATCTTCTAATGTATATATTTTTGCATTTGAATCTTTAAGCCAGCCATAATTCCCTCATGTGAGACAGGATTCTGGCAATAGCTCTTGTTTCCTCACTGAATTAAAATAATATCTTCGCAATTATTTAATCCATGCTATGTGTGTATTTTCTGTTTAACTTCCCCGTATATTTTTGTTAGTTCTTTCTGTTATTCATTTTTATTATGATTTTGTTATGTTCTGATATATTTTGTATGATTTCACTTCTTTAAAATTTTTTATGATCTGTTTTATGGCTTAGAATATGTTTCATATGCACTTGAAAGGAACTAGTATTCTGCTAATATTTGTTGGGTTTTTTTTTTTAAGATTTTATTTATTTATTTGACAGAGAGAGACAGCCAGTGAGAGAGGGAACACAAGTAGGGGGAGTGGGAGAGGAAGAAGCAGGCTCCCAGCGGAGCAGGGAGCCCGATGAAGGGCTCTATCCCAGGACTCTGGGATCATGCCCTGAGCCGAAGGCAGACGCTTAATGACTGAGCCACCCAGGCTCCCCTGTTAGAGTGTTTTATCAATATAAAGCAATTTAAGTTTGTTGATAATGTTCAGATTTTCTAATACCCTTACTGTTTTTCTCTCTACATGTTCTATTGATTATTTATAGAGTAGTGTTGAGGTTTCCAGGTAAAAATGGGAATTTGTCTACTCCTCCAGTCAGTTCTGTCAGTTTTTTTCTCATGAATTTAAAACTTCATTTAAAAAAATAAAAAAATAAAAAAAAAATAAAACTTCATTTTAGATACAGATACATTCAGGGTTGTTACATCTTCTTATTGAAATATCTATCATTATGAAATGTCTCTTTCTATTGTGATAACATTCCTTGTTCTGAAGTCAAATATATTATTAGTATTGTCAGTCTGGCTTTTGTTCCATTAGTGTTTGCCTGGTGTATTTTTCCAGCCTATTTATTTCGACCTACTATGTCATTTTATTTAAAATGATTTGCTTGAGAACAATATATAGTTAGAGTTTGGGGTATTTTTTGTATTTTGATATATTCTTTGTATTTTAATTGATATGCTTACATTACTTACATTTAATATAATTAATTATATGGTTTCATTATAATGTACTTTCTTGCTAGGTGTTTTCTCTTTTCCACCTCTTCTTTGCCCATTTTTTCTTCTTACGATGCTTTATTTTGGACCAAGTAAGTATTTTTATGATTTAATTTTATTTCTACTCTTGGTTTATTATTTTTACTTCCTCATGAAAGTTTTTTAATGGTTACACTAGGATTTACAAGATAAAAATTTAATTTATCACAATCTACCTTCAAATATTATTTTCCCATTTTATAAATGTATTAGAAGTACTTATAATTCTCAATTTATCCCATCTTTTGTGCTATTTTGACATATGTTTTGTTTTAATATATGATACAAACACATATTGCTAATAACTTAAGATTAGACATTCCATGATTTTTATTTAGCTTTATTGAAGTATAATTAACATATCATGCTATATTCATTTCAAGTGTAGACCATACTGATTCAACAATTCTGTACATTATTCAGTTCTCACCATGGTAAGTGCTGTCACCATCTGTCACCATACAACATTATAATATAATTGACTATATTCCCTCTGCTATACTTTTCATCTCTGTGATTTATTTGATTTATAAGTGGAATTTGTACTTCTCAATCCCCTTTATCTCTTTCACCAATCCACCCATCCACCTCCCTCTGGCAACCACCAGTTCTCTGTATTTAAGAGTCTGTATTTATTGGTTTGTTTCTCAGTATGGAGGTTCCTCAAAAAATTAAAAACAGAAACACCATATGATCTAGTAATTCCACTGCTGGGTATTTACATATAGAAAATGAAAACATTAATTTGAAAAGATATATGCACCCCTATGTTTATTGCAACATTATTTACAACAGCTAAGAATTGGAAGCAATCCAGTGTCCACTGATAGAGGAATGCATAAAGAAGATGTAGGATATGTATACAATGGAACATTACTCAAATTTTAAAAAGAATGAGATCTTGTCATTTGTGACAACATGGATGGGTTTAGAGGGTATTATACTAAGTGATACAAGTCAGACAGAGAAAGACAAATACCCCAATGAGTTTTCTTTTATGTGGAATCTAAAAAACAAAACAAATGAACATAGACATTTAATTATCTTTTAAAACTTTTGAAATAAAAAAGTACAAATTTCATATGCATCTTCATCTATGACACTTCCAGAATTCTTCAGGGCTTTTTGGTTTATTTCTTTCTAACAATTCAATTTCTGCCTAGTATCATATGTATTCTGCCTAAAGAATTTCTGTCTTATAGTTCACATGTGCTTTAAATAAATTTTCTCCCATTTTTGTATGCTTAAAGGTATTTCACCCTCCTTTTCCAAAGATATTTTCTCTGGGTAAAGAATTTTTGGTCTTGGGCTCTGTTTATCTTTCAGCACATTACAGCTGTCTTTCCATCGTGTTCTGGCTTGTACAGTTTCAGTTTAGTAGTCTGTGATCAATCTCTTTTCTTTGTTCCTCTATAGGAAAATGCATTTGCCTCTAGCTGCTTTAAAGATTTCTCTCCTTATGAATTGGTCTTGAGCAGTTTGACTCTGATGTGTGTAGGGTTTTTTTCCTTCCTTTGTTTGCTTGGTTGGTACTTACCTGTTTGGAGTTCTTTAAGATTCTTTTCTTTGTGATTTAATGTATTTCATTAATTTTGGAAAATTCTCCATTAAGTCTTGAAATATTTCTTCTACTCTATTTTCTCTCTTCTTCTACAATTTCAATTACTTTTCTGTTGGACTGTTTAATAATGACCGGCAGCTCTTGTATGTTCTGTTTTTCTCCTCCTCTCCCTCATCCTTTGTCTTCTCCTTACCCTCCTTCCCCTTCTCCTGGCATGTCTGTTTGTTTGTTATTGTTTCCATCTGCAGTTCCAATGCAAATATTGCTTTTATACTTTAACCTTTAATCCATTAGTCATATTAATTTCAAATTATTTCTCTGATAGTTACTACATCTGTCATACCTGAGTTTGATTCCATTAAGTACTTTGTCTCTTGGCAATTTTTTTCAAATCTTTTTCCTTTTTCATTTGTGTGTCTCTATTTCTTCGCTTAAAATTGGATATATTATATAGGATAGCAGAGATGGAGATAAATAATATTTATGCCTAAAAAGAAAGATGCCTCTTTCTTTTTTTTTTTTTTTTTTTTTTTTGCCTGGACTTTAGTATGATGATTGATTGAATAGATCTAGTCATATATAGAACTAGGTTTTGGTTTGGGTTTATTATTGTTACCCTCAGTGCATCTTGAGGCTTCAAATGCCTCTGTGTTGCCGTGTGCTTATCGTGAGGCTGAGTTGCTGTACTCTTTTTCTCCACTTGCTTCTTCATATTTTTCCTTTGCAACTAAATCTTAGAGAGTGTCCCCTTCACCACAATCTCCTTCCTCCACTATTGGTAGACTCTTGGTACTTATTATTCAACACTTGGGCATCCAGATAGAAGGGGCATTCCTTTGTATTCTTGTTAAGGTATAGCCTTAGGCAGGTGATGTGTACCTGGGTCTCAGAGGTGGAATCTTCTCAGAGATCCTATCCTTCCTTCAGTGCAGGAGTTCCCTAACGATCTATACTCAGGACATTGTCCTGCCTCTTACTCAGAGACAGCTGTTTGTTTTTTTCCAATATTCTGGGTGCAATGCATCCTCACCTATATCCACAGGGTGACAGAGTATTCCTCTTTTCCCTAGTAACGTAGGGCTTTGTTCCATAAGGGATACAGGATATGGTTGGGCACTCATACCTTTCTTAGGTGGCTTTATTAGCTCTCTTACCCTACCCTAAATCTTCCTTGAAAGCATTTGCTGAGGTTTTTGGAATAAAATCTGTCAATGGTTATAGATGCCTCTGCTTTTTGTGGCTTCTAGGGGTTGTTTATTGTCGTGCTAATTTCTACTCAGGTTTTAGCAAGTCATTGAAGGTTTTAGCTGAATTCTCCTTGTTAGCTTATATAGTGTTCCATGGCTGTCTCAGGTGAGCTATGCTCTCACCGCAGCTCTTCTCAGAGACAGATGCCTGGTTTTAGATTCTGAGTTATTGCATTGCCCAGAGATACAGAGTCGCTGATGGGTTCCAAATAATTGGGGTTTTGTAGATTATTCATATTTTTCTTTTTTTTTTTTTTTTAAAGATTTTATTTATTTGACAGAGATAGAGACAGCCAGTGAGAGAGGGAACACAAGCAGGGGGAGTGGGAGAGGAAGAAGCAGGCTCATAGCGGAGGAGCCTGATGTGGGGCTCGATCCCAGAACACTGGGATCACGCCCTGAGCCGAAGGCAGACGCTTAACCGCTGTGCCACCCAGGCGCCCCCAATATTTTTCTTATTGTTAGGGTGAGAGTAATACTCTTCTCAACTTTCTCCCTAGGTGAAACCAGGGAGTCTTTGCCTTCATTCCAGAAGATTATTTTCACTGGATGGAGATTTTTTTTTAAAGTGTATTTAAAAATATTTTTCTTTCCTCATGTAAAGATATTATTCAACTCTTCTTGGACTTCACAATTAAAGCCTGTTGAGATGCCAGGCTTTAATTGAATCATTGTTTAATTATGATAAGTCATTTTCTTCCTGCTGATTTCAAGTGGGTGTTTATGTTCAGGTCTTAAGAGTTTGACTAGAAATGGCCTTTTTTGGAGTTTATTTTGCTTGAAAATTATTGTAATCTTTAATCTGTAAATTTAGATATTTAAGCAAAACTTCTACTTTTATTTTCTCAAATTATTATTGTTATAATTCTTATTATTATATTATTTGCACTGTTTTTCTTCTTTTTCTCTTCTGTGCTGTACTCCATGTATTATCCAGCCATTTCTTAGGCACTGTTCATTTCTTTCCTCGCTTTTCTTCACATTATATCATTGCAATTGATCCATATTCAAGTTAAGTTTTTTTCTGTGAACTCATTTCTGCTGTTGAATCCATCTAGTGATTTTTTTTAATGTTTTGTAGGTTGCTTTGCTATTTTGTTCTTGAATTTCCATTTAGCTCTTTCTTACAATTTCTATTTCTCTAATAATAGTTCCTATCACTGTAATTATTACCAGCATATTTTCCTCTCTTCCTTAAAGATAGCTATTTTAGTTGCTTTAGAATCTTGTCTGCTAATTCCAACAACTAGATCTCATTTCAGATGCATTCTCAATTGATTCTCTTTTCTTTTTAAAAACATGTCCAATTTCCCTGGTGCTTCACATGTCTCATAATTCTGGGTGGTGTTCCAGATGTTATGGATATTAATGGTGGAATGCTTTATTATGTTATTTTAGTCCCATGAGCATTTCTTATTTTAGCAGATGATTAATTTTGTTGGAATCAAAAAGAAAACTCAATTTCTTGGGTTCCAGCTCTAATCTCAATTCAGATGTGTAGTCTCTAGTGAAGGTGATTGGAGTCCACAGTGTGTGTGTGTGATTGCTGGGTCATCGTAATCTAAGGCAGAAAGTACCTGGCCCTGTGGCTTTTTTTCTGCCTGGATTTCTCTCTTGATTTTCAATGGTTATACACAATTTTCTAATTTCCCAGGCTAGAATGTCTGAATCATTTTTCCGCCAGTGTCCCTCCTGCCTTTAAAAAAAAAAAAAAAAAGATTTTATTTACTCGACAGAGAAAGAGAGAGAGAGAGAGCACAAGCAGGGGGCAGCAGGCAGAGGGAGAGGGAGAAGCAGGCTCCCAGCTGAGCAGGGAGCCCTACGTGGGGCTCGATCCCAGGGTCCTGGGATCATGACCTGAGGAGAAGGCAGATGTTTAACTGACTGAGCCACCCAGGCTCCCCGCCCTTCTCCCATGCCAACTCTGTTTGCTCCCAGGCTAAAAAACAGCAAAAATTGAGAATTCACTCCATATAACCTTCCTTTTAAAAATGTGGACTATCCACCAGAATCTGTCAGTTTCTTAATCACTGTTCAGTTCCTTCCTGGGTTTTTTTTTTTTTTTTTAAATATGTGCAGAGTTTAATGATTTATGAGTAGGAGCATCAGTCCAGTAAATGTTACTCAGCCATTACTGGAAATAAGATCTAAAATCACTATTTAAATGACAAGTTGGGGAGAAGAGTTTTGTCTTATCTCTCTTTGAATCTAGAAGATCTAGGAGCATAGCATGTATTGAAGCCAGTATGGCCTAAAACGCTATTTTACTTCTAATTACTTACTCTTGTGTGCCCCGACTCTTTTCCCAAATCTAGCAGTCTTTTAATTAATTTATTTATTTTTGGTATTATGGTACTTTTTAACATTTTAAACTTTCATAAGTGAGCACAGTCCTTCCGTCATTTTGAATATGTTTTGAAATCTACATTTCCTGAGTTTTTGCTTTCATTTGAATGGTTTTACGTTGTTTTATGGTAATCGCAGTTATGCTAATATAGTTGCTGACTAAGCAAATGCAGTTGTTAATATAGGCTTGCTATTTCATAAGATTAGAAAGTGAACTGCTATGTGTTTACATTCTAGAAGTGGATAACCTCATTTTCTACTGTAGCATAAACATTCAGGGAATATTGAGAGATGTTTTCTCAGTTATGAAGACTGTGTCTGATAGCTTTTGCCTTTCAGAAATTTGTGACACATCTTTGAAGAAAACAGACATCACTAGATGTTTCTTGAATGATTTTAGATGTTTCATGGGGATTATGGTGCTCTCCAAAGGATTATAAGAATTGGTGAGTGTGGGAGGAAAAAGGGGCAGGATGAGCAAGTAGGTTCTACCCATTAGTGAGTACCACGTGGAGCTTGCGTCTAGACTGTTGTAATCTAGTACCAGTCCCATGGGATTCAGTCACAAAAAGCAATCATTTATGTTATTTTATATAGTCCCTACAACAACCTTGCAAAGTGGATTTATTTGTCCCTCGTTATAGTTGAAGAAGGTTAAGAGGCAAAACCTAAAGTCACATAATTAATAAGTGGTAAAGGGATTTGAGTATAGATTTTATGGACTCTGAACTTTAAACTTATGTTCTTTGGCTCATCATGTAATCTTCCAAAGGATCTCTCAGAATTCAAGTAACATTAAATCAGTTCAAGTATAATTCTTTTGGGTTGTGATAACTGCCTCTGATATACTTGTACACACAAATTAACACATTTGCACAGAGAATATTTTCCTATTTAATTTTGCTAAAGATTTTAGAAGTATTCCAAAAAATTACTATTATTTGGCCTTTATAATAATATTTTGAATGAATTTTTGTTTCCTTTTTTGTAAGCACAAATAACTTATATAGAGTGGGATTAATATATGTATTTAAAGCTTTCTTGAATTAAGTTATATTGATAAAATATACCAACTCTCCAGAGAAAGATTTTTGCTTATTTAATTCCTTCTATGTCAAATTACTTATATTTATTAGTCTTAGTGTTAAATGTTGAAAATTTCAAAAATTTACCCAGGTTTTAGTATCTTGAGATTTTTTTTTAAAACCATATTTAAAATATTCATACTTTTCATAATTAACAACAAATGTTTCTTTTAGTGCCCCTCATTTTTCATAATAAAGATATATTCCTATAACAATATTTTAAGTAGATGCTTCTCATAAGTAAACCATTTATTTCCATGATAATTATCTATTTCTTTAACTGAAGATTTCCTTGTGCTAAATATTTGATAAGTCATGGAATATATAAGTGGTTGAAAATTCAGGTGGTGCTACATAGTGAATTTTTTTTTTCTTTTCCCAAGTGAAGGATACTCTTGTCTTTCTAGCACTGTTCACGGTTATACATGGGATATTGGTCTTTTGCTCAAGTGAGTTCTTGAGTGAGGGTTGTCTCAGTGTTTCCCTTCCTACATGCCTTTTTTGAGCTAATAATGAACCATTGTACTGTTTTGGGTTATCTTTCCCTAAATGTGTTGACTACCTCAAAACAAACTTAACCTTCTAGTGTCCAAAGTTTTTAATGTTATCTAAGAAGATAATAAACTCACTGACTAGTTTTCCAGGTTTCTTTTTAAATAATAAAAAATTTTCTCATGAAACCAGCAGAAACTTCCTCATCTACCTTTACATTTTCTCCCCTACATCTAATTTCCCTCCAACACAAAGTACTGTTACTGGGTTTTGTTTGTTTGTGTGTTTTTTGTTTTCAAATCTCACCTCTGGTATTTACATCCTACTTTACCTTGCTGATACCTCTCACTATTTTCTCTGCTTGTATATAACACCTACTCTAGAACTCAGCTCTTTATGTTGTATGTTGTTTTTTGAGTGTATATTTGTATGTTCCATATTGTGTCTTCCTTATATATATGTGTATCCCACCTTTATACTATCTGATATGTACTTACCACTTAATTCATTTAATTGCCATTTATGAAATATTTTTGAATCCATACTATTTGCCAAACATTGCCTCAGGCATTTAGGATATAGTAGTGAATAAAAAGACCCCATTTACTTCATGAGCCCCTCCTTCTGAATCTCCTTTTCTCATCATTCATCATCTATTTGATAACTAATATTGGTAGTCCCTAAGAAAATATTTTTCTTCTAGATGTGATAAGTGATGTTA
Organism: Ursus arctos; assembly: GCF_023065955.2. NCBI lineage: Eukaryota > Metazoa > Chordata > Mammalia > Carnivora > Ursidae > Ursus > Ursus arctos. Next base: position 53,117,581 of record NW_026622775.1, on the reverse strand, counting down.
TGATTTTGTTCAGTATCCAATTTAAAATATAAAATATACACAGATGATTTCCAACATTGCATTTCTAGCCCTGATATTCAGAATCTTATATTCAACTTCCCAGCATGGCAAAAGTCCAATTTAAACACCCTCCCGTTTAAATCTGTTTTTGTGTCTTCCTCAAATCAATAAATGTTAAGTTCATTATTTCAGTAGGTCAGACCAATCACCTGAGAGCCATCCTTGAGAAAAAGAGTAGAGACAGATGGGAAGATCTCCCAGTAAAAGCCAAAGTCTTCATTGTGACCTGTGTGAGTGAGTAGACCATTGATCCTCTAACCTCATTTCTTGCAACTTTTTCCTCATTCATTCAACTCCAGTCATATTGGTTCTTTCTCTTATACAGCAGCATCGAGCATGGCCTGACCTTAGATCCTTTTTGCTTGCTATTTCTTCTACCTGGAACGCCTTTCACCTTCCACACCCCAGATTATTCATACCTTCACTTCTTTGATATTTCTGCTAAAATATTCTGCCTTTAGAGACAGTGTGGTAAGAAGAATTCTAAAGATAACACTTCTAAGATCCACATCCCTGCTTATTCAAACAAACGCTAATCTACATTGTGTAGATGTAGGCCAATTGCCCCTAAAATATTGATCCAAAGGAAGTTCTAAAAGAGTAAATAGGGCAAAGATGGCAACAGCATTGATCAAAGGGTTTCATTGGAAAGAGCTGTACTATGATTTCACTGGTCCTCTAGAAGATGAAGGTGCTTCCCTTCATTTCAAGAGAGACAGATTTCAACAGAACTACTGTTCTGTGTGTTTCCAGACAAGTGGGAGATGGCCTGAATTTCACCAGGAAAGCCTACAAGTCAAAGATAGCCGTAAGCTGTTTACTTGTTTGGTGTCGAAGCAAAGGAAAGTTACTGCTGTTTTGGAATTGTATTTCTGGACAGAAAGTGCAAAGATATTTACTGTGGACAATATTTGAGTCATATGCGTGAGAAACAATGTAAATTCTTCCCATGAGAGCTGTTTTGAATACTGAGTAAACCCTGACAGAAAAATGGATCACCAGATATTAGACACTAAGAGGTGGGGGGCAACCAAATGAAAATATTACAAATTACATGAAAATATCACATATCACACTGGGGACCCAGGGAATCCTCCCCGAAAAAAGGATCTAGAAGAAAAATAGATTTAAAAACCTAATAGGTCTATAAGGCATAATACCTTCCTAATAAGTCATCAATTTGGTAAGAACCCCTTTGCCCAAACTTATGTATCTTTCATCCATTCACTCCAAAACTGGAGGTCATCATAAAGAAGATGGGAAAAGAGAGAAGAAAAGTGGAAGATTAAGGAAATATCATATTCCCTGTACTTGACTCTGCATCTGCAAAATCCCCAGCTGGGGAAAAGAAGAATCATTTTGTAGTTGTGACCATTACATGAAATTAGACATTTTGAAATGCCAATTACCCACATTTGTTTCAGTCTGTTAATAATATAGTAGTTATTAAATAGTAACCTTAAAGGGACAATGCAATTTTTTTGTTACCTGAGGCTGAGATGAAGAAATTATGGGACCACCTAAGTTTTCCAGAGGAGTTCTTCAGAGAAAACCCACCAATGAACAACTATGCATCAGAGAGAAAACAAAACAAAACAAAACAAAAACAAACATGGATTCAGATCATATCCTATAAGCACTAACTAGTCCAAGATGTGTGTGTATGTGCATTATGTAATCAATGTGCTAGTTAAAATATAATGTATGTGTACCTGTGCTTATACTTGTGTTGTATGAGGCTCAAAAAGGTGGGTGGACTGGTCATATAGATCATGAGTTATGACTCATGTTGGTTAAATATAAGTGAATGAGCACCCCAAGATGACTAGTGTGGACTAAATTAAAAATGTATCAACTGGGAAATAAATGTTAACAAGACCAATATTTAAGGGATAGGTAAAAGGATAACAAATGAAGACTGAAAAAATTGAATGAATAAATAGGAGAGAATGTGGTAAATGTCTTAAGAGTTAAATATTATCTTCTACAAGGTCAACTGTGATTATTTTCAACACACTGCAAAGTAGCTTTAAATCCTAGAATCCTATTATTGATTGCTAAAAAAAATCTGTTATAAAAACATAATTAATTGAATAATACTGTGAAACAAAATATCACTTTTTTTAGGTCATCTTTGATAGTCTTATGATAAAAATTTTAGTTTAAGTGTTGAAAGTATTTTAAGAATAACAATTTTATAACATAGATAAATTCAAAGGCTTTACTTAAATTTACTTTAAAATCCCAAATATTGGTAAAATAGAGGAAGACAAACGCCTTGTGGTCTCATTTTTAAGGAAAAAAAAAAAGACAACAACAACAAAACAAAACAAAACAAACTTATAGCTACAGAAAACAGATTGGTGGTTCCCAGAGGTGAGAGATTGGCAGGGGGTGGGGCATGTGAAAAATGAGTAAAATTGGTCAAAAGGTAAAAACTTCCAGTTATAAGATAAACAAAATCTGGGGATGTAATGTACAGCATGGTGACTCTGATTAACAGTACTGTATTATATATTTGTAAGCTGCTAAGATAGTAGATCATAAAAGTTCTCATCATAAGAAAAAAATTTGTAACTATGTGAGGTGATGGGTTAACTAAACTTACTGTGGTAATCATTTAGCAATACATTCATATATCAAGTCACTAATGTTGTATACCTTGGACTAAAACAATGTTTTAAGTCAATTACATGTATCTCAATAAAACTGGGGGGGGAGTAAATGAGTCAACCTCAGTCATTGTAAATGTAGTTCCCATCCTTGTCAATGTATAAATGTGGTGATTTTGTGCTTTTTAACTTGATTGTTTTTGTAGAATATTCTTCCTACATTGATTTAATCCACATACCTATCTATCTATCTATTTTAAGATTTTATTTATTTATTTGAGACAGAGAGAGAAAGCACGAGCATGAGGAGGGTCAGAGGGAGAAGCAGACTCAGAGGTCAGAGGGAAAAGCCCACCAAGCAGGGAGCCTGATGCACGCTTGATCACCCTGAGGTCAAGATCTGAGCTGAAGGCAGGCACTTAACAGGAGCCACTCAGGTGCCCTGCATATTTATTATTTTTAACATCACTGAAAATATGTATATCCCAAACATTACATCAATTACAGATTGAGCTCTGAGTTATCTCTACTTAGAAAACTATCATAACATTTTGTGAGAATAGTAATATTCAAGAGAGGAGAGCTTTGTAAAAACAATGATCTAAGAAGTAACTTTAATAAAGTCAGAGATGTCAAAGTCCTTAAGTTCACCACATGTAGAATCATACCGAACATTCTGAATCCACTCTTAATTTTTACACAAATGTATATTATTTACAAATTTGTAATAAGGTAATTTTAAGCAATATTCAGACTCTCAGGGTTGTTTTTGAGTATTCTGTTTTATCAAATTCCTAATATCATATTTCAATTTATAAATTTAAATTGCCCCTTAGTTATTTTTTCTCTCTCATCTTCCTAGATAAACTAGCAGATTTGATCATATTTGATGACAATGAGAGCATTCCATGTATAAATCCTCTACACATAGACACACACACAGACACGCTCCTAATTGCTATACTTAGGGGGTCACGTTATAATTCAGACACAACAATATAGATGCATTCAGAATAGTGAAGAAAAAATATCGTTATTTTTACAATCCATGTATACTAATCCCATCATCATTGTAATTTTGGGGTGTATTTTCAAGATTATGTTTCCTCCAAATTATGGACCATATTTTTACACTTCTTGGCATGCTTGGTCAGTTTTAACTGGATCTGAACATTGTGAATTTTAAATTATTGGATCCTGGATTTTGTGGTATTTTTCTACAGCATTCTATTTTATTCTGGCATGAAATTAAATAACCTGGCATCAACTTGATTCTTTTAAGGATAGCTTTTAATCTTTGAATGGCAGGCACAGAACAGACCTTTAATCTGGAATTAATTTAGCCCTAACACCAATGTGTATCCTATTCACTATATAGATACATAATCCTTTGTTTATCCATTCACCAGCTGAAAGATATTTGGGTTGTCACCAGTTTTGTAATTATAGATAAAATTGCTATAGATATCCGCCTATGTGTTTTATGTGAGTATAAATGAAATGGGATCATTTATAATAATTCATAAATATACTAATTTTGCATGATTTTCTACAAAATCTTGGGGTTTATTGGATTAAGTCTTAATTGCAGTTCTCACAGGTCTTTATCATTGAGAACCTGGGAGGAAGGTGGATATACTGGGTTAGTGGGAAATACTCCCTTGTATGTCGTTTTCACATTGAGACTGTGAGAAGGTAAAGGACTTAAGTATACTCTGACAAATTTCTTACCACATAGGTGAAGTGGTACAATATTATTTGAAGGTAGACAGAAGTTAATGATGTATACTGTAAATCCCAGGGCGACCAGCAAAAAACAAAATATAGTTCATAAACTACGTTAGTTTTCTGTTATGAATGTAACAGATTACCATAAAAATTTAGTAGCTTAAGCAACACAAATTTATTATTTTATAGTTCTGTAGGTCAAAAGTCCAACACAGGTCTCCCCACACTAAAATCAGGGTGTTCGAAGGGATACATTCCTTACCGGAAGCTCTAGGAGAGAATCCATTTATTTCTTTTTTTTTTTTTTTTAAGATTTTATTTATTTATTTGTGAGATAGAGACAGATAACATGAGCAGGGGAAGAGTAGAGGGAAAAGCAGACTCTCTGCTGAGCAAGGTGCCTGATGTGGGACTCGATCCCAGGACCCTGGGATCATTAGCACTCTGAGCTGAAGGCAGATGCTTAACCAAATGAGCCACCCAGGCACCCTAAGAGGATCCAGTTCTATAAGCAGTAGGGTTGTTGTCAAAACTCAATTCCATGGGGCACCTGAGTGACTGAGTCAGTTAAGTGTCTGACGCTTGATTTCAGCTCAGGTCATGACCTCAGGGTTGTGGGATCTGCTGCAAGGCCAGCTCTGCACTCAGTGCGGAGTCTCCTGGAGATTCTTTGCCCCTACCCCCAGCCCATACTCCCTGCTTGCTCTTTAAATAAATTAAGTATTTAAAAAAATTTGATTTCTTGCAGTTATAGGACTGAGTATTCTGATCCTTCTTGGCTAGTCCCAGATGCTAGACATCACCCACATTCCTAGGATTATGGTCTCCTTTCTCCTTCAAAGCCATGTTTTTTTTCTGTCTCATTTCTGCCTGTTCGCTGGGAAAAGTTCCTCAGTCTTAAGGTTTTATTATCTAGATGTGGACCTTAAAGTCTCGATAAAATAACTTAATAAAGCAAGGTAGTGCCAGGACCCGGGCCAGTGACCTGAATAAAAATCAGATACCTCAACATTCTGGATTTAAAACATTATTACACTTCATCAAATTTACCATTCTCCAGACATGCACTCTGTAAGAATTTCATTTCTTTTTAACATAAAAGGTAAACTCTTAGTTCTATTGTGTTTAAAATTTATTAAATATCTGTGCATGTTATATTTTCAGAAATATTATTTTATGTTGATGTCTGTGTTGTAGAGTAAGTTCTCATAGGAGAGCTACAAAAAATATTGAGAGGTTAAGACTACTTTTCTTTCACTATTGAAAAAATAGCAACAATGAAGGTTTTGGAATTGACAAGGATATTGACATAGTACATCATAAAAGCTGGGCAGGGGTAATTTTAAAATGTATGTTTTACTAACTCTTAACTATAAAGAACACACAAATGGTACCAGAGGGGAGATGCGTGGGGCTATGGGTGAAATAGGTGAAGGAGATTAAGAGTACACTTACCATGAGCACTGAAAACGTATAGGATTGTTGAATCACTATATTGTACACGTGAACTTAATACTGTATCTTAACTATACTGGAATTAAAATAAAATTAAAAAATTAAATTAAACTCAGAAATAAAATAAAATTTATATTTTAAAGATTGATGATTGGTCAGAGGAAACTCAACCAATTGGGAACACATGATATAAAGAATCCACAAAAATCTCTTACATGGGCTATTCCAATTACTCTCTACTGGTATCCCAATTTCTGCACTTGCTCCTGTATAATTCACATGGCAGGGAGTGTTTCCTTTTAAAACAAAAATCAGATGGTATCACTCCTTGCTTCTAACATTTCAGTCATTCCTTAGTGTACTGAAAGAGACAGTCCAGAGTATGTTTGCAGGAATCTAATGCTCCATTATCTCTCCACTGATTCTTCACCACCTGTCTCTAAACAGGAGACGTGAGATGGTGAATCCCTAGTTGCTGGCTTTCTGCTCACTTTTTCTGGACATTTTCTTATATTTCATCTACCTCTGCATCCCCAACACTGAGAATGAGCCTTCAGGCTTTGGTTGAATCCCAGAGTAGTCTTTGCCTTTTATCTGCACAGCTGTTACACCCACTTATTTTTCCCCAGTGCCCTTTCCCCACATTCCCCTAGGTAGATAAGTAGACATTCACCTGGAAATCGGATGTCATCTCTCCTTCTTGCAGACACTTGTAGAGTTTACGAGGGTTCTCAGTGAGACCTTCATGCTAAGCATTGGGGAAACAAGCCAGTTGAGTCCTCTATTCCCAATAAGTAGGTGAAGGCTGAAGACAGTCTCTCATAACTAACTGAATGTTCACCAAAGGATGATAGCTCTTCTTTCTGCTTCCCATATTTTTTATTCATAAAGGCAGAATAGCACCATGGGTTTCTCTATTGTGCCAGAAAATGAAATGGGAGGGAGGGTGTGATCCGAAGGCATACTGGGAATCTCACACCAAGAATGCCATTCCTTTAAATAGTTTTGCAGTGTTAGTATATTTGTTTTTTACAGATTGTCTTTCTTCATGTAATCCCGGAGCATTTGACAATTTCTGGTAGTAGGAACAGGTTTAACCAATTTCTCAAGCCATGCTGCTTTAAAAGTAAGCTCCATGAGAATAAGGGCCTTATCTATATTTTCAAATCTATATTCCCAGAACCAAGGTTACGAAAGTAAATAGGAAATGAGAAATTCATGTGTTCTCTTTGTTTATTTGTTTGAGTGGGAGAATTCTGTTTTGATTCTACAATTTTAAAAAGAAAAATGCAAACAATGAAAAAAATCGCTGAATTTCTTTCTCTATGCTTTTATGAAAGCACCCCAAATATCTCTTTTACCTTTGTATACCCATTGCCCGCATGGTGATGCATGGATAGAAAGCACAACATGTTCTGAAACATTAATAAAATAAATTCCAAAAAGGTGGTTAAAGTTAGAATTTCTTAAGTCCAAAAATGTCCTAGTCAGTACTTATTTAATTTTAATACTAAATATCCTAAAAATACTAAATAGGATTTAAAAATTAAGTCCTACGTATGTATATCTTTATTTTCAATTATTTATACACCTCGGAGTATAAAAAGTAAATAAAAAGTATTTACCAAAATAGATTATGTACCAGAATAGAATATAAAACTAACTGCATGTGAGAATTTCATTCATAAATGGTTAAACTACTCTTCAACCCCTGCTGTTGAAGATTAAATTCTTTGGATACTCAGTTTTCAGAAAGTCTCCACAACTCCAAACACATCCTCTTTTTTCACACCAGTTAACTGAGTATTATTTTACTTTCACTTGTAATGAATGGGAAATAGCAAAACAGCAACAAAATACCTGTTAAAGCTGGTTTAAACCTGACAAAGAAGGATAGTTGAAAGTAAATTTTTAAGTTATGCTTCAAAACACCGACATTGCATATAATGCTATTTAGGACACAAAGCTTTAGTGGGGCCTGTGGCTCATCCAGAGAAACCCACACTTTGATAGTTTGTCGCTTGGGCACAAACCCAGTTCTGTCTTCCCTCTGTATCTGTGCCCATCCACTGCTCTCTACTGTCTCCCATTACAGCATATTTGTAATTGTAAAAATTGCCTTGAGGGAAACAGAAGACAGGGTACCTGTGTAAATTACATGACGGTTATTCTTTCTCAGGATATGTATTAACTTGTGAAATACCACAATCACCATGATTCCACAAAAATACAGAGCATTAGTGATGTTATTATTTATTATGTGTTCATTGTACTTTTGTTAAAATTTTACTTTTTGTAAAATTTCTTTGGATGAAGATGAATTGTATTTCTTTATTGATAGGACATTATTATTCAGTAATTCCTATATACATCTAAAAAGTATTCATCATGACAACCTATTTATTAAGAAAAAGTTTGAACACTAAAAAGAATGGAAATATATCTAATATAATTACAATAATAAGTGCCATTGAATGACTAATTGCTATTAACTGCTTTGTATTCTGGTTAACTAATCCTTATAACTATCCTGAAAGGTAAGCATTACCCTCCCCACTTTACTTTGAAATGAATTACCCAGGATGAGTTTAAAGCCTTATTTCTGACTGTTGAGTAGGTGCTCTGACAGGAACCAACTATTATGCTCCTTTATATTGCTTGACTTTTAGATTTAGCTAATTATTTTCTACCTTTGCCTTTAGGATTCGATACCAGTATTTTGCCAATTTGCAAGGATTCACTTGGCTGGATGTTTAACAGACTTGATACAAACTATGACCTGCTACTGGACCAGTCAGAGCTTGGAAGCATTTACCTTGATAAGAATGAACAGTGTACCAAGGCATTCTTCAACTCTTGTGACACATACAAGGACAGTTTGATATCTAACAATGAATGGTGCTACTGCTTCCAGAGACAGCAAGGTAAAAGATGAGACACCTACTGATGCAGATAGTTGAACTGCATGTCAAATTTTACCTATTTCTTCACGTTTAAAAAAAAAATAGTACATTTTACCCCATTCATTTTAGTAGATATTTTTCTCATTAAAGTGTTTAATAAAAGAGCAAATAAGCAGCATGTTAAACAATATAACTCTGCTAGGGCTACAAAACGTGCTAAACAAGATGAAAAATAGTAATTAATACTTCATATTAATGTACTTCATTATAGTTTCCATTATGAACCACCAAAAAGTACATCGAGATATGAGAACATAGATATTAAAAGTAATCATTAAAATTAATTTGCTATCTGCTTTGCCCATGGTGTAAAATAAATGGTTTTCTTATCACTATACTGTGGAGTTTTAATGTTCTATTTTGTGATCTTATTAAATGAGCTGAATGAACCACCGCATCCACTATAGTTATTTTTACTCATTTGATTGTAAAATGACTTAGCCTTTCCAACTTTTAAAAATAACGTAGCTTTATAAAAATTCACTAGCAAAGAAAGTATCTTGATTCTCTGGAAGAGGCAAGGTAACTGGAAGAGTTGGGATGATGCTAGTTCTTTAGGCATCCTTCTTTACTGGGAAATGCGATGTAACATTGAAACCATGCTTACATAATCAATCTAATGGTGATTAGAATTAAGTAGCTAAGAGATAAAGATCCAAAAACACTCACATTACGATAAAGTTCGCAGAAACTAAGGAAATAATGGTATGTGTAATTTTGATGCTAATTTTAAAAAACAAACTGAGAATTAGTCTAATGTGGTACACCTGCTATTGTCACCTCATTTTAAAATTCTTGATGGCTAAGAGAATGTACAAGCTACTTTAAACTGTATTAGTTATTCTCAGCTTTTCATATGAAAAACTAACACCTTATACAGGGATTTTTACTATCTTAATTACTTTTCTACTGTATTAGTAATAGTTTAGTAACTAGGGATGAAATGATTATCCATAAATTGATTAGCAGTGAGTCAACAGCAGGATCTGGAGAGTAGTTAAACTACTTATAAATTAGTTTAATAAATAATAAATAAATATAAATAACAAATAAATTCCTACTTATAAATAACTTTAAACAAGGTTTAAAACTTAGATTTTCTTTATTAAAATACTCTAAATCATACACACACACACACTGTTGATTTTACTATTGCATATTTGCTTACTAGGTAATTGACACTTCTAAAAACCTACATGCTAGTTTTAATGACTAGTGTACATTAAATCATTTAAAGAATAGAAAACCAAATCTTGGTAAACCACTATAAAAAGATATGTTGTCTTTTTATGATGTTATTTCAATTAATTTTTTAAGTGTTATGGTGGCATGTTTAGTGTTTATCCATGAACATTTAAAAATATTATGAAAAATTCTGGAAGTTTCTTCCACAGAAATAAATACTTTCATCTTGAAACATTACTGGATTTTGCAGCAATATTTGTAGAACTGATTAACAGTCCTCAAAGGAAAACTTTGCTTTATATACTTTTCATTTATTAAGCAGTATTCACACAAAGTGTTAAAATCTTTAGAGTCACAAGAAGATCTTCTCTGAAATCATTTAATACATGGCAGAAGTAATTTAATAAATGGTACCTGAGCAAGTAAAAGGATTTTATGTATCTTCCCCAAAGCTTAGGAGAATTTGAATAATTATGTTTATTACTTTAATATGCTTGGAAATGTTACAAAAGCTCTATCAAGATAACTGACAATAAGAATAACAATAAGAATTGGCTCATTAAGTAATTTCATGAAAAAGAATAACCATTTATTTAAAAGCATGTTTTCAAGTGTTTCATCTTATAAAAGAATGTTATTCCTCATTATTTATTCAATAAAACAGCAAATTATTTTGCTGTAATTGGAGCAATATATATTTGACTATATGTTAGAATAATATGTATAAATATATATATAAGTAATAGTTATATATATGAATATCTTTGCAAGTGATTTTAAATGATAGTTGAAATCTCAATTAAGCACTCCAAGTATACCTAAGTTAAAGGTCAGACAGAGCTGCCTTATAAATAATAGGAAAAATATTTCAAAATCAAATATTATATGTAGGTGAACAGCTGAATCTGTCATGATTTCTCTTGAAACTTTTTTTTTTTTTTGAGAGAGAGAGAGAAAGCACGAGCAGGGTGAGGGGTAGAAGGAGGGACAGAGGTGGGGGCAGGGGCAGAATCTTAAGCAGGCTCCTCACCTAGTGCAGAGACCAACAGGGACACAGGGCTCTATCTCATAACCCTGAGATCATGACCTGAGCTGAAATCAAGAGTCAGATGCTTAACCAACTGAACCACCCAGGCACCCTTCTCTTGTAATCTTAAAATGTTCCTGTATACGTGGCTTGTAGGACTGGTACTCATGTATATTCAGTGAGGTTATTCATCAAGAGTCAGATTCAAACATACTTGGATTTTTAGGCAATGTCTAGCAAACATATAGAAATATTATTTTTACTTTGCAATAGCTAACCCATAGCAATTAGAAAAAAAATGCTTTCAATATAATATTGAAACTTCAGCTCGAATTTTTCCTCTGGGTTCTAAATATTATTTAGAGGGCAGTAAATTTTTAAAATGTCTAGTCTATAAGCTTATACTATGTAACTTGATCTATTCCTTTAATACTTAGTATAAGAGACCCATATTATTATTAGGAAAAACAGATAAATTGGATCAATTTCAAAATGAAGTAGAACAATAAGCTAATTATTTAAACTTTTCAAAAAAATTACTTCTTTTCTTGAAAGATCAGATTCTTTTTAATTTCTAGAAATTAAAAAAAATCCAAGATGCTAAAAGAATAATTTAACAAATATCCATGTACCTATCACCCAGAAATAAAAATTGTCAACATTTTGTCATATTAGTGCCAAGATTTTTTTAAATAAAAATTTAAAAGCCTCATAAAGATGAAATCTCTTTTGCATTCCATCCCCAATCCAGTCTCCTCTCTCACTCCACTCTCGTAGGCACCATCAAGTCTAGTTTGCAATCCACTATTTGTACATTTACATGAACACATATGCTTTCATGAACAATTCACACTATTGTGTTTATTATAAAATATGCATAGGGTGTCATACTGTTTGCAGCATTTTGCAACTTGCTTTTCTTCCCCACAAATCACTATGTTTTTAAATTAAGTTTTTCTATTTTAATTCCAGTATAGTTAACATACAGTATTATATTAATATTAGGTGTACAATATAGTGATTCATCAATTCTATACATTACTCAGGGCTCATCATGACAAGTGTACTCTTAATCCTCATCCCCTGTTTTCCCCATCCTTCCGCTCACCTCCCTTCTAGTAATGCTCAGTTTGTTCTCTGTAGTTAAGAGTCTGTTTCTTAGTTTGTCTCTCTCTCTCAAAAAAATTACTTTTTCTTCACATTTCAGATTTCCCAAGGAAAAACACTTGTTGGTCTTATAAATTTTAGCTATAAAATATATATTAAGCACTTTGTCTCATTTCCTCATTACACTTTACTTACATGCAAATTTAATAACTGAATATTGTAAAATTGGTGTAATAATTTTTAAATTATTTCAGTTAGCTATACCCGGCCTTTTCCCTAAAAAGTTGTGGTATGGGAAAATAGGAACTAGTTTATTGGTTTGCTGTTTCAATAATTTATGATGCATTTTTATATAGTAGGTTTTTAGAAAATAAGCTAAAATACATTGAACTATTTGATTATTATAAATTAGAAAATATATTTATTATATAAGAATATATATAATTATATATAATAATACAAGCCAAGCTATATTGTTTCTATTTAGAATTTTATATTTCTCTGAAAATATTCTTCTTTAAGTGGTTGAGTTTAAAAAAAAAGGCATGCTTATTTCCAAGTTTGTTTACATTTATTTCTTAAAAGATGGCCTATCGGAAATTATGCTATATTATGTCTTGTTTCCACATTGTATACACACTTGAAGTATCTGGATGAAACTAAAAAGACCAAAGCCTGTCAGCATTATTCAGTATCAAAATTTATAATAGCATGTCTGATACAACTTGAAAGAGCATTGACTTTTTTTAGATTACTTTTTTTTAATGTGAAGCTATTTTTTTGTATCATAGAGACTGTTTTAAATGAGGGGAAAACATAATCAGCTAATTATTTGGGCACTGGTCCATCAGTTGGATTTACATTGCTGAGTTGATTGACCCTTTAAAAGTATATGATAAGAACCATTTTCTGTCATACAAGTATTTCATATCATTCTCTCTCTTTTTTCCCCCATCCAATTCTGTCTCTTTGCAGAAAATCAAAATAATCTAATATCAGTAATTAGGAAAGCCATTCTCTCTCTCTCTCTCTCCATCTCTCTCTGTCTCTGCCTCTTTCTTTCTCAGTGTATCAGATAGATACACATTTATGTCTCTATATGTATGTACTCCATAAAAGGAATTAATATATAATGTGTGTCTTTTTAAACCATGTAAAGACCAACTTAAGTTTGATAACATAGAAATTATACTTTTTTGCTTAACTATAATCCTTGAAGTAACATTTTTATGTCATTGCAGACCCACCTTGCCAGACGGAGCTCAGCAATATTCAGAAGCAGCAAGGGGTAAAGAAGCTCCTAGGTGAGTAATAGATCATTCTTCTGAAGCCTTTATTGCTTACATAAATAACCCCAGGGAAACAGCAACATAAAATCAATATTAATCCAACAAAGATAGACTACACTAAATTTTAATAACAAAATTTATGAAGTTTTTGAAAGCCATTAAACTTACTTTTATTATCTTACCTATTGAAAGATATTATGTCTGTTTTATTACCCTAATATAATGTTCATTTTGAAAGTTATTAAGTGAAAAAGAGATTTAAACAATGCTAAAGCTAAAGCATCAGCAGAAACTTTAATTCTAATTCTATTGTTAACAATTCAAGAATAATGGCATATATATATAGAGTGAGAGAGAGAGAGAGAGAGAAACGGTTGGAAGATGGGTGAAGGGATGCCCTGAGTACCTTAGAGAAATTCAAACAGACTTCCTAATGTTTTTCATCAGCACTTTTTACTAACCTTACTTTTAACTAGTAAATATATATTTATTAGATGGTTAATAGATCACAAATTTCACCCAAAGCCTTGAAATATTAAAATAAGCAAGAGATTATTAAACTATTATGTATGATTATTTTGTTTATTCTTTGACATACAATTTTTAAACTCTTTTTCAAATAATTTTAAAGAAATTTTACAAAGATTAGTTTGCATACATAGCTTGCATTCATTCTTTCTCAGCCTCCCCCAAAGTTACCATCTTACTATGTATCAAATAACCATTGCCTATTTGTCAATTCTAAGAAATTAACATTACTATAATTCTATTCATTAAGACTTACACTTTATTTGGATTTCATCAGTTTTCCCACTGATGTCCTTTTTCTATTCTAGGATCCTATGCAGAATACCACATATGCAATGATTTTTGTTTGTTTGTTTGTTTTCCATATATATTAAAGCCCTGGAGTATTTAATGAAACAAAATTTTATCATGTTTTTGAATCTGATTATTATGACATGCTATCTTTGTAATTATAATATTGTGTGTTTAGATTAGTTTTTTTATATTACTTGAAAATCCATAGTTCAAAGTGAAAAGGCTAATTGTTTTTGTACTAAAGCATTTTTAGATGTGAGGAATTACTAATGATAAAACTGCGATGTGTCTGTCATGTCTCTTTTAGCTCCGTCACAAAATGCATACCATACCATAGCCCCAAAGTGAAATAATACATTCATGCATAGGTTTCTTTATTTCTGCAAAGCAGTTTTCCATGTACAATGAGAAAAGCCATTGAAATTCGGTTGAAAAATATTTTAGATTTGATCAAGGATTAAAATTCAGGATTTGATTATTTGAAGTTCCAAAAAAATGAAAACATATTCAGTGCCCATTTGGGAGGAGTAGCTTTTATTCTTTTTATATAATAAACATGGAAGTTATAATTAAAGACCACTGAATGCCAGAAATGTTTATTTTAATTTGAGCAGAATAACGGCACTTATCTGAAAATTGACCAGTTGTTATATAGGAGTAGAGTGCCATCTGTCCCCATTTGCGGGGTCAGTCTTGGTTGATGTCTGTAGTTCTAGGATGATTCTTAATAGTGCTCTCTTTCATTTTCAAAGGATACTGGCATAAAGGATAAATTAAATGGTCACACTAACTATACATAATACCTTTATGTCAAATGTATTCAAATTATGGTAGCTTACTAAGAGGTAGAGATAAGAATGTTGGAAATCTAATTTTTGCTGGCCTTAAATCCACGGCAGGTTTTCCATATCGGTAATATTCTGTCTACTTCATTCAAAGACCAAACCTTTCAAAAGATTTACAATTTTAAAATTAAATTGATTATTTATATATCAGAATTTTGGAACTTTTTTTTTTAAAGATTTTATTTATTTATTCGACAGAGATAGAGACAGCCAGCAAGAGAAGGAACACAAGCAGGGGGAGTGGGAGAGGAAGAAGCAGGCTCATAGCGGAGGAGCCTGATGTGGGGCTCGATCCCAGAACGCCGGGATCACGCCCTGAGCCGAAGGCAGACGCTTAACCGCTGTGCCACCCAGGCGCCCCAGAATTTTGGAACTTTTTAAAGAGATATAATTGTGATCCCATAGGGTTATGAGACTAAATGAATTGAAAGAATTTCATGTGTTATTGATTTATTCTGCAGTGTTTTTTGTTTTGTTTTATTTTGTTTTTTCCTTTCACTAGATAACTATAGTGTGTCTGGTCACTGAGGGAAAAAAAATGGTCAGGAAAGGCAAGAAAATTTTCTACTCTCCTAAACCTTACATTGTTTTGTTGATGCAAACATTGAAGAAAGTGAATTCACTTCTAAATTATCAATTAAATGTTTATCATTAACAATTTGCCAGGTACTATGTTACATATTATAGATGTGAAAATAAATGTCTGTCTTTCCCACTAGACTGACTTTAAAAGTTGTTAATAAAACAATCAAAACCAAGAGAACCTAAAATTCACCATATAGAGGATATCACAGTGTAGTGGTGGAAGCAGGCAATGATAAACTACACACACAAACACACGCACACATACACACACACACACACATACATACAACATAAGAAGTATAACAGAAATCCTTCAGGTTAAGGACAGGTTTCATATTACAGGTCATATTTAAGTAAAGTCTTAAAATGTGAGAGGGAGGGAAGGAGGAGGGATTCCAGATGAGAGAAAGATAAATGCAAAGATGAAGATACTGAATTTGGGGAAAACAGCCTGATATGGATGGAAAGAGTTTGCAATATATGAACAAAAATTGGGAGAAAGGAAAAACAGTTGGCAGAGATGATGGTAAAGGGTCTGGTATGTCATGCTGAGTGATCTGGATGATTTAATACACATGGCATTAACTAGGTTCTAATTCTGTAATATACCTCTGAGAACAATACCTTTTGAAGAATGAGAAAGAGGAATAGTAAATTTGCTTAACAAAAGAAACATGATGGCCAGCTTCATGACAGCGGTGACCTTACCTGTTTTGTTCAGCATGAATCACTAGCTCACTACCTGGAGTGGGAACTCCATGCGTGTATGTCTTGAGTGAATTGTTGCATAATTGATGACCGTCAAAAAGGTACGCAACTTATTTGTAATGTGTGTGTGTGTGTGTGTGTGTGTGTGTGTGCTTCACAGGACAGTATATCCCCCTATGTGATGAAGATGGTTACTACAAGCCAACACAATGTCACGGCAGTGTTGGACAGTGCTGGTGTGTTGACAGATATGGAAATGAAGTAATGGGCTCCAGAACAAATGGTGTTGCGGATTGTGGTAAGAAGAGTTATTTATTTCATAATTTCTCACGCACAGGATCAGTTCTTAAGAATCTCATGCATTTGTTCAAGCACTATGCAAAGAATATAGAATATATTGAGGGGAGGGGTGACATAAAGAGTCACTTCTAGCATATGAAAAACTTGCATAAATAATCAATGGAATGGCACAACTCAGGTATTTTAAGGTAGGTTCTTTTTACTACTTCAAACACAGAAAGGATGTTAAGTACCACCTGTTTCCTTCTCAAGTAAGGCAGATCCTTGTCATCCACTCTATTCCAGGTCAGCTAACCCTAGTGTGGGCCTTGTCCCCATATGGCACCCTTTTGTGTGTATACCTTTGGAGAAATCATACTCATGAGGGCAAACTCACAAAAGAAAAGCTAACATTTTAAAAGTAAAGGACTATCAATTGAAGCTATGTGAACATATCCCCTTATATTGGGGTAGAAAAATATAGTTTAAATGTTTGAAGGGTAATTATAATAAATATTCTAATTCTTTTTATGAACCTGATGTTTATATATAGACCTAAAAATAATATTACAGTTAAATTGAGCATCACATACATGTATTTTGAAGTTTTAAATGTATCTTTTTTTATTTCATAAAAGATTTTTTCAGAATGCAAATTTCAAATGAATATTTTTGTTTGCACAATGGTGGTTTTCATTACAAAAGCCGTTTAGCTGTACACACACAAAAACACAACATGCACTCTTCACATGCTCATGCACACACATACATACTAGGAATTGATGGATTGTGTCTCAATTAATATACATCACCAAAAAATGAAAATAAAGTACTTGGTCAGTGTTGTATGTTCTTAGTTTCTCCTTTACGCAATTTTTAAGAAAATATTTTATTTATTTATTTGAGAGAGAGAGTAGAAGCAGCGTGGGGAGGTGCAGAGGGAGAGGGAGAGGCAGACTCCCCGCTGAGCAAGGAGCCCAACAAGGGGCTTGATCCAAGGACCCTGGGATCATGCACTGAGCCGAAGGCAGACACTTAACTGACTGAGTCACCCAGGTGCCCCTCTTTGATGTAACTTTTAAACTGACAGACTGTGATTATTTAAAAAATAGAAATGGTAAACTATATAAAGGTAATCTCATCTAGTGCTTAAATGCCTGTTCTGCATCTATTTATTTCATAACATTTTTAATAGATTGGTTTTGGTTTTCTAGCCAGTGTTATTAGATTTCATAGGATGAAGTAGTATTCAGTACATGCCTAACATAACTTTAACACATGAAGAACATATTTTTGTAATAAGTAGTTTAAAATGGCTGCATTATTAATTACAACAATTATCAGTGTTGCCCATGATGGATAAAGAATTTTAACTTTTTTTATGTTGTAAATAAAAGTTATATTGGAGATGAATTCAATGAGTGAACAGGGAAATTGCTTTGAGAACATAGCTTCTGAGTTCTGAAATTAGTAAGATGAAACATGATGTAGGAGGATAGAAATGACATTGTCCTCACATAAGATATGGATTTCAATGTGCTGTATAGTGATATCAATTTATAAACATTGTATTACATTCATAGGATTTGTTTTAATTAGCTACCAAAAAATCATAAGACTAAAATGTAAGAAAGGGTAGAAGATAAATACACACTAACATTAAAGGAGTTGAAAAATAAATATAATGAGATATCTGCATTATGACCTCCATAAACAGTAAAGAATGTATTTCTAAATATTTTTTAAAGTACTGACTTAGCTATGTTAGTTTTCTGTTACTATTGTAATAAATGTCCATAAATTTATTGATTTAAACCACACAGATGTATTCCCTTACAGTTTTATATGTCAGAAGTCCAACATGGGTCTTCTTGAACTAAACATCATCTGCATACTTTCTAAAGGCTCTAGAGCAGAATCTGTTTCCTTGCCGTTCCCACCTTCTGTAGGCTGCTCACATTTCTTGGCTCATGGACCCTTTCCTCCAACTTCAAAGCTAGCAACATTGCATCCCTCTGACTCTATCTGGGAAAGGTTCTTTGATTTTTAAGGATGCATATGATCATCTGAGCCCACCCAAATAATCCAGGATAATCTCCTCATCTCAAGGTCTTTAATTTAAACACATCTGCTAAATTCTTTTTACCATTTAACATCACATTCACAGTTTCAGCAATTAGGAAGTGATGATCTTCAGGGAACAATTATTTTGCCTACTACACTAATAGAAAAAAATTTATTTATTTATTTATTTTTGTAAATTTCAATGTTTCACATGGACTTCTATAAAAACTGGGTGGAGATCAATATTACTGAACTGGAAATGTTGCATATCAGATCTCATATTGATTCTGCTTTTTAGCACACAAGTTCCAACAAATGATAGAGACTGGATTTTTCCTTATCTTTGTTAAATAAGCCAGAAAGCAAAGTAAAATTTTATTAATTTGCTTAATTTTCTTTTTTTTTTTAGATTTTATTTATTTGTCAGGGAGAGAGAGAGAGTACAAGCAGGGGGAGCAGTAGGCAAAAGGGGAAGCAGATTCTCCCCTGAGCAAGGAGCCCAATGCAGGACTCGATCCCAGGACCTTAGGATTAGGACCTGAGCCGAAGGCAGATGCTTAAGGGACTGAGCCACCCAGGCATCCCTAATTTGCTTAATTTTCATCAGAATTTTATATCTCCCAGAAATTATCCCACTACTCAATCAAATAACATCAATAACATTAATGCTTACTTTTTTTCCCTTAAGCTATTGATTTTGAGATCTCTGGAGATTTTGCAAGTGGAGATTTCCATGAATGGACTGATGATGAAGATGATGAAGATGATATTATGAATGATGAAGATGAAATTGAAGATGATGATGAAGATGAAGGGGATGATGATGATGATGGTGATGACCATGATGGATACATCTGATCGAAGAGAGCTGAGATCTGTAAATTCTACATTTCTATTATTTACAAAGTGATAACCTATTGAGAATGACCTTCTTGCCCCAAAACAAAATGATTCTAAAACTCACATATATTTTGTATAATTATTTCGAATGTTGGAGCTAATGTCATAGAACTTTATGTTTAAATAAGAATCATTTACTTTGAGTTTTTATATGCCTTAGAGAAAAAGAAAACGCATATGGAGTCTAGCCGGGCAAAAGAAAGTTAGGAAGAGCTACTGATGTAAACAAACAAGTTTTCATAAGAACAAACTATGTACATCTCCCTCAAACAAAACAACGACCAGTGCTTGAGGTCATATACGTTATTTTTCTGAGAGAGATTCTAAGTTGAATTTACGATAACTTATTAGTGGCCTGGGTCCCAAGGATTTTATAAAAATAAGCATGACCTTCACTGCTATTCAAAAGTAACATCTTCCCAAACCTACAGTGAGTTAGGGGATACCACAGGGTAAGAAAAACAGTGACAAGTGTAGAGTCCTCCATCGTGTTTACATTAATAGTGATGCTTTCAATTATGACATTATTCTGGATATGCTAGGATATTTTACAAAATGGCAAGTACAGAAAACCATGGATTCTGAACGTTAAAGCCTTAGTTGTCGTTTCTAATTTCTATTTTAATTTGGATAGCATTCTCATGTAGTGTTTTTGTGTGTTTTTTTTTAATATTCTTAAACAGCATGATTTCTTTACCTTTCTAGATTTCTTTATCTTTCTGACCAGCAATTTAGGGTGCAGAATTTAAAGTAGGAAGACTAAAGGAAAGGTTCATTTGAATCACATTTTCACAAAAGGTTTGTCATTTGCCTCAATGTCAAATTTAAAAATCTTAAATCTTATTTTATTTCCTATTTTAGATAAAAATTTCCATTTAATCCTAGAATTATGCCATTTTTATTACTAGTGTCGCAACTTAGAGACCGTATTGTATGGT
The DNA here is from genome assembly GCF_023065955.2 of Ursus arctos. Taxonomy (NCBI): domain Eukaryota; kingdom Metazoa; phylum Chordata; class Mammalia; order Carnivora; family Ursidae; genus Ursus; species Ursus arctos. The sequence goes on along the minus strand of NW_026622775.1, from coordinate 53,097,014 downwards.
GCCTTGCAAAATAGAAATAGAAAGGTTTTAGCATGCATACCAATATAGGATATTAGGCAATATATAAGCACACCTAATTAGCAAATTAATACCAGTAAAGGTACTGCTGCTGGAATGAAGAAAAATGGAATATGTTTCTTTCTTTTTTTCTATTGTTACATAATTGCCATGTGGACTTGTTTATGATTATTGTGTAGAGTAGCATTTAAGATTTAACTGTAACAAAAATTACTTTAATTGCTGTATTTAAGTTAGCATGTTAATTAATTGTGTAGACATTTTGGCAAACCATCACTTTTAAGTATATCAGACCTATGGTTTTGTGACCATAATACAAATGGAAAACCCTATCGAATGTTAACCATTGGTATCATAATTTAAACAGTGGGTCAACTTTTCTCCCAATATACGATTCATTGAAAGTAAAATTGGTGAATTATTTCCATTTGATTTATACACACTAAAAAATAAACTTTAATGTTGACTTTATGTAATATTTAAAGTACAATGCATTTTCTTTTTTACTGTTTATGTATAGTTTACAAAATAAAGATTCTTGTAACCAATTTAACTGTTTCTTAATGATTTTCTGGGTTATAGATAGAAGCATGGAGAAGTCTTAATATTTTCCTTTAGTTTTTAAAATGAATACATCACAAACTAGCTAGGAAAGTTTTTTTAAAATTTTGAATTTCAAAAATCAGAGTTCTTGGCACCTTGGATATTGTTTTCCTGGAAATGTTAAAAAGATTGTTTTTGTATGTTCATTTAATTTTTTCATTTGTCATAGAATTACAAAGAAGATAATTTTCGTTTGTTGAGGGTGTTATTTTTAAACCCATTTTTGTGATATCATTTTTAAAATATTGAGCTAAATTTCTATACTAACAGCATTTTTGAAGAGTGATAGAATAACCTTATCTACTTAACAAATGTATAAGACTTATAAAATATAAATTGTGGATGGTTGGAAGAGGATAAAACCCTACAAATTCTAAATAGACGTTTAGTAAATGGATTTAAAGTAACAAATTAGTGGTCTTGAAATTAAGCTATTTTTTTAAATAAGCTATTTTTTAAAGAAACATTATCTTTCAGGCTCCCAGGAAAACAAACAATTCAACAGCAGATATAAAATTGAAAATATTTACCTTATTAAACTTTATACAAAGTACATGTTTGTGTGCAATATATATTGGTATACATGTGTATAAAATTCTACTTGTGATGTGTATTAGGTCTCTTGATCATCACTTAATTCATTTCGTGTATTTTAATTCTATACAACTATATTATTTATTTATGAATATATGAATATTGACTACTGCCTCTAACGCAGGCACTATTCTAGGTACTATAGATTCACTGGTGAACAAAATCATTATGAAATTAATATTCTAATGTGGAAGATAAGCGATATATTTAACCCTAGCCCATAACATAATGTAATTGCATTCAGCACTGGAAAAAAAATCAAACAAGCTATTTCCTAGATTCCATTTGGCTAAAAAATGATGTATCTTGAAACCTTAAAAAGAATCCTTGATACAAACTCAAAATTTTAAAGGAACATTTTTGGTTAAAAAGAATCAAACTACCTTAACATTTTGTGCTTTTGTGTACGAGAGGCAGCGCACACGCAAGTTAAAAATTACAAGACAGTCTGAATCACAGCAAACTAAAATTTAAACTCATCAAAAGAAGAGTAGAAACATATAAACAAAATATCAAAAGTTCCTGGCATGTCAAAAATCTAATGTGGAAATTCATAAATGCTCTTTGTTGCACATATCTAGCATAAACATTTGTATGTGTTACGTAACACTATTGGGGAACAAGCTAAATTAAAAACAAACGTAAAACATTTTAATAGTAATCGAAAGGACATGTAGCCTAAAGCAAACCTTGCATTTCTGCCAACGTTTTACCAGAATAAAGTCAATTAAGCCAAAATATCAAAATCACTAGAATTTTCTAATTAATTAATAAAACAGATACTGAGTACTTCATTTTCTCTATAAATATTTACATATTTTCATTTTATATGAAACTCAAAAAGATGTGAAAAATAACTCACAAAATAAACATTGATTCATATGGCTTGATCATAGCTTATTTAGAGTGGATTTAGGAAGTTTCATAAAAAAACATTTGCTTTGAAATGCATTTCGATGACATGTTTGTATACAATGATACTGTGGCTGTGTGTAATGGGTCATTCAGGGCTCTATGCTTAGTCCACATGTGAGACCACTAATAACTGGGGAAGAAATGGAGAAAGAAAACCAAACCAAACAGAACTGTCATCAGTAATGCGCTTGTTTTTCTGGTACATAAAAGTAAGTGCATGCACACATGTACGCATACACAATTAATAAAATTTTTGTCTTTGATTTAAAAAACAACGGCTAGATCAATTCACGTTCATTTTTCCTCTTGCTTGTTCATGATGAACGAAATATAGTGGATCATACCAGATTTATCAGATGAAGTAAGAAAATGCTAAAATCTATCATACCTATAGTGGTGCAAATATATAAATAAATGATAATATGAGCTCCCCGCACTTTATTTATTTATTTATTTATTTATTTATTTATTTATTTTTTAAAGATTTTATTTATTTATTTGACAGAGATAGCGACAGCCAGCGAGAGAGGGAATACAAGCAGGGGGAGTGGGAGAGGAAGAGCAGGCTCCCAGTAGAGAAGCCAGATGTGGGGCTCGATCCCAGAACGCTGGGATAACGCCCTGAGCCGAAGGCAGGCGCTTAACCGCTGTGCCACCCAGGCGCCCCCGCACTTTATTTTTTTAACATTATAACTGATATTTAAAAAACAAACAAACAGGGGCGCCTGGGTAGCACAGTCGTTAAGCTTCTGCCTTCGGCTCAGGGAGTGATCCCGGCGTTCCGGGATCGAGCCCCACATCGGGCTCCTCCGCTGGGAGCCTGCTTCTACCTCTCCCACTCCCCTGCTGTGTTCCCTCTCTTGCTGGCTGTCTCTGTCAAATGAATAAATAAAATCTTAAAAAAAAAAAAAAACATAACTGATACTGAGGTTAATATAATGAAAAAAACCTTTTCATTCAGACTGGTACACATATTGACATGAAATAACATCAGCTTTTTACTTATATGTTTTTAAAAATATTTCAAAAATTATAACTTGACTTCATGAAACTTTTATCAATGATTGAGTCAATAAACACTTTAAAGAGAACATCATAGTGTTAGCTGTAAACAATACCTATCTCATCCCTCCTGGGGCAAGGCAATTTGGAATAGTCTTTTTGTATAATCGCCATTTTCTTTCCTCGATTGTATTTGAATTTCTGCCATCTTTTTACTACCTAATGCCTGTTTTACCCTATTTGCTATATGCCTCAATAAAAAGCTTAAAAAGTAAATGAATATAAATCAGTACATCGTGAAACATGCATTAAAATGACAAAATGAAAAATTATAGGTGAAAAAAACAAAAAAAAAATTCTTCAACCTGTACACCCCATCATACCCATATTCAATTCTTTCAAAGATATTTTTGGGAAATTTATTTTTAATATATTTTTTAATGATGAATCACCCTCTCAATACTTAAACACATAAATACACATACACACAATATACCTGGGTTTGAAATCTAGATCTCACATTCCTTATCAGTCAAATGTGGCTTAATGTAGTTAAACCAAGAAAACTGGTGTGAATATTATATGATAACACATTTAAAGCAGGAGCATCATGTCTGTCATATAGTAGGTGCACATTAAATGTTATTTTTTTTCTGTCAAGACTTGAAAATGGGATAACAATAGATGTAACCGAAGTTTTCAAAATATACCGACAAAATAACTTCTCTTTTTAAAACTTTTTCCACATCCATTTAAACAGATAACCCAGTTTACAATATCTTCTTATACTAAATAAATAGTACTTACATCATAAGGTCATTGTGAGCATTAAAATCAATTACTGCATGTATCTGGAACACAGTAAATACCAAATAAATGCAATTATTATCATTATTATAGGCACATGCCATAGCAACATCAGGTTAAAAATTAAAAAAAAAAATAAATTCCAAGCCCAAATAGCTTAGCAGTTAGCTTTCCTAAGTATTTCTTCATTTTCCACTAGGTATTTTCAAGAGTAGTATTGACTAGTATCTGTGTACATTTACTGCATGTACCATATATTAAATTCTAAATACATTGAATCTATACAGTAAGTAGGAGAAGGCTATTATAGTTGGATATTAAAAAGAAGTATCATAGAAGTCACTACTACTCACCGTGCCCAATTCTCCTGTCTTTCCGTTGTACATGAGGGGCCGTCCTTCTTTTTCATTTTTTTTTTTTTCCCCTTCACAGTCGAGTTGGGAGTCAGAGCCTTGTGACCAGTTCTGTCCAATTGACAGTGAGCTGCAGTCACGTGTGGTGCTTAACAGGCCTGGACAGGTGTCATTTACTTTACAGGCAGTCAAGATTACACAGCGATGGAGCTAAAACTCAGCCCGCGTTTCCCATTTTCACCGGTCATTTTGCCATGTCATGCTACTTGCCACATTTCAATTTGTAGTAATTTTACAAACTAATGCCTGATTCTTATACAACATATAACATATTTGTAAACATCTCAAATCCCTCTAAAGTGATGCAGAGTATTGATAAGTTAATTCAGTGGATTAATGACATGTGTTTGTATGGCCTATAGTGCTACAAGGATGCAGCTTCTGGAGTCAGAATTCCTGAGCTCATTCTGGTGCTGTGAGTGACATTGGGCAAGCTGTTAACTTCGCTGTATCTCAGTTTCTTCACCTGTAAAATAATGACAATGTTGGCATTTACTTGATAAAACTGTAATGGAGCTTCAGTGAGAATCCTAGTAAAACACCTACCTCGAAAAAGTTAGCTACATAAAAAAGAGAGTATTCAGAATGATTAAAAGCTCGGATACCATAGCCTAACTGCCAGGTCTTGAGTCCTGTTCCACCAAGCACAGGCTGGGTGATCTTAGGAAAGTTATTTAATATCTGTGGCTCAGTTTTCTCATCAGTAAAATAGCTTTGATATTAATTTTCACCTCAAAGGGTTTTGAGGGAGGGTTACATGCCGTAACACTTTCAGAATTATTTAGAACAGTGTTTGGCACTTAGTAAGCACTAAATAATAGTTACTACTAGGAAGAGGAGAAGGAAGAAAAGTAAAATCAATATACTAGCTGCTGCTTTTAGATCTATCACGTCTTGTTTTCAGATGGGGGTACAGAGATTGTTGTTCTTTTCTCTTCTGGGAAGCCTCTAGTCCAGAAAAATTAGGTGACTTCTGAACATGACTGAAAATATCAATATGGAACCTAAATCACAAATTTGGGTGGCTCAGTGCAGTACAATATTAACTTGCTTTTGTTATTTCATCGTGCTCTTTCTTAAAATGTACTATTTAAAGACTAACCTTTCTGAAACATTTTAAGATGTTCTATCCCAAAGAGTGGTTATTTATAGAAGTTTTTCAATATAGGTTTCCCTTAATTGTCACTCTAAATGTGTCTTTTAATTGTGATATTAAATATTGCCAAATTTCACTATTATTTTTTAATCCCTTTGGGGTAAGATTGAAAAGTTCCAGAGCTGAAAGAGAAACAATTCGATACTATAAATCTGTGTTAGGGCTTAGCAGCAGTTGCAGCAATATGCCATTTTGAATTTATTAGACTAAAAAATCAAAACTTGTGAATAGCATTACTTATACTTTAAGAATAATCTAGCATTTGGGGAAGAAAAAGTAGAGAGAGAGCAATAAGAAGTATGAATAAGGCAGTTTGACATAGCCTCAAAAAGAGTATGATTCTATGACATGAGTCATTTTACATTTGCCCAAAATTTGAAAGTTCTCATTTTCCCCCGTATATAGGCATTACTATGTCGACTGTTTCTTACTTTAATTTAACCAGGTAGTTTTTCCTGATACAACATATAAAACTTAAACATTTTTCTCTTTTAGGATAATATGTTTGAGGTTCTCATCATTTCACTGCAAAAGCAAATACTTTTTCTGAACTAATTTGACCATTTGGAAAAAAGACATATAAGAGATGGGGGAAATCCCTTTATTAGAAGATGTATTTGTGAGGACATTAACAAAAAGAAGATTCTAATCTGGGCCTCACATCCTTCTTATAAAATAAGATGACAGCAAAATAAGTTGTACATATATCTTGCCAAAATGACCAATAATTTTTTCTCAGGGTTGGTCCAGTCAGTCATGTGAATCGTGGGCCACTGAGAGTACTGATTTATTAATTAGAATGCATATTTGTATCAGCCTCATAATTACAGGAGCAATGAGTGTCTACATCGATCTCAGTTTAGTTTCTAAAACTTGTGACCATTTGAATAAATGTATATTTTCATGTCAGTGTATGTGTGTCTCTGGTCTCATTTATTTATTTCGATTGAGGCTTCCTGGAAGGACCAGTATTTAAAATAAAACTGCATTCTGACAACCTAAAGTGAGGAGGAACAGAAGAGAGTTAATAAGGTTAAGCATTTCCTACATTAATTACTATATCCCCATGGAATTTATAGATTTAGCATTCAACATTGAAGGATTCCACACGCAGGCATTTATAACTTGAATCCCTCATGCTCCTAGGCAAGAGAGAATACATAGCTCTTGACTAGTAACAAAGCCTGGCATTCCCCCACCATCCAATTTCAAAATTGTTTTACAAGAGCTATCTCATCTGTTTTGAGGAATTCTTGCTTATGTTTTAATCCCACTTTATGAAAAAAAAAATTCAAACCGTCGGGTGTCAAGGAAACTTTGGCAAATATCCCTAAAGAATGTTGAGTGGGAACCAACCACCTGCCAATTGTTGCTAATTGTGTTTATAATTATTCCTAATAAGAAGTGACTTCATGACTGGGGTTAGCTGGATAATAACTTATTCTCTAGTTTGATGATGCAGCAATTGTGCCAAAATCTGGTCTAGAAACTTGCAAAAGAAAAACACAATTGATACAGCAGCTCGGTTGTATTCTTCCCCAGGTGGCTGCAACCTGAGCCTCTTTAATGCCAGGAAAGACACTGTCATGTCTTATCAGCAAAAACAACCTCACTCTGCCCATGTAGTGCCTCAGGCAGGCTATTTTTAGGTCTGGACTTTGATGGGACTCTACTCAAAGAGCTGTTTGTTTAAAACATGGTCTAGGATATACTGTAAGGGAAAGCTTTCAATGTTTATAAATACCAGTCTCTATTTTAACTCTTCATGCTGAAGGGGGAAAAAAAGACAAATAATGAAGTCCAAAATGAAAATTAAAATTTTATAATAGCCGTTGTATTATATTGCAGTAGACCTAGTTAAAAATATAGCATCTCTTCTAATCACTTTCAAAGGATATTCCTAAGGCATTATTTATGCATGCGTTATTATGGATGTGGCCACTTCCAGATCTACAATGTGAATCTTTCATGTCTCTCATTTCTTGACTCCTCTTTTTGACTTCTGGGAATGAAAATGACACATTAAAAAAGAAAAACACAAGTCAGTCCATTTTACATTGGTCAGTGCCCAGACAAGAGGAGGTTAATATAGATACAATTAACCTGGGATAATTATATTGGTTTGTCATGATTCTTATATCTCTGTGCTCCAGTAGCACATATCTTCAAACAAATGACCAGTATAAATGGAACTCTAAGTGCAGAACACATGCCCTTAAAAAGCAAATCTTCATGGGGAGGGATTCAGTGAAAGAGAAAGTAGCCAAGTCTCTGGAGCCAGACATGAGCAACAGAGGGAAGTTCTCTACAGTTACCAAAATAAATAAGATCAAAGTCATGTGATTAATATAACATGCTAGTGAGCCTTCTTTTTTCTTTTTCAACTTTAGCCAAAATATTGCCCTAGCCATCAAAAATATTCACTTTTTGCCAGCGTGTTTCATGTCAGTCATACATCACTAGCCAGATGACTATTCTGTGATACTAGACACAATTCAAGGTAAATAAGATTGTGAAAATTTGTGAAAATTTGCTTTTTTAATTGATCACCACCCTGGGATGCCTGGGTGGCTCAGTCAGTTAAGGGTCTGCCTTCGGCTCAGGTCATGATCCCAGGGTCCTGGGATCAAGTCCCTTATCCGGCTCCATGCTCAGTGGGGAGCCTGCTTTTCCCTCTGCCTGCTGCTTCCCCTCCTTGTGCACGCTCTTTGTCTCTCACAAATAAATAGATAAAATCTTTAAAAATCATAATTGATCATCACGCATTTCTTGCCGTTACCACATAGCACCATGCCTGCTGGAGCAGGCGTGCTGACTGGCTGAAACCTTGATTTTCAGAAGCTTCAGCTTCAATCCCTAGCCTTTCTTTTCATCAACAGAGAGGCAAAATGGCTAGAGATTATTTTGCTTCATGGTAGTGTACATGGGGAAGCCCTCCACGTGGGTATATGCAGCTGGCAGCAAGATAATTGATTGTTCTGCCCCATCCTCTCTCATACATCGTGAACCATGCTGATTCATTCTTTTCTTCCAGTTCCAGTGCCTCAGAAAGGGCTGAAGGTTGACATACTTCCCTTCTCGTTTGCCTTTATTGTCTCTCTTTCCTATTCCTCTCTCATGGCAAAGCATTAAAAAACATGAGTCAATTTGCAAAGTGTGTGCATACACATATGCATACACGTGCATCTGTGCCTACACATGCAAACACACACAACTTTTCTCACACTCACATACACTAAAGAGAAAGAAAATACTCCCACATTTATTTTTTGTTAAGATTGTATTTATTTTATTTGAGAGAGTGAGTGAATGAGTGAGTAAGGGGAGGAGCAGAGGAAAGGGAGAGAATTTCAAGTAGACTCTGCACTGAACTGAGCCCTGAACCCCAAGTGGGGATTGATCTCATCACCCTGAGATCACGACCTCAGCCGAATTCAAGAGTCTGACACTTAACCAAGTGAGCCACCCAGGCGCCCTTGCACATCTATTATTTTAATCAGGGAACTTACTTTGAAACATTTTTGACTTCTCAATTCTACTTTCACAGCATGCATAATGAGCAACATATAGGAATATAATTACACTTGGAAAGATGTTTATGGATTTTAACATGTTAAAAACTAATTATGCTATAGTTTCTATCAAAGTTGTGCTGGTATTGATGGAGCCTTTAATGATGTCTTCCTTGCATGAACAGACCAGAAACAAATTGCTGCTTCCTTACAAGCACATTAATTTCTGATGTAGGAGGAAGCTTCTTTTTTGACAGAACTGAGCTTGCGGTCCAAGCATTACCACCTGCTTAATCATAAAAGCATATGATGTGATATAATTGAGTTCTAAGTTAACTCCTTTATAAAATTAATGAGTAGGTAAGTGATTGGGTATTAAAGTAAAATACTGAGTGATTATCTTATATTCCTACATAAATGCCTATGAAGTAAAACTATCGGTAAATTGTCTACTAAGCCTATGTAACAGTCATTCTGCAAAAATAATGTGAATTATCTGACTCCAAAATAACTCACTTTATAAGGACAAGTGTTTAGCTGAAACTCTTAGTGTATTTAGCTAAAGTAATAGTGATTTTGAAGTCTATTTTCTTGTAGAAGAACGTTCGGCAAATGTATAAAAAATAATATTTAATCATTTTTTAGGGAAGGTAGAGCTCCGGTTATGGCAGGAAAAGATAAAATTTTCTTTTTTTAAAGAATTTATTTATTTGACAGAGAAAGCAAGAGAGAGCGCAAGGAGTGGCCAAGGGAGAAGCAGGGTCCCCACTGAACAAGGAGCCCAACGGAGGACTGGATCCCAGGACCTTGGGATCATGACCTGAGCTGAAGGCAGAAACTTAACTGACTGAGCCACCCAGGCATCGCGAAAAGAGAAAATTTTCAAGCAAATAAAAGAAATTAAATCCTAGCTCAAGTCTCATCTTAGCTATGAAGTCTATTCCAAGAATTACCATCTCTTTTAGACTAAGTTAATCTGTTCTCTGTTTTTCCACAGTGAGTTATAACACCCCTCTCTCACAGAACTTACTATATTGAAATGTAACTATTATTGGCACATCGATCTCTTAAGCCTGCTAAGACAGGATAGTGACTTGCTCTTTTTTAGATCTTAGCAATAAATACAACTATAGTTGATGCATAAAACTTGCTAGGGAGGGAGGGAGATTGTTAGGCAGAAAGCAAACAGCTCAAACCGCAGAAGGGATAACATAAGACATGGTACGGTGGGATTGAGCTAGAGCGTGGGATGGGTGGAGGAGGCTGGCAATTGATTCAATTATAGAAAAGCAAGTCTGATCATTGCTGGGCTTTGCAAGTACTTTTGCAGAGAGCTGTTGTAAAGATGGTCCAAGTTTTGAGAGAAAAATTTTAAAGAGAAACAGAATTTATTAAAAATGCAAGTGTGCTTTGCAAAATAAGGAGTGTTAATGGCCATTCCATAGAGTTTTGGCAAATATGACTATAATTATATATTCCTGGAACACACTAAACCCTGAAAAAGGTCTACTTCAAAATATTTTGATAAACTCAAATATGTCTTAATGCTAATTCACTGGAAAAATCAAGTGTCAGTCCCACATGGATGCTTCTGCACCTGTTGACAGCTATGACACTTTTTATTCATTACATGACTCAAGGATAAAAATCTGATCATTGGCTTCAGGACCATTCCCTTATCCTCTGAAACCTAATGAGCAGGAATTCAACTAAAGCAAACCATTTATCTCAAGTAAATATTACAGTTTTGCCTATATTATTTTCACATGACTAAAGAGTCCTAAGGCAAGATAACTTCTGAAAGAATATTCTATTAATTTGATTATTAGGATTGAAAGTGAAAGCAATCAAACTCAAACTACTATGAACAAAATGAGAAGTTATTGCATCTTCTAATGACAGATCCATGGTGTGACAGCCTAGCAGCACAGCTTCATCTAAATATTTAACCATCTCTTAGGACTGTTTCTCTCTCCTTCACGTACTCTGCTTTCCTTTATATTCACTTGGTGATAAAGTGAGATTGCCTTGTGTTGTTGCAAATATTAACAGTTGTAGCTAATGGTTCTTGGTTAGCTTAATAACCAAGCAGTAAGAAAGAGACTTTTCCCCAGTAAGGTTCTAAACAAACAAACAAACACAAGAATTAACCCTGATTGGCCTTGTTTGGGTGCTATGGGATTTTTGAAACAATCACTTAGACCTGGGCAATGTAGCTTTCTCTTTGATCCTGCCTCAGTTATGTGTTCAACTACGGCACCAGAGAGTGTGATTAGCCCATCTACATGAGTGGAAAGTAACAGATTCTCCAAAAAGAGAAGAACTGACTGTGTAATAAAGAAAGTTTTGCTTGCCTGGGGAATGCGGAGATTGCAGATACTAAAAAAAGAGGTTAAGAGGCATAAACAAAATTTTGAGTTGTCTCTCTCCATGAAACTTTAGAGTGCAAAGGAAATGTATAAGACATTATTATAGCTAATTCCTATTAGCTTTGTGTTCTTCCCTATCTGTACACACCTCCACATATAGCAGCGCATTGCTGGGCCCTGGACTCTTGAATCCTCAGCCCAACTCTTGCCATTATGGACTCATCAACGTTATGCCAATTTGCCTACCATCATTTAAATTCTAAACATGCAAGATATTCTATTCGTGAGACTGTGAGGAAACAGGCACTAAGACACACTGTCTTAGCTATGAAGACATAGTCGAGATTCCCAGTAACACAGTATTATAAATCCCCTGATATAAACCACGGAAAAGGGCACCATATTCCTTCTGTGAACTTTTTGCAAAAATTTATAATGACGATTTAATCACAAAGAAACATCAAACAATTTGAATGAGAGGTATTCTATAAAATAACTGGCCTGGACTCTTCAAGATCCTTAAGGTCATGGAAGACAAAGAAAGATGTGAAACTGTTAAGAGATTGAAAGAAGCTAATGAAACATGGCAACTAAATCCAATAAGAGATGTCAATTAGATTCTGGACCAGAGAAAGTTTATTAGTAGGAAACATCACAAAATGTGAATAGTTACAGATTACTTAATAGTATTGCATTGATGTTCATTTCCTGGTTTGGATCCTTTTACTATGATTAAGTAAACTGAGAAGCTGAAGGTAGGGCATAAGGGAGCTCACTACACTTTTCTATATGCTTAAAATCATTTCAAAATAAAAAGTTAAATAGAGGGGGAAAAAAAAAACACAACAGAATTTGTATGCAAGAGTTGATCGTGAACATCTCAGAACTGGCCATAGTCTCTTGGAGCCACTGACTTTCTTCAACAACCCAGATAACAAAAGTGTGTTAGTTTTCTATGGTTGCCAGAATAAATTATCACCAATCAAGTGGCTTAAACAACTGAAATCTATTGTCTCACAATTCTGTAGACTAGAAGTTAGAGATCAAGGTATCTGTAGCATTGGTTCCTTCTGAGGGCTGTTAGAGAAAGGTCTTTCCCGGGCCTGTCTCCAGTCTTCATGTAGTATTATCCTTGTGTGGACATCTGTGTTCCAAAGTCCCCTTTTTATAAGGATATCTGTTTTACTGTTTAAGGACCCCACCCTACTTTAGGCTGACCTCATCTTAACTAAACAGCTGTAACAATCCAATTTCCAATAAGTTCACATTCTGAAGTAGTGGGAGTTTGAACAATATATCTTGGTGGTTGGTGCGGTGAGGGGAAGACACAATACAACCTATAACACAAAGATGTTTCTGGTCCAAAACCCTCCACCCCCAGCTCCCTACCTACTCTAAGAAGGATTTTGTCAGAGCAGGTTATGTTCATTTGTAATTGTGTGCAAATATTTCAAAATGTTAATGATAAATCATGGTCTTATACCAAAGAATCATCTTATACAATAAATCAGGAGGCCTGACTTCAAGATCTCACTCTGCCATTTACAAACTATGTGTACTCAGAGTGTGATAATTCAGTACTTCCTTGTATTACCTGAAAAATAATTTTCCTTAATATAAGCTAATGAGAGATGAGTCTCTGTCATTTGCAAGTAAGAGTCTTGGGGATGATGAAAACAGCTGATGTTATTTCTGAAAACTATTAAGTATCTGGATATGTTCTATCATATGTTAAATGTTCCCATAAAACTACTCAGGAAAAAACTGAGATCTTTGCAAGGAGAAGGAAAATTGGCTTGAAAAAATAAACAGATCCAAAATATAGAAGAATTAAATATACTAAACAGACATAAAATTAGTAGGGCAAGAATCCATAAATCAAATAATTGGTAAGCCTTCTGGGAGAAAATGTAAGATCTGCCCCTTAACTCAGACATATAGCTAGATAAGTTAATAAATGTTAAACATTTAAAAAATGAAATCATAAAAGTACTAGAAGAAAAATCTAGGTTTATTTATATGATCATTGCACAGAAGAAGACCTTCCAAGGTCCTGATATTCCTTGATATTTCAAAATCAGAAACTCTAAAGAAAAGATTGATAGATACCACTATATTAAAATATTATAACTGTATGAAATGTAATATTGTTATGAAATATAATATAATGAAATATACTGTATGAACTATAATGCTGTTAACCTAATTTAAATATTATTTGATTATGTAAATAATAGACACTTTTCAATGATTCTATTTTTAAAGCAAAACACACACACACACACACACACACCTATAATAGGAATAAGATTCCAGTAAAGTTATGCTTCTTCTCTGTAAAGGTAGGATGAAAAATAATTAAGGACAATTTGGTAATTTTCACCTATCCTATATATATCATGAAAATTATTTAAATGTTTCTGAAGAATATGTCTATAATACAATCAACATTGTGCAATTTGTAATGCAGATAATCAAAAACAATCTCAATGTCCTAATACAGAGAAAGCATTAAATCATTTCTGTTGCCACAAGAACAGACAAAAAACAAATATCATGCACCCAATATAAAAGGGGCGTTTAGAAAAATACCTGACGACATGTATAATTGCTCATAGTAGAAAAAAATGAAACAAATACATATCAGTATATATAAAAAGTACTATTTTTCTATATAATATATAAAGTATTTTATGTGTATATATATAGAACAAATACGTATTTTTCTATATATACATATATAGAGTATATAACTTTTCACTATATAGAATATCTAAATAATTATTCCATATATAAACAAATACACACATACACACATATATTTATAAGATTATAATACATATATATCTCCACATAGACAAGTATATGTATACAAATACGTGTATGGGTATACATCATGAAAAATTGTATTCTGTATACATACAATATACATACACATATACATAGATATATATATATGTTTGTTTGTATCTATAGACAGTACTATTTAATTTCACTTATATATAGAATAATTATATGCATGCTTATAGTGGTGAAATTTTAAATAATTTTTCTTTTCCATTTTGCATTATTCTGTACTACTTAATGTATTCTTAATATCTATTAATAATTTCTAAATTTACTAAAAATAATTTTTTCTAATTTTAAATTGTGTAATAGACTAGATAGTGGAGTTATAGATTTGCTACTTTACTGCAGTTGGTTGTTTCTTTCTGTAGTTGTTGCATTAGCGGAGTGTGTTTGCTGAAGAGCAGCCTATAACCGTCCTGTTTGTTTTTAACCATAGCCCCTTTTGAACATTTAAATGTACCCGGTTCACTCACGTATAAAAGACAGCCAGTCACATGGAAAATAAGTTTTCCTTTGTAATTCCTCATGCCTGTGCCCCCTGACTCTTGATTTCTCAACATGCTGATGTATATGGTTCTAGTCGCATACCTCAGACTACCATTTTGACCATTTTGACATTTTAGACCATTTTGACATGTGATGTAGCTTTCTGCTTCCTTTGTTTTCAGTTTTGCTTATTCCTTTTCTACTACTCTCTCTCCATCTTGGTGAAAAGCTCTACTTTTTGCCATCGGCAGTCTAACCAGACCACTTGAAATACTGAAAATATATTTTAAACACCCTTTTAATAAGTAACAAAAAATAATAAAAACACTTTACTCCTCTATTTTCATTTGGTTGAATCAGTTATGCTATAAAAATACTTATCAAAAGATCTTTAAATGGGTTAAAATAGCATATGTTGTTGAATAAATGATGATTTCTATGACTTCTGATAACGGTTTACTATATAACTGGTCTCTGATGCTAATTTCAGCAGTACAAATAAGCTCTTAAAATAGATCTTACACAGCCATTTTGTATATCAGATTGGAAAGAAGAGAACATTTTGGAATATTTATTACCTGCCTTACCAAAAATTTACCAAGACTTCTAATACAGGGGACACATTCCAACTTTCTGCAATCTCTGGATTAAAATTTAGCAATTAGAGTAGCTATTTGTGAATTTAAAACTGCCTTGTTCCCAAGCTGTGGATGATATTGATGGCAGTTCCCATTTTTTTTTCTTTGAAAAATCAAAGCACCCAGATGTGCTGAAGGTATGAGACCTAGAAAGCTGAAAGAAGACTGAGAATATGAAAGCCTCTTTTTTTTTTAATGTACAAATTCTCTGTGATCAGATGCTACCTAAAATTTTGTTAGAGTTTCCTAGAGTCACAACTCTTATTTTGAAGAAGTATTCTTAAACCTATGATGGTGCTGACACTTCTCTAACCTTACTATCCAAGATCCAGAGGAAAGAAAATTAAGATTCCTTTGGTAACCTCTCTTCTTGCTATTCTTCAAGACCATAGTCTCTCATAAAGTGATACTATGATTGTATGGGATGATTAATAATGATAATATGTCACAGAAATGGCAATGATAATAATTTGCTATGAAAACAAAAGTCACAATGATCTTTCTTTCCAAAGACTTAATTTGCCCCAGCTGAATCATTTTCTCTATATCCTGAAGAAGGAAACTTGAAATGGTATAAAAGGTAAATTACTTGGAACTGCTCATAAGGCAGTGAATAAAAACTGAAGCATCACAAGAAAACCAGACCTTTCCTGTGGCCCTCCTCTCTTCTGTTCACACAGTAGCTTCCATGGCTCTGTCCCTTAACACCTTGCACCAAGATTGCTGTAATTGTCTCCTAACAGACCATTGTTCTTCCAGACTCCCCTGGTTCTAGCTCCTACCAGAAGCTTCTTCAAACTGCTGCATTTAATGATTTCCAATCACTTCCAAACCCCTGGGGATGGCTCCTCCACTCTCCCCACACATTTACCCAGACATATGTCTGTCCAGAGACTCCGAGCTACAGTTTAGCCAGAATAAATTACTATGACCTCATTTGCCTCTGTGCCTTTGCATAATATCTGGAATAGTCTTCTTCCCTCCCCACCTGTATAATTCTAACTAATCCTTTCAGTCTCTACACAAGTCAGGGTTGAATTCAGTCCACCAGGATACAATGCCCATCCTTGAAGAGCCTGTTCCCATGGGAGGATTATGCATGTCCATCCTGCTTAACTCAAATGAAACTTTGTGACTTGCTATGTCTACGGGGATATATGCAGAAGTGGCATGAAGCTAAAGGGTCAATGTGTGTACTTCATTTTCCTTTTCCTGTGCCATAAAACCAAGAATAATGCAGATAAAGGCTGCTCTATCAGCTTGTACATCTGAATGAAGATGATATAGAGCAGACCTACAACTGGCCTGTGATAGACAGGTAGTGCTGAAGTTCCTAAGATTTTATAGTCGTTTGTTATCATAGCATAAACTAACCTGTCATGACTGATGCATAATCTATTTCTACATTGTAATTGCTAGCTTTATTGTTGTTTTTCATTATGTTTCTCTCACTAGCCTTTGAAGTCTTCAAAGAAAGGCACTGCAATTTTCAACTTTTTTTCCCTTTAGCAAATAATAAAATGCATCGTACATACATAAAAGGAAGGAGAGAATTGTTTGCTGATAGAAGAAATGAGAATGAAGATTTGTTGTAAAAATATAAGTCAACTATCCCATACTATCTCTAGGATTCAGATAAAAGCATAAACAATTATACCCTTAAACAATACATCAGCACTTTGATCCTTTGCAACTAGTTTATTTAGACTGGACACAATCTAGGCAGACAGACATTAAGCACACACATTTGTTTCCATTTCCTCAACAATGACATATTGTGTGCCTAGCTCGTGTTTGGTACATGCTAGGCATGTCAGTACTGCGAAACAATCCTGCCTTCAAAAAGTGGAGGATCCTACAGAGACATATGGCAGTGTATAAAAAAAGCGCTCAAGAATAGGTAAGATTTAATTACATACAAAGAGCAGGGCAAGCATTTTTGGTAGAGGAAGGAGGGGGCATAAATGTGACTCTAGGATCAAGAGAAAGCATGGAGAATGAAGGAGAGCATTACAGTTGATGAATAGAATGTCAGACAATGAGTGGTACGAATGGGACTGGAGGAATAGTAAGGCCAGATCATGACACGCTGACATGCTACATTAGGCAGTTTAAACTTTATCACAAAGCGTCTGAGGAATGCATTGAAAAATTTTTATTAAAGAAATGACAAGAGCAAATTTGTGTTATAGAAGTTGCAGTCTACAAGCATGTGGAGAATAGATGGGGGTGGCAAGGGTGGTGAAACTAAAGACATGGCCAAAGATTTTTAAATGGTGGCCTTGTGTAAAAAAGATGAGCTGGGGCCAGTGTGTTTTCTTCCTCATGAATTTGGGAAATTAAAATAATGTATCAACTACGGTGCAAGCTAATGATGGAAGGTGGTGATGGCAACCAAACTCATGAGCAGACAGACTTGATGATTAGAAACAAATACACATCTTCTGGAGTAAGGAGAAACTGACAATGAATGATTCATGTTAATCATGGAGCATTAGAGTGGAAAATATGCAAACCTGGTGGTTAGGTGTCTAAATCTGCTCAGCTCCAGCTTTGGTTCCCACGAGCTCTGCCTCTACCACAGGTTTTCTTTTGGCTTCAAGCAAGATGTCCATCCCCTATATTGCTCCCCATAAAGTTATTCATCCATTTTGGAACTTGAGAGCTTCTGCTCTTTATAAATAGAAGATCTTAACAGGCAGTAGACGGATAGTCACTTGTTGTCAATAATAGCTCACATGAACTTCATATAAGCAATCATACAGAAGGTATGGCCTTTGAGATATAAAGCTTATCGGCGACAGTGAAATGACCTAAAGGAGCAGGCAATTCTTTTGTTGTTGTTGTTACATGTTCCAAAACAAATATATACTTCAGCCATTGGGAAATTAATCAATATGTCCCTGTATTTCAGTATAGGGGAGTAATTCAAATTGCACAGCTTGTAAAAAGCACCTTGGGATATTTTCAGATCAAAGATGTTATCTGAATATAAAAGGCTATTTTCCACTCCTTGGTATTATATATTTCTCTTTTAATAAGTTTACCCGCTTCAGGGCAATAACGTTTTGTTACATGTTGCAAAGTGTTTTGATGTGTATCAAGATTCCTGTTCAACATTTTATCTTATTTGAGATCCCATTGCACACAGCTTTTTTTTGGGCCTGGGGGAAAAGGGATCTTGGGTGACAGATGACAAATTGAAATATTGGACAATCTTCTTGCAGTTTTTGGTCCCACTGGGATCTGATGTCAGTAAGATTGTGATGATCCAATTCATGGCACAGTGAGCCACATCAGCAGAACAGCCTCAGGTCATCTGGGAAGTGTAGTTGCAAGTCAGTGATACATTAGAAATATTTTTTTTTCCCCGCTTACTGTGATAACATGGGATGAAGGATTTGATGAAGGCATGAAGGGTAAAAGGAAGGGATCTTTTCTGCAAAGCTTCATGATCTAGGTCAGGCTGTGGGCAGTCACAGTGGTTGTTACTCCCAAAGGACAATGTAGTCCAAAGGTTAAGCACTAGAATAGAAATCAGAGCATCTGTTCACACATTTCGATATAAGAATTTCACCATTGATCTTCAGGTTCTCTATTTTTCAAATAAAACCATAGCCCTGCTTTCATGTTTCAGAAATTCCTATGATTATGACTGAAACAATTAGAGATATTGCTTAGAGTTCAGTGGAAGATATTGTAATAACTATGCAAAGCTCCGAAATAAGAGCTTACCATCTCTTAAGTATATGACAGGATGTGCCAGACATAGACGATGAGATACTAAATTTCAAGTGACTGGCTATTACTTCAAGGGATCACTTGTCACATATATTTTTTTAAAGATTTTGTTTACTTATTTGAGAGAGAGCGAGTGAGCAAGACAGAGCACAAGTGGTGGAGGGAGAGTGAAAAACAGGCTCTCGCTTGAGCAGGGACCCCGAGGCAGGGCTTGATCCCAGGACCCTGGGACCAGGACCTGAGCCAAAGGCAGATGGTTAACCGACTGAACCACCCAGAAGCCCCTTGTCACACATTTCTAAACATGTATCTAAACAGCACAATTCTAAACGGAAATATAAATATAAACACTGAAACTGTATAGCAAATGTTGATTATTCATATGTTCTTAAGAGAACATATATATGTATATATATAATATGTTATATTATATATACTAATTTATACAATATATTAACTAATATGTTACATTATCACAATATATTATATATAAACATATATGTTATATTAGTATATTATATTACATATAATATGTATATTAATGTATTCTATATAATATGTGATTATATATTAGTTAATATATTATCTAATATATATTAGGTAATCACAAAATTGAAAAATAGGCTATTTTAATTTGTATTAATTTATTGATTTTAATGGATCATTTCATTATAACTTAATGCAAAGAATAATAAAATTCCAGTAGCAAATTGGTAAATTTTGGAAAATATTTGTGGACCCAGTTAGACTGTCCTAACAAGTACTTTTTTTTTTTAATTTGTTTATTTGAGAGAGAGAGAGAGAGGCAGGAGAGTGTGCACATGAGTGGGGGGAGGGGCAGAGGAAGAGAATCTCAAGTGACTCCCCACTGAGCTGGGAGCTGACCTGGGGCTGGATCCAGGCAGGGCCTAATCCCACAATTGGGAGCTCCTCACCTGAGCTGAAACCAGGAGTCAGAGGCACAACGGACTGAGCCAACTCAGGCATCACCTAAAGAGTACTTGTAACGAACACTGCTAATATTCGATTTGATGGCCTTCATCTGACTGACATAACACTACAGAGTAACAATTCTTTTAACATGTTTGGAAATAAATCTTGCTGATCTTGCTGGGAGCCAGTCAGTCTTTTCAGATATGTCTATTTACTTTTTAATCATTTTATTGTCTGCTAATTTTAACTTTCTCTCCAGGTTTGGGGAAGCACTCTACCTTTCACTCTGCATATTACCAAAAGGTACACTGGGCAAAAGGATTGTGAGCATTCTCTGTACATCCATGGAGATGGTATAATCTCTCTCTCCCAAACTCGGGTACGGTTACTGCAAGCTCTGTTGCTTTTCTGTGCCTCAAATGGAATAGCATTTAAACAACCAGGAAGAGAAATTATCCAAATTTGCCTTAAAACTAGAATGTCAAGTCTGTTTGTTTAGAATCTGTGCTGTGCAGTAGGGTGGTTTATTCTAGAATCTATGTTGTCTATTTTTTTAAGTTTTTATTATAATTCTAGTTAGTTAACATACAGTGTAATATTAGTTTCAGGTATACAATTAAGAGATTCAAAACCTCCATACCTCACCAGGTACTACTCATCACAAGTGCACTTGTCAATCCCCATCATCACCTATTTAACCCATCCCTCCACCTGGTAAACATCCGCTTGTTCTCTACAGTTAAAAGTCTGTTTCTTGGTTTGCCTCTCTCTGCCCGCTCTCCCCTTGTTTGTTCTGTTTCTTAAATTTCACATATGAGTGAAATCTTATGGTATTTGTCTTTCTCTGACTCACTTGTTACGCTTAGCATTATACACTCTAGCTCCATCCATGTCATTGCAAATGGCAAGATTCATCACTAGTCAATGTGGCTAGTGAGCACTTGAAAAGAGTGCAGCCAAGGAAAAACTGAATTTTAAAATTTTGGTTACTTTAAATTTTAATACTGAAACAGTGTGAGACATTTTCCTGCTAAACACAACTTTAGTGTTTTCACAGAGTACATCTCACTTTAAATATGCATGGTGCAAGATACGTTACATTGTAGTGCATGTTTGGGACATATATGTCGTTTCCAGCTTGCACAATTAAATGTAGGAAAATATATAAATTTTAAACAGAGATATAATCCTGATTCAAAAATCAAATGGTGCTGTTATCAGAAAAGTGGGGAGAGGGGCGCCTGGGTGGCACAGCGGTTAAGCGTCTGCCTTGGGCTCAGGGCGTGATCCCGGCGTTATGGAATCGAGCCCCACATCAGGCTCCTCCGCTATGAGCCTCCTTCTTCCTCTCCCACTCCCCCTGCTTGTGTTCCCTCTCTCACTGGCTGTCTCTATCTCTGTCGAATAAATAAATAAAATCTTAAAAAAAAGAAAAGAAAAAAAAGAAAAGAAAAGAAAAGAAAAGAAAAGAAAAGAAAAAAAAAGAAAAGAAAGGAAAAGTGGGGAGAGAGAATATGCTTTGTACATTTCATGATTAAAGACAATTGTACTCTGGTACAGCAGAACGGAATAGAAAAGTTGTGTGTTGTATAAAACAAATATGTTAAGGCTGACAAAAGGGACAATATTAAGAGATATTTTCAGTAAATAGATAGATAATGGATTTGACAAAGATTTTCCTCTCACCAGTCAAAAAACTATTAATAAGACTAGTTTAGAATCAAAGTTAATTTTAACAACAGAAATTTCTCTGACATTGGCGATAGCAGGTATGTTCTAAGGCAAGGGAAACAAAAACAAAAATAAACTATCAGGACTACAACAAAATATAAAGCTTTAGCATGATGATAGAAATCATCAACGAAACAAAAGGCAAATTACTGAATGGGAGAAGATATTTGCAAGTGATATATCCATTGAAAGGTTGATATCCAAAATATACAAAGAACCTATACAGCTCAACACCAAAAAAAAAAAAAAAAAAAAAAAAGAAGATCTGATTAAAAAGTAGGAAGAGGACTTGAAGAGATATTTTTCCAAAGAAGAGATACAGATGGCCAGCAGACACATGAGAAGATGTTCAACATCACTCATCACCAGGGAGCTGCAAATCAAATCCAGAATGAGAGATCACCTTATGGCTGTCAGAATGGCTAAAATAAAGAAGAAATAACAAGTGTTAACAAGGATGTGAAGAAAAAGGAATGTTCGCGCACTGTTGGTGGGAATGTAAATTGGTTCAGCCACTGAGGAAAACAGTATGAAGTTTCCTTAAAAAATGTACTTATTTTATTTGAAAAATCAAAATGGTGTATAATAATTGGCATGTTGTATTGATAAAGTGTTTCTATGACAAGAAGTGGATTAGAAGCATCAATAAAACTACAAATATTACATATAATACAGTATGAAAAATTTAAGCTCCGTATTTTGGGTAGCAGATAAATTACAGCAAACATGCCAAAGTTTTAACATTTTTATTCATATAAAGGCAGCCTGAAATACAATTCTTTCTTTATTTTTTAAATTTACTTATTTATTTTAGAGAGAAAAAGAGTGAGTGCAAGTCAGGGGAGAGGTAGAGGGAGAGAAAGAATCTCAAGCAGGCCCCCTCTGACATGGGGCTCAATCCCAGGACCCTGAGATCATGACCTGAGCCTAAATTAAGTCAGACACTTAACCAACTGAGGGCCACTGAAATACAATTCTTTTTAAGATTTCTGAATGGTCCATATTATTTGAGTGTTGGATAATATTTTCCAATTTTATATTGATAAAAGTAAGGTATAAATAGAGTAAATAAATCAAGGTTCCCATAGCCATCAGGAGGAAATTAAGAAACATATTGATAGCCATACCTGCATTGTCACAGAACATCAAATTATGCTTGTTTGCAGAGATTCGTGTTTTCCATTTCAAAATGATAACCTGCCTTCTAACCCCTTAATTAATGTGGAATTTGGAATTTTAGCAAAAGATCAAATTAATTATTTTTTTAGTTGTTTAATTTATACATTTTTTTCCCCTGGTGAGTCTGTGGGTTCATTCATTAATTCAAAATTATTTGGAAATCTGTTTTTTAATGTATTCTTCAAATTTCTTCCCACTCCAAATTTAGTAACATCATGCTGGAAGCTTGAAATTGGTCATAATCGGAGTATTCATGCCATGTTAATGGCAGAAGCTACAAATTGCCTTTTTCTTTTTCTTCACTGATAGCTTGTTGTAAATTACTTATCAGCACTGCCCAGTGAAGGTATCAGCTTTTCCAGAGTACTACTTTGTACAACACTCTAAGAAAGACTATTAATCCCCATCTTGAAAATTAAATAGGCTCAGTGGGCTTTAGTACTTGAAGAATAACATGCACAAATCCAGAAGACTAATAAAAGGCTCACTACTAGTCTCTTATTCTTACATCGGTCCATGGAAATCAAAGGACTGAAATAATCTTTATGTATCTTTTAAGAGTTACTCAGACACAAATGCCCTTCTCTATCGACAGGAGCACTAGGAGATTGTCCGCCCATCTATTCCATATCTCTATGCTGAGTCTCACTCCCGCCCTAATTTCTAGTTAATTCCTAGATCTTCATGCTTCCTGATTCAGCTCAAGAGTCCTGACTGAATTGAAGACTCTCTTGGCTTCCGTAGAACCCCAACCTTACCTCTACCATGGCATTTACTGGATGTTTATCCTATGAAAGAGAATAATGATGTTTATTTTTCTACCTTTCCCACAAGACAATATGAACCTGGACAGCCAAAATATGTCATTTCTGATTTCATATTCCCAACGAATAGTATATTGTATGGCACAAGTCGAGCACTAATAAATGCTTGTTGTAGTATTAAGCTGCCTGGTAAAGCTCTGGATTTGGGCAGTTTGCTTAAAGAAGCCCTTCTTCATATTATCTTCAGGCTCTCTGTAAATTTTAATGACTGCCTCTATTCCCAGATTTTACTGGAAGTAATCTCAGTGTGATTCTTTTAGCCAGTTTTCATCCATGTAAATGATAAAATGCCAAGAGTGACATATTCAGCTCATCACCTGGCCATTTGGTACAGAGTTTAAGACTGATCTTTTTCTTTTTGAGGAGAATGTATCTCTAAATACCTTCATATGAGAACTAAAAACATATGGTCAATTACAAAATTGGCATATTTTATGTTTCTGACAAAAATATAAACATTCAATCAATAGTACAATCAGCATGCAAGATTAGTCTTTTCAGAATTAATTGTATAAAATATAAAATAATGAGAATCTGTCCATTAGAGGCATAATATATATATATATATATATATATATATATATATATATATTCAGGCTGAATATAAACTTGTCTCAGTGAGGAGGGTTTTAGGTTTTTGTGATCAGCTCTATCACTGCATATGGATGCATTTTAAAATTTGATTATTCTCTTTCATAGGATAAGTGAATATGCATTATACCCATAGGAGAAGTCATTGCTTAATTATGTGAGAGCTTCTAGACAAAGATCATGCTGATCGCTAAGGCTTTTCACCTGCTTTGTAGTGAGAAGTGACAAATTAATGAAGATCTTCTTATGAGATGTTTCTACTGAGCACTCTATACACTAGGCAAGTGAATTTCTTTGTGTTACTTTCACGTACAGTTAAATATAATTCCCAAATTACACAGATAATGGAAAGAAGGACTCTATGGCTGCAAAGGGCAGACTTGACTTGCTCTGAGAAACTTGCCTTTGGAGAAGGTGTGTGTGTATGTGTCTGTGCGGGTAAGACAGAAGAGGGAAAAAGGTTGTCTAGAACAGAATGTTGCAGATAGTACTGGAATAAGAACCAAAAGTCCAAAACGTAATCAAAGATTCACCACAACTTGTCTGCTTCTCTGCAAACTGCAAGGTCCACGATGATTTCCAAATTTGGAAAGCACTTTGAAATTGAAGTGTTCTGACAGAGTTACACAGATCACGCCCTGCCCGCTCATGTTCACGCATTGGTTATCATCAGACCACAGGACCTGGGCTCCAGGATCAGTGCTCTCTGCCCACATCCACTTCCCCAGCTGTTCATTTCAATGTCTTTATGTGTTTCCTTCTTTCTTTCTTCCCGTTTACTTGCCTTTCTTTCAAAAATATTTATTTAATACCTATTATGACCAAGTCTTTCACTATGTAGATTAATTAAAAAGATAAATCAGATCTAATGAAGTAAAGAACAGGAGAGAGAAAACTTCTTGGTGAAGACCCAGCATGTGCAGAGTATGAAGTACAAGAAAGCATAACGTGTTCAAGGACATGAAAAAGTTGAGTTGAGACTGGCTTAGAGAATAAAGGACACATCAGTATAAATTAAGGTTGGAAAGGGAAGCAGAACTCACTCTTTAATTTCTCATACACTGTGTTAGAGATGTATGTAGCTTTATAGAATATATATATATGTACACACACATATACACATATGTAAATATATATATTTGTAATATATATGCAAATATATGTTTGTAAATATATATTTGTCTATATATGTAAATATGTATATCTATTACATATATGTGTATATAAAATTGCAGACTACATTGAAGATATGCATATATAATTTATTAGCACTGGGAAGACAATAAAGATTTAAGATTTTCCAAGAAAAGATTTCCAAAAGGAAACATTTACATTTTTAAAAAGACCACACTCACTATGGTTTGGAGAAAGATTGAGTACATGTGTGGAAACCAAAAAGGAACTATTTGTAACCACTTACAGGAGAAATGACAGCAGCTTGGATTAATATGGCAATGTTAAAGATGGAAATAAACTGATGTATTGGATTTAAGAAATGTAATTAATAAGAAATACGTATAGGGAATGGGAGTTAAGATACCAAATTGTGATCATTTATTTAGAGTAATATTGCATTTTTCCCCTAAGCTATAGAAAGATCTAATAAAAGAAGTTAAGGCAGGATTATTATATTAGATGATTTAGCATTAGAATCCCTAAATGTGACAGGAAAAAAGGAAAGTGTTCCATTATTTTTAAAAAAATGGAAATGTTGTGGAGAAGAGGTTGGCAAACATTGATGGCAAAAATGTATTTAAGCTTGTTGTTTATAAAATAATGATATTTGATTTTTACCTGATAAAATTGTATTTTTGTCTATTATAATAAGTAAAAATTCAACCTAGAAAGAATGTCATAAAGATGTATTTAAAGACTTATTTGAGCACATATATATGTGTGCTTTCTAAAGTATAATCTGTAATGTGGCTTTGGTGAGGGTCAAGCAAATCACTGTTCATTCTTCTTTAGAGGAAGAAATGCTTTGATTTGTGAATTGATAGCCTCTGCATTAATTTCAACAATGCGGGATGGACCACAGACAATTTTATTAGGATAGGAGGCTTTTATTTAAGAGTGGAGAAGAATAGATTACATAGAATAGTACATTGCATGTCTGTGTCAAGATTTCCACATCGTCATAGAATTTAAGTGCACCAATCAAATTTGCCTCACATTTTTTTTTTTAATGTATCAGACAGGTTTATCACAAGCATAGCTATGAAAGAACTAAACAAAGGCAGAATTGGGATCTTTTCCCCCTTACCTAACAACTGAGAAATAAAAAGAAAGAGGCAGAAAGAAGAGGGTGAGACTTATTGTTTGGTACTTGGCCTTTTTGTCATTGATTAGCAAAGAAAAATTAACAACCCCAACAGCAAGGGATCTAGCAAGAACAATCGTCTTTGAATTCAGAGGCAAAAATTACCTATGGTGCTTCATTAAAATTACTTTTTAATCCCTCCCTCTGCTTGACTTACTTCACTTAGCATAATCCCCTCCAGTTCCATCCATGTCAGTGCAAATGGTGGGTATTCATCTTTTCTGACGGCTAAGCAATATTTCATTGTATATATGAACCACATCTTCTTTATCCATTCATTTGTTGAAGGGCATCTCAGCTCCTTCCACAGTTTGGCTATTGTGGACATTGTGGCTATGGACATTGAGGCGCGTGTGCTCCTTCTTTTCACTACATCTGTATCTTTGGGGTAAATACCTAGTAGTGCAATTGCTGGGTCATAGGGTAGCTCTATTTTTAACATCTTGAGGAACCTCCATACTGTTTTCCAGAGTAGTTGTACCAGCTTGCATTCCCACCAACAGTGTAAGAGGGTTCCCTTTTCTCCACATCCTTGCCAACATTTGTTGTTTCCTGTTTTGTTAATTTTTGCTGTTCTAACTGGTGTAAGGTGGTTTTGATTTGTATTTCCCTGATGGCTAATGATGTTGAACATTTTTCATGTGTCTGTTGGCCATTTGTATGTCTTCTTTGGAGAAATGTCTGTTCATGCTTTCTGCCCATTTCTGGATTGGATTAGTTGGTTTTTGAGTGCTGAGTTTGAGAACTTCTTTACTAACCATGAGAGACTATAGACTCTGGGAAACAATCTGAGGGTTTCAGCGGGGAGGGGGGTGGGCGGATGGAGTAGCCAGGGGGTGGGTAATAAGGAGGGCAGGTGTTGTGATGAGCACTGGGTGTTACAGGAAATTAATGAATCATTGAACACTACATCAAAAACTAATGATGTACTATACAGTGGCTAACTGAACATAATAAAAAAATAAAAAATAAAAAAATTTAAAAATTACTTTTTAATTCACTTAAGTGATTCTATTCCTGAAACAGAAGCTTTGACAACCAGAAATACATGATAGATATCAGAATCTCCTCTGAAGTTGGAGCCCAATGCCTGACACTAATGCTGTCCTGTGGGGGTACATTTCCCACTTCTTGTACTCTTGATCTCTTGTCAGACCAGGTGGCTGTCACTTACTACTGCAAATAATTCAGTCTAGGGACTTACTTCAGTCTTCCTCTGGTGCTTCAACTAGGGAACTATTTTGCCTAACAGTATTCTGTCCTTCTTAGTGATTTTGTATATTTGACCTAAAATTTGAACTCCATACACATATGTTAGCACTTAAATATGCGTATTTAAGTAGGAAGTGTGCTTACTACTAAGTGGTATGGCTGGTTAGAGGGAGAGATTACCAGTAAGTGCGTTTTATATCCCCAAATTACCCCTCAACACATTACCCCATTCCCCGTTAACAGGATACCAAAAAAAATATGTTACAAATAGGATCAATGCTTTCACCATCAAGACTGTGACTACTTGGATCTTTTTTCTTTTCTAAGCCCTTGAGACTGCAGTCCTTTCTGTAGCATGGCACTTAGCCAATTTTACAGCCTTTGTGCCATTACACCATGACTGCAACCTTCTCAGTCTTACAAAACTCCCTGGGGAAGATAACATCCTTACTAAAATGGACTATCACTTGCTGAATCAACTGTCTGCTTTTCTGGGCATTTGCTGTTTATACATAAGACATGTCATCTTTCTTTGAATATATGAGGTGTGTAATTGGCAGCAGATTTTTATTACCAGCCATTTGATTCATTTTTTTGTTAACTTTAGATTTACATATATTGTTTCTCAAGGCTGACTGGGAGGAGCGTGAATGACAAATGAATGACTTGACATTCATTATGGGAGAGATCTGCTTCTGTTTGGGCAATCTTGAAGAGATACAATGTAGATTACCTAAAGTTTGAAAATAAATCTTACTTTATACATATATACATATATATAAATATAAAAATAAAATGCTGATTATATAGTAATTCATATATATTCTAACAAAATTTATTTCCATTCTTACTAGACTCAGTTAAATAAATCATAACCTTTTATGGTTGTAATCTGGTAAGACAACACAGTTATCTTTCCAAGCAAAATAAGGACTGGTTTAAGCATTTGACTACCTTGGAAAAATATTCAATGTAATTTTGGCCAGACACAGAGCACAGTGACTAGGTTAAATTATAATTCTTTTTATCTACATGGTATCCATAATCAATTATATTTTTCTGGCTATCTGTATATATTTATACATGTACATAATTTGTGTACTTAAATAATAACAGAAGCAAATTGGACTAAGTTTCATAGAGTCATTGTGCATGTCTTCTGTGTCTTTAAAACTTAGTTTTTAGTGGCACGTGCATGAGTGTGTGTGTGTGTGTGTGTGGGTATACATATGTGTGAATTTAAGAGTGAGGACAGAGGAAGGAGAGAAAGAGATTAGGATAGTAAACATTGATGAGTAGAGAATAAAAATGTATACACTGTGAAACTCTAATGGAGAGAGAAGAATACAAATCACCAATTATTGTACCTTTACTATGTGTGAAAATTTTTACGTCCATATATGCTGTCTTATTTGACCTCATCACAACCTATGACTAATTCCACATTTTACACATTTTTGAGCAAACTGAGGCTCACAGACTATCTTTCTAGGCCATGGAATGAATATTGAGGTAGGATTTAAATCCATTTTTGCCTGTCTGCCTGAATCCATACCCATTAGATGTATGCTATACCATATTACCGGTTTTAAGGAAATGAGGCAAGCTACATTTTATTATCTTGGACTGATACCTCAAAATTCAAAAAATTATTTGTTGATAATAATATAGATTTCATTTCAGATTAGTCCAAACAGAAAAGGAAAGAAAATCTATTTTTTCAAGTTTCTTCAGGGGAAAAAATAAAACTATGTCATAAGAAAAAGTATAGACTGTAGGCTATTTGGATCAGCAATTAATTTCCAGAAATTTTCTCTTCGTTTTTTTTAAATTATGGCTTTTCATTAATAAAACAATGAATTTAACACAATTAGGAAAAACAAATTTGAAATGACAGCTTGTTTCTACCATGAAAATCAGAACACAAATGGAATCAAAGAGAAGTGTAAAGATTAAGGTGCTTTTAGAATATTTCAGGTTTCCAAATAATAACTAATCTGCTTTGCAAAAATTTAGGATGTATATTTATTCTGAAAAAGAATATACTTTTCCAGAATTCCAAAGAGAGGTAAGAACAAAAGATGTCCTTAAATTTAGGGTTCTAACAATTTCTTCTTTTTATTGAGCAGAACTAAAATGTTGAAATATTTGTTCCTTTTATAAATGTGAAAACATTTGAGTGCATTTAATATTTTAAAGCATATTTCTATTGTTTGTACAAGAATGTAATCATTCAGTCTAGGGTAATAAAAAGCAAACAAGACTACAGCCTTGAGGGCAATAACTCTGAAGAATATTACAAATTTAATTTAAAATAATGGTGCTATATTTCTTATTGACATTATTTTATAAGCATTCAATGTGAGTGATCCTTCTTTCAAGTCCTTTGCTAGATATTGACCTTCCATTTTGTTTGTGTGCTTAAAACCTTGCTACCAAAGAAGATGGCTGAGTTTGCCATGAATTCACTAGGATATGAGGAAAATTGGCACTGAAAATCACTAGTGTATTTTGTAAAAAATGAAGAAACCTACTAACCCATCAGTGACTTATGCTTTCCAAACTAATATGTCTTTGAAGCATATAAAAAACACATTGAGATGTTTGAACGCTATGTCCGTAAAAGACATAACTATTTAGTTTAACACTTTTGCAAAGTTCTCTGGAATTGAAGAACCAAGGAGATTTTTATCTCTGTGAGTCATTCTAAAAACCACTTACGAGTCAGATAGCATAAATCTAGAAGAGCAACCCCAGGTTGAAACAGTCGAAATACTAAAAAATCTGCAAAGACCAGAGAGTCAGAGGTAGGATTGAGGTCAGCTTTACAGATTTGTCTTTGCAGCTGAGTCCAGAGAAAGTGGTATTGCAAATGGACAAGTAACTGGGAAGGAAGTAAGAGGGGGTAGGACAGTGGATGGGATCCCTGGGAAGAGCCCCAGACAAGCGAGGGAGTTGGGTTTTTTCCTCCCTAAAATGGGAGGGGATGAGATTGTGGATAAGAACATACTTTTATTTCAAATAAAAAATGGGTAAGAACTGCAGATCTTTAACCACATTCTATGAAAGTTTGAAGTTCCTGACATTGAAGAAACTACCCTACTAAATGACTATTCTCTAACCTCTTTTCTTTCTATACTCGACTTTTCCCTTGCTTGGTTTTAGGTTTTGGGGTTTGTTGGTGGGGTTTCTTTTCCTTTCCTTCCTTTCCTTTCCTTTCCTTTCCTTTCCTTTCCTTTCCTTTCCTTTCCTTTCCTTCCCTTCCCTTCCCTTCCCTTCCCTTCCCTTCCCTTCCCTTTCCTTTTTTTTCTCTTCTAGTCTCTTCTTTCTCTTCTCTTCTCTTCTCTCCTTTCTTATTTTTATGAATCAAGGAATTACCTGAGAAATTATAGTCTACTATATATCTCAGGCCTGAGGAATCAAAGAATGATTTTGTGTTACTCCATTACTTCCCACCACCATATTTGTGCACAATCTCAGAGATATTCTGAACCAAGATTTGTGGTAAATAGGGCATCTTGCTGAGTTGTACTTGTTGAATTTGGAGGATGGGAGTGCTCTCAAATGTCAGTACCCAGTCTCAAATTGGAGAGAGGCAAACTTCTTCTTCACAGAATCAGAAAACTTAACTGTTCGGGGGAAATGTTTTATTTCTTTTTAATTTTCCAGCTCAAATTTCTAGACACATATCCCTACTTCAACCTAATATGTTTTTTTAGAAGATTTATTTATTTATTTATTTATTTATTTATTTATTTATTTGGAGGTGGGGGAAGAGGGAGAGGGAGAGACAATCTTAAGCAGACTCCACGCTGAGCATGGAGCCCCATGCTGGGCTCCTTGTGGGGCTCAATCTCACCACCCTGATATCACCAATTGGGTGAAAACCAAGAGTCAGATGCTTATCCAACTGCACCACCCAGGCACCCCTACCCTAATGTTTTTTCTTCTTTTTTTTTAGCCCCGTAGCCCTTCTATTTTAGCCCCAAGGCTGTAGACAGAAAAAAAAAAAGATTTTGCTTTCAATTTGGTTTTTTTTTTTTTTTTTACTTTAATCCCAGTATAGTTAACATACAGTGTTATATTAGTTTCAGGTATACAATATACTTATTCAATGATTCTATTTATTGCTCAGTGCTCATCAAGATAAATATACTCTTAATCCTCATCACCTATTTCATCCATCCCCCTCTGCTAACCATCTGTTTGTTCTTTATCGTTAAGAGTGTGTTCATTTGCTTTTCTCCTTTTTTCCGTGTTCATTTGTTTTGTTTCTTAAATTCCACATATAAGTTAAATTGTATGGTATCTATTTTTCTCTGAATTATTTCATTTAGCGTTATACACTCTAGCTCCATGGCACTTCAGTTATGTTTTGCTCCTTTTATCATGTGGTTATGTATGAATTCTTTTTTCTATGCTAGCCTTCCAAAGAAAACATCTAACATGAAACTCTTAATTTTGATTTCTTAATCATTTGTTACACCGAACTCCTTCTTTTAACATGAAATTCTTATCCTACCCTAAACAAACTTGAAGGGAGTCTGTAAATTCCTTGCCATAGTACACAAAATCCCACTTGGTGTTTATATAATGGATATGAATCAATTCACTTGGTTTCAGGTAATGGCACACCTATTTTTTTTAATCCAATTAAATATGAAATTACTTCTAACTGCCTGATTGATAGAACATCTAATTTCATATATTTAGTGGTTCCTTTTCATATATAAAAGTTAAGTTGTAGAGACCACAATCTTTAGAAACGGATTCCTTTCAGGATATTAACATTTTATAGAATGCTTGAGAGGGCAACAGGTACAGAGTCCAGGATGAATTTTCAGTTTGACTCCCTGGGTGGACCACCAAAGGAGTTACTGACTCTAAATTGAGAAACTGCCACTCCAGTTGCTTGTTTTAGGACGACACCCTACTGCCTCTCAGGAATTCTACTCATTCAGGAAGCTTCTGCCAGTGCTTCCAGTTGTAAAACCCTTATCTTGCACATCAAAAAAAATGGGTGCCCACAATAGGCCCCTGCTAATAATGCAGTAAAATGATCAAATGCCTGTAGATAGAGTTGGACTTGCACGATGAGCAGCAGAAGCTTTGGGAGCACTGCTTCTGTCTCAGTTTCTACCTCCACATCTTACATGACTACATCTGATTGGCTAAGAATAGGAACTTCATTCTGAGCTCCATGTGGAATTAACATTCCAGGGTTGTGTATAGGAAGGTACACTCAGAGGAGCCTGGTATATATGCTGAACTTCAAATCACCATATCCATCATATTCTCCTCCTCTTTCTTACGGTTCAAGAATCTTGCAGATGATGGCAATCATAAAAAATTGTCGAAGACCTCTAATCAGTTTTGTATAGTCCCTGATGGAATATTCATTTCCAAGTCTGTGTGGACAGCGCTATTATGTCATGTTTTAGAGAGTCACTCACTCTAATGGGCTTTACTTTCAGGTCCCTAGTGTTTGTGCAATTGCCCTCATCAGTAGATCTGGCTTCTCAGGATTTGGTCACCAGTACGTGCGGACTACTCAATCATCTACCAGGGCTCTGGGACCCTCTTTCCATGAGTTTTTATTGAACTATTGATTCAAAATGTAAAAGCTTCCTCTCCTTTCCACTCTAAGACAATTTAAGTTAATCTTCTTTTGAAGACTGAAACTATTAGCAGCCCCAAATTCAGAAAACCAAAATATTCCTCTCAAGTGAAAGAAAAAAAAAACCTTACAATTTAATTTATACTGCTTCTTTTCTGATAATGAAGTGAAAAGACAAGATAATAATCAATTTTGCAATGACTCATACTGTTAGAGTTCCGTGTGCATCTTGAGGGGGAGCAGGTGGGAAATGGCCATGGCTTTCTTTGGATTATTGAATGGAGTCTGTGAATGTCAGATATTAAACCCAGTGCTCTAGATGACCCAGTTCATATCTGTGAATGTTCTTTATGTTTCTTTCTCTGTCTTTAGGTTCTGCCAAAGACATCTCACACACGACCGGCACTCCTTGTATTATATAGCCTCTATCATTCATTCCAGACTTAATTTTACAAACTCCCTTTTATCCTTTGGCCTATTGGTGTTGCCTGTTGCAAAAGATTCATTTAGGGTTCAATCTTCTATGTGCCCATAAACTTCAAATTTCTGATTTCTAATTTCCTCAACTTCCTTTTCTGGAGCTCAGATTCTAGATCTCCCACCCAGCCGCAGATCCTGAAAGCCTGGACATGGGCTACATTCATCTTCTCATTGCTACTGTCAATAGTTTTTTGCTTGCTTGAGTGGGAGAAAAAAAATGTAAACTGCTACTAAATATATTATGTATATGAGACTGCAGCACTTAAAGTTAATATCTATCAAATATGAATACTAGATTCATTATATGAAATTGATTCAACTTTATTTTGCATTTACATATGATAATATGTTTAAAACTTAGCTTAAAATTATCATTGTACTACATTGCTAACATATGATTTTGACATTAAAAAATCCATTTGAAGTATTTAAGGAATAGGGGATCTTGCCATAGTAGCTGTGAGACTGAATGGTAAGGAGAAACATGTCTAAGAGAGATCCCCTGCAGATGGGCCTTTCAGAAAGAAGTTCTTCTCCTGTAATGCTCCCATAAACCAGCTATGGTGGAGTGCTTAAAGCATTCAATAGTAACCAAACATAAGGTGTGGAATTCACCCCCTGATCATGTTAGGGGAGGATTTCATCCTTTTCCAACCATGGAGGCTGATGTGGCAAATCCTGACAGTAGCTTGCAATGCAATGTGCTGCAACTGCAAAGCTTGCATCCAGATCCTCTAATAACTGCAGGTGAAGGTCTAGCAGCTCCCATTCACTGTGAGCGCTGATCTGGCGTGTTCTGCGACGCCATAGTGTTATAATATCCTGGACCTTCATCTCACCATAAGTTGGAACAGTATATTTCCAGGCATAAGATTTCTGCTTCTACTGTATCTCTAATAATAAAAAATAATTTGGGGTTGATGACCAAAGGTCTGAAATTATATGTTTTTAACTTATTAGAGGAGCTCTGTTTCCTCCCAAATCTATTAACTGATTGGGATACATTTTTTTTTTCTGTTTGAATCAAAATTATTTATTGTCACATACTTAAATTTCTCTTTTTTTCAGCATTTGAAATGATATAAATAACTTGAATTTGAATAGAATAAAAGTAAAAGAATAAGTAATACAGAGCAGGAAACCTTCCCATATATACTTGTTTACATGCCTGCTGTTGTCTTAAATCATGATTATCCTCAATGTTTTACATACCTAAAGTTCTTTCTCCTTTCCTCTGAGATTTCATACCCAGTGGATATATACACTATAAAATTCAAGGAGGCATCTTACTATATATTGGGTGAATTTTCCGTCTACATTATCAACTGGACTTTGTTTGCAGAAAGATTGTGTCTCTCATTGGAAGGTAGAGACAAGGGTTTAGTTTAACATGAAAGATTTGAAAAAGAAAGAAAATGTTTGGCATTGTGTTATTTGGAGTAGAGATTTGATGTTCTTGAGAACATTATTTTATTAAATGTTCTTATGTTAATTGACATTAGGCAGATACTATTGGGTAAGTTGATTTCAAATTGTTCAGCAGGAGGGGGAATTCTATTAAAAGAGATTTTAGTGAGCAAGTGGGAACTTCGTATGCTTTGCTCACTTTCTTCTGCCTAGCAGAACCAAGTTGAATTGAATCGGGATCTGATGGTGTTGCTTGTTTATTGTGCCCTCACGGGGGCACCTTTGAACATTTGCCACTTTAAAAAAGAAAGCTGTCAATCCATCTTGATTCGTAGGTCTCCTTGGGAAATGAACGTTTCTTTGTGGTTGAAAGGCTCAAAAAACATACAACACAAATGGCTGCTATCTGAACTACACATCTTTCCTTCCCTTCAGGTTATTATCTGTAGTAATATTTATTACAACTACATGCTTTCTGTCAGTTGATATTTTGCCATTATTGGCTTAAGCTGATAGAAATCTCAGCATTGCTCCTTTTCTTTGCATGCAGAACAACTGGGGATTAAAAGATGTAAACTAGCAGTGTATTAAGTAAACTCTCCTTCGAGCAATGAAGAAGGATTTTGAATATGCTGAATTTGGAGCTTTGTTTTTTTGTGTGCTATTACTTTATAAGACATATTTTACATTATTTTAACTTGTGGCAATCATTTATTCATATATTTATATACATGCATAATTTACATGTGCTTATATATGTATAGTTTATATATGCATATATTCATATACATTTAAAAATCAACTTTATTGAAGTGTAATTTACATTTAACAAAATGAACTACATTTAATTGTACATTTGAATGAGATCTGAAAAATTTGTATACCTGTATAACCACAGGAACAACCAATACACAGAATATTTGTATTACCCTCAGATTTCCTGCATGGCTCTCCCGAGTCACCTATCCACACATCTAGCCTCAGATACTACTGGTCTCTCCCACTGAAGATTACTTTGTCTTTTCTACAGTTTCATGTGAAATATATGTATTCTTTGTGTGGGGCAGCTATCTCTCAGCTTAATGGTTTTGAGCTTCATCCATGTTATTACTTGATAAGTAGTCAATTTCTTTTTATTGGTGAGTAGGATTCCAACACTATGTACCACATCTTGTTAAAGGACATTGAGGTTGTTGCCAGTGTTTACCTATTATGTTAAAAAGCTGCTATAAACACTCTTGTGAAAATATATTTACATTTTTCTTGGGGAAATTTCTAGGAATGGGAGCGTTATGTGAAGGGTATGTATAACTTTATAAGAAACTGCCAAACTGTTTCTAAAATGATAGTGCCATTTTATACACACCAGCAATATAAGAGCATCCCAGGTTAGCCCTATTGTATACTTACAGTGAAATATAATATATACATTAAAAAGTATACAAATCATAGGCCTATAGCTCTTTAGACATCTTCCTCAGGCCTAGTCATGACGATACAGTGGCAATCATTATTCTGACTTTGATTGCCTTTGAATAGCTTGGTCCAATTTGAAGTATACATAAATAGAATCACACATTTAGTATGTTTTCATGTCTATCTTATTTTTCTCAGTTCTGTGTTTTTGAGATTCATACAGCCATGTTGCATACTACAGTGGTTTACTTTTTCATTGCTGTGCAATATTCCTTTGTGTAAAGATAATACAGCTCATTTTTATTCTACTATTGATGAAGATTGATTTGGTTTGATTTTCTTTTGCCCAATTTGTAACTATTGCAAATAATGCTATTATATACACCTTGGATCATATCTTTTGGTGCACATATGTGCATTTTTAAATTATTTTAATGGGTATGCAACAAGCAGTGAACATTAGGTTTTAGAATAAGCACTATTTAGTTTTAGTAGCTACCACTAATTTTTCAAAAGAATTGCACTGATTTGTGAAAATCAACCTACTCTATATACTCACCAGCATTTGACGTTATCAATTTTCTTTTTTATAGTTTTGGATATTCTGGTCTATAAGAATTAATTTTATCCAATTGTCTTTATTATATTTTCATTCCTTTAATCATTATTATATATCTTCTTTGTGGAGATACTGCTTAAGTCATTTGCCCATTATTTTATTAAGTTTGCTGTCCTTTTCTTATTGGTATTTGGTAGTTTCTTTCCACATTATAAATGTAGTTCTTTATTGATTGGATGCTTTGGAAATGTTCCTTACCTTTGTCTTCTATTTTAACTCTCAGTGGTTTATTTTGATCAAGAGAAGCTCATAATTTTAATGAAGCAGAATTTATCGATCTCTTATAGCTGGTACTCTTTGAATCTAATTTTAAAAATATGTACCGATGCCAATGTCATGAAGATCTTCTTCAATCTGTTATTCCCAAAACTTTATTGCTTCAACATTTACATTTAGATTTCAAATCCATTTGAAATTGATATTATACATGCCATAAGATTTAAAGGTAAGATTATCATTTGCATGTGGACATCAGTTGATCCAGCACCACTTGTTGATAAGATGATACCATCATGACTCTGTTGCTGCAGTACCCCTTTGTTGTAAAGCAGGTAAAAAATATATAAATATATGCTTAAGACTCTCAAGTATCTTTCACTTATCTGTCTATCCTTGAAATATTGCTATACCATTTACATTGTTATAGATTTATAGCAAGCCATAATATCTGAAATATAAGCCCTGCATGTTGTCCCACTTCTGTAGGATTGCCTTGGCTCTTCTGAACCCTTTACATTTCCATGTAAATTTAAGATAAACTTGTGAATAACCACCAAACACACACACACAGTTTTTATTGAAATTTCATTGAAACTATAGAAATTGGGGATCAATTGAACTTTTAAAATATTGAGCCCAAGAATGATGAATAAGCTAGTCTTCCAATTATTGTTTTATAATTTTGATATTTTGAGTAGAGTTCTTGCTAAAATTGTTAAGTTGAATCATAAATAATTGCTCTGTTTATAAATTTTATTTTCTAACTTTTTGTTACTACCACACATTTAATTTTTTTATGTTGACATTGAATTCAGTAGTCTTGATAAATTTACTTAATTTGTAAATTATTTAATTTCTATGTAAACAATGATGCTGTCTATAAATTTTGTGTGGCCCTTTTATAGACACACACACATGAACACAAATTACATATATATATTCACACACACACACTTTAGTGTCCTTGCTAGGTGTTCTAGTACAATGTTTAATAAAAATAGTGGAAGTAGATAACCTGGCTTCTTTCCAAATTCCACTTTCAGTATTTCACTATTAATCATGAGGTTAACTGCACATTTTTATAGACACTATATACCAGGTTAAGGAATTTTCAATCAATGTCTACTTTCCTCATAGGCGTTATTTTAAATAGATATTAACATCTATCAAGTGCTTTTTCTACATCTATTGTTTTAACCATTTGTTGTATGTCTTTATTATGTTAAATATGTGAATTATAGTAATTGAT
Source organism: Ursus arctos (assembly GCF_023065955.2). NCBI lineage: Eukaryota > Metazoa > Chordata > Mammalia > Carnivora > Ursidae > Ursus > Ursus arctos. The sequence goes on along the minus strand of NW_026622775.1, from coordinate 53,058,113 downwards.
TTCCAAATGTTCAAACAACCAAATCTTCCTGTAATAAACTCAACCTTATTGTGTATATTAATTCTTTTATATTATTGGATGTAATATTATTTGCACTCAGATTTTTGTGTTTAGGTTTGTAAGTTTGACTCATACTTTTCTTTCCTTAGAATGTTCTTGTGAGGTTTTGACATAAAACTAACAGTAACATCACAGTTTTAAATGTTACCCATTTTAACATTCCATAGGAGATTCTTTAAATTTAATGTTATATTTTTTAGAGATTTTATTTATTTATTCATTTAATTGACAGAGAGAATACAAGCAGGGGGAGCAGGAGGCAGAGAGAGGAGAGAAGCAGGCCTCCTGCTGAGCAGAGAGCATGATGTGGGGCTCGATCCCAGGACCCTGAGATCATTTCTTGAACCAAAAGCAGATGGTTAACCAACTGAGCCACCAGGTGCCCCTTAATGTTATTTTTTAAATAAATGTTTCACATAATTCAGCATAGATAAAAATTCATCTGAGCATGGATTTTCTTGGTGGACATATTTTCAGAAGTTATAAAGCTCCTTGTGTTATTTTGCAATGGTCTTTTGCAAAAAGAAAAAAAAACGTAGCCATTTCATATACTTATTAAAATTATTAACATAAAATTACTCACAATACATTATGGCTATCTTTTAAATGCCTATACAATTTAGAATCATGTTTCTTGTTTCCTTTCATGTATATGTATGACTCCACAGACACTATTGCTATCTTTGTAAGCAGCCAATGTGACTTTGGATTTTCTCTCATATTTAGTTTCCAAAACTATTCATATTTTATAATAACATGCTTCCATCCAGAAACATTTTCAACATGTCCAAGAAACTCCTTATAGTATATAATACAATATAGTGCATTGTGGGTCTATGTCTGCTTACCACAAAAATCTGTTGATTTTTAACCATCTGAAAAAAAATTATTTTACCTCCATTTCTGAAGGCTAATTTTCTTTCTGACTCCTTTAGATTTTATTTATTTGTTTATTTTAAAGAGAAAGAGAGCAGGGGGTGGGGGAGAGTAGAGGAAGAGGGAGAGAATCTCAGGCAGACTCTGCACTAAGCATGGAGCCTGATATGGCTTGATCCCATGACCCTGAGATCATGACCTGAGTGGAAATCAAGAGTCAGACGTTTTATCGACTGAGCCACACTCTGACAGCTTTAAAGTTTTTTCTCTTTGTCTTTCATTTTCAGAAGTTTTAACATAGTGTTTGCAAAGTATGTCTGTGATAATTTTAGATCTCTGGACTGTTGTCTTGCATTGGTTTTGGAAACTTTTCAGTCAGTAATTCTTCAAATATTGCTCTGCCCCATTTTCTCTCTTTTACTCCTGTTACTCTAATCCTATGAGTGTTACGTTTTTTGACATTGCCTCATATTTCTTCACTTTTTATTCTTCCTATTTTCTTTTTCTGTTTCAGTATGAATCACTAATTTTCTACTCCAGTATTAGTAATCTGCACTTAAACTCAAAAATATAGTTCTTAATGTTAGTTATTACATTTCTTGTTATTGAATTATTATTTTATATATTACAGTTTACTGATGAAATTCTCCACTTCTTCTTGTGCTTCCTTTAATCATCTTTGTTCTTTTAAAGTCCTTGTGTGATTAATCTAAAATCTATATCACTTTCAGGGTTGTTTCTTTTCCAGTTTGTATTTGGTTAATGATTCAAATCAGAATTTTAAGAAATCATTTCCAAATTCTTTGATACTCTTCTCAGCAAGAAATAATATTTCAGTACCTCTAATTGAAACTGAATAGAATTAGTGACTCACTTATATTCAATAAAATACAGTGGAATTGACACTGTATAGAACTTGAAACTAGGTTTGAAATGGTGATAAACCTTCTATCTGGTTTTCTCAGAATAAAACTTATCTTCAAACTTTCAGTCACCACATAAATATGTCAAACATCCCAAGACCATCATACACCCAGAAAAATAGGCCTCATGAAAAGACTCCATTGTGAACTCTGAATCAGGGTTGGGACAAGAGACAATAGGCAAGAGAGGTGTCAAGGCAAACAAATTAAGAAAGCATTCACTCTTAGGATCCTGCAAGTAGAGGTTAGGTCTTATAAAGAAGTGCTTTAAAAATGTCTTCTAGAGGTCTTACCCTTTTTTTTTCTTTTAATTTATTTATTTGAGAGAGAGAGAGAACGAGCAGGCGGAGGGGCAGAAGGAGAGGGAGAAGCAGACTCCCTGCTGAGCAGGGAGCTTGACGTGGGACTGGATCCCAGAACACTGGGACCATGACTGAGCCAAAGGCAGATGCTTAACTGACTGAGCCACCCAGGCACCCTAGATGTCTTACCCTTGAGGAAGCACTCATTCTCAGGGCCTTGGAAGTGACCCTGAACTTACATGACCCTGAGACTAAGTGCCTCCTTAAATTTTACGTGCTAAGCACCTCTCTCTGGGCCCAGTCATGCTTTGAGTCTATCTGAAGAGAGAGATACATGGCCAGCCCCCAATTGCTTTAGCCCGCACTCTTGCAGCTCCATCAATAGTCCAACTGCAATTGTGTAAAAGACCTTAATGTTAGAAGTTCTTACATCAACTGCCTACCCACAGACCATTATGGATAATAAAATGTCTGTGGTTGTTTTAAGTCACCCATTTGAGATAATCTGTTAAGTAATAAATGATAACCAAACAGTTCTATTTGCATTCCTGATAGTTTCTGGTTGAATATTAGACATTGTATACGAAACCATTCAAGGTCTTAAGATCATGTTTTCTTCCTCCAGAGAAAATTTAATTTTTCTGAAAAACCAAGTTCTAAATCAAAAGAATGATAGAAATAATTTGACTGAATTTCAATTTGGTCTATTCTTATTTGCAGGAAATCTAGGGGTCTTGATGGAAAAAAAATAGTAGAGGAAGTTTCAATTGGTTTTCCATCTGATTGAGCTAGGACATCAATCTTCTCCTGACTTTAGTGCTTCTGATTCTCAGGCCTTTAGACCCGACTGGAATCTACACCATCGACTCTCTGACTCTGAAGCCTTCAAATATGACATCAGCATTCCTGGATCTTCAGATTGCAGACAACAGATCAGCAGGTCATGGGACTTCTCAGCCTCCACAACTGCATACTATAGAGAGATGATAGATAGATGATAGATAGATGATAGATAGATAGATAGATAGATAGATAGATAGATAGATAGATGATAGATGATAGATAGATAGATGATAGATAGATAGATAGATAGATAGATAGATAGATAGATAGATAGATGATAGATAGATAGATGATAGATGATAGATAGATGATAGATAGATAGATGATAGATAGATAGATGATAGATAGATAGATGATAGATAATAGATGATAGATAGATAGATAGATAGATAGATAGATGATAGATAATAGATGATAGATAGATAGATGATAGATAGATAATAGATAGATAGATAGATGATAGATAGATAGATAGATAGATAGATAGATGATAGATAGATAGATGATAGATAGATAGATGATAGATAGATAGATAGATAGATAGATAGATAGATAGATAGATTAGATAGATAGATAGATAGATAGATAGATAGATGATAGATAATAGATGATAGATAGATAGATGATAGATAGATAGATAGATAGATAGATAGATAGATAGATAGATAGATGATAGATAATAGATGATAGATAGATAGATGATAGATAGATAATAGATAGATAAAGATATAGATATAGTTATAGTTATATATTGACTCTGTTTCTCTGGTGAACCTTGCCTAATACACCCTCTCTTCTGAAATGTCCTAAACTCTATTTTTTTGTGTATGTTCTTGGGTCTGTGAGATGGCTAAAGCTCAGGCATCTTGTTTAATCACTTAGCAGGATGTTTCTACTGTGTTTCTTTTGACCAGAGCAATTTGAGATTTGCCAAATTCCTTAAGGACAAACCTGATCAAAAAATCCAATTCACTTCTCCAATGATCTGTCTTGTCTACAGTTTTGTCCAAAATCTGCCTTCTAGGTGATTCCTAATTTCCATTTTTTGCTTCTATCCTAGCAAAGTTGCTACAAACTCAGTGTCAGTGTCAGTTAAGGATCTAGGGCCTTAAACATGTAACGGCAAATGCACCAGAGGGGGAGAGAAAGTGGCAGTAATATGGATCTCATGTAAATGAGTTTACATTTTCTGTTAAATCTTTTTTCCTATTCATGCCAGGTTTTAGCTGCCTCAGTTGCCCTATAGTGTAACCAAAAAGGTGTTTTTATTATTCATCCAATCTTTATACTTTTTGGTGAGCTATAATTAGAAATCTGTTCAAGCCTCTTTTCAGTTTGACATAATGGAAAATTGATTTCTACTGATTAATCTATCTGATATTTTCTAATGCATTCTAGTTCAATTCAAATAATAAATAAATATTATTGACACTTACTATATAGCTGTCATTTTTATAGCATTGACAGAATATATTCCCTTTCTCTAAAGACGGTAAGCTTTAGGGATGGTTTTGAGCCATATTGCCATAAACTCCAATCCCAGGTAGAGTAATATATATTAAAAGAAAATATTAATGATAGTTTTGTTATTTTCTCAGTGCCATATTACTCTTAGTTTTACCTCCTGCTCTAAGAGCCACCTCCCCCACACATTCTAAATATTAAAGTCCTATAGTCATCTGTTTGTAACCTGTGTCTGAGTGAGGCAGCCATACTGCCATCTGTTATATTTCTTGTATGATGGCTGTTGCCCTCATTATAGGTTATTGCATGTCTCCAAGGGCTAGAATCTCTTTCCCTTTGAGCCATTTCTAACAAAATAAAAATGGCTTGCATTTCCTCCTGTCACTGCACAGGCCGTATTTAAAGATTGCCTCAATTACAGCATTGCTTATGTTATCTTAAGCAGAATTGATTTTGTTTTCATGTTGTAAGGATGAAAGTTGGCTTAGTAAAAGCTTCTGTAAGTACGATGTTGCTGTACCTGAATCTTCACATCATTCTGATTTTGCATAATGATAATGACATTATTTAGTATTTATTTTGGATATTTAGGCAGAAAAACCTTTTGAGATACAATCTACCATCTGTATACTATAGGAAGAAGACATTCTTTAGAGTTCATTACCACAAAATTGAAATAACAGGGAAGTTCTTTCAATTTAACATTAAGACACTGGTGCCATTTATCTTCTACTATCCTGGCCAGAGCCAGCAATTTTTAGAGTAGAATAAAATAAATCTTGTCACTCATCTTTTATATTTTTGTAGATAATGTGAGAGGCATATTATCTGTTTCTGAACATTTTTCAATTCATCTTTCTTTTTCTTCACAAAGATATAGCTAAAGTATTTTTAACTGCTAAAAGCCTGATGCCAGATCCCAGATACCATTAAAATCTGATAACATCACTATGCACCTTTACTATCAGCCTTAACTCTTGATTTTTCTGTTTGGTTATTTCTGGATTAACTCGGAATTGAGTGTAGGTATTTTCTCATGAATTTTAGGGGAAATAGCATTTATCAATTAAAAATATGAAGAAACAGGAAGTATAGGATAATGAGTAAAACACAAACTAAAATCCAAGAACTCTAGACTCTACTTTTAGTTCTCAAGTTAACATATGATCATGAAAAGTCATTTGATCGGGCATAAGATACTTTCATTTGTAATGTAGGTAGAATATATTTGATAAGCTTTGTTTCCTTCCCATAAGTTTTGTTTCTTTCCCATGCAAGGATTTTATGACATTTGGCATAGTCCTGGTTACATTTAAACCATCTCAGACGAATGCTTTGTTATCCTATTCTTATTTTCCCAGCTCAGAGCACACATTTTTCTTCAGATGTTTGTACATTTCTGAAATCATTTTGTTTGTTTAAATTCTAAATTTTTCTTTTCTTTTCTTTTTACCAGACTTAATCTTCTTGAAGTTTTTACATTAGTATCTATATTCCAAACCTTTTACAATGTTCGTTATTTTTCTCTAAAATGTGTATAATCCTCTGATTCCTAGGTTCATTTCAATATGTCTCAACTTTCTTCTGTCTTTGGAGAATTCAAATCTTGTACAAGGCAATATTTTGTAAATGAGGTAGATTAACTTCTGTGTAAAGTTAAGTCACTTTTAATGTTTAGAAAAGAAAACCCAAATTTCAAATAGCCTCCATTCTAGATGTTGAACATACATGTCACAGACACAGAGAAGTATTTAATTTAGTGTCAAAAAAGGTGGTAAGTGGAATGAAAAGCATATAATGGGCATATTTACTTTTTACACAAAGCTAAATACTAGGTAGAATTTAAGTAGTAACAACTAATGTACTGCTGATGGTGTATGTAAGTGGCCATATTTTTGGTCAATATCATAACTCTAAATACCTCCCCCAAATGTTTTGGTCTCTAGCCACAAAAAAAAAAAATGTACTGAAAAAATAATTAATTCAAGGAATTTTCAAGTAAATTTTTAGAAATATGAAAATAATAAAGAAAATATCTGTATCAAGTTGCCATAGCTAAGTATATATTAAATATATTATCAGACCAGTAATGTGCTACTCTGGGTCAAAAATCCAAGGAGAGCCCCTAGCAGACAACCATTCTAAAAACAAAAGAAGATTTTTTATTAATTTTTATGTTGTTCTAATACTGAATATACTTTTAAGTAAAAAAGCACCCATTTTCCTTATTTATCTGGTTCTCCATATGTGTGTGTGTGTGTGTGTGTGTGTGTATCATCTATCATCTATCTATCTATCTATCTATCATCTATCATCTATCTATCTATCTATCATCTATCATCTATCTATCTATCTATCTATCTATCTATCTATCTATCTATCATCTATCTATCTATCTATCATCTATCTATCATCTATCTATCATCTATCTATCATCTATCTATCTATCTATCTATCTATCTATCTATCTATCATCTATCTATCATCTATCTATCTGTCATCTATCTATCTATCTATCAAAGATACAGACTTCTAACTATTTCTGTCACAGGTTACCTAGCCAGATACCCAAACACATTCTTCACTACCACCCAACTTGACAAATATTCTTCCATGATTTTCTCCAAATAATACTCATATACTAATCATCTACTAACTGGTCAAATTATTTTATGTCTTTAAACTCTGCTTCTTATTAATATGTGCACCAACCTTATGGGACTTAATTGAGGATCCAATTAGAGAAACATGTAAAATGCTAGTTATAATGACTTTTTTTCTCTTCTCTTGCCTTTTAGTAATTTTAATATATTGTTTCCTAATATTTTGTTCCCCCAAATAATGCCTCATTGAATATGCTTGCATATATATCTTTATATATTTGTACAATTTAAACTTTAAGAATTATTTTCAAATTACCCTTTAAAATTATCATAAGTTAAATTTTTATCAATAGTGCATATTTTGCCATCATTCAACATCTTAATCTTTTAAAACACTCTTCTAATGGATTTAAATATATATGTGTGTGTGTATATATATATATATATATATATATATATATATGTGTGTGTGTGTGTGTGTGTTTTTACATTTCCTTGACCAATCTAGAAAATAGTTATCTTGTAATACTCATATGCATTTATTAATTGTGTTGTCTATCCTTTTTATTTTTTGCTTTTCTATTATTGTGGTATAAGCAATTGACATACAACATTATAAAAGTGATATGTTATATATATTATATATCCTTTTTATTATTATTGTGTAGGAGCCATTGTATATTAGAAATATCAGCTATTGGTTAATTTTTCATATTGTAAATATTTTCTCTCATTTTTCATTATCATTTTGAGAATATTATGTCCTATTTTTACAGATTTAAGTTCAACTTTCATGCTGTTTGTTCTGCCCTTTGTTGTTCTTTGTAATTTCTGAGTTTCTGGTCTTGCTTATGAAGTCCTCCTCTTCCTGGTTAGGATGGGTGTAAGTATTAGCAGTCCATTCATGTCTCTTCTACAATCTATAACAGTAAAAGTGATTTTCTTTATGTTCCTAGTAAACGAGAACAGCACTTTCCCCTTCAGACTTCCATTATGACTGTGGATGGAAGTGGATGTTCCTGCAATAACAATCAACCTTTGATGGGGAAAAAGTGTGGAAGCAATGGTGATTTCTTTGTAGGAACAGAAGCTTTTGTAAAAACTGTCATTTTAAAGAGAATATATACTGATGGGAAAGAGAGTTCTGTTCCAATGCATTTTAGATAGACTATTTTAAAGATATAATCTTTGCTTAAATTACATGAGACAGAGAACTAGTAGTTAATACATTTTAAAACAATTTGGTCTTAATTTGAACTCAATCCTCACTCCTCCCCAGTCCTCACTACTATATTATGTCTTATTTTTCCAGTGTTCACTTTTTATTTTCCTTTCCACAAAAATAATGGGGAAGAGAAATATATGTGGTCACTACCATTTAAAATAATTTATTAATTAGATTTCTTGTGAATTATTTCAGTTCCATAAAGTGCCTAAGTGTATATGCACCTGTATCAATAACAACATGGAGAAAGCTATGTCTCAATGATAAGCAAATAAATTCATGAAAAATTAATCTGTAAGATTGATAAAACTAATCATAAAATCCACAGTTGTCAATGATGCTAGGGAATACAAATATTTAAGCACTGGGAATATAAATCATTATAATATCAGAGAGCAATTGAGAAATATTAAAATATGCATACTCATTAATCAGAACAATTTCACTTCTAAGAATTTATCCTAAAGAAATCATCAGAAATAGCATCAAATACACACTTATTATTTTTAACAATAAAGTATTTTAAACAACCTAAAATCTAGCCTCATTTCTTATTGCTATGTAACAAATCACCTCAAAACACAATGACTTAAAACAGTAACTACTATTTTATTATATCTCATCATTCTGGGAGTTGACTGGATTCAATCAAGCATTTCTCACTCAGCATCTCTTGTATGGTGACATTCAGATTATGACTCGTACTAAAACCATCTAAAGACTCACACGTGTGTCTGGCATGTGTGGGAAGCTTCACAGAGAAAGGGATGGTCTTCTCAGCCAGTCCTTTCATTTATTTGTGGTTTCTTTATGTGATGTCTCTAGGTAAGCATCTTCTGGATAGCCATACTTTTAACATGTGACTCAAGACTCCAAAATAACCATCCAGAGAGAGCCAGAGAGAGAGAGAGCTCTCTTTCCTTTGCTCACTTGTTCTGTTTCTTAAATTTTACATATGAATGAGCTCATATGGTATTTGTCTTTTTCTGACCTACTTCACTTAGCATTATATGCTCTACCTCTATCCATGTTGTTGCAAATGGCAAGATTTCATTTTTATTATGGCTGAATAATATTCCATTGCATATAACATTTTGTATATCACATCTTCTTCATCCATTCATCTATCAGTGGACACTTGGGCTGCTTACATAGTGTGGCTATTGTAAATAATGCTACAATAAACATCAGGGTGCATGTGTCCCTTCGAATTAGTGGTTTTGTATTTTTTTAAGAAATACCCGGTAGTGTAACTACCGGATTGCAGGTTAGTCCTATTTTTCACTTTTTGAGGGAACTCCACACTGTTTTCCACAGTGGCTACTACACCAGTTGCATTTCCACCAACAGTGTAACAGGGCTTTTTTTTTTCTCCACATCCTTGCCAACACTTGCTTCTTGTGTTGTTGATTTTAGCCATTCTTTTTTTGTTTGTTTGTTCATAATGATTCTCAACTTTTTTTTTTTTTAGCCATTCTGACAGATGTGAGGAGATATCTCATTGTAATTTTGATTTGCATTTCCAAATGATGAGCGGTGTTGAGCATCTTTTCATGTGTCTATTGGCCATCTGGATGTCTTCTTTGGGGAAATGTCTGTTCATGTCTTCTTCCCATTTTTAAATTGTATTATTTGTTTTGGGGTATTGAGTTGTAAAAGTTCTCCATGTATTTTGGATACTAATCCTTAATTGGGTATGTCATTTGCAAATATCTTCTCCCAGTCAGTAGGCTGCCTATTAGTTTTGTTGATTGTTTCCTCTGCTGTACAGAAACTTTTTATTTTGATGTAGTCAGGTCTCACACTTAGGTCTTTAATCCATTTTGAGTTTATTTTTGTGTGTGGTGAAAGAAAGTGGTTCAGTTTCATTCTTTTACATGTGGCTGTCTAGTTTTCCCAGCATCATTTGCTGAAGACACTGTCTTTTTCCCATTGGATATTCATTCCTCCTTTGTCAAAGATTAATTGACCATATAATTGTAGTTTTATTTCTGTGATTTCTATTCTAGTCCATTGATCTATATATCTATTTTTATGGCAGTACCATATTGTTTTAGTTACTACCACTTTGTAATATAACTTGAAGTCTGTAATTGTGATACTTTCAGTCTTGCTTTTCTTTTTCAAAATCTCTTTGGCTATTTGAGGTCTTTTATGGCTCCATACAGATTTTAGGGTGGTTTGTTTTAGTTCTGTGAAAAATGCTGTTGATATATTTTGATAGAAATTGCATTAAATGTGTAGTTTGCTTTGTGTAGTATAGGCATTTTGACAATATTTATACTTCCAACCCATGAGCGTGGAATGTCTTTCCATTCTTTGGCATCATCCTGAATTTCTTTCTTTAGTGTTTTATAGTTTTCAGGGTACAGGTCTTTCACCTCCTTGGTTGAGTTTATTCCTAGATATTTTATTGTTTCAAGTGCAATTGTAAATGGGATTGTTTTCTTAATTTCACTTCCTGCTGCTTCATTATTAGGGTATAGGAATGCAACAAACTTGCACAATGATTCTATCACCATTTTTAAACAGTTGTATTCCTTCATGCGTCTTCAATTTTACATGTAGGATGACCATCCTCTACCTAGAGATATTTTTAGAATTTCCTATTATTTTTTCTGAAAATGATATTTTTTACTATAATTCTTACAAGATTTTTGGGGGGAAATGTAGATTTCTAACACAGAAGTTATATTCATTCAGTACATTGAAGATATTTTTTATCCTCCCTTCTTTTGTCTCTTACTATAGTACTGAGAATAATTTTTTTAAAGAATTTTTTCTCATATTCTTTTGTTGTTGCAGATAGAGTCTTTTGTTTGTGGGGTTTTTTTTTCTGTTTTACTGATTTTTCTAGGCATGAACTTTTTTTCATTCATGTTGCATGTTGCATGAATTTCATTAGACATCTTGGGTCTTTGGATTATTGGCTCTCAACATTTTTTTTTAAACTTTAGGCATTATTTCCTCAAATATCACTTCTGCCTATCCCTTATCTTTTATCCTAGTGGGACTACAGCTAACAGTTTAGTATTTCTGACTTTATTTTCTATATCTTTTATCTTCTCTTATTTATTATTTTCAATCATTTGAATCTCTCTCCTGAATTCTTATGATTTGTCCTTCATGTATCTAGTTCTCTCTTAGCTTTGTCTAATTCAGAGTTTAACAATTGTATTAGTTTTCTAGAGCTGACATAACACAGCTACATGGCTTGGGAAAACAAAAATTTATTGTCTCACAGTTCTGGATGTCAGAAGTTTAAAATCAAGGTGTTGGCAGGGTTATGCTCCCTCTGAAGGTGCTAGGAAGGGATAGGTTCCAGGCTTTTCTCCTAGCTTCTGATAGCCTGAGGTATTCCTTAGCCAATAGATGGCTTTCTTTTCCCTAAATCTCTTACATTGTATTCTCTGTACAGTTTTTGTCTCTGTACGTTTTTCATTTTAAGAATTTTCCATTTTAAGAATACCAGTTATGTTGGATCAGGACCCACTTTAATGACTATATTTTAATGTGATTAGACCTGTTTCCTCTAGAAAGACTTTCCAAACAAGTCACACACTGAGTACTAGAGATTAGGACTTCAACATATCTATTTTGGAGGACAGAATTCAACCCATAACACCCATCCACTGAGTTGTTAATTTTGGTTACTTTTCTTTTTTTATCTAGAATTTCAATTTGGTTCTTTCAAAAAAAATCTGTCATTTCACTTTCTATAATTTCTAGTTTTTTACCAAAAAGTTCCAGTTTTAACTTATTTCCCTGAACATCATAAGCATAGTTACTTTATAGTCTGTCTACTAATTTGAATATCAAGAGTCATCATAGGCTATTTTTACTCACTTTCTTTTTCTGATGGTTCTTATTTATGTTGTTTCTATTTTTTCTTATTCCTAGTTAACATTACATTTACCCAAATAATTTGACAGGCTAAATGCTTTCTTTTTCCTGAGAGAATTTTTACATGATTCTAAGTTTTCTGTTAGATATATACTGATACAAGCAATCAGGTATTGTCTCAATCTAATTTCCAACTGGAAAAAAATGAACCTGATGTACAATATATGGACTAGACTCCCCAATTTTTAACCTTTAGCCACCTTTTCTGCCCTCAACTATCTACTTGGTATCTCCTCATGAATTATCTAAATCTAGTGCTTCCCAAACCTAACACACTTTTAAGTGAGCTTCTTGTATTAAGTTACCAACCTGTTACAGCTACAGTCCTCCAAACTCAGTAAATGGCAACATTTAACTCATAGCTCCTGTTATTGTATTCTGCTCTCTTCTCTTAGCATATGCTGTGGGTTTTACCTTCAAAATCTGTCCAAAATCTAACAACTTTTTACCACTTCCACTGCACTGCTTTTGTTTCATCTCTTGTTCTGTCTCACATAGATTGTTGCAGGACCTTCCTATCTAGTTTCCTTATTTCTGCCATTGTCCCTTTTCATGTCTCGTCAATAAAGAACCTAGGGTGATTTGATTAATCTTAGCTAAATTAATGCCATTCTTCCTTAATCATGCAAATAACTATTTAAATTAGTAAAAGCTCAAGTCTTCAAATGACCCACAAGAATATGTGATTGTGTTCTCAACCCACCCTTATCTTCTCCCTGACCACATTTTATACTATTCCCTTCACTCTGTTCCAGTATTGTTAACCTCTTTGCACTTGCTTGAACCCATCAAGCAACTTTTTCCTCAGGGCCTCTACATTTGAATGCTTTCTTCCAAATGGCCTTGTCCTTATCTTTTTTTATGTCTTTACTCAAACGTCAATCAATAAGAGGATGTATCGGACCATACTGTATAAAATTTCCTCTCTCCCCTTTCCATTTCATCATCCATGGATTTTCATGCCTTATTTTCCCCATAAACCCTTAAACAAGATGAGTATGTTTATTATTAATCTTCTTTGCTTCTCTTTGGTAAATAATAGACTCCATGAGGATAGATTTCTGTCTGGCATTCTTTGATGTATTTGCAAACTATAGAACTGTACCTGACCATATTAGGTATTTTATGACAGTCAAGAATATCTGGTAAGCAAGTGTGTCACCAGCTAGACCCAAGACCCAACCTTTACAGCCCACCTGCTTGTACTCACTAACCTTTGTCTTACATTTTTCTTTAAGCTCTTCTTTCTACTTAACTCTTAACTCAGGCAAATGAAACCTGAAACCACCCCTCAGGTGATGATGACTACCCTGACAGAAGCTTTTGCTGGCCCGGGTGCCCTAGACCTTTTGAACCAAAGACTCATACGTGTACAGAAGGACTGTGGAGTGACTTCTGGAATGACCTATCATTACCTTTATGCCATTATAATACTAAAATCTCTGCCCAAGGAGGAGCCTCAGCCTCATTTAAATGCCATACACTGTTTCCTTAAAACATATGCATGACCTTATGCCTGCCTCTACCTAGGATGACAAGATTTCTCTATCAAAATATTCACTCTAACCCCCAAAAAAGGAATCCATTCACCTTTTGTTGGGGAGTCCTGACTTTGGAAGCCATTGCTGGTAATCTCCTTATTTTCTGCAAACAAAAGTTTTCTTTGTGAGTGAGACAACTTAACCTGGTGCAGTTTCTGACTCACCAAGGAAGGAACTAATGTTGGTTTGGTTACAAATGGATGATAGAATGAATCAGCAATGCAGTACAGGAAGAGAGGGTATGATTCAACCAGGGAGTCTCAATAGTATGAATGAATATAACCATAGAAATTGGTAAGTTTATGCAAAACAAAAAGCCCTGTTCTGGAAAAAGCAACAAATACTATACTAAAGTTTTAATTCCAAAATATCTTTAAGTAGATTAATTGGATTTACCATATTTTATCTCCATTAATAGAAACTTTAATTAGATTAAATATAAATATAAAATACATGTTTGAATTTCTATATGCAATTTTATTTGGTGGGACAATTATTTCTTCAATAATTTGAGTGAGTGTGTTGAACTTTAATCTTAATATCTAAATACTGCTGAAATAATATTTGAATCTATTTCACTGGTCATTGCTGGAGCTATTCTCAAAATTTTCAAAAAAAATATGCTAGTACTTCTATGCTGAGCACCAAAGAGCCACATAATTGGAAACATGCTTTAAAGAATGCAAAGTTCATACCTAAAATAGTTACTTAGAAAGAAATGGATTTGCTCCAAAATTTTAGGACACACACCAAATAGGCCTAAGATTAACATATGGAGCAAAGGGCCAAGGTTAGTCATACCTGGAACCACTCCAGTAGCCCTAAAAACAGCAGGACAATACATCTAGCTAAAATCCCTACCATGAAGGCCAGCTGTTGGAATTTCACATGAATCAACTTGCTGCTTTTGTTACATGGGTTTAACAAAAATATTAGATTCGTCTTTTCTGAGAAAGATGTTGGGGAAAAGTGACGATTAAAATCTCAATACTACTAAGGTTTAATTTTGTCAATTAAATCTTTGAGACAGGGCCCAACAATAAATGATTTCTGCCTTTTCAGATCAAAAAAGATCAGCTACATGACAGTTTAAAAAATAAGAGAGACAGCCATTTATTTTTACTAAACTAGAAAAAAAACCATACTAACTCATAGTTTTAGTTTTTAAGAATTATCTAGAACTCATATTCATCTGACCTCATGGCTTCTTCGTTTTAATATTCTATTTTTCTCAGCAATATTATAAACTAGCATCACACAAAGCTGACTTCTAAACATTAATCATCATTGACTAGCATTGACTGTCTGTAGACAGAACTGAAAGTGTTCACAATCATCGCTGTGAATTAGTCATTGGTCATGAAGTAATTTAAGTCAGCCAAAGCCAGGTTCCTTTGATAGCACTTTTTTTTTTTTTTGACTCAGCAACATAGTGAGATAGAAGTAGTATATATATATATATATATATATATATATATATATATATATATATCCATATAGTCACTGTCTTATCATCAGTGCTCTATAAGCACGGCATGAGACAGGAATTCAAAGACACATGATTTACTGTAGAAGTTAAGTTTTCATGATTTCTTCAGGGAAGGAAAAGAAAGGAAGGAAGGAAGGAACCTGTTAAGGGAGTGAGCAAAGCAAGATAGGGAAAGGGAATCAGCTAAATAAGATTGTGGCCTCAATTCTAGCATTGGGCTGACTCGTGGGAATAGGGATGGGTTTCTAAAGCTCAAATTACAGCAAAGACTTGTCCCAAATTTAGTCAAGGGGTTTGAGTTTGTATCCCTTTATCAGTCAGAGAAGAGCTACTTTGTAAATTGAGAATTAGAACCTCCCAGGTGTCTCTGGTGCTGTTTGATCCCCTTCGGCCAAGGGATGCTGTTACAAGAAGGGCACAGATAGAAACCATCAGCCATTTCACTGGCAGCCACTAAGGAATAGATGCACCAACTAAAAAATGGGAACTGGAAAGGACATCAACAGCATCTACAGTTATTCCACTTCTTGCACTCATGCTAAATTCACTACATCTGGGCACCCTCTATCCAGCGTTCTGAGTATTCAAAATTTCTTTTTGGGAGTATTGGGCTTAGTGGAATAAGCTATAGCACAATTAATAAGCTAGTTAGTCTTAATCATCTCTACTACTCATTTAATTTCCCCCTCACCCTTGGCTAGCACTTCTATCATCAAGGTGCCTTCCCTGGTAGTATGACCCAGACCCACATCCTAGAGAGGTCTGAGCTCCTGGTTTCCCTGCTTTTATCTGGCTGTGGTCACTGTATATGCAAAATTTACATTTAACAATGGACATAGGAGTAGCAAGAGATGCTTAGTGGATCATAGGAATGTCAAACATTCCTCCCTGATCCCATTATGGAACACCACTAGTCCTACATTCTCATAATAGTCAGTTTCCATTACCCCTGCAAGTGCTGTAACTCCTTTTTGTGCTTTCTGGACTACTGACATGAAGAATCTAAATTGCCTAGTCACTGGCTATTGATTTAAAATTACTGAGACTTACCATATCCCTTGATGGAATTTCCCTTTCTTTGGAAACCAGGCCCTCTCAATACATTAAATTTAAAATTGTGGGATGAGAAGTACAAATTTCCACAAGGGGTTAGAAGTTAGAGCCACTTCTACCTCTAGCTCTTAGCTGCCAGTCATGTATTCTTCCAATAGAGGACAAAGAATGAAACGATCATGGTGAAAAACAAGACAAAAAACCCAGAATGATAATCAATGGTCATTTGCCTACTCTATATTCCATATCCTGAAAGATATCCTATTCTCCAAGATAGCATTTCCAAGTTGGTTATTCAGCTGTGTCAACAGTCCTGCTCATCACTTTATTAAGCCAGCCAAGCTATTTCTGGACGGTGTATTTTATAACAGGCCACATAACTATGTGGTCTCCACTACATCATTGTTATGATGTTATGTGGGCTCCAGTGTTGGTAATAAAGATACTCTGTAAGCCTTTGAAAGGAGTGTTGGCTAAGGCATTGCAGGTGAGCTACGTATATACATCCCAAGAGTAGATACCAATCTTAGTTGGGATGAATCACTGATATTTCTTGAATGGGAAGGGTTGCGTGTAATTAATGTGCCATCAGAAGGGCCTATTCATCTCTTTGAGAGAGGTACTATATCTGGGATTCAACCTCAGTATCTCATGATGGCAAGATAAATATTCAGCAGGGGTGGTGAGTAGATCAGATTTTATGAGAGAAATCCATTGTGTCAGGCCCATGAATATATAATATCTCTGTCAAATGGTTATTCCATTCATGAGCTTACACTGTAAATGCTGTGGAGACTGAGGATAGAAACTGGCTGCTATCTACTGACTAAATCATACTGTCCACGTGGATGTTTAGAGTTCTAGAATGAATAATCTCTGATGGGAATTAAAAATCTTCTCATGTAAAATCATTCCACTTTGCACCTAATTCTACAGATTTATTCAGATGCCTTTCTCCCAGACCTCCAGGTTCCAACTAATCTTAAAATCTCACCCTTTATAGGCCTCAGAACAATCATCTAACCTATCAGCTACTATTAAGTATTACTCTTTCTCTACATACCCTACCTCAGGTTTTCTGAAGCTCTGCTCCATTGGGATGATTTCTACACTAATTTGTCCCTAAAGTAAAGGATTGCTTTGCGCACAAATTTTGTCAAAAGACAGTTCGAGGTTTTACCTAATGTGACAAAGTGGCCATTCTGTTTTTACCAGATCTTACGCTCATGGTTCTTAAAACCCAATCATTCTCTGGGCAATGTTTCTGAATTTGTAGATTTTAGTTTAAAAGGCATCAAGAAATCAAATAATTCATGTACTTGCTCATTTTTAAATGGTACCTGATGAGTTTGAGGCTTCTTTGTTTCTATATGATTTCAAAGAAGTAAACTATTTTAAAATAAAAACTGTTACTGTGTATATATTTACTGTTTTATTTCAGGCAATTTGGCACGCCTTAAAAAGTGTCATAGTTCAGTTCCTTTTAGCCTTTGGGAAGGCAGTGGCTTCTACAGGAGATACCAGACTATTTATTTTAGTGAACTCTGATATTTTCCCTTTATATGTTTAATATGAAAGGCACCAAACCAAACATATTAAGTCAGATTTTGGTTTTTGAGTGTCCAAAAGTTCTGTTCTGACTCTGAACAATTCTTTAATTACAGATATACGATCATGTTTTTCCCTTCATGGATGTTAAAGAGTTATTGTATTAAGAGTATTGTGGGCACGTGGGTGACTCAGGTGGTTAAGCATCTGCCTTCAGCTCAGGTCATGATCCCGGGGTCCTGGGATTGAGTCCCACACCCGGGGTCCTGGGGTGGAGTCCTGCATTGAGCTCCCTGCTCCACAGGGAACCTGCTTCTCCCTCTGCCTCTGCCTCTCTCTCTCTCTGTCTCTCATGAATAAATAGGTAAAATCTTAAAAAAAAAAAAAAGAGTATTGCACCAGAAGATAGTAATATGAAAAGATAAAAGTAACAATGATAAATACTTTGTTAATCAGTAAAAAATAAATAAAAAATAAAAAAAGGGTGGTTTCTGTTAGGAACATGAAATTTTACTATATGTAGTAACATCAGATTTAAAGATGATGTTAGTAGAACATCTCAGAATATTTTGACTAATTTAAATGAAACTTGAACTTTTTGGAAGGAAGCAGGTTAAACATTAGCTACTGGATCAAAAACAGGCTCATTAAATGTGTATCGATTTCCTACTACATGGCCTAATCTCTTCATGTTCGTACAAAATATTTTTGGTAATTTGAACTCCTTTGTGTTCTATTTCAATCAATCTGCTTATATCTGTAGTCTTTTGACCATAAGATTCTGGAACAATAGCTAATTTTTTGGTAATTAATCAAGTTAGCATAATATAGGTATACATAATATAGGTATAGGTATAATACCAAAGCAGGCACATTAAAGAAAATGAAATTTAACCTTACCTAATATAAGTTGTAGGAATTCACGGATTTCCTCAGAAATCAGCAGAGGATGCCAGCCAATCCCCAAGCACTATGTCTATTCACATCACTTGTGGACCCCCTTGTTCCCCTGACTCAGCTACCATGATCCAGATAAGGAAAATGACCATTAGGCAACCAATTAGCTGAAAAAGTCAAAATACTTAAAATTTACTCCCTTACTCCTTAGTCTGTGAGCAACTCAGAACTCATCACTTTGTAGCTCTGAGTTTCCCAGCTTACAGGTCAAAACTCTTGCAATAAATTTATCTTACTGCTTTGTTTATTCCTTGTGCAGAGTTTGTTTGTTTTAAAGATTTATTTATTTATTTATTTGAGACAGAGCAAGAGAGCATGCATGTGGGCACAAGGGGTGGGGGTGGGGGATCAGAGGGAGAGAGAGAATCTCCAGCAGACTCCTGGCTGAGGTGAAGCCCCGTGAAGGGCTCAATCTCATGATCTAAGATCATGACTGGAGCTGAAATCAAGAGTCAGACATTTAAAACTGAGCCACCCAGCTGTCCCCAGAGTTTGGTTTTTGACGTTGATATCTAGACATCCACAATAATCTAATCATGCCTAAGGGTTGCAGTATATTTTCTATAAAAGTAGATCTTTCTTTTATATTTGTCATAATGTGTCACTGACAATAAAGAAATATTCTTATAATGAAACCAAGATATCAGAGTTTGGTGCTTTGTAAAGGACATAAGATGGATGAGAAACTCTTAATAACTGAGTGGCTCCAATAAACCAAGGCAAATAAAATTTATTTCCTCTATAGTCATCTACAATTTCCTAGACTATGGGTTTGTCTTTTTTTTTTTTAATTATTTTCCTTAATAATCCAATACATTTTAAATTTAATCAAATTTTATCTTTCTCTTACTACAAGTTGATTTGCACTCTATCTTGCTTTTCAGAAAAATTTGTATTTTACTCTGAGGGATCTGATATTCTATAGTGCTCGGATTAATGGTCCATAGAGTGGCATCCATAGCAAGAAGAAAGCTTTACTGTCCATATTTAATCATAGACAATTCCTCTTGAGAATTTGGATGAAGAAGAAGATAATTTCAAGGTGCAACGTTTCCCTTTAAGCAATATTATTGAACAGAGTTGAGAAGTTATCTTTGTTTCTTAGCCATCATGGGACATTGGTTCCTTTAATGGCCTGTTAGAAATATTTACAGATATCCTTGACTGTAGACTCCCAATTCTTAAAGCACAGAGAATCTTTTGTTCATTTTTTTCCCAATAAAGAGGTTATTTTGTCTAGAGATCCAAAAAGTTCTATCAATTATGAGTTTATTTTCTAAATCGTTCTGAAAATGTCCATACGCACACACTGAATACCATTTAAATTTATCTTATTTTATTTTTTCACTAAGAACTTAAATGCATATTTACAAAGAAAAAAGATATATTTACTTCAGCTTATGGGTCTGCCCAGAATACTGAAAATTTTGGTATTTCAAATATTTTAGTGACTATTTTTTAGTTTTTTGGTTATGAGTTTGAATTTTTATTTGATCTACTAAAATAATTCTGAAATTACCTTATGTAGTCTACTTTAATTTTCTTATTCTCTCTCAAATCAATTATTTTTAAATTTAATATAGACACATCACTTATATATTCATTTAAATTTATGTTTTCTAAGAATGTTTGCCATATGAAGGAGAAACAATAAATGGAACAGACTGGTAAAGAACTGTAGGCCAGGATAAGTATTTAACAGAATTGCAAATTATGCCCCAAATCTTTGCCCGTATCTCTGAGGTTTTAGGAAAATCCTCAGGTATAGAGATATTTTGGCTCTAGACCTAGGTTTTAATTAAAATTCTCTAGGTCTGCTTTCTGGTTTAGAAATTTAAAAATGTAACTATTACTTTTCTGTGAAAACTCTAAAGAAAGAATATCATTTTAAAGATCAGAGAAAGGAACAGAAGGAGTAGAATGAAAAAAGTTTCTTGACATTGGTCTTGGCGATGATTTTTTGGATATGACACTAGTACAGGCAGCAAAAACAAAAATAAACAAGAGGGACTACATCTAACCAAAAGGCTTCTTCATGGCGAAGAAAACAAACAACAAAATGAAAAAGTTATGAAATTGGAGAAAATATTTTTAAACTATGTATCTGATAAGAGGTTAATATCTAAAATACATAAGCAACTCATATAACTCAATAGTAAAAAAAAAACAAAAACCCAATTAAAAAATGTGCAAAAGACTTGAATAGACTTTTCTCCAAAGGAAACATATAAATAGTCATTAGGTATATGAAAAAGTACTCTACATCACAAATCATAAGAGAAATGCAATACAAGACCACAATGATATATTACCTCACATATGTTATGAGGACTATTATTAAAAGAAAAAAAGGGGCGCCTGAGTGGCTCAGTCGTTGGGCGTCTGCTTTCAGCTCAGGGCGTGATTCCGGAGTTCTGGGATCGAGCCCCACGTCGGGCTCCTCCACTGGAAGCCTGCTTCTTCCTCTCCCACTCCCCCTGCTTGTGTTCCCTCTTTTGCTGGCTGTTTCTCTCTCTCTGTCAAATAAATAAATAAAATCTTATAAAAAAAAAAAAAAGAAAGAAAGAAAAAAAGAAAAGGAAGATACCAGTTGTTGGTGAAATGTGGGGGAAAGGGAACCTTGGTACACTGTTGGTGTGGATGTCAAGTGTACGGCTATTATTGAAAACAGTATGAAGATTCCACAAAAACTTAAAAATAGGACTATCATATGATCCAGCAATTTCACTTCTGGGTATATATCTAAAAGAATTGAAGGGATATCAGTATTCCCATGTTCATTGCAACATTATTCACAAGCCAAGATATGAAAACAACCTTGTGTCTACCAACAGTTGAATAGATAGAGAAATGTATACACGATGGAATATTATTCAGCCTTAGAAAAGAGACAGAGACAGGGAACCTAAAGCCAAATAGTTTCCAGGGTATGAGAGGGCTTTTGGAATTTAATTGTTTATATAGGAGAGTGAGACTATAAGGGAACAGTGAAAATATGTTAGCATCAGTGGTTTATCATACCAGTGGGGTCCAAAGCTCATAAATCATTATGTATATGTGAGGGGGTATGTATAATTTCTATTTTTAAGTGACAAAACAAGGGACAGAAATTTTAGATGAGATGTCTGTACAGCTAACTCATGTCAAGGACAAAACCAAAGACACTCCTGACCCACACTCACTGTTTTCCCACAAGGTTAAGCCTAATTCCTTTGCAATAATAATGAAAAATGCCTTTTGAAAATATTTGACTTTCAAAAGATCACCACTTTGAAATCTTCCAATGATAAACCTGGGCACACTTACTTTTGGGCAGACATCTTTTGACTTGATAATCTCTCAGATGAGTGCCTTTATACCCAATTCTAAATATCTATGAACTTTTTACCTTATTCTAAACATGGCTAAAAAAGATAAAAGCACAGACTTTTAAAAATGTGACCTTGTTTGGCTTGAATTGAGCATATAATCAATGTCTCATGCCAACTAAACTTGCTTTGCTAACCTCATGTTTCTCTTTAACCATCTGGTCATTTAAAAAATCAGATTTATCCCTGGTTTATTGTTATACATGAACATTTGTTTGGCTTATATTTATCCAATCCCACAAACTCCAAACTGAATGCCAGTAAGGACTTAGAAATAAAGATTTGTTAGCTAAAATGGAATTAACTTTTCATGCTATCTATTCCTTGCCCAGTGGCCAGAGATAGATTGGTCTAGAGTGGAAAGGAATATGTATCCACTGAAACTAACTGGAAAATGGGACAGCAGGAGAGGAAAAATGTAATAATTTAAAATGGTTCCACATGGTGGTTTTTATAAGAACCACTGTTCCAGGAACCTCTCCATGCATCAAACCCGCAGCCTGGCACAATAGCATCTGTGATTAACCATGGGGAAATTCGTTATCCGCATGTCTTAAAAATAATAATTTGATAAAATAGTCATCACTTTATAACAAATGCAAAATTTAATGATGCTTTTTGAAGTTATCTTCTATAGTATGCTATAGTAAAAACCACACAGAACCTGAGACTTTATAGCTAAATTTCCAGTGTGGCTTTTTGTCCAATAGCTTTGGTCCCTTGGGTAAGTCATTTTACGTCTGAGCCTTAATTTACTCATCTCTATAATACAATTTTAATTATAGTAGGGGTAGGCATACCTATCCCACAAGGTCGTTTAAAGAATCAAATAAAGCAATTTACACATAAGAGAATTTGGGGGAAACTATATTCAATGAATAATGACTCCCCTGTTAAGTGTGTGTCATATACACAAGAAGTATATTATCTGCATTTATTTATATGTGACACTTACTGGTGACAATTAGTAGGTCGAAGATAACAAAATAAAGAGGTCCATGCCTGTCTGGTAATATGATGGGCATTTTCCACTGCAGTTTGTAACCTGTAACAGTAAATTGGTGACAGGGATACTTCTGTGGGTCTTATCGTTCCATGCTTGGATGCATTCTGTCTGTGATTAATCCCCTGTCATTCCTAGAATTTAGGCTTTTGAGGGGCATGCGTGGTGTTGGTGTGTATTGCTAACCGGGTATCTGCAATCAGATAACTGCAAGCATGTACCCACTTAGGATATAGTCGGAAGAGCCATTAACGGTAGTCAAAAGGTTGATTTTTAAAGCTTCAGATATAGAATTAGAATTCCTCTGAAACCATAAGAAAGTATTTAAAGCAATGGCTGTCCATGAAATAGACGATGGAGATCAATTATGTTAATTATGTGAATATTCTAGGTAATTCAAAGTTCATTTTGAAGTTTAGATTAAGGTCTTCAATTTAGCATTATGAAGATGCACACCTTCCCTCCTTTTATGTTAAGTAGAACTAAACAGAAGGATATATTAGTATTTATTTTGTTTCTTTTTCTTAATGTTCAAAAAGATTATGTTAGAACCTCAAATGACAGCACATATTTTTAAATATTTTTAATTCAGAAATAAAGTTATATAAAGATTAAATGATTTACCATTTGACTATTACCCAATATCCAAGATGTCTATAACCATTATGCTTTATAATTCTACTTATTATTTTCTTCACTATGATGTAAAATAAATTGGAAAATTATGTCCTTCAATTTTGTCCCATCAAAAGTCATGTTTATTTAGATATATCTTCCAATTATTGGTAATTTTTAGGAGAAAATTGAGCATATAATTTCAGATTTATATTTAAAGTTATGCTTGCATAATAATTTAAAATATTTTTAAAAAATCATAGCAATATAAATGCCTGCAAGTAAGAATTTGATATAGAATGCTACAGAAAAACAGTATCTATGTATGTATCCACACACACACATTCATACGCACATGCACACTGATCAGAAATAATAAAAGTGGCTTTTTTTCTGAATAGTAGAATCACAGAAAATGTTAAAAATTTTCTGTGTGCATTGCAGGAAGTTATAAATTTTCTTCTAAAATGTATAACTTTTATAATTAAAAAAGATACTACCCAGAAAAAAAAAATGAAGTGTTCAACTGTAAAAAAGTACTTAGATCTCCCCAGAATTTTTTTTTTCTACAAAATTTCATTATTCAAGGCTTGGAATAGAACATTAAGTACCGGGACATTTCCTAAGAGCTATCAGAAGAAAAGTATGTTTAGCAAAATTACTGCCATTCCAAGTAATCATAATCATACAAGCCAAAGAAAAGGAATTTTCTTTGGTTTCCCATCATCACAACTGTAAATTAAATTGTCTGTTCCTTTTGTTTCTTTTTTTTACTATCTGTTTTTTTCTGCGTAGCTTAGAAGAAGATCATTTTGTGTGAATGTCTCATCTCTATGGGAACTCTAAGAACTTAGAGAAAGAATCGGCAAAGTTGGAACAAAAACAAACAAAATTCATTCCTTTAGTCCTTTTGTTGACTGTAATTGTCTAGCCCATCTATATTTTTTCTTGTTCTTATGCTGAAATTCTTCACTTTCCCAGTGTTTATTGCCTCTGCTCCCTGTGAGACAGATTGTCCTTGGACCCGCATTGTGAGGAGCAAAGGATTTGCTATCATAGGCAATAGTACCAGCAGGAAAGTTGCTTTCATTTCTGCTGAAGTGTTTCAGAATCTGAGGTAAAGGAAACGATGGCTCTCTTGTTCTAGTGCTTTGCTTTATTTCTTTTCTTTCTCCTTGATTAAAACTAAAGTTCTATAAGTGGCTACTTAGTTCTACAAGTGGTTACTTTTCTACTGGTCCTCAAATGAGAGTCTTAAGCAGTGTCATCCCTCTGCAGGTAAGGTAACACCAACATGCGTAGAGATGGCCCCTGACTTAACAATGGTTTGAATTACAATGTGTCAACTTCATATGGTGTAAAAGGGCTATGGATTCAGTAGATGACATATTTCCAATTTTGACTTTTGATCTTTTCTGGGGCTAGTGCTGTGCAGTACGATCCCCTCTCATGATGCCTGCAGCTCCCAGCCAGGCTGGGCTCATGAGGGTGAACCACTGCCCCATTTACACCCATTCTGTACCCATACAGTCATTCTGTCTTTCACCTTCAGTATAGTATTCAACAAATCGCATGAGACATGTAACATTGTACTATAAAATAAGCTTTGTGTTAAATGATTTTGCCTGACTGTAGGCTGCTGTAACTTTCTGAGCACGTTCAAGGCAGGTTAGGATAAACTATGATGCTCACTAGGTTACGTGTATTAGATACATGTTCAACTTACGGTATTTTCAACTTACAATGGGTTTATTGAAATGTAACCCTGTCATAGGTCAAAGTGGATCGGTAGACAGATAAATGTGTGTGTATATATATACAGATATACAGATATAGGTATAGGGATAAGTACAGCTATAGCTATACCCCCCCCACACACACATACACATCCTAGAGATGGACTTTACTAGCAAAGATCTCAACATGAAATTATTTAATGTACCGTTTTTCCAAATATGCACTGTTAAAAATTCAAGTCCAAAGGTGCATGGGGAGAGACTGTTTTCTCTTCTTGGAGGACATCTGTGAGAGGTGATGTTCACAGAGTCGCCTCTCAGGGGACGAAAGAGTTAGTGGGTGCCATTTCCTTCCCCAGCCCCTCGACATCAGTGCAGAGCCACCTGCCAAGGGCAGGTTGGCCCAACACTGGCTGCCTAGCCTGCTTGTTCCAAGTCCCACAACCCTGTGCTCTGGTACAACTGCCCTTCTTGATCAAACCTGCAACAGCTCCAGGGTGGCAAGACCCTCTCCCAGAAGACCAGTGCAGGCCCCGGAGCCCGCCATGTCCCTAAAGCCTGGAGGTTTGAAAGTCAGCAGGCTTTCCTAGGATAGAGCCCAGAAGGCACCACACTGCTCCTGGAGAGAAGGCAGACAAATAACCCAGAGGCAGACATGTGAAAATGGTGATCTGAAAAATGCCTGGGACTCACAGTGGGGAGATTAGTCACTCTTCTGGGAGTGCTTCCCTGAGAGCAACAAGCGCAGAGACCCCTCTCTGGGAATAAAGGAGCAGACTGGTGCTACTTCCCTCCCCTGTTTCTCAGCATAAACACGAAACCACCTCAGTAAACAGCACAGCTGCCTAACCTGCTTCCACCAAGTCCGGCTGGTGCTCTGCAGGTGCTGCTCTTCTCAGGTAAGTATGGCTTAGAACCAGTGCAGAGGGACCATTCCCCAGAAGGCCAGCACAACTCCCCCCGCCCCCCCCCCCCCACACACCACACCTCCCAGCTAGAGAGTTCTGCAAGACTTCAGTTCTAGTGGAAGTAGCATCAGGTCTCATTTAAAAAGCAGAACAGAGGGGCGCCTGGGTGGCACAGTGGTTAAGCGTCTGCCTTCGGCTCAGGGTGTGATCCTGGCGTTATGGGATCGAGCCCCACATCAGGCTCCTCTACTGGGAGCCTGCTTCTTCCTCTCCCACTCCCTCTGCTTGTGTTCCCTCTCTCGCTGGCTGTCTCTGTCAGATAAATAAATAAAATCTTTTTGTAAAAAAAGTCTCTTTTGAAATAAATAAATAAATAAATAAATAAATAAATAAATAAATAAAAAGCAGAACAGAGCACACCTAGTTAAAACTCCCCACAGTCCGACCAAGGTCCAAACACTGCCCACTGCAAGCAAGGAGAGCATCTGTAGGTGACTGGCCTGCAGGATAGAGCCTCCAAAACAAGCAGCAGAGGCATGCAGCACGTACCAGAGACACTCCCTGAAGTGCCCGGTCCAGGATCACTATGTGATCTAGTCGTCATAAAGTCATTACTCTCAGGAACAGGAAACACAACAGGCTTTTCTAACACAGAGAGGAAGACAGAGACTTAGACAAAATGCCAAGATAGAGGAATTCATCCCAAATGAAACAACAAGATAAAGTAATGGCCAGAGATCTAATTGAAACAGACATAAGTAACATGCCTGATGGAGAATTTAAAGCAACAATCATTAAGGGTACTCATTGGGGTTGAGAAAATAATGGAAGACTGCAGGGAGATGCTTACTGCAGAGATAAAAGAGTTAAAAAACAATCAGTCAAAAATGAAAAATACACTAACTGTCTTTGTTTCAAATTATTTTTTTCTAGGATTTTTTGTGTAGTAATGAACTGTCTTAGAAGATAGAGATGGTGTCTCTCTCCAGAATAAAAGTCAGGCATGCTTACTGTCCATTAGAAAAGATTGAGGATTCTAAGTTCAGTGTTCCTTTCCTGTAGCCCAACCGACTACAGGTGCAGGAGTCACCTGGATATTTTTGAATTGCCCTGTGAGTATTGGGGAGTAGGGAACAGGCACAAGAGAATCTTACAGATATTCTGACATCTGCAACTGCTGAGATTAGAAACATCCTTTGTCTCTGACCCAGGAGTCTCACGTCTTCAATGCTTATGAAACTTTGGCAGACTGATTTGTAACTTGCAAATAGCGTAAAATCTCAAATCCTTCATAAATCTTGACATGACTTATATAGAAGAAAAAAAGAAAATTAGAGCCAGAGATACTAATAAGAACATATCTGTGAAATAAGCACTTAATATGCAATATAATTATTTATATAAAGTTTTAAAGTAGTCAAAATTCACTATATATGTTTTGAGTATATACATATATAGCGAATTTATAAAATTACTCATACAGATGATAGATACCCAAAGCCAAATACAGATGGAGCAGGAACAGCAAAGAGTACTTAAGAAATTTTTAATAATAGCTTTTAAGAAAGAACAAATCTGGAAGACTTTGGTTTCTCATCTGACATATAAAGAGATGAGAAGCTATCATTCCTACCCTCACAACAGGAAAAAAGCTGAACAAATGGAAAATCAACAACTCTTTCTTGTATCTTTCATAAAATTGAGGTCACAGGAAGAACTGCTGCCACAAAAATTGGAAAGACAGGTGAATAGAATCACAGTATATTTGGAACAGAAGCCCAGGAGCAGAAGCCTGGTTCTGGAGACAGCACTAGAAGGAACACTTACACTCTAATTGACGGATTTCTGAATGCTTAGTGATCTGGAGAGTTGAAATCGGGGGGGGGGGGGGGGGGCTCAAAATACCTATTTGAATGGCCAAAATCCGAAACACTGGAAACACCAGATGGAGAGGATGTAGGGCAACAGGAGATCTCATTCATGGCTGGCAGGAATGCAGGGTGGCCAGCCACTCTAGAAGACGGTTCAGAGCTTTCTTACAAAACTAAACATATTCTTACCGTATGATCCAACAACTGGGCTCCTTGGTCTTCACCCAAAGGACTTAAAAACACTTCCACACAAAAAGCTGCCCATGGGTATTTACAGCAGCTTTATTCATAACTGCAAAAATTTGGAAGCAATCTCGATGTCCTTCAGTAGTGAACGGATAAACTGTGGTGCATCCAGACAATGGAAGATTATTCAACGTTAAAAAGAAATGAGCTCTCAAGTTATGAAAACATATGTTGGAAATATAGGTGCATATTACTAAGTGAAAGATGCCCATCCGAAAAGGCTGCGAACTGTATGATTCTAGCTAGAAGACATTCTAGAAAGAGGAACACTGTGGAGACAGTAAAAGGTCAATGGGCTGCCAGGCTGGAGGGTGGTATGAAGAGTCTGAGCACAGGGAATTTTCAGGATGGTGAAAGTATTCTAATAGTATAACAGCAGATACATATTTATCCAAACCCATCCCATATTTATCCAAACCCATCAAAGCTACAACACCAAGAGTGAACCCTAATGTAAACGTTGGACTTCAGGTAATTATGATGTGTCAAAGTAGTTTCATCAGTCATAAAAAGTGTACCGTTCTGGCAGGGGATGTTGATAACTAGGGAGGCTATGCGTGTGTGGGGCAGGAGAACTCTGGGAACTCTACGCTTTCCGCTCAACCGGCTGGGGACCTAATACTATTCTAACTAATAACATCTATTAAAAACAAACAAACTGAAGCCTTGGGAGCCGGGATGGCTCTTCACAGACATAAAGTAAAGAAAAGGGAGTGTATTTTTGAACATCCCCAATGACAAGTATTGGTCACAGACAGTCTCTGAGAAATTGTCTAATTTGGGGCAAAACCGTGTCCTTTCACCACTGACAGTTGGTAGGGTGGGGCTAAGTTGTGAGCATAGTATTTCTAGCTGGGGTGTAAGTGCCTCAGTATATCTCCGAGAGGCACAGCATAGCTGCCATGACGATAGGTTTTCTTTATTTTAGGAAGTGCTTTGGAATAATAGAAAGAGTATCTTTAACTTGTTTTCCACATGAAAAATAAAACTTAATATTTACATAATATTGTTGTCCATTCCGCAAGTATTTATTGAGCCTGAAAGGCATTGTGCTGAACAATTTATGTTGAAATCAATATTCACCATGGGTATTATGACTATTTTTGTTACATTAGAACTTAATTGGGATAAAATAGATTCAAAGATGAACTGAAAAAGAAAGGTTCTGTATATACTGATGACACCTTTTTAATATTAATGAAAAGATGTGAAGATAATTACCATGAGAATTTTTCTAGTGGTTTCATTAATCAGTTTATAGCTTTATATTCATGTATTTTAAAGGTAGTCACTTTATTTAAAAAGTCACACATTCTTTCTAACCAAATTTTTCCCTTATCTTTTGCTGTTGTTGTTGTCATTTTAAGAGGGACATGCTGACCTATGGACTAGTATTCTAAAAAAGAGGGGGGGTGGAAAAGGCACTATTTGCAGCTCAGTTCGCAAGGCATTACTTTACTTTTGGGAATCAGACCTTGCTGCGGCAACAAATCTTTTCCTTTTTATTGTACTTGATACCAGGCTGGGCTTGTGCTCCATTTGGTACTGTGATATAGTGTCCTGCTGATTTTGGTGCAGCTATTATTGCTTTCAAAGAGAGCAATTGCGTATTTAATCTCAGTGTGTTCGATTGTGTACTTGGTATGTCCACAGTCAGGGATACTCAAAGATATATTTTGGAGCTGTGGCGTTGGAAGTTTGAAAAGACTTATCTAATGTTTTTAGGTAGTACCAACCAATTTATTTAGCCTTTTCTTGATGTTGCCCCAAATTTGAAAGGATTTTGTTTAATTTGTGTTTAGTTTACTATGAACTATTGATAGAGATATGGATTTCATGCAAACGTCATGGATATTTTTATTCTGAAATTACTTTCCCTAAGGGATGCTGATACTCTTCTTTTAAAACATTCTGGTTGAAGTAATTGACTTTTTAAAAAATGGGATCTTATTAGTCTGGCAAAGAGGGGAAGTTGAGATAGATTTCTGAATGTGACCAGGAACACTGTATCTATGTTGGCAAGCAAGATTCACTTTTCAATTTGTCTAAATAGAGTAATAGGTGTAGCAGGAGGGATTTAGTTCAAGTTCTACTCATAGATTCATTATTGCGGTTTTTCAATAATATTCAATATAAAATCTTCAAACTATACAAAAATTTATGTTAGAAAGGAAACCTGATGATACTCCCTTAGCAATTTTTAGGGTTATTTACTAATAAAAACTTGGTCTGTATGAGTATACAACATTTGATAATGCATGTATATGTGTATGTTTGTCAATGTATTTTCTGATTTAAAATAGGATATATAATTTTCTTCTTCAATTCAAAATTTTCATTTTACATTATATTGTGATCTTATATCCACCTTCTTTTAAATGGCTGCATAATATTTTACATTGTGATTTATAACTTCCTTATTGATAGTTTCATTAATTTATTCAGTATATGTATATTACTTTATGCACAGCACTGAATATATAGTGGTAAATAAGATAGAAAACTCTCTGCCTTCACATAGTTTCTATAAAGGGGAGATACATGACAAATAAGTTTTAAAATATTTATCTTTTAATGGACATAATTTTTTTTTTAATTTTCCCCAATTATAAACAATGTTGCAATGAACAAAACTATCCATTTCATCCACATGTATGTAAATATCTGTAAGATAAATTCTTAAGTAGAATTGTTGGAAATATACAGTTTAGAGATAAAATATTTTTAGGGAGCAATCAAGCAACATCGTCATTTATGCAGTTTACAAGAATCTAAAAGTTTTTGCCTTTGAAGAGATGTTTTAATTTATAATTTGTTTAGTGATAACTAGTTTCTTTATAGTCTTTTCCCCCACTGGGATAACAGTTTAGTAAGAACAACTTTCATGTTTTTAAATGGTAATAAATATAAACTTGAAAGTACTACTTTTAAATTATTTTACTGTGAAGGTTAATGATAAACAGATTCCACTTGATGTAAATTCATGTGAGTTAGCCTGAAAAAGGATATAAAATAGTACATTTCAAAGATGAAAATACTGTAAGATTTAGCAACGTATTTTGAAGAGCAAAGAGCTCATCCGTAACTGTATTGATAAGATCTGCTTATATTTAGTTAGTCCTTAAATCAAAATTGTCTTTTCTTAGATTGTAGTCTAATATCTGAATCACTTCAGATAAAGTCAGCAAGGTAGTATTAATGCTTTGTGGTTCTTAGGACACTAAAATGGATGAGTATAAGTAGATCAGTAATAATAAAATTTGAAGAAAGAGTGACTGGTAATTTCCTACTGGCACACAGAGGGCATGAGGAAAGCACCTATTATTTCCTAAATGCTCCCCCTCTAGTCTAAAACTTGAAATTCACTTTTCACTATAACATATGACTTTTATTCAATGACGAATTTCAAAGATGAGGATTTTTTTAACTATCATATATTATGTAATATGTAGATATTTCTACATATTTGAAAATAATATAAAATACAAGGTCATTTTTAGAATAGATTTTGATGGGTGGAAAAAATGAAAAATAAGAGAGCTGTGAATACTTAAGGTGAGGAGAAGAGATAAAAGGGCAGAGAAGGGATGAAATAAAGAAAAACCTTGAGGAGTCAAATATATACATTATTTTATAATTTCATTATATCAGCCCTGATTAAAGGAAAAAAGAAAACCATCTGAATGTTGAACATCATGGAAATCATTAACAGACTACCTTGATTCCTCTAGGACTAACCTCATTGCCAGTGTGTGTCAGCTGACACAAAAAACACTGGAGTCTGAAGTCACCATCCAACTCTGACCTTGTTACTCTCATCAGGTTTTGTTTATCAGTCTTCTGTTGCCAGTTTCTATCTACTCCCAACTCCTAAAACCCTTCCCATGTTCCTTCTGGAAGCCACAGTCCATCACCAGCAACACTCCCTAAGTCTTGAAACATGTTTCTGAATTTTCCAACCCATGCTCCAGTGGACAAAATCTCATCTCCTACAAAGAATACAGCCTCTTTTATAGCCTTTGTAGGAGGTATCTGTTTCTCCTTGAGAGAGGGTGAATGTCATCCCTATACTTCATTCTCTCCTTGCTGAAAACCCTCAGCGTTGACTATCATGTAATGAGGTTATAGCACACAGTATTACTTTATTTTGAATTCCCATTCCCAAATAAACTTGTCCTTTATCCTACTTCAGACAATTGTTCTATGGTAACACATACTCATGATATCATTATAAATGACTTCAAATTCTCTATAATCTAAAATTTATATGTCTGCTATATTCTATTAGCACCTCCTATTTATTCCACCTCCATTACTCAATCACTCTGGCTCAGACGATCTTCTGTTTAAACTGGGAATCTCAATTTTATTGTCATAATTCTGTGCTCTGCTCCTCACTCCCTTTACATCTTCTCTCCTCTCCCTACTGACCTTCAATGTTGTGTTCATTATAATCAATCCCTTGCATATTGTTGATTCCGTTGCCTCACTTGCTCTCTTGTACTCAAATTCAAAACCTTTGTTCCAATTTCCGCGTAATCTATGCCTGCTCCCATGTGCCCATGGACCTCAAGTGGCCCTAATGCAATAATACTATACTTCCCCAATTTTTTTCATACTCTCAGATGATATTTTTACGATCTTCTCTTCTCAAACTTCTCTCTCCATCATCCTCACTCTCAGATTGTGATGTTGTTTTGGGTTCACAGAGAAAGTTGAAGCAATCATGAGAGATGGAAACTCTAAGAATGAACAACAACAATATTCTAGAAATCAAAAACACAGGAACAGGAGTGAAGAATACCTTCAATGTGCTTATCAGTAGATGACGTAGCCAAGGAAAGAATCAGAGATCTTGCAGATAAGTCAATAGAAATTTCCCAAAGTAGAGGCAATGAGAAAAAAGATCAATAATGGAGAGAAAAAACAAACAAAGAGAACAAAGCATCCGAGAAGTATAGGATGGCTCGATAAAGTTGTTCTTCCCTCACCCTCCAGAAAATGTATGGAAGTGTTAGGAGTTTATTTCATAAGGGCTACTTTTTCTCTTCTCTTGCCAGAGACACAATAGAATCGGTTGCAGATTTTTATCCTGACATTCCAGTAGGGTTCCTGGACTTAAAACTCGCCCAGGTTTGGGGGCCCTCTCCTCTCAAGCTATTCCACACTCGGCATCCAGAAACTTAGCAAAATGACCATTTAAGTGGTCTTCCTGGTTTAAGCTCCGACAGCCTTGTTCCAGGTAAGCAGACCCCCAGCTGCATCTCTGAATGAACCTGTCTCTGGATTTCGGGGTGGTACTTTGTTCTGACACCTCATTTCACTGTTCAGTCTGGGACAAAGCATTGATTTTCAGTTTATTCAGCTTTTTTCTTGTAACAAGAAAAAGGAACATCAACTTCCAAGTTTTCTACATGTCAGAACTGAAACCAGAAGTTCAATACTGTTATTTTTTTTCTTTCTCTATACATATTTAATCAAAAGTAATTTTTTTAACCAACATGTCAAGTACTGGGTGAGTTTCTAATGACCTTCAGAAAAAATGGCCTTTTTCCTGAGGACTATCTGATTTCTAAAATATTTTTTTACTCTTGACCTTTTTCATGACATAATTACATTAGTTTATTATTGCTGTTGTAATACATTGCCACAAAGTAAGTGGCTTAAACAATGCGAATTTATTGTCTTACAATTGTCTGGTCTAGGTCCACTAGGCTAAAATCAATGTGTTGCCAATGCTGCATATGCATTCTTTTCTGGAGGCTCTAGGGAGAATCTGTTCCCTTGCTGTTCCCTATTTTTGAGGTTAATCACATTCAATGTTTCATGGTCCCATCTTCAAAGCCAACAATGATGAATTGAGTCCTTCTCACAACACATCTATGTTCCCTCTTCCTCTTATGGATTCTTGTTGATAACATTGGATCCACCTGCATAATTAAAGATAAACACCTTAGCTAAACGTCATTAGTAATCTTAATTCTATCGGCAACATTAATTTCTCTTTACATGCAAGGTAAAATATTCACAGGTTCCAGAGATTAGGATGTAGATATCATTGAAAGGCCATTATTCTGTCTACCACATACATAAATAAAATTTAATTATTTGGTAATAATGAAAGGAGTCTTCAGTGAGAACCATAAGAGGGGCTATTTTTAAACGTTTTTAAGGCTGCTCTGAGCTATTTCCATAAAAAGTAATTTAACTCTTTTCATCAGTTCTTTTTATTTTTATAATTTTTGCTCATTTAACTGAAATGACATTATCATGAAAAGAACTGTGATCAAGGAGCACCTGGGTGGCTCAGTTGGTTAAGTGACTGCCTTTGGCTCAGATCATGATCCCAGGGTCCTGGGATAGAGCTCCCTCTCCCTCTGCTACTCCCCTTGCTTGTGCTCTCCTGCTCGCTCTCTGTTAAATAAATAAATAAATAAATAAATAAATAAATAAATAAATAAATCTTTAAAAAGAAAAAACTGTGATCCTTGGATTGCCAATTTTCTTTTTCTCTAAACAATTTCAGTGAATTACAAAAAAGAACACTTTACAGTGGATTCAGGATAGGGCTGAAATTCCAGCAATACAAAATATTTATTAAGGCATTATTTTCTTACGAAGATCTAGATTTTTAACCAAAAGGTAATAAAACATTCCCCTGAGAGTATCATGCCATATGGATAAGAAAAATTTAGATGTTGAAGGAGGAGTTAAGATGGCGGAGGAGTAGGGGACCCCTTTTTCAGCTGGTCCCCTGAGTCGAGTTGGGTAAGTACCGGACCAGCCTGAGCATCCACGGAACCAGCCTGAGACGCAGGAAGACGCATCTGGATCTCTACAAATGAACATCTCCAGTGCTGAGTATTGAGGTACGAAGCAGAGAGCCGTGAAACCGCACATAGATATCGGAAGATAAACAGAAGGGGGAGGGAGCCGCCATGTTCGGGCGCCGGGAAGCGGTAGCCACCTGCACGGGGGAGCGGGCGGACTCGCTGTCGGCACCCGAGAAACAAAAGACTGAAACCCTGAACAGGGTGCGTGCGCCACCAGGCTTCTCACGGAACTCCAGAATCCCGGTGCGCTCACTGGATCCAGACTGAGACAGGAGCTTCCGGGAGCGCGCGCGGGGCAGCGGGCAGCTGGCGGTGTTAGAAACACATAGGACAGAGACGCGCCAGCCCTGGAAGTGAGGGCTGGGACGCCGGGTATGGGGCGCACATCCCGGGTTGCTACAGGGTTGAGCAGCACCAACAGAAACAGAGTTAAAGTGGCCAGAACATCAGTGGAGAATGGTCCGCGATCTCTCTGTTCTGAGACAGAGGCTGAGATTCGGCCACTGCTGCTCTGACTCTCAGAAGAGGCACAGCAAACTGCCGGGAAAGGCACCAGAGAACAAAAGCCTGGAAATACCGGCTCACAGCATGCCCATCCCCATCCCCCCTCGCAGGGGACACAGAGACTCTACCCAAACAGGGTTGCCTGAGTATCGGCGTGGCAGGCCCTTACCCCAGAAGACAGGAGGAAAAATCAAGAAGCCCACATCCCTAAGGTCCCTATAAAACAAGTGCACACTGCCTGGGTCCTGGTCAATAATTTGGGCTCTGGAGAACCCCCGCAACCTCTCCTCATCAGAATGAAGAGAATGAGAAATCCCACCAAGCAAAGAAAAGACAATGGGTCTGTGGCCTCTGCCACAGAACTAATGGATATGGATATAACCAAATTATCAGAAATGGAGTTCAGAGTAACAATGGTCAAGATGATGTGTAGACTTGAAAAAAGTATTAACGAAAATGTTAATGAGAATGCAGAATCTCTAAGGGCGGAAATGAGAGCGAATCTGGCAGAAATTAAAAATTCTACGAGCCAAATGCAGTCAAAACTAGAGGCTCTGACGGCCAGGGTGAATGAGGCAGAAGAACGTATTGGCGAATTGGAGGATGGGTTAGTAGAAGAGAAAGCTAAAATAGAAACTTGGCTCAAAAAAATCCAATCTCAAGAATGTAGGTTATGGGAGATTACTGACTCAATGAAACGTTCCAATGTCAGAATCATCAGCATCCCCGAGGGGTTGGAGAAAAACACAGGTCTAGAAGAGATATTTGAACAAATTGTAGCTGAAAACTTCCCTAATCTAGCAAGGGAAACAAACATTCATGTCCAAGAGGCAGAGAGGACACCTCCCAAGCTCAACCATGACAAACCTATGCCACGTCACGTCATAGTGCATTTCGCGAATATTAGATCCAAGGATACAGTATTGAAAGCGGCCAGGGCAAAGAAATTTCTCACGTACCAAGGCAAAGGTATCAGAATTATGTCAGACCTGTCTACACAAACCTGGAATGAGAGAAAGGGTTGGGGGGCATTTTTAAAGCTCTTTCAGAGAAAAACATGCAGCCAAGGATCCTCTATCCAGCAAGGCTGTCATTCAGAATTGATGGAGAGATAAAGACCTTCCAGAGTCGCCAGTCAC
Organism: Ursus arctos; assembly: GCF_023065955.2. Lineage (NCBI taxonomy): Eukaryota > Metazoa > Chordata > Mammalia > Carnivora > Ursidae > Ursus > Ursus arctos. Next base: position 53,021,103 of record NW_026622775.1, on the reverse strand, counting down.
TGACCAATTCCGTAACCATGAAACCAGCCCTACAGGAGATATTAAGGGGGGTTCTATAAAAGTAAAAAGGCCCCAAGAGTGATACAAAACAGAAAGTCACAATATATAGAAAGAAAGACTTTACAGGCAATATGGCATCATTAAATTCATATCTCTCAATAATCAGTCTCAATGTAAATGGCCTAAATGCTCCCATAAAGCACCACAGGGTTGCAGATTGGATAAAAGGACAAGACCCATCCATTTGCTGTCTATAAGAGACTCATTTTGAACCTAAAGATACATTCAGACTGAAAGTAAAGGGATGGAATACCATCTTTCACGCCAAAGGACCTCAAAAGAAAGCTGGGGTAGCAATTCTCATATCAGATAGATTGGATTTTAAAGTAAAGAGTATAGTTAGAGATACAGAAGGGCACTATATTATTCTTAAAGGATGTATCCAACAAGTGGATATGACAATTATAAATATATATGCCCCAACAGGGGAGCAGCAAGATACACAAGCCAACTCTTAACCAGAATAAAGATACATATAGATAAATATACGTTAATAGTAGGGGACCTCAACACTCCACTATCAGCAATAGACAGAGCACCAGAGCAGAAAACCAGCAAAGAAACAAGAGCTTTGAATGCCGTACTCGACGAGTTGGACCTCATAGACATATATAGAACACTACACCCCAGAACCAAAGAATACTCATTCTATTCTAATGCCCATGGAATATTCTCTAGAATAAACAATGTTCTGGGACACAAAACAGATCTCAACTGATACCAAAAGACTGAAATTATTCCCTGCATATTCTCAGACCACAACGCTTTCAAATTGGAACTCAACCACAAGGATAAATTTGGAAGAAACTCAAACACTTGGAGACTAAGAACCATTCTGCTCAGGAATGATTCGATAAACCAGGAAATCAAAAATCAATTTAAACAATTTATGGAGACTAACAAGAATGAAAATACAATCGTCCAAAACCTATGGGATACTGCAAAGGCAGTCCTAAGGGGAAAATACATAGCAATCCAAGCCTCACTCAAAAGAATAGAAAAATCTAAAATGCAGTTTTTATATTCTCACCTCAAGAAGCCGGAACAGCAACAGAGGAACAGGACTAATCCACGCACGAGAAAGCAGTTGATCAAGACTAGAGCATAAATCAATGAATTAGAAACCAGGAGCACAGTAGAGCAGATCAACAGAACTAGAAGCTGGTTCTTTGAGAGAATTAATAAAATTGACAGACCACTGGCAAGACTTATCCAAAAGAATAGAGAAAGGACCCAAATTAATAAAATTATGAATGAAAAGGGAGAGGTCACAACCAACACCAATGAAATTGGAAGGATTATTAGAAAATTTTACCAACAGCTTCATGCCAATAAATTAACCAATCTGGAAGAGATGGAGGCCTTCCTGGAAACCTATAAACTACCAAGACTGAAACAGGAAGTAATTGGTTTTTTAAACAGGCCAATTAATTATGAAGAGATTGAAACAGTGATAAAAAACTTTCCGAAAAACAAAACTCCAGGACTGGACGGTTTTCTCAGGGAATTCTACCAAACATTCAAAGAAGAAATAATACCTATTCTCCTAAAGCTATTTCAAAAAATAGAGACAGAAGGAAAGCTACCAAACTCATTCTATGAGGCCAATATTACCTTGATCCCCAAACTAGGCAAAGACCCCATCAAAAAGGAGAATTACAGACTGATTTCCCTAATGAATATGGACGCCAAAATCCTCAACAAGATCCTGGCTAATAGAATCCAACAGTACATTAAAAGGATTATCCATCATGACAAGTGGGATTCATCCCTGGGATGCAAGGGTGGTTCAACATTCTCAAATCCATCATTGTCATAGATTTTATCCAGAAGGAAAAAGCCAAAAGTCAAATGATTCTCTCAATAGATGCAGAAAAAGCATTTGACAAAATACAGCATCCTTTCCTGATTAAAACCCTTCAGAGTGTAGGGATAGAGGGTACATTCCTCCATCTCATAAAAACCATCTATGAAAAGCCTATAGCAAATATCATTCTCAATGGGGAAAAGCTGGAAGCCTTTCCCTTAAGATCTGGAATATGACAAGGATGCCCACTCTTGCCATTATTATTCAACTTAGTAGTAGAAGTCCTTGCAACAGCAATCAGGCAACAAAAAGGGATAAAAGGTATCCAAATTGGCAAAGAAGAAGTCAAACTGTCTCTCTTCGCAGATGACATGATACTCTATATGGAAAACCCAAAAGAAGCCACTCCCAAACTATTAGAAGTTATAGAGCAATTCAGTAATGTGGCGAGATACGAAATCAATGCTCAGAAATCAGTTGCATTTCTATACACGAACAATGAGACTGAAGAAAGAGAAATTAGGGAATCCATCCCATTTACAATAGCACCAAAAATCATGCGTTACTTTGGAATTAACTTAACCGGAGACGTAAAGGATCTACATTCTAGAAACTACAAATCACTCTTGAAAGACATTGAAGAAGACACAAAAAGATGGAAAAATAGTCCATGCTCATGGATCGGAAGAATTAACATAGTTAAAATGTCCATGCTACCCAGAGCAATCTACACTTTCAATGCTATCCCGATCAAAACACTGAGGACATTTTTCACAAAGAACTGGAACAAATAGTCCTTAAATTTGTATGGAACCAGAAAAGTCCCCGAATCGCCAAGGAATTGTTGAAAAGGAAAAACAAAGCTGAGGGGATCACAATGCCAGATTTCAAGCTGTACTACAAAGCTGTGATCACAAAGACAGCATGGTACTGGCACAAAAACAGATACATAGACCAATGGAACAGAATAGAGATCCCAGAAATGGACCCTCGGCTCTTTGGGCAACTAATCTTTGATAAAGCAGGAAAAAGCATCTGGTGGGAAAAAGACAGTCTCTTCAATAAATGGTGCTGGGAAAACTGGGCAGCTACATGCAAAAGAATGAAACTTGACCACTCTCTCACACCATACACAAAGATAAACTACAAATGGATGAAAGACCTTGATGTGAGACAGGAATCCATCAAAATCCTAGAGGAGAACATAGGCAGCAATTTCTACGACATCGGCCAAAGCAAACTTTTTCATGACACATCTCCAAAGGCAAAAGAAACAAAAGATAAAATGAACTTGTGGGACTTCATCAAGATAAAAAGCTTCTGCACAGCCAAGGAAACAGTCAAAAAAACTAAGAGGCAGCCCACAGAATGGGAGAATATATTTACAAATGATACTACAGATAAAAGACTGGTATCCAAGATCTACAAAGAACTTCTCAAACTCAATACATGAGAAACAAATAAACAAATCATAAAATGGGCAGAAGATATGAACAGACACTATTCCAATGAAGACATACAAATGGCTAACAGACACATGAAAAAATGTTCAAAATCATTAGCCATCAGGGAAATTCAAATCAAACCACACTAAGATACCACCTTATGCCAGTTAGAATGGCAAAAATTGACAAGGCAAGAAACAACAATTGTTGGAGAGGATGTGGAGAAAGGGGATCCTTCCTACATTGTTGGTGGGAATGCAAGTGGGTACAGCCACTCTGGAAAACAGTGTGGAAATCCCTTAAAAAGTTAAAAATTGAGGTACCCTATGATCCAGCCATTGCACTACTGGGTATTTACCCCAAAGATACAGACGTAGTGAAGAGAAGGGCCATATGCACTCCAATGTTCATAGCAGGTTTGTCCACAATAGCTAAATTGTGGAAGGAGCCGAGATGCCCTTCAACTAATGATTGGATTAAGAAGTTGTGGTCCATATATACAATGGAATATTACTCAGCTATCAAAAAGAACGATTTCTCAACATTTGCTGCAACATGGACAGCACTGGAGGAGATAATGCTAAGTGAAGTAAGTCAAGCAGAGAAAGACAATTATCATATGGTTTCTCTCATCTATGGAACATAAGAACTAGGAAGATCGGTAGGAGAAGAAAGGGATAAAGAAAGGGGTGGTAATCAGAAGGAGGAATGAAGCATGAGAGACTATGGACTCTGAGAAACAAACTGCGGGCTTCAGAGGGGAGGGAGGTGGGGGAATGGGATAGGCTGGTGATGGGTAGTAAGGAGGGCACGTATTGCATGGTGCACTGGGTGTTATATGCAACTAATGAATCATCGAACTTTACATCAAAACCCAGGAATGTACTGTATGGTGACTAACATAATATAATAAAAAAACATTAAAAAAATAAAAATAAATAAAAAGCTATAATCACCATGTTAAAAAAAAAGAAAGAAAAATTTAGATGTTGGCTCTCATCCTCCATACATAATAAAATAATTATATTCTTTGATTTTGATATGGGCATGTAAGACATATCTTTCTACATAATTGTTTCCTATAAATGTGTTTGAGGTTTATTAATTCTGATAGTTTGTCTTGTGGAAGTTGTGTAAGCTATGCAGTTGTATGTTAATGAGAAGTGAAAGCTCTGAGGACCTTGTTCTATGTTATATGAAAGAAAAGCGGATGCCCCCCAAAGCTACAATGTTTTGGCATTTTTAGTCTTTTTCCAATATTCAGAGGTAAATCAGTTGTGTTGCCATGGTAACTTTTCTACACTTCCCTTCAGCCATGTAATAGTGCAAGGTGACATTGATACCCCTACCATATACTTAAGACGTGAAAAATTACAACTCTTAATATGGAAGTAAAGAATAAAATGTAATATTTATTATAAAAATAATTTTTTTAATTATATAACAAATACTGGGTAAATTTTAAGTATTACAATTAGTTGTTTTCTACAACTGACACTATCATATTTATATTTCTAACAAAAAGCCCAAAATGTTGAAATTGATACTTATTAGACAAAGATAAACTTACTTTTTTTTAATACTTTGTGGACTATAGATAAATAATTTACTACATACAAATATGGGTTAATTCAATCATTCATTTAAAAATATTTATTTTGCATTCCAAGCACAAAAAAAGTCATCATTCACTGAGTTTGAATTCTAATGAATGGCTAATTTTAAAGCTTCATACAATATTAACAATGATATGTCAAGGAAATATTCAATCACTGCTATTGCTTTTCTATACTTGTATTTGCAAACTGATTTGAAACTAAAATGTATTGAATGTCAAAGTTAAAAATTACGGTGAGTGGATTTTCCTTTCTGTAATGAAAACTTTACTCTTATTGGACCAGTCATCCTATAGAAAACATCTATGACTTGTGAAAAAAATTATGAAAAATTAATCTCCTGAAAGCATTGGGGTTTGACCAAAGCACACCAAATAAGACCAATGAAATTAAATTGGGTCCTCCTCTGCCATTCACATTCAGGAAAAAACGAATTTGGAGTTTGAGATAAGCCAACTTAACTGCATGCTAAAGCAAAAAACAAAATAAAATAATAAAATAAAATTAATATCAGTACAAAAGAAACAAAAGATCCTTCAGATAAGGCTTCACACTCCAGTGCCTCCACAACAGCATATCATCCACTATTGTCCAGAATATGCTATGGAATTACTAGCCATAAAGATTAACAGGAAAATGTAAGTCATACATAAAAGAAAAGCCAATCAATGGAAACTGAAACTGAATGACACTGATACTGAATTTAAAGCATCTATAGTAACTGCTCAAAGATGTATAAGGTAATGGACTTGTAATATATTTTGAAAGGAAATATCAGGAAAAAGGAAGGAAGGAAGGGAGGGAGGAAGGGAGGAAGGGAGGAAGGAAACTTTGTACAAAAAGAACCAGGTAGATATACAAGAGAAAACATAGTGCTGTATCAGAAATAGAAATAGTAGCAGAGTTAAGAGCAATTTAGAGATGATGGAAGAGTGAGTAAAACTGATAAATAGAAATCATTCAATTGGGAAAAAAGAAAGAAAAGAGAAGTTTTAAAAATGAACAGAGTTCAGGGGCACCTGAGTGGCTCAGTCAGTTAAGTGTCTGACTCTTCAAGTTGCGATCTCCCGGTTACGGGATGGAGCCCCGCGTCAGGCTCTGTACTGAGCACAGCGTCTGCTTCCTCTTCTTTCTCCCTCTCCCCCCTGCTCTTTCTCTTTCAAATAAATAAATAAAATCTTTGAAAAAAAAACCATAAAAATGAGAAGGGTTCAGTTTTGTGGCTATAGGACAACATCAAATGGTGATTGCAATGCCAGAAAGAGAAGAAAACAGAAAAAACATTTGAAATAATAATATTTGAAAATTACCCATACTTGGTTAATGGAATCCTGCCAAGAAACAGACACGTGAGTTTGGAAGTGAATTCTCCCACCAGCGAATCTTCTTGATAAGACCATAAACCCAACCACAAGCTAAACTAGTTACATGAAAGACTTGAGGCGGAAGCACCAACTGTGCTATGTCTGGATCGCGAACGCTTTAAAAATAATAAATGTTTGGTTTGTTTAAGGTGAAAAATTGGGGGGAAATTCATTACATGCAATATATGACTAATATATGTGATAAAATTGAAAGTAAAAGGATGGTGTGCTAAATCGAGTTCATATAATTTCCCAGATCCACTCAGCCATGGATTTTCTGCTCGACGTTACTGATGGTATCTGGGAATATCATGTAACACCAACATTAGTTATCTCACAGAACGTGTGATTGAATCTTAATCACGCATTTTGTGATGAATTCTGTTTCACCATGGTTCCAATATTATATTTCTTAATATATTATTTTAGTTCTTATGAAATTTTGATTTACAGGCCCATTCTGTCAGGGAGGATTTATTTTCATTTTTGCGATTTTGTGGTTATGTAGTTGGCTACCCAGGCTTTTATTCCTACATTCCAACACAGAACAGTCAGGGTATTTCAGAGCTATGCATGGATCTCACTGATGCATTGTTTTCTTTCTGGTCTGTAGACTCTCTCTGCTTCTCCTGGGCCTTTTTCTCAATTGAGGTTTCACAGTGCCTGAGTTTAAGTACTGAACATAATTCCAGTTTCCTATTTCTCACGGAACACTCTCTGCTTTACAGCACCTGAATTCAACACTACTTTCACAGTTTCTCAGAGTGGCCACCTACTGTATCTCCTAAACCAGGCTGCTTTTAGGAATAAAAAAGGGCACTACCAACAACTGTGTTAAAAACAAAACAAAACAAACAAAAACAAAACAAAACAAACAAAAACAAAACAAAACAAAAAAACAAGTGTAAAAGTAAACTGTACCAAGTAAGCCAGCATCTATAGATAAGCATAACTAGCACATGGTTACAAAACCTCACTCTGCACCACTGATTCATTCCATCTATTTTTGTTTTCCTTTCCATGATTTTCTTCCATTCCTATATATAGGACTTGACAAGGTCATATCAAACTTGACTGAACTTGAAGTTAAACTACTTCTCAATCTTACTTTATAGCTTCAGATTTTATGTGCTCTCCACTATTGCACTAAACTCAGAATGGGTTTCACACATTGTCATGTGCATTTCTCAGGTCCACATTGGGCAATTTCTGCCACAGAGTGTTAGGAATTAGCCATTAGCACCTTCAAATCATAATTCATATCATTAAAATAAAGTTTAATAGAATTTGTCTATAGTGGTATCTTCTTATCTCTACTTTCAAATTTGTGAAAATTTGATTGCTTCTCTCATGACATTTTAAAAAATAATTTCCATCAGTTTGGAATTCAAGAACCTGAGTGTAAGTCTAAGGAATTGTCATTTAAATTTTAGTTCTGCTTTTTTCCTCCTTTTTTGATCACTTATGTGATTATGTGAGTTTATTACATTATAGTGCAACTGCCTAGACAGACATTATCATGGAGTTATTTCCATATCACCCTATTTATCTACACATAACTATGTAGCTATCTCTATCATCTATCTATCTATCTATCTATCTATCTATCTATCTATCTATTATCTGTCTATCCATCTATTTTTGAGAACATATTATCTGTCAGCTTTACTATAAGATTTTCAAGGGCGTAACCATATATTACTATTATTTTTAATTTCTCCATAGAGCCTTTGCATTTTAGTCATTTTAAGGATTTATTAAGGAGAAAAAAGTTGAATTGCTACAATAATTTAAAATCCATGAGGGGCGCCTGGGTGGCACAGCGGTTAAGCATCTGCCTTCGGCACAGGGTGTGATCCCGGCATTATGGGATCAAGCCCCACATCAGGCTCCTCTGCTATGAGCCTGCTTCTTCCTCTCCCACTCCCCCTGCTTGTGTTCCCTCTCTCGCTGGCTGTCTCTATCTCTGTCAAATAAATAAATAAAATCTTCAAAAATAAATAAATAAATAAATAAATAAATAAATAAATAAATAAAATCCATGAATACTTCTTAGATTAATGTCATGAAGACCTATTAATCTTGCTTTATAAAATTACATTAAGAATCACCTCAAAAAATATTCAGACTTCACAGTATTTAAAAGATTTTAAGTAACGACTGAACTAACTCTTCTTTTTAAATCCAAATTTCCCGAAACTGACATAAGCATTAATGCTTGCATTTTGGCAGGGAGTTAACAATTTTCATGTTAGTTAAATCAGGTAAAGTTTATTCCTTCTTACGTTAATTAAGCCAGTCCCTCCTATAGATAGAACTCAAGTCAGGGGTCTGGTCTATCTATTGGTAGCTTTCATAAAAATTAATGGGGCAGAAAATAGCAAGATGTTTTGGAAGGTTCTTAATTCTCAACAAATAAGAATTTCTAGCAAAGCATTCATTTTAGATAAAACTGGAAAATGATATTTTTTAAAAGTGAAATTATTTTTTAAAAAAGGAACAGAAGAAACTCTGATGGTAAAATTGTTGAATTATTTTGTCAATCTCAGTGAAAGAGTACTAAATGTTTAATGGCATTAAAATGAGGATAAGCTTAGAATGAGATTGTTCCAGCAGGATTAATGCCTCCAGAGAATACTTAATGTCATGTAGGTGGGATTTACATAGATAGGGATATTAGACACACATACAGATATTAACTAATATTTGCTTTGCTTTGTCAATTATTTATTACTGCAAGTCTATGACAAGACTCAGAACAGTAGATTAAAATACTTTATACAGCCAATGAGAGTCAAGTTAACCAGTCACCAATGGATTTTTAATTGGAAAATTGCTGCCTAGACCCAGGCATGCTAATTTTTTAAATTATTGCTTTTCTATATGAGACAATTTCAATAAATCAAAGATACGAGAAAGAAGCAGATATTTTCCATCTTCCATATTTTGTAATTACATAAAAAGGGTGGTCAGACATTCTACAACTAGGCCAAGGTAAGATGCTTTATCCCCAGAAAAACAAGCATTATCATGCAACTCTGTTCCTTTGTTCACACGGAGCATTACAATTTCCTGTTAGCCAAGTTTAACTCTATTCCTTTGCTATGAGTCTCATGTCTCTGAACGAGCTAGTAGTAAGACTATCCAGGAGCCTAGTTAAAAACGTTCCATATTGAAAACTGTAGAGAATGCCCCTGGAGTTTTATGTAGTGAAAAAAAAAATCCTTCATTCGAAATCACAAGCTCTTGCCTACTTATTAAACTGCATAATATCTCTTCTTGGTAATGATTCCTTTAGTGTTGCAAGTTATTGTTCTTATCAAAACACTAATAAAACTTCAAGGAAACCAGGTGAATTAGGAGAAATCTTGACGAGTAAAGGAATCCATTTTCTTTGCTGTGATGGAGCTCTGGATAACAATAATTGACAGAAACGAGTTCATTCCGGACTGTGTGACTACAGCTAATTGCATTTTCCTTTCTTATATACATGTAGTCATTTCACAATTATTCTATTTCTTTTTTTAAATGAGGTTTTATACAGAGTATAGAAGCTAATGCAAACATGGAGGTCTCAGAAGCTGGAACAGGATATTCAGTCTACTAAAATGATCGTATCACAAAACTTTAGCAAAGTTCTTCATATTTCAGGCTTACCAGCCTCTCATCAACTATGTACATTTTAATAATGCAAGACCCAAAATAAAACAGAAGCTGGGAACCCACTACTTGCTTTGATTTGAAGAATTTATTATCAAAACAGCACTTTAAATATTTAACAAGGAATGGTGAAACCACTGAAACCCTCTAGCTCTTCTGGGCTATAACTGTCAATTTCTGCTAGTTAGTTTTATTTTTAGCATTGGCTTGCAAAGGCCATTTCAGAATGAATATGTTTGTCTATTAAAGACAACTAATTCTCTGAATGGTCTGAGACAGGATCCAGGGCACTCTTCTGTTCTTGACACCATTAGACAAAGCAAACAGCTAAGAAAGCACTCCTTGGATGATGACTTATTCTTGGCCTATGGATTGATCAGACCTGTTTTTACATGGAAGTTGCTGAGGATGAATGTGTGTGATTCTCTTCACCTAGCAAATTCAGGATACCTATACTCTTTGTTCAAGATTCCCAAGAAAGGGCAAAGGCAAACCATATTACCAAATACTTCAAAATAGTCTTCTGACCAACTGAACTTGACAACATGGAAAACACTAAGGTAGATAATACCTGGAGCCCAGGATCACTGCAGGTCCAAATGCCAATTTTGCTCCTCCTATGCAATGGCCACCTAACAAAAAGTATCAGATCTTTAGTGTCTACCATGGTTCCCAGAACATAGCAAATGCAATATTAATATTGTTGAATGCATAAGTGATCTCACTCCCATGACAATGAACGACAAGTCCAAGTCTACAGCAAGGAGCCAGAGAAGAGAGAAAAAAAAAAAAAAAACTGTCTCCTCACCTGCTAAGGCTCATCCCTATAAAATGTGAAAGAGTTAGTGATCTTGATTTTGCATGAAAAACTAACACACAAAGAAAAAAACTAACAACAAAGATCTTTTTCAGTGAGGGGAGGCATCTTAGAATATTCTGGGCTGCTATACCAACAAAGCACAGCCTGAGTAGCTTATAAACAGCAGAAATTTATTTCGCAGAGTTCTGGAGGCTGGAGGCCCAAAAGCAGAGTGCCAGCATGGTTGGGTGAGGGGCCAACACAGTCAGTTGCACACATTCTTATATGTCCTATGGGACAGAGGGGCTAGGGAGATTTGGAATCTCCTACAAGAGCACTAATCCCATTCATAAGGGCTCTGGTCTCATGATTCAAGCACCTTCTAAAGGCCCCACCTCCTAATACTATCACATGAACCCCAGGATTTCAACATATGAATTTTGGGAGGACACAAACATAGCAGGAGGGAATGTGAAAGTCTTTGGGTCATACTTTTTAGTTACTGTTCTTTTTCTTCTTATTTAATGGGATGAATTTAAAAGCAAGATATGTGGTCAACCAAGATTATTACTATTTATTGTTTTTTAGTTAATACCCTTTACTTGTTAGAGTATTTTCATGTTTGCAACAAAATTAAGTTGAAAATACCGAGAGTTTCTCAGACCATAAGCATCTTCCACCTGTGTGGCACATTTGCTATAATCTATGAACCAAACATTGACACATAATCATTTACTAAAGTCCATAGTTTACATTCATGCTCACTCTTTTTGTTGTGCACTCTGTGCATTTTTATAAATGCATAATGAATTGTATCCACTATTATCATGCAGATTATCATACAGAGTAGTTTCACTGCCCTAAAAAAATTCCTGGGCTCCACCTTCTTTCTTTCCTCTGCCTAAACTCCTGGAAATCATTGATTTTCCTAATCCATAATTTTGCTTCTTTCATAATGTCATTTAATTGGAATCATAGAGTATTTACCCTTTCTAGATTGGTTTCTCTCACTTAGTAATATGCATTTAAGGTCCTTCCAAGTATTTCCATGGTTTAATTACTCATATCTTTATTTCAGTGAATAATAGTCCAATAAATGGCTATTCTTCTTTTATTCATACATTCACCTACTGAAGGACATCTTGGTTGCTTCTAAGTTTTGGGAATTATGAATAAAGCTACTACAAATAGCTGTGTGCAGGTTTTGTGGACATATATTTGTAATGGGTAATGGGTAAATACTAAGGAGTGCAATTGCTGGGGTGTTTGGTAAGAATATCTTTAGCTTGTAAGAAACTGCTAAACTGTCTTCCAAAGTGGCTGTACCATTTTGCATTGCCACCAACAGTGAATGAGAGTTTCTGTTACCTTACATCCTCCTCAGCAATTGGTATCGTGGATGTTTTGGATTTTATCATTCTAACAAGTTTACAATGGTATCACATCATTGTTTAATTGGAAATTCCCTAGTGATATATAATGTTGACTATCTTTTCATATGCTTATTTATCAGTTGTGTATATTCTTTGATAAGTGTCTATTCAGATATTTTGTGCATTTCTTATTTTTGAGTTTAAACATTTTATTTAAATATAAATAACAGACTTTTTGTTTATTTATTTGTTTTGCCAATTCTTTGGTATTTTCTACATAGACAACCATAGCAACTGTGAACAAAAATGGGTTTATTTTCTCCTTCCCAATCTGTACACCTTTATCTACTTTTCTTATATTATTGTATCATGTAGGACTTCCATTTTAATAGTGAAAATGAGTGGTAAAGGGAGACACCCTTGCCTTATACCTGATCCAAGAGGGAAAGCTTATATTTTCTCACAAGTATGATGTTCAATGTAGGGTTTTTTTGTAGACAGTCTTTACCAAATTGAGAAAGTTCCCTTCTGTTCTTGGTTTAATGAGAAATTTAATCATGAATGGGTGCTGAATTTTGTCAAATGTTTTTTCTGCATATATTTGCAAAATCATGTAATTTTTAGCCTATTGATGTGATGGATTATATTACTTATTTTTTGAATGTCAAAGCAGGTTTGCACTCCTGGGATAAATCGCACTTGATTATGTTGTATAATTATTTTTATACATCGTTGTATTCCATTTGCAAATATTTTCATGAGGAGTTTTGAATCCATGTTCATGAGAGATACTGGTCTATAATTTTTTTATAACATCTTTGTATAATTTTGTTATTAGGGTGCTGTCCTCACAAAACTAGTTAAACAGTACTACATCTGCTCTATCCCCTGAAAGAAATTGTAAAAAGTTGTTATAGTTTCTTCCTTAAATGTTTGGTAGAATTCACCAGTGTACCCATCTGGGTCAGGTGATTTTGTTTTGGAATGCTATTATTTATTCAAATTCTATAATAGATATGGGCCTATTCAGATTGTTGATTTATTCTTACATGAGTTTGGGGAAATTATATCTTTGAAGGAATTGGTCCGTTTTATGTAGGTTATCAAATTTGGGGTATAGAGCTGTTCTTAGTATTCTTTTATCATCTTTTAAAGCCCAGGGAATCCTTGGTCTCAAGATAGCTTGTTTATTTCTAGTTTTCTGTAGTTTGAAAATGATATTCTCAGTCAATATTGTATCAAATATTTCTTCTTTTACTTTCTTTCTTTCTTCTCTTTCATTTAGTCTCTGATAAACGCAGTAGGTTACGTTCTAGTTAACTGCTTTCCCTTAGGCCAGGCCTTGTTAAGAAGGGTGGAGTATTCTGGTGTATTTCAAAATGTTTCCTTTTCCCTTATCACCTATCTTTGATGTGGGAAGCTGTTTGAGCCCCTAGAGATATGTCCCATAATATCATGGGGGCATCCTTATGGTTGGATGGTTCCAGAGTTTTTAACTATCAGACTTGTCTACTCTTATCCTCTGGCAATTCATAAATTGCAGTTCAGATTTTCTTACCCTGGCATTGGTTCTTGTAGCTTCCATTTATGAGTCTCTGTCCAGATATTTCCCTTCTCCTGTGTGGAATGCCAGAGTGGAACAGAGCTGTGTATTTTCCTTCCCTCAGGTTAGGTAAGCACTGGTAAAATCCCAATAGGTTAGTTTCTCCTAAAACAGTTTCTCTTGAGGGTAGGTCTTGTTAAGAAGAACAAAATTCTCTAGCATATTTCAAAATGACAGTTGCTCCCCTCTTTCTGCCAGAAGCATGAGAGGATTTTTCTCCAATCTCACTGTGAGAAATTAGTGCTTCTAGAGGTACCACTCAAAAAAGCGTGTGTTGGGGCGCCTGGGTGGCACAGCGGTTAAGTGTCTGCCTTCGGCTCAGGGCGTGATCCCGGTGTTCTGGGATCGAGCCCCACGTCAGGCTCCTCCGCTATGAGCCTGCTTCTTCCTCTCCCACTCCCCCTGCTTGTGTTCCCTCTCTCGCTGGCTGTCTCTATCTCTGTCGAATAAATAAATAAAATCTTTAAAAAAAAAAAAAAAAAAAAAAGCGTGTGTCTTTCCCTAAGACTGGAACCCCTTAAGTTTTTAACTCTCAAACTTGTCTACACTGAGCATCCAGCAATTCATCATTCACAGCGTCAGTTTTCCTAATGGGTGTCACTTCTTCCAGAAGTTTCAGATCATGATTTTCTGCTCAGGTAAGTTGTAATTCTTTGTATCTGCCTCTCTTTCCAATTTTGGAGGCAGCTATTTTCCCCATGAAAGAAGGAATAAAAGAGAATGTTGTACCATAAGGGAGATTCAAGGGCTTCTTCTGAAAGCTTTATTTTAACCTTCCCAGGAGTTGGGTCAATCTTTGAGTTAAGAAAGCTTACCAGAACTTTGATGTGACCCTTCTCCCTTGATTATAGTTGAAAATTAAGCCAGTATCTACTCCCATGTGGGAGCCAGACATGAAGGATTGCCCACCTTAAGCTTGTATTCATTCTCCTGATGACTGTCAATTTTACTTCCTTTAGTCTGACAAAATGATAGTCTTTCTTACAGTTGAGGATATTCTTAATATGTCCTTAAACTTCTAGTAGGTGACTAGAGTCTTCTAAGTGGTTAAATTTGCTTTCCTTGATTTTTATGTGGTTTTGATTTTCAACGTTCTGATGACTGTAAGACAAAAATTGCTACTTGAATTTCTATAAATCGATCATTGTGCTTCAGTGATTTTCTCTCAAGGATTTTTTAAGGGCATTTGTTGGGCAGTTTTATGCGCAAGATATTCTTGGATCCCCATCCCTTAATATAATCAAATAGTATCCTACTCTCAATATATTTTTTAGCAAGGGTGGTACCAAGAAAGTTATCCCTGCTTTTCAAATTGTAGATAGTTGTACCAATATACTTCACTGCTCTAGATCATAATGGAGCATGATCGTACCATTGCAAAATAATGAAACTTAAATATGAAAATCTCAAGCAAATAAGCAAGTTAATGAGAAGCCCATGTAGGTGAGGAAGCAAAAGTAAAATTTCTTGGTACTAATAAAAATTGGACATTAGATTTATGTTTGCTTCTTATATAATAGTATGATAGACCAAGGTGTTACCAATTGATAGGAGTTTTTCAATGACAGTTTTATAATAATAATTTTTAAAGCTTTACAAATATAGTTTTTTAGAGTTAGTTCAACTTCATCCTCTTTATGCCCAGGAACTGTACATGGTAAGTAAAAGCTGAGTAGAAATATATACAAATAATGCAGGGAACCTTGAAAACATAAATATGTAGGCAGGATGTTATGAACTCCATGGTAGACAAGTGTATGTTAACAACCGGTTGTCTTGGAGATGAGATATTCAGGGTCACATAGGAAGACAATTCAGACCGCTTATAGCAAGGCCTTACAAACAATGCTATTGTGAAATGACACAACCTGTAAAGGACACTCTATTGCTAAGAGCTATGTGACTGTCCCCTTCATTGAATTTTTGTTTATGTAGCCCATTGTTACGCAAGATATTGAACAACTTTTAGATTTTTATGTCACTCTTGTTTAATATAGAAATTGAGAAGCATTATATTAGATAACTTCATAAGGCACCTAAAATATGTTAGTAGATTATGTTAGTAGATTGAAGAACATTTCTATTTTCACCCTACTCATTCTTCTCAAAAAGGTCGACATTTTTATGGTAGGATTTAAATGGTGAACTGAGACCAGAATCTTTTTAGAATTTCTCTTCCCTTGGCTGATAACATACACAGGCAACAGTGTTAGACAGCTGCAAACAACTCAGAAGTCCTAACTTCTCTTATCAAAGAATAGTTAACTCACTCATTCCACGTATAGGAAAGAGCCTTCCCGCTAAAGAGAATGTAACTTGCAAAGGTAAAGATCATTTTATGTTACCTTACAGAGCTCAACATACACTACCTACTTGTTTACCAATTTCTTCAGAGGTTTTTATCCTTGCTTCATGGCAGTAATAAAGGGAAATCTCTAATTTCTTCAGATTACTGTGTTTATTTTAACAATTCTCAGAAGAATTATATCATTGCCACTTCTTATTTGGGAATCTGACTTGGAGTCACACAGTTGGAAAATAGGTAAACCAAGATCCCAACCCAGGCATTCTGGCTCCAGAGGACTCCCCCCTCCCATAAACAAACACATACAACCCTTTCTATTTCTATTCTTTAAACATGCAAACTTAACCACATTGTTCTGCACTGTCATTTCAAGTTCTTCATTTTCTTTCTTTTTTTTTTAAGATTTTATTCATTTATTTGCGAGAGAGAGACCGAGATAGCAACAGAGATAGCAAGAGAGAGCATGAACAGGGAGAGGAGAGAGAAGCAGACGCCCTGCTGAGCAGGGAACCCGACAGGGGGCTGGATGCCAGGACCCTGGGATCGTGACCTGAGCTGAAGGCAGATGCTTACTTGACTGAGCCACCCAGGTGCCCCTCAAGTTCTTCACTTTCATCTTGGTTAAGGAAATTATAAATACCTTCACGTTGCTTCCTTCCTCAATCTTTTCATTGAAAAAAATAGTAATTTTCCATTTAAAAGTTGCATGTATTATAAAATGGATTTATATTCTTTTCTCATTATAAATGGGCTTAATGTTATGTATTTATAAATGGATGTAGTTTTGTTTGTTTGTTTTTATCCATTTGGTTACTATACTAAAACCTTAACTACTTACGTAGCTTTTCTATACAGTATTTTAATGTCAGAGTGGATGATACTTAGCTGGCATAAGCATAATGCTCGCATGTTGTTGCTTCAAATAGAGTTGAAGTTAAAAATGATCTCAATTACCCCATGCACCACTTGATACTTACCAAATTCAGAGAGAGAATAAAAGGAAAACAAGTAACTGAACTGTATTAAGAATCTGAAATTTCATTGTTTTCTGTTAAAAATTAAGGGGAATGTGCAGCACCTGGGTGGCACAGTTGGTTGAGTGGGACTCTTGGGTCCAGCTCAGGTCGTGATCTCACAGTCCTGAGATCTACCCTGTGTCAGGCTCTGCACTCAGCATGGAGTCTGCTTGAGATTCTCTCTCCCTCTCCCTCTCCCACTCATGCTCTCTCTCTCTAAAATAAATAAATAAATCTTTAAACAAAAACATTTAAAAAATGAAGGGAAATGTATATGAAATAATGTTGCTAATTTAAAAATATATATATTTGATCCAGAAGTCTAGAAAAATGACAAATAGATATAAAAGTTATTTTTTGATGCAAATGAGTTACGGAGAATACTGTTTGATATTAATCACAGAACTTTAATAGTGAAGCCATTTCTCTGTGATTATTCTATGTTATAGTAAGATGAGTAATATTATTTTAGTATTTAAAATTAATTGACTTTTGGGCACAGAAATAATAAATGAGGAGGATTTTTCCTGAAAACAAAAAGTAAACAACTAAAGGAATTTTATGGGGTACATAAATTGATTTATCTTTTGTGTCTGTATTCATTACTCCTCTCTGCTATTTTATCCTCTCCCATTCTATTTCACAACAATATTTATGTATAATCTTAAAGATCTGTCTTTCTGCTATCCATCTGCTAGCCAGTTGTCGAACATAAAATCAGCATGTTCAGAAATGTTAATGGCAACAAAATGGTCCAATATTCCTTTGCCTTCATAGCTACTGAAAGAACATTCATCAGCCCATCTCTCTATGTGCACATTAAAAAAATTAAAAAGCTTGCTATGTGATCTCTACAAATCTGGTCTTTTGGCACAAAGTTCATGATAGTAAAAAATGTAGCATTTGAATATTGCCACTGTGGAAATAGTCACCAATTTTTATTAAAATTTCAAGTTACTTTAAAGCTTTTGGATTATGAGAGATTCACAGTGAAGACTTCTAGATTTTGTTGGTAATGCAAGAAATTACAATTATATTAAAATCAATATTCTACCTGTGCAAATAATAGAAAATCCCCAAATTTAAAAAGAGCAGAAAGCCCTCTAAATTTAATTGGAATATAAATGTATAAATGCAATCACACACAATAAACATACTGCATGACATTATTGAATGAGGAATTTTAAAATGTAAACTCTTAAATAGATTAAATGAGCTCCCAAAACATTTGATAAAACTCAGTACCCTTTACTAATGAATTTAAAATAATGGAGATAAAAGTTGTTTTATAGCATATGAACATGTCCAATTAAAAATATTATTAATTAAAGTGTGTATGACATTCTCATTAAAATTACAAACAAAATGATCTGCTCCTGCCATTATTTGTTATTGTTTATAATTTCTGACCAGCACAGTCGGCTGTGGAATAAAAACAAGAGATTAAAGATCAAAGAAAAGAAAACATGAACACATGACTGATGGATACCTAAAAAATGCAAACATTTATATTGAAATTTACAAGGGATTTTATCACAAAATGAGGATGAGTTGTTATGTGCTTACTGTTTCTGAACAGGGTAGGCTTTCCTGATACCAAGTGTAATGTTTCAATGAAGAGGGAAATTGACCAGAGCAGGCCCAGGCCCGGAGGCCCCAGAAGATGGAAAGTTACTAACAATAAGCTACAGATAACCAGAAGCCCTACTGGGAGCAATAGATAACCAGCCCTTTCTGCTTCTGTAAACGGGCTTCCTGCCACAGGCTTCCTGCGCTAGTGTTCCCACCTAAAGCAGCCCCCACTCCCCCAGTTCAAACCCACCTACCAGCAGTGAGCATAGCCCTTGGACCCTGACTGCCTGCAGTCCCCTCTAAAAGCTCTGAACCCCGTTGCCAGGGACCCAGAATTTGGAGCACGAGCTCATCTGGGTCCGCTGGTATAAAATAAATTGGAGTTCTCCTACTTCTCTTAGTGTCACTTGGTCTCTCGCCAGTCTGATTCTTACTTTTCCCCAATATCAACAGTAAAAGTTACAGAGTAGCTATTTGTGACTTAGCATACCATATTCTTTTAAAAAACTCCATGAATTAGAAGTATCCATATGTAAGAAAATACAGTATTTTAATAAATGGTGAATTTAAGTAGATTTGAATTTATTTAACACAGAACTATATTTATATAAACCCAGAATTTATATAAACTAAATTTATATAAACATGGAACTTTCTGGCCATGTCCTCATTTTAATATTCTGATCCTAATAAAATTGGAAAATGTTCATTCTGCAAATAATAATAAACTATATTAATGAATGTATTAATTCAGGAATAAAAGGGTGAGGGGAACAGCCAGCAATCCCTGTACCAAGGGATGTAAGATTACTCCAAACCTTGCTGTGAAAGAGAGAAGGCAAGGGGGTCATGTTCAGAGACGAAGGAAGACCTTTGCTCTTTTTTACTCCCACTTCTATTGGTCCTTCAGGATAATTACAAATCCTTACACTGTTTCTCAAGCACAGGACAGGTGACAAGGGGTCTCAAGGAAACTGGGAGGATCTGTTTACGGGAAAGGTACGATATGCTAATTTGCATGTTCTAGGAGCGCTGCTCAACATAGCCTAAGGGACAATGCCTACAGCTCTCAGAGCCCTGGGCGGCTGTTTGGACTAAGAAAGTTTCCGGAGGGCAACTCCCTGCGGCATTCCATCCTGCAGGCCTCCGCATTCCAAAGGCCTACTCGCTTCTCTGAAATCTTCCCTCGCCCTGCAGGGGCCTCTGTGTTACATTGTATCAAGCCAGGTATTGTGGCTGATTTCATTCTCTACATTAACCCCAACAAAAGGGAAAGAAACAAACAGTTCATGGCAAATCTTGCAAAGTTACCCTTTGTTTTTGACCAGATTTCAACTGAATTTGACATTATCCATGTTGCATATAAATGGAATTTCAAAAAAAACTCCATGGTAACATTCCTAGACAAAAAATAATAAATGAGATGGGTTCTATCAAAGCCATTAAACTAAAAAGGAAAGCTTTCTATCATTATATCAGTGTACTATAGAAAATATCTTTTTTTTTTCCAGGGGTTATATTCAAATATTGAACCACATCTAGGTCATGGACACTGACAAATGGAAACATGGTGGCAATAAAGCTACATTGGGATCCTGGAATGCCCACTTGGCCAAGGTAGACGGGGGACTGGGAGGCGAAGGTGGTGGTGGTGTGGGTATTCAGCCCTGATAAAGCCAGCAGGTGAGTGCCCACCAAAGAATCTACTAGTTTTTCCTGACTTTCTAACACTCCCTTTGTCTGAAAATGAAAAATATTAGAAAACTGTTCAAGGTGCTCTCTTTTAATACAAAAACCAAAAAAAAAAAAAAAACAAAAAAAACAACGAAAAAGAAAATAATAATTAGGTAATTAATAATGAGAATTAGCTTTTCTGAATCCCACTAAAATTTTTCCATTTGCCAACAACTCTTATTAGTATTCTAGAAAAAATAGTTAACTATATGGTAATAGTCCAAATGCATTGATAGGTTCACTACAATATCTGAAATTATTAGTGGATGTTAGATTTTATAAGCATTTTATGTAATACATAACTAGGTGGATTAATTTACATGATGGGAAACTGCATTGTTAATATGTATAATTTTGTACAAGAAGCATTCATCCTATTTGTAAGAATACTTTCAAATTAGCAGTATTTTAATTATAGTGACTAAGACTATTTCCCTTTATTTGAAGATGGCAATCAGTTTAATTCATTCTTGCTGGCAAGTTGTAAAAATAGATCTGGAATTATCTATGATTTAAAGTAATATTCTTCAGAAATTGTTCTCATTACAAAAATGGCTGAACAGGTTATACTTAGATATTCCAAGGTGGTAAATTATCATATTATTAAATATGGCTTCATCCTCCAAAAGTTATCACTAAAGATAACTACGTTAAATTTCCAGGAAAAGAGAATAATAATGAAAGGACACTCTATCAAAAAAAAATCTAACAATGTTTGTATCATTATTTAGCATTAGCACAACATTCATTAAGCTTTTTAAAAGTATCTTATTTCCAGTCCTAACCCACTGGGGGGAAACTTAAAAGCTTTTAAAACTTAAAAATTTGCAATTAATTTGAAGGTATAAACATGAATTTGAATATATATCATGTAATTTTAATCTATTCTAATCACACAGAGGCAAATTAGATTCCTTAAAATAATCTATAATTGTCTGACGTAATTGTTAAAATAATTAAATAAATTTGAATATTTATATATGTGTGTATATATGTATATATGTCAAGTGCATGCATATTGATATATATGTAATATGTATTAAACATATTAGCTATATAAATATATAAATTACACAAATTAGTTATTTATACTTAATAATTTTAAGTATATACGTATTTATACTTATATCCATATATATTTAAAACTGACACAGACTAGGTTATCACCGGGGCACGTTCGCAGCGCTGCAGCCGCAGCGCCCTTGATTCGTGGATTAGGGAGAAGGACAAGGCACAGACAGGTTAGCTTGTGAAAGAGAGCGCGGATGCAGGGGACGATTGCCAGGAGTCATCACCCCGAACAGCTGCAATCTCATGTATTTATTGGCAACAATCAAAGGCAATCACAATCACAATCGATCAAGGGAGTGATCCGTATTACATTCTAGTGAATAGTAGTGCATCACGGGGAGGGTCACGGGATAGTGGTGCATCACCATCACGGGGAAGGTCAGGGGATCAGGTGATGTAACGTTTAGCAAGTGGGGCCTATTCTTACACATGTTTCTGGGGGCCCTGCAGGCTACCCTTAAGTCAAGAGCAATCAGGTTTCAGCAGTGTTCTGCCCCAAAACAGCTGGGCGTTCCCAACTGGTGGGCAGGCCGGGCGTTCCCGGTTGCTGGGCGAGCCGGGCGTTCCGGGCGTTCCCGAACGCTGTGCGAACTGGGTTCCCGACCGCTTGACTCTTGACATTCACCGTGAAGCCGGCAAGGTCATCAGAAACATGCCTTCCTATTATATCCCTAACATAAGTCTTCGGCCAGTGGCAGCTGCAGGTTATTAAAATTCTTCAGTATGATTCTATTTACCTAAAGTTCAAAAGCATGCAAAACTGTTCAATGATGTTCGAATATGGTGTCCGTCCCTGTGGGCAGAGGGACAGGTCAGTAGCTGACTGAAAAAGACTACAAAAGAGCTCTGGGATTCTGGTTATATTGTGCTTGTGTGCACATTACATAGGTACTTATACTTTGTGAAAAATCCCTGAACTGCATAAACACAATTTCTGTTATTTATGTATGCAGGTATGTATTTCCATATAAAACGTACCAACCGGTAGTAACCAGGACTCCCTTTTCTCCTGGTAGCATGGAACACTCTGAAATGCCCTGCAGAACTCACGATCAGCTGTGTGCTATTTCCCCTGGTCATTGGATCATAGCTTTCGATGCTGGATCAGGGCCCCGGAGGTCTCATACCTTTGAAGTCTTCCACTTTGAAATAGAATGAAGCACCGAAAGCAATGTGATTGTTTTTTTTTTTTTTTTTTAAAGACTGAAGGGGATGGGAGAGGGTAAGAGGGAGAGAGAGAGAGAGAATCCAAAGCAGGCTCCATACTCAGCCTGAGATGGGGCTTGATCTCACAATCCTGAGATCATGACCTGAGCCGAAAAGAGTTGGATGCTTAACTGTCTGAACCACACAAGTGCCCCCAGTGTGATTGATTTCTATACATAGTCTGAGCATTCCATTAGATGGGCAATAAAAGGACATATAAAAACTCTGGAAAAGATGATCTAAAATGTTATGTATACCATAATTTAGAAAAATCCATTCATTCATTCAATCAACAAAACGTTACTGAGTGCCTATTGTACTTAAGCACTGGTAATAAAACGGGCATAAAATAGTCAAAAATTTCTACAAATCTGAATTTTATATTCAAATGGAACATTCCACTCAAGAGACAAAGATTAAGACTAATTTTGAACTAACTCTAAAATGCTATACAAAAAAGAGGGGCACCTGGGCAACTCAGCTGGTTAAGTGTCCAACTCGTGATTTTGGCTCAGGTCATACTCTCAGGGTCCTGAGGTCTATCCCAACCTTGGGCTCTGCGGTGTTGGGCATGGAGCCTGCTTAGGACTCTCTCTTGCCCTCCCCTTTGCCCCTCCCCCCACCCTACTCTCCCACAAGTGCGTGCGTGCGTGCATGCACACGCATGCGTGAGCTCTCTCTCTCTTAAAAACTATAAATATATATATATGTATATATAAACAAAGCTACAATTATAAATTATAATCAAGAGTAAAGGTAAATCACCCATTTTTCTAATTTTTTCTGTTTAATAGTTTACCTGAGGTGGTCCAAACACAGGTACCCACAGCACTTTAACAACTTTTATGGAACTCGGGAGGTAGCCCACAGAGATAAAATATGCAGTTTCCATGGTCACCTAGGTGGTCAGTCTTTTTCTTTCACTGCAGTTAATTTGCAAATCTTCACGTTTGAGGAAAAAAAAAAAAAAAACAAAACTCACTTTCTGTGCTTCTATTTCAGAATTCTGAAATTTGCTTGAAAAAACCTACAAATGGAAGATGGTTCATGAGTTAACTATCACTTCATGCTTGTATTAATTTTCTATTGCTGACATTACAAATTATGTCAATTAACACAAATTCAGTGTCTTAAAACATACAGATCTATTATGCTAAATTCTATAGATCAGAAACCAACATAGTTCCCACGGGGGTGAAAATCAAGGTGTCATCAGGACTGTGTTCCCTTCTGGAAGCTCTAGGAAATATGTTTTCTTGCCTTTTCCACCTTACAAAGACTGCTCACATCCCTCCTTTTGATCCCTTTCTCTATCTTTAGTGTTCTCAATGTTGCATCTCTCCATAATCACATCTCTAACTGACTCAAGACAGGAAAAGTTCTTTACTTTGAAGGACCCATGTGATTATATTGAGTGCATCTGGATAATTCAGTATAATCTTCCAATCTAAAGGTCTTTAACCTTAATCACATCTGTGAAACCCCTTTTGCCATGGTAGGTAACACACTCAACAGATTCCAGGGTGTGTATATATACAAACATACATACTTTCGTTCAACCATCATAGGATTCTCTCCATGACTCAATAATTTTAATTTAATCTTTTTCTTTCTTTCTTTCTTTCTTTCTTTTTCTTTCTTTCTTTCTTTCTTTCTTTCTTTCTTTCTTTCTTTCTTTCTTTCTTTCTTTCTTTCTTTCTTTTTCTTGTTTGTTTCTGTGACTTTGTTCTTTATAGCACTTTTAGGTTCACAGCAAATTGAGGGAAAGTATAGAGATTTCCCAGATACTTTCTGTTCCTACACATGCATAGCTTCCCCCATTATCAATACCCCCCGACCCCCCAGAGTGGTACATTTGTTACAAATGATAGACTTACATTGACATGTTATCACCCAGATTCTGTAACTTATATTAGAATTCACTCTCTGGCTTGTACATTTTTATGGGTTTGGATAAATGTAAAATGGCATATATCCATTATTATACTATCATACAGAGTACTTTCACTCCCCTAACATCTTCTATGGTCCATTTATTCATCTCTCAACCCTAAACCCTGACAACCACTGATTTTTTTTTTTTCCTGTCTCCACAGTTTTGCCTTTTCCAGAATTTCATAGAGTTGGAATCATGCAGTAGGTAGTCTTTTCAAATTAGCTTCTTTCACTTAGTAGTAAGAATTTAAAGACCCTCCATATCTTTTCATGACTTGATAGCTTATTTCTTTTTAGCACTGAATAATCTTCCGTTGTCTGGATGTATCACAGTTTATCCATTCATCTAGTGAAAGATATCTTGGCTGCTTCCAAGTTTGGGCAATTATGAATAAAGTTGTTGCAAATATCCATGGGTAGATTTTTGTTTGGACAAAAGTTTTCAGTTTCTGTGGATGAGTACCGAGGAGCATGATTTCTGGATCATATAATGATATGTTCAATTTTATAAGAAACTATTTGTTTTCTAAAGTGGCTGTACTGGGGCACCTGGGTGGCTCAGTCCATTAAGCATCCAACTCTTGATTTCCTCTCAGGTCATGATCCCATGGTGGTAAGATTAAGGCCTGCCTTGGGCTCCATGCTCAGGGGCGAATCTGCTTGAGATTCTCTCTTTTTCCCCCACTCCCTCTGCCCCTCCCCACACCTCAAATAAATAAATAAATCTTTAAAGTGTCTGTATCATTTTGCATTCCCACCAACCATCAGTGAGAATTCCTGTTGCTCCGCATCGTCACAAGCATTTGGCATTGTCAGTGTTCTGGATTTTGATCATTCTAGTATGTTTGTAATGATATCTCATTGTTTTAATTGGCATTTCCCTGATGACATGTAACGTGGAACATCTTTTCTTAGGCTTGTTTGCCATCTATATATCTTATTTGGTGAGTTGTCTGTTAGGGTCTTTGACTTTTTTTTTTTTTTTTTAACTGGGTTTTTTCTTTCTTATTGTTGGGTTTTAATTGACTTTGTATTTTTGGATAAAAGATGTTTTTTTTTAATCAGATGTGGCCTTTGAAGATAGTTTCTCCTAGTCTGTGATTTGTCTTTTTATTCTCTTGACAGTGTCTTTTGCACGTAGGAAATTTTTAATTTTAATAAAGTCAAGCATATAAGTTATTACTTTCATGGATCTTACCTTTGGTGTTGTATCTAAAAAGTCACATTCTTTTCTCCTGAAGGTCATCTAAATTTTCTTCTATGTTATACTCTTGGAGTTTTATGGCTTCATATTTAATGTTTTGGCCTGTGATCCATTTTGAGTTGATTTTTGTAAAGAGTATAAGGTCTGTGTCTAGTTTCATTTTCTTTTGCATGTGGATGTCCAGTTGTTCCAGCACCATTTGTTGAAAAGACTGTCTTTTCTCTATTGTATTGCCTTTGTTCCTTTGTCAAATATCAATTGACTATATTTATGTGAGTCTATGTCAGGGCTTTTTGTTCTGTTCTACTGTTCGGTTCGTCTATTCTTCAGCTAATGCCACGTTGTCTTGATTATATAGATCGACAGCGATTTTTGAAATCAGATAGTGTCAGTCTTCTTTGTTTTTCTACCTTAATATTTTATTGGTTATTCTGGTTCTTTTGCTTTTCCATATAAACTTTACAATCAGTTTGTTACATTATCAATTTTTAATTTCTAAGTGATTCGTGCTTTAAATACTCTGTTTAGCATTTTATAGTATCTCAATACAATTTAGTCATGATTTTTTATGCATGTGGCAGAACCAGTTTCATGAGATGTTAATTCCTTTTATTTCAAACTCAATGTTTCCAGGTAACTTCATCTAGTACCTTAGCAGCAAAACATTTTTACCCCTCTTTTTCTATCAGTTTAGGGTTTGCCTTGTTCAGATACCTTCCCAGTTCCAACGACCACAAGTATCCTGCTTCATTGTTTTCTCTTTTATTTATATTTTGAAATTCCTTTTTCTCCATTCACTGGCTATTCCCTTGAACTATAAATATTCAGATTTCCCCAACTTAAAGCTAAATATATATTAAAAAAAAAAAGGAGACAGGAAATAAAAGAAACTTATCAACCTATGCAATTTTACTAGAAATATAACCAGTCTAATTGAATTATGTTTTTTAAATACTTGTACAGAAAATAATTCATACACAAAACTCCAATTGAGAGATTTGCCAGAAAGCAAGGAAGGAGGAGACCTTAATGAAGTCATTATCTATATTCTGTCACTAAAAGATAGTGCACTTCAGTTAACATAGACAACTCCATTCTTTGGTTTCATACTTGGTAGATTGATAAGTGTTAGCTTTTTAACCATATTGTTCAAAAATATTGGTAAGAACTATTTGCTACTTACTGATTATAAAAATCATTCTATTTTCATTTGCACTCTAGAAATAGTAAGTACATTTTCAAGAATATCCAAAATGTAGAAACAAATACTAAACTATTTTCACTTTTGTGGCTGGAACAACTGTGAGTTTGGTTAAAATCTAAGTTTCTTAATAATAATAAAGGCTGTACAATTAGAGCTTTAAAAAAAGTATTGTTTTTACATATACATAAAGATTTATCCATATTAAAGAGTTCATGTAATATTTACGAGAAATAGAAGTTTTATTGGATAAATTATTTGTTTTAAATTGAAATTAAGTCTATATCTTCTCCCTGATTTTTTCACGGTGGGAAAATAATATTAGGCTATGTTTTAGTTTGCACAAGTTCTGCATTTAATTTCTCATAATTCAAAATCTTTTAATTTCCAACACTACTTTTATTTTATAATTTTTTTTAAAAGATTGTATTTGTCAGAGAGAGAGGGAGAGAGAGCACAAGCAGGGGGAGGGGCAGGCAGAGGGAGAAGCAGGCGCCCTGCTGAGCAAGGAGCCTGATGCAGAACTTGATCCCAGGACCCCAGGATCATGACCTGAGCCTAAGGCAGATGCTTAACTGTCTGAGCCACCCAAGTGTCCCTCCCACACTACTTCTTATGGACCAATAGCTCTAAGGTAATTTATCATTGATTTTATAAATTGTTTAAATGATAAAATAGCTTTATGCTTAATTAAGTTAAATATTAATACTTATATATTTTAAATGGCTTAAAAGAGTCTTCTTATGACATCTGATAATTCAAGAAATCATGAGAAATTGATGTTTTGGCTTAAATTATAATTTTCAGATTTTGATCAAATTTAAGAACTTAGATTAATATAAATACGTATTGTTTTTAGAGAGGGAGAGGGAGAGAGAAAGAGACAGAGGAGTGGGAAAGGGAGAGAATCTTTTTTAAAGATTTATTTATTTATTTTAGACAGAGAGAGCACAAGAAGGCAGGAGGGGCAGAGGGAGAGGGAGAATCCTAAGCAGTCTCCCTGAAGAGTGTGGAGCCCAAGGTGGGGCTCAGTCCCAGGACCCTGAGATCCTTACTCAAGTTGAAATTAAAAGTCAACTGCTTAACTGACTAAGCCACTAGGTGCCCCAGGAGAGAATCTTAAGCAGGATCCACAACATGGTGCTCTAGCTCACAACCACGAGATAATGATCTGAGCTGAATTCATGGGTCAGATGCTTAACCAACTGAACCACCCAGGTGCTGCACAACTTAGATTAATATTGAATGGAAATTAATTAATAAATGCTCCTTGGATACCTATAAAATTTCTAAGTTAGAAAAAAAACATGTATCATTGACTAACCACAGGTTAAATTATCATTTTTTTATTTTTATAGAAACATAACTATAAATTAAAAGAATGTACACACACACCCCCATATAATCATCCAAAATTTGTTAAACTGTTATTAAATATGTTCTATGGAGAAAAAAATAGCTAGATCTGCATTTCATTCTTTAGTTCTATCTTGTGCACACAAAACTTAACAGCTTTCCATCAAGTAAGTAATTATTTTAAATGATTTCTGGGAAGAGGAAACATGGGACCAACCATACAACGTAGTTTGTTATTTTTTAAGAGATTTTTTTTACATGCACACAGTTTTATTTTATATAATGATAAATTTAATTATAATTTAATTCCAAAATGGTGATCTAGTTTTCATTTATTATTGATTTGCACATTACATATTCATTAATTTAAAATATTTATTAAAAAATTAAAAAGATAATAGAAAACAAATTCGAGATCACTGTAAAAATGTCAAAGATGTGAGGAAGGTACACTTGGATTCCCTGGTTGGTTCTGTTTATGAATCGTGAGTGTAAAGGAAAAAATAAATTGTATTGAAGTTGTATAAAATAGAGTCAAAGTTAATGGAGCTATTTATGAAGGAGAAGATTTATGAATAACTCACCAAATATTACTACAACGAGGATATATGAAAAGCAGAATTACTGTTTTCTTTCTGTAAAATGATAGAATAATTCTGTGTCCAGATAAGTAGCTTCACTGTATTACCAAAATATGTACTTAATTCTCTGAAATTATTGGTATAATTTTGATAAAATTTTTATTTTTGAAAAAGAATTAAGTTCTTACTATTCATTGTTCTTTATTGTTGTGTGTTTTCGTTTTTGTTCTTATTGTTGTGTTTTCCAAATAGTTCCTGTAACCACCTCTTTTTTTAGCTACTATAATTCTGTTAATACTTGTCTCTTTTGATAAACCCTCTTGGTATTTTTGTTTTTTCCAATCCAGGTCCCAAATTCCAAAACAAACCAAACTGTAAAAGCTTTGTAAAATCGTTATTTTTGGGTTTTCTGGAATATTCACTAGGTAACATTAAGTTCTGTCTTTCTCCATATAAAAGGAAGATACCAGAAACAAGTAGAATTCTTTGGCATTATTTAAACCTTAATGAACTCTAAATACTGTGCGAGCTCTTTAGTTGATCATATTTGAAATAAAAATCTTGCCTCAAAAGTAAGTTTCAGTTGCCTTAAGTTACTTATATATAAATAAAAATTAACATTTCAATGTGCATAACTCAAGAACATACTTGTTTTCATATTCAAAGACTGGTTAGAAAAATCATTTTACCAAAAGATGTATTTCTAGATTACTAGGTTCCAATTCACTTATCAAAGATGCTACGTCCTTATCATATGCTTGTGATATCATTCAAGAAACCCTGGAGATTTTTGGTGTCCGTACTTCATACAGTATTATTTACCCCTAGAGTAATCACTGAGTGCTTCATTATAAATTTTGTGTTCCCCTTCAAGAGATAATTCCAATCTCATAATTCTGATTTTGGCTTAGGAGCTTTCCTCTTTTGGGTGAACAACAGTAAATACATGCGCCAAGCCTCAAGAAAGATAGCACTAGAAGCTCTCAAAAACTAAAGCAACAATAAAACTTTAGACTGTTGAGACTTAGATCTCTATCTCACAATTGAAGCAATTTAAAGACATCTTTGAATCATAAAAAGGTATCTTATTTAGAGACCTCAGTCCAAGGCTCTTAAGAAGTTTCCAGTCAGTTTTTGAGGGGACACAGTCCTTATCCCAGAACATCGATCAAGATGATGAAAGCACAAAGGAGACAGTTTCTATATAAGATCCAGAAAACAAGCCCCAACCGATTAGAGTCACTGTTAGTCATATTTTAATCTGCTTACATTTGTTCTTTTCTTTCATCATTATTTTCTTTTCTCTTTACTTACTTAAGGATCTGGATTATTAATAGATATTCAAACCTCTTATCTGTGATGTCTATAAGTTTCTTATCCTTAATTCTGCTTTGTATGTGTTTCTGATTAAAATATACATCCCATATAATTATTTATAACTTACATTCTTTTGGCTGACAACCAGCTTGCTCTGGTTCCTGGTGTGCTGCAGTAAGAATGATGATTTTCTGTGTAATTTGAGTCAAATGCTAAGTGCTTTTTAGGTGACAAAGAAAACAATGAGTCAGATGGCCAGAAAAATAAAACTCCCATTGAACCTCGATATGAAGGTATCTGTCTCGACAATAATAAAACCTGAGGCAACTTTTCCTAGGAGTTGCTCTTTGTAGTCAAACTTTCACAGAAATAAAGTTTGGACACTCTTAGCTCCTGCTTAAAATATGACTACAAATACCAAATCATATAATTCTCTTAGTATTATTCTATGTTTCTATGCTCAAATGTGTCAACTTCAAAGTCTGAAATATTGCTGCTGGACATGGTCCCTTCAAGGAGCCCAACAAATGATTTTCAAGCAAAAGTAATAAAAAAAATCGGAAACTATTAGATGTTGGGAAAACTACAAGCAGAGCCTTTTCATATCTCTACAACAAAGTAAAAAGTAGTGAAGTTTTAAATTGATTCTATTCATAGAAAATGATGTTGTAATCTCCATCTTGGGCTGACAAGTGACTAAAAGCGGGGAGGGACTGAGAGCTTAACCTAATGTAATTTTCCTCCTTGATGAAAAATACAACTGTCAAGATACTTTCCTATTGCTGTATGAAGACTGAGAAAGTGAAAAATATCTTAGAATCATCTCCATGAAATACTTGTGCCCTGAAGATAAAATGTAAATCAACTAAAACACCTAAATTATCAAGACAAACATAACAACCTGTTGATCAAAACTTGGTTCAAATTTTATCACACTATGCCCATTAGTTGCAAACTGTTATGTCTTACACACTGCCAAGTAGTTCTCAACCTTGCAAAACTTGTACTAAGATCCATCCCCCAGCCAGATCCTTAAAAACCCCATCATTCTCCACTTTCCCTTTTGGAGGTGCTGTTAAAATTCTGCCAAGGTATTTTTCTTTCTTATTTCAATAAATCCAACAAAGTAAGCTTTGCTGGCTCTACAGGTGTTTTTTGATGGCATTTCACTAAGCTGAAAGTTGACAAAAGCTAAAAACACACAAATCAATAGTTGATCTGTAGGATAGCAAAACATGCCTAGAAATGGAATTGGGAAACAATTATTTCCTCAATAGATACAATAACAATAAAATACTTAGAAACAAGGTCCACCACCAAGGCACAGGACCTATATAGATAAAACAATCAAATCATATTAAAAGACAGAATACAAAATGTCAACAGGATAAAGAAGTGCACCACATATTTGAACGGGAAGATTTCACAGACTAACACTATCAATTTCCTGCACTGTTGATGGGAATGCAGACTGGTGCAGTCACTGTGGAAAACAGTGTGGAGGTTCCTCAAAAAGTTGAAAATAGAACTACCCAATGACCCACTAATCACACTGCTATTTACCCCAAAAATACAAAAACACTAGTTCAAAGGGGTCCATACACCCCTATGTTTATTGCAGCATTATTTACAATAGCCAAACTATGTAAGCAGCCCAAGGTTCCCTTGATAAATGAATGGATTAAGAAGAGGTGGAATATATATATACAACAGAATATTATTCAACCATGATAAATAATGAAATTTTGCCATATGCAACGACATGGGTGAAAGTAAAGAGTCTAATGCCAAATGAAATGAGTCAGTCAAGAAAGACAAATACCATATGATTTCACTCATACGTGGAATTTAAGAAAAAAAAATGAGCAAAGGGGTAAAAAGAGAGAGGCAAACCAAGAAACAGACTCTTTTTTTTTTTAAGATTTTATTTTTTATTTGACAGAGAGAGAGGCAGCAAGAGAGGGAACACAAGCAGGGGGTGTGGGAGAGGGAGAAGCAGGCTTCCCAGTGAGCAGGGAGCTTGATGTGGGGCTCGATCCCAGAAGCTGGGATCATGCCCTGAGCCAAAAAGCAGACGCTTAATGACTGAGCCACCCAGGCGCCCCAAGAAACTCTTAACTATAGAGAACAAACTGATGGCTACCAGAGGGAAGGTGGGTGGGGGGATGGGATTGAAATAGGTGATAGGGATTAAGGAGTGTGCTTGTGATGGGCACCGTGTGATGTACGGAAGTGTTGAATCATTACGTTGTATACCTAAACTAGTAATATACTGTATGTTAACTAACCAGAATTTAAATAGAAACTAAAAAAAAAAAAATACTGAAATACGATAGTCTTAAAAAATAAAATAAAAAATTAATAAATAAAAAAATATCAATTTCTCACAAACTCATAAAAGTTCATCAATCTTAAAGGATCATAGTAGTTTTTTTTTTTAATTCTAGCTGGAAGTTAGTATGAAAAATATAAAAAAAGAAAAAGAAAAACTGTGAGGAACATTTTTCCTACTAGATATTAGCATACTACAAAGGCATAGTAATTAAATCCAGATCCATTGTGCTGGATATGGGGAAAAGAGTAATCTCACAAATTACTAGTGGATATGTATATTGTTAGAATATACCATCCGAAAAGCAATATGTATATTGTTATAATTTCCTGTTTGGAAAGCAATTGGGTAAATATCTATTAAAATTAAAAATACATATACTCTGGGGCTCAGCAATTCTACTGCGAATCTTTCTCACAGAAATAAAAGCATAATAGTCATAAGAACACACTTATTATAGGGATTTTCATAGCAGCAAAAACTAGCAATCTAGGTAATGTGCAAATAAGAAATGCTTAAACAGATGAAGCTACATCCAGCCAGAATACTATTGAAAAGAATACACTAGAGCAGCACTTCTTTAAAAAAAAAAAAAGCTTGAAACTCATGAAACCCTGTTGAATATATACAATATAGGTAGATAACAGATATTATACCATCCTGTAATGCAAAAACCCCAAACATCCTTTATATGTGTATTAACGCATGCACATGCACACGTACATTTGTGTATAGTTATCGGAGAATGGATAAAAATTATGTTGGGTTTTTATATGGGCTTATGGATATGCAGGGAACCTGTTATGTATGGAGGTGGAGAATAAAGAGGAAAGGGAGGAAAGATATTTTAAAAGAGCACCAAATTTAATATATATGTGTTTATGTAAACGTACATGTGAATGTGTTCAATATTTATGCAAATAAATTAAAATCTTTCCCAAACAAACAAAAACCAAACAGAACATATTTAAAAAGCAAACATTTTTTAACTATCTCAACCCTTATCTCACCCTCAAGAATTATTCCTTCCCAGTAGTGCTGACAGTCTATTTTCTCGTTTTTGTTTTTTCCCCACATTCCAACATGTGCTTCTGGGGTACTCATGAATTAGCAATGCATTCATAGCAATTGCAGATGGTGGTTGAAGAACATTTTACAATATTAGCAACTAATATTGTTCTTAAATTTATAAGATGAAATATTTTGGCAACTAAAAAGAAATTGAATATAGATTTGCATTTATTTGGTCTTTATAAAAATAATAAGATTTGATTACATTTTCATAAATATTTAAATTTAGCTTAATTTAAGTAATTCTGATTTAATTTTTAAATATTTTTCTTTATAATTTGTATTTTAATTTTAATAAGTAATTTGATGAAATTTAATTATTATTGAACAGGCCTTAGTGTTCTAGGAAGGGATGGTTAAATGGGAACATTTTTGGGAGTTGTATCTTGTAAACTTTTCTTACCTTCATTTTAACAAAATTTGAATAGGTACTTTGATGAAATTTAGTTATTATTGAACAAGCCTTAGTGTTCTAGGAAGGGATGGTTAAATGGGGACATTTTTGGAAGTCCTATCTTGTAAACTTTTCTTACCTTCGTTTTAACTGCTTGCAAATATTCATATAAATATCACTTTTCCTTCAACAAAATTCCCAAACTTGTGCAATGACAAATTTAGTAGTCAATAAATTAATATTTTGTCAAATTTTCAGCTGTTTTCAATTATTCATTAATAAGTAATGCTCTAATTAGATTCTTATTCACAGATTCTCA
Source organism: Ursus arctos (assembly GCF_023065955.2). Classification (NCBI taxonomy): domain Eukaryota; kingdom Metazoa; phylum Chordata; class Mammalia; order Carnivora; family Ursidae; genus Ursus; species Ursus arctos. Next base: position 52,986,762 of record NW_026622775.1, on the reverse strand, counting down.
TGAATAAAAGTATTCCTGGATTTTTAATTATAGAATTGAAGTAAATTTGGTAGACTGAATTATGATCTTCCTCCCCTACTCCCAAGATGTCTATGTCTTAATCTTTAAAATCTGTGAATGTTACCTCATGTGGCAACACAGAATTTGCAAATGCGAGTAAGTTAAGAATCTTGAGATGGAGAGATTCTGGATTATCTGCATGGGCTTAAGTGTGATCAATCACAAGGATCTTTATAAGGGGATGCTAATATCAACAGTAACATATTATGTTTTCATGTACCTTTCCTATGATGAGATGAGAAGGGCACTTGACCTGCGTATTACTATTGCCCAAACCCCATAATGCGGTCTCATGAGAAAACATCAGACAAGCCCCAAACTGAGGGACGTTCTACAAAATATCTAACCAGCACTTCTCAAAACCATCAAAATCCTAAAAAAAACACAGAAACACTGAGAAAGTGTTACAGATTTGGAGATGACTAAAAAGTCATGACAACTACATTCAATATGGTATCCTGGAATGAATCTTGGATTGAGCAAAGGACATTAGTGGGAAAACTGATGAAATCCAAATAAAGTCAGTATTTCCATTAATGGTATCATGTCTAGGTTACAAAGCTGGATAAATAGTATAGAAGAACTTGATAGTATATTTGCAATTTTTCTATAAATTAAAAATTATTTTAAAAAGGTATTTTTTAAAAAAATTTGAAAACAAAATAATGACAAAAATTTCATCAGGTCCCAAAAGTAATATGGGAAAATACTATCAAAACTTTAACAATATCAACCCTTTTCTTTAACATAGCAACCAAACCAGTCATGGAACTTCAGTCATTTGTTTCCTGCATGTCATTCTAATTACCTCTTCCCTGTTGGAAACACCAGGGGAAAGATTTCTTAGAGTATGGAATGTCAAGACCACATTATTATTGAAACAGAGACTGGAATTTTTCATTTTCTTTAAAGTGATATTTTTTTCTGATAATAACTGAATCTACTAATTTATATGTAAAAATACTCACTGCATTAATTTACCACTGCTACTTTCTCCTTATAAACTTTTACTTTAATGGTTCTTTTTAGATTCTGCAAATCCTGTTGAGATTAGTTTAGTGAATATTTAATTTTTCTCCATGATTGAAAGAACATACAGTACTCAAGTGTAAGGTACTATTAAATTTTCTATGCTGAGGCATGTGGATTTTTGTCCCAAAATACTACAGCCTAATAGCAAAGCAGAAATTGTTCATGTTGCCACAAGTTCAAAAGTGGTTTCATGAAAGCAATCAGTTTTCAATTTTCCCCTTTTCATTCCATCTAAAAGCTAAACACAATACCTTTGAAAAAAAAATGTTAACAGAATTAAAGATCTCCCATGGACTTAAATACCTGACTGCTGTCATTATAACCTGTAGGAGTGAAGACAAATCTCAAAATATTGCCCACATCAGAGGAAGTATTTAAAACACTGAACTTTACAGATTCTGTGGTTTTCCCTAAGATATATTATTAAACTAGGTTGCTGCTAGTCTCAGAATTCTATCCTTTCATCTTGCCTGAAGATCTCAACCCTGATCTAGATTTATTCCCTGCTCCCCATGCCCCATATTGGTCTAAGTATCCTCTTCTATTTTTCTGATATTAATACTATGATCTAGATCTCAAAAATTTTAACCCATAATCTTACTTCTTTATCAAATTTTATAAAATTTTTGAACCAGAATTAATCTTCTCACTGATCAATTCTGATAGTTGAATTATTGACGGAATAGTGACCAGCTGTTTAAGATAAGAGAAAATAAATACAAAATGTCTGATTTTTTAAGCTACCTATAGACATGGATAGTCATCACTAAATAAATGTTTCATCATCCCCTAATTGTCTGTTACAAATATGACTAAGCCTACAAGATCAATCTGTGTAAGTCATTTACTTATCTTTAAACTTTTTTGCCACTAAGTATTTATTGAGAATATCCTAGGAACCTAACAATGTACAAAAATAAAGAGGTGGTTACTGACAACAAGTTGCTTGTGCTCCGAAGATCTTAAGTTGCCAATTTATCTTACATATCATAATAGTGGTCACAAAACACATTTGTAATTTTTTCTGTAAAAATTGAAAAGAAGAAAACAAAGTGTCTTCATGTTAAAATGTTAATATGTAATTTGATTATTATAAAAAAGGTTAAAAAGTAAATAGTTTCTAAAAAAAGGTCTATTATTTGTTTCTTAGTTTATCATTTAATTTTATACTTGCATAACAATGACACAACATCATTAAGTGTTCCTTGGTGTTATGTGCTAGGTGTTACATAAGTTAGGTCCTATAACACTCGCATGGTTTTAGGAGGCAAAGTTCTTATTTATTGATTATTAGACTTTTTTCATTGAGGTATAATAGGCAAAACTGTATATATTTAAACTGTGTAACATGATTTGATATACATATACATTTTGAAATAATTACCATAATGAAATTAATTAACACATGTATCACCTCACATAGTCACCTTTTTTTGTGTGTGAGAATGCTTAAGATCTACCCTCTTAGCGAATTTAAAGTATACAGTATACTTAAAATAGTCACCCATGCTTTGCTTAGACACTAAGAACCTATTTATCTTATAACTGGAAGTTTGTACCCTTTGACCAATATCTCTCCACTTCCTCCAACCCCAAGCCATGGTAACCACCTTTCTACTCCCCATTCTATGAGTTTAATTTTTTTTCTTAAATACATACATACAGTATTTGTATTTCCCTGCCTGACTTGTTAGCATGATGCCCTCAAGATTAGTCCATGTTGTCACAAATGGCAGGATTTCCTTCATTTTTATGGCTGAGTAATATTCTGGGGCTGTAGGGGGCAGGGAGAGTGAGATCAAGAGAGAGAGAGTGTGTGTGTGCATGTGTGTGTGTGTGTGTGTCTCACATTGTCTTTATCCATTCATCCAATGATGGAAACAGGTTGTTTCAATGTCTTGGCTTGTGAATAATGCTACAATGAACATGGAAATACAGATACATCTTTGAGATATTGATTTCACTTCCTTTGGATTTACCCAGAAATGGAATTGCTAGATATGGTAGTTCTATTTTCAAATTTTTGAGGAAGCTTCATACTCTTTGCCATGATGGCTGTACCAATTTACATCCCTATCAACAGTATATGAGGGTTCCCTTTCCTCCCAATCCTCACCAGCATTTGTTATCCTTGTCTGTTTGATGCTAGTCATTGTAAATGATATAAGGTAATATTTTATTGTGATTTTGATTGGTATTTCCTGGATGATTAATGATGTTGAGCAAATTTTCACACACCTATTGGTGTCCATCTTTGGGAAATTGTCTATCTTCTTTGGGAAAATGTCCATTCAGGTATTTTAGAGGCACGTTTCTATCCATTTTAATGTTGAGTTGAGGCACAATAACCAGAACCAAAGTCACACAGCTCTTAAGTGGTGAACATGAATTCAAAAGCAAGCCTAGCTAGCTATGATGCTTTTTCTTAAGCACTCTGCAACGTGACTTTTCTCCTGTCTCGTTTTTTGAATGTGAAATTGTAAATAGAAAAATTATTTTAAATTAATTGTAACTTTACTGCTGTTTTAAGATATGATCATATAAGTAATATTCACTAAAGGCCCATTATGGGGCAGATATTCCTTTAGACATTGTACGTATATTTATTCTTGTCATCTTGAGAACAACTGAAAAGTTAAAACCATTGTTAACTCATTTTACAGATAAGAAGACTAAGCTCAGAGAGATTACACAATTTCTGAAGATCACACAGCTAAATGCAGGAAGAAGAATACCCATACATTCTTTTTCAGATACACTGCTCTAACTTGTATGCTGTAGGAATCATAACATATTTCACAATATAAGAGAAACAGAAAGTTTAATCTTATGCTTTTGTGATTTATTGGAGTTCTTAATGCATATGCATTATTATGTCTTTAAATCTTAGAATCTATGATAATGTTACATGTATAAGAATTGAAATCGCAAACCAAACCATTCAACAAATCTTTTTAAAGATGTTTTGTGGTTTAATTATTCACGTTGCAATGTTACATGTAAATCTTACATAATGCTATTCAAAATTCTGTGGAGATTTATATTACATAGTTATAAAAATTTCGTGGCATTTCAAAATACAAACTTAAAGGTATTCACTATAAACTGATGAAAAATATGAGAATATTAAGAAATTAGATGTTCATATTATGCAATACCTTAAAATGGGGATATTTTATATTCTAAAACTAAAAATTAAATTTTCAAGCGTGTAAGTCACTTGTTAGGCCCAGAGTGTTATTTCATACCAATGAAGTAAAATGCAATAAATAATCTGGACTTGAAGAAATTCAGACTTATTTTTAGAGAGACTAAAGGAAATTTAAATTTCAGAACAGGCAATAATTGGCTAGATGGCATGTAGCAATATTTCTATCACTATTTTGATTGGGAGCCTTTCCCTTGACATGTTTTTACCAGAGACACTGGTTGGGTCTGTTTTATTGTCTGAATCAGCAAAATCAGATGTGTTGAAAATGTGTAAGTTTTGATCTTCTGAAGCATAGGGGCAAGGCCTTACCAATATATTTTAGCTTACAGAGATTTTCATCACTCACAGTGCTGGTTCAACAATTTCCCATAAACTAGACAATCATGGTTTGCTTCCATTACACCATGTTTTGATCAGGCATAACCAAATACATTTAAGTATAAAAATCACATTATGGGTCATTGAATTTAGTCTCTCAATAAACGAGCATCATAGATAAAAGTAGTAATCTTATTCTGGATTCATATCCGTAAATATATAGCTGGTATTTATTGAGTGCTTGATGTGTACCCAGCATTAGCATACAATTTAAATGCAGCTTGTGTGTGTGTGTGTGTGTGTGTAATTGTAAAAAAGTTGGATATTAATGTTTAATTTTCCATTTTCATGTAAATTGATAGAGCTATGGAGAATGGAAAAACTGAGTTATTGTACTACCTAAATCAAGAAAATGTGTAATAATAGTGCATTCGGTGCAAAAATACATTATTCAATGGGCATATTTCTGCTAATATGTTATTGGGCCAAATTCACAATTCATCTAAAGTCAACAAAGGATAATCATCCCTGAATAAGAAAATCTGTGCAGATATCTCTCACATCAAGTTAATCATTTTTTTAATGACCTTGCTAACCTAGGAACAAGGATGAGTGTGCCAGTATGTGTCTAATAGGAATATTTAAAGTGATATTTTTGAAAAGATGAGGACAAATTTGAATATATACATTTTGAAGAAAAATACACTTTACTTTGCCAATTATACATCTTTTAAAACAGTCTTAATATCAGTGAGGTTTAATAAAACCTTGAAAGTACATATTAAGTCTGGTCAAAATGATGTTTGACAGGAACACATGTTAGAAAGTCTCAGCAACACTGATTATTTAAGACACTGCTAAGGTCCTGAATCAGATTATGTTTACTGTTTAGCAGTTGCCAAGAAGTCACTCCACTGACAAGGCTGGGCCAATGCTTTAAAATGAAATCTGTCTTGGATAAATTGATTTTCACTATATTTCCTCCAAATGAAACTCATCACAGAAATAAGTTTTTATTTATTTCAAAATTTATCTTCCAGTATTATCTTGCTTTCATCCAAATCAGGCTTGTAGGACATATTCTGGTCTGAGTTTATAGCTTCACAAACAAGAGGTCACTCTATAATTGTATAATTCCTTGCCCCAGCAGGATGCCTTGATTCTTGAATTCTGTCAAGACCTTCTGTATTCTGACTCACAAATCTCTTATTCTTAGGAGCTAACATAGTATATGTCATATAAGAGAGCATCAGTAAAGACTTACGGAATTAGTGTTTTTACAAACACAGGAAAATACAGATCTCTTTTTCATTTTTATATGACACCTTCATTTGTTTTAATGTCACTTATAGCAAATTTAGAATGTTCATAAGCTCTATTCTACATTATAGAAATAAAAACAAACTACCAGTATAACCACCATTGGGAGGAAGATCTATCAGAGTCCTCATCAGAACTGAGCCAGATAGATTACTGTCTGTGGGTGTGGGTGATGCTGTATATGGGGTTGATGAAATAGGTCATTTTTTTCAGCTTTGTTGAGATATAATTAACATGTAACATTATGTAAGTTGAAGGTTTACAACAAGATGATTTGATACACTTGTATATATTGTGAAATGATTACCACCGTTAAGATTAACTAACACCTCCATCACTTCACATAATTACCATTTGTTTTCTGTGTTGAGAACAATTAAGATCTACTCTCTTAACAACTTTCAGATAGATAATACAGCACTGTTAACTATAATCACCGTGCTGTACAGTAAGTCTTCAGTTTATTCATCTTATAACTGGAAGTTTTTACCCTTGACCAATATATCCCCATTTCCCCCACCCCCGGCTCCTGGTAGCCAACATTCTACTCTCTGTTTCTATGACTGCAACTTTTTCATTTAATCCTATTACAGAAGACTTGCAAGAGACACTTTTAAGTAAGTTACAGTCAAAGATTTTTTTTCTAGTGTGTTCTTTTATAATTCAAATTTAATATTTTAATATTGATTTTGTGCTTATTACTGATATTCCATTTCTTTTTTTGTGTGAGGATATTATTTTATTTTACATAAAAATATGTGACTATACAGATGAATTTACATTTATAAACTTTGTGAAAGAAATAAATCTTGGATATAAAACAAACTTAAAGAGGTAGGAAGGAGATTAAGTTTTCCAGAATTTTTTATTCTTGATTCATTCATTTCTGTGTACAAACTCTCAGTTCCAATGATAACTGTTCTAATTACTACTTTAAACAAATGTAAATACTAGAAAAGTAGTACTAACAGAATCTTAGTATCATATATTATTAGTGGGGTAAGTATGGTATGCCTAGGATATATCTCCACCCCTAGGGTAGGGACATCCTTTCCAGCTCAAATTTGGCTGGGGAGAGAAGTAAGAACCTGGGAGAACTAAGAAAAACAGTGGGGACTGGGCGACCATGGAGTGTCTGTAGGGCTAAATTTAGGCCTATAAAGTTTTATATCACTTCTACTCCCAGCATAATATTCCGTTTCTATATAGCTACATTTCATAATATCAGCATATTATTTGTGAATTCTAATAATTGCAGTTTAAATTACTGATGATACTTTGGCATAAATATGTTGTGCTTTGTGATCATATTTTATTTGTTTTAATGCAAAGCCTTGTCCTCCTGATTTTCACTTTCTCATTTCTAAGGTATCTGTGATTTTATCTTACGAATTAGTAAACTGGGATTGCTAAAAATCATTTCATCCAGTTTGACATTTAAAACACCGTCCATCATTTTTACATATAGAGTGAAATGTTGGTTATATAAAATGTATTCTAAGAACTTTGAAGAAATTTTATCCTTGTGTCCTTTCAGCAGTAACAACTACCAAAAGCATCCGTTAGAGAAAATTTTATGTAGACATTTGCTTATATTCGTCTAAAAGGGTAAACAAACCTTTTTCCTTACTGGATGGGTATCTACCAGTCACTTAATCTCTCTAGTGCTGTTCTTCTGGAAACCTCATAAGAACTGCTTCTAAAGAACATTTGATTAAGAAACAAATAACCTGATTGGTATATTACATCTGTATGAGGAGAAATGATAAATGAATTACAAATACTTGATTGGCAGTCATGGTTTGGGGTTTCTCAGAAGACAGTAACTCTTGGATTGGCTTACCCTTATGGAGCACTGAGACGTAAGCCCATGGATTGTTACAAGAGATAACTGGTCCCTGTGTGGGATGGCTTCTGAACCATTGTGAACTCCACACTAACCCATGTGGATCTTACCTTCTGGAACCTGGGCTGTCATTAGGATAGAAAACAACTCCTGGAGGGCTCTACAATGTGCTACAGATTTTCCTCCTGAAAAGCCCCTTGTGCTGTCCTTCTGGAAGCAATGATTTGTGACTCCAGTCTCATCTTCTTCAGCTTAGATAGTGCCAGGCATGGCCTGTGATAATCTCACAAGTCAGAATGTTTTAGTTGGGCAAAAGAAGAATCTTCTCCCAGGCAAAGCAACATTATATGCCACAAAACAGCAGTATATTAAAAATGTCATAAATTATGATTTATCTTCCTGACTTACATTTGAATTCTTTCTGTTCCCAGAGGTTGGGGATAAGAATCTCTTAAACTAAAACAAAGTATATTATAGAAAAACAAATATTTGAGAAGAATGAGAATATTACAGAACATTTCCAAATATTTATTAGATTATGAAGACCCAATACTAAATCAGTCCATGAATTTTTCACTTTTCTCTCAGTTACAGATACTTTTTAAATGACCTGAGATGCTGCTGTTGGTAACCTACAGAGAGCCTGGATATCTTTAATTATTAAATCAAAATTCAGAAATGTCAGTGAATGAATATGTATGTATGTTTGTGTATTCATTATAACTTTCAAATTTTCATTTAAATATTTTAGACTCGATACTAAGTGGATATTTTAACTTGTGCTCTAAGGAAGATTTTTTTTTAATTTTCAGTATTAAATTACTATAATTATTGTGCTTCTTTGAGCTGAACAAAGATGTCACAGATTTAGAATATAATTGTATACTTAAAAAAAAAACACCTCATGGCTATTGTTTATTATAACAAAAGTATGCACATCAGCTTCAGCAAGGGGAAAGACACATTAGTCAGGGTTGGTAGTGTCACGGATGGAAGTGGTGGAGGGCATGCACAGAACACATTTCTTCCTCTAGCAATAACTGTAATGCCTGCAATCAAGTGTCAGGGTTTTTCTGTTAATGAAACAATTGTCCATATAATGGGATAAGAATAAAGTCATCTTCAAAACTATATATCAGAGAAGAAATATCTCATTAAAGTAATTTGTAACATAAGAAGCAACTGTGTTACTAATTGGTCATTGATTAAAGTTATATTACAACCCCAAAGTATTCACAGAAAACTGTTGAGGAAGAGAGGAAAAAGTAATAACAGTACATTTCAGTATTACTTGCCCTTTTCAAAGTTGAAATGCTTCCTAAAAATTCATGTCTTTACCTATATCTCAGCACCATTTCTCAATGATTATCATTATGATTTATCATTAACCACTATGAAAATCACAGAAGGTGAATTCTTTCTAAGACACTCATCTTAACCACCCTCAACTTCTTTTAATTACATCAAAACAAAACCTTATCATTCTTTTACCTCATTGTCATCCATCTTTGGAATCCACATACATTTGTGATTGATATATATATATATATATATATATATACACATATATATTATTTTATTTTATTTTTTGAGATTTCATTTATTTATCTGACAGAGAGAGAGCGCGCACAAGTAGGGCGAGCAGCAGAGGGAGAGAGAGAAGCAGGCTCCCCACCGAGTAGGGAGCCTGACATGGAGCCCTATCCCAGGACCTGGGGATCATAAACTGAGCCAAAGGCAGATGCAGAACCGACTAAGCCACCCAGGCGTCTCAATTTCTGATATTTTTTGAGGCAAGAAAAACTTAAAGAAGAGAAGAGCCAAGCAAATAAATTATTGCATTGTTTTCCATGCCATATGCTTGTGAATTGACAGTGATTTCTGATATTTTCCACAACTTGAGTTAAGCTTTCCCTTAGTGGCTTTTACTTTACACCTTGAATGTGTGCTGAGTTTTATCACAGAAAATACTGCTTTTAAATAAAATCCAGTCTCGTCTTTGAAATCTTTCAGAAATGTTTGGCCTTGTGCGAACAAAAGAACAGAAACCATGTAGAGCAAATGTGAAACATAATACCTGAACTCTCTTGCTCCACAAAGAAAGAAACAAGCTTTAGAACAAAAATTTGCAATATAATAAAAATAAACCTGAGGGTCACAGAAGGATCGAGCAGTAAAATTAAAATAAATTTCTTAAGCACAGTAAACAAAACAATCAAGAAGTGGATAATTCAAATATGTGTGCTCAAACAAATTGTTTAGTCCACTTTCAGTGTGAAATACAGATTAGTTCATTTAAAGATGCTATTTTTATTTAGACAGACCTCTTGATATTAAATGCAAGTGGAAGATATCCACACATTATATTATAAATGCACTGTAATGATGTGATATCCATAATCTGAAAAATTCTTGGTTTGTGTATTGCCTGCATTTACCTAAAAAAGTTCACTAGAAATCCAGAGCTAAAACTGAATTTCCCCCAAAAGCCAACAGTATTCAAGGGTCAAAAGACAAAAGTCGGATATATTGATTGGCAAATGTGGACTATTTTAAACTGTTGTCACCGAATCTGATACTTTTTTACATGAGTGAATATTAAATTGCTTCATAAAGCTATATGAAAAACAAAATGACCCCCAAGTAAACAGCTTGATATCCATTTTGGAACATTAAAATGTTAAAAAAAGGAATTTTTTTTAAAAAAAGGAAAGAAGAAACAACAAAAACCACAATGTTGGAGAGAAGACTAGAATTACCCTGATCTTTGTTTAAAGAGCATATTCATTCAGTATTTGCTCTGGTTGTTACATTCAGCCTTTTAAATAGTTTCATCTGTATCATCGATGTACCAACTTTTATTTCGGAGTCATTACTGTGTCATCAGAATTGGGTCATTGCATTTTATTAGTAAGTTTCCGCCATCAAGCTTTACTGTTGTGAACATGTGAGGAAAGAAAAAAAGAAAAATAAAAGGAATACAGGAGGATATAGGCAAAGACTGTATGTGGACTCGCACAAAATATTATTCATTTACAGGACGTATATGGATGCTTTAAAAGTGCCAGTGCTGGTGATAGTTCAAATTCTAAGATGTGACTTCAAAGACAGAGATTATTGAATAGTAGAAATTAATATATTAGCATTTGATAGAAAATTAGCCTTCAGTCTTCACCCCACTCCCATGATATTCATCAGTAGGCAAGAATGAACTAGTAAATTAAAAAAAAAAAACAAAAACCCAAAATCAAACTCCCCCCTGCTCGTGCTCTCTCTCTTAAATAAATAAATAAAATCTTAAAACACAACAACAACAAAAACTAATGCCATGTTTTCTGCTTCCCCCACAGCATTTTCTCCCTTACGTTCAGTAACTATAAATTTATCTCTGCAATTATATCCCAGTAGGAATGCTGCTTAAGAGAAATACTTAGAAGCAGTCTGAATCTCCACCCTTCTACTTCCCAGTTAACTGAATGCATCCTCAAAGGGGCAACAGGGTTTAATAAAAAGGACACTTACCAAGAGATGGTCAGGTTTAAGGAAAGAGTAGAAGGCTAGGCACACCCCTGGCTCTGGCTATGGAAGAAGACCTGCCTTGCAGGAGTGGTGGCCTAGGGAGAGGAAGGCAGCACTTACCAAAACTGTATCCAGGCAGGTGGAAGAGTACATATCGGTCACTCTTACCTTGTACTGTCTGATCTAATAAACTTCACTGAAAGCCAGGGGGCAAGGGAGCCTGGGTAATGTAGTTCCCAGGGATTGGCTTCCCCTGGGAAAGGGTGCGACAGAAGTGAGTAGAAGGAGGAAGAGAGGGGGAAAAAAGAGTATTCAACACAACTAAATATTGTGAGTGTGGTTCTTCCGTGAAGGAGTGACTTGAACACTTTCAGCCCTGTGCTTTCTAATAAAAATCTTGTCAAAAGTAAAATGACTGCAATGGAAGTACTGTATTTAATGTGAGTATTCCTGAGTATTTCTGAGTTTGTTACTTTCTCAGAGTAACTCACTTGGTACTCAAATAGTACCCAACATAATATACATAGTAAGTCATGGCTAGGTAGAATAACAAGAAACTGGGAAAACACTGGAACCAAAGGTCAGGAACAGACTCAGGATCAGCTGCTTTCACCACCAGGGAATTAAAATTTGTAAGGAAGAATTGGAGTCACCTACAGATGCATATCTAATTTGATTTTTATTTTCACATTAATTCATTATCCTGTTATTCTATGTTCTTCCACAGAGCTTATGATGCTAATTGTAGGGGAAAGTAAATAATAACTGTTTGTAGGCAGCTTTTTATATATTATCTCATTCAATCTTACAATAATCCTGAGAGGTATATTCTATTTTCCCATTTTTCATAGGAGAGAAGGTTCAGAAAGATTTTATAATTTATCCAAGATCACATCACAAGTAAAATTTCTCATTTTAACTCAGTGCTCCTCAGTATGAAACCCACACGTTTTTGTTTCTCAGACACACATCGAAAAAGAGCAGGAGAGAGAGAGAGAGAGAGAGAACTTCCTTTGTTGTAGCAGTTTTAAGTATACATTTGGTCCTCAAAATAAGCTTAAAGAATTGACCAAGTATACCCATCACTGCCTTCCTTACACCATTTAAATTGTATCTTAGTCCAAACCGATGTTTTATCTGACATAAGTATAGACACTGCTGCTCTCTATTTGTTACCATTTGTGTGGAATATCTTTGTTCATTCATTCACTTTCGGCCTATGTGTTTCCTTAAATCTAGAGTGAGTCTCATGTAGACAACATATGTTTTTTTTTTTTTAATCAGTTCACTCTATATCTTTTGATTGGACAACTTAATGTATTAACATAGTAAGTAATTACTGATAGGTAAGGACTTACTATTGCCATCTTATTAACTGTTTTCTGGCCGTTTTATAGTTCCTTTGTTTCTTTCTCCCACTTTTGCTGTTTTCCTTTGTGATTTGATGATTATTATAGTAACATCTTCTGATTCCTTTCTCTTTCTCATTTTGTTTATACTTACTACAGGCTTTTTCTTTTTACCATGAGGCCAACATAAACATCTTATAGTTGTATCAGTCAATTTTGTGCTTATAAGAACTTAACTTGGACCACATACAAGAACTCTATCCTTTAACTTCTTCACATTTTTGTTATTGGTGTTACAATTTGCATTATTTCTTATGTGTATCTGTTGACAAATTATTATACCTATAGTTATGTTTAGTATTTTTTAAAAGATTTATTTATTTTAGAGAAACAGAGGGAGAGAGAGTACGTGAGGAGAGCGAGGGTCAGAGGGAGAGCAGACATCCCCTAGAGCATGGAGCCTGACTTGGAGCTTGACCCCACTAGCCATGAAATCATGACTTGAGCCCAAACTAAGAGTCGGACACTCAACCAGCTGAGCCACACAGGCGCCCCATAGTGTTTTTATGTTTTAACTTTTATACCAGAGTCAAAATGTACCACCATTTATATTATTGTAGTATGTACCACCATTATATTATTATAGGGTGCTGAATTTGACCATATTCTTACCTTTAGAGGGAGTTTTATATTTCTTTATGTTTGTTTTCATGTTAGTTATGTTCTTTCATTTCAACTTGAAAAATTCCCTTTAACATTTCTTATAAGGCAGTTCTAGTGGTGATGAACTCCATTACCAGCATTTATTTGGGAGAGTTTTTCCTCTCCTTCATTTCTGAAGGGCAGCTTTCTAGTTATAATATCCTTGGTTGACAGTTATTTTTCTTTCAACACTTTAAATATATCACCCTACTGACATGGCCTGCAAGGTTTCTGCCGAGAAATCCTCTTATGGTCTTATAGAGGTTCCTGTGTGGGGGGCAAGTTGCCTTCTTAGAGCTGCTTTCAGAATTCTGTATCTCTTTCCCTTTTAAGAATTTAGTTATAATGTGTCTTGAGATCTCTTAATGTTTATATATTTTGTGTTCTTTGAGATTCATGGATCAGAATGTTCATTTTTGTCCCCAAATTTGGGAAGTTTTTCATTATTTCTTTTAAAAAGTTTTCTGCCTTTTCTCTTTCTCTCTGCTATTTCTAGGAATCCCATAATGTGCATATAGAGTCATTCAACAATGTTTCATAAGCCCTGAAAGCTTTCTTTGTTGTTTTCATTTTATGTTCCTTTGACTGTCGAAATTCAAATGATGTGTGTTCAAGCTGATCCTTGCCCTGACTGAGTTTTACTGTTGAAGCTATCTTTTGAAATTCAGTTCAGTCATTATGTTCTTCAGCTCCAGAATTTCTTTATGATTGGGGGGGGGGGGCTTGTTTTCTATCTCTTTGTTCAACTTCTTTTTTCGTTCATGTATCATAGTCCTGATTTTGTTTAGTTGTCTATGTTCTCTTATAGTTCACTAAACTTCTTTAAGATAATTATTTTGAGGGGCACCTGGGTGGCTCAGTTGGTTAAGTGTGTGCCTTTGGCTCAGGTCTTGATCTCAGTGCTGGGATCAAGCCCCACATCGGGCTCCCTGCTCAGAGGGGAGTCTGTTTTTCCCTCTTCCTCTCCCACTCCCTCTGCTTATGCACTCTTTCTCTTTGAAAGAAAGAAAGAAAGAAAGAAAGAAAGAAAGAAAGAAAGAAAGAAAGAAAGAAAGAAAGAAGAAAGGAAGGAAGGAAGGAAGGAAGGAAGGAAGAAAGAAAGAAAGAAAGAAAGAAAGAAAGAAAGAAAGAAAGAAAGAGAAAGAAAGAAAAAGAAAATCTTTTTTTAAAAAGATAGTTATTTTTAATTCTTTGTCGGGTGGTTGGTATATCTTTATTTCTTTAGGGTCAATTACTAGTGCTTCATTTTGTTCCTTTGGTAGCATGATGTTTCCCTGATTAGTTGTAATCCCTGTGGTTTTACACTGATGTCAGCACATTAGAATGTAGACACTTCTTCCAGTCTCTGCTATCTGAATTTGCCAGCAAAAGCCCCCACCAGTCAGGTCATCTAGAAATTTTGCCTGGGCCTACTGGTAGGGTCACTGGAGAGGCTCACTGCTGATGTCTTCAGGTGTGCTGATGTGAAGTCTAGATCTACCAGGCTCAGGCCTGGACCTTGGGTCCATAGGAGTGGACAGGATTTTATCCTGGGTCTGTGGGGGCTGGCCTGGCACTGGGGTACACTGGGATGATCCTAATGGCTGCAACTGCTGGGGCAGACCTAAAGTCCAGATCCTCAGAGTTCTTCCTGAAGCCTGGGTCTATGGAGGGTCTGCTTGGTAATGTGGTGGGCCTTGAGCCTGAGTCTGTGGAGTCTGGGGCTAGGGGAGCCCTGGCACCTATGTCCACAGAATGGGTTTGGTCCTGAGTTCACAGAGACTGGCCTGGTGCTGGGGTCCACTGAGATGAGCCAATGTCTGATATTGTTGGTGTAGGCCTGGGACCCATGTCTTCAGGGGTAAACCTGGAGATTGGTTCCACAGGGGAGGGTTGGACCCTGGATCTTCAGGGGCTAGGTAGGTGCTATGGTCCTCTGCAGTGGGCTTGGTGCTTGGGATCATAACAGCGGGTCTGGTGCTTAGGTCCATGGGGACTGGGCTGATGCTGGAGTCAGCAAGAGCAAACCTTGAACATGAGACTGTGGGAATGGGTATTTGTCCCAGATCCATAGGGGAAGGCTGGGTTCCCAGTAATGGGATCCAGCTTGACTCTGTAGCAGGCCAGAACCTGGAGCTGTGTGGGTCAGTCACAGGTGTCACCCTGGAGGCTGTATCTGCAGCCTGGGGCCATAGGAACATGCCTGGTGGTTGGTAACACCAGGGCCAGTCTGGTGCCATGGCAAGACTGAAGCCTAGGGCTATAGGAGACAGCTCAGTGCTTAGGTGGGCTTAGAGCCTGGGTTTGCAGGAACTAGCCTGGAGCGTAGGGCCATAGAAGACAGTTTGACATTGGAGTTTACTGTGCTGGGCTTCATGCTGGGGTCAACAGCAAATTCAGGTGCTCTCCTTACTCCCCTAAGCAAAGAGTATCTTTGTACTGCATTGCATGGTGACAGAGGTAATGTGAAGGATGTGAAACTATCCTTCCTATTCTCTTCAATGTGTCTTTTCTTATTTCTGTGCTCCATCCGGGTGCTCTCTCTCACTGGGACTTCTTTGCTCTTGCAAAGGTATTTTCAAGCATGGATGATTTTTCAAATTGACATTTCACCGAGGAGATGAGCATTGGCAACTTCTATTCTGCCATCTTGCTCAATAATAATATATTTTCAAATAATTTAGTGTATGCCAATTTTGGAGAATATATTCTAATAATATAATGGTAAAATATTCAAGATCTATACTTTATCTTTGAATGGCAACATAATTCAAGTGATTTACTTAAAATTTTATCAACTGTTATCTGGTGCTTATGAAATTTCTAAGTTTTTTATCTTAAACACATTTTTTAGGTTTTATTTTCCACATTGTTTAATTGATTTTTTTTACTTTAATCAATGTTGCTTATGTAATTAAAATTACAAAGTATATAATTTTAAAGAATAGGATGCTTTAACAATGATTGCTTTTCATAACATACACTATAGCCATCTTTTGGTACTTAATTTTGTCTTATAATATTATTTGCCTCTAGTTATCCCAAATGTAAGGAACGACATAGTTTTCCAGAAGTAAGACTTCTTTTCTCTCTTGTAGCAACTACCATCTAAGAGTCTTTCATTATCATACATTAAATTGCATTCAATTGAATGCTAAAGTAGCTTTCCCTTTTTTGTTTAATGGAAAAAAAAAAGGAATTACTTTTTTTAAGTGAACTTCTTGCTACTCTTTAGGTCACATGCAATTATGTTTTTAAATAGAAAAATATGATGCAGTTTTATATATTCAAATCTTTTACATTTCCCTCAATTTTAAAATTTTAAGCCCTCCTTTTTAATACGTATGTAGTGTATCAGACATTTTTTTTTAATTACCATTAAGCTTTCCATTTTAGAGAATAAGACATTAGTTGTCATGGTATTGCACTTGACTTGTTTAAAAATATAGTTCTCCTCGACAACATTCTTTTACTTAAAAAAAAATAGCAAGTTGCTACCTGGTTGAATTAACAAAGGAAGCTGTGAGAACTGAAAACTAAAGTATTATAAAAATATGAATAAATTCATTGTTGAATTGAAAGACCATGGTAATGCATAGAATTCCTTTAAACTATAAGAATTCTCATGTGATATGCATAACTGCCGCACAGTAAATAATTAAACATGGTCTTCTTACATGGGCCAATTCTACTCATGGAGAATTTGGTTGAACCTTTAATTTTATTAATGCAAGTTCCAATTTAAGTCTTTATCTTACATGACATAACTCTAGATTGTTCTCATTTTCTTTTGATGAAGGATTTTCTTCATCTGAAGGGACAGATTGCAAAGAATTGTCACAAATGCTTTGCAGGTCTTAGTAAAAGAGTTAATTTCAGTTTTCAAATTCTTTAATCTGCCATTGACCAATAGCATGTGGTAGATGTTTTGTGAGCCCTGAGTCTAAGTCTCAAGAAACAATGCAGAGTTTCTATATTTGAAAATTTTACCATGGGGATAAGCACAAGCTGGCTTCTCAAAAGACAGGACACCCTGTGAGTAGAGGCCTGAGCCATGCCAGCCTTCCCAGCAGAGGGCCCAAACATGTCATTGAGCCCCATTGATTTTAAGAGGTGCAAAAACAGACCATCCCCGCAGAGACTAGCCCATCTTGTCAACCCACAGAATAATGAATAAATAAATATAAACTTTGAAGCCAATAAGTGTTAGAAGAGATGGTCATGCAGCAATAGATATTTAATACACTTGTCTTTCAAGATACCTTATCTTGGTTTTCCTTAAAATTCTGTGACCATTACTTTTTAGTCTCTTTTGTTGATTATTCCTTATTTCTCTCTTTTGGATGGGTTATCTTCTCTATCATTGTGTTTATAATCTCATTTAATCAAATGCTCCTAAATACCAAATACCACCAACACATCGACATGCTGACAACTCTCCCTCTCTCTCTCTCTCTCTCTACTTAGGAGAACTTTCATATAACCAAATGTCTACTTATTTCCACTTATATTTCTAAAAGCCATCTCGATTTCACATGCCCAATACCATACTCCTAGTTTTCCCAGCCTCCGGCCTCCATGAGTTTTGCTCTAAGTGATTGGCAACTCTGTAAGGCCAAAACACTTAGTGCCTTTTTCGACTGCTCTCTTTCACTCACACTCCACATCCAATCCATCAACAAATCCCATTGGCTCCATCATAAAATTATCATCTAGAATCTTGTGTTTCTCATCACTTCCAACCCACCACCCTGGCTCAAGCCACCATCATCTCATCTGCAATAACCCTACAGATGACCTCTTCACCTACTTCCTTGTGACACAACCCTTTTCCTAGTATAATCTGTTCAACAACCAATTCAGGGTCATCCTGTTATAATCTAAGTCAGATTGTGTCACTGATCTCCTTAAAACCTTCCACTAATTTATGAGGCTTTTCATCAATCCCCTCTCATAATTCTTCAACCTCACCTGCTCTTATTTTTCCTGGCTGTACTCTATCTTCAGGGTACTTCTTCCCTCTTCTAGAAATTACCAGTAACAATTCCAACTTGCTGTTTCTCCTGCTGAAAATATTTTTCCCTTACTATGATCATGCAGCACATGTTCACTGTCTTCCGGTCTTTGCTTTCATGTTATTGTCTCAGTGATGTTTCTCTGACTACTTTATCTGAAATTGTATTGCATTCTCTATTCAAGACCCTAGTATCAATCTTTTCTTCTTTATTTATTTTCATGTCACTTATGACTTTGTAATCTACTATACTAGATAGATAAATAGATACATAGTTAGAAAGGTTGTTTCAAATATTTTTCTTGTTTCTACAACAGAAATGCTGGTTCAATGAGAACTGAAACTTTTGTCTCTTTTGTTCACCGTTCTACTCTGAATGCTTAGAATAATATAATATTCTAATAACAATATGATATTGGCATATAATTGTTGCCTAGTATTTCTTGTGTAAGTGTACTAATGAAAGTAGCTTGGATTATAAATAGAAATGAACCTGTAAAGAGTGATCACAGTTGTTCAAGGTGATTTTAAAAATTATACGGTCACATTAATGAGTGAATTAAATTAGAATGCTGATGAACTCATTGTCTAAGTACTTCTCATTAAGATACTTGAAAATTGATTTTTAATTTCATGTGGTGTTTTTGTTTTCACCTTTTGATTTTACTTATTAGCTCTACTTAATATGCTCTATTTTTTTTTTTTTAAGATTTTATTTATTTACTTGACAGAGCAAGAGACAGCCAGCGAGAGAGGGTACACAAGCATGGGGAGTGGAGAAGAAGAAGCAGGCTCCCAGCAGAGGAGGGAGTCCGATGTGGGGCTCAATCCCAGGACCCTGGGATCATGCCCTGACCTGAAGGCAGACGCTTAAGGACCAAGCCACCCAGGCTCCCCTAATATGCTCTATTAACTTAGTCTGTGTATCAAATTTTCTATCCCATATCAAAGACATCATCTATTTGGGCTAAGCCTTATGGGCAGGGCTATTCCAGAAAGATTGAAGAACATCCTATTTTCTGACATTACAAGTTGTAGTTTTAGCCACAAATTAAGTTATTTGGATTTTTGTAGTCTTAGATTCTATTCCCTCTTGCATTGTTAAAAACAAAATCACAATATAATGTTAACAAAGAAAATCTTGGAAGTAGACCAACCATTGTTAAAATCCTGGTGTCAAGAGAAACATTAGTTTGGGTAATTTATTGAATAGCTCTAACACTCAGTTTTCTCGTGCATAAAATAGGTATAATGATAGTACTTTCTTTATAAAGTTACCATGAGGTTTTAATTAAAAGCGAAAGAATATTGATGGTATGAATATTCGTTATACAAAAATGTGTTTTGTTGTGTTTTTTGATGTTTTTATAATCTATGATGTAAAATGAGAAATAAAAATATTTTGTTGCAACAATTATAAATATCTTATTGGAATATAAATGGTTAAAAACTCATGCAGAAGGAAAGGTCATGCAAATGAGCAATGATTAATTCCAAAAGAAAAGAGATATTAAAGGTTCAGAAAGAGGCCAAAAGGGATATTGAGATCAGGAATGGAACGTATTCACACACTAAGACCAAAAGAGGGAGCAAAAGTAAAAAGGGTCTGAATGTCTAACTGAAACTCTTCAGTTTCCTCCACTCTCCTGTGTAAGTAACATCTCTCCTCCTCTAATCTCTTTAACCATTAAAGTTCTGAGAACCTTCAGCACCCATAAACTACATGTGCTATGCAAATATTTGCAGTGGGAATCCGAGTAAATTATGTGATTATACAGTGAAAATCTAGTCTGTTTGGTAGCAGAATCAAGGGACAAGAACGTTCATGATTTATAATAAGAGAGCTTAGATCAAGTAACGCCCTAGGGAAAAACCTTAGTACCATAGCTACAAATTATCTACTAACCAGATTGTTTCCAGTTTGGAAATATTATAAATACTGCTTCTATGAATATTCCCATACAAGTCTTTGTGTGGACATATGTTCATCTCTCTTGATATAAATATTTAGAAGTAGAATTGCTGGGTCATGCTTAAAGTTTAAGAAACTGCTAAGCTGCTTTGCAAAGTGGCCATGCTGTTTACATTTTCACCAGAAATGTATGAGGGTTGCAATTCAATTAAATTTCTTTACCTGATATGGGTCTTTTCAGATTTTTAATTTCCTTTTTCAACACTTTTGGTATTGCTTCTTTCTAGGAATTTGTCCATTTCACCTAAGTTATCAAAATTTTTAGCATACATTTAAAAGATAATATTCCCCTATGACTCTTTTTAGTTCATGCAGTTTCTGTCCTGATGTCCTCTTCCATTCTTCATTCTCGGTTTCTGTAACTGTTATGTTAATTCCTAGTCAGTGTAGCTAAAAATTTATCAATTTTAATGATCTTTAAAAAAAAATCAATTTTTAGTTTTGCAAATTTTCTTTATTTTTTTTTCTTTTTTTTTTTTTTTTTAATTTCATTGATTTATGCTCTGATTTGCATTGACCACTATCTGGTATATCCAATTTCTAAGTCCATTTTGAGTCAGGTTAAATTTACTGTCTTTTATTCTTAGTACTGTTAGAGTTTTCTATTTCTTTGCATATCTGATATAAGATAGATGGATAGATGATAGATAGACAATAGATAGAGAGACATATATTTTATACTTGTGAAAGCTAGACATTTAGATAATATTTTAACAACTCTGGATCATGTGTTCGTTTTCCCCTTTCCATGTATAGCCATTAGTGTCTTTTATCAATTTTTTATTCTTATTTTTATTGCTTAGTCTGGAACCACAGTGGTCAACTCTTCGCATAGTTTGGTCACCAGTGACTGCTTTGGGCAGACGTTGTGCTTAGACCCCTCAAGACCACAAACAAACCTTCCATCTGCTGATTGAATGATGTGGAGGCTGTGGAAGAGGCAGTGTTGCATGTCCTGAGGTCTCTTGAATTTCACGTTTTCAGGACTCCCTTGGAACTCCCCTGAGCAAATGCAGTTTGGCAGCCAGGTTGAGTTGTGTGAAGAACTTATCTCAACCGTTCTATGGTTTCCTTATTTCTTTTTCTTTTTTTATAATAATATTTTTTTATTATATTATGTTAGTCACCATACAGTACATTCCTGGTTTTTGATGTAAAGTTCCACGATTCATTAGTTGTGTATAACACCCAGTGCACCATGCAATACGTGCCCTCCCCACCACCCATCACCAGCCTATCCCATTCCCCCACCCTCCTCCCCTCTGAAGCCCTCAGTTTGTTTCTCAGAGTCCATAGTCTCTCATGCTTCATTCCCCCTTCTGTTTACCCCCCCTTTCTTTATCCCTTTCTTCTCCTATCTTCCTAGTTCCTTATTTCTAAATCTCCCAGTTAAGTTTCTGGCTGGTCAATTTCTTACCTTAAACCAGACCACAAACTTCATTTTTCCTGAATGTTCCCAACAAAATTTGTCAATTTTATTTAGCAAAGCCATGGGTTTTCACATCTCTGGCTCTGGAGTTAATTTTCCATCTCTGGCACCAAAGCTGCTATATCTTCAGCCAGCCCCAATCTGGTAAAACTGCAATTTACACCTGAAAGCTGCAGGGAGAGTGTGGGTGGGGTGATGGGGGATAGCCGCCAATAGGAAGAAAAGACACTCTAGTTTCCCTCAATTTTTCAAAGGTAAGTGCTTCTCTATTGGTTTTCTAATTTTGGCCAACATCCAACATCCTGAGATGTTGGGTTTTTTTGACAAACTTTGACAAACAAAATACTTGTTTTCTGCAAATTACCCAAATTGGCAACATCTTCAGGTTGCTCTTACCTGAAGTGCCTATTATGGCTTTATTGTGAATAACTCAAATATGATACATTTTTAAGAATCATCTCTAAATTCTGTGCTAGAGGTATTGAGATTTATACAGTAAATGAAGATATGGATAATATCAAAGATTCTCAGGTATGTAGATAACTAGAAAAATACGGACACAAAAAAATGTTTTTAAGCTGCTAGGCTGCTGTGATGTCACTGAACTTAATTAAAGAAGTGAAAAGCAGGAGTTATAAAAGTAAGAATAACTTTTCTAATGATTTGGATTAGGCATATGTCTCTGTGGAACACATATCTTCAGTTTAACAAGTGGTAACTAAAATTAGTGTTTCAAAATTTGAAGCATTGGAGTAGATGAAGGAAGTACAAGCAAATTGTACAGATTGTCAAATTTCTACTGCATTACGTTCTCCTTAGTTGACTATGCCTCTGGCTCTTCCTTCCAACTACAAAATATGGAATAGAAAAAGCAAAGACTAAAAATTACCCAGCTGCTGATGTGAACCAGTAATGAATCTTAAGAATGTAAGTGAATGTGTCTGCAGGACTTAGGCTCCTTCAGCCATTCCCTCCTACTCTCCACTTTCGATCTTTCAGTGCCCACCAACAGAGAGAAATCTGTTGGCAGAATCCCAGGTTGACCCTCCAGCTTTTCCACTGCTCTTCAGTCATGTCCTAGAGTCTCTGCCTTGAGCAGACATTAAAGGTTCTGACTTTGGTTCAGGTCATGATCTCAGGGTCCTGGGATGGAGGCCCACATTGGGCTCCCCACTGAGTGAGGAGTCTGCTGTTCCTCTCTTCCTCCCTCCCCCTCTCCCCCTGCTCCTGCCCTCTCTGCCTCGCTCTTGAATAAATAAAATCTTTTATAAAAGGGGGGGGGCACCAACTATTCTCAGGGAGCCCAGTGAAATGGAGAAAGTAGCTCCCACAACTGTTGTTGCCTCTTTGCCCCTGAGCTGACTCTGTTCAGATGTTTACCCATAGGACATGGGTGTCATCTGTTTTGGCTCATCTTAAGTAATTTATAATGTCATGTTTGACGAGTGATATTTCTGGGACTTTAATAAAGTGGATAAATTCAGTGAAAAATCGGCGAGCAGTAAAGTGTACTTTTCTTCCCTCTGAAGTTGCCAAGGAATGGTCTTCTGTGGTGTAAGAAACGACCTTTCAATGTTTACATTTCCCATTGATGCTTCTCATCATATTAATGACTGATTTGAAAACTACCTTTTTTTTCTTGTTTATTGGTTTTGTTTTTCTCATAAGGAAAAAAAGAATGAATTAGGTTTCACTTTCCCCGAGTGAGAAAAGTTTGATCTCCCCGCCTTCTTCTTTTAAATATCTCCCTATGATGGTGTTGGATATTAAAATTCCTCTCAGAAAGTAATTTTCATGCCCTCGTTTACTCAACCTTTAAAGCTAACCCTTACATTTCTCTCCTTAAATTCTAGACAACTAAACACCTTGGGCCTGTGTAATTCAAGAACATGGTGAGGTCTTCTGGTAACTTATAGTTTGCTCATATCATCTGAAGTCACTTAATACACTGCTTCTTCCTCATAATGAGAAGAAATACTTCTTTTCAAATTGCCAAAGTTTCAGAGTAAAACAAAAGCAGAGACCATATTGATTAAAATATAATTATAAACTTTTTCTTTTCCTTTCATTTAAATGTAGGAGAATTGAGCCACAAAAAGCGAGCTATGCATTTGATGGAAGTTATAATTCGAGTGTAAGTTATGTAGTCAGTCATGCACACGGTTCGACATACTTCCTACTTTATCATCATGGGGAAAATCATCTTTGTCCTTGGACTTCACAGTAATAATGGCGTTGATTCACATTGCAGGATAAATTTCAGTTCCAAAGAAGTAAAGTGCAATAATTACAATACACATATAGACTTTTTAGTCTGAGCCAAGAAGTACTGAGAATAAGAAATCATATCATCTATCACTTTCTGATATGAAAGATTTTTTTTTCTCTCTTTGGCCATTGCTTGTTTACAGTTAGTATCAGCAGGTGAGGAGGCAGAAGCCACTCACCGCCTGCTCTGCTTCCAATTGATTTATACAATTCTCAGAAAAGCAGACAATATATATGATGGATGGGCTGTTTAATTAGACTGTTGTAAAAGCTGTAATTACATCTACTAAGTGCACTTTTATGTCTGCATACATAAGCAATTTCAGGAAATGTCAATTCTACTCCACAAGGCGTTGTCTGGGCTTCTGAAATTGGTTTTGGGGTATATATGTGTGTCTTCTGGGTTTTTACTTTGTAATCAATAATGACTCTTAAATAAAATAATGTATTCAGAAATAGCCTTAGAAAATACAGAAGACAAGGAAAATATTAAAAATAAAGAGAGCTTTAATATGAACTATGGCTTTTTGGATACAAACATTATGGGTCCCACAATTTGAATTAAGCCACTTAAAAACATCCATTTTGAACATTTAAAAAAACAAAACAAAACAAAACAAAAAAAGATCTTATATCCCAATCTGTTGAACAGTTTATATACATATTAGCAGTAAAGTGTGAAGAACTAATGGTGTTCACTATATTCAATTTAGACTAACATTTGTGTCATGTTCTTACCTTCTTTGTGATCCATTAGTGAAATGGCTTTGCCTTATTGCATAGAATAAAAGTGATTTATTTTAAGGTTGCTATTAGTCGTTGGACTCATGCTGTATCTTCAGCTGTTAGAGAGCTATTGTAGCCAATAGAAATGCATTCTATGTCTGAGGCTGATGAAAAACATTTGCCATAAGGCAAAATAAAATTGACTTGAGCAATTCAGAGATTCTATGCAAATGAGCTGCTGTTCTTTTATTGTTCTTGTTTCAAATTTTCTTTTGCATTGCAATCTATCCATAACACAGGTAGACAAACTATAGATGCAGTGTTATCAAACTCCCATTAAATTATTTCCAGAAAATTACAATTTTTACCACTTAAACAGAAGCTATTTATAAATAAAAATATTGTTACCTAATAGGCCTAGATGATCATACCTATTTGAAACAAAACAAAGTAATTTAAAACTTAGACAAACATACATCTGGAGACCTACTTTATATTACTAATTTTACTGTTTATACTCTCTTTTAACATTGGCCTCTGGCCCCATCCTCAAATCTCCCTCATCAAATATTGCACCCTCTGTTTTAAACCATGCCAGGGTTACCAGTGGGGTTCTTGAAACCTCTTACCAACAGGCTTTGAAACCAATATTTTTGGCAATTTTTATATGATTAAGGACAAAGCTATGAACTGACTTACTCTGGTATGCATTGATATGAGTAACTGTTGAAGCTGTAAAAATGATAGCAGCCCCCTCTCTCCAAACTAATTGTATTTTACTATACTCATTTAAGTTTCTTCACTTTAAATATTATTACAAGGAGAATAGCTTGGTTGTAGAACATAGAAAGAAGATGAACTTAACATACTTCATTCTTACACAGTTGACCCTTGAACAATACAGGTTTGAACTGTGCTGGTCATCTTAGACATGGAATTTTTATAGTACAGTACTATGAATGTATTTTCTCTTTTTTATGATTTTCTTCATGCCGTTTTCTTTCCTCTAGCTAACTTTATTGTAAGAATACAGCATATAATACATATAACATACAAAATATGTGTTAATTGACTATGCTATTGGTAATGATCCCAGTCAACAGAAGGCTACTAGTTGTTAAATTTTTAGGGAACTCTGATTTTCAACTGTACGGGGTCAGCATCCCTAACTCCTATTTTGGTGAAGGGTCAACTGTATATCTTAGGACTCTGTCACTGTCATTCTTCATAGGTACTAATGTCCAATTTGAGAAATGATGAACAATATAGATAAAAATTTTTCTATATATAACCAGTAGGTATCAATTTTTCTTCCATATTCTATTTTGATTTGGTGACATTGCCTTAGGCACAGAAGCTTGAGTTTGAAATACCTTTATAAAAATTAAGAGCACATCATCCAAATGTGTTGTTAAAATGCAGTGCCCCTTGAAAATTAGAAAATATCTCATTGCTTTAGACGCTTTTTGTTTATGTGATTTCCCAAGTCCTTTCTTAAGAATCAAATAGTCATGACAAAGGTGATTTTAGAAGGCTATTTGACAAAATAAAAATTTTCAATCATAATTTATAATGAAACATTTATAAGTCTGCTTATTTACTTTTAGTTCATAATCTAATGATCAATCTAGTTTGGAGAGCAGTATGGCTTACTGGTTCAGAAGGTGGGTTTTGAAGCCAAATTTTCTTGGTTCAGATTTTTATTTTAAGACTCATTAGCTGTGTGACCTTGAGCAATGTGAGCTTTCTAAGATTAGGTTGCAAATTAAGAAATAAAGATGAAAAGATTGATTTCATAGTGTTCATGTATTAGTCACAGTGTTTTATAAAATGGTACCTATTATTAACTGCAAAGTAGAACTGTTATTATAAGACATGTTATTCTCAGAATTACATTCATATCTTTGCCCCTCAGTAATTTCTTTCTTTAAGAGGTTCATACTAGTTTAGATGATATTTCCAGTATTTGTTAAGCACCTACTTTCAGCCAGACACAGTGTTTTACATGGTAAGGAGGAAGCACTAAAGAAAACAGGAAAAAAAATTTTGTCTTTTCAAGGAACTAATGACTACAATGAATCATGGGCTATTTGAGACCTGAGGATAAGAGTAGAGGAGCTATTTTGCTCAAGCTCTAGCAAGAACCAAATTGTTCAGCAGAGAGCTTGCCACATGGTAAGCGTTCATTAAAGATTAGCTCATACTATTTACTATGTGTCCCTTTTGAAGATAGCATTATGACTGTTCTCTTATTTAAAGATGACATTTCTGTAATTATTAGATTTAATTTCCATCATTCCTATAACCTAGCTACACCAAAGTCAGACTTATTTTTTTCTTCCTCCTTAGTCTGATATCCAAAGGAATGATGTAAATGTGATCTTTCCCCTCCTATGGTTTGCCTGCATTTCTTTTTAATCTGCATTTCCCCTGGAACTAATCTTTAACAAGGTGAGCCTCCACAGAGTTCTTTGCCAGAGATGAATGTTTTTGTAGAAAGAATGATAGGTATCTAGATATAGCCTAGAGTATTTACATTTTACTTGCATTCCACTATTAAAACTAACATTTTTTATATTCTTTGTTCTCATTCAAGCTCTGTAGTTAAACCAAAGTAGAAGGCAGAAATAAAATATTCCAGAAATGTCTTGTAATCTCTCACAGTCTTCATATACCCAACCAAGATACACTGTGAGGTTTATTATAATTTTAAGCATTTAAAATATGACTGTGGCTTGTATCCTGAAGGAAAAACAACAAAATTCTCTCTTTTTTAACTAATAACCCTCAGTTTGTAAGAAGATGATACATTAAGTATTAGTTTTGACTTTATGAGCATGTGTGAGAACAGGGGAGAAACATGCTGGAGGGCATTTCCAATAGGCTTAAGTGAGTGTGGTCTTCAGAGACTTCTCAGAAACCCAGTTTACCTTTCTTCCATGTTCCCTCTGTTTAAAAACAGACCTCATTACATAAAAAGCATTATTGAAAAAAGTCAAAGACATTATTTCCCAAAGTTCTAACCAATCATGAGAAATACATTGATTAGCAGATGTCATTAATCATAAGAGATTGAGCTCTTACAATATTCACAGTTCAAAGTACCAAGAAAGAATAGAGAAGTGTCCACATTTATTGAACCCTTATGATGTACTAGAAACTTTGTAGTTGGTTTGCCAATTTTTTCCATTATTAATGGAGGTATGATTAATTTTTGCTCAGCATTGAGTGAATCATCTCAGGGATCAACCTTTTTCCTTTTCTCACATTTAGTATACAAAAATATGGAATAAACAGCGTAAAAACAGTTCATGCTTTCATGGAGTTGAGAATCCAGTGGGAATTCTTAATCTATGTTTTAGTGATGTAGCTTCAAGATTGGTCAATGTTTTCATTAAAAGGTTGATAACTTTGCACTGGGTGTTATACACAACTGATAAATTATTGAACACTACATATGAAACTAATGATGTACTATATGTTGGCTAATTGAATTTAAATTAAAAAAAAAAAGTTTGATAGCTTTGTCCATGTGTTCTAACTCTAAGACTCACCCAGCTACAAATTCCTTTGTGGCTGCCACCATGTGAAGTAATGTTTACAGAGACTTGCAGAGCAGAAAGTAAATATCAGATCCTTTAAAGGCAATCTGTAACTCAACTTTTCACCATTACTACCTATACGATCATTCTGAACTTCAGAATGATTCATCTGTGCTCTCAGAATAAAAATAATATCACAATAAATTAAAAATCTGAATCTTAAATAAAATTCCCCAAATTATTTGGAACTAGTTGGGTCTTTCTTTTTGAGAAGAATGATTTTGACATAACCCAAACTTTGGTCAATCTTGCATTTCTATGTTCCTATAGCAGAAAAGTTTGAAGTTTTCTTTTTTTTTAAACTATTCTCCAAGAAACTAAATGACGTGGAGTTTTTATTCATTAGGTTCAGGCATTATGATGAAATAGAATTAAAAAAAATAAAACCTTGGTTTTCTGAGATAATCTGGCAAATGATTCATCTCATCAGAAACTGAAAGACTTGAATTTATTGCTGCTGGGATATTAATATACCTTATAAGCACAGAAGAGTTTATCGGTGCACATATATATTATCTAGCATAATCTTATATCAACCAGAGAGACAAGTAGTTTAGTAGCTCTGACAGGAAAACTCTTTGCCTCTTGATGATTATGAATCTCTGTAACATTCTGAACACTTTATTTTAATGAATTTTTTTTGTTCCCCCTTGCCCTACTTCCCTGTTGATTGACAATGACCTACAGCTCACAAAGCCGAAGCTCTGATAGAATGATGAAGGGCTGCTCTCTTTCCTTTTCCAACACAGTGTCTTTTCATCTCTTTCGCTATTCTCTGCTCATTGTTCATCTTTGGCATCATTAGTCACCGTGCAGTGGGGTTTACAAATACGGGTGTGACAGAGGAAAAAAAATTGTCAATCCAATAATATCGAGTCTACTAAATACCTGCCAGGCTGCTGCTTGAAACTCCTTCTTTAAGCTTCAGTGAGAGCCAGATCGGGACTTAGATAAGTTTTCCTTAAAAAGCAAATAGATTTTTTTTTTTTCCTCCTCTCTTTGATGACTTACCCTGAGTGAGATGGTCTATTCAAGGCCTTGATCTTCTTTTGTTGGACAGAGGATGATCAAATTCTGAGAAGCAATAAACAGAGAGCCAGTGACACCTGGGTTTCTCTTTGTTAAAGCAAGCCTGCAGAGGGCCCACAGAGAAAACTCGTATAAATACTTGGCTTTTAGAAAAATAGAGTCTAATAGTGATTACTAGATTTGAAATGAAAATAGAGTAAATTCATTGTGGAGTAAATATTTCTAAGAACTTGCAGGTTTTGATCCATAGAGTTGAATGAAATCATTGTAACAATAATAAATTTTCACTGTTTTATAAATGTCTTTCATTTCTGTGATTAATCTATTTCTATCATAAAAGTAAATTCAAGTTTGATTGAAATTACCTTTAATTTGGTATTCATTCAGTATTATATATTTTATATGTTTTTATCTAGAGATTTTTACTGAAAAATTAGGCAATATAATATAATTTTAAAAATAGGAACAATGCCACACATTTTCCAGAATTGTACAAAGCAAGTAAAATAATATATGAATGTGATCTTACTTAGGGTCTGGAACATTATGGGTCCTCAATAAAAAGTAACAATTTTTATTATGATTTTATTATTATTCCTGTTACTAAAAATCCTAAAACATTATAAATTTATTAAAGTGTAAACAAAATTGTAAATACAGTACATGCGAAAAGTAAATACACAGTGAAGCTATTGTGTTATATGTCAATTACAAACAATAGAAAAATAAATGTGCATATACAAGCTGTTTTTATAAAAATTTACACTTAATACGGTTCAGTCAGCAGAGGTGGAATAAATCAGTTATTTCTCGGTTAATTAATAATGTCTGATTGGTATTGTTCTTAGATACAGAACTGGAAGAATTTAGGAGGTAAGAAGCGTCCGGCTGCCCCAGTTTTGAGGGCAATCTGAGTAAAATCTGTGTACAATAGGAAGAAAACTTTATTTTTATACAGGAAAAATCTATATTAGAAAATTATATTTCTCTCTGATAAATTTATAAAATAAATCATTGCAGATATTATTTGTGAACAAGTATAGAGGAAAGCATATCCATGATGAATTAAGTAAAAAAAAAGTTTTAATGTTCATAAATTTACGACTTTATTCACTCACACAGCAAAGGTTATTGAGTGATCACAATAGGCACTGGGAGTTAGAAAGAAGATACAAAGATAATAAAGTAAAGTAGTGCATTTTATGACTCCTATTCTGCTTTGGTTATTAATAGTCTTGAAGAGCATGGTTCAAAATATGGTAGGGGCATTGAGCTTTCACATGAGCCCTAATAGCACAGCAATACAATAAACAAGGAAGTAAGGTTATTATAAAACACTCATGCAACAAAAGTTATGTAACTGGAACTGGATGAGACCATCAGACTTGGGACAGTCCTCTACCAGGAAGGAGCTCAGGAGCCTCAACCACTTGTTTTATCTCTACCTATGGTTTTTCATGGATCAGTTGCTTTGCTTATTAGTGTAAATGAATCAGGAGACATAATCTCCAATCACTAGAGCTAGTCAAGTTTCCATGGCCATCATGCATTCCGATTTTAGCAATGTTTTTGATAAAGTTTAACCATATCTTTACTTATAACAAAATAGAGGGAGAAAATTTCCTATATAATTATATAATGTATCTGTAGCTTAGTGAGCAACTCTCTCCAAGGGAATTGAATAATGTTTATTATCAAATTGGGCAGAGATTTCTAGAAGCAGACTGCAGATTCCATTGTCAGATTTAGATCACTTTGTGCTATCAACAGCTCAGTTAAGTCACACAGGGGATAAGTACTAACTTTGAAAATGACATAAAGAGACCCTGAAATAAGGGATGGCAAAATTTTGGAACAAAACTTCAACCTTCTGAAATGCTGGGTTAACATAACTATAAAGCATTGGACTTAATTTAAGTACACTTCATAAGATCTGGATTGAGGTCTAATCATGTATAACAGTTTTCAGTGTGATAAAGCCATAGGGTTAGCCATCCCACACTGTTCTGAAGTGATCTGGCCTCATGTGAAATAACATATGGTGTTCTGGATATAACATTTTTGGAACTTTTTTAGAATGTTCTTCCACTTAAATGTATACAGGGAGGTTTTCTAAGTGTTAGAAAATCTGAAAATCACACCATAGAAGCAACAATATATGGAAAAATCTAAAATTTAGCCTAAAAAAATAGAACCTTAGTGAGGAAATCATGGTTTTATTCAAATTTTAAGCCTGCCATGTTAAAAGTGATAGTTATAGTTTGTGAAGTGTCAAAGAACAATATTAGAACCAGTGCTTAATTATTACGAGGATTTGGGTTCAACATAAATAAAAACATTTTAAATTTAAAGGTATGGGAGATTTTGCTACTGATAAGGCTAGGAGGTTCCATTGGTTCAATTTTCTGGCAGACAACAGTAAATTCTAGATGAAATATAACATTAATTATCTGAAGGCATTGAAGACTGAACAAAAGCAGAGTGAACAAATGAAGTCTGAATCTGTAAAGGTTGACTCTTGAAAGAAGAGAGCAGCTGTTAGTGTGGGGGGGACTCTGGACAGCTCAATCATGGCTCCAGTTAGATGGGAAATCTGTAATCCTACTTGCTTGAAGAACTAGGGACAGGTTAATTTTCTACTGCTCCCGTGACAAATTATCAAAAGTTTAGTGGATTAAAACAGTGTAAATTTATGCACAGAATGAATTACTCTTATTTGTAGATGAAGATACTGAGGGTGAGGGAAGCTGAGCAGCACGAGTCACAGACTTTGTGAATGGAGGACTCCATGGCCATTTAAACAACAGTGTATTTGATTCTTCATGCTGTTGTCACACTGGGAGACTCACATGGTGAACTTCAATTTCCACATCGAGAATCTAATGATAATAAGAGCAACTGAAATATTTTAGCTTAACAAGAAGAAAATAGAGTTGCACATTAGACCATGGCTTTGCTGTTGATGTTGTTTGAGATTTTATATATATATATATATATATATATATATATATATATATATATATACACACACACGCATATATTGACTTCAGAAAAAAATTTGGTTCTCCTCAGAAATCATGCATTTTCTCTTCTTAAAGTTTTCTTCTTCTTAAAATATTTTACTTATTTTATGGTAGTCCTTAATATGTCTGTCATATCTTCAAAAATTCATTTTGATTTTATCGGACAATGTATTTCTCTTTAAGTGAGAGCTTGTAAAGCTTAGGTTCACAGATAGTAGAATGGAAAACAAAGTGTCACAGCTATTGAAGAAGAAGAAGAAGAAGAAGAAGAAGAAGAAGAAGAAGAAGAAGAAGAAGAAAGGAAGAAGAAGGAGAAGGAGAAGAAGAAGGAGAAGAAGGGGGGAGGAAGAGTAGGAGGAGGAAGGGGAGGAGGAGGGGGAGGAGGAGGAGAAGCAGCAGCTCATGGAAAACCAGTTAATTTCATTTTGCCATTTAGATTGCCTAGCAATAATTTGAGATTGAAATTAAAAGAAAAGGCAAAAAAAAGAAAGAATTAAAAATCAAACTATTTTATCTAAGGGGGAAAAATCTGAGTCTAACAAGTCAATTTTTTAGGTACAAATACAAATCCATCATTGAGAGGCAAATGGACATATATTATCCTTTATCCAAGAAAGAACAAATGAAAATGTGGTGCTCTCCCAGTAGAACCATTTTAATTAGACATAAGAACAGCTCACTATGTAAAAAAAACCTTTAAAGTGTTCCATAGATTAAGCGTTGCATAATTGCAATGTTTTAAGAATTTGGGTAGCAGAATAGAACAAGTTTATTACTACAATAAATTTATGATCTTCAGTATCAGGTATCTATGCTTTCCTACAATCTATCCCAACTTCCCTGGTCAGTTCACTTTTCTAGGGGTTATTTCAAGTATCTTTCACTTTTTAAAAACACCAGCTCTTCACTTCACAGTAAATGACCTCCCATCCTAGCTTCATAGATAATATCAGATAGCATCTCTCTGACTTTTCAATCATGAAATTGGTTAAAAAAAATTTCATAGACAAATTTATCTGAAGCACTTATCAAATGTTATTAACTTGCAGCACAGAAAACAGAATTGCAACCAAAATTTTGCCATTTCAAAAGAGTAAAAAAAAAAAGGTGCCATTTCTAAGAGGGTATTAAATATTTCACTTTTATAAATAAGCAACTAGTATTTTTTCTTTTTAAGTAAGAAATTTTTACTTATATTTCACATTTTACATGTGCACATATGTGTATGCATATCACATATATTATATATCCATAGAAGTTCTTTTTTTATTATAATAATATTTTTGATTATATTATGTTAGTCACCATACAGTACATCCTGGTTTTTGATGTACAGTTCGATGATTCATTAGTTGCGTATAACACCCAGTGTGCCATGCAATCCTTACTACCCATCCATAGAAGTTCTTACAAATAGTGTCTGTGGCAAGATGATACAGAATGATATCTATATCTTCTACCAGAGGAAAAACAGCACATAGAAAAGCTAATGTTAAGGATTGTTTTGTATATGAAGTTAGGATTCCAGTTTGATATCCCAGACCAGGATTAGTAGAGGATGGAGTCGGCTAATGGGAAAGCAGGAAATGAGAGCAGACAGAAATTGGAGGCAGAACACCAAGCAGTAAGTTCTCATTTTAAACAAGCTGCCCTTAAAGATTTGTTTTAGGCTGAAAAGATGCAGGATACAGTTTGTTTATTTGTTATGTGTACTGCAAAACTTTCCTTTGGCAAACCTGTAAATTCGCCTTGCTCAAAGATTCCTTTTCTTTGTAATTAACAACAATGGAAGTCAGTTTCCCTCTTCCCTTTAAAGACATATCCTTCCCTTAACCTATCATCCCTGAACTCTCATGAATCTGCAGTGGCTTCATGTACTGAATCATAATAATATTTACATATACTCAGCTCTCTTTTGAATCAAACAACACCCACCCAAGGCTCTGTGGTCCCTCTAACTCCTGGCTGGCTTCTGTCCTTGAATTTGCAGCAGATTGTTGAAGGTGCTCTCTCTGCCCCTACAACTCACCGTAAGTACGTTTTCCTATGTCATTACTGTTGTCTCTTTGCTAAGTTCAATATACATATATATCTACACAGATACAGATATATAGATTTGGTGTATGTATATAATTCCCACCTTTTTATTACTTGAAGTTATTAATATTAATAATATTCAATAATGTCAACTTATTACTAGTAATCCCTCACCAAAACCAGAGTAATTCCTCAACCTCTCTCTAAGTGATATGGGTTGAAAAATTTGTATCCGCTGCCACCACTCTCCTCTCACCCAAGAGCTTCATCTCCCTCCCTCCCTCTCATGACGGTTTTCCCCCTTTATATAAAATAAAGCCTTTCTTTTCTGACACAACAAGAGAGATTGGCTCCAGTTGCTCCCTTGCTATCCCACCTGGAAGGTACTGTCCTTCCAGTCCTAGTTCTAGATGGAAAGCCCTGAGAAAGTATTCTAATTTGATAGCCTCTTGGCTCAGGTCATGATCTCAGGGTCCTGGGATTGAGTCCCGCATCAGGCTCCCTGCTCAGTGGGGAGTCTACTTCTCCCTCTCCCTCTGCCCCTCTCCTTTGCTTGTGCTCTCTCTCTCTCAAATAAATAAATAAAATCTTTAAAAAAACCCATAAGATAGAAATCATTTCCTGATTCCCAGACGTATAAAGGGCACTGCTTGTAGGAAACAACAGACCCCACTGCAACACCTGGCATGATTTCTGCCTCCACATTTTGATCTCTCATGCTCGCTCCAATTTCTCTTTATATCCTCTAGAATTTTTTCCTGAGACCAAAGGTGTAATTAAGTTTGTCATCTATTTTCTCCGAAGACAACCTCTCCTAAACATAATCTTAATGCTCTTTCCCTTATATTTGTATTTGCAAGTTTTGTTATCTGCATATATTCCATTAAATTAAGACTTTTGACGATGAGGGAATGAGACATCCCTATTTTGTTCATTGCGGTCAACAATGACTATGGTATAGTGTTTAGCATATAGTAATTGCTCAGTATTTGTTTAGTAAAGAAAAGGGAAAATTAATGGATAATCTCTAAGTTTGTTATGGCTTTTCAAAATTAATCTATATACTGTTTATGCTCAGTTCTGGTTCCTTTACTTTTAGAGCTCCCTAACTTACTTAGATGACCTCATGCAAATTGTGGCCTTGTCACCTGTACAGACTTACAAGTTTATATTTCTAAACTTTTTGAATATTTGAATTTCGACTCTAATTAATTTTTAGGTGTGCCTTAAACACATCACAGCTATCTGAATTCTTGATATTTCCACCCCATACTTCTTCCATGCTGACCTTAAGCTGGTTGTTTTCTGGGGCTTTGCATTACAGGTGATAACATCACCAACGATGCATTTAAATAAGCCATAAATCTTGGAGTCATTCATGACAACTCCTTTTGTCTTCCCACATAAGCATTCCATTATAATATCTTATCAATTTACCTCCAGAATATTGTCTCCACATTCTCTTGCTCCACTTAAATCCAAACTACTCTCAATGAACTCGGGCTATTGCAACAGTTTACATTTTGTTGTATGCCATCACCTCTGACTCTAATGTGTCTTCCATAGAGCTGCAGGATTAACTTTTTCTTTTTTTTTTAAGATTTTATTTATTTATTCAACAGAGATAAAGACAGCCATCGAGAGAGGGAACACAAGCAGGGGGAGTGGGAGAGGAAGAAGCAGGCTCATAGCGGAGGAGCCTGATGTGGGGCTCGATCCCAGAACACCGGGATCACGCCCTGAGCCGAAAGCAGCCGCTTAACCGCTGTGCCACCCAGGCGCCCCAGGATTAACTTTTTCTAAACGCAAATCTGATCATATCATTCCTCCTAAACAAGTTGATATATGTATGGTGGTATTTTAAAATATGCTCACAAACTGTCTGCTATGCTTCCTTTTCAAGGTGTAGAGCCTAATTCCTCTCCTCATGAATGCGGGCTGGACTTAGTGAATAACTAAGAGTAAAATAAAGCTCAAATGACAATGTGCAAATTTGGAGACTAGATCACAAAAGTCCCTGCTTCCCTTTTGCCCTCTCTTGGATCATTTCCTTGGGAGAAGTGAGCTGCCATGTTATGAGGATATACAAGCCGCTTATGGAAAGGTTCGTGTGGCAAGGGAAGTAAGATCTGCCAACAGTGGACCACACTGAAAGCAGTTGCTCCAGACCTAATGAAGCCTTTATCTGATACAGCACCTGGTGTCACCCTGTCTGCAACTATAGAAGAGACCTTGACCCAGAGGCACCCAAATACCTCATTAACAAAAAGTGTGAACAAAAATGTCTCTTTCTTAAGCCACTACATTTTGTTATGAAGCAAATGATAACTAATAATTAAGCTTCTTAGCATTAACTTGCAATCTCTGTAGTCTGGTCCCTGTTACCTTCCCAGCCTCTCTCTGTGCTATGACTTCCCGCCCTTGCACACTTCAGCCACAATGGCTTTCTTTTAATCCCAAGTAGTTTCTATAACTCCTACAATCACAGGACTCTTTTTTTTTTTACACCATATTCCCTCTTTTAAAATGTTTTTCTTATCCCATTATTACCATTGTAACACCTACTCATCTTTTAAAACTCAGCTCAAATACCATTCTTTCCAGAGCCTTCTTGGACCTTTCCTATTATTCCTTTTACTGTACCTGCACCTCTTTGTGGTGCTTTTCACATTGTGATTTTATCAGTGGTTGTGTTGTATTTGATTACTATTACCAACAGTAGTAGTAAACTCCATGAGTCGTACCCATCATTATATTCTGTCTACTGTAGTGGGCCCTATAAATAGGTCAGTGGGTAACAAATATCAAGCCTCGACACTATAAAAACCAGTAGACATTTTGATACTGCATTTTGGTGTGTTAAGTCCAGTTATATGGTGCAAGTAGATTGGCCCTTTCAGAAATGTATTAATGCATACAGACTTCAAATGTATTATCCTTCAAAATAGCTGAAAATGAAGGAGAATAAAATACCTACTTTTAAAAACTGAAATAACTAGTTTTATTAATGTGGTTACCTAAATTTATGATTGAGTGTTTTCATCAGATCACACAATTGTGTCAACATTTTTTAGACACGTACACAGTATAAAGTATTTCTTCATGAATCTGCA
Source organism: Ursus arctos (assembly GCF_023065955.2). Classification (NCBI taxonomy): domain Eukaryota; kingdom Metazoa; phylum Chordata; class Mammalia; order Carnivora; family Ursidae; genus Ursus; species Ursus arctos. The sequence goes on along the minus strand of NW_026622775.1, from coordinate 52,949,213 downwards.
GAAGAAAGCTTGCAAAAAGCACTCTTGCCGAAACTCTCACTTACACATTTCAAAGTGATGGCAGTAAAACTGCCTATAGAGCCCCCATTAATGTCAGTGATAATCACTGACAAATTCCCAAGCAATACTTTGAAAACATCTTCATTGTTGCCTTGGGGCTATTGCTAATGCTGTGCACAAACAAGATTTAGCTCTTAAAGAGACCATCGCTTCTCTCCTGCTGAGCCTGTATCTTCACTGAGACTAAAACTGAGCTGGCAACACAAGAATGCATCAGTACTTATCTGAAAGGCATATTGCAGTCTTTCTCAACTGTGTCCTGATTTAAAATAAGCAAAACAAATCTTTCACAAAATGAAGCTGCAATATGATTAAATAGGGATGACTTACTTTTTTTCACATGCTTACGTCACAAAAATCTACTTAGTCACCCTATTAATGAACCAGTTGCTAAAAACTCTCCTTAGATACACAAAAAAACTACAGACTAAAATTGATTTACTATACTGACAATTCAAAACTACATGTTATCTTTATTTTTGATCCAAACACTAGATTGAAAAATTAGAAGACCAAAAAAGAAAGAATATTTTTATGTACTCTCTAGAACTCTGATCTCTAGTTATGATATTTTAAGGAGATAGTTTCTATATTAGTCAAAACAATTTTTCAAACTCTAGATGCTAGTATTCTGAGTGCATATGTATAAAGCATTTAAATGAGAAAGAAGCAATTGAAAATGGATGTTCAGGAAAACTTTAAATAGTGTAAGTGACTATTCCATTTTGCTCTGCCACTTCTTCCATAATTGTTTCCTGGGCTTTCAATTTACTACAGGGAAATGAGGATTTTGAAAATAAGCAGACCTGCCTTTTCTAACTGATTAAATGGAGTAGAAAAGGAGAAAGAGGGACTGACTGTTCATTAATAGAAATCAATGAAAACCCTTAATAGCTTCAAAATGGTGTTGGTCTTTTTGTCTGCTAAAAGTTTGATTTATATTTGTGAACATTCAAACAGTTAGATTTCTATTTTAATGGTAGTATACAATGCTTCTGTGCTTAATCCAAACAGAAGATACTAAAATGGCCTATTCAGTGTTTTCAGTGGAAAAATGGCTGGGCAAAGATGGATGGTGGTGAGTGACTAAGATGGAGACAAACTGTATCACATAGGCTATGGACACTGAAGAACTGACAGTAAGCCTGCTTTGAGTTGTCATCTCACTTCTGTATCATAAAGAGGGAACTGGCAAGCAACCAGGAGATTTCTGGAACATTTCTACAAACCATTTCTCCACCAGCTTGTTCTTAGACAATATTTTTGAGTTCTTGGCTACAGCATTCCTATATACAAAATAGTATGGCATCATGTCACTGGGATTCTGTTTCCTGGAGTACTATTTAACTCGTCCTTTACTCTCATTTCCAGTGTAACTAACACTGTAGTATATAGTTACTTTAAAGTATATATAGTTACTTTAAAGTCTTAGTTTATCATTTGTTCATTTCCCTTTGAAGATAACAATTTCTTCTATAGTGGGTATTGACTCTGGGGCCTCCATATGTTAAAGCCAAAAAAAAAAAAAAAAACCTACGTATTTTTATTATTAAAATTATTCAGGTTCTGTAGAAATGGCAGATTAAACAGCCCTGAATCTCTCTACCTTACAGTTCCCTCCCTAAAAAAAGTTTCCATAATCCAGTTTTTGAATCATCTTGAGAAAAACTGAACCTTTCCAAATTCTGCTTATAGTTCTGGAAGATTGGCCCAATCTTATTGACACTTGCAGGCCTCAAGGAAAACTTCAGTGGTGGATTGAATTTACTTCAGTACGTGGAGAGGAGAAAGAACTTGCAGTAGCACACAGCAAGTGCCAGAGACAGAAATCCCCTCTATTCCTTAGCATAAGAGTTGTCAATCATTTCATGGCAGTCCTCAAATCCGAAAATGTTGTACCTTCTATGTTTTCTGGTCTGCCCTCATTCCAAAGGGTCTTGAAGCTTCATCTGTAGAAGTTCAAGGGAACACAAAACCATGAATAAGTAAAGAAACAAATTTCATTGAAGGAGGCTCTATAAGCTAAGGTTGACACTCCACTGATTTTCTCACATAGTTGCTATAAATAACAAGTTATTAGATGAGAAAGAAGTCAACTTTAACAATTAAATCATTAGACTTCCATGTTTTCTTGAATTTTACAACCCACAATGCCTTTTTAAAAATAGTTTAAAAATATTGGATGAACGATTACATCTATAAGTACATAGATGAGTTCAGAAGAAAATAAGGTAAATCTCAATGAAGCAAAGTGATGCTGATGGGGAATGGTAATTGATTTCTTTATATAAAGCTAAATACACCCTCAATAAAAGATAGTCTAGATAAAAAATCAATACTGGAAGAGTCAGATATAATAGAAACATGTCTTCCTTAACTTCAGCTCCTAGAAATTTCAGAATCACAGTTATGCCCTCTTTCAGTTTGTGATGTGATTATATATTTCTGACTTGCTCAGAAAACTCTACACCGAATAAATAACACATAAGGTAGTCCTAAGGCAGAAAGAGCCTTTGACACTTGGCAAAAGCAAATGCAAAATTCATTTGGACAGATACACCCTCAACCCAGGTTACATAAGATTCAAAAAAAAGATGATGTAGAACCAGAAAATAACCGGAAATAATCTCCCATGAACAATAGGCATCAGATACAATGAACCAAAATGGATTTTGGGTAATGGCATAATTAAATGGAGACTATAAAGTAAGCATATTTATAACAATAAAGACAAAATTGCAAATATGGAAGACCTAAGAAGAGAACAAGACAATATTTTTTAAAAGGTCAATTTGAAAAGAAAATTAAGACAATTTGATATTAAAAATAGTAAATGAAGTATTAAAAGAAGTCAGTTGTTTAAACAGCAGATTAGATATAACTAAGAAGAAAATTAGTGTAGCTGACAATTATTTGCTTAGAATGCAACACTGCTTAGTAAGTTGGAACGTATGGAAAAAAAGCTTAAGAAACATGGAGGATAGAATAAGAAGATCAATGTATGTTCAACAGAAGTTATAGAAATAATAAAAACAAAGGGAATGTGGGTCACTTTCAAAGAAATAATGAGCAAACTTTTTTTTTTCAAACCTGATGAAAGACCTGACATTTACAATATGCAGCCTGAATCCACAATATTTAAAGCTAATTCCATACCCAGTTACATTGTAAAATATAAATACCCAATGCCACAGAGTATCTTCAAGTAATTCAGAAATAAATGGAAATTCTTAAAAATTGAATGAAAATTGGTTGACAGAAGTCTTCTTAACAATAAGTTTGTATCAGAAGAAAATAGAGTATGTTCTATGTGAAGAGGGGAGAAAGAACTATTATCTATAATCCACATATATGTGCTTATGTATATATGTATATAGTGTATATTATATATGTTGTATCAGTATATACTATTATTATTCACATGTATACCATAAGTGTTATTATTCAAGATCTCCATATATTATTATATACTATATACTATTATCCAAAATAACATTGTGAGGTTTGCCTACCTTTGATGTCTTTAAGTCTTTTATCCGCACACCTCAATCCACTGGATACCATGTTTCTTCTTCTCAGCCAGTTACGAAAATGCCAGCTTTCTCAGAGCTGTACCCTAAAATCTCTCCTATCCCTTGGCTCTTTTTGTCTTCTCCCAGGTTGCATGTAATTTATATATATTTCTACAATCTCTTGGCAAAGCATGCCCTTTTGTTTCTTTTCTACCCCTTATGTATTTATACGGGGACCAAGTTTATCCATGCCTATTTCTTTCCTGCATCCTATAGCATTCGAGTTCACGGTGCTTGTCTAAGCACTTTCCCTGGGCTGCTATGTGCTGCTAGTTCCTAAATCTTTACCCTCATGCCAGATTTCTCTGCTGATCTCTCGACCCACACATTCAAGTTGCTCTTAGATACATCTCTTCACAGCGCCTTGGGTACTTCACCTACCATGTCTAAAACCGAATTCCTCTTTGTCTCCAAATTTGCTTCTCTCCATCCTCCTCAGAACACATTTTAGCATCATCTTTCCTGTTCCTCCATATATAACTTTCAGCACGATTCTTTATTCCCCACCCTCCCCCACCCAACTCTTACCCAGTTCTAGCATTTCTCTCCATCTGAACATCCGTCAGTCCTCTCCCTTCCATCTCCATTGTCCGTGCATAAGCATGAGCATTTCTCAACTATATTACCTCAGCTGCCTCTTAATTACCTTCATCTCTCCAATATTCCATTATAATGCTAGCCCCAAAGAGATGCTTCAAAAATGCAAACCTCATCATGTCTTTCCCTGGCTTAATATTGCTCAGCTGTTTTGCATTGTCTGTAGAGTAATGTGTAAACACCGTAACGTAGTTTACAAGGCTTCTAATGAGGTTATTTCTGTTTACTTCTTCAAGCTTAACTCCAACTATGTTTCCACACTTCTACTACATTCCAACCTCTTTAATCATATTATTCACTATACAGATGTCTAATATCTGAAGTAAAGTTTTTTTGCCTACAGTTAGGTTTATTCCTTCCCTGATAACCGAGTAAAAAAAATGAAAACTCCTTTAAGGCAACAAGTCTGAAGATTTATTTATAAGATTTTGCAAATGAGGTTATAGGGGAAAAAAATTAAACTCAGGATTTTTGATATCTGGCCTGAGAACCCACCTACAACATAAAGTTCACATTTTTTCCGTGTTTACCAGCAAATGCTGAAGTTCATAAAATGCAGAGTAAACAGATTAAACGCTTAGCCAAACACCACCAGGACCGTACCTGTAGAGCAGCAGCAAAGGTTTCTCTGTAACAAAGTGTGAGGTTGGATTTTTTAAAGGATTATGACTTATTTTGAATGTTTCTCGCAAGGGTTGAAGGAAGCAGAGGTTTTCTCTGAACTGAGTGCTCACAGAAATTAGGAGTAATTCTGTAATTGGGATATCTTAATAACTTTTTTTTTAAAAGATTTTATTTATTTATTCGACAGAGATAGAGACAGCCAGCGAGAGAGGGAGCACAAGCAGGGAGTGGGAGAGGAAGAAGCAGGCTCCTAGCGGAGGAGCCTGATGTGGGGCTCGATCCCATAACGCCGGGATCACGCCCTGAGCCGAAGGCAGACGCTTAACCGCTGTGCCACCAGGCGCCCCATTAATAACTTTTTTTTTAACTGAGAGGGGAGTAATGGCAGAAATGTAAAGCCATGACTGGTAAAGAAACAGCGTTCACTAAGGTATGAGGGGACAGGGGGCGGGTAATTGTTTTTGTGGCTTGCACAGTTTCTTGTCTTGATCTGTGCTCCAGGAAAGTTATAGAGGGGTCTTCCTGCTTCTTGGTCACAGAGTGGCCTCCTCTGATAATGTGGTCTATAAAATTGTGTCTGAAAAACGAATTCCATGGCTTAGCCCTTAGTATCATACCAACTCCCAAATGAAAGCTGTCACGGCTGCTTTTTTCTTTCCGAAAAAGTGGGAATTGGTGATCATATAGAACCAGAAAATGAAAGTTATAAACCTTCCTAGTAGTGATCATTCAATCCTCCTCTTCCATGTCAAATGTGGCTGCAATAAGTGATGAAGAGGGATGGAAAAGAGATGCCTTTGGAATGTAATTTTAATGCTCACAGAACCTTTGTGAAAGTATTTCTGTGAGTGGAATTTGTTCTGGGACATTGTTAACTCCCATGGTGTGGAGAATACTATGAGAACAATCATTTCTCTGGGCATTCTGCTTTCTGTTGGGTTCTGTCACCAGACAGGCCAGAGTTACAGAGCAAGGGGTGGCGAGTGGGTCAGCAGGTATTGGGTCGACCTTGTATAGAGCTTGATTATCCATAAAACAGGCGTATTGATTAAATTTATATTTGATTCCATGAACATACTAGTCTTGGAGCTTTTGCCCATTTTCTTTCTTACCTTGAGAGATGTTTTCTCCACACTTCTTCTACCAGCTGAAACCTACTTGTATTTTGGACTGTGGGTTAAAATTCTCTTTCTCTGGTAGTTTTTTCCATAGCTGTCATGATTACTTTCTATGCCTTTCTCAGGACCCTATACTTGCTCTCAGACACTTGATTTAATTATCTGTCTCTTCGTTGCTAGAATCAGAATTCAGTGGAGGTAAGAAAGGCATCGGTCTTGCTCAGTGTTATATCTTCTGCAGTAAATGTAGTGACTGGTTCATGGCAGGTGCTCAATAAACAATTGTTGAATTAAATTATTAATAAAATATATAAGCTATAACCTGCCATATATTTAGTAAACTGGAGTATTTGTTTTCTCCTCTCCCTTTTCTATGTGCTCTTCAATATGTCAGTAACATTTGTTCATTTTATTTCATTTAACTGTTTTAGAAAGGCACACCATGTGCTAAACATTTTGCCAGGTATTTGGATATGATATAAACCCTGACCTAAACAGGGCCTTGGTGCCCCAGGGATCTTCTGGTGGCTGCAGAAGAGCAAAGTAGCAGTATAATACCATATAGTAAACACTTTGCTGGGAGAAAGCTAGGTTGTTATGGAAACACATAAGAATGTTTTGAGGCAGACTCGTTTGTGAGAAAAAGCACATTTAAACTAGCACAAGGAAAGGAGAGTTGCTGTAAAGACACATAAAAAATCATAAGGGAATCTCTTTGAAATGCAAAAGCAGAGATGGTAATACAGATGTCAATACAGCAGTGGTTAAGGGTGTAGACTTTAGATGGAAGTTGCACAGATTAGATTCCTGGTAATTCTATGGCCTTGAGAAAGTTTATTTAACTTTTCTGTGCCTTGGTTTTCCCATATTTAGATGGGGATAATTGGCGCAGCAATCTCTCAGTCTTGTTGGGAAGAGAAAATGAGTTATCTTTGTGAGCCACTTAGAATATTACCCAACACAGGACTCTCTTATATTTGTTGCTGATTTTAATAGGACAGTGCTTTATTGAGATCAGTTTAGAAAGGGGCTCCATATGCAACACAAATCTGGCCAACTCAAAATGTCATGAATTCTGACTCTCTTTTATACTTTGCATCCCTCATTTTTCTTGCTACCAATCAGCTTCTTTGCCTGGTTTTTAGTTCATTCTTCCAAGGGGGACTCTCCAGTCCAGACACTAGTCATGACCTTTTAGCTGCAGTTTCTAATAATCATTGCCTAATTTTTTCTGAGGTTTTTTTTTTTTTTGGTTGTTTGTTTGTTTTTGTTTTTGTTTTTTTTGGTTGCCAGGGGAGAGAATAAATTTGGCTAATCCTTTGCATCACAGGCCACAAAACCAGAGGTTTCTTCTATTTCCTTTAGTGTGGAGGTGCCATCGATATCTCAATCGTTGTTTATGGGGAATCATATGATACAAAGAAGAAAATAATGTAAGATGGAAAAGATTGACAAATAGACCAATTCTAAGTTGCCAAAAAGAATTAGTTGTAAAGCAATTTTAATTCTGTACATAATATTAAAAATCTATTTTTAAATGTATCTCTCAGCCAAGAAGAAAGCAAAGGAAATCATTCTATGCCAAAAACTGAATGAAAGCAGCAATCCATAGAGGTAAGGGAATTCTGTGGCTCTCTGAGGATGCTTTGCACTCTTAGTAACTCTAAGCTTCTGTTTTAAAATCTATAAAGTGTGTGAGGATGGGAAAAAGCCCAGTGTTTGTTTGCTTGGAGATATCAACTTAAAAACTCAGCAGAAGGACCAGTTCAGGATTGAGTGACAGGAAATATTAAATCTCACCTAAGAATTGATAAAAGTTTTATGTAAGTTTCATCATATAAATTTGGGACCCACCTGAGTGGTCCCCCAAACTCCAAGTAGATAGATGTTTATTTAGTGTCCTGGAGTAGGTAGTGCTTGTGAACATCAAAAATAAATGCCATGTGAAGGGAAAACATCAATACATATAGGACAGTACACTTATTAGTGATGATACTTTTCAGTATCTCAGAGATTACTGAAATTTATTTTACATATCTTTACAGATACTTGTATTTTATATTTTTAATCACTTCTGTATTGATATTCATAATATTTATTTAAGAACAAAGTTTTGGTTATTCAATTTCAATGTTCACTGTTACTACTTTTATGGGCAACATTATTTAATCCTGAGTTCTTTCATTTCTCATTTAAATTCCATTGCCTGAATTCCATGTATATATGTGTATAAATGTCTGTGTATGTGTGTGGGTGTGTGTATTCAGTTTTAAGAAAAGCAGTAAGATGGTACACTGAGTTTTCATATACCAAAACACTTCCTTCTGTTTTAAGAACTTATAAAATACAATATAATGGGGTATATTATTCTCGAGTCTCAACATCTTTGCAGAAGTCCTTTGCCATTGCTCTGCATTTTTAGTACTTGCCGTTCCTGAGTAAAGCATGACTTTTATTGTTTTGTGGGAAAGCTTGCATTTTTTCAAGCATGTTTCCAGAAAACTTTTATCTCTGCAATTCAAAATGTTGTCAGATTAATTCTAGTGTTTTAGATTCTCTTTCAGATTTTAAACCGGACAACTGACTGAAAGTAGCATCCTTGATTGTTTTCTTATGAGAAAGGGTGTATTCCAGGACATCTCAGGCATTCTTCTACATCCAGAACCAGAGAATCAAATGCTTTAACTCACAAAGTGAACTGTAGTTTGGCTCTTCCTGAGCTAACCCCTTTTCATAGTTGCCTTCCCATTCCTACATGTAAGCCAGTCATGTAGATGTATAAAGAAAGATGTTGATCAGTATATGAAATAACATCATGCCACCTATTCAAATAATACGCAGACACATTCTTAGCTCCTCTCCCATGTTACAGGGAATTTGATATTTTTCAATCTTCTACAGTAGCTATCACATACACATATATTGTCATCTATGAATTGATTAAGAAGGAAGATAATTAGATTCAAGGATTCATCTCAACTCATCTTTTAAGTATTACTAATTATTTCTGAGAGAAGATAAAGTATGAACATATTATAATTCACATTCCAAATATTCTCCATATTTATACCTAACGTTGCTTCTGAAAGTCTAACTCCGACATGTTTTAGGGAGAAGAATTTAGTAAAGAAAGAAAGGATAAAAGGAAAGAAGGAAGGAAGCAAGCAAAGAAGAAAGAAGAGAAGAAAGAGGAAGGGAGGGAGAGAGCCTTATGGACAGGCTAGTTCGCTAAGGACAGCTACCTTGGATGTGATGAGAGCTGTCAATCCTTTAACTCTCATTACGTTGAGAGTTGAATTAAATACACGTATGCCTTCCACAACAGATCATCATTTTTGTCCATGTAGAATTTATTTTTTCTATATATAAAATTAAATAAAATTCAAGTTCGAGGGGAATAAATGAAAAATTTTAGACAGTAGTTAAAATCTTTGTCTTTTTTTTTCCTTCAGTAAACTAAAATGAAGTTGCAAAAACCCACTTTTTATAAATAAGAACTTACATGTAGGTGTTGCCTATTTTTGTGTAAGGTTTCTCTCTTCCTCTCCAGTACAAACCATAATGCACTATTCCTGTTGTTAATCAGTATTAGTTATTTTAGATACAGTTTATCACAATGAAATGATTGAAGAATAAACTCCTTTTCCTCTTATCTTTATTATAAACCTTTGCAGCTCTGTGAACTGTTATCTGTCTTAGTGAAGAATAGTTTAATGTTTGCATCTTTTTGTAATCTTCTTAAAACAAGAAAATGAGTTTGGCTAATGTCAGTGCTGAGTCTGCTATGCATTCACCTAATGCTGTGTTCAATGCTTAATCTTTTCCTCATTAATGGCTTCAGTAAACATATGGCGATATCCCGCTGAGGTCAGATGTAAGTAGATCTCTCTTATCAATTCTGTGGAGAATCAGTTTAACACTTTGAAATTCTCCTTTGAGAAAAACATTGACATTTATTCTAACTCACAAATGAACTTCATAAATCCCTCACTTCTAGATTGAACTGTCATCTGGCATGACTTAAATCAGTTTAAGTGACAGCCATCAAAGTCTCTTATATGGTCAGTGAACTTGATCTGATAGATTTTCCCAAGGATCTACCCTGACTTTATACAAATAATCTTCAAAAGTTTTATCTTGTCTCATCTCTCTTTCTCTTTGGTTTCACAGTCTCCTCATAGACCAACTTAAAAATCCCTGGCTCACCTTTTGCACACTGTTTTCCACCTGACCTCGTTCTCTTATAACAGGGATCATTAATTAGGAGCATGTTTAAGGGGTAGGAGTGCCAGGCTAAAAAGGATAACTGTATCTTTGTTTTATTTCCCTTTTCTCACAGTTACCAAGAATTCACTTCTCAGTTGAATTCATGCCTTATCCATTTGATTGACATGTCCTCTACTATAGCTTCGTATTATAAAGTTCACAAATTATGGAGCAAATCTAGAATATTAAGTGCCAATGTTACTTAATTAGATGAGCAATTAGATGAGTTTAGGGCAAAGAAAACACATTTAGGGTGACAACTGGTTTTACCACAAGTCCTGCTGCTTGACTAAAACAAAAGAAAACACTGAACTCTCACAGATTGAAATGACCACATGTGGAAACGGAGGGTAGAATCTTTAAAATAAGGTGTAATAAATTGAAATTAATAAAATGATAAATCTTACTAGTACTATTATTAAAATTCTTACAGCGGATATGATTCTATTACGTTTTAAGACAACCGTGAGGGATAAATGGTGGTGTAGATAAACATAGCAGTTTTCAAAATGTTTGGGCTCAGGACGTATTTGAACTTTTAAAATTTTTGAGGAACGGAAAGAACTTTTGTTTATGGGTAGGTGGACTACTGTTATTAACTGCATTAGAAATTAAAGTTGAGAGATGTTTAAAATATTTATGTATTTATTTATTTTGTAATAAAAATAAATCCATTCACTATAAATAATATTTTAATTAATGTAATTATATTTTGCTAAAATATGAGAAAATCAATATTGTGTTTCATTTATCAAATCTCTGTAATGTCTAGCTTAATGGAAGAGATCTGGATTCACATATCTGCTTCTACATTCAATCATTGTGATATCACCTGTCATATAGTTTCTGGAAAACCCCACTGCACACAAATGGAAAAGACATATATCATCTTCATATTATTAGGAAAATAGCTTGATCACCTTGTATTCCTTAAAGGGTCTCCAGGGACTCCTACAGTCATTCGACCTGTGTGTGACCTGTTTGTGACCACTCATTTTAGGAAATGATAGTTTTTTATTTGTCCTATACAACCATAAACCCTAATGAACCATGGTGTTCTCTTTATAGTCAACAGGTTTCCATGTGTATATGAAACAGCCCTTTCCCCTAAAAAAAAAAAGCCACTAAAATAACCATATATATATATATATATCCAATATATATATATATATATATATATCCGATATATATATATATATATATATATATATATATATATATATATATATCCAAGAAGAAGAAGAAGAAGAAGAAGAAGAAGAAGAAGAAGGAGGAGGAAATAAAAGGAGATAGGCATTTGAAAGCAATCGAATAAACAATGACTTTTCAAAATGGTGTTTGTTTGGTGTAAGACACAAGCTCAATGTTTCTCTTACCATATATTTTCTAAAATTCTAGGTAAGAAAAAAATGTAGTTTTGTGTGTCAACAAATGAAGTAGTAATGCCATGATCATGTATGTTTGAAATATTTTTCCCTGGAACATTGTAAAAGCACATAAACTGTAGCATTATCAGTTAAAAAAGATTCACTCAGTTTATTCCTTAAATAGGAGTAAAATAAAAGCTATAAATTGCAAAGGTTAAGCATATAGCAATTATGTTTATTACTGTAATTAAACAAAACTTACAAAAGAGCCAAGCTGATATATGTGTCCAGGACCCATAATGATTATTGTGTAGAATGTTAATTAGGCAGAGAACAATTTTTTTCAATGTTGATTTCACATATATGGACATAATTATTATAATTGTATGTTTAATTTTTTATTTAAATAAATATTTATTTTTAATTCTTCCTGATTTATTTTGCTATGTATAAATGGCATGTTTTCAGTAATTTTGTATATGTGTGTGGTAAGAACACAACATGAGAACTACACTCTTAAAACATTTTGTGTTTAATACAATTTTGCCAACTATAGGCACAGAGTTGTACGGCAGATCTCTAGAACTTATCTATCTTGTGTAACTGAAACTTTTTGCCCGTTGAATAGCAACTCCCATTCCCCTCTTCTTCCAACACCTGGCAATCACCATTCAACTGTCTGTTTCTATGGGTTTGACTACTTTAGACACCTCATATAAGAGGAATCATGGGGTAGTTGTTTATTTTGTAAATTATTATTTGTGCAGTTAAAACACACCTGAAATCCTGTTCGTTCACAAATGGATTCCCAGCAGTCAAAATTCCTCGGTGTCCAGTGTATTCGTCCTGTATCTTCTCTCATACCTTTCCTGTGACTTTTCTGTTTCACATGTGCCGCCACTCTCGCCCATGTGCACCCCGCACCACTCCCCAGATATGGATGATCCATCTCAGCGGTTCTGAATGCTTCAGGCCAGGAGGCAGTGGAAATGCTGGCTCACAAATCTGCACAGAACTGGGGCAAGGGGTATTGTTTGCTCAGGACCTTCATTCATTTTAGTGACCATAGATGACAGAACACAGTGAAAACAAGACATCTCAGATGGACTTGAGCCAATCTCATGGAGAAAGGCAAAAATTCTGCCTTTAAAGCAGATAGGTGGACACCCAACCTCAGAGAGGCTGAGAGAAAGAACTAAAAAAAGGCAAATAGGGAAAGCTACTAAATCTGTTTCTGATAGAATTTTGTGATTCTTGGGGTGCCTGGGTGGTTAGGTCAGTTAAGCATCTGCCTTCAGCTCAGGTGATGATCTCAGGGTCCTGGGATCAACCCCCCCCACATCAGGTTCCCTGCTCAGAGGGGTCTGCTTCTCCCTCTCCCTCAGCCCCTACCCCTGCTCATGTGCGCACTCTTTGTCTTTCTCTTTGTCTCCGTCTCTCAAATAAATTTAAAAAAATAAAACAACAACAAAAAAAGAATTCCACGATTCTTTTGCATCTGGAAATGTTCTCCTCCATCCCAAGACAGTCTTGAGATATCCTCCAGGAGTCTTAGCATAGGCAAACTGGCCATAAGTACTTTTATAACCCCGGGTGAGTGAGTTTTTGAAGGAAAGGGGAGATGTGGAGAAGAGAGAGAGACAATAATCTTCTCCTTAGACATCCTAAATGGATTGTTTCAATCTTACCTTCTAGTTCAGGCTTATGAGTAGGTTGTTGCTTAATGTGATTCAGGAAACCTCGCATGCCTCAAATTATACTTTCTTCATTTGCTTGCTGACCCATGAAATTATTTTAACACAGGTCATTGGCTTTACTTCTATAATTAAAATGTAAAGGATTAAAAGATAATGGCTTAGCCATAGGAGGAAAAAACACATTGATGGTGAACACTCTGAAGTGCCTCACATCTTTCTTGAAAACTGACTGATCCTTTCCAGTAGAGGGAAAAGAGAGAGAGAGAGAAGTTAAGATTATATGAGTGAAATTCAGGTGAAAGAATGGAAAGATAATGCTCAGGGTATTGAAAACAGAAATCCAAGTATTTCATGTCAAGTCCATTTATATAACACTGGTAAATACATTTAGAAAGGTATATAACACTGTCTGGTTTCCTGGGTTGCCTAGAATCATGGCAGCTGCAGAATTCAGAATCTTTTCCCACATCTTCAAAATAGCAACAACTAAAACATAAAGATCAACAGCGAGAGAAAATAAAATCACACATTAATGTACCTTCAGCATAATCAAGAAACACAGAATACCATGACCCCTAAATTTCTTATAAATAGAGAACTAAACACCAAGCTCCCATCTCCTTCATGTTCGTGGAGGGGAAAGGAGAGCTAAACGCCACTGGAGCACAGAAAAAATCAACAACAGGGAAAGTTCTACACCAAATGCAAGATCCTAAGAACATCCTGAGATCTGATTGATCAAAGCACTATTACAGGAAAGGGGATTATGAATGTATGGGACGCATTAAGAAATTACTCAAAACTTGGTAGTAAGGCAAAAAGATAGATTTCAATACTATAATTAATAATAATAAGCTAGCGATGGGTCATTTGACTGTCTAAGGAAATATAGCATTTTTTTTACTATTTGCTATTAATTAGAATATAAGTATTTACAACTTTGTAGAGTTAGATGCTAATTTGCAGAAGAAATTTAAGATGTAAATGAATCTATTCAATGGAGAATCAAATAATTTGTGTCTGGTCGAGAATAAAGATTATGGAGTTATTGTCCTGTAGGACATTTAGCTGACACTTTTGTACCAACCTATTCAATTTATTCCAGCATTTTGTTAGTTTGTTTGTATGTTTGCTTCTTTGAATATGTATATATATATATATAGAATATATATGTATCTTAGTTTTTCAGATACTACTCTGAAAGATCATTACATCATTGTTATCCTGTTATCCTACTAGCTTCTTCATTACTGTAGCAAAATAAACATAGACATGGCAATCTCTGTGTATTAATATTATATATACAGTTTTAATATTTTGAAAATAATACTTTAACAGACCTAAGATTTAGTCTTGGGAAGTTATTGCTTCTAGGAGGAAGGTATTAACTAGGAAAGTAAGTAATACTTGAGATTTGGTGGTTGAAGAAATCTGTTTCAAGAAATTGGGTTATGTGGTTATGGAGTCTGCAAGTCTGAAATCTGTAAGGTAGGCCAGCAGATTGAAAACTCGGGCTGGAACTGATATTGCAATATTGATACAGAATTTCTTCTTCCTCAAGGAAACAACAATTTTGCTCTTAAGGCTTTACAACTGATTGGACAAGACCAACTCATCTTGTCAAGATAATCTTTTCTTAGTCAACTGATTATGCATATTAACTACATCTACAAAATAATTTCATTTCAACACCTATATTAGTGCTTGCTTGAATACCTGGGTACCGGAGCCTACCCAGTTGACATATAAAATTAACCATCACAGTGGTAAGGGAAATAGAAGCATAAAAGGGAAAATTAAATGTCCTGAAAAATCAAACAAAACAAAACTAAACAGAACAAAAGAAAGAAAGAAAGATACACTAAGACTTCCCAAGCCCCTGAAAACAATTCTATTTAAAAATTGTGTGCTTATGTAAATGCTCTTGAATTGGGAATTTCATAAGTTATCCCAAATCCTCTCATCTTCATACAACCGTTATTAAGAAGCCATAATATGGACACAAATATCATTCTACATTTAGACAAAGCAAATATTTTGAAGGAAACAGCCAATGAAAATTCCTCTAAAACACAACCATGAAGCAGAATAAAGTTAGAAAAAATAAGAATTTTTCGGTATAAAAAAAAGTTGAACTCTTGTGATTATATTAGTGTGGCTTCTCACAATAGAAGTGGGGAAACAAAATAGGAAAATATGCAATGAGATTTAACCAAATATGAAAATAAATTGATAGTTGTTTTTTTTTAATCTGAGAAAGTACAAACAGATAAAGAGTCAAAGGGTAATAGATGTGATTATATTCTACGAGAGATGTTGAATAAAAAACTGAACAGAGGTTAAAAATGTAATAAGGAAAGAAAAAAATACAAAAGATATTCAATATATGTATATTTGGAATCACTAAATTTTTTAAAAAAGCAATAGGAACAGAATAAATATTTAAACAATAATACAAAAGAATTTCAGAGAAAAACCCACAAAATCGTAATCTATATAATGAAAGGACTGACCACATACATAGAAAATATAATTTGAGACTCTGACCAGAATTCCAGTAAAAAAGAAAAAAATTACATTACACATTTAAGATAATAAAAATCCTCAAGGTCTTCAAGTTACTTTCAAAGGAAATAAATAATTTTAGTGTCAGAATTCTTGATATTAACATAAAAAGCATCAAATGAGTTCCATGAAGTTACCTCTTTAGAATAGAGTAAAGGAAATGGGGAGATGTTGGTAAAGGGTACAAATTTCCAGTTACAAAATAAGTTCTGGTGATATAATAGACAGCAGGGTGACTACAATTAACAATATTTTACTATGTACTTGAACCTAAGATCTTAAATGTTCTCACCACAAAATAGGAAAAAGAAAATTATATGAGATGATGGTGACATTTACTAACCTTATTGTGGTAATCATTTGAAATATATATGTTTAGCAAATCATCACATTGTATGCCATAAATTTATACAATGTTATATGTCAATTACACTGTATCTCAAAAAGGCTGCAAAAAAAGCCTGGGAAGATAAAGGAAAAATATGGCATGTACTGACAAAGGAGCCTTAGTAACAAGATTTATTTTAAAATTATAGAAATAAAACAGTGATGGTAGAAAAAAGTAGGATATGTTCATTTTAATGTGAAAATGCTAAAAGATAAGAGTAAGCTTATATTCTATCAAATGTATTAAATTGTATGAATTCAACAGTTTAAGAATTTTAAAAATTTTATTCACATAAGGAAAAATTATATTAAATATTTACATTGTTCTTACATTATATATTATAAATCATTACATATTATCTTTCTTTAGAGCCCTTTAATAAGGTCGAAGAATATGCCTACTGTCTTTAAATGACCCCAAATTGATCCATATGCCACTTCACACTTACATTTATATCTGAGTTTTGTGGAAACTACTACTGATTTCACTATGCCTAGAGATTATTATACCATATAAATAATTATGTGGCACTACCATTAACCAATTTCAGTTCAAGCTATTTGTGAATTAAAATTATTGAAATATGAGTAAAGACGAAATCCTAGAAACACAGATCTTTTGTAATGATTTGCTTATGAGAGGTAAAAATAAATTAATCCATATCAGATTATGTGTAAAACCCTCCAATATCAGTGAAATAATGATCCATTTAGCCACTTTTCTATTTTAAAATATTTAATGTTAATATATATTTTTCAAATTCTGTATCTGTGAGAATTTGAACTTCAAATACTATATTACCCATGCTAAGATTGGCTTGTGCAAATGTCTTTGATTTGAGTTTCAAATTTCTCACTCAGGGGTGGAATGATCTTATTAAAAATTAATCTAAAGCATATTTAAAATTTAAATGCTTTATGCATTAAATATAGATATTTATATAATTCTGCCTCAGAAATAAGGAAAGGGAAATATTATATTGAATATGAAGAAATTGGCTTTTGCATTCTACCGCCTGCTCAGCAGCAATAACTCTATAGGATGCCATGGCTTCGTGTAACTTTTAAATTCTTTGAATGCTTTCTCTCTTTATCATAAGCTAAAGCTACAATTTCCAAAGATTAAAAAAATAAAAACAAACAAACAAACAAAACCCTCTTTTTTATAAAAGGAAATGCATCAACTTGTCCACTTTCAGGAAAAAAAAATCTTGCTGGTGTTTTTATTTGGGTTACACTAAATTTATAGATTTAGGGAGAATTGAAATATATATATATATATATATTCAGCTGTCTTATCCAAAAACAAAATTTACTTGTAGATTATACAGTCGGTTTTGAATAATGAGTTTGTATCCTACAAACTTCCTGAGCTTGTTTGTTAGTTCTAATATTTGTTCAGTGAATCCCTTAAGATATTCGGTGTACAACCCCATGTCTTTCCCAAATAGAGATAGTTTTAATTCTGGATGCCTTTTTTTTTTTTTTTTTTTTCCTAAGAGAGGGGAGGACCAGAGGGGGAGAGAAGGAATGAGGGAGAATCCTAAGCTGGCTCCAAGTGGAGCCCAACATAGAGCCCAATGTGGAGCCCAACCCAGGGCTCGATCTCGTAACCCGAAGACCAGGACCTGAGCCCGAATCAAGAGTCAGATGTTTAACTGACAGGTGCCCCAATCTGGATACTTTTTATTTCCTTTTCTTCCTAGTTGAACTGACTATAACCTCCAAGACAATGCTGACGAGAATGATGACAACATATTCTTATCCCTGATCCCTGGGGAAAAACATTCTGTATTTTACCATTAAGTATTTTATTAGATGTAGGTTTTCCATACATGACATTTATTATATTGAAGATGATACAATTATATTGCTACTATGTTAAGCGTTTTCACATGAAAGCATGCTGGATTTGGTTGAATGATTTTTCTGCATCTGTTTGAGATCCAGTTTTTGTTCTTGATCCTAATAATATGATATATGACAGACTGAATTTCGCAGATTTTGTTAAACCAAGTTTACATTCCTGGGATGTATCTCATTTGGTCATGGTGAATAATCCCCTTCGTATGTTGCTAGATTTTGTTTGCTTATGTTTTGCCGGAAGCTTTTGGACCTTTGTTCATACTGGTATCAGAATAGTTGGAAGTATTGTTCTCTTTTCAATTTTGGACATGAGGTTTTGAAGGATTAGGTTGATTCTTAAACATTTGGTAGAATTCACCAGCAAAGTAATCTGACACTGGGGTTTCCTCTTTGGAAAGTTTTTAATTACGAACTTATTCACATTACTTGTTAGTGGTCTATTCAAATTTTCTTTCTAATTTTTTTAATTCCATCAATTTTTGTTTAATGTATTGTGAAATTCAATTACTAGGCAAAAATACTTCTATGATTACTTTGCCTTTCTGATTGAATGAGCCTTTTATCATTATTAAACAATTTCCTTTGTTTTAATGATGCATTCTTTTTCTTAAAATGTATTTTATCTGCTATTGAACTAGCTCTTCCATCCTTCTTCGGCTTGCTATTTGCATAGCATGCCTTCTTCCATCAGTTTCATTTCCACTTGTATTTTTCTTCATGCTCAAAATGCATATCTTCTAGACAGCACATAATTAGGTCTTGCTTTTTACCTTATCCATTCTGAAAAACTCTTTCTGTTCATTGCATATTCAATGTAATTATTAATACAATTGGGTTTGAATTTATCATTTTGTTGTTTCTTTTCACTTTTCTTTTTTGGATTATTTGACTAGTTTTAGAAGTTGACTTTTTTTTTTTTTTTTTTTTTTGTGGTTGTCCAGGAAATTATAATAGAAATCCCTAAATGTTCACAGGTTACTTGTAACACTGAACTACTGCATACAAAATATGTAAATCTTGCAGCCACAAGTCCACCACCCCTTCCCTGTCTTTTACACAAGCGTGTTCATATGTATCACATTTACACACACTGTAGCCGTATAAAATAATGCTATATATTTAACTTTAAACAAATTCATGAATTATGTAGAAATAAAGCTCAAAATAGCAAAACAATTCTTATGTATTTACCCAGATTTTTATAATTCCTATGATCTCCAGCTCTTTCTGAGTATCTCCTTCTCCAGACTTACACTCCCTGTCAACGTTACCTTCTTTTGGTCACTCTTCACTGCCTTCCTGTATCTACCTTTACACCATGTCAGGTTTTATAGCTGTTTGCTGCTGGCAGGGTTGCAAGACCTGTGTAGTAGAATCTTGACAATCATCAGCAAAAATGTGACAAAATGAATTTAAAGTTCTCCTTATATTACTAAGTTTTACGATCCCAAGGCCATGGTTCTCTCTTACCATACTTTGCAAATAGCGGTTGTCATTAATGGGTTAATATGCACATGTATAAAACACGCAACAATGTATCTGGGAATCCTGAAAAAAAATAACATTTCCCTAAAAAAATGTGTTATAAAAGCATTATCTGCTTTAATCTTAACAACATTATATAATTTAAACCTAAGAGCCAACCTATGGAGCAAGTATTTATAATACAGATTTGACAGGGTACACTGAGGTTTAATAATGTCTGACTTCACAACTGTCCAGCTCTAAGGCCAATAACTTTTCCAGCACACTGTGCTGCAGCAATTGAATATGGAGGCCATCCAATGGAAAAATAGATAAGCAGCCATAAGAAAAGTACATGTCTTTTATTCCAGAAGCAGTTCTGAACCTGAAACTTGGAACATTCTGATTCATTCAGCCCACTGCTTGCATCTTGACTCAGGACAAGTTTTATCCATTATCTATGAGTGATGAAGGAATATCTTTTACAAATAAAGGGCCTGCCATGTGTTTCAAATTATTTACTTACGATGTCCTGCCAATTCACTCAAGTAGAATGTTTTCTGCCAGTTGAAATCCCAAGTATTATAAATTACTTTACATGAAATAAAACAGTCTCCCAAATGTGGATACATAGATTATTTACAATGGAAATGATTTAGAGAAATGTAAAGTATACAGATTTTGGGCTACTGAGACCACATGAGCTGACTTAGTAGGTCTACAGTAGGTACTGCCAGTTTGCATTTTTAAAAACTTCCCCAAGTGATTTTGTTGAACACTGAATTTTATAAACAATTAGAATAGAGGATCTCAAAATAGAGGTTGTAATGAAAAAAGGAGATTTTTGTTTTGTTCATATAATAAAGCATACATTCCTGCCCTTGAAGAGTTGTTTGCATTTTTATAATTAGATAAGCCCGATTAAAAAAAGAGATGTTAAATTTCTGAAATTATAATAATCTAAAAACTGGCAAAACAATGAGATAGCTGAGCAAGCAAATATCTTAACTTTATGTTGGGGCTATTATAGAATCTACCTTTATGATAGAAAGGAAAAAGCCTAATGCAGCTTTCACATAGTTCTTGTACCATTGTTTAAATATAAGACACATGATCTGAGGTCATCCTTAAGGTGAATGAAGTAAGAGATTGTACTGGGGCGTGTGTACACTTAGGCTTACCTGTACATAGAAGTGGTTTAGGTGTTGCAGGCTTCTGCTAGGAAAAAATAACCAGATAAATCATTATCTGTATTCTTTTCAATAACAAACCTAAGTGGGTATGGTTTCTCCTTTCCTCCTGAGTTGTCAGGTGCCCCTTTTGTTACCTTTCAAAGTTAAGAAGGAAGTCAGTGGTATTTAACTTTATTTATCCTCATTAAAGTGCTGAAATCAATGAGGTTGAATAAGACTGGATAGATTTCATTGAACACCAACTTATTGTAGTTAAGGACTTAAGTCTATTCTCAAATAAAGCAAAGTGATAAAATTGTATTTCTAGGAATGATTCACAAAGAGAACAAATCAAAAGCAGAACACTGGAATTAATCGATCAGTCTCCTTGCTAACAAGGAATTGAGAGTTGAAATGATTTTATGGTTAAGGCTACAAATTGTATTGTGATTTTGCCGCAACACCGCCCGCAGAGCTGCAGCGAGATTTGGGAGAAGGACGAGGCACAGACAGGTTAGCTTGTGAAAGAGCGTGGGTGCAGGGGACGACCGCAAAATGTGCTACCGCCAAGAGTGCGATCGCCCGAACAGCTGCAACCTCACATATTTATTGGTAATAAACAATCAAAGACAATCAAGGGGAGTCTTGTGATCTGTAGTACGTCACAGGGAAGGTCTTGGGATTAGATGATGTAATGGTCAGCAAGTGAGGCCTATTCTTAAACTTGTTTCTATGGACCCCATGGGCTGCTGTCAAGAGCAATCAAGTTTTGGTTAGGGCAGCTTTCTGCCCTCTAGCAGACCAGGCGTTCTGGCTGCTCGTTATCTGAGGGCAGTGTTCCACCCTGAGCGAGCTGGGTGTTCCCAACTGCTGTGTAAGCCGGGCATTCCCGGCCGCTGTGCTCTGACCTTTAGGCTAAAGCCCGCAAGGTCACAAACATGTTTTCCTATTATATCCTTAGTACAAGCTCTCAGCCAGGGGCTACTGCATGATTTAATTAAAGTAAAATAAATAAAAATGAAAATGATTAGATAATTGTTGAGAAACTCCCTTACGGTCAGAAATTTAAGAGTCAAATAGGGTTGTATAATATGTGGAAAATGTACCATTTGGAATTTTAGGCAACAAAGAGGATATTGAAGAAATGGTTCATAACTTAAATGATATAATCTAGTTGAGGAACTAAATAATATAATTTTGGAAAATTATTAATTAAAAAAATAGAAGACAGTAAAGTTGTTAACAATTCTCCATCAAAGGAAACAAGTGTATATAGAGGAAGTCTGAACTATCACTCATACAAGTAACTCGATGTCAGACAACTCATCTAACCCCCTTCGACATAAAGTGTCTCCTCTAAAGTCAGGATGACATTATACTTCATATGGGTTATTTGAACGATTTAAAATAATCACCTAACCAGAACATAATCCGTAGTAGATATACAGTGCAATTGTTACTTCTTTTTCTTCCTTTAGGACCATAGGAGAGGCACCATGCTTGAAGAAAAGAAAAAGCAGTGAACTAGAAATCAGGATGTCTGCCTTGTAGTCACTGTTTGGTTATTTACTGTCTATGTTCCTGGGCAATCACTAGATACTCTTTAGTCTTCAACTTCTGTTGAATAGACTTCATACCAATTGCTCTAACCACCACTTATATTTGCTTTTAAAAAGCCTAAAACACCATCCAAATATGCTATTATTATTAAATGGAAAGTTGAAGAAGGAAAACAAGATATTTTGATGTCAAAGGAAACAAAAACACCTGTATTTTAGTCTAAATGATCCAGATTCACTGCCCATGTTGATTGCACTTACCAAGAATGAAATGTTCTGTACTTCCACTTCACATTGCTGATATAAGTGCAGCCATGCAGTGAATGTGAAGAAAGGGGCAAAAGATATGAGAATAAATCAAAATCCACTGGAGTGTTTAAATATGTGTATGTATGTCTAAGTTGTGAGCTTTTATGGAGTTTTTTGTTAGATGTAACTAATATCGATCACAACAGCGAGCATTCGGTGTGCATGAGAGTTACAGTGCCTTTGTCTTTACTCATGTTAAAGAATTATTTGGATTAGGAATTTCATGGCTTCGAATCCTGGCAATTACACATTTAGAATGCCAAATAAGGGCTTTGGGAGTTTTGTTTTGTTTTTAATACTATTGAATAGGAAATTTTTGCTAAATATTCCAACTTCAGATGAGTGCCATACAAAAGATATAACTCGTAATTTTACGCATATTTTTCTTTGGCCTTAGTACCTTCAGTAATATAAACTATAGGTAAGAAGAACAGTGATATTATATAAAACACTAAACTGCTTTCAGTCTGAAAGTGAGTTGAATGATATAATACATAGTTTGGTTTGGACAAAATTCCCTGCTTACTACTACTCTCTTTCACTGACTCCTTTATTTATTTCAAGGCTTCATTGTAGGTGCTGTAGGGAATATAAAGCTGGATGATTAAACATGATACTTGTCATTAAGAACTTAGAATGGATTCAAAGAGGCAAATATGTATACACCTATATTAATTTAAATGAAGAGGTACTATGTGTTCTCAAGGATACACAAATAATATGGAATTTCAGAAAAAGAAGGAGAGAGAGCAGATTTCTGAGTATAGAGAAAACTTTCAGAAGAAGGTGATATCTAAGCTCTCCCTTGAAAGATGACTAACTATTGACAAGGACAGAATATCCCTTCAATACATGTATCATTATGTAAATGTGACTCTGATACATAGAACTCAGGAAGGAAAATAAACTATATGAGAGCAATTTTTTCCCTGTTTTCTTGTTTCAATCCCTTGCCATGTAGAAGAATGTAATGTACGGTGAATTAATGATATGTATTCCTTTTAAACTGGAAATTAAAAACATAAAAAAATGAAATGAAATAAATTGTAAGACTATGTTTTGACAGTACTGATTTTTATGTAGATGTTGAGCTGGTTCTGGTCTGATACAAGCAAGTAAACTTAGACACAAGATTCCTGTCTCTTCCACAGCACTTCCATATTACTAGGAACTGTGACTCCATTCCTAGTAAAACTCAGAGGTTTTCAAGTGCCCTAAGATCTTTAAAATCAAGGTATTCATGCAATATAAAACATTTTTGAAAGCAAGCAAATTCTTGGAACTTAGATGAATACCATTTATGTTGGATTATTAGTAATGTGATGACTACTTTAGAAGGGAGAATGTCACCTAATTACATCAAGGACAGCTAGCATGGTTTTTATGCTTAGGGGATATATAATGGAAAGGAAGCTTAAGAGGTTAGGCACTGACATGGCTCTGGAACAATTCTCAAGAGTGAGTGTTTAATCTAGTGGGGAGTGGGTCATTTCTATTCTACTCTGCCTCAATCTGCCAAATTCAGCTATCTAACCTAAACCCAATGTTTTCCCTATCATACCTCTGGTCCTATCTACCTAGTCATGGCTAGGAAGAACTTTACTGTGACTCATCAAGCCTTTCCATGCTCTTGATTTCACTGAGGATTTAGCTTTTCAAATCTCAAAAGCTTTTGACTTTTACAAAAATAATGGACATAATCTGCTATGTACACTGAGGCCCTAAATGGCAGAGAAAGGCAGGGAAGGGGAGGATCAGAAACTAATATAACAAACAAACAAACAAAACACTGAGAGATTGTATGGGAACCAAGATGGTGACATAGGAGACTTCTGATTTCCCTCTTCCTATGGTCACACTGAATATATTATATACTTTTGCACAGAGCAATTCCTTCTGCAAGAAATCCAGAAACTAGGTAAGTGACTCCTACACATCAGTTGATTGAGAAAAGGACCATATCAAAATGGAGAGGAAAAGCTGAGGCATACTCGAACCATAAACTCCACTCCCAGTACAGTGCCATGCAATCAAGAGGAAAAGTCCAACACTTAACTTTTGCCTGAAGAGTGAAGAAATTGGATCGCACATCTAGTGTCTTGATTTTTAGGGCTGCCACCTGAAGGGACAGCCCCCAAATCACCTTGCTGCTCTGATAACCAATGGAGCCTGCATTCACAAGTGCCATAATACAAGAAGCAATTTTAAAACAAGTGCAGGGTCAATATTTACAGCTATAAACCCAATTCAGCATAAAAAGAGGAGACAAAAACATCCATTCCTCAGTTTCACTCTGGAAAGGGAGTGACTACATAGTTTCCCAGATGCTGCCTGAGGGTCCAGCTTCTAATCAGCCTGCATCTTGGCACTAATTGTGATCCTCCTTTTGGGACACTGATGGGTCTTGGCACATCCACAACTATTGGGAGCCACTAAAAAATTAGAAGGTGGTTTGGGCATTCACAAAGGTTTCAGAGACAACTAAGAGCTTAGGTTGGGCTAATTAATAAGTTTTGCCTATATGAGACCAACCTGTCAAGAGTGGGAGAGATAACTGTTTTATCTAATGCACAGAAACCAACATCAAGAGGCAAGAAAAATGAAGAAACAGGGAAATATGTTCCAAACCGAAAAACAAGATACGTCTTCAGAAATGGATCTTAATGAAATGGAGATAGTGATTTATCTGACAGAGAGTTCAAAATGATGGTGATAAGTTTCTCACCAAGGTCAGGAGAGCAATGCATGATGAAGTGAAAATTTCAAATAGAACAAATAGAAACAGAAAATATAAACAAATAGAAAATATAAATAAGTAGAAAATACAAACAAGTACCAAACAGGAATCATAGAGCTGAAGAATAGAATACTTATACTGAAAAATTCAGTAGAGGGGTTTAATAACACATTAGATGAAGGGAAGAAAGATCAATGAACTCAAAGACAGGGCAGTGGAATTCATCCAATCATAGGACCAATAAACACATAATAGAGGTCTCAGAAAGAAACCAGGGGCAGAGGGCAATCTTATTCAAAGCAATAATTGCTAAAAATTTCCCTAATCTGGGGAAAGAAACAGATATCCAGAACCAGGAAGCCAAAAAATGTCCAAAAATAAATAAACAAATAAAACAAAACAAAAAACCAGAGACCCACAACAAGCCACCGTATAATTAAATTGTCAGAAGTTAAAGACAAAGAAGGTTAAAAGCAGCAGGAGAAAACTAACTTGTAATGAACAAGAAAGCCCCATTAGACTATCACTGGGATTTTCTGCAGAAACTTTGTAGATCAGAAAGGAGTAGGGTAATGCATTCAAAGCAATGAAGAAAACAAAAAAACAAAAAACCCTGCTAACCAAGAACACTCTAATCAGCAAAGTTGTCCTTCAGAATTAAAGGAGAAGTAGGGAGTTTCCTAAATAAACAAAAGCTAAAGAGTTCATCACCATTAGACCAGCCTTACAAAAATGTTAAAGGGGCTTCTTCAAGCTGAAATGAAAAGACACTAATTAGTAACATGAAAATATATGAATATATGAAGCTCACTGGTACAGATAAATATATAGTTTAAATTCTACATAGTCTAATCAACATTAGATATATTAGATATATAAATATAGATTATATATTTACAATGATAATGGGTTAATAACTTGTAACTCTGGTATGAAAATTAAAAGACAAAATTATTAAAAGTAACTATGGGGCACCTGGGTGGCTCAGTCCATTGAACGTCTGCTTACAGCTCCAGAAATGATCTCAGGGTCCTGGGATTAAGCTGTGCATCAGGCTTTCTGCTCAGTGGGGAGTCTATTTCTCTCTCTCCCTCTGTGCTTACTCTCTCTCTCTCTCTCTCTCTTGCTTTCTCAAATAAATAAATAAAATAGTTTTAAGAAACTATAATAATAATAATTTGTTAATGGATACACAATGTGAAAAGATGTAAATAGTGCCATCAAAAACATAAAATATGGGGTAGGGGAGTATAACAATGTAATACATTAGTGTGCATTCGAAGTTAACTTGTTATTAACTGAAAATAGATTGTTATAACCAGAAGATATTTTATGTAACCCTTCTGGTAGCCACAAAGCAAAAACCTATAGTAAATACAAAAAGGAGAAAGAAAAAGAAATCAAAGCATATGATTACAAAAAATAATTAAATCACAAAGGAAGAGAGTAACAGAGGAAGAAAGGAACAAAAAGATCACAAAACAGCCATTAAAAATTTAACAAAATGGCAATAGTAAGACCATACCTATCATTAATTTCTTTAAATGTAAATGGACCAAATTATCCAATCAAAAGATGTAGAATGGCTGAATGAATTAAAAAAACAAAAGCAAAAAACAAAAACAACAACAACAACAAAACAAGACTGAGACCCAACTATACACTGCCTTTAGGAGATTTACTTAGCTTTAAGGACACACAAAGACTGAAAGTCAAGGGATAGACAAGGATATTCTATACAAATGAAAACCAAGCAAGATCGGGGATAGCTATACCTATATTAGACAAAATAGAAAGTAAGCCAAAAACTGTAAGAAATATAGATGGTCAGCATATAATGATAAAGGGTTCAGTTCAAGATGATACAACATTTATAAATATTTATATATCCAACAATGGTACATCAAAAAATAAAGCAAATGTGGATAAATCTGAAGAGAGAAATGGACAGCATTGAAATAATAGGAGATTTCAGTACCTCACATTCAGCAATGGTATAACATCCAGACATAAAATCAATAAGGAAATACTGCAATTTCTCTACATACTAGACCAGATGAATCTAAGAGACATATACAGAGCATCCATCCAACAGCAGCAGAATGCTCATTCTTCTCAAGTACACATGAAACATTCTCTAAGATAGATCATATGTTAGGCCACAAAACAAGTCTTAACAAATTTAAGATGACTGATATCTTATCAAGTACCCTTTTTGACCACAATGATATAAAACTAGAAATCAATTGTAACAGGAAAACTGGGAAATTCACAAATATGAGCAAAATGGACAACAAGCTCCAGAACGACAAACAGGCCAAAGAAAAAAATTACAGGAGAAATTTTAAAAAATCTTGAAATAAGTAAAAATGAAAATATGATATACCAAAGCTTATGAGATGCAGCAAAAGCAGTTCTACAGGGGATGTTTAAGGCAATAAATAATATATTAAGAAAAAAGACAGATGTCAAATAAACAACTTAACTTTAGATTTCAAAGAACTAGAAAAAAAAAAGAATAAACTAAATTCAAAGTTAGAGAGTGGAAATAACAAAAATCATAGTGGAAATAAAATAAAAACTAGGGAAGTTTAGAAAAGGTCATTAAACCTAAGAGTTTTTTTTAAAGATAAAATCAACAAAACTTTAAACAGAAACAAAAGACTCAAAAATAAAATCAGAAATGAAAGAGAAGATATTATAACTGATACTACAGAAATATTAAGGATCATAAAAAACTACTATGAGCAATTAAATGGCTATAAATTAGATAATCTGGAAGAAATTGATAAATTCCTAGCAATTTACAACCTACAAAGACTAAATCATAAAGAAATAGAAAATCTGAACAGACAAATAATGAATAAGGAGATTAAATCAGTAATCAAAAACCTCCCAACAGGGGCACCTGGGTGACACATTCGGTTAAATATCTGACTCTAGGTTTCGGCTCTGGTTGTGATCTCAGTTTTGGGGATAAGAGGAGGAGAAAGAATGGCACAGGGAAAGGGAAGTGGAAGGAACTGTATTCTCAGTGTTAACAGGACACCACAGAGACTTTTCTAAGGCTTTGTTTCCATCATCAGTGTGGAACCATATAAATTTAATAACTGGAAATCTAAATCTGATAAACTCCTTCAAAGACACAGCCTCCTACGGCACCTGGGTGGCTCAGTAGATTAAGCTTCTGACTCTTAGTTTCATCTCAGGTTGTGATTTCAGGTCCTGAGATTGAGCCCAGGTTGGGCTCCATAGTCAGTGCAGAGTCTGCTTGAGATTCTCTCTCCCTCTCCCTGTGACTCTCCTGCTCATGCTTTGTCTCTCTCTCTCTCTCTCTCAAATAAATAAATCTAAAAACAAAAACAAACAAACAAACAAAACTTCCCAACAAATAAAAGTCTAGGGCCAGATAGTTTCACTGGTGAATTCTATCAAACATTAAAAAAAAGGACACTACAAGAAAGGAAAATTACAGGCCAATATCCCTGATGAAAAAATCTTCAAAGATGCAAAATATAGATGCAAAACATAGATGCAAAAAATCCTCAAAAAATATTTGCAGCCCAAATTCAACAGTACATAAAAAGAATCAAACACCACAATCAAGTGAGATTTATTCTTGGGATGCAAGGATTATTCACATATGCAAATCAATAAACATGATCATCACATTAATAAAATGAAGGATAAAAATTATATAACCATCTCAAACATGCAGAAAAGACATTTGACAAATTCAATATCTTTCATGATAAAAAATTCCAACAAATTGAGTGTAAAAGGAAAAAAAAACTCAATATAACAAAGGCCATATATGACAAGCCCATAGCTAATGTCATACTTAGTGAAAAACTGAAAGCTTTTCCTCTAAGATCCGGACTAAGACAAGAATGCTTGCTCTCACCACTTTTATTCAACATAGTACTGAAAATACCAGCTGGAGTATTTTGACAACAAATAAATAAATAGATAAATAAACAAATAAAAATAAAAGACATACAAATAAGAAAGAAGTAAAATTGTCTCTATTTGCAGGTGATATATTATATATAGAAACACCTAATGGCTCCACCAAAAAACTAATAAATAAGATCAGCAAATTTACAGAATACAAAATCAATATACAAAAATCAAATCCCAGACTCATAGATACAGAGAACAAATTGGTGATTGCAAGAAGGGAGGGATGTTGGGGATGGGAGGAAATGGGTAGAGGGGATTAAGAAGCACAAACTTCCAGCTGTAAAATAAGTAAGTCATGGGCATATAATATATAGCCTGGGGAATACAGTCAATAATCAGCTATTAGCTTTTAAGCTGACAGATGGTAACTAGACTTACTGTGATGACCATTTCTCAACGTATACAAATATCAAATCACTATGTGTACACCCGAAACTAATGAAATATTGTATGTCAATTATATCTCAATTTAAAAAAATCAGTAGCATTTCTATACTAAGAACAAACTGTCAGAGGAATTAAGAAAACATACCATTTAAAACATCATCAAGTGGTGCCTGGTTGGCTCAGTCAGTTAAGTGTATATCTTTGGCTCAGGTGGTGATCTCAGGGTCCTGGGATCAAGCCCTGGGTCTGGCTCACTACTCAGCGAGGAGTCTGCTTCTCCTTCTGCCCCTCCCCCTGCTTGTGCTCTTCCTCTCTTTCCTTCTTTCTCTCAAATAAATAAATAAAATCTTTAAAAAATTAAAAAATATCATCAAAAGAATAAAATCTTTAGCAATAAATTATCCAAAAAGGTGAAAAAGATGTACACTGAAAACTAGAAAACATTGAGGAAAGATATTAAGACACAAATGGAAAGGTATCCAATAATCATGGATTGGAAGAATTGATATTATTAAAAAGTTCATACTACTGAAAATAATCTACACATTCAATGTAATCTGTATCAAAATTCCAATGACATTTTTCACAGGAATAGAAAATACAATCTTAAGATTTGTATAGACCCATGAAAGACTTTGAATAGACAATGTAATCTGAAAAAGAAAATAAACAAATCCAGAGATATCACACTTCTTGCTTTCAAACTATATTGTAAAGTGATAGTAATCAAAACAGTATGGGTGTGCATTGAAAACAAATACATGTCACAATAGAACAGAATAGAGAGCCCAGTAATACATCCATATCATATATGGTCATTTAAGTTACAACAAAGTAGCCAAGAATATACACTGGAGAGAGATTAATGTCTTCGATAAAAGGCATTGGGAAAACTGAACACCCACATGCAAAAGAATGAAAACGGACCTTACGTATACCATATGCACAAAAAGCAAATCAAAATGGATTAAATTCTTCAACATAAGACCTAAAATCATAATGGATGGTAATCTTCTTAACATTGGTCTTTAGAATGAATTTTTTTATTTGACTCAAAACCAAGGGCAACAAAGGCAAAAATAAGCAAGTAGGACTATGTTAATCTAAAAACTTCTGCCGAGCAAAGGAATCCATCAACAAAACGAAAAGGCAATCTATGGAATGGGAGAAAATATTTACAGACTATATATCAGATAAAGAATTAATATGCAAAACACACAAGGAACTCATATAAAACATTAGCAAAAAAAAAAAAAAGGAAACAGGTGAGGTGTTGGTTATGTTAATTAATTCAATGGTGAGAATCCTTTTACAATGTATATGTGTATCAAATCATGATTTTGCACACTTTAAATATATTACAATTTTATTTGTCCACCATATCTCAAAAAAGCTGATTTTAAAAAGTGGGAGAGATAATAAACACCAGTTTGTATTTTCTAAAATATTATTTCAGGGGCACCTGGGTGGTTTAGTTGGTTAAGTGTCCAACTCTTGGTTTCAGCTCAGGTCATGTCTCTTGGGTAAGATCAAGCCCCATGTCAGGCTCTGTGCTCAGCAGGGAGTCTGCTTAAATATTCTTTCCCTCTGTCCTTCCCTCCACTCAAGCTCTATTTCTCTCTCTTTCTCAAAATTAAATAAATAAATCTTAAAACAATACAATAAAAAAATAAAATATTCCATCACAAGTATCCTAAGGTTGTCTTTGCTAACCTCAACATTATATGGAAATGAACCTGACAATTTCATTTTGTTTGTTTTTCACTAAAATTTCATATCCTGAGGAAAAAAACTAAAGCAAATACAGTGATGGAGAGAGCACGTTTTAAGCATACTGTTACATATTTAAAAAAACAAGACAAAAAACTTTCTCAGAATGCAATGGGAATCAGTGACAGAGCCAACTTCGCTTTTCATCTTAAAGCTGTGCCCAAAGCCGTGGTGGTGGAGGCAAATAATTGATGATCCAAGATGGGTGAGTTTGAAAAACAGGCTGAGAAAAAGAGAGAGAAATAGCAAGCCCCTGGAGTTGTGACTGAGGCCCCAAATGTGCTGGTTTTCCAAAGGTGGACCTGATCAGTACAAAAATGTTGGGAGATTTATTTTTGACATTTCTGATTATGACCTTCGAATTCCAATATACTAATTCCAACATACTTCAATTAAATCAGGATAAACTGGAGCTATTTTGGAAGTAGCCTAAACTTTAGAGGTGAGAAAGGCTTATATACATCCAAGTTGTAACTACTGGAAATAATGAGTGACTGAATTGTATCTAATGAGATGGAAGGGCAGATTAATCGTGAATAAAAAGCATTAATATTATTTCTTGCTTGCATCTTTTCATAAGCACCAAAGCTCAAGTTGAGCATCTGTTTCTTAAGATTTCAACTTTGGCCATTCTGGAATGAGAATATGTTAGTATGGATGTGATTTACATTTGCATTTATTCAATCTCTTTAAAACTGTGACATTAACAGTAACCAGCATAAGTTTTAAATCATGTTATTTTTGCATCTGCCAGTTCAGTTTTAATTCTAATATGTATCTCGCTCATTTCATGTGGGATCATTATTTTCTGATACTTACGAAAGCTTCTTTAAATAGCCAAGTATCAGGGCCCCCCATAAGTCAAATGCAGCAAAACTTCAGTAATGTAAAAGGTCTACAAATGTACTTGGAGTAAAAATTTTTATGCTAGCTCTGGTTCATGTCATGAAAACATCAAAAGTCTAGCTGTTGTTACATATTGAGTATCTTTTCCTACACATCCCTTTTGATAGTCAATTATCTAAAACTACAGATTTGATAATTTACTTCTCTTATCCTATATCCAAAGGTTACAAAGAGGGTAAAATATTAGAGTTAATGCAGTTTTAGTTGTGAGAGAAATAAATTATAAAGCATGGTAATAATAGCTGCTTTGACCTTGAACAGGAGGTCAATTTTTGCAGGTCAGAATATTTATTACTAGAGAACTCTCTGTTATATAATCTAATTCTTCTGCAGTTTTGATATAAATAGAGGGTTGCCCCTAAATGCCCTTTCTTTCCTAAGTACAGCAGGGAAATCGGGTGCTGAAATGATTGTCTGATAAGTTTTATTTCAGCAAGCAACAAAATCAATCAAGGATGTTCAATGGAAACCACAAAGAGAAGAGGATTAATGCATTATTTAGGGAAAAGGAGTCTTTCTACTTCAAGCCTATGCCACAAGTGTGAATATAATGAATGGTTGCCTGAATTCTTCTTTTGTTTGCACTCTTCTTTTCACTTAGGTTATTTTTCATTACAGAGATTCCCAGAGGGTTTATTTTCATCTCAACTGATTTTTTTTAAAGCACCACAAAGGCAACTTCTAATTCACATTGATTTTAGGAAAAGGATATCTCTGTTCATTCACAGAATGGAAATCAAGTTTAAGTGCATAAGCTGCGCGTGATACGAAATAGATGTTTTCCAGAAGTTTTCTTGTTACTATTTCAGGTTGTAGAAAGTTTACTTATAGTGTAGTAACATTTACAACTGTCAGGTTATTTCATCATTTTCAAATGACTTAAATAAAAGAAATATTCTTATACATGGTACACTGCCTTATCTATACAGCTTCTGTAATGAAACCTTCCCTGTAACATATCAGGGTGTGCCAAACTGCACCTGGTTTGTTTCCCTAGTAGTTCACTCCATTGTTTGTTTTAGATATGTGTGCTAAAAAGCAGCCTTTGTGGGTCATCTGAGTCTGTCTACACATTAATACCTTCTTCATACTGTATTGGAAACCCATTCCCTTGCTTTGCAAAATTAATTTGATGAAAACCAACTGTTTGGCCACATTTGAATAACAGTTTCTCATATTCTAGTAAAGTTATATGCATGACTTGAGTGTGTTTTGTTTTAGTAGTTAATTATTTAGCTATATGGTCTTTCTGCTATCATTTCATTCATTCGTCATGTTCCTATTGGTTACTCAGTATACACTAACCCCAGCACAAGGCGCTAATAAACATAACATAGATCAAAGAACTGAGTCTTATAACAGATTCAGAAATGTAAAACATTTTCATAGAATGGATGATGATTAAAAAATGTAAGTCCTATCATTATGGAAAATAAGAAAAAATTACCAATTCCATTTGTGAGAAGGCCTTTGAGTTAGGAGATACCTATATTAGGTCTGTAAGAGTGAGTAGTCCTTGTAAGGACAAACAGCAGTGCAAATGTGTAAAGGCACACAGGTCGTTAACAGCATGGATTCATTCAAATATTTGTAATAATTTCTCTTTGTGTATGAATTTGAGCAAGGGAATGGGGAACGAGCCAGTATGATCATGAAAAAGTAGACAGGAGTAAGATTATGATTGACAATATTTGTGTACCTTATTTGTCCAGCAGAGTTTCTCTCCTAGGTGTCTACATTTCTTCAGAGTTTTTAGGTTAATTCTTGGTTGACTTAAATTATCATTTCTTGTGGGAAACAGAAGTTAAGACAAGCAAGATTTTATAAGTTTTCTAAAGACATAATCTTCATCAAATGTAACATTATGGAAATATGGAGCTATCAACTTTATATGCAAATGGTTTAATTAGAACAATAAAACATAGTTATTATAATACAATTTATGCATATAAAATGTACAGATTAAGCATAAATTTACAGAAAAGAATTTTGTTGTGAAATTTAATAAGATCATTGTAAAACAATTCCTCAGTCAATAATGTATTTTGTGTGGGTTACTTTGTTTCACTGAACAGTAATAAAAAGTATTTCTTGTATCATTTACTATTTATGTATATCAAAACACCTCAAAACTTAGAGGCTTAAAACAATAACAATTTATTGTTTCTCATGATTCTGATGGACGGACAATCCTTCAGCTGGTCTCGCTGAGATCATTCTTACATCTGTATTCAGCTCGTGTTTGTGCTGGAGTTGTTGACCAAATACCTTGATTCTCTTCCACATAGCATGTCTTCTTGGCTTTAGCTTTGACTTCTTCAAAACATGCTTGCTTAGGGTTCCCAGAGTATGAGAGCCTTAACCATGAAACTTCTTAAAGGCTTGGTCTGGAACTGGCCTAGTATCAGTTCTTTCACATTCTATGGGTCAAACAAGGAAACTAAGCCAGCCCAGAAAATAGTCATCATTTCTTTATAAGAGAAGTAAGTATCCTATGCCAATAAGACTGGAAAACACTTTTTTTTCTCAATATGAAATTATTTCTTTAATCAGTGAACAGTAATTCTTGCATAGTTTTAACAGTTGAAGGTGTTCAATAGATACAGAAACATAGAAAATCAAGCAGGAGTGCCTGGGTGGCTCTGTCAGTTAAGCGTCCACCTTCAGGTCATGATCCCAGGGTCCTGGGATTGAGCCACATGTCAGTGGGGAGTCTGCTTCTCTCTCTCCCTCTGCCCCTCCTCCTGCTTGTGTGCTCTCTCTCTCTATCTATGTCTCAAATAATTAAGTAAAATCTTTAAAAAAAAAAAAGGAAAATCAAGCAATTTTTCACAGTATTCTGAACAAACTTACACAAAGTCTTGGACATTCCAGCATGCTTACATAGATAGCATCAAATTCCAGTCTGGTCCCTGAGAGCCCGTCTCAGGTAATGGCCATGTGGGTTGAGCAAGGAGGTCACAGCAGCCTTGAGCAGGCCTTCCACCCTGGGTCACCCTGGACCCCAAAGACTCTGGGGAGCCAATTTGATTCCAGAGGCAGATGTGCTACATCTGTACGAGCTTCATGGAGATGCTGGATTACACTGCAGAGGCAACGGCATCCTTTCTGAGAGCATGCTGTGAAGATCAGCGGAACTGAATGGACTGTGAGGATACCATACCAATATTTTTCATCAGCCACTCATATTTTCCTTCTCTTCAAGACTATTGATAGCTAAGCCTTTCTTATAGCTGCACTCTTGAAAAGTCATGAACATTAAATTTTAATACACTGAATCATGGTTCCCCTCTTCTAATACTCCAGCATCAGTGTTTTTTTTTCCTAAAGTTGGAAAACATTTTTAATGGACAACTTTGTAGGCAATCTATGGTATTGATAGAGTCCCTCCCATTCTTTTATTGAAAAATTTAGCAGTTTGGAAATGATAATATACAAAATATAAATATAAATAAAAATATTTTTAA
This sequence comes from Ursus arctos, assembly GCF_023065955.2. Lineage (NCBI taxonomy): Eukaryota > Metazoa > Chordata > Mammalia > Carnivora > Ursidae > Ursus > Ursus arctos. The sequence continues at coordinate 52,913,360 of NW_026622775.1, read as the reverse complement.
GTGATCACATTAACTTACTCAACCCAATTTATTATTCTCAAACATTTAATGTTAAAAAAAGTACTTTGGGATACAAAAGGAAGAAAATCTTGTCAGTAAGATTAATCCCACTTGTAAACTAATTTATTTTTGCTAATATCATTGATTTCCAATGTGATCACGATTATTTCATTTTTATGCTTACTTTGGGGTAATTTCTTCTTGTTTTAGATTCTGAACAGAAAAGCCAAGGGGCATCTGGGCGGCTCAGTCGGTTTAGCATTTGCCTTTGGCTCAGGTTATGATCTCAAGTCCTGGGATCTAGTCATCTAGCCGGCAGGTCAGGCTCCCTTCTCACTGGGGAGTCTGCTTCTCCTTCTCCTTCTGCCCCTCACCATCCAGCTTGTGCACTTTCTCTCAAATAAATGTTTTAAAAAAAGAAAAAAAAGAAAAACTAAGTTCATTTATTTGAGATCTTTCTTCTTTTCTAATACAAGCATTTAGGACGATGAATTTCCCTTAAGTACTGCTTTAGTGGCAGTCCACCAACTTTGCTATGTTGTGTTTTTATTTTTTCATTCCTTTCAAATTCATTTTTAATATTGTTTGGATTTAACTTTTAATCTATGGTTTATTTATAACAGTGCTATATAATTTATAAATACTTTGAGATTTTTCAAGAACTATTTCTAGTTTTCATTTCTAATTTACCTCCACTGTGACAAGAAAAGATGATGTGTTGGACTTGAATGCAATTAAATTCATTGAAGGTTTTTTGTGTTTTGTCTGCTTTTTTTTTTTAAGATTTTATTTATTTATGTGACAGAGAGACAGCCAGCGAGAGAGGGAACACAGCAGGGGGAGTGGGAGAGGAAGAAGCAGGCTTCCAGCGGAGGAGCCCAATGTGGGACTCCATTCAGGATCGCCAGGATCACGCCCTGAGCCGAAGGCAGACGCTTAACGACTGCGCTACCCAGGCGCCCCTGTTTTGTCTGCTTTTTAATGTTTCACAATGTACTCCACCTTGCTGAATATCTTGAAAAGAATTTGTGTTTTGCTGTCAGTGAAGAGCTCTATCCATGTCAATTAGGTCAAGTTGATTGATAGTGTTAGGTCTTCCATGTCCTTTGTGTCTATTTGTCAGCTATCGAGAAGTGGTACTAAAATCTTTGTATATTATTGTTGATTTATCTATGCCTCTTTGCAGTTCTATCTGGTTTTGCTTCATGTATTTTGAAGCCTTGTTCCTGGTAAGTTAAGTTTTTAGTATTGATCCATTTGTCATTATGAATTAGCCCACATTATCTCTGCTAATAAATATTTTTGGGTTGTATAATCTACTTTTTCTGTATTATACAACCACCCCAGTTCTCTTTAGGTTAGTATTAGCATAGTATATTTTTGCCCATTACTTTCTTTTTAACATATTTATGTCTTTGCAAGTAAAGTGTCTTGCTTGTAGACAGCGTGTACTTGAATCTTGCTTTGTTGTTTTTTTTTTAATGTAATCTGATAATCTCTGCCATTCAACTGGGATGTTATTCAATCTATATTCAATGTGTTTATTTATGTGGGTGGGATTAAATCCAACATTTACAATTTGTTTTCTTTTTCTATTTGTTTTGTCTATGCTTTTCTTCCTCTTTCTCTTTTGATGACTTCTTAAATTAAATGAATGTGTTTTTATAATTTCATGTTGTCACCTGTGGAGTTTTTCATGATAATTTTTTGTTTTGTTATTTTAGTGGACATTTTAAAATTTAAAGTATATATGTTTAATTTGTTGCACTCTACCTTCAGTGATATTTTGCCACTATGAATAAGGACTTGAAATATGTGTTTCTCTCCAATGTTCCTTGATGTTATTATTCTCATAAACCTCCGAATTCTTTGTTATTGTGTTAGCTTTAATGAGTTCATTACCTTTTTAAGAGCTTTAACTGTGAAGGAAATAAGATTTTTTTTATATGTATTCATCTTTGGTATTTCTGGGACCCTGCATTCCGTTGGTAGATTCAGATTTCCATTAGTTACATTTTCCTTATGCTTTAAGGTCTTCCTTGAATGTTTCTTGTAGCGCAGGTCTTCTGGTAATGAAGACTCTATATGTGTTATAAAGTCTTTATTTAATTTTGCTATGAAAGGTATTTTCCCTAAAGAATTGTGTTGGATATTTTATTTTTCTCTAAAGAGCTTGTTTTGATTCTGGTAAAAAGTCTGTTGTCATCTGTTTGTTTCTCTGTCACTCTGCGTGCAGTGTGTCTTTTTTCTTTGGCTGCTTTTATTGGTTGTAAACAATTTTATTATCTTTTTTTTTTTTGGTGGAGTTCTCTTCATGTTTCTTGTGGTTGTGGTTATTGAGTTTCTTGGATTTGTGGATTTAGAATTTTCATAAGACTTATTTTTTCAAAAATTTGTTGCCTCTCCCCACTTGAAGACTCCGTTTATTTGCGTATGAGGCCACCTAACGTTGTTCCATGTCTCACTCATGGCCTGATTTCTTTTTCCAGTGTTTTTTCTCTGTGTGTTTCATTTTGGTTAGTTTCTATTGTTGTATCTTCAAGTTCACTAAAGTATTTCCTCTAATATCTAGCTTGTGTTTAATCCCATCTAGAGCACTTTTTTTTTTTACCTCACATACTATAGTATTTTCTTCTCTCAAATCTCAGCTGCTTTGACTATTATGAAATCCAGCATGTTTTCTCAGTCCAGTGAGACTTCAGCTTTCTGCTCTCAATCTATTCTACAACTGTCAGTTGCAAATACCCCAAAGGAAAATGCTGGCATGAATGCGGAGTTCTTTTGGAGTGCTTTTATTTCTCAGGGCTTATAAGCTCTTAAAACACTGCCAATACTGGTTACTTTCCAATGCCTTCAAATGATTGCTGTATGTGTTTTGTCCAACTTTTATACTTGTTTTTAGTAGAGGATTAAACTGATAGAAACCTCTCAGAAATGGCAAAATCAGATGTGCATAGCTGAAGAACTTGGACAGAAAAAGATAACAGTGGAAGTTAGGACATTCAAGAAAATCATATAAGTGCTAAAATAGGATTTATGCATTAATAAATTCAGTAAATGTATTCATTAAATCATGAGACAAAGATCAATTCTGGAAGATAAAATAACAGATTTATTTTATCAGAAAAAAAATAGAGACAGGTGGAAATTTTAAGCCTGAAAAGAGATTTTGTTACTAAATTCAGAATACCTGCCACATTAATACTAGTAGTTTGAAACTGAAATAAAGGAAGTTCCATTATTAAAACTCAAATAACAGTCTTGTAGATAAATTCAACAAATTAGAGGCTGGATTGATAAGAAAGAAACACACCTTAATGCATCTTCAGATAAGATTTTTAAACTCTAAGGATAAAAATAAATCATCATAAACTTCTAAACAGAAAAAAAACAAATTATCCTTTAAGTCAGATTGGCAGTGGACATTGTGTCTATACCAATGGAAACTAAAAGTCAAAAGAATAACACAAACTATTGAGACAAAAAGATTATTCAAAAAACTTATATCCTTGCAATATTGTATTTAGAGTTTGTGCTAAAAATATATGTTGATAAACATGCAAAAGTGTAGAAAGTTTATTAGCCTGACACACATGAAAATACCTGGAGTAGGGAGGATGGGCCCTGAATCAATTAATGTTCCAGAAGAGTTTTAACAATGTGAGATGAAAGAGGAGAGGAACAGAAAATACATGACTGTAGTAAAAGTTTGGAATAAAAAAGCACTAGAGAGTATTAAGCTAAGTGAAATAAGTCAGTCAAAAGACAAATACCACATGATTTCACTCATATGTGGAATTTAAGAAACAAAACAAATGAACAAAGGGAAAAAGAGAGAGAGAGACAAAAACTAAGAAACAGACTCTTAACTATAGAGAGCAAACTAACGGTTGAGGTGGGTGGGGGGATGGGTTAAATAGGTGTTGGGGATTAAGGAGGGCACTTGTAATGAGCATCAGGTGATGTATGGAAGTGCAAATCACTATATTGTACACTGAAACTAACATCACACTGTATGGTAACTAACTGGAATTTAAATACAGACTTCTGTTCCATAAATGAGTGAAACCATATGATAATTGTCTTTCTCTGCTTGACTTATTTCACTTAGCATTATCTCCTCCAGTGCCATCCATGTTGCAGCAAATGTTGAGAAATTGTTCTTTTTGATAGCTGAGTAATATTCCATTGTATATATGGACCACATCTTCTTAATCCAGTCATCTGTTGAAGGGCATCTCGGCTCCTTCCAGAATTTGGCTATTGTGGACAATGCTGCTATGAACAATGGGGTGCATATGGCCCTTCTCTTCACTACGTCTGTATCTTTGGGGTAAATACCCAGTAGCACAATTGCTGGATCATAGGGTAGCTCAATTTTTAACTTTTTAAGGGACCTCCACACTGTTTTCCAAAGTGGCTGTACTCATTTATGGAACATAAGAAGTAGGAAGATCAGTAGGAGAAGAAAGGGAAGAAGAAAGGGGGGGGGTAAACAGAAGGGGGAATAAACCATGAGAGACTATGGACTCTGGGAAACAAACTGAGGGCTTCAGAGGTGAGAGGGGTGGGGGAATGGGATAGGCTGGTGATGGGTATTAAGGAGGGCACGTATTGCATGGTGCACTGGGTGTTATACTCAAGTAATGAATCATGGAACTTTACATCAAAAACTAGGGATGTACTGTATGGTGACTAACATAATATAATAAAAAAATATTATTTAAAAAAGACACTAAAAAATACATACTTAAAAAAACACTAAACAGACAAGAAATAATGTAATAGCAATTGTAATAAGAGTCTAAAATTTAAGAGTGGACCATCTTAGCAGAAACTCTGGAGTTTTCCCACTGAGAAAAAAGAAAGAGACAGTTCAAGGGATTCATCTAAGGAAGAGGAATGTTGATATGAGGGGAAGAAATGGAGGAGTTATTATAAAAATTCTTTCTTATTTATGTTTATCTTGTGGCATGAGGGGGGATATAGGCATGGAGGTGGAGGAAATGAATTAGCATCCCTGTGGATCAAAGATTCATCTTGTATTTCTTGGAAGGCAAATAGTCAATTTGAGAATTATGATTTTGCTAAAGAACCATGCAATTCTTCTGAGTTCAAATGTGTATCATCATGGTTCCCATTTTTATGCTTTATGGTTTTAGAATGTTTTTAAATCTTCCCAAAACTGTGGTTAAAATTATTTTCTCTATTTCATATTGTCTGATTTTTCCTCATTAAAAAAAAGTACTCAGGCTTTCAAGGCATTTATTTATTCATGTTCACAAAGAAACATCTTCTAGATGCATTAGTGCTTTTAACTATTTGTTTTCTAGTCAATATTATCACTTTTGTATTAGCAACGTCTCTGTTTCTTATTTATATCAGCTTTCTTCTCTTTTTTTCTTCTTAATTTGAGTACTCTATTTCTTTATTTTTTGATCCTTCTTGGAATTAAATAAATTTTATATATGTGTTTTTTGTTGTTCTTGTTTTGTTTTGTTCTGCAGTTTTGTGGTGACAAATATTGCGGTAGTAAACTCCATGGTATTGCTGTCTAGTGTATAGATAGTAGCAGTATCTAATATCTTTTAAAATTCTTCTTGGATGTCAGTTTTTTCCAGTTATGCATTTCTTAATTTCTTTTTTTTTAAAGATTTTATTTATTTATTTGACAGAAATAGAGACAGACAGCGAGAGAGGGAGCACAAGCAGGGGGAGTGGGAGAGGAAGAAGCAGGCTCATAGCGGAGGAGCCTGATGTGGGGCTTGATCCCATAACACCAGGATCACGCCCTGAGCTGAAGGCAGATGCTTAACGACTGCGCCACCCAGGCACCCCTGCATTTCTTAATTTCTAAGCAATTTTTTTCTGTGAATTTATTATTACATATTTTTCATTTGATTATATTTTCATCATATAATTTATCCAACTAAAGGTCTATTTTTGATTAATTAATTAAACATTTGGGGTCAGTTACCTATTTGTTTATTTATTTATTTATTTGCTTAATGATCCATGTACATATGGAAATGTATAGGTTCTACTTAGATATGTGATGCTGGTTCTATAATTATATAATAATTTATTTGAGAGAGAGAGAGTAGTGGGAGGGGCAGAGGGAGAGAATCTTCAAGCAGAGTTCACGCTGAGCACAGAGCTTAACACAGGGCTAAATCCCATGACCCATGAGATCATGACCCCAGCCTAAACCAGGAGTCAGTTGCTCAACCAACTGAGCAACCCAGGCGCCCCATATATGATATTTTTTTAATCAAGCTGTTCTTGTTATTTGATAGTTTTTGGCTTATGCTTTTGGCTACTGTGCTCCATACATATAATTTGTAATAGTTATCTCTTCTTAGGATTTACATCATCTTAAGTTAAGGTTTACTTGTATTCTGTTTATTGACTTTAGCTTACACATATCTACAACACTTATGTTAAATTCTTTATTTTCTACTTTTCTTTGTCACTTTAAGAATTTTTGTTGTTTAGCAATTTTATCAAGCTCTGCGTTTTAATGTGAGTTTCTAGTCTATTCACATTTAATATATGGCAAGCCTATTTTATTTTTACATTTTCCAACTTATATTGTTTCCTTCATATTTAAAAATCATTTTGGTATGACCAACGTTTTTTTGTACTATATCCCCCCCCAAAGTTAGTTTATGAGATCTTCTCTTCTTTTCTATCCCTTTTAAACTTAATTTTTTCTATCACACTTATTTACAAGATAAAATCAATTTAGAATACTTTATAACTGGAAATTTAGGGGGGAAATTTATGCTTTGGGGAACCTAGGCATGCTTCCTTTTAGATGGATGTCACTTATAACATTTCAAGATAAATTTTAACAACTCCTCTCAAACATGATACAGCTTTCCAGATACCGTTTTTTGTTTTGTCTTGTTTTGTTTTCCCATCACGTGGAAAGATGAAAGATTAAATTTGGCTCTCGCGTATCATCTTGAAAAAATGGTTACTATCTGTATTTACAATACAGAGAAGTGCCTACACAGTAGATATATAATAAATGTTTTACCCCTATGTCTTAGCTGTCAGCACATTAATCTATTCTTACAGGTCAAACAATGTGTTAGAGCCTGCAACTGGTTAAAGCACAGGCTACTCTCCTAAATGTAAAGTCGACAAAACAGAGAATATTAATAAAATCACATGCTGACCTATTTTTGAAGTCCTCATTTAGAGCTGCGTCACTTTCAAAGGTTTCAAAGGATCTGCCCTATATATTTTTAGGCCAGAATAGCAGTAGAAGTAAAGGTTCTCCTGATGGATGAGCTAATTTTGCATTTCACTAAAACACAGTTATAAATAGTTACTAATGATTTTTTAGAGGCTTTGATGGTTTCTAGCACACTATACATATTAATTATCTAATCATTCTAAGCTCTTTGATTTTTCTCAAGAGGAAGATGCTACAGGAAGTCAAAAATTTATAGCCTGAGCCTGTAGATGCATTAAATAGACACAAGCATGGATCACATGTGACAGACCGAGCTGTGCAATGGTGAGCTCTAATTGTGCTAGCCACACTGCTTTCATCCAGGTTCCTTGAAAGCTTACATTAAAAAATATACATTATACAACTGTGTTGCTATTCTAGAAGAATGGAAGGAATGCTACAAGGTGTTGAGGCAGAGAGAGATGAAAATATGAATGTATTCACCAGAACAAACCAGGTTATGCTGTGGTAACCAGCAATCCCTGAAGCTCAGTGCCTCCTACTAGGATCTTTCTTTTTTTCTTTTCTTTTCTTTTTTTTTTCTCCTTTTTTCATTCCCTCCCTCCCTTCCTTCCTTTCTTTCTCTTTCTTTCTTTCTTTCTTTCTTTCTTTCTTTCTTTCTTTCTTTCTTTCTTTCTTTCTTTCTTTCTTTCTTTCTTTCTCCTCACATGACTTGCCCCATGCAAGTTCCTGAACTGTGGTCACTGGTATCATGGTAATTTGAAGCCCTGGGCTAGTGTAATAGACACTCTATTGCTTATTGCCTGTTGCCCTGTCAGAAATAAAAGTCTTCTGCAGAGTCTCACACTAGTAATTAAATGCTCCACTCATATCGAAGTATTATCCATTTACAACTCTTCAACAAGAAATGTCCATGTGATTCTACCAACCCAAAAGTGAGCCATGAAGTATAATTCTTTGGTGATTAGCATTATCTCGCAGCACATGTGCACAAGGTGTTTATCGCCTTTATATTTGCCTCATGAATGTACTAGACTGAGTTTTCTGTTATGCCCTATTTATTGTTAGTCCTTTCTCGTGGAGATTGTGTAGCAGACGACCTGTCAAATACAATCAAGTTAATCATGGCCAGTAACCTGGTAAGGACCATGAGAGCTTTCTTTAAATTTATCTGAGGTAAATTATGTCTGTTTGCATAATATATAACAAAGAACTTTAGGACTTTATGAAAACAAAGTTTTTGGTAGAAAAGAAAAAAAATATTGACTAAAGTATAAGTAAGTATAATAAAACAAAAATAAACATAGCCTGCATATCTCCTTTTTTGTATGTTAATAAAATACTTAATATCTGTATACTGTTTCATTTAATAGATGCATCATAACTTATTACCTTTTTCCTATTTTGAAGCTTTTATGCTTCATATTTTCAAGGTCACACACAACATTAAAATGGCTATGTAAGTGCAAAGTGTTTTTTCTGAATTTTTAGGTTCTTCACATAAGATAAATAAATAGAAATGAAATAACTGAGACAAATATTAGTATGTTCAATGCTCTTGGTCAAATTACTTAGCTGTTGAATTATTTATTTATTCAAAAATATTTATGGAAGACAACGCCCTACGCCAGTCACTTTCCTAGTTGACTACACATGCACACACATACATACACATACACGTACAAACAAACAAAAGAATGATCTACAATGTTAAGAAATTTATATTGTAGTGAGGTAAAACTAATGATAAGAAAGTAGACTAACAAGATACTTTCAGATTACCGAAAGTGTCCTGAAACCAGTACACCAAGATACTATGATAGAGACAGCGAGCCTCTTTAGGAAATGGGGGTAGGAGCCTCTCTAAGAAAGGTTTATGACAGCAGATGATAAACCATTGTGGGCGGAGCCATCAAAGTGAAAGGTTTGTGTAAAATCTTTCATAAATATATGAATGCCAGTTTTACCGTATAGGGGCAGCTATAATTATTCCTAGTTATTTAACTTTGTAGATCTTATAGATGAAAATTCGTGCATGATTCAGTTCTCATTCGACATAAATAGTCCTAAGAGGGAGAGTAAATCAAATGATCCCCCTCATTCACATCTGGTGTAAACTAACATAGCAAGTCCTTAAGTAAAGGACAGGCAAAGCGGGATTCTGATGATCGAGAGTGGGTTTGGAACCTTCAGTATAGCGCCTGGAAAAGACCAGATTGACGGGTACAAACTGATGAAAAGAGATCTGAACCGTAGGAAAGAGGGACCATGAAGACAGGTGAGTAAGCTAAGATTATTTATTCTCCACTTTACCTTTCAGCCACGGAAAAGCTTTGCCGCATAACCTGTTTCTTTTATTCTTTGTCAAATTCTCTCTTTACACTTATCTCATCATCTCTTCCCATCGTTTTATCAATGTTATAGTTTCTTCTTTGGTAAAAATGCACTAAAAGCATATCATTACCACTCTGCTTGATTATTAAATTGTTTTTCCACCAATCCGTAAACATTCACCAAAGCAATTATCCTCAGGTGGGTATGCAGTGGTGACATTCTGAGACTGAGAATTTTAATACGGGATTTCTTTAAGTGTCTGAATAGCTTCTGGGTATCTCTTATTTATTGATTACCTGAAGTTTTCTGGATGCCTGATTTAACTGAATTTGTCTTTTCTCCCCATGTACACTCTTTAATGAACTGAAATACCATGGTAAAATAAAGCCAGTGTTTCTTCTTTGGAGAAGCCCTTCATCACTTTTCCAGAGAAGACATGTTTCTCACACTTTTAGAGCTCATTAACAGAGATATTGCACGAAGCCCTGCTCACGAATCCACATCAGACAAGTGAGAATGAGGCTATCAGTGGACCAAAAATATACATGGATTTCCTTGTCTGTATCACAGAAGCAACCTTTCCATCATCAGAACTGAATGTCTTATATGGTTAAGATAAAAAAAAATTAAAATAAAGTAAATGGTTACGATAGGCACGAAACTGGTTAAGATTGGCATTAAAACTACAGTAGAATTGTTTATGTTTTTAGAAATAATTTTCACTTCAAAAAGGTTATGTATATGGACCAAGTAATTGTATACCTCTGGTCCTAAAATATTTAAAAACAAGGTGGAAAATACTTGGTGGAATTCAATATATAAATTAAAGACCACATCTTGGAGAAGATCCCTTGAGAATCAGATTTCTTCAGTACATTTAAGTGGCCATTTCCTCAAAACAGCTCAAGCTCAACATCTAAAGTGTATTTGCATTCTCCTACACAAAATAAATTCTTGTTTCTTATCTTATGTACCCCATCTTCCCAATTCCCTGAGATACCCTTAGTTAATCATTGAGTTATTTTCCTGAAATAGTACATCCAGCTGGCTACTTTTCTTTGTAAATCTTACCTTTTTGCTATGTCTAAAGTAACTGTATTCCATGTAACCAAAATACACTGATTTTTTTAATCATGTATGAATTCTGCTTAAAATTTATTTGGTTTTCTTTATCTCTTTTGCTTCTTTGATGAAACGTTCTTTCTTTTCATTCACTTTCAGAGTGAGAAGAAATACATTAAATACAATGGATTTTTCCTCTCCTTGAGAATGTTTTAATCTAGGATTGGTAGTTGAAATCAAAAATGTTAACATTGTCTGAAGGTGTTTTTAATATATGAGTCTGAGTATATAATAAATAAGACCACTGAAACAAAAGGGGAGAAAGCAAAAAAACTTGTAGTGTGGAAAGTTTTCTGTATCCTATTTAAAGTGGTACAATATTCCTTCTAAATAGAAGGTGAAAATTATGTATATATTGTAGTCCTCCATAGAGTCCATATTGTAGCTACTTAATAACAAGAGCTGTAGCAACAACCGATGAGACAAAAAATCACTATGCAAAATAGTGAAGTAAAACATACAATGGATACATTAAAATAGAATACTAAAAACCATTCAGCTGACTCAAAATAAGGCAGGAAATTGGAAATTGTTGGTCAAAAAGCAAAGGAAACAAAAAGAAAACAGTAATAAAATGCTAGCCTTCAATCCAAATGTATCAGTAATTCCATAAAACGTTAACTGGTTAAGAACACCAATTTAAAGTCAAGGATTGTTGTAATGGATTTAAAATATGAATGAACTCTATTTTGTCTACAAGAAATTCAGTGCTAATATGTACTATAAGCAAGTTAAAATAAAGGAAAGGAAAAAAGATATCTCATGTGAATTAATCTGGGCTTTCTAGTGATATAGATATAGAACCAATAGGAAATCTCTCTAGATAGAAGATGATATATGATAGATAGATAGATAGATAGATAGATAGATAGATGATAGATAGATGATAGATAAATAGATGATAGATGATAGATTTATACATATATATAGAGATAGTTTTATACAAAAACATTTCATATATATATATAGAGATTTATCATATCTATTGATAGATCAATAAATTGATAGATGATAGATGATAGATAGATAGATAGATAGATAGATAGATAGATAGATAGAATATTATAATGAATTGGCTCATATAATTGTAGAGGCTTAAAAGCCCACGCTCTCCAGTCAGTAAGCTGGAGACCCAGGATAGCCTATGGTATAGTTCCCATTTGAGTTCAAAGGCCTAAGAACCAGGAAAGCCAATCAGTGTGTGTAACTTCCAGTCCAAGCCTGAGTCTAAAGCCAGGAGAACACCCATGTCCCAGATCAAAGACGGGCAAGAGAGAGACTTCTTCCTAGCTCAGACATTTTTTCTGATCAGACTTTCAAGATTGGATGAGGCCTACAACATATACCAATTCAGAGGTCAGTCTCATCCAAACACCCTCACAGATACAACCAAATAATGTTTAACCAAATATCCGAGTCCAGATATTTTGGTCTAATTAAGCTGATAAATAAAATTAACCACCACACTATGCAAATTCTAGTCAAAAGTAAGCTGGATGCTTAATAATGTCAGACAAAGCAGATTTCAGAGCAAAGGAAATCACAAGGAATAAAGAAGAAAATTGCATTACAAAATGATAAAATGTGAAATCATTGAGAAGGCATACCAATCTTAAACATGCATACAACTAACAATAATGGTTCAAATACATGAAATAAAAACTGACAAAAATGAAAGAAGAAACTAGATGAATCTACAATTATCGCTGGAGACCTTAACGCTTTCCTCTCAGAAATTGATAGAATTAACGTAGAGAAAAATCAGTAAGAATATAGAAGAGCTGAACAATACTATCACTTAACTGGATCCAGAAGATATTTATTAACAGACATTTACAGAACACAACATCTAACAACAGAATAATACACATGCTTTCAAGTGCACATACAACATTCTCCAAGATATATTGTTCCCTTATTCATAAACCAAATTATAACAAACATAAAATAATTAAATCATAAAGAGGGTATTCTCTAGCAATAATGAAATTAAACTACAAACCAATAATAGAAAGATATAGGAAAATCTCAAAAATAAGGAAATTAAACAACAGAGTTTTAAATGATCATTGTCAAAGAAGGCTCAAAGGAAATTAATAAATATTATGAATTAAACAAAAATTAAAATGCAGTACCTCCAAGTTTGAGGGATGCAGTTAAAGCAGTGTTTAGAAGAAAGCTTTTCTCATTAAATGCTTGTATTAGAAAAGTTAAAAGGCCACAAAGAATAATACAAATTTCCACCTTAGTAAATTAGAAAGTGCCAAATAAACTCAAAGCAAGGAGAAGAAAGGAAATAACAAATGTAGAAATCAATGAAATTGAGAACTGGGAAACAATAGAGAAAAGTCAAAGAAACCAAAAGCAAGTTCTTTAAAAAGAACAATAGAATTGTTGAACCTCAAGCAAGATTTAGGAAGATAAAAAAGAGAAGACACAAATTACCAATATTAGGAATGAAAGAGAATATCACTTCAGACCCAGTGGACACGAGAAAGATATCTGAAGACAGCATAATTGTCCATGTAGAAAACCCTGAGAAATTTACAACAGAGCACACACACACACACACACACACACACACACACACGTACACACACACACACACACACACACACACAAAACCCTCTTACAATTAATACATGAGTTTATCAGGGCTATAGGATAAAAGGTCATCACACAAACATTAATTCTATTTCTACACGCTAGCCATGACAATTGGGCACACCCAAAAAAATGATGTCATATTAAATTTGTATGGGTATAGATGGTAACTAGACTTCGTGGTGGTGATCAGTACTGCAGTGTCTACAATTGTCAAATCACTATGCTGTACACATGAAATTAATAGAATGTTTTATTTCAACTAGACTTCAATAAAAAATAAAAATAAAAAGTAAATTAAAAAATGAGTAGGGGAAAACCATATGTTTACTGTGCCACCACTTTTAAAGTAGAATTCTTCACTTTTTTATGATACCTTTTCCCCCATCAGTTTTAGCAACACTGACAGCAGTAACAAGTGTAAGTGAAGGGATATGCAGCACAAGAAGTAATATAAATAAAACATAAACAACAAAATCCAGGTAAGTTTAGTCTATAGTCCACCATACAGGGAAGAGAAAGGTATCATAGTTAAGTCCACAAAGTGGTGGAGTAGAGTTATTGCCCTCTTATTATCTGCCAAAGACATGGGTGAGCCCCCTAGGATTTTGCCTGGAAGTGACTCTGACTTTCGGGAGGGAAGTACAGATTCCTGGGAATTTTGCTGGTCGAAACTCCATGTCCCTTTTGTTACGACCATTTAAGTGTAACTTTTATGAAAAGTGTGTTAAACAAGACAAAACATGGCTGGTGTCTGTATTTTGCCTCAAGAATTCTTGACTCCTCTTGTTCTTTGACATCCATCACATGTCAATTTATTTAATTCTCCTTCCATATTTAATTTCTGTTTTTCAGCTACTGAAGGATTCCTGTCCCTTTGGTGAGGTGGCACCCTGTAATTCACATTCACCACTAAGCCCCCCACTGTATGTTGGAAGAGATCAGATGAATCCAGATAATCAAAGATCCATTTTGTTAATGATATAATCATCAAAAATATTCACATTCTTCTCTTTAGTGCTGTGGAATATGGTGAATCAAAAGCAGTACCATTATCCTCTATAAAAAATCAAGGAAAAAGCAAAACTTTCAATCTTTCTTTTGAAACAGAGTAATTAATTTCCTACCTAGTAAAAGAAACATGGAATTTGGAATTACACAAACATGTATTTAAATATAAATTTTGCCTTTCACTTGATGTATGGTTTTGGAAAACTAACTTAGAGTCTCAGTTGCTTCATAATAATACCATAATAGCAACCAAATTATACCATTTATATGAGAATTAAGAAAGATAATTTTACTAAAGAATCTTGAACAGTTTGAGCACCAGGTGAGTTGCAAGCTTTGGTAATTATTTTTTTTCTATGGCATTTGTAAAGCACTTCTCAAAATAATCCTATTAGATTATATTCTCTAAATTCCATTTTGTCTAAAAAAATTATCTTGCCTCAATTAATTGATATGGTAGTATATTGGACGTATCCATTTATAGTCCTGAGTACGATGAAGGTATGATAGAAAATCCCTTAAAGTTATATTGCATTTTATAGAAGCAAAAGCATCTACACACACTATTTTGAAAAACTATACAGGTTATCTAAAATTTTTATTGTGGTGTGCTTTAGTGTGTTCAATTTGCCACTCTTGTTTGCTTTCCGTGTGATGGATTAGATTTTGTGTCTAAACTTTATTTTAAAAATAAATGATTAGTTATTTTCTCTTTAATAGTATTAGTATAGCAAATAGGGAAAATTTACAATAGAGGGAAAATGTACATTTAGTAATTATGAAACTTATGACATTGGAGTGGTTGAAGAGTTCAAATTTTAACCAGGTTTCTATCATATTGCCCAATTTACCTGCTCATGGTATTGTTGACCAGATGATCTGGGTAAGATATCAAGTATTTACATATTGTTTTTCATCTATAGCAAACACACCTAAAAGAATAGACTTACAAAATTCACAAGAGGCCAACCTATTAAGAGGAACACATTAGTTACATCGTAGGAAATGAGGGATTTCTGTGCCACGCCACCATAGCTAATATTAATTAACATTTACTGAGTATTTGTTCTGTGCAAAGAGTTTTATGTACATTTTAAAATTTAATTTTCACAATAATCTAATGGACGGTTATAATTATTACCTACCTTTTGCAAACATCTCTAGGGATTTTCAGATAGTAATGCCAAAGCTGGGGTTTGAGACCCGAGCTAGCTGGCACCATGTCTGGACTTGAACAAGAGGGTAGAGCTGTACACCACTTCTTACCCCTTTTCAATCCCAAAAAAGTTTGTGGCCTACCTTAAAAGTTGGAAAGTACCTGCATAAACATGTTCTATAATTCTGCAAATGTCCACTACTTATAAAATTTCCTGTTCATATGGACATTTGTTAATGTATCTGTTTTGCTTTTTCTAAAATTATTTGGCAATTTGAGCAGATCCTCAGAGTAATGAAGGATATACTAAAATATTTCAGAGGGAATCATTTATTCACTGAGAAGTCTGCCTCCGTGTATCTGTGCACAATTTAGTGGAGACCATTTTACTTCTTTAACACTTTTATGATCAGAAAAACTGTATGTTAGATGTAGTTACAAAGATAAATTACTCCAGGTATAAACTACAGGCCATAAAAAATAGCAGTCGTCCTGTTTCAGTTGATAGGGATAGATTCTCTTCCCATCTTCTCTTGTAGTCTTCTCTCTTCCTCTTTAAAGCCTTGTCACTATAATTCAACTGTGCTGTAACATTCATGATGCCTATAATTCCACTGGGATGTGAGAAGCCCATAATGTGTGAATTGGGACAGTTCTATCATACGGCCGTGGGCACTGTGTACCTTGTAGTCCCCGTTTATAGAAATGAGACTAACTCTTTGCCTTCTGTGAAAGATATAAGTGAAATATTCTATGTTCTGAATAGTGGATTGATGAAAGGTCTTAAATTTTACTGTTGTTGTTGACAGTAACTTTCTATCTTAATCCAAAATTATCAGGTGATACTAAGTTATAATGGGAGTGATTTACTTTTTTCTTATTTTATTTTTTGGGAGAAGTGATTTATTTTTGAAATGATTTTGGCAATTTGTACTCCATACATTTGAACACTGAACTATGGTAGGAATAATAAGATAAAAATATGCCCCCAGCCTGCAAGAAGTTCATCCATTAGTTTGATAAATTGCATGAAAAAGAAATAAATCTGGTATTAAAATAACTGTTTAATGGCAGAGGGGAGAGAAACTCAGTATATGGCATAGATAAGGAAAAATTAGGATAGATCACACTAGGAACTTTGCTTTTGAGTGGTGGGATTTAACTAAGTCTTAGACTATCTAAGGAAAGTGGTAAGAAAGTTGTATGTATTTTGAAAAAAATTTGCATAATTGAGGCAGAAAATATCTACCAGGTCAAAAGTCTTTTTTTTTCCCATCATAACATAACTCTGCTTCCCTGCTTCAGTTGTGGTCTGTATTATCTGGAATACTTGACAAGGAAGATATAACATGTCCTCAGTATATTGAACCGAATAGTCAGTTTATCTTCTCATTATCATTTTCAGCAGTGCAGCCTAGCAGATCCTCAACAACATTAAATCTTTGATTAATTGAACATTTTCATTCTTTCAGCTCTGTTCTTTTTTTTTAAAGATTTATTTATTTATTTATCTATTTATTTATTTATTTATTTGACAGAGACAGAGACAGTCAGCGACAGAGGGAACATAAGCAGGAGGAGTGGAAGAGGAAGAAGCAGGCTCCCAACGGAGGAGCCTGATGTGGGGCTCAATCCCAGAATGCCAGGATCACACCCTAAGCCGAAGGCAGACGCTTAACGACTGCGCCACCCAGGCGCCCCCTTTCAGCTCTGTTCTAATAATGATCTTAGAATATAATGGAAGAATAAATCCCTCACTTATAGTCAAATGGAGGAATCAAGTAGCCACAATAAATCAAATCTCACACAGATAATGAAATGTTACCAGAAGCAACATTAAGGGTGTGGCATTTGCAAACAGAATATATAAAGAATACTATGTAAATATCTTTTTAAATATGGGGAAATTATTAATTATAACAATTTTGTCTCCCTTGTCCTCTCCATTTATATGCTAAATAATAATAATACAAACTCTTTTTCCACTTTTTGGGCAAATATTTTGAAAATTTTCATGGAATGGGAGGTAAGAGTCCCTCAGAGATGCTTTCAAGTAAAAGTACATAATTCCTAAACTACTTTCTAGAGGTAATAATAGGACCAGTAAAACTCAAGGGTTTGGTCTGTTAAGTGGGTGTACTTGTGCAGAGAGAAATGAATCAATCTCAACTGTAAAGACATTTTTTATAGGGAATGTCTTCTGAGGGGGAAGTTTGAATAGGAAAGAAAAACAAATCTCTCAGTTGAGAGATGATGGGAAAGAGAAGTCTATAGTTGCATATTTAAAATTTTAAATTTAGGGGCACCTGGGTCACTCAGTTGGGTAAGCATTCAACTTTTAATCTCAGAGTCTTGAGTTCAAGCCCCGCATTGAGCTCTATGCTGGGTGTGGGGAAAAATATATGCATATGTATGGTATATAATATGTATAATGAAATTTTAAATTTTCACATAAATCATTCTCCAGTCAATCCTAAAGAAATGTCAGCACCTTTGTTTTTCATTCTCTTTTGGTATAGATTTGCTTCGGGTGGTAAGAATAAAGAGCTAAATCCTGCCTTAGGGCTAGCACAGGTCAAATAAGGGGCTATCCACAGACGGCTCTTTACATATAGGTTACGTACGTGAAGCATATCAAGTGTGCTCGGAATTAAAATGCCCCGTTGTACTGCTGTGTTTAGAGAAAGAGAGGAAAAAGTGAGTTTATTTGATTGAGTTACACCTTAACTTAAAACTTGGTGGGCTTCCTTAAGTTCTATTCTTTATAAGGTAACTTAATGATTGCAGACTATTTAAAAAAAATAAAGTTTTATTTGAAAAGCTAGATTGAAATACAACAAATTAGTTAAACATACCGGTTTAAGCATAAAACCTACAGCCCACATAACAAAAATGGTTCTTTATAAATGTTAAGTAATAGACAATTCAACAAATACATTTCCTTCTCCTAAAGGAAGAATTTAACTATTATATTAGAAGACATGCAATTCTCAAAGCATCCTTAAAAATATGTAAGTTTCTTCAGGCTGAATGATAACTATTAATTTACAGACTCTTCTGCTGTACTCCTAATTTTTCAATTAGGTCATTACATTCCTTTTTACATACAGCTTATCTTTAGACACTATTTCCACAAAGTATATTTTATGAAAATGTTATGAATTCATATATATTTATATTATGTTGAAAATCAACTATAAAACTTACGTTGAATAAGTAGTTCCCTGAATTGGTTCTAAAGGAAGTCATATATCATACATAAATTCATTTTTTTCTTCTGAATCAATTTCATGTCACACATTAAAAATAACATTATATATAGCATATGACAACTGGTGATAAGTTTCAAGTAGACTATAAAATTTCTATTAATTTTCCAAATGTCTAAGATGTAAGAAATTAACATTAGATATTAAACTGTTAAAATATAAATGGACTTGTCTACTTAACAAATCAATTGTTTAGAGCAATAGCTGATATATTTGATATACTATTTGTAACATATAAATCAGCTTATGACTTTTATATCCCAATGCATGTCCAATGACCCTATGGAAAAAAATTACTTTAAGAACACAACTTTTCTATTTAAATTGCAACAGTGTTTATAAATACCACAAAGAGTTAAAGTCAGTTAACATTAATGCCATAATTCAAAATAAGAAAGATATTTCTGGGGCGCCTGGGTGCCTCAGTCTGCTAAGCGTCGGACTCT
Organism: Ursus arctos; assembly: GCF_023065955.2. Taxonomy (NCBI): domain Eukaryota; kingdom Metazoa; phylum Chordata; class Mammalia; order Carnivora; family Ursidae; genus Ursus; species Ursus arctos. The sequence goes on along the minus strand of NW_026622775.1, from coordinate 52,894,214 downwards.
GGATTCCAGCTCAGGTTATGATCTCAGGATGGTGAAGCTGAGCTCCGCATAGGGCTCTGTGCTCAGTGCAGAGTCTGCTTGAGATTCTCTCTCTCTCCCTCTGCCCCTCCCCTGGCTCTCACACACACTCTCTAAAATAAATAAATAAATAAATAAATAAATAAATAAATAAAATCTTTCTTAAAAATGAGAAAGGTAGTTCTAAATAATTATAAAGGACAAAGTATTTTGACTCTAAAGCTCTAAGAGGCCAACTCCCTTACAAGGAAAAGTTTCAGAAACACTCTGATGTTTTGATAGTAAACAAGTTATTAACTATGCACTGTTAACGAAGAATAACATTTGGAGTAAAGAGAATACAGTTTAGTTTAGATGATGTTCAATATACACTAGAAAGATTTTTGGACCACAGCGAATGTTGATTTCCATGAAGTTATTTGCAACGTATTAACTCCAGAAAGTTTTAGAATATGTCATGGGAATAGTTCTTTGCACAGTTATCTGAAACAGCACCAGTTTGTAAATGCCAAAGAATGTCCAGAGTAAACTGTGAAGAATATATTCTATTGACAACTTTACCTTAAGGACATGCATTGTATGCACAGAGATTTCAACTTCAAAGGATATTATTTTTCATGATGCTTCTCTTTGTGGTCGGCGGGGGGGGATTGGTGGGGGAATGTAGAGAATGGAACAATGCTGCTCGGCTGTTTCTTCTCGAAAATAAAAAGGCAGAATGCATTTATGAGCACCTCTCTGACAAGTGAATGAATATCTTTCACTTAAGATTATTCTTGCCAGAGCCTAACCCCTGTCCATAAGAGGGTTCTTGCAAGGTTTGTTTTATTTGTCTTAGAACAGAATCAAATAACAACAGAACTTCAATGACCCAAGTAACTCTCAGGAGCCAAGAAATCCAATCCACTATGTTCTAAGCATTACAGCCTTGAGACCTGATGATTTCATACTAGCTCCTTAAGCACATTAGCACAGAATGAGTTAGGAACCAGGGAGAATAGACCTACTTTTATTCTTAATAGAATACATATTAAAGTTTATTCATTTCCTCGATTAGTACATGCTCTTTCTCCCCATGCCTTTTCCCTGCTCATCTGGACAAATATACTTGTGCTTCAAATCTCAGCTTAGATATTTCTCCCTTCTCTTGCAGTTTTCTCGGGATGCTGAAATTGGGTTACATGTCTACCTTATGTTCCCACAGCACCCTGTAATTCTCATACTAGCTTACACTTTCCTGTTTCTCTGTCTATAGCTTTCTTCCACCAAACTGTAAACTCAAGTTTACTGTTAGATATTCAACATCAAGCACTCTGCCTGGTATCATAGAAATCAATACTCATTGAAGTAATATTCACTTGAGGGGCTTTATAATGATTTGTGTTCATTTGAGAGATGGAATAATTGAATTATCTGGATTGTTAAAGTTCATGCCATCTTTACTATATTACACTAGCTTATTTAATTGTCTGCCTTACCGACAATATGTGATGTTCCCAGACCAAGCATGTGACTGATGCTTAGTATCTTCTCTAACAGTTAGTGAATGTATACATCAAGGAATAAACAAATGAAGGACTCTTGTTTGGCAGCTAAGAAAATTCATACTTATGTTCTTTTTGTACTCCCTATTGTTTATTTGCAAGCATGTGTAAGGTATAGAAACTTGGAAACTATTTCTTACTAAGGAAGCATTTAGAAAGAGGCACCATTCTTTGGGGGGAAAAATAGCTCATGTTTGGATGGGATCCAGTTAGTTGCGGGATTTTTTTTTCCTCAACACTTTTTTGATACTTAATGAAGGCAACTAAAATATTCATTGAAAATTATTTAACTTGCAATATTAAATGAACACAGATCATATATTTGCTTTTAAAAAATAACCTACAAATATGTACAGACTCTGTTGTTATTTCCCAGCTTCCCTTTAGTATTTCCTTTCAGTGAATCAATTGGTATGGTGCTTTGAAGAAACTTCTGTGTTCTGGGACTCCGGGGTGGCTCAGTTGTTTGAGCAACTGACTCTTGATTTTGGCTGCGGTCATGATCTCAGGGTCATGAGATTGAGCCCCAAGTCAGCTCTGTGCTGAGTGCAGAGCCTGCTTAAGATTCTCTCTTGCTGGAGCACCTGGGTGGCCCAGCTGATTAAGCATCTGTCTTCGGCTCAGGCTCAGGTCATGATCTCAGGGTCCTGGGAATCAAGCCCCCATGTTGGGCTTCCCGCTCAGGCCTTACTGCTCAGTGAGAAATCTGTTTCTCTCTCTCTCTCTCTCTCCCTCTGCCCCTCCCCACTGCTCATTGTTTCTCTCTCTCAAATAAATAAAATCTTAAAAAAAAAAACATTCTCTCTCATCCTCTCTCTGCCACTCCCCTCCCTCCCCCCATCGCTCACAAATGTGCACTCTCTTTCTTAAAAAAATAAAGAAACTTCTGGGGTGCCTGGATGACTCAGTTGGTTAGGTGTCTGCCTTCGGCTCAAGTCATGATCCCAGGGTCCTGAGATTGAGCCCCATGTCCGGCTCCATGCTTCGTGGGGAGCCTGCTTCTCCCTCTCTCTTGCAGTTCCCCCTGCTTGTGTTCTTTCTTTCTCTGTCAAATAAATAAATAAAATATTTTAAAAAGAAAGAAAGAAACTTCTGTGTTCTTTTGCTTTTTCAGTTTCTGGTTCTTTGGGGCCAATTTGGCGATGACTACTTCCCTCTATAGGTATAAATTATAACCCAGGTTTTAGGTGCTGAAGAGGATGTGTTTTTGCAAAGCTAAATCCAGTGACTGTATATGTATACAGAATAGGCATCGGGCCTATGAATAAAAGAACAAAACTGTGAGAGGATCAAGCTAGAGTATGTTAGACAATCTAAGGCCAGAGCCCAAAAGAAACAAAGCCAAGGAAGAGGTCTAAAATTGTAGCTTTGCAAGGTGCTCCCCATGTTTCTCGTTTCATTTATAGACGTCTCCTGTACCTGGAGTTTTACACTGAGTGTTGAGTGTTTTAGGAATTCTATGCTTGTAAGCTTCCCAAGAAGAAAACCAGTTCATAGAAGGGATGTGAAGTATCCACATCTTTCTCTTCTTGTTTTTTGATCCTTTTGAATGACTGATATTATACTGGACTAAACTTTACTCTTCCTCTTCAATAATGACCAATTATCTTTTACCAAATTTGTATCATCCCAATTCTCTAGTCCTTTGGCACTAAAGTAAATAGATCTTGCTAAATGCAATCACTCTGTTCCTTCAGAAGAAGAGTCATGAAACCAAGGACATGGTCCAAATCTATATTTACTAAAGACACAGTCAAGTAGTTGAAATAGAGACTGTATGATGAAAAGACCTAACGTACTTACTATCAGCCCTTTACAGAAAAGTCTCAAGCTATAGCCTTTACATCAAGTTGAACGCAGAATCTCTCTTGAATGTAGCCGCTTTATTTGTCCTTGATGTTCCCTCATCTGTTCATCTTCAGAGAAGAATAAAATTAGGATAAGAACTGAACACATTCAGTTGATACTGACGCACCTATGCATGACTAATGTGCCCACGATTAGTATGGGATTATTGAGAATCTTCCATTTATAGTATTTTCATTATGTGACATCAGACTGTATCTTAAAAGTAGTGCAAACTTGTAAGAAGGACCTGGACTTTATACAAAGTCCTTTGTATACAAAGTTCTTTGTATAACTTTATACAAAGAAATGCTTTTCATTTCTTAGAGCAATTTATAGTCTATAATTTTATTTGGTTGCATGTGGACCATTAACAGTTGACAGCTGTCGGACAAGTTAACCTAAAATGGCTCATTAAAGTCATGTTTAAAAAAATTAAAAGTTAATAAATAAAAATTTAAAAAGTAAATAAAGTCGTGTTTAAAAAAAGTCTGACCAACTGTTTTGTTTCCTATAGTTAGTTACTGACTAACCATCTTGGCAAAAATTTTCTTTTTTAGACTCATGGGTTCACAGAGTACACAAGTACTCATGTGATATGGATTTAGTCACACCAGAGACATTTTTAGAATCCAAAGTTAAATTACGTATAATTTAGATTGATTAGGTAAGTATGTGTGTATGTGTATGCACACGCGAAAGGGAGCTATGCACATGATTTTGTCAACTTTGAAGTACAGAATTTTTATTTTAACATTTAGTTGATTTCCATCCAGTTCAGTTCCTTTTATTTAAGAATGATGAATAATTTAATTTATTAATTAATTTTTTAATAAGAAAATTTTAGGTAAGAATGACTACATTGACATTTTGATATGAGATCAGTATTCATTACATGGTGTGTTATACTTCCTCCTTAAGAGTTAATAATAGTACTTAACTTGTATGATTAAGAAAATTGCCTCTAAATGTATCTATCTTGCAAGATCTCTAGTGTGTGCCAGAATATATTCATATGCCTTTTTCTTAATCACATGACCTCAACATTAATAGCAGAGTTCAAAGTTTTTGTATTATGCAGTCTTTCAAAGTAGTTTTTAATTACCATTTTTAAAAAATTAATATAGTCCCTATAATAGTCAGTTCAGGCTTTCATAACAAAATACCACGGGTTGGGTGACTTAAACAACAAAAATTCATTTTCTCACAGTTCTGGAGACTGGAAGCCCAAGACTGAAGTTCTGGCTGATTGAATGTCTGGTGAGAACTCTCCTCTTAGCTTGATTATAAGTGACTACTTTCCCCCTCTGTGTCCTTAACACGGCCTTTCCTTAGTATAAGAAAGAGAGTGAGTACTCTGGTGTCTCTTCTTATAAAGACACTAAATCTGTTGGATCAGGGCCCCACCCTTATGACCTCATTTAATCTTAATTATTTCCTGAGAGGTCCCGTTTCCAAATACAACCACTTTGGAGATGAAGGCTTCAATGTAGGAATTTTGAGGGAACACAGTCATTCATTCTGTAATAGTCCTATGTGAAAACCTGTTTCATTCTATTTGTTCTGCAGAATTGGAGTCATCTGCTCTCCTTGCTAAAGGAGTTTCTTTGGCTCTTTTATCATAATCCTTATTGAGGATTTGCTATTTGGCCTCTTTGACAGATGCTTTTGTGTCAAGGATCAAAGTTTTGATGGGTTTATAGAAATAGAAAGGGCATCTGAAATATTCATAGGCATGGATAAGTGTTGCCTGAAGTATAAGATGAAAGCAGATATCCAGCTATAAAACACTATGCCACTTCCTTGATGTAATATTGAGTTACCTACTGGATGAAGTGTCTTGAAGAATTTATTCCCTAAAACATCTTATTACTTCAAAATTGCACTAGAAAAACTTACTGCATTCCAAGCTCTTATAGGCCAAAGGACAAAGATAATATTCTACCATATTTCTGGAATAAAATTTAGTATTGTCTCATTCTTTAGTTTAAGAGTCTTAAGGCTTTGTAAATGGAATACTTGTGTCTTTGTAAATGGAAATACTTGTGTGATGAAATATGCTCAAAAACTGTTAATGACAACTGAAATTTATCTGTGGAAGTTCTAGATTTGTGAGCATTTTTATGGGGATAAAACTGCTCACTAGTAGAATAATTAGATAAAAAAACATATAACTTTCAAGTGTTCCTCTTGATCACCAGAAAATAAAATGTTAAGTGATTGAGAGGATGAAAGCATTTTTTGCATTTCTCAAATCACAATTACATTTGGCTTCCATGGAAGATCTCAAAGATCTTCAGTTGCAAATGTAATACTATGGTTGAAAAATAGTTGTCAATTCCATGATTTACTGAGGAATCTTGCACAAATCATTTGACTCAAGCCATATTATCATCTAAAATATAGGAATGAGAACATCTGTGTTAAGGTGATATAAATGAAGTCAGATAAACAATAATACCTAAGGCTATTATAATATGTACCTCTTTACAAATAGTTGGTGTTATTCACTTTGTCTCAATAAAAATAAATAATATACGGTTTCCAATCTGTCTGCCACAATTCAGGTTTTAGAGTATTTTTTACTCTTTTCCTTAAACTGGTCACTTTGTTCTAAATTTAAAGAATACTATCTCTCGAATAATATAGTCTTACTTTAGGTAAGAAAACAAAAAGAACTAAAATTCTAAATTTAAATTCTCAATGACAATAGAGGAAAGACTTATTAGACATTTTCCAAGTACAAGAATTTCTTCAAAACAACAAATGAGGTCTTTCATTTAATGTGCTAACTTCTCACTGCATAAAATGTACACTTCCCCCCAGAAATAATAAAGAACTAAGAATAAATAACATGCTTTTCCTTCCTTTTATAAAATCATCACTTTGCAAACGAAGACATAAATTGATTAAAATGTAATCCAAAGTATTTGAATCCAAACCTGGAATTAAATATAGTTGAAGGTAATCCTTTTGAGTGGGTGAAATATGCTTTACCTAATGGATAAATATGTCTGTCAAAGGTTTATTCTTAGATTTGTGAATAAAGAAGTTCAAACCTGTATGATAATTACGGAATTGGCTCACTTTGGTACCCTAATTTTACAGATGAAAAGGGAGGAAAAATATGTTCTTATTAAGTCATTTCTAGTTTACTAGCATATTAATTATTTTGACTGATTTCACCTATAAAATCAAAAAGGAATTAAGATATTTATACAAAATCCAAAGTGAAAACATTTCATAGGAAGAAAAATGAGGAAATACTTGAATAAACTCCAAATATTAAAAAAATCAATGAGTGGAAAATATTGCATGATACTATCATACAATAAACTTTATAAGAAATAATGAATGTGTTATTGGAAAAACGATCTAATCTTGTGTGCATGGAATCTATCAGGAAGCATGACGGGAGCATTTTTTCTAAGGCAAACATGTCCCAAAAAACATATTAAACATTAAAAGTATACCCAGAGACACTTACACAGAGTTTACATGACAGTGAATATGTGAATTAAATCCACACAGTGGGACATTAACTTGCAATTTTTAGATAATTAAAATGTTCAAATAGTAAGCTGCTTGCAAAAGACCTTTCACATTTAATTTGACTTTTTTTGTTAGAGTAAAAAATAACTTTACAAATTAAATTAAAAATTTAACTTTCAGAAAACTTTCCCTGAAAGATAATTGATGTATTTGGTAGAAAAAAAATTATACTTTTACTCATTCTCTCCTTTCCTTATGTTCTGTGTAGTAATAAGTGACTCTATCAGTAGTAAGATAGTCTAACTTAACTTTTAAAGCCATCGGTAAATCATAATGAAAGTAAACATTAAAAAATCACACTCTTTATAAAGGGGAAGAAAATGGAAGGATACAATTCATGTTCATTTTCCTTTGAAGTTTGCTATGTGTTATATATCAAACATATGTATGTAGAATGCTCTGGGGAAAATCTCAAAGCAGAAACAAGTCATGACATTTATAACCATTTACTAACACTTGGTTAGATTATTTCAGGCTGTTGTAAATTTGTAGAGAGTCACCATCTGTGTCTCCTTAAAATTTACAACAGTGGAGAAAGGAGAATATGTTTCAAGACTTCAAAGAGTTTACTTCTCAGGGTTCGTGGCTGGCTCAGTTGGAAGACCATGCAACTCTTGATCTTGAGGTCATGAGTTCGAGCCCCAGGTTGGGTATAGAGATTAATAAAAAGAAATAAATAAGCTTAAAATTTTTTTAAATTTTACTTCTCTACATGGGTTTGAATCATCTATCTTTTGCCCTAAACCCAGAGACTTTATATGTTTATGCTTTTTCCTACTTGCCCATCAATTACTACTAAAAACCAATATAAATGTCTTATAGTACAGAATCTGTTTTTACTTATGGTCTCTATTTGACAATTTAGAAACTATTTTACCTCCCTATTATTTTATTATTCTCTTTAGTATGCATGTGCTCTTATTTCTCCGTAAGACTGTACACTTACAAGAAAGATATAATTGCAACTAGTTTGTAAAAAGTACCCAGTAGGTTTTAACAAACCATTTGATGTGACTAATATACTTTTTAGTTCTCACTACTTTAAGGAACTTGTTTTATCATAAATGAAATTTTAAGTCACTTCAATTGGAAATGACAGTGATAATAGCTTGAAGACTTTTAATTTTAACCATACTACTTCAGTACATAAATTGAAAGTACAGAGATAGAGAAGGAATGAAGATTTTTTATTTTCTTTTAAGCAATTTATCACTCAGATTATTCTTTTAATGCACTTGTTACTTGTGAAGTACTTCTGAAGTGAAAAATGTCTCCTGCAATATGGATAAAGTGGTTAGTAACATGTTTCTGTGCTGAAAAATTAGCTTTTCAAAGGTCAGTCATTTTAGCTTAGCATTAGAGGACTATCTGTATTTTATCTTTCTTTATTTTTTATTTCTGTATAATTGTATTACTGAAATAATTTAAAGATAGTCATATTCTATAGTGCCTCTGAACAAGGCACTTTACTTTCAACTTAGTGATCAGTTGCTTAGCAACTACTTGGTTGATGAAACCTATCAGATCTGATGTCTCTGTTCAGAAAATGTCAGAAACTAGATGGAGTGGATTAGATTTTTCAAAATATTTTAGCATTTTACAGTCTCTGAAGGATTAGTAAGTAGTTTTATTTTATTTTCCAATATATTTTACTTTTGTTCTTCAATCTTTTTTTAACTCTCATTATTTGGAAGTTAAATATAACTTTTTAGTCTATTGTCAAGAGATATTATTCCTAATATTTTAAGATTTTTTTCCATGTATTGGTTCCTTGAGAAATCGATCAATCTTTGTAACCAACCAAGCAAATTATTTTAACCAAGCACGTGCTATGTTAAAAATATATTGCTAGATTATTTGGTGGAGGTTGGCATGATTTCTACCCCCACCAAAGAGGTTTAAAATTTATTTATAATCATGCATCTTTATACTACAATTGACAGTAGAAGGCAGTGTTTGATAAGTGACCAACAATATAGAAAATCAAGGAGTTGAAGGAAGGAAAAATCATATTCTTAAATGTTATTCAGGAAAGGATAATTATGACAGAGTTCTTGGATGCTGCAGATGGATGAGAGAATGCAGACTTTTCTAGATGGAGAAAACAAAATCTTCCTGGATGCCTTTTAGATGTATAACAATAAATAAAAATGACAGCACTTGCAACAACATTGATATTTTTCTCCTGAACCATCTTAGGGCAATTAGTATATAATTTAAAACAGAATTCCTATCTTTTGCATGCATTATAGCATTAATGAAATATCTAAAATGGATGGTTTATCTCATCAAATAATACACAGTTGAAATATCTACAGAAAAATAAGTGCTAATGTTATAGTTGGAGACATAGATGTTTTTTACAAAGACAGAATGTGATAATTTATCCTCTGAGTTAAATAATTGCATTCACTCATGTAACAAATACTAAGTACATACCATCTACAGAAATTGGTACAGACCATGAAGAAGTGAGATGCAGAGGAACAACAGTGTATATTATATATTTAATATTCTCAGGTAATTACATAATTTTACCTTTCATCCTTACATCTGGAATATATTGGGCATTAATTTTTTGTTAGGTTCCAAAACATAGTTTTTCCATATACTGATCCAATTAACCCAGAACCACTTATTGAAAAGTCTTTTTTTTTTCTTCCATTTTACTGTCCCCTTTGTCATAAATCAGGTAAGTGTGTGTTTTTCTTTCTAAATTCTCCATTCTGTTCCATTAGTTAGTTTTTCTATCCTTGCATCAATTCCCCACTATATTGCTTATTTTCTAACGAGTCTTCATGTATGATAAAGTAAGTCCTCCAAATTTGTTCTTCTTGCTCAAGATTGCCTTGGATATGCTAAATTCTTAGTATTGTCATATGCTTTTAGAGTTATCCTGATAATTCCACAATAATTTCTACTGGGATTTTGATTAAGATTACATTAAATCTATAGATTAATTAGTTTCAGGAGAACTGATATACTTACAAACTGATATTTTAATTTTTATTTTATTTACTTTCCAAGTCTTTCTTTAAATTCCAGTTAGGTAATATACAGTATAATATTAGTTTCAGGTGCAGAATATAGTGATTCATCCCTTACCTACAATACCTGGTGCTCATCACAAGTATCCTTCTTAATCCCCATCACCTGTTTAACCCATCTCCTCATCCACATCCCCTCCAGAACCCTCAGCTTGCTCTCTATAGTTAATAGTCTGTTTTATTGTTTGCCTCTCTCTTCCCCCTCACCATGTTCATCTGTTCCATTTCTTAATTCCACATATGAATGAAATTGTATGGTTTTATATATCTCGGATAGGGATAATTTTATGTCTTCTTTCAAATTCCTATGCCTCTCTTTTCTTTTGACTGGTTCTCTAATAAAAATCTAATAAACCCTCTAATGAAATGTTAACTAGCATGTGAAAAATGATCATTGTTCCTTTATCCTACCTCAAGTATTTTACTATGAGAAAAAGTGTCTCTCAATTTCCAGTTCATTTAAATGATTTTTATGAGTAAAGTATGTTGATTTTGTTAAACAGCCTCTCAGTTTATAAAGAGATAATTATGTTTTTTCTGCTTAGAAATATCAATTTGGTAAATTGTATTAATTAATTTATTAATAATGATTCCATTAATATTGATCTACATTTTCAATTATTCAAAGATACCACATGGTCATGATGTATTATTTTAACAGCCCAATGCTGTTGGGCTTTTTTGCTAATGTTTTACTTAGAACTTTCAGTCAGGAATTGTAAGTGAGACTTTTCTATGTGGGAATCAATCTTTTTTTTAAAGATTTTATTTATTTTTTTGAGAGAGGGAGAAAAAGAGAGAGAGAATGCACATGCACACACACGAGTGGAGGAGGGACAGAGGAAGAAGGAGAGAGAGAGAATCCAAAGCACACTCCCCCTGAGTGCCAGGCCTGACTTGGGGCTAGATTCCAGGACCCTGAGATCATGACCTGAGTCAAAGTCAGACACTTAACTGACTGAGCCACCCATCCACCCCTATGTGGGAATCATCTTATAGTTAAAAGTGATTTGGAAATTTTCTTTATCTATTATCTGGAATAATAAAGTAGTGTTAAAATTATCTGGGGTCTTAATGTTTGGTAGACTTTCCCTACAAAAGCATCTGTATGTAAAACTTTCATTGGAAGGATAAAAAAGAAGCAGAGAGCGGTTCTTAGATGATTTTATGTTGTTTGTTCTACAGAGATGGGTCTGTTTAAACTACAATATCAAGTTTATTTGAAATTAATTGCACAAATTATTCACTCTAGATTTTTTAAATAGTTCTCTTTAAGGAATTCTTTTCCTCCTTGTAATTTTTAAATTTCATATTTGTGCCATTTTATTCTTCTGTGATTTTTAAATTTGCATATTTTTGTGCAACTTATTCTTTTATTGGGATAGCTAATAGATTTATCTATTTCATTAATTTTTCTAAAATATCTGAACTTTTGATTTTTAATATTTGCCTTAATCCTGCTGTTTATTTTTTTTTTTTAAAGATTTTATTTATTTATTAGACAGAGATAGAGACAGCCAGTGAGAGAGGGAACACAAGCAGGGGGAGTGGGAGAGGAAGAAGCAGACTCCTAGCGGAGGAGCCTGATGTGGGGCTCGATCCCAGAACGCCGGGATCACGCCCTGAGCCGAAGGCTGACGCTTAACCGCAGTGCCACCCAGGCGCCCCCCTGCTGTTTATTTTTTATCACATTAAATTATATTCTGTACTTACTATTTATTTTAATCTTTTTGGGGGTAAAAAGTCATTCTGTTTTTCTAGTGTTAAGAGTTTGATTATCCTTTCATTGTCTTTCCTTCATTTTAACTGATGTTAGTATTTAAGGCTTTGGATTTTCCAATGATCACTGCTGTAATTCTATTTCATACATTCTGATATTAGTTATGTTTATTATCATTTTCATTAAGCATTCTGCAGTTTTGCTTTGAATTTTCTCTTTGACCAAGTATATTTACTGTAATGATATTAATTTTATGGTGGAAGCGCTATTTTATGACTTCTACTTTTTAAAAATTTTGATTATATATTGTTTGTTTTGTTGCTACATATGAAGTTTATTAAGCTTTTACATAATATATAATACATTTTCAAAAAAGTGCCATGATGACTTAAGAACTTAGCATATTTTAATTTATCAGGTTGCAAATACAAAATGTGTTGAACAGTTCTATATTGATATTAAGGTTATTAAGTAATACTCATATCTCTTCTCTTATTTAAGAATTTTGTCCATTTGACTTGTCTTGGACTGAGAATAGTGTTGTAAAGTCATCTAGAATTTGCATAATTTGTTTCTACTTATTTATCCTTCGATTTCTCATCATTCCTAGTTTACATAGAAGGTTTCTGTGTCACTTTGCGGACAGATATAAACTCTTGCATCTTTACTGTAATCTGTGGGTTTTAACATTATATAATGATCTTCTTTGGGTGAGTGGATTTTTTTAGCTTGAATTCTACCATATCTTATACTGAGATTTCATCCTGTGTGAGGTCAAAGGTTGAACTGACAGATTACACTCACAGAAATAATAGGTTTTTCCATAACCACACTGTTCTAATGACTCAAAAGATGCAGGGAGAACACCTGGGTGGCTTAGGCAGTTAAGCCTCTGCCTCTTGATTTTGGCTCAGGTCATGATCTCAGGGCTATGAGATCTGCAGTGAGCTCCCTGCTCAGCAGGGAGTCTGCTTGAAATTCTCTCTCTCCCCCACCTCCCTCTGCCCCTCCTCCACTCTCTGTCTCTCTCTAAAATAAATAAATAAATCTTAAAAAAAAAAAAAAAGGATGCAGGGAATCACAAGCCATAAGTTAAACATGATTTTCTTGGAGAAGATTATTACCCCCCATAAATGTCCTTTTTCCCCCACAATAGGATATGCAATGGTTTCACGATTTATGCACATGGAACATTGCACAAAGGGAGCCACTTTTGTTGTGGAGTATCTCTAATTTATACACCATCAATTAGACAACTTGATTGACCAACCTCCTTTCTCCTGCCAACCATGACCCATAAATCCATAAGATCCATTTTTGTTGATTATAAGTAGTCGGTGTACACAGGGAATTTCCTGCTACAGTGCTATGACATATAGGTTAAGGTTCTTACATTATAAACCAATAAGAAAATGTAATGGGCATTTCAGTTGAGAAAGATGATCATTTTAAAACTAAGTAAGTACTCAATAAATACTGATATTACTGACATAGAAAGAGATTGACTGTGAATGGAATCCCGTTTGGGCTTTTAAAGTTATGGAATATGGATGTGGTTAAAAGTGTGAGCATGTTATTATACTCCAAAGATAACAATAACAAAAATGGACTGGAAAATTTGAGATTAAAAAAAATAGATACATTTTGTTGATTCCAAATGTTTACACCTGAGTATAACTAAGAGTAATTCATAAATTTACATTCATTTATTTTTAAAATGTGAACTTAAGTTCATTCTGTACCATTATCTTGTGTCCTTTAAGGGCAGGAAATACCAACTTTTCCTCAACGTGTACTACACGTGTGCACACATACGCATGCACACACACACACACAAACACACACAGATTTCAAAACAGGAATGATCCTTTTACATGTAACATTAAAAAATTACTCTCAGAAATTTCATGTTATCTAAGTTAGTAAAAATAAGAGGCCTAATATAAAGTCACTTTGAAAATCTTGCCTTCTTTTTTTAATGTAAAAGCCATACATATTTTAATTACAATCCAATTTCTTCATCTTGTTTTTTAAATAACATTTGTATTCAGAAAAACAACATTCTTATTATATTTTTTCCAGGGAGGAAAGGCAGCTCTTCTTTCCCTGACATATATTAAACGTGTGATTTCTTCAGAATATTAAAAATCCCATATCAATAAAAAGTTTATGGATATAGTATTATTGTTTATCGTAGTTGTGTTAGAATATATATAAAACAAAATTAACCATGTTAATCATTTGTGTTAAGTACCTTCACAGTGTTTTGCTACCATCATTAGCATTCATTCACAGAACTCATTTTTACCTTGAAAAACTGAAATTCTACACTATTTAATAATATCAGTATTTCCCTCCCTATAGCCTCTGCAAACAATTCTACTTTATCTCCCACTGTGTCCAATCACTCTGAGAACCTCAAATAAATGGAATCATACAATATTTGTCCTTTAATGACCGATTTATCTCATATAGCACCATGTCCTCAAGGTTTATCAATGTTGGAGCACAAGTCAAAATTGCCTTCATTTTTTTGTTGTTTCAGGTGTTTCAGTGCTCATCACAGCAAGCGCCCTCCTTAATCCCCATCACCTATTTAACCCATCCCCCTGCCCACCTCCCCTCTAGTAACCTTTAGTTTGTTCTTTCTAGTTAAGAGTCTGTTTCCTGGTTTTCCTCTTTTTTATTTTCCCCTCTAGGTTTGTTTGTTTTATTTCTTAAATTCCACACATGAGTGAAATCATACAGTATTTCTTTCTCTGACCGACTTATTTTGCTTATTTGCATCATTGCAGATGGCAAGATTTCATTCTTTTTACAGAATTGCCTTCACTTTTAAGACTGTATAATATTCCATTGTACGTATATACAAATTTTGTTTATTTACAAAAGAACCCTTGGATGGCTTCTGCCTTTTGGCTCTTGCAAATGATAGTATGAAGATGGATGCATATATCTCTTTGAGTGTCTACTTTCAATTCTTTTGAATATATATGCAGAAGTGATACTGCTGGATCTTATGGTCATTCTACTTCTAATTTTTTGAGGAAATTCTATACTTGTTCCCATAGAGGTTGCATCATTTTACATTCTACCAACCAGTGCTTCAGGGTTCGATTTTTCCACATTGTTGCCGACATGTACCGTATTTTATTCTTTTTAAGTCGCCAACCTGATGAGTATGAGATGGTATCTCATTGTGGTTTCAGTTCATGTTTTCTTTTGATTAATGATGTTGAACATCTTTTCTTATGCTTTTTGGCCATTTCTATATCTTCTTTGGAGAGATGTCTGTTCAAGTACTTTGCTCATTTTTTTTTTTTAAATAGGTTGTTTGTTTTTGTTGAGTTGTAGGGATGCTCCATATAGTTTAGATGTTAACCCCTTATCGGATGTATGATTTGCAAGTATTTTCTCCACATTCCATAGATTGTCTTTCACTCTATTGATAGTGTCCCGAGATTCATAGACATTTTCATTTTGATGTAGTCTAAATTATCTATTTTTTTTAATTTGTAGCCTATACTTTTGATGTCAAATCTAAGAAATAATTGGCAAACTGAGTGTCCTACAGCTTTTACCTTATGTTTTAGTCTAAGAGCTTTATAGTTTCAGTGCTTGCATTTAGGTCTTTGATCTATTTTGAGTTAATTTTTGTGTATGGAATTAGTAAGGGCCCACCTTCATTATTTTGCATGTGGATATGCAGCTTTCCCAATACCACTTATTTTTTTTTTAAGATTTTATTTATTTATTTGACAGAGAGAGAGAGACAGCCAGCGAGA
The DNA here is from genome assembly GCF_023065955.2 of Ursus arctos. Lineage (NCBI taxonomy): Eukaryota > Metazoa > Chordata > Mammalia > Carnivora > Ursidae > Ursus > Ursus arctos. The sequence continues at coordinate 52,878,703 of NW_026622775.1, read as the reverse complement.
GAGGGAACACAAGCAGGGGGAGTGGGAGAGGAAGAAGTGGACTCCCAGCGGAGGAGCCTGATGCGGGGCTCCATCCCAGAATGCCAGGATCATGCCCTGAGCCGAAGGGCATGCCTGATCATGCCCTTAACGACTGAGCCACCCAGGGACCCCACCCCAATACCACTTATTGAAAAGACTGTCTTCCCCATTGAATGATCATGACATTCTTGTCAAAAATCATTTGACCATACATGTATGAATATATTTTTGCGGTCTCTATCCCATTACTATGTCTTTATTTCAGTACCAGCCTGTTTTGGTTACGTAGCTTGTAGGACCCTTTAAAATCAGTAAGTGTGATATCCCCAACTTAGTTCTTTTTCAAGACTGTTTTGTCTAATAAGTCCCTTGAGATTTCATATTAATTTTGGGAAAATTTTTTCTGTTTCTGCAAAAAACATCATTTGGATTTGGGTAGGGATTTCACTGAATCTGCAGATCACTTTAGGTAGTATTGATACTTTAACAATATTAAATTTCCCAGTCCATGAACACAAGATTTTTTTTTAGTTATTGGAATCTTTTGCAATTTCCTTCAGTAGTGTTTTGTGTTTTGTTTTGTTTTGTTTTTTAATTTTGGTGTTAAAGTCTTGTCTCCTTGGTTAGGTTTGTTCCTATGTATTTTATTGTTTTTGTTGTAATTTTCAGTGGAATTGTTTTCTTAATTTCTTTTTCAGATTTTTCACTGTTAGTATAAAGAAATGCAACTGATTTTTATGTGTTGAATCTGTACCCTGTAACTTTGCAGAATTCATTTACCAGTTCTATCAGGGTTATTTTTAATGTTTTTTAGAGTTTACATATAAGGTTATGTCATCTGTGAAAGATCATTTTACTTCTTTCTTTCCTATTTGAGTGCCTTTGATGTTATCATTTTATTTTAAAATATCATTATTTAACATAATATGTCATTTAATTGATCATTAAGAGTTATACACAGTCTAAGACTATCACCAGGGCAACTAGAAAAAGATAATATTTTTATCCAGAATTAACATACACTTGGAGAACATGAGTTATAATGTCAAGTTATTTTGGCAATCACATTGATCTCATGAACCTACTTCCTAAAATGATTTTTTAATTGGTCATTTAAACAACAAAATCTTTACATGTTATCGGTTTACATAAAATGATCATAGCTGCCCTTCTGCTCCGTACGCAAACATTGAAATTGAAGTAGCCCTCAATAATCATGATTCAGGTTATAATCTGTCTGGGACACCTGACCTAGACTACATTACTTCATATTTCTAAACAAAATCCAAAAGGACTGAGTGCAGTGCTTTGGAATTGGGTGTTCTCTTTCTATTCTACTTCAGGGCCAGATCTTCCCTAAGTAAAACTGATAAACATTTAAAACCTTAGGTAGGGAGTTTGCCAAGTAGTAACACGGAAATGAACCTATATTATTTATATATGCTTTATCAGGGGATAAAATAGTGGTTTTCTGTTATCCTTAAAATTATATATAATTTTCATTTTATATTTTTGTGGCTAATTTTACCAAAAATACACTTTAGTATATGATATTGATGCCTCTGAGACATGAAAAGTGGATGCTAAACAGATGGTAAATTTGGACATGCAAAACTTTTTCCCATGAAGCCTTTTTAATGTGTGTAAAAGATAATATGTAGAATAGATCTAATTAACTACATAAATTAATTCAGTCTGGATGTATTTAATTTTTCCATTAATTTGACTTTCAAAAATTTTCCCTACAGCTACAATAGCATAAGCATGCAAAGGTGTATATAATTTGTGTTTATATATATAAAGGATTTCTCTGCAGCTTTGTTTATGATACTGAAATTTTGAAACTGCTTAATAAACAAATATTACATGGTCATCAATCAATAAATTAACACATATCTATAAAATAAAATATTATTAATGTATTCAGAAAATGTGTGTAATATTGTTAATTTTAAAACAGTTGAGAAAATATGCATTTTCTAAAAACTGTATATGTGTTTGTTCATCTAAATGTTACCTACATTTATGTTAATATACAGGATATTATAGTAAGAAACAAAAATCTTAGATACATAACAAGTATTAATGTGATTGTGGCTCAGAGAGAGTTTTGGTGTGGAAATATTCAGAGCAATTTTGTAATTAAAATTACACAAAATTTTATGGGGCGCTTGGGTAGCGCAGTCGTTAAGCGTCTGCCTTCGGCTCAGGGCGTGATCCCGGCATTCCAGGATCGAGCCCCACATCAGGCTCCTCCGCTGGGAGCCTGCTTCTTCCTCTCCCACTCCCCTGCTGTGTTCCCTCTCTCGCTGGCTGTCTCTCTGTCACATAAATAAATAAAATCTTTAAAAAAAAATTACACAAAATTTTAATAACTTAAATGTAGCTTTTTAATATATTTTTTTCTGCTGCTGATGATGACATATATGAGGACAGTACCTAACTTATACATATATACAGGTGTAAATATAAATGTATTCACAATGAATTACGAAAGAGTTGTTAAAAATATTTACTATTCAATGCTGGTGCAATCTATGAATAAGCTTTACCTAAGAAATATATTCTGAGGCAGCTAGTGTGGCATTTTTTAAAGTAAAACATTACAAAAGCAATTGTACCATGAATAAGTTTACATCAGGTCTCCGCTCTACCCTGGATTTAAAAGGATCATTAACTTCATTGCAAATTTTAAGCAGGTGGTATGCATCAAGGATAAACATTCTAAAATATATGAGTCCATTGAGGATTCTCATGTAAACATTGTGATCAAGAAGCTAGGAAAGTAAATACAGTTATTTGCTTTGAGCTTGCAGCAAGCCAGGTGGTATAGCTAAACCTTCTGCCCTGAAAGACTACGGGTTCTGCTCCCACCTCGTATGTGACATGGGAAAGTTAGACGACAGCCTCATGGTTTCTCCCTGGGGATCACTTCTGACAATCTTCACATTCTTTCTCCCTCAGGGCCTTAAGAAAAGTTTTAACCCCTGTACTCTTTTTTGAGGAGCACTAGTTAGCTGTGATTTTGCTACACTTTAAGCCCTGGTGTGCTGGGAAGGAAGGTGAGGGTCTCAAAGGGCCCTGATTTGTATTGTTGGCTGATTTCTGTGTCATAAATGCTCCCACAATGACTACTAATGTGAAGTCACTGAATGAACATGGAGTTGGAAAGAGATGTGAAACATTGGCTCACGTAAGCATTGCAAGCCAGCTCCAGCATCTCACCGAATTAAGACACATTTGGTCTTTCTGCTTCTTTATAGACCCTGAAACCATTGTTTTGTTAGATTATTACAATGACACTTTATTGTGCACACTATACACATACACACACACATGAAGATGTCTGTGTATGGGCATGTTTGCATGAGTATGTATGTGTGTGTGTTTATGTACGTATGTATATATAAATATATATTTTTTTCTCATTCTTTCTCTATGCCACAATAACATAATGGCTGGTTTTAGTCCATAAAGAGGCTGCTGAAAAAGCCTTAGTCCCTAAGTGAAGAAGGCATGGAGTGACCACAGCTGAGCCACTGTGGACTGTGTCATGAGCAAAAAATAAGCCTTTCTTGTTGCAAGCAACTACTTCTGGGAGTTATATTTTTCCACGCCATAACTAATCTCCAGGACTGATGCACATTTATTATCAGACTTCTGTTTAAGCACTTGTTCAGGATAATTATATATGCAATTATAGAAAAAATAGAGAGAGAAATAGATATAATATAGAAAAATACACATCTATACGTAGTTTCCTCTCTTGCTTGCAAAAGCAAAAGTTTGAGGAAGGATTTGAGTGAGCGTGGCCTTTGCCCTAATGAGGGCACTTGAAGCAGTCCAGACCATGCCAGATGGTCACTGTGACCTGCTAAACTATCCCGGCGAAGAACGATAGCCTGACAGTGGCAGAGATTAGGGTTAAAATTTCCTACTGGAAGAAAAATAAGCTTTCCAAAATTGGTTTGTAGGATGTCTTACAGTGTGGTTCCTCATATTTTGAACTAACACCTTTCTTCTTGTTAAATAACTGAGAATTAGAAATAACAGTGACAGCTCACAGTATCTTTTTAAGTAGATAAGAAGTTATTCTCTTAAAGGGCTTTGCAACACAATCTCAGCTCAAGTAAAATTTTATTAACAAATCAGATAACCTTGATTTTCTCTCTAAAGCATCTCTGAATGAGGTATGATATAAGATCTTTACTTAAGTTACCATAATCCCTTTTACAACAAGAAGCCTCATGCATAAAATAGACTTAAATGCACTACTGATCTCTCATCAAGACAAGCCTTAAAAGAATTACTGTGCTGTCAGAACTCCCCGACTACTTTCTCTTGTAAAAACCTAGGATTGGTCTTCCATTGCCTGCCTTTCCTAGCATTAACCTAGCCCTTTGTGAGTTTAGAATGACTGCAGGTAAGGAGGGTACTGTAGGCCTTGCTAGATTTCAAAAGGAATCACGAAGACGTCCTAAAACACCACAAAACTCTATCACAAATGTGACAGTATACGTACAGACACGTTGAACTAGACTCTTCTTCCAGCTTTCTTTATTTAACCCTCACTCAAAAGTCTCCAAGTTCCCCAAGTTTCTTCACATTTTAGTTTGGCTGATTCCTAGTGAGTAATTTTCTTCTTCCAGGTGAAAATTTTTATTTCATTTGATTCTTTAATTTTCTTTCAATTTGCTTCTCCTTTCTTCCAGCTTTATTGAGATATATAATTGACATACAGCACTGTGTAAGTGTAGGGACACAACATGGTAATTTGATCTATGTATATATTACAAAATGATTTACTGTCTTGCCTATTTTCAAATAGACACTACAGTATATTAAGTATGCTTGCCACACTGTACATTATATTCCCAGGACTTAATTCATCTCATGACGAGAAGTTTACACCCTTGGTCCAGTTTTATGCATCCTCCCTGTGCTCTGCAACCACCAATGTATTCTCTGTTTCTATGATTTTGATGCTTTAGGTTCCATACACGAGTGAGATCACACAGTATTTGTCTTTCTCTGTCTGACATTTCACTGAGCATTCAGAGTATTGCGAATGGCAGAATTTTCTTCTTTATGGCTGAATAGTATTCCGTGGCTTATGTATGCCACATTTTCATTATTCATTCATCCACTAATGGACACATCGATGTTCCCATGTTTTTGGCTATTATAAATAATGCCGCAAGGTACCTCTTCAAGTTAGTGATTTAATTTCCCTCGAATATATACTCCAGAAGTAAAATTGCTGGATTTAATAATAGTTGTATTTTTAGTTTTGGAGGAAACTCCATACTGTTTCCACCGTGGCTGTATAAATTTACATTCCCACCAACAGTGCACAAGGGTTCCCCTTTCTCCACATTCTTGTGAAGACTTGTTATCTCTTGTCTTTGGTGATAGCCATCTAATAATGAGTTGATACTTCATTGTGGTTTTGATTTTCATTTCCCTGATGATTAGTAATGTTGAGAATTCTTTATGTACCTATTGGCCATTAACATATCTTCTTTGGAAAAAATCTACTTAGGTTGTTTGCCCATTTTAACTGGATTTTTTTTTTTTACTATTGAATTGGATGAATTCCTTATATATTTTGGATATTAACCTGCTGGGAATGGCCAGCAATCCCTGTACTGATGGACACAAGATTACTCCAAACTTTGCTGTAAAAGAGCTGAGAAGGCAAAGGGGCGAAGACCCTTTGCTCTTCTTTGTTGCCGCTTTTACTGGTCCTTCAGGATAATCACAAATCCTTATCCCTGTTTCTCAAGCACAGGATATGTGACAAGGGGTCTTACTGAAACTGGGAGGATCTGCTTACGGGAAAGGTACGATATGCTAACCTGTGGGTTCTACCAGTGCTGCTAAACATAGCCTAACGGACAATGCCTACATGGCTTAGATCACAGGGCCGCTGTTTGGGCTACGAAAGTTTCAGGAGGGCAACTCCCCGTGGCATTCCAACGGCAGAATGGTCACACAGGCCTTGGCATTCCAAAGGCCTACACCCTTCTCTGCAACCTTCCTAGCCCTCAGCGGCCTCCATGTTACATTTTAGAGAGCCAGGTACTCTGGCTGATTTCATGCTCTACATTAACCCCAACATTAACCCCTCATCAGCTATCTGATATTCAGTTATTTTCTCCAGTTCAGTAAGTGTCGTTTGCAATTGTTGATCATTTCTTTTTCTGTGCAGAAACTTTTACTTTGGTATGGTCCCACTTGTGTTTCTGTTTGTTTGTTTGTTTTATTTTGCTTTGTTTTGCTTTTTGATTTGGTTGTTGGAATGACTTTTTTTTTTTAACCTTATATACATTAAAATTTCTGAATGGTTCCCTCTTTACCCCTACCAAATCTTTAGTTCAATGGCTGTAAAAATGAGGAGGGCCAGTAAAACTCACCTAGGGATCTTTACTTAATTACAAGAATCTTTAAAAACTTTTCAAATCTGAAATGTCATCACTACACCTTGAGCTTAATAGATGTAGGTAAGGTTTTAGATGAAATTTTAAAAGACTTCCCAAATAATGTTGGCATGCCCATTATTAAGCCACTCTATTCCCTACTTCCTATAGCCTTTGGGGATTACTATTGTTCTAGATTGGCAGTTCCCAAACTTAGTTGCATCAAAATCACATGAAGAGGTTTTTTTCTGTTTTATTTGTTTCTTTGTTTTTAATGTTTAGGTTCATCCTGATCTACTGAACTTGAATCTCTGAAGTTGGGGGTTGAAATCTGGAATTTTAAAAGCTTAAAAGTAATTCTTTTTTAAAAAGATTTTATTTATTTATTTGAGAGACAGAGTAAGCAAGAGAGAGACAGAGTACACAATTCGGGAGGAGGCGTGGAGAGAGAGGGAGAAGCAGTCTCCCTGCTGAGCAGGGGACCAGACGCGGGGCATGATCCCAGGACCTTGAGATCATGACCTGAGCCAAAGGCAGACACTCAACCAACTGAGCCACCCAGGTGCCCCATACAACTTATAAGTAATTCTGATACAGATTCACTACTTTAGATTATTTCTCTGCCCCCAGAAAGACAACTGCTGCTGGATATAAACCCATTTTCTGCCTTCTGTTACTCAAGCCTTATGAGATCTTCAATTCAATACTGTGGTAGGAATAATTTCCAAATAGGTCTGCCAAATACCTCTAGTAGCTAGATTATTTTCCCTAACAAATCCTGAGTCATGGTACACTAGACTATTAGTGAATTACCTATACCTCTAAATATATGAATATGATGTCTACTACCTTATCTGAATATATTAATGTATCAAGGGGCACCTGGGTGGCTCAGCTGGTTAAATGGCCAGCTCTTGATTTTGGCTCAGGTCATGATCTCAGGGTGATGAGATCAAGCCCCACATCAGGCTCTGTGTTCAGTAAGGAGTCTGCTTGAGATTTTCTTCATCTCTCCACTGTCCCTCCCCCTGCTTGTGTGCTCTCTCTCATTCTAAAATCAATCAATCAATCAATCAATCAATCTTAATGTGTCAAAAATATGAACAATTCCTAAGTCTACAATTCAGTTCTGAATGATGGACATCACAATCTTGGAGAGATTTTAGAGTATCCAAAGCAAATTTGTTAATATTTAGACCTAAATTTTAAAACAGTTCTTTCTATATGTAATTTTCCAATAAAATTCATCTTGCCCAATATTCTGTATACATGTCTTTATCCATCAGTCTCCAATGAGCTCATGAAGATTGTTGTGCCTCATATGTGGCCATATTCAATAACTCATAATCTAGCACTAGTAATCACCTATTCCTCTATACAATTTTTTAAAAAGTTCCTTTGATGTAATGACATTACTCCCCAGGTGACCCTTCATTCAGTTTCATGCTCTCTTTGACCACTTTTCAGGTTCATGCTTAGATGACTCCTTTTCAATCTTGCTTCTCTGCCTCTGGTATGGATTCAGGGATCTCAACTTTATGAAAATCAAGGAGCTAGAGCCACATTACATTCCCAACCTGTACATACTGAAGCCAACTGACTCCACTGAAGTTAGTGCCCCTCTTTTTGTTAATCATGTAATAAAAAGTCCTAAAGACAGATGGATCTTCTCTAATCTACCTCGAAGTCATCATTACACATATCAAAGATTGCATATTTATGTTAGGTGTGTGAGAGTAGGGGAAGAAAGTTAAAATGTTCCAATTTCATGCTATCCTTATCAAGTACAAAACTATATTTTTTCTTTAAAAAAATCATGGAGTAAATTCAATCTTAAAAAAAGAACATATAGAATCTTTTTCATCCAGCTACAAGTAATGTAACCAGCATCCCAGGACATTCCTCCCTATGCTTTCTGTCCCAGGGTAGAGAGGTATATAAGTGAGGTATACATATTATTACCTCATAAAGTGGGGAGGGAGGAGTGTTTAAATTATGAAATATCTTAAGACAGTTTTATAACTTAGTGATATTATCCTGGGAAATATGCTTCATAAATACATAGACACTAGTTACTTGCTATGATCAATCTTTATCCAGAGACATATTGTTAAGAACTTTTTATAAGTAAAGACAATCTTTCTATAAAACTAGTATTAGTCTACTTATGTGGAGTTTCAGTTATTTTGTTAACAAATAAATTAAGCTGCATTACCAAGCTTCTTTTTCTTTTACTTTGAACATGACTTCCTTGTTGTACCCACTAAGCAACAACAAACTTGAAAGTGCACAGAGTATATGTTTTAACTCCTGCCTCTCTGTATAAATTTCCTGTTGTTGCTGTAACAAAATTACTACAAACTTAGTGACTTAAACCAACATAAAGTATTGTGTTAATGTTCTATAATTAGAAGTCTGACATCAATTTCACAGGGAGAATATCAATGTTTTATAAGGGCTGGTAAATTTGAAGACATACAATAAACCATCCAAAATAAGATACAAAGAGAACATAAAATCTGAAGAAAAAATTAAAAAGTGGTGTGTGAGACAAAATCAAGCAGTCTACCTAAGAAGTAACTGGAATTCCAGAAGGAGAGAAGAAAAGGGAGAGGGAGAGTATGTTGACAAATATTTGAAGAGGTAATGGCTGAAAATTTGCCAAATTTGATATTATAAATTTACAGATACATGAAAGTGAGTGAACTCTGAGCAAAGAAACATAAAAATACCCAAAGTTACTACATAGTAGTTGCTGAAAATCGTTGATAACAATAGAAATCTTAAGTATAGCCAGAAAAAAAAGTGTACAGAAAAGAAAAAAAAATAAAATTCTCATCAGAAAATATGAATGCCAGAGCATAATAGAACAATTGTAATATGAGTTGTAAGGGAAAAACAACAAAAAAAAAAATTGTCAGCCTAGAATTATAAATACCCAGAAAAAATTAAGTCTAATTCAAAACTTTTTTCAGAACAATAAAAACTGACTTTATTATCGACAGAATTTCAGTGCCAAAAAACCATATTAATATTTCACAAAATAGACTTCAATACAATAACCTATTATTATGGAGAGTGGGTACATGATGATTAAATATTTTTTATAGAAAACAGGAAAATAAGGGGTGCCTGGGTGGCACAGCGGTTAAGCGTCTGCCTTCGGCTCAGGGCGTGATCCCGGTGATCCGGGATCGAGCCCCACATCAGGCTCTTCCGCTATGAGTCTGCTTCTTCCTCTCCCACTCCCCCTGCTTGTGTTCCCTCTCTCGCTGGCTGTCTCTATCTCTGTCGAATAAATAAATAAAATTTTTAAAAACACAAAAAAACTAAAAAAACCCAGGAAAATAAGCAATGATAAACTTTTATAATAAACCTTAGCTTTTGCCCTGAGTAAGTGGAAAGGTGGCATTGTGATCTTTGTGTTGGGAAAAGCTACAGGATGTACAGGTTTAGTTAGATGGGAAGTAAATTTATGGCTATGTTAACTCTGAGATATATTGAGACATACAAATGGAGGTATTATAGGCAGTTGGGTGTATGAGTCTGAAATTTAAGAAAACATTCCAGGCTGGAGATATGTACTTATAGGCAGTTGTCATACAGATGGTATACTCAGGCTTGAGACAAGATGAGATCAACAAAAGAGTGAAAGTACTGGCGTGCCTGGGTGACACAGTTGGTTGACCATCCAACTTTTGGTTACATCTCAGGTCATGATCTCAGGGTCATGAGATTTTTGAACCCTGTGTTGGGCTCCGTGCTCAGTGTGGAGTCTGGAGTCTGCTTAGGACTCTCTTTCTCCCTCTCTCTGCCCCTCCCCACCTCTCTCTCTCTCTCTCTCTCTCTCCAGTAAATAAATAATTTTCTAAAAAGAGAGAGAGAGACGGTAAGGACCAAAGACTGAGATTTGGGGCACTTGCTTGAAAAGAAATTAGTTAGAAGAGGTAGGTAGAATAAACGAGATTTGGATTGAGAGGTCAAATAAATAGAAAAACTAGAGTGTGATGCCTTGAAAGCCAAATGAACAAAGCTTTTCTGGGAAGAGAGAATGATCAATTGTTTTGTGCTGGTGACAGTCCAAGTAAGGTGAGGTCTGAGAATTGACCCATTGAATTTAACAAGTTATTTGTGACATTGACACAGTAACAGTGGACTGGTAGGACGGTCAGATTGAAATGGGTATAAAAGAATGGAAGGAGAGAAGTTAGGGACAGAAAGTGTAAACATCTCTTTCAAGAAGTTTGAAGATGGAAAGAATTTTTTTAAGGTAGGATTTACAGTATGATTGTAAATAATGGGAAAAATACAGTTGAGAAAAAATTAATAGTGACGAAATTAAATGGAGCAGGTTCTGAGACAGAATCATGTAGGAGAGAGGAGATATAAATAAAACAATCGCCTTTAGAAAATCCATACATTTCATTTTTTTGTTTGTTTCAAGTTTTTATTTAAATTTTAGTTAGTTACTCTATAGTGTAATATTGGTTTCAGGAGTAGAATTTGGTGATTCAGCATTTACATATAATACCCAGTGTTCATTACAAGTGCCCTTCTTAATACCCACTACCTATTTAGCCTAGCTCCCAAACCACTTCCCCTCCAGCAACCCTCAGTGTGTTCTCTATAGTTAAGAGTCTTTTATGGTCTGCCTCTCTCTCTTTTTTTCTTTCCCCTGTGTTTATCTGTTTTGCATCTTAAATTCCACATCAGTGAAGTCATATGGTACTTGTCTTTTTCTTATTGAATTATTTCACTTAGCATAAACCACTCTAGCTCCATCCACATCATTGTAAATGGCAAGATTTCATTCTTTTTGCCAGCTGAATAATATACGTGTGTGTGTGTGTGTGTGTGTGTGTGTGTGTGTATACCACTTCTTTATCAGTTCATCAGTTGATGGACACTTGGGCTCTTTCTATCATTTGGCTATTGTTGATAATGCTACTATAAACATCGGGGTGCATGTGCCCCTTTGAATCAATATTTTTGTAACTTTTGAGTAAATGCCTAGTAGTGCAATTGCTGGATTGTAGGGTAGCTCTATTTTAACTTTTTGAGGAACCTCCATACTGTTTTCCAGAGTGGCTGTACCAGTTTGCATCCCCTCTAACCCATACGTTTCATCTTAATAAAAGGAAAGATGGCTGAATTTACAGGACAGATTGTTATCATGTGGATAAATACGGTGGTGAGAATCTGTGGCGGTTCTCTTCCTACTGCTTGTATCTTGTAGTAAAGAGGAGGACAAATTCATTAGCTGACAGTGAAGATGGGGAGAAAAATCAGAAGTTTAAGGACAGAGGAAATGTTGTGAAATAATTGTTTGGAGAAGGAAATATAGCATGATTGCCAGACAACATTAATGTTCAGTTTATATTCATAGTCACAATTTAAAGTGGGGCTAATCAGTGTCATCTTGTGTTTGTGTCAAATCACAGTCAGCTGGGCAGATGAAGAGCTGCAGTGGATGAACAGCTGAATTTAATCAGGGTTGCAGGTACTCCATGGTCACATCCATAATATATAGAACAAAGACTACTCAGTGTCATTCCTCTTTCTGACTCAATTTTCTAGCTCACTTATTTGAGCCTGGAGTAAATGAAAATATATTTGGGACTACCAAGTGCCTTCAATATGGTAAGAGAAATACCTTGGAAGCAACAGGAAAGTATTTCATTGTGAGCTAAGCCTCATACTTTCTGTCACTTATTCAAAATCCACTGAGCTGAAAGTAACAGAAATTGGATTACTATTGAAAATTGAGAAAATAATATAGTATTCCAAAAGCAGTATACAGCTCTTAGTTATATATATTTTTCTGACATAGTGTTTAAAACAAATAGAAATTTCCCCTCAAGAGTTTCTTGTGCTGCAGTGTAGTTTTATTAGGCAGATGGTCAGCAATAAAATACAGCTACAGAATGTGTTCTACGGAGTCAGAATACACTGCACTGTTTTGTCAATTTTCTTCCTACAGTCAAATAATTCATTATTGTTTATTCAAGTGATGAGAAATCGCATCAAAAAGTTATAGAAATAGATACCACAAACCTGTAACGTTCTTCTTCTCTCTAACTCATCTTACTAATTATTCAATTAGTATTAAATTCCTTTTTTTTCCCATTATGCTCATACTAAGGAAAAAACCCTCTGCTCTAAAACTTGTATTATGATCCTCTTCTAAAATTTTTAAGTTTGAACCCACCTATGATGCTTCCAATTTAGCAGCATTGTATCCCTTCCAAAGACATACAAACAGTGGGTAGTTGCAACTCCTTTCTGCGCAGTAGATATTGTTACCATGGCAACAGTGGACAACAGAGAACAGCAGCACACCAGTAAGTTCGCTGCACTTTAATAAATGGTTCTCTTTTATCTATTGCTATATTCATAGCCTATTCAGAATTTAAAATCAACAGAATGCTAAAATCTGCAATACCCATATAATAGCATAAGACGTCATTCTATTTTCCCTCAACTTTTTATATATCCTCCACAAAAGTGCTTTTCAGTATGTAGATGACTCATCACTCTACAATATCATGATTCGCTAAAATAGAAGAGTGGTAAACAGAAAGCAATATAAACTGTGCAAACGCCTCACTATTTTATGTTTAGCTTTTGTGAGTATATATGTGTGGGCATAGAGCTCTTTCCCTGAAATTCATAGGGATGGAGTCAAGGATCCAACTCATCAGTTATTTCTTTTTTCCTTTTAGATTCATTTTTTTTTTTTGTCCCCACCTGCATAACATAGGACTTCCAGCCCCTTCCCAGTCTCACTGTTATTTCTGGAGGTATCCATGAAGGAGTGTCACATGTACAAAACCACTTTTTTTCCCTTTCCACTACAACAGTAACAACAGCAGTGACCCACACGCCAATGCGCTCAAAGTCTAATACAGCCTGATCCTCAGACATACTCTGTATGGCCTCACTTACTTGTTTTCACCAGTGCACAAGGCCCTCTGTGGTTCCCCTGTCTCTGTTCTGCCTTATACCTTTGCCCTTATGTATCCTGTACATTTTCTCAGCAGTGAGGTACCTATGGTTTTCAAATGTATCACGCTGATCTCTCTCCCTAGGATGGAGTTCTTACGCTTGTACACTTGGGAAATTTTTTTGTCTGCTTTAAGAGATCATCTACCATCTCATCCAGGAGTCCTTCCCTGACCCACTGACCCCCTGACCTGTGAGTGGACACTCCCCTTTTAGACTCATTTTTAATGACATTTCTACCTCTGTTGAAAATGGAACCACATTTCCTGAGGCAGGTGCTCAGTATCATTGTGCTTGATTACCTGATTGCCCTGGCTAGAACTCTACTCCAGTACAATTTTGAATAGAAGTGATGAAAATGGACACCTACTTTTTGTTGCTGATATTAGGGAAAAGCATCTAGTCTTTCACCATTAAGCATGATGCTGTCTGTGGGTTTTCATAAATGCCCTTCATCATGTTGAAGAATTTCCTTTCTATTCCTAGTTTGCTCCGTGTTTTTTGTTTGGTTGGTGTTTGTTCAGTATTTTTATCACAAAAAGCTGTTGATTTTATCAAATCATCTACATCTATTCAGATTATTATGTGATTTTTTTTTTCTTAGTGTACTGACATGATGGTGGTGATTTCAAGACGTTAAACCAATATCACATCCCTGGGATAAACCCCATGTGGTCATGCTATACAATTCTATTTACATATCTATGTATATTTCTCAGTATATTATTGAGACTTTTGTACCCATATTAATAAGAGCTATTGATCTGCAGTTTATTTCCTTGTGATATCTTAATCTGCTTTGGTTTTAGGGAAATACTCCAATTCCATGCTTTGTTGCTAATGGCCAGTTCCTTTTGGAAGAGATTAGGAGCTGTATGTTTTATGACCTGCATCTTCCCCCAGGTAAATCTTTGATTTAGGGCTCTGAATTGGGGACAACAGCAAGCCTCTTCCTGAGTAATATCTTCACTTAAAAAACTGAGCACTTGGTGGGGGAGGGGCAGTAGCCTGTGTTGTACTTGGCGTGGATCCACTTACCTATAAGCTTAAAGAAGTGCTACTGGGCCCTCAGTATTTTCAGCATGCCATGCCGAGCGTAGAGCCTCCAGTCTGTGAGTGGGAGTGAGGCAGAAAAAGAGAGCCTTCACCTATCTCCAGGGTATCTGGGAATTAGCCTCAGCAATAGGTATCTGGGGGCAGGATGAAAAATCTTGGAGTCCCGGTCCTCTTGTGAATAAAGCCCTCTGGCGATCTGGGATCGAGCCCCACATCAGGCACCTCCGCTAAGAGCCTGCTTCTTCTTCTCCCACTCCCCCTGCTTGTGTTCCCTCTCTCGCTGGCTGTCTCTGTCAAATAAGTGAATTAAATCTTAAAAAAAGAAAGAAAGAAAGAAAGAAAGAAAGAAAGAAAGAAAGAAAGAAAGAAAGAAAGAAAGACTGCCTGAATGGGACAAATCTACACAATCAAAAAGAAGATGAAATTCTTGGACATCGCTGTGGCCTGAGAAGAAAACAAGTTACTAGAAGAAAAAAATAAACTTAGTCATGTCAAGGAGGCTGCAGTTGAGAGATCCCAGCCGTTGGGAAGAGATTTCCTCAAAAAACTCCTGAAGATATCCAGGAGAAAAAGAGTCTGGCTGCAAGCCTATCAGTTTCAGGGAATCTCAAGGTTAAAACTGCAAGCTTTCTTAGTCAAAAAAGCAAATTTCCACTCACCTCATCTATTTTCCTTCCAAGACTCAGTCCTGGCAGGGTCAAAACTAAGGTTAAATGGATCAGAACCAGATAAAGAGATCTGAATAAGGTTGACTCTTGGACTGTAGAATATTTACTAACTACACATAGTAGCTCTGAACAGGAAATAGAGAAGCTTAAAAATTGTGAGACTATTACAAGTAACTTTATGCCCTCATAATTGTCATTCATTTTAGATAATAAGGTTATTTGCTTAAGAAAATAGTCACTCGATTAATATTTTGATTTGACTCTTAAATAAACAAAGAAACTTTAGTGAGGTAGTTCTGTATCAAAGAAATATATCAATTAATTTAAAATGCAGTCAATAATTACAGCTATTTAAAAAATATTAATTAAACCACAATTTAAAACATGACCGAAAATATATACATATCATCTTTAAACCAAAAGAGAAATCTTAAGCAAAACCTATGGGAATAAAACCACAGAATTCATTTTCAGATGAAAGAGAAAAGCTGAATAAAATGAAGATTTAAAGAGCATGTTCCTGAAAAATAAAATAATATAATGTTTATTTTTTTTCATTCTCCACATCTCTGACTGACCTAGAAGAGTAATTATAATCAACATCCTAAAGGGATTCTTCTACCTGACAAAATTATTCCACTTAATTTGGAATTTAAAAAGTGTATAGAAAAAGTCAATAAAATATTTTAAATTTGTCATGTGGGATAACTTAAAGTAAAAATTAAAAATCATTTTGTAAATGTATATTAAGCAAAAGAGGATTGTTTTAATGTGAATAAACATATAATGTGATAGAAGAAAAAAGTCCAGAGATACAGAAAGTCATATATATTTAGTATATAATGAAAAGATAATATTTTCAATTGGCAAATTCTTCTGGGGTAACTTGTTAAAAAGTGTATTCAGAAAAATAATATAGATACGTTAAAAACTAAAAACAGAAACTAATACCAAATAAAATGATAAACTAAGTTCCAAAAAGAATGTAAAAATGAGACAGAAAATAAAGCCAGGTATACACTTATTTGATTTTAGGTTATGGAAGGACATTTTTGCCATAAAAACTATGAAAGAAACAATGAAGGAAAAATTGGCAAAATTGACCATGGTCAATTTTTTAAGTTCTTCAATTTAAAATGCTGCATGATAAAATAAGCTACCATGAATAATATCAAGAGAAGTTAAGAAAAAAATGTACGTTTTTATAGCATATATAATAAACAACAAATTTATAACATGAATATTCAAAGAAATCTAATAAAACTAAAAGAAAACAAAAATGACCTAAAGATATGGACATGTGTTGTTCAGAATACAAATGTACAACACGAAAGGATGTTCAGCCTCATTGGTCATAAAAATACTTCATTGGTATTGGAGCACTCAAGCTAGTTGTTACAATAGACAAAACACAGAAATCTCAAAAGTTTAACAGAATTAAAAATACATATTTTATCTCACTTGATAGTCTATGTTGTATATTAGCTTCCCGTGACAAAGTACCAGATTGGGTAGCTGAAATAAAAAAAAAAAAAAGTTTAAAAAATGTTTATTCTTACAATTCTGGAGGCTAAAAGTCCACAATGAAGATGTTAGCATGGTTAGTTTCTTCTGAGACCTCTCTCCTTGGCTTCTTCTCCCTGTGTCTTCACATGTTCTACTCTTCTGTATGCCCATGACTTAATATTCTCTTCTTATAAAAACACCTATAATACTGGATTAGGGCCTACCCTAATGACCTAATTTTAATTTATTTACTTCCCTAAAGACCTAATCTCCAAATATAGTGTATTGGGGGTTAGGGATTCAACATGTGAATTTGGGGAAGACACAGTTCAGCCTATAACATGTGGGTTGGGAATTTCTTCTCCTTCTTGTGGCTAACCCACCTTGACTATATGGCCTTCAAGGATAATAAGGCAGACACTTAACATGGCCTCTACCACATGTTATTAGGTGGTATTCATTTCAGGAAATCAACTTAAAGAAATAATCAGAGACAAATCCCTTGCAAATAAACACAGGAGTATTTAGTATAAAACCATAGCATTTAAACTTTATAAATGGCTTATATTAAGGGAAGGAGTAATTAATTTTATCAAATTTGATCACTATGCAACAGTTTGAAGTCCTATTTTAAACGAATATAAGAAGTGGAAATGTTCATGCTATAATAGACAAGGAATAAAAACAGGACCATTTTATGATGTATTAGATGGCAATATGATTTTTTCAGGAATTAGCTGTATCATACAGATAAGAATAGAAAGTAGATATTACGATTTTAACAATGGTTGATGGTGAGTAGTGAATATTTCAAATGCCTTTACATAATTCTTTATAATCTTCTGTTCTTAACGGTTTTCCCTTGCTGAGATCTTAATAGCTGGAAATGAGAAAATCTATTCTAAAACTAGGAGCATTTTTAAACAACATTATTAGGGTGTAACTTGCTTAGGATAAAATTCACCCATCTTAAGTGTACAAATAATAATTGTTTAGTACATTTGCCAAATTGTGCCATCATCACCCAATCCAGATTTAGAGCATTCTCGTCACCTAATAAGATCCTTCAGAACCATTCACAATCAATCCTGTACCCATTTCTAGCCCAAGACAACCACCGATTCATTTTCTGTCTCTTCTGGACATTTCCTATAATTAGAATCATACAATATGTAGATTTATGGGTCAGAGTTCTTTAATTTAGCATAATCTGTTCACCTGTGATGTCAAACTCATCAGTTTGATTGGGAGAGGGGAAAACTGGGGGTTTGCAAAGGCAAAGCAAAACTTCTGCTCTGAAGAGCTTAACAGCTCCACATTAACAAATACAGTGTTGTTCCTATTGTTATAGAGTATGTTTCTGAAGATTATGTTTCATTTTAGAGAAAGTATTTGTTTGGTGTTTTTTGTTTTGTTCCCATGGAAAGAACTGATATGATTAAAGATAATAAGTTATAACATGAATCTTCATCCCTAGATTGTCTCAAATTATGTCTTCCAATTCCCTACACTATCTATATTTAGATAATTTAAGGATTACATGTTTGGTGAGAAATTGAGCATTTTACCAAATACCCACAGCTCGTCTGGGGAAAGCAGGATTAATTTTCTGTTATCTTTGGATTTATACATTTCTCTCTTTGGACATTACCCCAAAGTCCTTATTCTTCAAGTTAAAATGGGCTGTTAAAGGTGAAGTAGTTTTCCTTAATTTGGGGGATGGGGTTGGGGACAGTCGGTTACACCTCTATACATCATAGCCAAAAGCTAAATGTTGAGGTTAAGCCACCCAAATTTTTAAAATTCATTAGTCATTTCTTCCTCCAGGGAATCTTCTTTTGGGGATTATGCCTTCAACCATGTTAATGAGGCCATTTTATTTCAATGAACTCCTTTCATCTCTACATCTCTTAAGACTTTATTTTGCTATGCTAAGAAAAGCATGATACATACTAAGTGCCGAATATATACTAGCATTTGTTGTGGGTTTTTGGTGTTGTTACCTCCTGCTGCCATGACTTGTTAAACATTATATGTTACTAAGCAAAAAGAACTCAAGCCTTGTGAGTAATTCTGATATCAACATCCTAAATTACTTCTTTCCCTCTCTCTGTCTCTCTCTTTCTCTTAATCTCCCTCACATGGAGGCACAAGCCTGATAGTAACTTAGACTAATTGTTTATTATATATATAAAATCATTATTCAGAACTTTTATAATAAAAATGCATTATTTTAAGAATCAGAAAACTGTTCATCTAATTGTGCTAAATGAAAATACTATAGAATAAATAAAGCTTTACGAAATAAAGTCATCAATTTAAACATCTGTAGGAAAAAAAAAAATGACATGACTTCCTCCTGCCTCTTCAGGTTAGTTATTCCCAAGTCAGCTCCCACTCTGAATGGGGTAAGCACAAAAGATCTCTAGCTACTTTATTGCTGGTTGCAGTCTTGAGGTCAGAGCAATATCATCTTGTAGACTAATTGCCTCTGGTCACATGAAATTAGGTTGAGGCCCTGAGGACCCCTCCCCCCACCATTCTTGTTCTAAAATTTTGCTGAACCCTTTCTTTTTTTCCCAAGAGCTATTGGTGTTCATTCTTGACCTTATTTCTTAGATTAAAAAAAAAAAAGTATAGCAAGTTTTACTGCATGCAAATAAAAGGGATGTTTCAGAATTAATGTATGCAACAAAAGGCCTTAAATTTATTTTATCTTAATTTTTGAATGAATTATTCAGTGTAAAAAAATGAGAGCAAAAAATAGATCAAAAAGACCATTTATTAAGGTGGGAAAATAGTAATATTTTTTATTTTATGCTGAAGTATAAGCACAGATTAACCAAGAAGCACACATATTTGAGTTAAAATATAAAAGTCATAATAATGTCTTTATTTTTACCAAAGATTTCAGACTTCTTTTTTCTAATTTCATCTGAAATTACTTGTTGTAAGAGTAAATACAGCTCAGATGTTTATGATATATCTGTTTTTGTTATATTCAGAAATTTTACTTCTATAACAAATATTAACCTAATTTTAATTTTAACATTATTGAACATATGTGCAATATTGATCACAATATCTTGTGTATCTTTTTATCATTCCGTATTTAATTAAAACACTGTTAAAGTCAAATGATCCCAATATCTGGTTTTCTACATTTGTGACCGTATTCTATGCCGTATGGAGAGTTTGGCAATTCCCATTTTCAAGGAGAAAATTTAACCTTGCAACACATTAATTAGGCATTTTATTCTCTTTGAGATATTTCTCCCCAAAAGCTTACCAGTACAATTTAATGAAGTCAATATTATAGAAGTCAGATGATATTATTTAAGACTTTTATATTTTTTAAAGAATGTATATAAAAGCTCTTTTGAAAATAAATAATTATAAAATACCCTTTCAAAAGTGTGAGTGATGGGTAAAATAATGAAAAAGTCACCTGAGATATTTCTTTTTTTTTTTTTAAGATTTTATTTATTTATTTGACAGAGATAGAGACAGCCAGTGAAAGAGGTAACACAAGCAGGGGGAGTGGGAGAGGAAGAAGCAGCCCCAAGCAGAGGAGCCTGATGTGGGGCTCGATCCCGGAACACCGGGATTACGCCCTGAGCCAAAGGCAGACGCTTAACGACTGAGCCACCCAGGCGCCCCACCTGAGATATTTCTTGTCTTTACAAATAGATCAATATTTCAAAGAGATTACAATTCATAATAGTCATTCTGAGAAGCTTTGACTTGTATATAGGATAAGTGCATACTAAGCTTTGAGCTGAAAGGCTTACTTGAACTTCAAAATGAAAATATGCTTCTCTTCCAAAGTAGCAGATTCATAGCCTCTCAACATCCATAAGGACCTAAGAGATTTTCTTAGAGAAAACTTATTTATTGAATTCCCTTGCAGAATTGTTTAAATTTTAGGTGAATTTTTGAGAGAATTCTTTCATTATTTTGAGCACAAATATATCAGTGTAATTTCTAACTACTTGGTGCTGTTCTCTGGAGTTACACAGAATTATAACCCATGTGACAGTGTTTCAATAATTTGAAGGCAACTATTGTTATATATGCCCTACATCATCTCTTCTTCAATAGTTTTGTTATTCCTAATGTGTTATGTTTCAAGTGCCTTTCAAATGCCATGATAACTCACCTCCAGATAAACTCCAATTTATTAATGAAGTCTTAGAATGAAGTTTCCAACAACAAATTGAATGTCACAGGAATAGTTACAAAATAGAACAGCATTAAGATTTCTTTTTTTCTGCATATTTTATTTTCTACTAAAGGATTGACTGTGATAATTCCATTTACTCTGTGGCAACAAAGTACGAATTACATGAACCTAAAAATCCTCTGCACAGCAAAGGAAACTATCAACAAAATGAAAAGACAACCTACTGTATGGGAAAAATTATGTGCAAATCATATATCTGATAAGGGGTTAACATCCAAAATATATAAGGAACTCATACAACGCAAGTAAAAACAAATCAAACTATTTCAAACAATCCAATCAAAAAATGGTCAGAAGCTCTAAATAGATATTTTTCCAAAGAAGACATAACAAATGGATAACATCACAAATCACCAGAGAAATGCAAATCAAAACCACAATGAGATATCACCTCATACTTGTTAGTACAGCTATTATTAAAATGACAAGAAATGACAAGTGTTGGCAAGGATGAGGAGAAAAGGGAACCCTTGTGTACTGTTGGTTGGAATGTAAATTGATGCAATCACTATGAAAAGCAGTATGAAAGTTCCTCAAAAAATTAAAATTAGAACTACGGTATCATCCAACAATTCCACCGCTGTGTATTTATCCAAATAAAATTAAAACATTAACTTGGAAAAATATATGCACCCTCTTGTTCATTGAAGCATTATTTACAATAGCTGAAATCTAGAAACAACCTAAGTGTCCATCAATGGATGAATGGGTAAAGAAAATGTCACACACACACACACACACACACACACACACACACTGGAATATTTTGCAACACAAAAAAGAATGAAATCTTGCCATTTGCAACAACATGGATGGACCTTGGGCGCACTATGCTTCATGAAATAAGGCAGATAGAAAAGACAAATGCCATATCTCGTTTACATGAGGAGTCTAAAATTAAAAAAAAATTAAAGACAAGTTCATAGATATGGAGAACAGATTAGTGGCTGTCAGAAATGGAGGTTGGTGGAATGGGTGAAATGGGTCAAAGGGGTCAAAAGTTACAAACTTCCAGCTATAAAGTAAAAAAAGTTCTGGAAATGTAATATGCTGCATGGTGACTGTAGTTATTAATAATGCATTGCATATTTCAAAGTTGCTAAGAGAGATCTTAAAAGTTCTCATCACAAGAAAAAATGTGTATGTATGGCGACAGACATTAACTAGACTTTTTGTGGTGATTACTTCATAATGTATACAGATAGCAAATCACTATGTTATTGATTTGAAACAAATATAATATGTCAATTATACCTCAACTAAGAAGAAAGAATTGAGTGTGATAATTTCATTTACTCTTACTATGGAAAGACTAACTCATAATAATCCCAAATGTAGAATGCAGGGTGTAGTTGAAGACCACTGAAGAACCATTATATAGACAGGTGAATCTCTATATGAAAGTGATGAGTGATGAATGAAAGTGATGAGTGAAACCTGAAATTCTATTAAAAATTACTTTTAATATTTCATAATTGTGCTTTGGAGTATTTTTATTTCTAGGAATAATCATTTGATGGGCTCCTTATTTTAAACTGTAAATAATGTTTTATAGTAGAATTGAATGGCATTGAGAAAACCTACTGCTTTGCACAATTTTTTCTAAGCATAACTTCATTTTTATTAATTTCACACCTAGGAAAAAAAGGATTATTTTATGTGAGGACATATAAAAACTTATTCTTTTCTTAAAGATTTTTTTTATTTATTTGAGAGAGAGAGAGAGAGAGCATAAGACGGGTAGAGGGAGATAATCCTCAAACAGACTCCCCACTGAGTGCAGAGCCCAACTCAGGGCTGGACCTTAGGACCCACAAGATCATGACCTGAGTCATATCCAAGAGTTAAAGGCTCAACCAAAAGAGCCACTCAGGCATCTCTTTATAAAAGCTTATTCTGATAAACTTTTCATGCTTTGTAAGATCCAGTTTTTAAATATGAGTCAAACATGGGGAGCCTGGGTGCCTCAGATAGTTGAGCATCTGACTCTTGATTTTGGCTCAGGTCGTGATCTCAGGGTCCTGGGATCCAGCCTTGCATCTAGCTCCCTGCTCTGTGGGGAGTCTGCTTGAGGATTCTCTCTCTTTCCCGCTGCCCCTCCTCCTATTCATGCTATCTCTCTCTCCTTCTCTCTCTCTCTCTAAAAAAATATATATATATGTATACATATATATATATATATTTTAAAAAAGAATGAGTCAAACACTGCACATTTTAATTCATGATATAAAAAAATGTGCCAAACCACAAAATTTCCATTTTTAGTGAAAAATGTAATTTCTATGAAACATACCACTTAATAATGGGTATTTGTTTATCAAACATTTGATTTTTTATTGATTTTTTTAAATTTTTAATTATTTATATATAGATGATACACAATACAGAGTTTAAATCTGATGTAACATACACAGTAGTCATAAATAGAGACACCATGTATGACTATTTTTCTCTTTTAAAAATATTTGTTGAAGAAAAATACTCTGAATAAAAGGTTCAATAAATTTAAAATTTATCAAATATAAAATACAAGTTTAAGATTACATTTTTGTTTAAAAATTTGAAATAAAACTATATTTAAAATTCTGTCTTCAGAAAAATACAAATGACGTAATATTAAAGACAGATATGTCTAAGAAAATGATTAAAGTATGTAAATATCAAAGCAATTATTCTTTTGTTATTGCTTTTAAGAAAGAGATAATCACCTGAATGAAAGTGGATTTTTTTCCAGGTTGAATACAGACAGATATAGTTAATTATCCATTTTTGGAAATAATTTTGATTCTGAAAATGGGGTTTGAATAGAATGATTTTATAGGCCCACAGCATAATAAAATCAATTTTGGACAATATAAAATATATTTTAATTATACATCCTTAATTATTTTATAATCTCATACTCTTACAAATCTCCATATTTAGTTGGTAAATTATACTGTCACTATCTGTAGAGCAAATATTGTATTTAACTTATACTTTTATTCTAATCTTTAAAAAGAAATAGTGATATAACAAATTCAAACAAACTTGTGATACTGGTTTGCTTGTTGTTTTCTCCCTTGGCTACTGTCCAGCTCACATGCAGCAATGCAAATAGTAAATATCCATCAATTCAATAGCACAGTTAAACACACAAAATAAACCACTAGGCATGTAGCGTTCTATCACCTCAGACCCTACTCAGCAGCCTGTGAACACTCGTCCTGGATTTGACCGGCAAACTAACTCCAGGTTTTAATGTAGTCATTTAAATGGTTTTTCTTTAAAACATTTTTTATATAGTTTTAGGCATCTTGTTTTTCTCCTTGAGCAATACATTGAGGAAATTCATTCCACTCAACTAATTTAGTGTAATTCATTTTCTTAGCATTTCATTGTATTTCATGGTGTGGAGGTGACGAGGTTTATACATCCGGGTCCCTCCTGCCGTACATTCGCACGTTACTAGCTTTTAGCTGCTACTACGAACAATGCTACAATAAATCTGCTTTCACCTATGCGCCTACCTGCTTGAGTTTTTATTTCTAGGAGATGGAATCCAGGAATTAAATTGCTGGGTTGAAGGATATATGACTTTTCTATTTCGTTTTAATTGAATTTGCCAGATTACTTTTCAAAAAGCACAAAACACATTCATATCACCATCTTGTGATATAAAAGTACTTTTCCACCAAAACCGACTATCAATTGGAGTTTCTTAAACTTTTTCAATATCAAGAGCTTACAGTATTCCATTTTTACTTTAGTTTAAATTTCTTAATACGGAGTTTGATAGTATTTCACATATAATAACATTTGGCAATCCAATTTGATCTTTACTATCTCTCTATTCACTCAGTTGGCACAGTTTTCATGTACTTTGTTTTTTGTTTTTTTTTTTTTGTTTTCATGGATAGTTGCAAAAGCTTTGAAAAGTAACAGATTTTAGTACTTTGTCTTTTCCATTACGAATATATTTTTCACAGTATTTCATTTCCTGTTCACTTTATCTTTTTCTGGAAGATTTAAATTATACATTTAAAATATATGGGCAGATATAAACATATATATTCATATATATAAATAATACATACATATTTTTCTATATATAAAATATATATTTCCAGATACATATCTATATAAAATACATATAATAAGATACAAATTTTTAATTACTTGACTTCTATTCTAGTCGCCTAACTTATACAAGCAGTCTCCTAGATTCTACTTA
Source organism: Ursus arctos (assembly GCF_023065955.2). NCBI lineage: Eukaryota > Metazoa > Chordata > Mammalia > Carnivora > Ursidae > Ursus > Ursus arctos. The sequence continues at coordinate 52,853,575 of NW_026622775.1, read as the reverse complement.
AATTTTATAATTTTACTTTCAAATTGAGTTATGTAATTGATAAGGACTTTATACGGTGTATGGTATAAGTGTTTACTTCATTTTGTACCAGGTAGAGAACCACATAAGCTATCATGATTCATTAAATACTCCATCCATTTCTCTCTGATTTGAACTCCCATTTTTCTCATAAATTAATTATCATATCCATAGGGATCAATTTCTGAAGTTTTTTTTTTTCTGCACCACTGATTGATTAGTATATTTTCATTAAAAAATAGATTTTGATTTCACTATGCAGTTTGTTTTCATTTTTATCTGTTTCTGAACATTTATTCTTCCAAATAAACTGAATAATTTTATATAATTGGAAGATAAATGCTATTAGATTTTAGTTGAAATGGAATGAAACTTAAATATTAACTTTAGAATAACTGAAATTTCCATGATATAAGATCCTCCCATACAAAAGTTTGGAATGTCTTTTCATTTGTTTATGTCATGTTTTAAGTATTCAATAGAATTTTACACTTTTTTATGCAAGTCCTGAGCCTTTATTACTAAATGTAGTATTAAATGCTTAATCATTTTAATTGACTTACTAGGTGGAATATAGTTTCCTTTTCCATTTTTGTTGCTTTTTGTGTCATGCTAGAAAATTGTATATTTATTTTATATTCAGTACCTTCCAAATTCTCTTTTTCTAATGTATTTTTAATAAATTCTCCAGGGCTTTCAATATTTTATAATATTTCTTATCTCATTATTGTCTTTCTGTATTTATTAAAAATTTAAAGACAATGTTAAAAAATCATGGTAATAATCCTGTATAGCTCCTGTTGGATTTTTTTTTTTTTTTTTGGTTCTGCCTTCTTTAAAGTTTACATATTATATACTTGTTTCATTATAATATTTAAGCACGTGCTTTCATTTTCAATTATCTGGAGTAACTTATAGAATATTTGAAAAATCTTATCTTTGGAAGTTTGGTAGAGTTCCCGTATGAAAACTTCTGAGTCTGGTCCTTCTAATAGAGGTATATCCTTGACAATTTTCTATACTTACTGTAAGGAAGTAAGTTTGTTTAAGCTTTATCCTCTGGTAGAGTTGGGATTAGCAATTGTACTTCTTTATGCAAATATCTATTTTTTTTCTAGGTTTTATTTTTTTTTTGCACAGAATTATGCAAATTGACCTTAGATAATATCATTTTTGAAATATTTCTCATTTCCAATATCATTCCCCTTGTCACTTGTTAGTTTGCATTTTTGTGCTTTCTCCTGTTTTTCTTTTTTTCTCCTATGCTTTTCTTAATCTAAATTTGTGATCATCTCTTCTGTAAATTCTTTTAAGAAAGGCATATTTTAAGCTGTTATGTAGCTCTACTCTTTTTCTATTTTCTACCTAATTAGTTTTTGTGTTTATTATTTCCTTACCACACTTTTTAATTTTTATTTTGTTCTTCTTTTTCTAGTTTTTGAACTGGGCATTTAATTCACTTATTTTAATTTTTCGTCCTATTGGTAAAGTTGTTTAATGCTATAAATTTTTCTCAGGTAAGTGCTTTAAATGCATCCCATAGGATTTCAGACAGATAATTTTATCATCAACATCATTTAGAAATTCTGCAATTTCAGTTTATTTTAAACATGTCACCTACCTTGCTTAATGAAAAGTTTTAAATAGTCAAGCAGTAGAGGGTTTTTGTTGTTGTTTTTTATTTTGTTTTAATAATTCTGTGTGTGTGTGTGTGTGTGTGTGTGTGTGTGTGTGTGTGTGTGTAGCTGTAGAAAACAGGCAACATGGTCACCTGGGTGACTCAGTTGGTTAAGCTATTGCCTTCAGGTCAGGTCATGATCCCAGGGTCCTGGGATCAAGTCAATGATGGGGCCCCTGTTCAGCAGGGATCCTGCTTCTCCCTCTCCCTCTGCAGCTCCCCCTGCTTGTGCTCTCCTGTTCTCTCTCTCTGTCAAATAAATAAATAAAATATTAAATTTAAAAAAAGAGATTCTTTAAAGATGGCAAATGTAGAAAGCAAATGATTTAAATAAAAATAAAATTTCAAAAGCTGGCTTTATTATTCATTTTTTTAAAGATTTTATTTATTTGTCAGAGAGAGAGAGAGACAGAGAGAGAGGTCAGCACAAGCAGGGGGAGTGGCAGGCAGAGGGCAAGGGAGAGGCAGGTTCCCCTTCCAGATGGGAGCCTAATGTGGGGCTCGATCCCAGGACCCTGAGATCATGACTCAAGCCCAAGGCAGAAGCCAACCAACTGAGCCACCGAGGCACCCCTTTATTATTCATTCTAATTAACAATATATTGTTTAGAGAGCAAGCCAGTATTATTAAGTATTTCATAATAAATATTCCCTAAGGTAATTCTAGTTCCTACCATTGCAAAGTATTTTGAATTAAATTCTCATTTATAGCATCATAGATTTAATAAATACCCTTCTATAACAAAGAAATGCATTACACAATCAGAAGTCTCAAAATATAAATGTTACTGGATTTAATTTCTCCAAGGCATCAAACTGAATTCTTGGATAAAACTTTCTGATATACCTAGAATAACTGAAAAATATAATTTTGTGGTCTACAGAGGCCGGAACTGTCAAGAAAATGCTCATTCATAGGGAAAAACCACACTTGTAAATAGCATTTGCCCTGTGGTGTTACTGACATCTGATGGCCTGGAGCCTGAATTTTAATAGACCATATGCCAGCAAGAGGAGTTGGGTGAAAAATCATACTAAAGATTTCTGCATTAAGTTCTAATATCTGAAGGGGAATCTCTTAATAATTAAACAAAGGAGAGGGATGGGAGCCTATTCTGTAGGGTGAAATAATTGGGGATAGTTGCCTTTTCCTTTTTTGACTCTTTGTAGAATAAAGATAAAACTATCCCCTCAGAATTTCTTAACACAAACTTATGTTCACATGTGTTTGGGACTATAATTCACACCACTTGTATATTTTGAAAAACCACATATCTATATATCTTCTTATACTCTTGATATTCATTCATACATAGCCACATTTTTAAAATGTGTCTAAATCACCTAGACATCATTACCTAATTTGAATCATTACATTCACAGTTCTTGATACTGAATCCTCAGATTTATTTGAAAATGTACGGGTATATTTCTGGTTGTCACAATGATGAATGTATGTGTGTCAGGAAGGGTGAATATGCCTTGGCCTTCATTGAGCCTATGCTAAGTATACTCAGTAGCATGCAATGTACAGCAGAGATCTACACAAATGAAGAACATCCTGTCAATGGGTCAATAGCAGCCATATGAGGAGTTTAGCTCACTGATACATCAATAAAATTCAGTATCAACCAATATCATCTTGTGTTAATATATTCACTCACAAATCTTTAACCTTATTTTTTGTTCCAAGCATTTAATAATGCAATGAGGATAAGAGAGGGAAAAAATATTCCTTTCTCTGGAGACTAAACATTACATAGAGCGGATGGAAAATGAAACAAATTAGTTTATATGTAATTTTCTCCTTTTGATAGGAATGATTGAGGCATACCTTTCTTCTCTTTAAAATCTTGCAGTCTTTTTGGTACACAGTATCAGTGCATGTTAAGGTAATTAGTTATACACAAAGATTACATATACGTATCCTTTTTATTGCTTGCATCCACCAACCCAAAATTCTGGACTCTCATCTAACAAAATAGCACACGTTTATCCATCCCACTCTGTTCGAAAGAGATAAGTTTGGAGGACTTTCATTCTATTAGTTTACCACCCAAAGAAGTTGGATTTTCTTTCCAGGTTGAGATATTAGGAACATACCAAACAGTTTTTCGGGGGATAGACCGTAGTGGTCTAAAGACAACATCAAAGTGATTGCTTTTTCTTACAGACAGATACCACATCCTACAGGAATATAAAATAGTATATACACAAATAAATACAATTTTTAACAACTCATTTGTGCCACACAAATTCTTAAGATGGCATGAAGAGTCATGTCCCTGGTATTCACGTCCTATGTAATTCTTTCTCCTTGAGTGTTGATGGAATTGGATGGAATTTCATTTCCATGATAGTTTAGGTTATATGGAAAAAATGAAGGGATTTTGTAAATATAATTAAGGCCACTAATCAATAATTTTAAACTAATCAAAAGGGACATAGCCGGGGTAGTCCTGCCCTATAAGATATGTACCTTATTTTTAATATTATTTTAATATTTTTAGTGACTTAAGATCATTTAACGTGAGACCTACCTACTTAAATTTTTAAGTGTACAGTACATTATTTTTGACTTTAGGTACAATGTTGTACAGGAGATCTCTAAAACTTATTCATCTTGCTTGATTCAAATCAAGACAGATTCTTTTACTTATTTCTATAGTTCATCAAGTGCTTGGAAAGGAAAAGAATGATGTTAAAAAAAAAAAAAAGGAAAGGAAAGGATACTCCAGGTAGCTAGAAAAGGATGTGCAAAGACATGAGAACCTGAGAAATTAGATCATGTTTACTACCTTTGGGAAAGTGTAATAATTGGTACAACTATAGCGTATAGAATGATGTGGTTGAAAATAAAGTTGGAAAGTATTAAAGGAAATCTTTGTGATATTTTCAGACAACTCCATAATAAAAGAAATTGGACAATAAATAGAACGTGACATTATTTTGCTTATAGATAAGTTGTGATATAATTAAATATGATATTGATTTAAAATCTTGATCATAATCAATTATTTCCAGACAAGATAATGGCTTTATCTATGTTTGTTTGGGCATTTACTTTAAAAAGTCAAAGAGTCTGGATAAATCAAGTCATTGGGGAAAGTTTCTAGTAAGAATTAGCTAATCTCCATTCTCTCTCCATTGTTCCATGTAGAAAGCATTAAGTATTCATGATCTCCACCACTTATGGAGCATATATCTTCTAAACTTTTCCTTATTGTGCTCCCTTTTAACATTCTTTTTAGAATTTGTCAAAGTTCTGTACCAGTGGTCCTAAGACTCTCGGAAGTTTTGAGTTTTGACAGGCATGCTCTACATTGATACTATTAAGTTGAATAAAATGCATTAGTACAACATTAAATACTTAAATTTAATACCTTACAATTGTGAATAAGTTGATAAATATGGACCTAACTATGACAAAGGCTTTGGCAAAACAGAGAAATAGGACAAACAAAATAAAAATAAAATGCATAGTATGTACTTAGTATATTTTATTGATCTCTCCATAGCATTCTATATTTTAAAGTTAATTTAATTCACTTATGTCTTTTTCATATGTTGTTTCTAATCAAATACCCTGTACTTCTTTTGTCAGTCACTGTTCTGGCTACTGCAGACGCAGAAATAAGACAGACACAATCCTTGCCTACCTGAGTCCTCGATTGTAGTTGAAAAGATATTTTTATAAAAATTACATTTTATAAAATGTCTCACAACCCTGAGATCATGACCTGAGCCGAAATCAAGAGTCGGCCACTCAAGCAACTGAGTGACCCAGGGCCCCTGTGTGAGTTTGAAATTAAAAATCTACAGGGTTAGTAAATTACAGGTTGTTGTAGGAGGTGAAGAATCAGCATGTCAATTATTATCTTAGCACTGTTAGAGTTTTGGTTAAATAGACTACCTAAGTTTATATACAAATATGGTCTGCATAATTTAAATATGAAAAATTGGAAAAGGTTCAATGAAAAGAAACAACTAAAAAGAAAGATTAAAGTTATAAATAGTGTCAGTCCTAGAAACATTTATACTGGACGGTAGAATTATTTTCTTCAATAGTTCAGGAACTAGGGGTTTGTACCTAATGACATTGAGAATTTGGGTGTCAGGGAAGCTGATTTGATGTACTTTTTGTTTTGTTTTGTTTTTCAGTTGTAGCTATAATAATAATTATTTACTTATAATTAGCTCTCCTGAGGTTTAAAAGAAGTCTCAGGGTTGGAACTTACCAAGGGTGTGCTTCAATTCCTAAATTTTCAGTAGTCCCTCATGGTGTCTTTCTTTGTGGTATAGCATGACCTCCATCCCATCTTTAATTGTATTCTGCATATGATGGCAACCTGGAAAGAATGTAGCTTTCTCGAAATACTGCACACACTGTTTAAAAACCATAAACCAAAATGGGGCACCTGGGTGGCTCAGTAAGTTAAGCACCTGCCTTCAGCTCAGGTCATGTTCCTGAGGTCCTGGGCTCAAGTCCCACATCGTTGAGATCCTTGTTCAGCAGGGAGTTTGCTTCATCCTCTCCCTGCCCCTCTCTCCTGCTCATGCTCTCTCTCTCTCAAATAAATAAATTAATAATCTTTAAAACACAAACAAACCATAATCCAATATTCTAGAAAATATTCACTTATGCCAGCCTCAGGAAATCACGTTAAAATTGCCAAATGTCTTTTGGATAAACATTTTCACATGTCTTTATTCAAGATTGCTATTTTGCTGTGCAATTGTTTGGGAATATGAAACCAGCATCATTAGTCAGTACCTTGTCCTCACCTGTGATGACAAGGACACATGTTGTGTAGGAAATGTTTCATTACATATAAAATCTGCAAGTTGTTTGCTATATGAATAGAAGTGTTCTTATTCTATGCCATAGCTCCACTAGGCTCTTTATTTTTAAATATTCTACCGAAAGAACAACCTAAAAGAATGTTTATGTTAAGATTTCCTCCTGACAACTTACTAACGCATCTAGTAAGAGCTTTTGCATTTATCACTTCTATTTCAATGTGGATGCCAAATATCATTTCTATAGTATGTATCTGCAAAATATACATATAAACACCCCCCCCACACACAACATGATATTTAAATCTAAGTTCAACATCTCATTGTACACATAATACATGTATAGGTATTTCCAGGTAAAAAGAATTTGCTACACATAGAAAATAACAAGTACATATAATGCTACCACTCAAAAATAACCATGGTTAACAATTTGGTCTGTAACTCAGTCTATTATGTAGGCATAGTGATATATACGTATATTGGTGTTATGCTTCAGGTAATCAAATCATATTGCACAGACATCAATGGCATTGTATAGGAGAGAATACATTTAATGGAATATAGTATATTTATCAAGCAAGCTGGCTATCTACATCTACGTATATACCTATGTAAATATTTATTTATGTTTTATTCAATTGCTACTTTTTAGACACTGAGATTGTTTCTAAACTGTAAGTACCATAAATATTCTTCCTCTATTTCTTGCTTAATGTTAAGTATGCAGATTCTTAAGATTACTTCTTTGAAATATTGTTATCAACATTTACACTCTAAGAAAAGATAATTTGCCAATTATATTTTCTACAACTCAGTTCTGTCATTTGCAAAATATGGAAGATTAGGGTATTGTATTATACAGTTTGTGTGCTGTTCAAATGACAATCCGTAGGATGATATTATCACAGTGTGTGGCACATAGTAAATGCCCAATAAAAGTTATTCTATAGTTGATAGTATTATTGTCAGCATATATTTTTATTCCCATCTGTTATTACATCCAAATAATAAATTCTTGGATGTGATATTACTAGGACCAAAGGCAGAACAGTTTTTAGAGCTATTCTGTATGTTACTAAAGGGACATCCTGTACGATTTGTGATTTTTATTTTCCAAGTGCATTGTACTTTTTTTCAAGCCAGTCTTTATTGCAACTTTTTGCAAGTAAATTTTTTTCTTTTCTTTTTAAATTCTTTCGTCTAGAACATTCCTTTGACAAGATGCATGGATAGAAGAAAAAAAGATGCATGGAGAGAAGTTAGAAAGCAGAAGCTATGAGACAAAAGAGTGGCGCCTGAGTGGCTCAGTCAGTTAAGCAACTGGCTCTTTGTTTTGGTTCAGGTCATGATCTCGGGGTTGTGGGGTCAAGCCCTTCAGTGGGCTCTATGCTCTGCTTGGAGTCAGCTTGAAGTTTTTCTTCCTCTGCCCCTCCCCAGCTCTGTCTCTCAGATAAATAAATCTTTTTTTTTTTTTTTTAAGAAAGAGATGATATATTAGAGAAAAGGAATTTTTTAAAAAAGAAAAAAGTTAGTTCCCATGATGGAAAAGCAGAAACAGAAACTCAGACTAGCAGCATCAGTGTAATGGTGCAGGACTGAGGCAGCAGAGCGGTGGGGGCGGGGGGCGGATGATCTGCAGGGCTGCAAGGAGAGGTGAGGTCAGAGATGCACAAAATTCTGAAACATGCTGCATTCTCTGTGAGCCCTGGTTATTTGGTAGCTCAGACCATTTTCTGTCATCCTTATTTTCACTGAAAATAAGCTCCTGTTATCTAAGGTAATCCGATTGTGTTTCTGTTCCCCGATACTTGAAAGAAACCTAACTCAGCCAGTGTGCATAAAAGCAGCAGCAGGATATTAGCCAGGCCAATGATAAACAAACCTGAGCAGCCTTTTGTCAATACTACAAAGTATGGATCACATCCTGCAGGCTTTGGGAAGAGGTGGTACCATTTTAAGCACAAGACTGACGTGGCAAGATGAGTGGCTTTTTCTATTTTTTTGTTTTGTTTTGTTTTATAGATAAATATACAGGCAATGAAAGACAGAAATATAAAGGCGGTGATAAAATTGGAGTCAGAAAGAAGAAAATGAGCGAGAGAATCCATCAGAGATTCAAGATATGGAATGATCCAAAATTTGAGATTAATTAACATAAAAATTAATCCTCAGCTTTCAGGCCTGCAGTGTCATACAATAAACTCTGACTGGAATCGGAAGACGAAGAAGGGTGTACTCAAGGTTGGAGATGAGTGATGATGAAAGAAGGGAAGGTCCAGCTTTGGCACGCTGGGTTTGAGGTACCTCAAGGACACAGGAGTGTTAATGTCTTCTAGGGACCTGGATTATTGGAGCAGAGCAAAAAGGTTCCCAGCGTTAGTTTGTGTCTTTAAGCTTGCATTCAAATTGTGACCTCTTTCACTGAGAAGCTACAGAATTTTTAGCAGCAACATAGACCACAGACTATATCCAACCTCTTGAACATGCTCGCAAGATGAAATATATCACCAGGATACCTTCCGGGAAAGGAAAAACTACACATCTCTAAAACGAGAACAAAAAAGCACAATCTCAAATAGGTATTTTCAAAAATGTACTTTTCTGAATCTAAGAAGAAAATAACAAAATGACTTGTTACAAATGTTAAATATTCATTTTATGTAAATAACTTTGAGTTGCTGAGGAAAAAAATAGTTCTGCTCAGACAGGAAAACAATGACTATGTTTTCTACGTATCTGCAGTTTGTATATATGGTCAATAGTGTCTGCCACTAACTGGGCCACTTTTTAAAAATGATTGGCTTTAATGGAGTACATTTTCTCTCAAAAATGAAAAGTTAATTTCTACATAAGAAAAGTCAGGTACAGGAGCTCCTGGGTGGCTCAGTCGTTAAGCGTCTGCCTTCGGCTCAGGGCGTGATCCCGGCGTTCTGGGATCGAGCCCCACATCAGGCTCCTACGCTGAGAGCCTTCTTCTTCCTCTCCCACTCCCCCTGCTTGTGTTCCCTCTCTCGCTGGCTGTCTTTCTCTTTGTCAAATAAATAAATAAAATCTTAAAAAAAAAAAAAAGAAAAGTCAGGTATCAAAAGGGTTGTAAAATTGTATAAATTCATAAATTCGCAGAGTACAATTATAAAAATAATTAATTTCCAAAGGTAGTTATTTTTATGTATTTCTTTCTTTGTACCTTTGGTTTCATAGAAATGAAATGTTTATAAAGGGCATCACTTCCATCATAAAACATACTATTCATTCTAATAAATATTTTGTGTAAATTTAGCCCCTATACGAAGATATTATTGTCAATTGAGTAAACCGCATGATACCAAGGCCATAAGATAAATGATATAAAAAATACTAGAAAGATAACCAAGGGAACTCAAAAGAGTAAGTACATTTTTTAAGAATCCAAAAAAGCATGTAAGCACCAAGATTAAACCAAGTTAACATAAATCATCTTTTTAAATAGAATTAGTTGTAGAATGTAGTAATTTTAGCCAAAATGTTGCTGAAACAACACATCTGAAGAGCTTAAAACTGTCTTTTATATATATCGATACAAATCAAGTGATTAATGACTAAATTGGCTGAAATTGGCAGAGATTAAATTTGGTTGAATGCGTATGAAGCAAGCCACTTTGGTTTTCACATCTATTTACTTTGGCTTTACTCGAAAATCATTTTATTTAAATAACAAATGCCCCCTCTTGGTCATCAGAAAAATCCATCTTCTATCTTAATTAAATCCAATAAAAATAAAACAGGAACAAGAATATAATAAGAGCTATTTTGCACAATATTCAATTTAATATTAAAATACTGTTGTTTCATAATTGCATTAAACCTCGCATTCCTGGAAAGAACTGATTTTCTTTTGTGATGGGAAAAATGCTGATAGAGGGAACACTGTGGAAAGACATCATTTACAGAGAATAATAATTTTAGCAAAATATATAGGCCTTCACTGCAGTGATTTTCTAGTATCTATGATTATGCGACAAAGGACTCTTTATCTTTTGTGTGCAGCCAAATTATGAAAAACAAAGACTTATCACTACCCTAAACACATTTTTAGAACAAGGAGGAAAAATAAAGCAATATCAAATGAATAAAACAAAAACAAATTCATGAGAATTTATATGAAAGTAGAGAGGAAACCACTATATGCATTTCCACCAGGATCAGGAACAATGCAAGGACGCCCACTACTATTATTCAACATTTATTATTATTATTATTAATTATTATTATTATACATTTTAACAAATACAGTTAGAAAATAAAATCAATTAGAAATCAATGTGCAAAGAGAGGGTAAAACAGTCTTATTTGCAGATGGTATGATCACATATCTGGAAAATCTCAGATAATCAATGATAAGACAAAGTCAAAAACCAATTCTGTGACGTAGTAGAATAAAAGTTTGATGTACAAAGATCAATTGCATTCATATACACAAAAAATAAAACACCTGGAGAACATAGTGACCAGGAAAGTCATCTTTATAATAGATCAGAAAAAAATTTACTTCTTGGGAAGAGATTTAACAAGAAATGTGCAAATATATTTTTACATTTTGTTTTCCAGTACAAGGAAACATTTTAAAACACTCCTGGAGGACAGCAAAGTAAACTTTAACAGGTGGAAATATATCCTTTGCTCCTGGATAGAAAAACTCAACATCATAAAGAAGTGAATTCTTGCTTACTTAATTCATAAATTCAATCCAATTCTAATAATTTCCAAAAAGCTATTTTGAAAATATATTTGATACAACAGTTCATGTGGAAAAACAAATATGCAAAAATGGATAGAATAAAGAAAACTGGAAGAAGAAAAACCTACAAGACAAGCCCTCCCCCAGTTATTAAAACATACTGTAACAACTGTTGAACCCGCACGGCACTGGTACCTGGATAGATACATCATGGAATAACAGAGGAAGTCCAAAATTAGACCTAAATACATACCAAAATTTAGCATATGACCAAGATGGCATCTTAAATCATAAAGGTAAAGATGGACATTTTAATAAACTGTTATGGGACAACTGGGTGATCGTTTGGGAAAATAGCAAATTAAAACCATCTCGTATCATATACCAGAATAAATTTCAAATAAATCTGGGATCTAAATGTTAAAAATGAAAACTTATTCATGCTAGAGGAGGTTAAGAGTAAATGTCTCTTTCATCAGGATTTAGAGAAAGGCTTTCAAACTCTGACTCAAATCTGAAGGCAAGAAAAAAAAGTTTATACATTTGACTACATAACATTTTTCTACATTTGATGAAAATCACCATCAAAAAGTCAAAAGATAACTGACAAAACTGGGAGAAAGTATTTGCAACATCTAACACAGGGAGCTAATAGTATAACACGCAGTAGTTCCCCCTCATTCGCGGTTTAACTTTCTGTGGTTTCAGTCACCCGCAGTCAATCGCACCCCTGTAAGGTATTCTGAGAGAGAGAGAGACTGCATTCACATAACTTTGATTATGGTATACTATTCTATTTTTTTCTATTTTATTATTATTGTTACTCTCTTACTGTCCCTAATTTATAAATTCAACTTTATCACATACAAGAAACTTTATGAACTTTATTACATATAGGAAAAACATAGTATATATAGGGTTCAGTACTATCTGCTGTTTCAGGAATCCAATGGGAGTTTTCGAACGTGACCCATGTGGATGAAGCAGGACCACGCATTAAGATATCTGTAGAACTTAGTGTCAAAGCACCAAAAGCCCAAGAGAAAAATGGCAAAATACATTAAAAGACAAATCACAAGAGAGGTCTCAACATGGCTGCCAAATGTATAAACATATGTTCACACTCACTCATAATCAGAGAAACGCAAATGGAAAATTGAGATACCATTTCTCATCTATCAGCCTGGCAAAAATTAAAAACCAAGATAATACATTCGTTCATCAAGATTGTGGGGAAACAGGCAGTCTCACATGTCATTGGTGGGAATTCAAATTGGTACACTCCTTCCGGAGGGAAATTTGACAATAACAAATGAAAGTGCACAGCCCAGTACTTGTATTTCACTTCTAGGAATATAACTTAAAGACAGGCCTACAAAATATGAAAATACACAGGTACAAGTTACTTCATTGCAGCGCTGTTTGCCATTGGAAGCCACTGGAGACATTTTAAATGCCCGTACACAGGAGAATGGTTAAATGCCTGCTGGGCATCTATACAGCAGAGAACAATGCAACTATAAAAACAAAGGAGAATATTGCTACAAATCGATATGGAATGATTTCTAGGCCATCCTGTTCAGTGAAAAGAGCAAAGAATAAAACAGTATCTATAGTATATACTCCCCTCCGTTTAAGAAAAATGGGATGTAAAAAACCACACATTTCTGCTCATTAGTACATTAGAATTAAAGGAGAAATTAATCAGAAACTGAAGAAACTGGTTGCCTATGAGGAGGAGATGGGGAGAGGGTGGAGGAAAGGGTGAAATGGTTTCAGGGTAGCAGTGATAAAGGGCATCACTTCTCTGAGTACATCCTTTGTATTGTGCTGATTTTCAAAACTGTAGTAATGTTTCATTACCCCCAAATAAACAAACATTAAAACCAGTTAGAATGTGGAGAAAACATAAAATGGAATAAAATACTAACAAACGAACCTAAGAGTATTAGAAATAATAACTTAATCACAATGAAGGTGATAGGAAAATAAAAAAAAAATTTTGACCTCTGTAACCTTAAACAGTAGTACCTCGATTGAATACCATAAGGCTAGAGACAAAATAATTGCACACAAATGCTGCAATCGAATTAGTAATTGTGTCATTCAAAAGGGAATTTTAGCAATTGTTAATTGTGAATTGTTAGCATTGTAAATCTATATTGTGTATACAGTACAATTGAACATCTAAATATATTGTTGATAATAAGAGTTGAACTTTTCACTCTTGGAGGAATAAATACAAGTAAGGAAAGAAGAAAAACTGAAATGAATGCTGTGGTATTGAACTGGAATCGGAGATACCTGTCTGAATTTATGATAGGATCCACACACATGCAGATACACACATGCATACAGACATGCAGACTCGTAGACGTGTACAAAGGCATAGTTAGCAGAACATACCTTTCCTAGTTTTGTTCACTGAGATGGCCTAGAGCAATCGCATTTCAGTAGCAAGGAGCACATGTAACACTCAGCTCTTGGTTTTAAAATATAATTCTCTAATAAAAAGAACCAGGACTCTTTGAAGAGGGCTGAGGCAGGGAAAAGGCAAGATGACCATGAAATTTCTATCAGGCCAGAAAATGCCCAATTCATTATGCACATGATGCAGAAACCAACTTTGAAGATGTTCCCAATGGCTAATTCTGGGATGAATTACACAAAAAATACATAACAGTAATTTATTTATTATTCCCTTAATATCCATGGATTCATGTTGAAATAATAAATAAATAAATAAATAAATAAATAAATAAATAAAAAGACAGCTCTCCCTTATTATAGAATCCCAATTAATAAGTGTAGAGGAAAGAGAGTAATGTAAAATCTCCCTTAGGCAAACGCCACCATGATCATTGTTGCAGGCAAGATGTATGTTAAAATTTGTTGATAAAGGGGAACCTGAGTGTCTTAGTGAGTTAAGCATCAGATCTTGATCTCAGCTGAGGTCTGGATCTCAGGGTCGTTAGTTCAAGCCCAGCACGGAGCCCACTTAAAAAAAAATAAAATAGTTGGTGAAAATTTGAGGAAAAATAGTATTTACCTGGTTTGAAGTATTTTGTCTCAAGCTATGCACTAACTACAAAGGAAAATATAGAATTGAACAGCAGAGAAACCTAACAGACACCTATCTTAATCAAATGATGGAGGTTAATACATATCATCATCTTGAAACCCTCAATACAATGTACTGAGAAGGGCACAAGATCATTTTTATGGTGTTGTTGACAAAAATGTGTAATCTCACAATAAGAATATATCAGGCAAACCTAAACTGAAGGCATTCTGCAAAATAACTGATCAGTACTCTCTAAAAGTGTCAATGTTAAACAAAACAAAAAGAAAAAATTGAGGAATTCTCATAGATCAGAGACTAAGGAAATAACAAGAATATGCAACATGAGATCCTAGACAGAATTCTGGAATAGACAAAGGACAATGGTGAAAATACTGGTGAATTTTAGATATAAGATCTGTGGTTTAGTTAATAGTGTTTTACTATTACTAATATTTACTTACCACTAATATTAATATTTATTACTATTAATTCCCTGGTCTTGGCAATTGTACCATGGTTATATGACATTTTTCACATTTGGGGAAGCTGAGTGAGGGGTAAACAGAAGCTCTCAATGCTATTTTTGTATTTTTTCTGTGGCTATAAACTTAGTTAAAAGATAACATTAAAAACAGGGGCTCCTGAGTGGCTCAGTCGCTAAGCATCTGCCTTCCGCTCAGGAATTGATCCCGGGGTCCCGGGATGAAGCCCTGCATCAGGTTCCCTGCTCCGCTGGCAGCCTGCTTCTTCCTCTCCCACTCCCCCTGCTTGTGTTCCCTCTCTCACTGGCTGTCTCTCTCTCTCTGTCAAATAAACAAATAAAATCTTTAAAAAAAAAAAAGATAACAAAAACAAAAAAAAATAGGTCTATTGAATGCTTGATCTTTATACTTTTTTTTTTTAAGATTTTTTAAATTTATTTGACACAGAGGAAGAGACAGCCAGCGAGAGAGGGAACACAAGCAGGGGGAGTGGGAGAGGAAGAAGCAGGCTCCCAGCGGAGCAGGGAACCTGATGCAGGGCTTCATCCCGGGACCCCGGGATCAATTCCTGAGCCAAAGGCAGATGCTTAGCGACTGAGACACTCAGGCGCCCCTGATCTTCATACTTTCATGAGCACATTGCACATATCGACTTCATTGTAGGTGCTAAATAAATATATTTCTGAGTAAATCATTGCCTTATACATTAACTTTATCTTAATATTAAATATTTTATAAATATCATAGTGCTAATTTTGTTACAGACAGGGAAAATAATTTTGTTCCTCTCCTTTATTTGTTCATTCCACACAGCTACTATTTTCCAGACATTCTGCTAAGTGCTGGAGATACATTGTTGATTAAAAATTAGAAATAGGGGCGCCTGGGTGGCACAGCGGTTGAGCGTCAGCCTTCAGCTCAGGGCGTGATCCCGGCGTTATGGGATCGAGTCCCACATCAGGCTCTTCCGCTATGAGCCTGCTTCTTCCTCTCCCACTCCCCCTGCTTGTGTTCCCTCTCTCACTGGCTGTCTCTATCTCTGTCAAATAAATAAATAAAATCTTAAAAAAAAAATTAGAAATAATTTTTTCATAGACTCTACTTTTAGTAGAGAATAAAGACATTGATCAAGTTCTCACATAAATAAATGTAAAAAAACCCCATGATTTTATAAAGGTATATATGAGGATTTGAAATTGTCAAATAATTCAGTGAAATCTCACCTGAAGGAAGTGCAAAAATTTATTAAAGATAATGAATTTTTTAAGTGTAAAATAAATAAAAATATGATTTCTCTGTATGCAAATTTAAAGAAATCTTCAATTACTTGTTTTATCAGGGATATCATCTATATCATGTACGTATTTTTCTGCTACTACAGACACTGATGAAATCCTTTTTGATTGATCAAGAAATAAATGACAATGGAACTTTTTATCCTACTTGAAAACGAACTGCTGATTAAAAAATTCAAAACAGTACCAAAAAATTAAGCACACTTTGTATCCTAATAGTTTTCCTTTTGTCCAATTCTTTTCCCGCAACTTTTTTTTTTTCTGTTAAAAAGTAAAGTGCATTAACTGATTTTTGAAGTTAAATCACCCACACATTCCTGAAGTAAATCTCATTTGGCTGTCAGGTATTACTCTTTTTATATATCACTGTAATAGAGGTGCCAAGAATTTTTTTTAGGATTTTGTATGCATTATTTTAAAAGCAGTTTGTTCGTAATTTATTATGTTATACTGTCTTTTTCAGTTTTGGTAGCAATATTATAATGCACTCCTAAAAAAAGACTTGGGAAGTGTGTTCCCTGTTTTTATTCTTTGAAAGATTTTATTTAAGAATGGAGGCATCTCAGGGTGCCTGGGTGGCACTCTCCAGTGGTTAAGCCTCTGCCCTGGGCTCAGGGTCATGATCTCAGGTCTTGAGTTCAAGCCCAGTCCCCTGGTCAAGGGGGGGGCCTGCTTCTCCATCTCCTTCTCTTTCTGCCCCCCACCCCCACCCCCGCTCATTCTCTCTTGTTCTGCTCTCTTTCTCTCAAATAAATAAAAACCCTAAAAAAAAAAAAAAAAAGAAAGAATGGAAGCATAACTTCCTTAAATAAGAAAAATCTCTAATTGACCTGGGGTTTCTTTTTTGGGCAAGTTTTACTAATGTATTCTTTTCTTTTTTTTTTTTTAATGGATATAAAACTATTCAAGTTTTCTATTTCTTTTTCTGTCAACCTTGTTAATTTGCATTTTCGAGGAATTTGTCTGTTTCATCCAAACTGCCAAATTCGTTGGCATAACGTTATTCATAACATCTGTTACTGTTCCCTGATACGTATTATCAGAAACCAAATTTACCCTCTTATTAAAGAATTAGAAAACTAGATATTATGTATGAGACAGTATTATCTAGATATTGCATAACAGGTGGAGCAGAGCTGTGATCTCTAAGAGCGAAAAGAAACCGGGAAAGCCCTCGCTCATGCCAGCTTACTATAAGAAGACACTTTCTAGGATACAGTACAGGAGGGAAAAACCAAACAGAGCCTGATTATTGTGTTGATTTGAGAAGGAAGAGATGGGGGTTTGGGCAGATCAAAGTAGCTAGAACTTGCACGGAAGAGAACCAGAGAGGAGGTGGAGAATGCTCTCATACCTGCGGAGATCTCTTGGAGTCTTTGGCTGAGTCTCACTATGTGTATGAATGAAGGGGCACGACCTCAGCCCCAGGAAACGACCATCAGTGAATGTAATAGCAATGTGTAACTATTGTATTTTACAAAATTATTGGCGATATATTGAAATAAAAGCACAAAACATCAAAATGAAAGACTGGCCCTTTACAGCAGATATTTCAAAAACTTATTCTCTTTAAGGGTCTACTATGTGCCAGGCGTTATGCTTTTGCTCCTCACGTGACCCTGTTCAAATAGATGAAGGAGCAGCTGGTATTCAGAGAAGTGTATTTATTTGACTGAAGCATTTCTTCTATTCTATCTCCATGGGACATGGAAAAGGAAATAACTTAGACACTACATAGATTAACGTTATTTGTAGATATCTATATTAAAGCTGTACTATACAAATAAAATGTTGTTTAAAACCAGGAAAAAGTCTTGGTTTAATATTTAAATTGAATCTTCTTAGCTTTCCTTGAATTAAATCATTTTTTCTGTAATACCTTCCTGATAATCCAAAACTTTCCTTGTTCCTTTAAGGAAGTCTAGAATATGCTCCCTGGGCAAACTCACAGTGGTGCTTGTTATTTTAAGGTGTTGGACCCACAGGCATAAACAATGACATCTGTCAACAATGACACAGCCCTAATCTTTGGAGCATAGTGATTACCCAGTTCTTGATTGATTTCCTCAGACTTTGCCAAAATATCTATTCCTTGAAATAGGCAGAAGAAAATGTTTTCCCTGACTAATGTGTTCTCGTACGGTTTCAAATTGCATTTATTCCTCCAACCTAATACATTTCAGTATGACCCTATAGCAAACATGAGATTTAAAGAAAACAAGGGCAAACATAAATTTCAATTCACTCGATACAAGCCACCATATAACTTCCGATAACGTAGTACAGTGTTTTCACTTTATAGAATTGTATTGTAGCACATCTTGGGAGATTTAGAAACAAACAAAAAGTGTTAATACTTTAAATTTATTTTCATACTAGAGGCAAACTGTTTCCAAATGACTATATAGGACTCACAATACACATTTTAACATATGATAACATTTCTCAAAACCAAGTACAAAGAGTATTTTTGACAAAGTTTAATTGCCCGGTTAAAAAAATGTTATATGTAAGTGGGTTTGATATGCTCATTTTATATGCAGAGTCATTTCTGTAATGATAAATAGTTATATGCTTTTGGATTTTTCTTACTGAAATGATGACTTCTTTGAAGTTGCCTAAGGTTGGGTGACTTGTTTCCAGAAATGCTTTCTGACAGGAGATAAAAGATACTGTTCTTTGCAGTGTTTTTCATGCTGAAGTGCAATTTTTGTCCTGTTGCATTTGTTTTTAAAGAACTTGTAAAGCTTAACTATGATATTCCTTAAAAAATAGAATAGTTACTGTGATAAAAATACAGATTTTTCTAAGCATGTTTATGCTTCTAATATCTAGTTAGGTAATGTCAGCTCGTTAGCAAAGATGGCGTCGTACATCTACTGCATAAAAGCAATTTTTTCTCTCTTTTTACCTTTTAGCTCTATTTGATAAGATATTTTAAAATGTGGTAAGAAAAACCTTATTGTGGAATACTGAGTTGGTAAGTGATTTCTCAAGTTCGTTTTGGTGTTATTCATATGTTCACATGCCTAGAAACAAATATACATGGAAGCACACAGATATAAATGAACGTCCTTCATCATGTATGTATTTATAGAGAAGGGCTATTCTTTTCAAAATTTGGATATTCATTAAATAGTGTTTGTCTGATTTATATAAACCAAATAAAGTTCTTTAGAAATAAAATATAATTGTATACTTAAAATCCCTTTTAATGATGTAAAACCTTATCAAATTAATTTGATCATTTTGGTGAAATATGTAACTTTCTAGGACAATAGTACCAGATTTAACCCAGCTGATGGTTCAAGTTCTGGTGGAAGAATGGCAGAAGTTTGGTTTTCAAACTTTCTCCTTTTTCTACCAAATACCAGGTAAAACTGCCAGGATAATAAAGTTAAAACAAACAAGCAAACTTGGATGACATCTTAAATAGAATGTTGTGACAGGAAATCCCCCCAGAAAACAGGTGTCAGGAGCAGCAAATCACCTAGAAGACAGCAAGAGCAGAGGGGTTTTTTTAAAAGATTTTATTTATTTATTCGACAGAGATAGAGACAGCCAGCGAGAGAGGGAACACAAGCAGGGGGAGTGGGAGAGCCCGATGTGGGGCTCGATCCCAGAACGCCGGGATCACGCCCTGAGCCGAAGGCAGACGCCTAACCGCTGTGCCACCCAGGCACCCCAAGAGCAGAGGGTTTTAAAATCAGTGGGGCAAGTATAGTGATAAGGGAATGATGGGTCCTACAAGGCACAGAATTCAGAAATAGAAAACTCTTATTCAATAAATGTTATAAAATATTATAATTAAATATTAGAATTCTACCCTAAAAATGATAAAGGAATATGCAATCAAGCAGTAAAACCAAATAATGGGCAAGTGAGAGCATTCCTTACAGGCTCAAAACTGAGTGTGAGTGCCAACAAATGCACTACCAAATAATGAATTGAATGGGAATTAACTAAGGACCTCAAGGAGATCAAGGTGTTCTGAGGTGGTATACATTCAGGAGATTCCAGAAGTCTCCAGGAAATTTCACCAATCACTTTGCGGATGAATGGAGACTGCTGAGGGAAGCAGAAGAGATAGCATGGAGAAGGAAGGATCAGATTGTCAAAAGGGATGGTTCCAAGGGAAGCAGATCTGGGAAAGTGCCAGAAAAATACAGCTTTAAAGGTAAGAGCTTATCTTTGGGAGGTAAGTCAACTTAGGTTTGATTTCCCTAAGACCAAGATATCCTGTGCATCTTGATGTGTAATGACCTGAAGTCAAAGTCATCCTATGTGACTAAGGGAAAGCCCTGAGATCTGCTCCTGAACTGCTTGCCTATATCTCTTTCTCTTGTTTTACTGTGTCTTTACCTTTCTTAAAGCTGTACGATGGAATTATCTATGGAGTCTTGTGAATTGTCTCTTAGAGACTTGTGAGTCGTTTCAGTTATCTGACCATGTATTATTGCTACATAAACTTCCATGCAGGATATGATGGGGCAGATTTCTGGGAATTCACTGAGCTGACAGAGCAGGGTGTGCAAATTAGGTTGCATCTGCTACTAATTGCATTATGCTTGCTACCTTATTGCTTGCTAATCTACTGATGACTGCCAAATCTATATTCCAAACACAAATCATTCCCTTCTGAAAAGATAGTTTACTGAACACTTTCACTTGGATGTCCTATGTGAATCTCACATTTAATATGTCTAAAACTCAACTCCCAAAACTTCCCTTTGCTTATGTATTCCTGTAATTATCAGTTCCTCGAATGTTCCCTAAAAGAAGTATCTAGAAGGGCCCAGCAATCTTCCATAATGACACCCAGAGACCCAACCACTTTTAATCCTCCATCCACTCTCTAGGTCTTGGCACCACCTCATTTTAGGTCCTCAATCAGAGAAGAGCTTGATTACTTTGACTGTCTAGACTATTCAGTTGATTGCTTCCAAGTCAACCCAGTTCACAGCAGCAAAGGACTTTTTTTTTTTTTTGGTATGGAGTTCTTTCCATACAACCCACAAACACTAGAGCAGTGATTACTATCCATTTCAGACAAAAGAGCATGATTACTTATAAAGTGTTCACAACATAAAATTTTTCCATGCCTCTGAGGGAATTCATCCTCTCTGGTACACATCTCCTTAGATCAGATAAAGAAACAACTTTATTCTCTCACATAGCACCTCTTCAAGTTAGAAAAATTTGGCTCTAGAGTCAAACAAATTTGGCTCTATTTCTTTATCTGCCAATATGATCTTGGACAATTATCATGTTTAGGGGGTGGCTTCTCATTTGTAAAACTGAATTAAATCATTTAAAATACCTCATAAAGTTAATGGGATGAATAAATGATTTTCTAACCATTTATTGATAAACAGAGAATTTTGTAATAAATTATATATGAGCTTATTTTAGTTATTACAACCAAGAGAATATTCACTCCTACTTCAATTAACTACTCAAAATTTTCTAAACATCTCTGAGGACCTAATGCTATACTCTAAGCCATATGGTCCTGCCTTCACATTCAAGTTAATTTCAAGCCTCCTCAACTATCAGGTGTACCAACCTCTTCTGTACAGTGCTTGTCAATTTACTGCATTTTGGTATCTTAAGGTAAGTTAGCTTTCCAAACATATACATCCTACATATGCCTTGTATAATTGCGAACTCTTCTAGGCAGGGAACTGGCCTCTATTACTTTATTTTCATTGCACCTATTTAAATGTGTAGAAACAACTGTTCAAAATGTTGGGTTTTTTAAATTATTGATCCAGTATTGGATAGTTAGCAAGATGAATCAGCAATTTTTGAGGTAGCATAGGAAAAAAAAACCAAAAACGCTAGTATAGGTAACCTTTCAAAAAAGCAAGATTAAACATATGAGAATAGCAAAGCCAAAGTTATATAACCAAGAAGTGATTGTATTTAAATTATTATTTTTATTTTTTAGCTTTCCATTTTGAAATAATTACAGAATAATGAAAAGTCTCAAAACTCAGAAAAAGAGCTCCCCACATACTTCTTACAGGTTCCTCCAATGTTAATATCTTATATGACCATAATGAAATTATCAAAATTAGGAAATTAACATTCATGCAATACTATGAACTAATTTGCAGACTTTATTGAACCCATCAATTGTTCCAGTAATGCTCTCTTTCAGATTCAGGATCCCACACTACATTTAGTTTCATGTCTCCTTTCAACCAGGAAGAGATTTGTCTTTCATGGTCTTTACATGTTTGGTAGATGTCCTTGAATTGGGGTTTGTCTGATGTGTTTTTATGAATCAATTTTGGATAAGGTACCACAGGTGTGACATTGTATCCTTCTCAGGGCACAGTATCAACCTGTGGGTTATACTGATATTTCTTATTATCAGTGAGATTAACTTTGATCACTTAGTTATGGTGGTATCTGGACAGGTTTCTCTGGATAACTTTTTATTTGTAATTAATAAATATTTTCTTGAAAGAGAGTTTGAGACTATATAATTAACCTAACCATTATCATGCTTCATTCATTAATTTTAGCATCCATTGATAACTCTTGACTTCTGCAAGTGGTGTTCACCAAATGTTGATTTTTTTATTTCCATTGTTCTTTCTCCATTTATTAATTGGGATTCAACTGTAATAAGGAACTGTCCTTTCATCCTCATTTATTTATTTATTCAATTATCCTTCTATATATCTGTATAAACTCTTGGGTATTTTCCCCTAGGGTTATAATCCATTACCATTACCATTATTATTCCTCTCTGTCTTCCCCCGCACCCCCCAGATTTGGCCATTGGGAGCCTCTTCAATCTGTTTCGTGCATGGTTTTGACATGCTCCCACCATATTTTGAGCATTATATTTATTACTAATAAGTTTGAATAATTGTATGTGTATTATTCATAGTTTTATTTATTCTTTTATGAATTGTGCACTCATATTATTAATCACATCTGCCTTAAAAGAAAATTCCTGGAAGATTATGTGTTTTGGAGAGATTCATAGTTATTGGGCCATCTTGGATCTGTATTTCCAAAATTTCATGGATTCTACCATTTCAAATCCTAACTTCTTTATTATTTTCTCTGTTCTATTCTTCTTCTCTCTTCCTTCCTCTTCTGACCTTTATCTTTATATGCTTGGTGAATGAAAACAGGCAAATAGCAAATACACTGCATTTCTGTAACACCTGATTTGTAATTGAAAAAAATAGTGGTTCAATAGATTGTATTTTAATTCGACTCCAGCATCCTTATATTCTAAACTGATGCTGCTTCAGCAGGCTTTTTTTTTCTATTTCAGAAAATTTTCCTCTAATGAATAATTTTATTTTTTTAAAAGATTTGCTATTCATGGTTATTAGATTTTTCTTTATGGGACCAAGGTGATTCAAATTTTGTTTAGAAAAGGTTTTTTTCATGCAATGCTTATATAATAATCTTAATATGTTAAGGAGATTATAAAATATAAATTAAGAATGGAGGGGTGGCTGGGTGGCTCAGTCAGTTAAGCATCCAACTTCAGCTCAGGTCATGATATCATGGTCCTGGAATCGAGCCCCACATCAGCCTCCTGGCTCAGCAGAGAGTCTGCTTGTCCCTCTGCCCCTTCCCCCACTCGTGCTCTCTCTTCCTTTCACCCAAATAAATAAATAAAATCTTTAAAACTATATATAAAATAAGAATGGAGAAAACAACTATGAGTGAACATGTAAAGATAGCACATATCTATGTAGCTTAATTTTTAGCCACCACTTAACCATTTTGAAGGATACATATGAGGATGTAATCTAATAATAACACATTATGTCATTTATCTTACTTTTCCCTTACCTCAAGATCTATAAAGCAATCTACTACCTAAAGTAGTATTTTGTCATCTTTTCTGGAATCAAATATCAAAGCCAGACAGACATTAAAAGTTTACTATTCTTTGACAATACTGTTTTCTTTATGTAAAAATATTTTGATGCTGCATAAATTTTTCACATTTATAACTTAACATGGCCCTAGAAATGGTTTAAATTCAAAACTCTTAAGTGCTTCAGCCCTTGATTTATAATAAAAATATTCAAACATAATGACAATTACAATGATAATATGTATAATCTACTATGTTTTTATGCAAAAAGTAATAATAGATAACAATCGAATATAGCAAATGACAATAAATGTAAGAGAAAAGAAATTCCTAAACATTTCACATTCTGTGTCACCTTACCTTTCTCCATTATCACCCAGCAATCGGGAAAGACTTATATTCAGTGTGACCCTCCTCCAGTTGTCATTTCCAAGTACACTTTCTCCCAAGTGATACACTCTTTTTTTTTCTCATCATGATTCATCTACTTTCCCTCCATCATGTTCCCTACCAATTTTTTCCAGTTATCTTTATAACTCTCTAATATAACAATATATAAAAATGTAATATAAAAAGATCCAATATCTTTTTTAATTAATGAAAAATAAATTAGGAATCATAATGACATTTACAACGGGTTCTTTTAGAAATGTCTATATTTAATCTAAGTTCTTGTTTCACAGTAAAGGGATTGAGTTCATACCCTCTGAGTTAGCTCAAGCTATAAAAAACAAAACTCAAATTTAAGTCTTCGACTTGAATATTTCCAGGACCTGCAGGCATTCTCCTTGCTCTGTGTATTAAGTTAATTTTTAAAAATATAACATGAAAGAAATTCAGAGTAAGACATGATTGTGGAATAAAACGGGAAAATGAGAAGCCCCACCTAAAATCTGAAAGACCTACCTGAGGGACTATAAAACTGAACTTGCTTTGTCACTATAATTCAAAAACTGTCAGAGACATGAAATAGTTTGATGAAACTAAAGTAATATGCATAATAATTGTATATTCTGAACTTAAAATTTTTATCATTTTCCCACAGATTTTAAACTTGTCATTCACTTTCAAGGTATGAGTGTCTGTCTAATCAACAACAAATATATATATATATATATATATATAATATATATAATTGTCATCAACAATAATAAATACCTTAGCACATTTATTATAATATAGGTATGAGCATAGTGATTAAGTGTTCAGATTCTAGAGGGAGGGACACTGATTCAAAGCCTTTTCCACCATTTACTAGCTGTGAGATACTGAGCATGTTTTTAAATTTTCTGTACCCCTCTTTCCTCATCTACAAAACTAGGATAACAAGAATAGCAAATTTATAGATTTGTTGAGAAGATAGAGGAAATCATACATGCGTTGTTGTAACTATTTGCCATTATTATTATAATCAGACCTGTTAAAATACTGTTCTTCATTTCCTAAGAGACCTCTGTCCCTTTAAAAATGAGTTAAGATAATACTTCAACCTTTTCTTCAGCTCCAAAAATAGATAGGGATAGAATAATAATCACGAGTTTGATTGGAATGAAAAGCCAAGTCAGAATTACTTTAAAAAAAAAAAAAAGAATTTCAAGCCAAGGTGAATGGACCAACAACTTCGGAGTCACTCACATTTCCTGGCATGGAAGCTTATTGTAAGCACTCTGATCTAATGTCCCACTGAGTACCAGGCCCATGTTGGCACTTAATAAATGTTTGATTAAAGGGCCAGACTATTTTGCATTTCAAACATTTATTTCTAGAACTTTGTGTTCTTTCGTTTCAGCTACAGGCACTTATTTCTACCCTCTGCATACATATTAAGTTTCAAAAATGCAAGAATTGGCAGTAGGTACTTCAGAATGGTATTATCAAAACTCTTTTAAGGAAATCCAGATACAAAGAATTGCAACACATGAAAAAAGCTTGCAAGCCATATGGGCGAAACGAAAGTACAGAGAACATTCACAACCAGTTTTTCCTGTGAAATGAAGACTTTAAAAGAAATGGAAATATACCAGGTGAATATTTACAATTTATACTTATTGTTAAAAATTACATAAAAGATTGTATGCTATCACGGTCCTTTTTAAGCTGTTTGTGTCTTAAAGGAAAATACAGTTCTCCTATAAGCTGAGTATCCAGTAAATCTTACACCTAAGGGAAATTCCACGGCTGAAGAAAATAGCTGGACCAGGTTATGCCCTAATAAATTGTTTTTGGTTTACTTTCCTTGAAGGCTTCAAAATGAGAGCTTTCTCCAATTTGTTCATTAAAGAAAATTAACTGTTTCTTTGCTGGCTACTTTGTATTAGGATATGGACCTACCCAGAGAGATAATAATTATTTAAGAAGCTGATTTTCCAAGGCTCTGAGACTTTCTGTATTTCCTGTAACTCAGCGCTGAAATCCCTCCACAACATGGCTGACAGGGATTCTATTTCTTTCTGGACATTTTGAGCCATGAATAAACCACCACTGATTTCTAGTCAAAACTAAATTAGTGAAATGGAGGACTTTTGAAGCATTTAAAAGTATCTGTTAAACTAAACTAAAAACACTAGAAACCTGGTTTTATACAAGCTAGGCAATTTTTATTACTAGACCCCTGTAATAATTAGGAGTAATGTATTTTTTTGCCATTTTATTTTCACAGACCAGAAGCTCAGCCTGATCCAGACTGAGAAACTTTAAAAAATTGAAAATGTAGCAATTATTTTTAATTGCCAGGTTCAGGGCAAAGCAATTTAAAATTACTAGACCTTCCATTTTGTTTCCAGCACTTTAACTTGGAACTGTGTCAAGTAATTCTCTACTATGGCAATCTAAATTACATTAAGCCAATTTACAAATGGAACATTTTAAGAATCATAGATGAGGAAAAGGCCATTAAAATAAATAAAAATGGATATAGAAGACTATTAGAGTATAACTATTCCGGGCTGGGAGCAAGGATGTAGTCATTTTTTTTAAACATATGATATAGAAGGAGAAAAATCTTATGTAAACTCTAATCTATGCTGGTAAAACCATACTCGGAGAATCATGTTCATTTATAGGTATTATAATTTAAGGGAGTGCCAATCTAAAGCACGTAAAGAGGAGAATAGTTTCGATCATTAGAGATTCAAAATGCTTTATATGCTACATAAACTGATATGATTGGTGCTATTTAGTTAAGAAAAGAGAAGACCAGGAAAGAAATTGCAACTGTTTTAAAAGTTTTTGAGTAACTATGATGTGCAGTTGGGATGCTTGTCAATTTCTGAGGAAAAACTGGATAAAACTGGAATCAAAGAATGAATGTGAACGTACGGTGGGTACATTTCCATAATTAATTTGAAAGATAATTTTCTATTAATTGAATTTAGATAAATGTGGTTAAAATGAGAGGTCTCCAATACCAAAATTACACCTGTAAAGCCTAATAGGTTAAGTTTTACAGAAGTTGTAAGCATCAAGCAGAATATTATATTAGATACATTACAAAGTTATAACTCGTCTGGTGTAAGAAATATAAATGGAGACTCAGAAACTAGAAATTCAATTTCCTTTCTCCTGGCATAGTAGTTTGATATCTAATCTTATCTTTTTATAGGAAGTTACAAATTAATATACGTGATCCTTTTCTCTAAATTCAAAACCAAATCTGAAATTGGAATCAAATACTTAAAAGAATTATCCCCTACTTCTTATTGCTTCATATCCTTCCATCAAGAATATAAAATTCAACTTAATAACATGCCTGAGCAAAGAACTTCTTTACAGTGAATCGTCTTTCTTAAATATTTTCACTTGAAATAAGCTCAGTATCAGGGGCAAGTCAGTATGTACCCCAGGTCTTGGTGTTTTGGTTTGAAATTCCCAATTCAAGTAAAATATTTCTTTGAAGATTCATTGTGGACCTTTAAAATGTATTTGAATGCTTTATTCTAATAGAGCAAAATTGTTTATCATGTTATATAAAGTTTTCCTAGAACCTTTTGAGTAAAATTGATGCTTTAGAATAAATTTTAAACAATATGCCATGTTTATAAAGCCCTCGCAGGAAAACCTGGTCTACAGTTTAAGAGAGACAACATGAAGATGTCAAATACATGTCATAGGAAATCAAGACATTATTTTAAGTTACAATATAATTATTAATATTCAAATGTATTATTACTATATTTTAAAATAACTATAATCAAAACAACCTTTATTCAAGCTAATAAAGACAAATGAAAAAATATATAATTGTGGAAAAGTTATGAATATGAAAGAGAATGTGCTAGCTTTACTCTAAAAGCAATAGTTGAAACTATTTTATATGAAGTGGTCTAATCATTTATTTTCATTTAAAAAATGTAAAGCATTTCAATTCCAATTACTTTAAATTAGTATAAAAGCTTTCTAAAATTGAGTCATTACAGTTTAGACCATTGGTCTAAAAAGCTACTTAAGGATTTGAAATGAAAAGTAAGACTATGACAAATATGTTTCATTGCTCCCTACTGCCTGAGCAACCATGTGGAAGATGTGCTTCCAATAAAATATGATGAAATAATATAAGTGACAGAATTCTCCATCCAGTACACTGAACCCTAAAAGTTACTTCATAATCCGTCATAAAACTTAAATATTAAAGAGTAGTCCCTGAATTGAGAAATGGAAAACTACTGAGTATCCCACTACTCTGTTTCCCAAATATGGCATAAGAAGCATAGGGCTGATCATGAACAGCTTTGTGCTATCTGATTAAACAAATTTTTCTTAAACCATTAAAAAATTTAAGAATGTTGGGACACTCAATCAGTTAAGCGTCTGACTCTTGATTTTGGCTCAGGTCATGATCCCAGCTCAGATCGTGATTTCAGGGTCATGAGATCAAGCCCTGTGTTGAGCTCCACACTCAGCATGGAGTCTGTTTGTGATTCTCCCTCTCCCTCTGCCTCTCCCCATCCCCGGTGTGTACTCTTGCTCTCTCTCTCTCTCTCTTAAAAAAAAAATAAAATAAGAATCCAACTGACATGATCTTTTTTTTTTTTTTTATAAAGATTAACTGACGAGAAATTTTAAATGAGAATATAGGGACAGGATTGGAGATAGACAACATGGAAATTTTTAGGTAAAAAAATGCACATGGGGAGTAGGAATAGTATTTACAGGATATTAAATAAATGTAAATGAAAAGTTCTGGTAATCAGTTTGATGTGGAAGGTGGAAAGATGAAGAAACCCAGAAAAGACCAGAAATGGTTAGAGTGACTGCATGAAAGGAGATGTCATTTTTGGAGAGAAATACTAAAGAGAAAAGGGCAAAGCATCATTTTGCAGAGAAGGGGAGATTAAACAAATAATGCATTTGGATATGAATTTGTTGAATATGAGATATGCATTAAACATTTGGGAGAATATGCCCAGCAGAAAAGTTATAAATATTAATCGAGGCTCAGGAAAGAGATTAGAATTGGAAACAAGGATTTTCATGTCATCAGTTTTAAGTAAGATCTGAGTCTGAAGACCTAGGAGATATGTCCAAAGTTAATTTGTAGAGTATATTGTAGAGTATAGAAGTTCTAGCACGGAGACTCACAAAGCAAAAACAAAAGCATGAAACAAACAAACAAATACACAAAAAGCACAGTATCATTAAAGTATGTCTTAAAAACAGAATAAAAAAAGAGTAGTCAGAAAAAAGCTTCAAGTTAAAAGTGTCCTGGAAACAAAAAATGAGAAAACTTTAAAAATATTCATGTATTGATCACTGCGAAAAGTCAAATAAATTAGGAGATGTATACAATTTCTGTTTGATTTGGTAATTGGATGGTTTTGGGATTATGATTCCACTTTGGGGAAAAAAAGCCAGATTGCTTAGAGTGAAGAAATACAGAAAATCTATGTTGACTCCTTTCCCAAAAATCTTAGGGATAAGAGAGAATGTGGGACCTTAGTATTTCTAGAAAAATTTGGAATGTAGGGAGGGCTTTATCAGAAGAAGAAATTTAATATGTCTGTAGCCTTAGGAGAACATGTTAATATACAAATATAGTAAAACATAAAAAAGAAAATGCAGAATTGATAGATTAGATCTTTGTAAGATTTGGAAGGAGATAATGGTGAATTAGTGGAGGAATTAGGAGAAAAGAAAAACCTTTCCTTTTAGAATTAAAAAAAAAATACAGATATAATTATTTACGGTTTAGCTTCATCTAGTACCAGTTAATGAGCTCTTCTTTCAACCATTAGGGAGTCGCAGTTCCTCAGATGTTTCTTTGATTTCTCTATGAGTGTTTAATGTTAGTTGTGTCTATTTAGGGAGAGGCCAAAGCCCATATCCTACCCCTCCTGGAAGGGTGGCGTAAGAAGGAACCCAGGAGCAGGCTGGTATTAAAAGACAGATCTGGCCCTGCCTGCTTCCGGTTTTCAAACCCATTGTGGAGGTAGGAACACTCAGTGAATCTGTTGATTTCCCTACGGCTGACATTTGTTTGTCTCCTTTACTCTCAGTCGCCTTGATACAGTGTCCCCTTCCTTACTCCGTAGGCACCAGGGTGCTGATGCTACTTCACTCCTCTGCCCAGGTGACTTTGCAGGCAGTGCTTTTCCCAAGGCAACATGGACAGGAGGAAAAGAACTTTCCCTAAAATCTTCTATTCCAAAGCATTTCCCATTTGTAAAAAATTTCCCCTCTTTGGCTTTGTGCCAAAATATCTCCCGTTCCTTGGGACCCAATTATCTTTGGTCAACCCACCAATTACCTGAGATTTCATGCTGGATTTTTCAGGTTTGTCAACTTCTTTTTTCTTTGGTACCCCTGGCTATCAGAAGGAAATGTCAGTTTATGTAGTTAGCCCTTCTTATCAGGAACGAGTAAACATATATCATTTGTTTTGTTTTGTTTTTCCCCTAAGGAACATGATTGTGTGGACAGAAATATTTCCTGTATGAAAATACTGTAAAGATGTTTTCTTCAAAGCTTTTAAGTGTATCACTCTCTGTTTTCAGGAACAGTTTTCTACTCTGTCTTCTCCTCTCAGATCTGACTCCCAGAATACAGATATGTTAAAAGAAATATACTTTGTCAGGTCATCCAATTCAAGATGATCTGCTCATTGTCTTGTATTCACAAATAAAACTAATCTGGAAAATATGGGGTCGGGTTCTTTTGAGAGCATATATTTATTAGCATGGGAGAGCTATCTTGATTCTTTAGGTCAATTTGATGTACAGTTTTAATTCTATACTGCTTATGGTCGAAAGTACTTCCTCTTGATATTGGATATATGTTCCTGAATAATTTTGTGTACTAACATATCTGTGTCTAAATGCACATTCTCAGACTCATCTTTAGACCTATGAATCAGAAACTTTATATTAACAAGGTTAACTGTGAAGAACCATTTCTCTAGACCATAATTAAATTACAATAATTGACATTAAATAGACAGTGTTCTATGACCAGTTTATAATTAAGTTAGAAACATAATGTCAAATATAACTTAAAATAATATATATGTTTGTGAAAATTATCAGCTCAAAATAACTGACAGGGCACAAATGAAATTGAAGTAGAAATTTAAAATGCTTAAAAATATAATAGAAAATAAAATGCTTAAGAGCAAATAAGTAAAATACTACATGCTATAATTTAGGGATCAGCAAAAAATATAGAAAATGCATACAATATTTTGTGCTTATATTTAAAAATATGGAAAACTGAGTATAATACTTAAGGTGTTAAGAAAAGATAAGCAGAATAAACTCAGGAAAATTTAATGGAGGGAGTACTAATGATACACACAGAAACAAATGGAAAATGGGAAATGTGGGATAAAGACAATTAAAAAAGCAGAGGATAGTTTTTCTAAATACTGATAAAATAAATAAAGATATGACCATATTAACTCAATAAAAAAGAGAACTAAATAGTATTATGAGATAAAAAGGAACAAAATTTGCAGATTTGTTGCAGAGTTAACATTTGCATCCCTGCTTTACAAATAAGAAAATTCAGATGTAGGGATGCATACTGCCCTAGTGAATATAGTTTCTAAATAGTTCTGAAATGTGAGCCCAGGTCAGGCCGACTCCGGAGTTAGTATAATCAAGTTTTATGCAATACACTACCCCTTTATTATGGCAACCAAAACCAAAAATGCAGCTTATCAATTCTCCTAACTATATTTGCATAATTCACCCTTTCACCTTTAATACTTTACATTCTGTCTAGCTTCTATCATAGCTGTCAAGGCTTTCCATCCTCTCCAAGCAGAGTACATAGCATTTTGCCTGATAGAGAAAATTGAGGTAATCTGGCATTAATTTTATCTTTTAATATCAATGTCTCTTAGAAACTGATCTTTATATGTACGTGCATTAATTTTATTTTCATTCATATATTTGCATACATATATATGCATATCTGAAAATATGGAGTGTGTGTGTGTGTGTATATATATATATGCACATTTATTTGTTCACCCAAAAATATCAGACCAAAATTCTTGATCCTTCCTATCCCCTCTGGCCACTTAATCACAGCAGGTAAAATGGATAAGTGATCAAAGCTGTTAAGTTCAGGGTATTGCTAATAAATATCTATTAAATAAATAAATAAATTAGAAAACAAATAACACTTGCTAAGTGGAAGTGAAATTATCTATTTAATAATATGTCTCTCTGACTAGCTATAGGCTCCTTAAGAGAAGAAGTCATGTCTCCTTTTTTTCCCCCTTATATACCTTTGTACTTAGTATATTAAGTGACAAAGTTGCACACTTGGGGCCATTTAGTAGACAAATATTCCTACACATCAATTTTACTTAAAGTTGCACCGCCTCATTAAGAAAGGGTTAAATTTTGTTCTGCCTACTCTGTTTATCATTGTAGAGGCATGAAAAGATATGTTTTAGAACACTACTCATCTCAAATAGTTATACAGAAGAAAAGAATGTGGCATGATACATACACACACACACACACACACGTCTCCTCTCTACTATCACTTCTCCAACTCTTAATCAAATATCAATGAAGTGGAGTACATCAAAGAAGAACATAGCAACATTCATGACACAGTTATTTAATTTGGGCCCCATACAATTTGCATCAGCCCAATGCCAGAAAGCAATATGTAAGGTGAGTATGTTAATTAGTAATAAACATTATTTGCCATGATAAACACCTTTGTAACTTCTGCTGCCTCCCTCATTATGACCGAAGAACATGAAATGGTTTTCTTTGGGGAAAATCTTTTAAATTTTACAACTAAATAGACTACTTTCTAAATTAAGAAATGATTTTCTGTTATGAAAAAAAAAAATCTTCCAATACCCCTTTTCAGATCTAATGAGAGATACAATATTAGCCACAAAGTTTATATTTAATTTGTAATAGTCACTGAGTTTTAAACTCTAAATTACATAGATAAGAAGGAACACACAAAATATATGGGGAAAATTGCACGTGCTTCATTCACCTAAAGATAATCGTTTAGAATAAGAAAGACAAACTGACTTTTACATCCAAGGAATAATCACTCCGAAACTTTGTCATAGTTTTTATTCATATAATTAAACATTAAATAATCCAAGTCTTGAAAAAAAAAAACTAAGAAAATGAGAGATGAGAATTTTGGAAGTGCTTCATTTTGAAGAGAGCTTCACTTCAGAATAAACCTAAGGTATTTTTTAATGCCAAATATGGGAAGATGAATAAATGTTTTCACTTATGAAAAGAACACATATCTACAATGTTCATCTATAATCCCTTTCCTTAAGGATAAACTGTTTTGAAAAAAAATAACTTCATTTACCGATCCAGTCTGTGTAATATGCTGATTAACAATGGCACAAACCAAATAGATTTCTGAGACTTTTTATTGATCTAGCCCACCATCCTTTCCATAAAGACATGCAATCTTCTCAATCTCAGTATGTGATGAAAATGCAGTGTCTGAAAATCATTATTATGATAGCTAAATGCTGCTTACTGAAATTATGTTATTCTTATAACCACTTACCTGTTTTTTTTCTAATTAAGTCTTTTGTTTTAATTACTTAGAAAAAAAATGACATTTTGAATTCTGTATTTAAATCAATCAATTCAATATTAATACTGATTCAACATCAACAATATTGAAAAGTAACTTATTCTGTAATTTGATATTTTTACCATTTGTGAGGATTTGGAGTCAGTGTTTTTGCCAACTTCAGGTTGTTTTGTAGATTAGGAGGCTAATGTCAGTAGGAGAAAAAGATCTCAAATATAACTGTATATTTTTAAAAATTATATTGATTGAGATAAAATTTATAGCAGGTAAAATTCACTCTTTTTAGATATATAGTTCTATGAATTTGGCAAATGCATTCAGTACTGGAACCACTTCCACAGTTGAGATATGAAATGTTTCCTTCAACTCATATTTCCTTACGACCCTTGCAACTTGTTTCTGGACTGTATTCATTTTAGTCATATTTATGTAACTATTTTGCCAATATTACCCTGTCTTGATCACTGAGATGTGATAGTAAGTTTCGAAATCAGATGGTGTGACTCCTCGAACTTTTTCTATTCTCAAAATAGTTCTGGGTATTCTGGCTAATTTGCTATTCAACATAAATTTTAGAATAATTTTGTCTATTACTGCCCCCCAAAACTTTTTATTATAATTTAACTGGGATTGTATTGAATCTATAGTTCAGTCTAGGGAGAAGTGATTCCTTACCAAAATTTTGAACACGGGATATATATACAATTCTATAGGTCTCATTTGGTTTTTCTCATTAATGTTTTGAAGTTTCCAGTATAAATAACAATACATGTATGTATTAGTGCATAGAAATTATTTTTTTAATATTGACTATATGTTTCAATGGCGATATTCTAGTAGATTTATGTGTATTTATCATTTCCAATAGCCTTCATTTTTATTTTTTCCTCTGTATTCAGATTAACATGTAATGCCATTTCCCATCAACCTGAAGAACCTTCTATATTATGCTCTTGTATTGTACGTGTCTTGCTGATGATTCACGCAGCTTTCATTTATCTGAAATTTTCTTTGTTTTACTTTCATTATTCATGGATTTTTTTCACTGAATATAGAATTCTGTCTCAACATATTCTTTTTTTCTTCTAGCGTTTAAAACATCCATACTTTTTGAACATTCATTATTTCTGATAGGAAATTAATCACCATTTATATTGTTTTCTAGATAAAAATTTTCTTTTTATCTGGATTTTTAAAGAACTTCCTGTTTTACTTTGATTTTTATCATTTGTTACTGGTATGAGCATGACTTATTCCAGAGCTTTAGCCTTATTTTTAGGCATAGATTTTGTTTTCATGCGTCTCCACTCAATATTTGAGCTACTGAGTGAGATGTCTCCCTTCTGGCTGGGCCAGAAGTTCAACATTTCCAGCATTAAATGCCCTCTGGCATCTCAGCCTTTTACATTTTCCGAAGTCCCTAGGTGAATCTCATGAAGACTTCTGTCCCCTTTTCCCACCTTCCTCCCAGAATCCTTTTCTCTGGTAAATTGCTCGATAAATTTCAGTTGTCTTCACAACCCAGAATGAATTATCTGCACTTCCTTAGTGAGACATCTACTCCACTTGGGCTACATCTTCCTGTGTTATGACAAGAAAAGGGCCCGAAGTAGGAAACCAGGACAACCATGGGATCAACTTCTTAGTTTTCACTTTTCACAAGAATTACAATATTGCACTGCCTATTTCTTAGGACCTAAATGGTTATCTCTATGCTATGTCCATCCTTACAATTGCTTTTGTCAGGAGAGCAAGTCTAGTACTCTATATAGGCCAGAACTCAAAGTCTATTCCAAGACATATGTAGTTTTAAGAGCAAGCTGTTTTGTTTTGAGAGCAAGCTAAGTTGTTTTTGTGCATGTTCTTTATAAACAGAGGATGTTTTCTGTAATTCTTAGTTTGACAATAACTTCCCAAAACTGATCTGTAGATACATTAAAATCACTAACAAAATCCCAGCACCAAATGCTTAATAAATGGTGACAATAATTCTAAAATGCATATGGAAATACAAAAGGCCTAGGATAGCCAAGATGATCTTGAAAAAGATCAGTGAAGTTGGTAGATTTACTCTAAATTCCAAAATCAAGAACAATATGCTTTGTTCTAGTAAAAGCATAAAGATAAATAGAACACAATTGAAAAATCCAGAAACAGACTAGCCAAAGTTTGGTCAAGTGATGTTTTATAAAGCTGATGGCATCATCTGATAGGGATAAGAAGTTTTTTGGGGAAAAAAAAGAACAACTGGATATCTATAGGAAAGAACAAAAACAAACAAACAAAATAGAAACAAAAACCAAAACCCAATCCCTGATTCACATTGTATAAAAATGTACTCAAAATGGATTATGGACCTAAATGTAAAAGATAAAACTATAAACCTTTTAGAAAAACATAGAACAGAATTCTCACAACTTTGAACTGAGCAGATTTCTCAGGTTACAACAAAGCACTAAACACAAAAGAAACATTGATTGGACTTCAACAAAGTTAAAAATGTTTGCTCTTCAAAAGAAACAGTGAAGAGAATGAAAAGATAGCCTCATGCTGTAGGAAACTATTGGCTGAAATATATATATATTATATATAATATATATGAATTATATATGCAATATATAACTGAATTATATATATAACTGAAATATATATATTACTGCTAACTGAAATATATCTATAATATATATTATATATACACATTTATATACATTTTATATATATACAAGTAAATATTCACATATTTTTATATATGTCTATACTCCTAAAAATCATAATAATAAGAAAAGTAACTGATAGTAAATGGGGCAGAGGACCTGAACTGATAATTCATATAACCAGTACTCACATGAAAAGTTGCACAACATGATTCATGGAATACATTCAGAGAAATGCAAGTTAAAACCACAGTAAGATATGATTCATAAAATTCCATGCTTACTAAGATAGCTAAAATCAAAAAGCCTTAAAACAGGAAATATTGTCGAGAAACTAAAAAAACTGCAATTTCATACATCTTGATGATAGTGTAAAATAGTACTACAATTTTGAAAGATGACTTGACAGTTTCTCATAACTTTCTCAACTTATGCTCTGATCTTGAAATTCAAACTCCTAGGAATGAAAATATATATACATACCTCAGAGATATTATGCGTCCAGGTCCAGACCACCACGATAAAGCAAATATCACAATAAAGTGAGTCAAATGAATTTTTTGGCTTCCTAGCGCATATAAAATTATGTTTATACAATCCTGTAGTCTATTAAGTGTGCAATTGTGTTATGTCTGAAAAGCAATGTACATAACTTAATTGGAAATACTTTATTGCTAAAAATATTAACCATCATTTGAAGTTTCAGTAGGTTGTAATTTTTTGCTGGTGGAGGGTTTTGCCTCAGTGTTGATGGCTGCTAACTGATCAAGGTGGTTGCTGAAGACAGGAGTGGCTGTGGCAATTTCTGAGAAAAACACAATGAGGTTTGCCACATCAACTGACTCTTTCACAAATGATTTCTCTGTATCATACAGTGCTGTTTGATTGCATTTTACCCACAATAGAACTTCTTTCAAAATTAGAGTCAATCTCCTCAAACCCCACCAGTACTTTATCAACTATGTTTATATAATATTCTAAACCTTTTGCTGTCATTTCAACAATCTTCACAGCATTTTCAACAATCTTCACAGCATCTTCACCAGGAATAGATTCCATCTCAAGAAGTTACTCTCTCTCTTTATCCATAATAAGCCACTTCTCATCTGCTCAAGCTTACCAAGATATTGACACATCTATAGATCCCACTTCTAATTCTAGTTTTCTTGCTATTTTCACCACATCTGCAGTTACTTTCTCCACTGAAATCTTGAAACCCTCCAAGGTATTCATGAAGATTGAAATCAATGTCTTTCAAACTCCTATTAGTTTCCTGTTACTTTGACCAGATCATTAGAGGAATCAGCTACCTATGGTAGCTATAGCCTTACCAAATGTATTTCTTAAATAATAAGACTTAAAAGTTGAAATGACTTCTTGATCTGTGGGCTGAAGAATGGATGTTGTGTTAGTAGGCATGAAAAACAAAACATTAATCTCAATGTACATTTCCACCAGAGCTCTTAAGTCACTCAGTGCATTGTCGATGAGCAGTCAATTTTGAAAGAAACCTTTTTTTTCCCCCTAAGCAGTAGTTCTCAACAGTGGGCTTAAAATATTCAGTAAATCATATTGTAAACAGACATGCTGGCATCCAGGCTTTGTTGTTCCATTTAGAGAGCACAGACAGAGTAGATTTAGTGTAACATCTAAGAGCCCTAGGATTTTCTGAATGGTAAATGAGCATTGGCTTCAACTTACAGTCACCAGCCACATTAGCTTCTAATGAGAGTCAGACTATCCTTTGAAGCTTTAAACCCAGCCATTGACTTCTCTCTAGCTAGGTAAGTCCTAGATGACATCTTCCAAAAGAAGGTTGTTTTGTGAACATTGAAAATCTTTTGTTTAGTGTAGCCAGCTTCATTATCTTAACTAGATCTTCTGGATAACTTGCTGCAGCTTGTCCATCAGCACTCGCTGCTTCACCTTGCACCCTTCTGTTATGGAAATGGCTTCTTTCCTTAAACCTCATAATCCAACTTCTGCTAGCTTTTAGCTTTTCTTCTGCAGCTTCCTCACCTTTCTCAGCCTTTAGAGAATTGAAGAGAGTTGGGCCCTTGTCTTTGGTCAGACTTTGACTTAAGGGAATGTTGTGGCTGCTTTGATGTTCTATCCAGACCACACAAAATTTCTCCATATCAGCAATAAGACTTTCACTTTCTCATCATTCATGTGTTCTATGGAGTAGCACTTTTAAATTTCCTTCAAGAACTTTTTCTTTGAAGTTACCATTTGGTTAACTGGCACAAGAAGCCTACCTTTTGACATGCCTTCCTCCCTAAGCTGAATCATTTTTAGCTTTTGATTTAAAGTGAGAGAGAAGAATGGCTCTTTCTTTCACTTGAACACATAGAGGCTATTACAGGGTTCTTAACTGGCCTAATTTCAATATCATTGTGTCTTAGGGAACAGGAAAACCCACGGAGAGGGAAAGAAACAGGAGACTGGCCAGTCAGTGGATTAGTCAAGACACACAACATTTATTGATTAATTTTGTTGTCATATCCAGGCACTGTTCAATGTGCCCCATAACAATTACAATAGTAACATCCAAGGTAATTGATCAGAAATCACCATGACAAATATAATAATAATGAAAACGTTTATGCACGAATTACCAAATGTGACACAGAGACATAAAGTGAGCCAACGCTGTTGGAAAAATGGCACTGATTAACTTGCTCAACGTAGGTTGCCACAATCTTATAATTTGTAAAAAAAAAAAAAAGAAAGAAAGAAAGAAGGAAGGAAGGAAGGAAGGAAGGAAGGAAGGAAGGAAAGAAAGAAAGAAAGAAAGAAAGAAAGAAAGAAAGAAAGAAAGAAAGAAAGAAAGAAAAAGGAAGGAAGGAAGGAAGGAAGGAAGGAAGGAAGGAAGGAAGGAAGAAAGAAAGAAAGAAAGAAAGAAAGAAAGAAAGAAAGAAAGAAAGAAAGAAAGAAAGAAAGAAAGAAAGAAAGAAAGAAAGAAAAAATTCTGGGAAGTGAATAAAGTGAGGTGTGATAGAACAATATATGTCCTCACTATTCGTACACCTAAAACTAACAACATATGTTAACTATACTGGAATTAAAAGTAAAAACTTAATTAAAAAACAATATATGTCTGCATGTCCATAGAAAGACTTGTACAAGAATATTTTTATCAAGTATATTCATAATAGCTGAAAACTATAAATAATACAATGTCTAAAGGTTGAATATTTACCATTTAGGAATATTTATTTAAGTTGTAGTAGATCCATGTAGTGAAATACTATACCAATAATAACTACATATATCTACACACATATATATGTATATACATATATCTACTGTCACATAAAACGATATGGTTAAAACTCCAAAATATTATGTTGACAGAAAGAAGTTAAGAAACAGAAGAGTATATGAGTACATTCTGTGTGATTTATTTTATATGAAGTGTAAAAATGATAAAATTATACTATGGTAGTGGAATCAGAGCACTGGCTTCCTGCAAGGAGAAGGAATTGTTAGAAAGAAGCACTAAGGAAATTCCTGACATGGTAGAAATGTTCTTCTGGATTTTGATTTTGGTATTGGTTATATCAGTTTATGTATTTGTCGAACTTCATCAAATCGGCTCTTCCCATAGTGGCCTGACATGATCTCTAAAAAGGGTTTTTTCTTCAGTTGACCCAGAAAACCTTACAAAATCATGCAAATGTAGAGGTTCAAATCTTCATGTTCACTTTAAGAACACACGTGAAACTGCCCAGGCCATCAAGGGTATGCATATCCGAAAAGCCACCAGGTATATGAAGGCTGTCACTTTGCAGAAGCAATGTGTGCCATTCCATCACTACAATGGTGGAGATGGTAGGTGTGTCCAGGCCAAACAATGGGACTGCACACAGAGTTGGTGGTCCAAAAAGTGTGCTGAATTTGTACTACACGTGCTTAAAAATGCGGAGAGTAATGCCGAATTTAAGGGTTTAGATGTAGATTCTCTAGTCTTGGAGAATGTCCAGGTGAACAAAGCCCCCAAGATATGGCATAGAATTTACGGGGCTCCTGTTCTGATTAATCCTTACAGGAGCTCTCATCTGCCACATTGAGATGATCCTTACTGAAAAACAGCAGATTGTCCCTAAACCAGAAGAAGCAGTTGCACAGAAGAAAAAGATATCCCGGAAGAAACTGAAGAAACAAAAACTTATGGCTCAGGAGTAAATTCTGCATAAAATAAATGCAAAAACAACAAACAACAATAAAACTTTATCAAATTCTACACTTAAGATCTGTGTCTTAATCTGTATCTAGATATTACCTTAAAATAAATAACTATATACACACATATTCATATATATACACACAAACACACTTCTCAAACCAGCACATAGAGAAATCTAAGTGAATCATTTTCACATTTTGGTCAAAACTCCTCCATTTCCCCTCCCAGAAGTCATTCACTCTGTCCTGCAAGGTCACGTTTGCCACCTTGTTCTTTGTCAAA